>NC_143146.1:63642500-64892500 GCF_059928025.1 Delphinapterus leucas
GTTTCATCAGACAGGTTGGGTAACCAGGGATTCCCATTAAGCAACGGAGAACAGTTTAACAAAATAGAACAGGTAAAAAGCGACTCAAGGGACTTCCCTGGTGGTGCAGTAGTTAAGAATCCTCCTGCCAGTGCTGGGGACACAGGTTAAATCCCTGGTCCGGGAAGATCCCACATGCCGCAGAGCAGCTAAGCCCATGTGCCACAACTACTGAGCCCTTGTGCCACAGCTACTGAAGCCCATGCACCTAGAGACCGTGGTCTGCAACAAGAGAAGCCACCACAATGAGAAGCCCGCGCTCAGCAACTGAAGAATAGCTCCTGCTCGCTGCAACAGAGAAAGCCCGTGAGCAGAAACAAAGACCCAAATGCAGCCCAAAATAAATAAATAAATAAATTACAGAATAGATAAATCCATAGAGACAAAACACAGTTTGTGGGCTGCCAAGGACTGGGGTTAGAGGGGAATGGGGAGAGACCACTTAACAGGTAGGGGGCTTTACTTTGGAATGATGGAAATGTTTTGGAACTAAGTGGAGGTGATGGTTGTACAACACCGTGAATGTATTAATGCCACTGACTGAACTGTTCACTTAATTTTACGATATGTGAATTTCAGTATCTTTAAAAGTGGGAGTGGGGCTTCCCTGGTGGCGCAGTAGTTGAGAGTCCGCCTGCCGATGCAGGGGACGTGGGTTCGTGCCCCGGTCTGGGAAGATCCCACATGCCGCGGAGCGGCTGGGCCCGTGAGCCATGGCCGCTGAGCCTGTGCGTCCGGAGCCTGTGCTCCGCAATGGGAGAGGCCACAACAGTGAGAGGCCCGCGTACCTCAAAAAAAAAAAAAAAAAAAAAAAAAGTGGGAGTGGTTAAAAAAAAGAAAGTGACTAAAATGAAACTGTGGAAGATCTCAGTAGGCTGAGATGGTGAGGTTTTCCAACTTGGTAATTCTGCTCTAATCTCCAGACTCACCCATTCCAAGACGGGTATCGTTTAAAGACACTTTAAAAATATCATTGTCCCACAATTGTTGGAGAGAAGGCAGATCGTTTTCTAAAAGATCCAAAGAGAAGTCTTCCTTCCATTACAGGTCTCTGCCAACCACAGCCGACCATGGAACTGCAGCCACCTGGGGTACTGACGATCAGCTTCAGTTGTTCGTCCTGTGGTCACGTGAAACAGGGAGAGTGCCTGTGAGAGGAAAGGGTGGGATCGTCCAAGGAATAGAAGGAAGATAAGGACAGAGTGATGACACAAAGTCCAGGGAGGAGGGAGCCTCAAGAAAGAGGGAATGGTCCAGGGTTGACCACTGAAGAGGTTTAGTAGGATTGGGACTGGAAGGAACTGTTGGGTTCAGAAGCTAGGAAGTTCTGGCAAAACATTCTGTGCAAAAGTACAAAATGTGGAAAGAAATAAATCCTAAATAAATGGAGAGATATAATATGCTTATGGATCAGAAGATCCTGTATTGTAAGAGGTACATTCTCTCCAAGTTGATCTGTTCATTCCCTTCTCAGTCAAAATCCTAGAAGACATTTCTATAGAAATTGACAATTGGATTCTAAAATTCAGATGGAAATGCATAAGATCTGGAGAGGCAAACAATTTTTAAACAAAAAGTTGGAGGACTTACACTACCTGATTTCAAGATATATTATAAAGCCACAGTAATCAAGACAGTGTAAAAAAAAAAAGTAAAAAAGACAGTGTAGTGCTGGTGTAAGGAAAGACAAAAAAAAAAAAATCACTGGAATACAATAGAGATTCCAGAAATATATTCAATCCTCTGTGGCCAATTGATTTTCTACAAAGTTTCTAAGACAACCTGATGGATGAGAGGAATGATCTTTCCAGCAAATTGTGCTGAGACGTCTGGATATCCACATACAAAATATTAACCGTGACCCTTACCTCACCCCTTGAACAAAAAAAACCTCACAAAACAAACCAAAGTAAACCTCAAAATAGAACTAGACCTAAACGAAAGAACCCAAACTATAAAACTTCTAGAAGAAAACACAGGAGAAAATCTTAGTGATTTCTTAAACAGGAGACAACATGAACTAAAAAAGAAACAATACACTGGATTTCATTAAAGGACTTTTTGCTCTTCAAAAGACTCTTTAGAAAACTACAAAGTAAGCTACAGAGTTAAAGAAATTTGCAAAACATTTGCGTAAAGGACTTTTATCTAGAATACGTAAGAACTCTGACAAAATTATTTAAATGTGCCAGAAAATTGCACTTCACAAAGAAGATATAGGAACTGAAGACAAGCACATGGAAAGATGCCTAACATCACTGGTCATCAGGAAGATGCAGGGACTTCCCTGCCGGTCCAGTGGTTAAGACTCAACCCTTCTAACGCAGGGGGTGCTAAGATCCCACGTGCCAGGCTGCACGGCCAAAAAATTAAAAAAAAAAAAAAAAAAAAAAAAGGATGCAATTAAAATCACAATGAGGGAGTTCCCTGGTGGCCTCGTGGTTAGGATTCCGGGCTTTCAACTGCTGTGGTCTGGGTTCAATCTCTGCTCATAATGAAATACCACTCACTATGCAGCCACTAAAATGTTGAATTACCAAGGTTTGGCAAGGAACCGGAACTCTCCTACACTGCTGGTACTAATACCAAAAGGGTAGAGCTACTGAAGAAGACAGTTGGGCAGTTTCTCATAAAGTTTGACATGCATTTACCATATGATCCAGCAATTACTGTCCTTGGGTATTTGCCCAAGAGAAAGGAAAACAAATGTACACGAATGTTTATAGCAGTTTCGTTCATAATAGACCTAAGCAGAAAATAACTCAAATCTCCATCAATGGATGAATGGTTAAACCAGTTGCGACATAGCCATATAATCGACTGCTACTTGGCAATCAAAAGGAACAAAATACTGATAAACACAACAACATGGATAAAATGGAAAAACTCAATTTTTCCCCTCCTAAGCGGGGCAAAACACAGTCCTTCTCTACTGTGTTTCTTTCCAGTGTGTATCCTTTACTTCTACACGAAACATTTCATTCCTGACATTTCTGCTCACCAAATATTTGGAGATTCCCCCCCACCGCCAATAAGCACTTCCCTGTGACACCAGCTGGGTGTCCTATAAGTTAACTCAATTCTTAACACTGCAGAGTTAGTGTCAGCTCCTACAGGTTAAAGGCCTGGTCCCACAAGACCGCCCCCACCCCCTACACTTCAGATGCCAGTCACAAGCCCAGGTTATCACCTGTGCTTCTGATGAACCGACTAGAGATTGGAGGTTCCGGTGACCCCCCTCCTTGGGTTCAATTAATTTACTAGGGTGGCTCACAGAACTTAGAGAAACACTAACTTACATTTACCAGTTTATTAAAAGATGTGATAAAGGATACAGATGAACAGCCATAGGGTGATGAAGATGAAGTGAAGAAGTGATCCATAGGGTGAAGTATGCGAGGGAACCAAGCACAGGAGCTTCTGTCCCCGTGGAGTTGAGGTGCGTCACCCTCCTGATGTGGACGTGCTCATCAGCCTGGAAGCTCTCCAAATCTCCTATTATTGGGATTTCGTGGAGGCTCCTTCACGGAGACATGAGCAATTATTAACGCTTTTTCTAGCCCCTCTCCCTTCTCTAGAGAACTGGGGGTGTTATGGACCCAGGCCCTTGGACTCTTTAATCAATAGAAATTAACGAGGCCAGATGAGAAATTCAGGTGAGCTTTCATTGGGACTGTGCTGCAGCATGAGGGAGAGAAGACAAGAAACAGATACACTTGTTCGCTCCCCAAAGGGGTGCGTGCTGGTTCCTTAAATGGAGTGAGGGTAGGGGTGGATCAGGGTGGTGGGCATGAGGCATAGCTTAGGTGGTCTGCCCACCCCCTTGGTTGTGCTGTGTGCAAGGATCATGCCCAGTACCCCGCTTTTGCTCTCGGCACCTCGGAAATGGTGGTTGGTTTGTGGCCTTTTTGTATCTTATTGTTCACAATTGCCCCAACTGGGGCATGCATACCGTTATTTTAGTTTCTTTGTATTCTGTTGCTGGAAGAGACATTTGTCCAGGTGCAGGTGCAAGTTCAAGCCCTCTGGTAAAGGGTACGAGGTCCCAGCCTATCTTAGGGGTGGGGATGGGGGCTGAAAATTCCAAGCTTCTAATCATGACTTGGTTGTTCCGGTGACCAGCCCCCATCCAGGAGCCCTCCAGGACCAGCCCCCATCCAGGAGCCCTCCAGGAGCCCACCCAGGGTCGCCTCATTAGAGCATGAGATACTCCTAGTACTCTCATCACTAAGGAATTTACAAGCGTTTCAGGAGTTCTGTGCCAGGAACTGGGGGCAGAGACCAACATATATTTTCTATCTCACAGTGGATGCATCTCAAAAACATGGCATTACATTTAAGAAGCCAGATACAAAGGACCACAGACCTTATGATTTCATTTACATGAAATTCTAGAAAAGGCAAAACAATAGTGATAGAAAGCAGATCAGTGGTTCTTAGAGGCCACAAAGTGGGGGCGGGGGGGAAGGTTGAATACAAAGGGCCCAGGGAGGGCTTCCTGGTGGCGCAGTGGTTGAGAGTCCGCCTGCCGATGCAGGGGACACGGGTTCGTGTCCCGGTCCGGGAAGATCCCACATGCCGCGGAGCGGCTGGGCCCGTGAGCCATGGCCGCTGAGCCTGCGTGTCCGGAGCCTGTGCTCCGCAACAGAAGAGGCCACAACAGTGAGAGGCCCACGTACTGCAAAAAAAACCCAAAAAAACTGGTAAGTTATTTTATTTTATTTATCTTTTATACAGCAGGTTCTTATTAGTTACCTGTTTTATACATATTAGTGTATATATGTCAATCCCAATCTCCCAATTCATCCCACCACCACCACACCATACCCGGTTCTTCCCTTGGTGTTCATATGTTTGTTCTCTACATCTGTGTCTCAATTTCTTCTTTGCAAACCGGTTCATCTGTACCATTTTTCTAGATTCCATATATGCATTAATATACGATATTTGTTTTTCTCTTTCTGACTTACTTCACTCTGTATAACAGTCTGTAGATCCATCCATGTCTCTACAAATGACCTAATTTCATTCCTTTTTATGGCTTTTTATATCCATTGTATACATTATATATACATTATATCCATTATATCCATTATAATGGATATATATATCCATATATATATATATCCATATATATATCCATATATATAATGGATGTATATCCATTATATCCATTGTATACATATGGATACAACATCTTCTTTATCCATTTGTCTGTCAATGGGCATTTATGCTGCTTCCATGACCTGGCTATTGTAAACAGTGCTGCCATGAACATTGGGGTGCACGTGTCTTTTTGAATTATGGTTTTCTCTGGGTATATGCCCAGTAGTGGAATTGCTGGGTCATATGGTAATTCTATGTTTAGCTTTTTAAGGAACCTCCATACTGTTTTCCATAGTGGTTGTATCAATTTACTTTCCCACCAACAGTGCAAGAGGGTTCCCTTTTCTCCACACCCTCTCCAGCATTTGTTCTTTGTAGATTTTCTGATGGTGCCCATTCTAACTGGTGTGAGGTGATACCTCATTGTAGTTTTGATTTGCATTTCTCTAATGATTAGTGATGTTGACCAGCTTTTCATGTACTTATTGGCCATCTGTATGTCTTCTTTGGAGAAATGTCTATTTAGGTCTTCTACCCATTTTTGGATTGGGTTGTTTGTTTTTTTAATATTGAGCTGCATGAGCTGTTTATATATTTTGGAGATTAATCCTTTGTCTGTTGATTCATTTGCAAATAGTTTCTCCCATTCTGAGGGTTGTCTTTTCGTCTTGTTTATAGTTTCCTTTGCTGTGCAAAAGCTTTTAAGTTTCATCAGGTCCCATTTGTTTATTTTTGTTTTTATATCCATCACTCTAGGAGGTGGATCAAAAAAGAACTTGCTGTGATTTATGTCAGAGTGTTCTTCCTATATTTTCCTCTAAGAGTTTTATAGTGTCTAGTCTTACATTTAGGTCTTTAATCCATTTTGATTTTATTTTTGTGTATGGTATTAGGGAGTGTTCTAATTTCATTCTTTTACATGTAGCTGTCCAGTTTTCCCAGCACCACTTATTGAAGAGACTACCTTTTCTCCATTGTATATCCTTGCCTTTGTCATAGATTAGATGACCATAGGTGAGTGGGTTTATCTCTGGGCTTTCTATCCTGTTCCATTGATCTATATTTCTGTTTTTGTGCCAGTACCATATTGTGTTGATTACTGTAGCTTTGTAGTATAGTCTGAAGTCAGGGAGTTTGATTCCTCCAGCTCCATTTTTTGCCCTCAGGACTGCTTTGGGTATTCGGGGTCTTTTGTGTCTCCATACAAAATTTAAGATTTTTTGTTCTAGCTTTGTAAAAAATGCCACTGGTAATTTGATAGGGATTGCATTGAATCTGTAGATTGCTTTGGGTAGTACAGTCATTTTTACATTATTGATTCTTCCAATCCAAGAACATGGTATATCTCTCCATCTGTTTGTGTCATCTTTGATTTCTTTCATCAGTGTCTTATAGTTTTCTGAGTACAGGTTTTTTACCTCCTTAGTAAAAACTGGTAAGTTTTATTGCACATAAATTATACCTAAATAAATAAAAGAACCCCAAAGAGAGAAAGGGAAGAAGGAAGGATATTGTGCTCAACTGTGTTTTTGGACAAGATTCTCAATGTGTCAAGTATTTGCCTATTCCTAAGTTGTTGTTTTTTTGTTTTGTTTTGTTTTGTTTTTTAATTAGGGATAGATGTTGAATTGCATCAAATGTCTTTTACTATTTCTTTGATGATCATTTAATTTTCTTCTGTGATCTATCAGTGGGTTAAATTTTGATAATAGACTTCCTAATATTGAATTGTATTTGTCCTCCTTGGATAAACTGCACTTAGATTGTGTTTTTCTGGCTTCACAAAAGGAATTTGGAAACTTTGCTTTTTATGTGCTCTGGAAAACTTAAGTGCTAAAATAATTATTTGTTCTGTCAAGATTTAAAAGAATTCACCTGTGAAACTGTTTGATCCAGAAGTGTTTTCTGCTTTTGTTTTTTTGAAACTCTTTGATAACTTTCTCAATTTTGGGTTTTAACAATCCTTTTATGGGGTTAATTTGAATGTTCATAGTCTCCAAACACCCTCTGCAATCAAGTTTTCATATTCATTTGCACAGGGCTTTGCAAAACATCTTTTATGAGAGTCACAGACATTCAATCTGAGTTTGTATCAATTCCAGGGTCCCCAGTAAGTGACCATGCAGCCAGTGATTGCACACAGCCTGGGAAGGAATCCATGAATTTCAGAGGCAGCCCTTTCCCATCTTGGAATTTCCAAGTAGGATAAAGCATTTTACTGTATTGAGTCAAAATGTTATCTTCCTGAAACTCAGACCATAGAATTTATCACTGGGAAGGGCATCAAGAAATGATCTGGGCTAGATAAGGTTTATATACTAAGATGCTCTACATCACTTTTTTTTTTAAATGACAGAAGTTTATTTTTATAAATAAAAAACCAAAGGAGCTCCAGGTTGCTAAGCTTGATTGAAAGGTCTTAGTTTTTGCCAATTGGAGAAGCAGGCACGAACCTGAGAAAAGGAGAAAAAAATCTTAGCATTTGTCTAACTCTAGGGTTATGTTGCCTTAACTGTATTCAGAGTGAAGGAAATTACAAGAAAATCACTGTTATCCTTCTTAATCCCCAAACTCCCCCAATAAAACTTTTATCAGAGGGTATTTTGTTTAATTAGTCTCACTTCATAGTTACCAAGATGAGCAATTTCTAATGTTCACTTTTTCTTCTTTCAGAAAACCAGAAGGTTACAGGGAAAAAGTCTATTGCCATTTCAGTATAGAGGATCTTTTAGATTCGGTTTATCACAGATGGTTTTCTCTGAAAGAGCTACAGAAGATAAAGGAATTTTAAAGTAAGATGCAGGGATTGTGGCACATCAGGGCCTTGATATCCCCAGGCTGCAGTCATTGATGCAGGATGCTCTGTGGCCAGTGTCTGAGCAACTGTTTGAAGATGTTCATTATCCTGCAAGCTTTGAAAGTATCTTTTCAACATTGAGTCTGGGATGTGCTACTCGTTTTTGACCCACTCAGATACAACATCCATACTATTATTACTTATTTTTTCGCCTTTTAAGAAACGCACATTACTCCTGTTCTATTAAGGCCCAATGAAAAGCATTTTCTTCAACTAGTAGCTCCGATGTCAACAAAAACAAAGAGCAGGCAAGGCACTGGATCCTTCTTTCTTTCTTTCTTTCTTTTTTTATTTGGCCGTGGGATCTTCGTTCCCTTACCAGGGATTGAACCCATGCGCCCTGCAGTGGAAGTGTGGAGTCCTAACCACTGGACCGCCAGGGAATTCCCTGTTTTGATTTTTATTTAACATTTAAAACAATTGAAGTACAATTGACATATAACATTATATTAGTTTCAGATGTACAATATAATGATTTGATATTTGTGTATATTGCAAAATGATCACCACAAGAAGTCTAGTTAATATCAGTCACCATACACAGTTACAAATTTTTTTTCATGGGATGAGAACTTTTAAGATTTACTCTCTTAGCAGCTTTCAAATATGAAATATAATATTATTAATTATAGTCACCATGCTGTCCCCATGACATTTATTTTATAATTGGAAGTTTGTATTTTTTGACCCCCTTCACCCATTTTGCACACCCTCAACCCCCCACCTCTGGCAACCACCAGTCTGTCGTCTCTATGTTTTGGGGGAGTTCCATATGTAAATGAGATCATACAGTGTTTGTCTTTCTCTGACTTATTTCGCTTATGTAATCCCTTCAAGGTCCATCCACATTGTTGCAAATGGCAAGATTTCATTCTTTTTACAGCTGTATAATATTCCACTGTATGTGTGTATTATACGCCACATTTTCTTTACCTATTCATCCATTGATGGACACTTAGGTTGTTTCCATCTTGGCTGTTGTAAACAATGCTGCAACAAACATAGGGGTGCAGGTATCTTTTTGAATTAGTGTCTTCACTTTCTCCAGATAAATACCTGGAACAAAATTGTTGGATCATATAATAGTTCCACCTTTAATTTTTTGAAGACTCTCCATACTGTTTTCCAGTTACATTCCTGCCAATAGTGCACAGGAGTTCCCTTTTCTCCACGTCCTTGCCAACACTTGTTATTTGTTGTCTTTTTGATAGTAGCCATTCTGACAAGTGTGAGACGGTATCTCACTATGGTTTTGATTTGCATTGCTCTGATGATTAGTGATGGTGAGGCTCTTTTTGTTGTTGTTGTTTTTAATTGAAGTATAGTTGATTTACAATGTTGTATTAGTTTCTGGTGTACAGCAAAGTGGTTCAGTTATACATATACATGGATATATATATATTTTTTCACACTCTTTTCCATTATAGGTTATTATAAGGTATTAAATAAAGTTCCCTGTGCTATACAGTAGGACCTTATTGGTTTTTTTAAAAAATAAATTTATTTATTTTTGGCTGCACTGGGTCTTTGTTGCTGCGTGGGCTTTCTCTAGTTGCTGCGAGCAAGGGCTACTCTTTGTTGTGGTGCACGGGCTTCTCATTGCAGTGGCTTCTCTTGTTGCGGAGCACAGGCTCTAGGAATGTGGGCTTCAGTAATTGCTGCACACAGGCTCAGTAGTTGTGGCTCACGGGCTCTAGAGCGCAGGCTCAGTAGCTGTGGTGCATGGGCTTAGTTGCTCTGCGGCATGTGGGATCTTCCCAGACCAGGGCTCGAACCCATGTCCCTGCATTGGCAGGCAGATTCTTAACCACTGTGCAACCAGGGAAGCCCTGTTTTTTATATATATATATATATATATATATATATATATATATAAAACGGTTTGAATCTGTTAATCCCAAACTCCTGATTTATCCCCCCACACCCGGCCGCCGCTTTCCCCTTTGGTAACCTTAAGTTTGTTTTCTATGCCTTAAGTTTGTTTCTGTGTTGTAAATAAGTTCCTTTGTATCATATTTTAGATTCCACATATAAGTGATATCATATGGTATTTGTCTTTCTCTTTCTGACTTACTTCACTTACTATGATAATCTCTAGGTCCATCCATGTTGCTGCAAATGGCATTATTTCATTCTTTTTTATGGCTGAGTAATATTCCATTGTATATATGTATGTACCGCATCTTCTTTATCCATTTCTCTGTCGATGGACATTTAGGTTGCTTCCATGTCCTGGCTATTGTAAACAGGGCTGCAATGAACATTGGGGTGCATGTATCTTTTCGAATTAGAGTTTTCTAGGGATATATGCCCAGGAGTGGGATTGCTAGATTATGTGGTAGCTCTATTTTCAGTTTTTTAAGGAACCTCCGTACTGTTTTCTATAGTGGCTGCACCAATTTACATTCCCACCAACTGTGTAGGAGGGTTCCCTTTTCTCCACACTCTCTGCAACATTTATTATTTGTAGACTTTTTAATGATGGCCATTCTGACTGGTGTGAAATGATACCTCATTGTAGTTTTTTATTTTATTATTTTTTTAAAATAAATTTATTTATTTATTTTTGGCTGCACTGGGTCTTCGTTGCTGCACGCGGGCTTTCTCTGGTTGTGGCGAGCAGGGGCTACTCTTCGCTGCGGTGCGCAGGCTTCTCATTGCAATGGCTTCTCTTGTTGTGGAGCACAGACTCTAGGCATGCAGGCTTCAGTAGTTGTGGCTTGTGGGTTCAGTAGTTGTGGCTTGCGGGCTCTACAGCGCAGGCTCAGTAGTTGTGGCGCACAGGCTTAGTTGCTCCGCTGCATGTGGGATCTTCTTGGACAAGGGCTCGAACCCGTGTCCCCTGCATTGGCAGGCGGCTTCTTAACCACTGTGCCACCAGGGAAGTCCCTTAAATAAAAATGATTTTAATGTGAAAAACAGAAGGATACAAAATAGTACTTACATACTGATTGAAGCTGTGTGAAAACAATTCGGGTCATGAATATTCATCTGGAAAAAAGAAGTTATCATTTACAGCCTTTAATGAGCATGGCAGCATGCTGGGCACTGACAAGAAAACGGCACAAATACGCAGGAATAAAGCACAATAAGAAAGTCCAAGCTGCGGTTTGGGCTCCCTCAAAGTCCGATGTAAACTCTGTGTTTGTTTCTGAGCTGGACAAAGGATGGGGTGGATGTCCCCACCGGGCCCTTGGCGGAAGGAACGCCAGGGGGCGCGCCAAGCACGTCGCCACGTCCCCCGGCGCCCCCGGGGCAGCGCGCGTTCCCCAGAGCGACCGGGCAGGACCGCTACCTCCCTGCCGGCCTCCACCCCGCCCACCGCCAGGGGGCGCAGCAGGCTGCCCGGCACTCGGCTCGCTGCCGGGAGCGCCAGAGCGGGCGAGCGGCGGAGGCCGGCCTGGGGGCGGCCATGGACCGCTTCGTGTGGACCAGCGGCCTCCTGGAGATCAACGAGACCCTGGTGATCCAGCAGCGGGGAGTGCGCATCTACGACGGCGAGGAGAAGGTAGGGCGGCGGCCGGCCTGGCCTCGCTCCCGGACCCGGACTCGCGGGCCCGGCCTCGCCGCTCGGCGCCGCCCCCGCAGTCCACGCCGGCCCAGCGCCCGGCTCCGGCCCGACTTGGGAACGGCTCCGGGCGGGCGCGCCGGGCGGAGGCCCCTTTCCCACCCGGGGTGAGACCCCTTCGGGAGGCACGGCGGGCGCGGGCCGGGAACCCTGATTCCTCGCCCCGATCGCGGCGGGCGGGCGACGGGCAGGCGGGTTCCGCCTTTGTCCGGAGGCCGCCGGGTCCTGCGCTCCGAACCGGGCGTGACTTCGGGCACTGGGACCTGGGGGAGCCCGAGGGACTAGGCGGTCCCGGCCGGAGCGGGAGGGGGGGTGGCTTTAAAAGGATTTCCGTAAAGAGGAGTTAGCCTCTCCTGGGACTCCTTGGCTGTAGGCTCTGTGTTTTGTTTGTTTTTTCTTTAGGAGTGACAGTAGAAAGGCGGTTTGATTGTTTTGTCGAGTGATGGAGTAGGCCATGCCTGGTAATCCAAGCGTAAACCTTAGGAGGTGTGTTTGCAAATTGAAAGGAGAAATATTGCCAGTATTTCACAGAAATATTAACGTTCACTGGAGACTTCCGTCAGACTACAAACTATCATCCTGTTCTGGATGAAATGTATAAACTGGAATTAGAAAAAAATTAAAAAACCCATTTACTCACTAGCATTTGTGGTTTCCAGAAGTTTTCACTTGCTACTTCTCCTTCCTTGGAGTTTCCTTAGAGAAACTTCCTCCTGTACTTTCGCAAACTTTGCTGGACCCAGAGCTCTTTCTGTCTGTGCTTTACAGAAGCTTGAGGCTTCCTTCCTTCTAGGGGGTGGAGGGCAGGGGTTAGTTACACAGCCATCGGAGGTACCGGGGGCCCAGGGGCTCTCCCTACTGGAGGGCATTTTTCCATATTTCCATTATTGAGTCAAGATCTTTTTTTCTTAAATAATTTGCTTGGTCTTAACTCTGTTTACTGCTTCAGTACTTTTATTAACTTGACCTCAAATTGGGTTTGCATGTTTTGGTTGGAGTGACAAGCTCAATGTTTTTGTTTTTGTAAACCGAGGTTACACCTTTGGAACTGGGGAGAATGGGAAGCTTAATCAACCTGCCCCCCCTTGGGGGCTTGGAGCTTGGCAGCACCCTCAGGTCCGAATATGGGTATTGACAGATGGGTCTTCAAAGTCTCCTCCAAAGCCACTCCCTGCTGGCCGTCTAGCTTTTGCTGATCCCCACACTCTGTTGTTCTATGGAATTGCAATATGCAAATTAGGGACATGTTGGTTGCACAAAACATAACTATGGTATGTTTTTTTTTTTAAATAAATTTATTTATTTATTTTTGGCTGCATTGGGTCCTCGTTGCTGCGCACGGGCTTTCTCTAGTTGTGGTGAGCGGGGGCCACTCTTCGTTGCGGTGCGCAGGCTTCTCATTGCAGTGGCTTCTCTTGTTGTGGAGCACGACTCTAGGCATGTCAGGATCAGTAGTTGTGGCACGTGGGCCCAGTAGTTGTGGCTGGCGGGCTCTAGAACGCAGGCTCAGTAGTTGTGGCGCACCGGCTTAGCTGCTCCGTGGCATGTGGGATCTTCCCAGACCAGGGCTCGAACCCGTGTCCCCTGCATTGGCAGGTGGATTCACAACCACTGCGCCACCAGGGAAGTCCTTATGGTATCTTTAAAACAATAAAAAGATCAAACGATTAGCACCCATATATGAAAAACCATTGCTGAACCAGCAAATTCTAGTTTTTCTTTTATTTATTTTTGCTTCTTGTTTTAGCAGACATATAGGTATCAGAGGATTAAGAAAAAAGTCATGGGAAATACTTAGTCGAGACCCTTTGATCTCATCAAGAATTCTTTTTTTATAACTTTATTTATTGAGTATAGTTGATTTACAGTGTTGTGTTAGTATCAGGTGTACAGAAAAGTGGTTCAGTTGTACAGATGTATCTATTCTTTTTCAGATTCTTTTCCATTATAGGTTATTACAAGATACTGAATATAGTTCCCTGTGCTATACAGTAGGTCCTTGTTGTTAGTCAAGGATTCTTAACTGTTCTGCAAGCTGGGGGTGGTGCGGGAGGGCTATGGGTGTCTTGAAACCTAAGCGAAGCTCTAAGGCCTGCTCACCACTGTGGTCCCTGGGCTGGATCTACTCAGTCACTTGCTGAGCTGTCCCTAGTGTGGCTGAGGGCCAGACTGATTCCTGGGGGAAGTCTTGCATCCTGGCTTTCTCCCTCTGCTGGAAGGCGTCCAGACCTCGCGTGGTCTGAGGACTCCAGGAAACTGCGCTCATCAACCTCCGGATCTGAGCAGGTGCCCTTTCAGAACCTCTCACTAGCTCCCGTGGTCTCAGTGCTGCAGTGCAGACCGCACAGCCTTCTCAGCTTTGCACCCACCATGTTCCCCAGTAGGTGCAGGGCTAAGACCAGTGGACTCTCCCTACTCGTCCTTTGTATCTTCTGGCTCACTGTGGGTGTGAAATACATTAAAACAAAGAAACACACAAAACCTTGAATAAGCAGTGTACCTGCTACGTGCCAGGAGCTTTACATAATTTAATCCTCTCAATGGGTATGTGAGGTGAGTATTTTACTGAATGAGAAAAGAACTCTCAGAGGCAACAGTGACTTGCCCTAAGATCCACTGAGTTAGTTCAGAAGAGCTGGGAGTTAAATCTCTATTGATCAGACTCCCAAAGACTGTGCTTTGTTCACTCTGCTGGAGCGCTTCAAAAATACAGCAGTCGGGGCTTCCCTGGTGGCGCAGTGGTTGAGAGTCCACCTGCTGATGCAGGGGACACGGGTTCGTGCCCCGGTCTGGGAAGATCCCACATGCCGCGGAGTGGCTGGGCCCGTGAGCCATGGCCGCTGAGCCTGCGCGTCCGGAGCCTGTGCTCCAAAATGGGAGAGGGCACAGCAGTGAGAGGCCCGCGTACTGCAAACAAACAAACAAACAAGAAAACACAGCAGTCACCAGTGCCAGACCCTTTCCATAGTGTAATATGTATGTTCTACGCATGTTTATGGAACATCCTCTGACGATGAGCACACTGAGACCCTCAGTAGGTGGTTGAGAAAACTGCGACCTGTCCAAGGTCACACAGTTAGTAATGGGTGGAGCCAGACCATTGCTCTTTCCACTGCTCAGGTGCCTCTTGCTTGTTTATACGGGCAAAGTTTTCATGGGCCCCTTATGACCGGATAATATGTTGTTTTCCTAAGCAGCGTGGACAGGTCATTTGTTTCAATTCACAGAAGCGTCTGTAGCCTCAGCTAATTTATTTATTTATTTATTTTTTTAAATTTATATATTTATGGCTGAGTTGGGTCTTCGTTGCTGCACGCGGGCTTTCTCTAGTTGCAGTGCGCAGGGGCCACTCTTCGTTGCAATGCCCAGGCTTCTCACTGCAGTGACTTCGCTTGTCGCAGAGCACAGGCTCTAGGTACGTGGGCTCAGTAGTTGTGGCTCTTGGGCTCTAGAGTGCAGGCTCAGTAGTTGTGGCGCACGAGCTTAGTTGCTCCGCGGCATGTGGGATCTTACCAGCCCAGGGCTCGAACCTGTGTCCCCTCCATTGGTAGGCGAATTCTTTTTTTTTTTTTTGCGGTACGCGGGCCTCTCACTGTTGTGGCCTCTCCTGTTGCGGAGCACAGGCTCCGGATGCGCAGGCTCAGCGGCCTTGCCTCACGGGCCCAGCCGCTCTGCGGCATGTGGGATCTTCCCGGACCGGGGCACGAACCCGTGTCCCCTGCATCGGCAGGCGGACTCTCAACCACTGTGCCACCAGGGAAGCCCACCTCAGCTAATTTAAAAAGTAATGTAAGAAGGTTAGTGGTGTGTAAAGTGGCAAGTTGCCAGCTTACACTAGAAGATTTAGAAAATGTGTATTTTCTTTCAGCTTTTAGGAATTTACCCTTGGGAAATAATCAGAGATGCATAAAAATATAATGAACGAGGATGTGCATCTCAGCAGTATTATATATATATTATTTATTATTATGTAGTATAGGGAAAAATTGGAAGCAATCTGAATGTCCACCATAGGGATTGGTTAATTAAATATGACACGCCCTAATCAGCATGAGGCATGGCTAACCATAGGCTGCTAAGTGAAAAAAAGCAAGTTATAAAACTATAAATATCTTGGTCTCATTTTATTTTAAGATTATATCCACACACCCTGGCTGGTCTGATTACGAATGATTTCATTTTCTGTTTTAGACTTTAAAAAAATGTTTTCCAGATTTTCAGCAGCATATTACTTTTATAACAGAGAAACGTGAACTCAGAACAAAACAGTAAGAGCTTATTCAGCGAATGCCTAAGTTATTTTAACTATTGACTCTTAAGTAGTTGAAATTATTCTAGCTCTGAGTGGTAGAAGCAAAGCAGCCTAAACTTGTCTGTCCCGTTGAGCTCATAATCCCTTGGAATCCCTGAAGGGAACAATTACACAGTGTCTTCACTGGGAGCAGCAGTGCTTTACGTGTGCACATTGTTCATCAACATGGTGATGGAACGTCCTCTGGCTTCAGCTTTAAACTCACATCCTTATGCTTGGATTTCGGTCAGATAACGTGCAGTTTCTTAATCAGAGCTATTATGTAGTTATGCTGTGTAATGTATCAGGTACTCTCAAGTTGATAAAGTATTTGCTTCGGGAAAAGTGAAATCTTACTCATTGGCAAAAGAGAGATTTTTTTTTTTTTTTTTGCGGTACGCGGGCCTCTCACCGTTGTGGCCTCTCCCGCCACAGAGCACAGGCTCCGGACGCGCGGGCTCAGCGGCCATGGCTCACGGGCACAGCCGCTCCGCGGCATGTGGGATCTTCCCGGACCGGGGCACGAACCCGAGTCCCCTGCATCGGCAAGTGGACTCTCAACCACTGCGCCACCAGGGAAGCCCAAAAAAGAGATTTTTAAAATGCTTAAACTCAATTATTTGGTTTTGCGTGTGCAACATTAACCAACACATTTGTAGCCAGGCCGCATTAAATGCCAGGAATGTGAATGTGTTACTTCAGATGCAGAGGAAAGTGTGGAACTCCGAAGTCTTTTCTCTGAGGTGCTGAAGTGCTTGGTGGAAATCTCTTACAGAGTGTCTTCGACCAGATGGTTCAGCAGTTTTCTTCCCATTAAAGCTTATTAACCATATTATTTAAACTTACTAATATTAAGATATTAGTAATACAGTCAGACGTTTCTCTTAGGAAGTAATTTTTTAAAACTCATGTTAAAAAGTATTGGTTATGTTATTATAAAGGACTTTTTTGACAGAATGTTTCTGCTTATGTTCAATTTAACAAAAAATAATTTATATACATTTTAGAGTTGCATGGAGTTATATATGCCTGTAACAGATTTCTTTATCTTTTTTTATTAGACAAGTAATAAAGTTGTTAAATATGGGTAAACCAAAAGAAGAAACTTGAAATAATCAGTAATCCTTTACCCGTAAACAATTACTTTTGGCACATCCTGTGTGTGTGATTGTGCAGGTACGTGTGTGTGTGTGTGTGTGTGTAACCGTGCTGTGTACACTGCTTTTTTCTATATTAATATTATGAGTATCTTGTAATATATTGTCAAGTGCATACATAATTGCATTTATGAATATTTTTACTTAAGAATGATATATAATAATGTTCTAATTGGTTATTCACTTGATACCCATTTTTAACCACATTATTTTATTTTTTAAAATTTAAATTTTAAAAAAAAATTTATTTATTTAAGTTATTTATATTGGGCTGTGTTGGGTCTTTGTTGCTGCACACAGGCTTTCTCTAGTTGCAGAGATCGGGGGCTACTCTTCGTTGCAGTGCGTGGGCTTCTCATTGTGGTGGCTTCTCTTGTGGAGCACGGGCTCTAGGCACACCGGCTCAGTAGTTGTGGCCCACGGGCTCTAGAGCGCAGGCTCAGTAGTTGTGGCGTATGGATTCAGTAGTTGTGGTGCACGGGCTTGGTTGCTCCGCAGCATGTGGGATCTTCCCGGACCAGGGCTCGAACCCATGTCCCCTGCATTGGCAGGTGGATTCTTAACCACTGTGCCACCAGAGAAGCCCTAACCACATTATTTTAAACTCAAAAGGATTATTATTTGTAATAACCTGGACCCTCACTAAGATGCTTTCCTTTGAGTTTCTGTTTTATATTATAACTTTTGAAATAACTAGTTACTCCTCAAAAGGATAGAAGCATGTCCTGCCTTATGGCAAATTCGACTTTCTAGTAACTAAAGTGAATGGAAACTTCCAATATATTTCTTGATTTTGACAAATGAAGGGATTTGACTTGTCAGTCTTTTGGGTTCCAACTCTAAAATTTGCTTATCTGTATAACTTCCAGTGCATAATAACAAATTATGAGGATTAAAGGTTTGGTCCTAAAGACCTAGCTGGCATTTTTGTGATTGTATTATAGTTAAAAAACATTTTTACATTTATAATTTGCCTAAGTGACACAATCCCCTGATAAAAGTTCAAAAACCACGAAAAGTTAAGTCTTCCTCCCATCCTAGTCTCTCTGTCACCCACTTCCCCCTCAGAAGTCACCAGTGCTTCATTCTGGAGTCATACGCATGTGTCATACACAGGTGTTTGCGTAAAATATATTGTTTTTTCCTTTTTAAAATATAAACTTGTAATATACTATGCATACAGAGTTCTGAAACTTGCTTTTTTCACTTAATCTATGTGGGGAATTTACCATATTTCATTAAGTCTAAGTGCACATTTTCTACCCCCCCACCCCCCTGGAAGCAGGATGAATCTTCAATTCATGGCATCTTAGATGTTATCAAATACATAAAGAGTCTCCTGATTCTTTTTAATGACTGAGTTGTCATTCCTTGTGTGGATGTACATTTCCCTGTTGATGGACATTTAAATTGTTTCCTATCTTTCGCTTTTAAAAAACAACAATGAATAACCTAGTAGCATATCGTTGTCCACATGTGTGAATTTGTCTTTGGGATAAATTCCTAGAAGGGCATTGATTGGATCAAAGGATTTGTGTGTTTATATTTTTGATAGATGATAATACATTGCCCTCCATAGCACTTGTCCCTCCAGTGATGTGTGCAAATGCTTATTTGCCCAACACGTCACCAGCACAATGTTATCAAACTTTTGGGCCCTTGCCAATCTCATGGATAAAAGGGGTATCTTGATGTTGTCTTAATTTGCCTTTTTCTTATCATCAGTGACGTTGGACATCAATTAATGTGTTTAAGAGTCATTTGTAGTTCCTTTCCTGTGAACTTTCTGTTAACAGTCTTTGCCCATTTATCTAATGGATTATAGGCTATTTCCTTATTGATTTGTAAGAGTACTTTATATATTAAGGAGACATATACATTTGTCTCTGATGTGAGTTACAATTATTTTTCCCAGTCTGCCATCTTTGCCCTTGGTGGTTTTTGCCATGAAGAGTTTGTGTGCATGCGTGTGTGTGGAGGGGAATCGATCAATCTTTTCCTCTAATGCTAATGGGTTTAATGTTTTCCTTAGAAAGACTTTCTCCACTCTGAAGTGATTTAAAATTTTTTCTTGTAATTTTTTTCTAGTTCTTTCATACATTTTTAACTCAAATATTTGATCTATCCAGAATTTATTTTGGTACAATGTGTTAAGTATAATCTTACTTTGTTCCCGCCTGCCCCCAATGGGCAACCCAGGTGTCCCAGTGCCATTGATTGAGTCTCCATCCACACCTATTTTGCATCTGTTTGTGTTTTTTTCTGGATGTTCTTATTATTTAAAAATCATTTAAAAATTTGTATGAGGGCTTCCCTGGTGGCGCAGTGGTTGAGAGTCCGCCTGCCGATGCAGGGGACACGGGTTCGTGCCCCGGTCCGGGAAGATCCCACATGCCGCGGAGCAGCTGGGCCCGTGAGCCATGGCCGCTGAGCCTGCTCATCCGGATCCTGTGCTCTGCAGCAGGAGGGGCCACAACAGTGAGGCCCGCGTATCTCAAAAAAAAAAAAAAAAAAAAAAATTATGAGTGTTATACACAAATTCAATCTGATGGTAAAAATTCACTCAATAGTGAGGTGTATAGTTTTGAAAAAGGGCCCTTTGCTTCTTTTTCACCCATTCCCTCATACTTTTTCTGAGATAACCATCGTTAACAGATCATTGAGTATCCCATTTAGACCTTTTTCTACTACTTATATGTGTATATGTGTATATATACACACATCTCTTTATCTATCTGTTTATAGATCTATCTCACATGTAGTTTGAGGGATATGGAGTTTATATCTATCTGATTACATTATATGCAATATGCTGTCACTTGCTTTCTTCCCTACTAACCCTATGTCTTCGAGTTCCGTGATAGTTCATGTAGCTCTACCTCACTATTCTTTTTAACCCCTGCATGGATTTCATAGTATGAATGTATCACACTTGATTTAACCACTTCCCTATTGTTACATAGCTAGGTTGTTTGCAATTTTTTCCTAATTTTTATTTATTTATTTATGGCTGTGTTGGGTCTTCGTTTCTGTGCGAGGGCTTTCTCTAGTTGCAGCAAGCGGGGGCCACTCTTCATTGCGGTGTGCGGGCCTCTCACTATCGCGGCCTCTCTTGCTGCGGAGCACAGGCTCCAGACGCACAGGCTCAGTAGTTGTGGCTCACGGGCTTTGTTGCTCCGCGGCATGTGGGATCTTCCCAGACCAGGGCTCGAACCCGGGTCTCCCTGCATTGGCAGACAGATTCTCAACCACTGCACCACCAGGGAGGCCCAATTTTTTCCTAATTTTAGCAAGGCTTATGAAGTGTGTAGCATTGCTGCTTCTCTTTAACTTGTGATAAATCTAATTCTAAAATGTTTATTTATGTGATTGACTTACTATCGTGCAATTCATGGGGAAGAAAATCTGGACCACATTGAGTGACAGGTTATTAATATTTTGTGATGATCTTGTTTTTCTAGATAAAATTTGATGCTGGGACCCTCCTTCTTAGTACGCACCGTCTAATTTGGAGAGATCAGAAAAATCATGTAAGATCGAGTTTTTTGCTTCTGTTCTAGGTTTTATGTCACTGATTTTTTTTTTCTTTCTGGCAAAACTATGAATACATGTGATAAATTTTTGTTTGCAGATGTCTGAAGAGTGTGTTTCATATGGTCTCTCTGAATGGGGCACAGATAGAGGAGTTAGGGTCTGGTCCCTCATTCAACCCTAGCACAGTCTGCAGCTACTGTACAGAGAATCCTGGCGGCTCCTGGTTTTTAAGCACTAATCAGATTCTCCCTCACACCCAAGTGTCCCCATCAGCCAGGGGTCCTGAAAACAACCCGTTTGGAGGTCTGCTGAGAAGTGCAGGCTTCTACCTAGACACTGAGATGAACTGCCTCTCAGTCACTCAGCAAAAGGAGAAACCCTCCCCCTGTTTTTTCATTTCTAGGAAGAGAGGACTCAGTGATATGTATAGACCTGATATCTTTATTCCAAAGAGCTTTACCTTGAATGTGTGTGTGCGTTTGTGTGTATTTGTATGTAAATCTCTGTGTTGCCAGTAAAAGAAGCAATCTTTTCTATGTTACTTTTTAAATCGCTGGCTGCCTCCCCCATGAAATTTTAATTCCACAGGTAAACTATATACTGTACTGAGTCTCTTTGCATGTCACTAACCGCTGCAAACTCTGACTCGTTTTACCCCCGAAGAGCCAATTTTTCCCCCTCAGTGGTGACGTTGGCCTGGTTGGTGACAAATGCCTTAGAACTGGTAATGTTGCCTAATTCTTTTTAAAGAAATAGAGATTCAAGAAAGAAATCTTTTCTGGAGGGGTAGGCGTCCTTAAACCATATGTTTATAAATTAAGTTAATCTTAGTATAAGTTTTTTGATTATCATGTAAAGGAGCTAATATCAAAGCCCTTAGACCTATTATTAATAATAATTAATAATAAAGGGAAGCCACGTTAGTATTTTCTGTTAAAAATTAATTGTGGGTGGGTGAGTGAAATATAGAAAATTATAAAGCGGAAAAATCAGCTCTATAACACACTCTTTAAAGTCGTTTTCATTTACCTGCTCTATTTTCTGTTTTCCATATAAGAATATATTATATGTAAACAATTTTCATATAAATACTACTGTTTAAAAGATATAGCTCCTGTAAAAACAAAGGTAGTGACAGCTGCTTTTAAACCTCTTATGTTCTTCCATGCCGCAAAATGCTACCACAGTATTGTCTTCATTCAGTTTTTCCTTAAGTTTATTTAAGGAATAAAATAACATTATTATTTTCTATTGTTATAATTGCTAAGGACCTTAAAGGTATGTGGCACCCCATTAAATCTATAAAACAAGGATTTCTAACGAGTCTTACAGATCGTGTTTTCTTTTGATTCCCTCCCAGGAATGCTGCATGGCCATTCCTCTTTCCCAAATCGTGTTCATTGAAGAACAGGCAGCTGGAATTGGGAAAAGGTAAGGTCTGTATATTACAGTCTTTATGCACAAAATCGTTTCCAGTCAAGCTGTCCTTGTTAACTTGGTTGAGTCATTGCTCAGTCAGTCATGGCCGTGACTGTGTGTGTGCAAGTGGATCAGATGATTGTGTTTGTTGGTCAGAGCTCCCCTAAGAAGGTATCGTCCTGGGGGAGGAAGGAAGTAGGTGAGGGAGATTAAGAAGCACAAACTTCCAGTTACAAAATAAATGCGTCATGGGTATGAAAGGCACAGTGTGGGGAATATGGTCAGTAACTAAGTAATAGCTTTGTATGGTGACATAGCGTACCTAGACTTATCGTGGGATCATTTTAAATGTATAGAAATATAGAATCACTCTGTTGTGTAACAGAAGCTAACAGTATTGGAGGTCAGTTATACTTCAAAAGGAAACAACCGAAGTCATGGAAAAAGAGATGGGGTTTGTGTTTGCCAGAGGTGGGGTGTGGGGGGCAGGGAAAATTGGAGGAAGGTGGTCAAAAGGCACAAACTTTCAGTAATAAGATAAATAAGCAATAGGGATGTGATGTATTGAAGACAACATTATAAATGTAATTAACACCGCTGTACGTTATCTATGATAGTTATCAAGAGAGTAAATCCTAAGAGTTCCCATCACAAAGAAGAAAAATTTTATTTTCTATTTCTTTAATTTTGTATTGGATGTTCACTAAATTTACTCTGGTAATCATTTCATGATGTATATAAGTCAAATTATTATGCTCTACACCTTAAACTCATACAGTGCCATATGTCAATTATATCTCAAAACTGGGGAAAAATATGTTTTAAAAAAAAGAAGGTAGGGCTTTCCTGGTGGCGCAGTGGTTGAGAGTCCGCCTGCCGATGCAGGGGACGCGGGTTCGTGCCCCGGTCCGGGAAGATCCCACATGCCGTGGAGCGGCTGGGCCCGTGAGCCATGGCCGCTGAGCCTGCGCGTCCAGAGCCTGTGCTCCGCAATGGGAGAAAAAAAAAATGAAGGTATTGTCCTACTTTAAACTCATTGATAAATGGAAGTTATTCTTTTTTTTTTTTAACATCTTTATTGGGGTATAATTGCTTTACAATGGTGTGTTAGTTTCTGCTTTATAACAAAGTGAATCAGTTATACATATACATATGTTCCCATATCTCTTCCTTCTTGCGTCTCCCTCCCTCCCACCCTCCCTATCCCACCCCTCTAGGCGGTCACAAAGCACCAAGCCGATATCCCTGTGCCATGCAGCTGCTTCCCACTAGCTATCTACCTTACGTTTGTTAGTGTATATAGGAAGTCATTCTTAAAGCATCAGTCAAGTACTAAAGTTGCTGTAATATCCTCAGGTCATAATAAATAAGTGTGGGCGGGCTGTCACTGTATATATTTCCACAGACATTTGCTTTTTTGGGGGGGGGGCATGCCTTGCGGCTTGTGGGATCTTAGTCCCCCAACCAGGGATTGAACCCAGGCCCTCAGTAGTGGAAGCACAGAGTTCTAACCACTGGACCACCAGGGAAGTCCCCAGTCATTTGCTTTTCTGTG
The DNA here is from genome assembly GCF_059928025.1 of Delphinapterus leucas. NCBI lineage: Eukaryota > Metazoa > Chordata > Mammalia > Artiodactyla > Monodontidae > Delphinapterus > Delphinapterus leucas. The sequence continues at coordinate 63,666,027 of NC_143146.1, forward strand.
TCTGTGTATGTATCATTCAGTACTTGAAATCATAAATGACCCATCTGAGAAAAATACTTGACTTGCCTCCTATTTCTAGTTGACCATAAAGTTTCTCAACTTCGACTTTTTCAGATATCAGTGTTGAATAGAGTATCACAAGAGTTATTGTCCAAACAGGGACATTTCTTAGAGTAATAAGGGACACTGCTTATAATTAGATCAGGCAAGCATAAAACTGGACTGTCGCAGGCAGACCAGGAGATGTGCTCACCTTGGTTTAAAGCCACAGGTTAAAACGTTTCTGTTTATTCAAGTATATAAAACATTTTCACTTTATACTTTACATGCATGTGATCGAGGGCAACTTATGAACAAATATTGCTGATAAGGAACTTTTTTCCATGTGGGCTTATCTTCAGCTTTAATGTAGTTAGATCCTTCAGTAGAAGTGAAACAAATGTTAAACTTCCCTGGAAATGCAGTGCATCCTTAATTATAATGTTGTAGCTAGCATAAAAGATTGCTTATTTGACATAAAAGAAACTAACCAATATTTTGAAGAGATTAACAAGGCATAGATTTTTAGAGTAGGCTATTTTTCTGATTTATATTTTCCACCTTGTCACTTTTCTCCATCTTACTGAGTTTTTTCTCTTTTTTTTGGTATGATCGACAATACAACATTATATCAGTTTCAGGTGTACAACATAGTGATACCTAGTATTCGTATATACTGCTTTATATATTGCTTTCCTTATTAAGTTCTACAAACTTGGGCTTCCCTGGTGGCACAGTGGTTAAGAATCTGCCTGCCAATGCAGGGGACATGGGTTTGAGCCCTGGTCTGGGAAGATCCCACATACCATGGAGCAACTAAGCCCGTGTGCCACAACTACTGAAGTCTGCGTGCCTAGACCCCGTGCTCTGCAACAAGAGAAGCCACCGCAATGAGAAGCCCAGGCACCGCAATGAAGAGTAGCCCCCGCTCACCGCAACTAGAGAAAGCCCGTGTGCAGCAATGAAGACCCAATGCAACCAAAAAAAATAATAATTATTATTATTAATTTAAAAAAATCATATTAAAAAATGACCATTTAAATTAAAAAAAAGTTCTACAAACTTTAAGGTGTTCCAGATCATTTGACTGTTTCTCTGCTGTGTTCCAAGGAAATCTAAACTCTATAACAAAAATAGTTAAATATTTACCTTCACATTAGTGTCTATTTTTAAACATCTCCAGTGAGGAGGAATTCGATAATATGCCAGGTTGACTTTTCTCAAATATTCTCTTTAGCTCCCAGCTCCTCCTCTCAAATAATTACCATATCTCATTGAGTCAAAGATGTACTGCATTTTCACCTTTTAACATCTCTGTACCCAAGATGCTTCTTTGAATTGGTGGATCTTAAACTTGGTGAAATGTAGTAATTGAATCACCCAAGAAGTGAATATATGAAAAAATTAGCATGGATCTTTTTATTCTGACTTTGGGATGTTTAAACTTAATTTTGTATCATCTTTTAGCTTTTCATTGGGTTTCCTTTGACAAATTCTGATAGTTAGGGCTCAGGTTTTTTAGTTTTAAAGAGTGTATGATGCTTTTGCTTAGTCACCTGATCCTAATTGTCATAGGTTTATTGTTTGCCTGACAGTTCATTTCACACAGTCCCGTGCTTCTGCTTACACAGTTTTATTTGCTCACCTCACTTAAAGATGTTCATCACAAAGGAACCAATGAAGAGTCCGTTAAAAAAAAAAAAAAAAAAAAAAAAGAGTCTGTACAAGCCTGGCTCCAGTTCACTAACCAAAGCATTTGTTACATCAAGGAGGCCCCACATGTGGTGTTTCAATTTTAGGGTGATATTTAGGCAACTATATGGGCCTAAACTAAGTAATATTGAGTAATAGGTGTATCTATAATGTGGTCATAAAGAAAAAGCTCTAAGCTAGGTATGCAAGATACTTCGAGTTTTTAGTTTTGCTAGTATTTATAGAAGATTGTTTATTGAGCTGGTTGGGAAAAAAAGACTTATAAAACTCAACAAATATAATGGTATTTTGATGGCATAGAAGATAATAGTAGTCATAAAGATCATGGTAGTTTGTGATCCTGGAACAGCAGCATTTTGAGAATTGTTTTTGCTGTGGGATATCTCTCTAGATCATGCTGCTGACTGAGTGGCGTTTTCCAAAAATGACACTGTAGAATGTTCGTTTTGGATGCAGTTTTAATAAAATGTCAGCTGGCCAGTTTTACACAGATAAGTTTTCACATTTTGTTTTCAAATGAGTAAGGTTGTATGCTTTGGCAGAAATTATAGGCCCCCTGGTAGCATTTGGGGATGACTCTGTAGATGGAAAACCTAATCATAAACCAATATCATAAACCACCCCAAATTCTGCAAATTTATTTTGAACTTACTTCCTAAAACCACATTTTTATTTAGTCTGTGGTGCTAGTAATTTGAATTTTTTGGTTCACAGCTTACAGATTTTAAGTAGAGATATTTTTGAAAGGTTCATTAATACTGAATTGATACAGACCTTAAAAGGATTCCTTTCAGGATGTTGTTTGTTTCTACATGAATTTTAAGTGATCTGAAATATATTAAAAGTTATGAAAATAGAATTAGTGATTTTTAAAAAACAATTAAATACATTACATTTGCTCTTTCTTTAGTGCCAAAATAGTGGTTCATCTTCACCCAGCTGCTTCTAACAAAGAACCTGGCCCATTCCAGAGTAGTAAGAACTCCTACATCAAGCTGTCCTTCAAAGAACACGGCCAGATTGAGGTAAGTTTCTTTATGAATACAATCAGACTAGAAATGTGTACTCGTATGTATTTTTGTTGTTGTTTGTTAATAGGATGGCAGGCAATATTGTTCAGCATACCAGTTTTCACCATATTTTTACAATAAAATTTTTATGGTATCTTAAGCCTTATCAGTGGAGAATACGAAGTTTAGGTTTCAGTGGGAACGGGAGGCAGGAGGATGTAGTCACAGGAAAGAGTGGAGGCTGGAAACAGGCTAAGTCACCACGCTAGGTAGGCTACTAGTTAAGTGTTCAGTGTTATCGTTTGGATAAAAGGACAGAGTATAATGCAGTGACATGTTTAACTGCCTCAGCATCTGAAAGTTCACCAGCCTTATATCAGGCAGTCTATCTTTATTAACTCCATACAAATCTAATCGCTTAAGTTCTTATTCCATAGTATCATGGTTTATATGTTCTGATTAATAACTTGCTATGTAAGTATTCTTTAGACATTTATAAGTGTGTGTTTATCTCCCCATCGAGATCATAAATTATGTTCTTTTTCTCTGTAGCACCTGACCCAGTGTTTCTTGCACAGCAGGCACTGAGCAAATTTAAGTGACTAACTGAAGTCATTCTCACTGTAGCTGAAAAATAGAGCTGATTTTTTTTTTTATGAGCGTAGGCATGTTTTGGCCCTAATATCTGGCCTCACATTTTAACTAGACAAATTATTCTCAGCTTCCTTCATGGATAACGGTTGTGTATTTTTCTTGGCACTGTGTCTGTTTCGCTACAGATTGAAAACAATCCACACATGCAGGATTGTTTAAAGTAAGTCTACTTACTTCATTGTCACTCATCTCTTTGTTGAGAATAGTTCACTTTATGTAGAAGGTCAGTTCCTTCTTTTTTTTTCCCCCTTTGTGCTTTCTGAAGTTGACCCAAGGAAAGAACTTCCTTTGATTTCCTTTGATGTCTCTGAGAATTCTAGGCTTGTTGCAAATGACCAAACAGACTTCCAACTAAAGAAATGTTAAGTAATGATTTGTACTAGGATGTCACAGCCTGACTGACTCACTTAAAGTGTATGCGTGTGCATAACAGTTTTACAGGCGTTTATCAGAGGAAATGACACAGAGAAGATGGGAGAATATGCCAGTTTCCCAGTCGTTGCAAGCAAATAGAGGATCCCAGGTATTTTTTCAGCTGTTTCCTAATCCAGTATTTTCAGCTCTGTACTTGCATCTTCGTTAAGGGAAAAGAGCTCTATGATTATAGAACTTGCCAGAAACAAAATAATGATATTCTGATTAAAAACTGATTTTCACAGAACTTAATTTAGTGCTCTATAGATGGTAGACACTTAGTAATAATACATGACTACTTACCAGGGTAATTTCAGGGTGGCAGAAGTTAGATTCCCCTTCTGCATTCTGTTCTTTATAATTAGTGTGGCATCTGAGAGAACAGACAGTACCACTGGGTGACATTTTCCAAGCCAGTCTAATTAACCACCAACGTGGACAGACACTCAAATGTATAAAAGTAGCTTGTATAATAACTGTCAAGTACCAGAATTTTACCTATAATTTTTTGCACATTTGAGACCATATTGAATATCTGATACCTATATAATAGCTTGCCAAAGAACAAAAATGAAGAGGAAATTTAATTTATATCTAAAATACAGAGTAAAATATACCATCTCTTGTTATGTTCAGTTTTTCTGTATAATGATTTGAAGGTCATTATGTATGGCAATAAACCGACAAATATTTTGAAAGGAAACTGAATGTAACTGTGTGCTGTTTTCTTGGGTTCTTTGTGGGTCCTCTCCCACCACTGAAAACACAATATAGTGGGTTACAAAAGATTGTGTCCTTCCTATTTTGGACGTCTTATTTTCTACTTTTGTTTTTCAGCCAGGAAGAATAAGGGCTGTAGGAATTGTAGGTATTGAAAGGAAACTGGAAGAGAAAAGAAAAGAAACTGACAAAAACATTTCTGAGGTAATTCTTACACAAGTTCCGGTCAGCTGTCTTTTCCAGCCATCTTTCTTATTCTTTTGGATACAGCTGTGAGTAACTCTGTTCTGTGTATTGGAATATATTTAGTTTGCCTGGAGCCACACAGTCTCTTATCCCATTTAAGGAGTCTACTTCAGGTTGGCATAATTTAGCCCAAATGTGTTTTAAAAATCTTTTCCAGAAAGGAATTAAAAAGAAATGCAAATTTGTTTTCTGTGAGGTTAGAAAACGTCATGAATTATTGTGTGTAAATTTTAAAGTCTAGATGGGATTGACTGGAGGGTCCTCCTAATGAATTCAAGGTCCTATGTATAATTATTTTGGATGTTTGGTTAACTTAGTTGAGGGGAAAATGCTGTTCTGCGGCCCTTGACTCTGGCCGGACACTACACAGTTTTATGCTGATGACCACTTGGGGACCAGGCACAGGGGTAGTAAGAATGGCTCAAACCAGCTTATCACTTCTCCTAGGAGAGCACCCCTGAGCTTGTACTTTACAGTGTTTCTGAAACCTCATCCTATATGAGGAAATTCAAATGAAGGGGAAAGAACTCTAGTTAAGGGGCTTCCCTGGTGGTGCAGTGGTTGAGAGTCCACCTGCCAATGCAGGGGACATGGGTTCGAGCCCTGGTCTGGGAAGATCCCACATGCCATGGAGCAACTGGGCCCGTGAGCCACAAGTACTGAACCTGCGCATCTGGAGCCTGTGCTCCGCAACGGGAGAGGCCGCAACAGTGAGAGGCCTGTGCACCGCGATGAAGAGTGGCCCCCACTCGCCGCGACTAGAGAGAGCCCGCGCACAGTAGCGAAGACCCAACACAGCCAAATAAATAAATAAATAAATAAAATTAATAATAAAAAAAAAAGAACTCTAGTTAAGAAAATGAGTTATACATTAGATTTTGGCAGTTAGTTAATACATCTAAACATATCAGTTTTCCCATGTTTATATGGAAATGGTCTTGGATTTTTATGAACTAAAGTAATTTTTTAGTTCTTCTAATAGTTTGTAAGTAAAATTCCATTGATTAGTGCTGCTCATAGAATTTCCAAGATTTATCTCAATCAAATAAGCCTAAACTGCAAATAGGTACTGAATACCTGTATTAGTCAAGGTTCTCCAGAGAAACAGAACAAATAGGGGATGTATTCTTCTGGATACAGCTGTGGGTATCTGTTGGATATCTATATGTGGATATCGATACATAGGTATAGATATGCTGATATCTTCATCTCTCTCTCTGTATAGATACAGGTATCTGTGAATCTGTATTGTCCTATATATACACAATGAGATTTATTATAAAGAAGTGCCTCATGTGATGGTGGGAAGCTGCCAGCTGGTGACCCAGAAACGCTGGTGATAGAATTGCTAACCGGAGTGTGAAGGCCTAAGAACCAGGAGCCCTGGTGGTGTTAAGTGCCGGTCCAAGGGCAGGGTAAGACTGATGTCTTAGCTCGTCAGTCAGGCAGAGAACTTTCTGTTCCATTAGGCTCTCCAGAGGGCAGTTCAGGAGGGCGATCTGAATGTAACCGTTCAGCTCATCCTACAGATTCGGATGCTAACCTCATGTGGAAACAGCCTCACACACCCACTCAGAATGATGCTTGAGCAGACACCCGGGCACCCCCCAATCTAGTCAGGTTGACACATAAAATTAACCATCACGATAGCCATATCTGGGCCCACTAACTGAATATGGATTCTTGTTGAGGGACCAAGGGCATTTGACCTGTTAAGTGCTGTGGTCTAGGTTTTGCTGAGGGCATGTTTATGGTAAAGTTGTGTATGTTCCTTGGTCCTCTGTATTTCCTGCACATTAGCAGCTGGATCCAGAGGCTTGTTCAGACTTGTGTTTGAGCCCTTTGTTGAGACTAGAGGTGACACTGTGTTCCTTCATCACGTCTCTTTTTATCATGTTAGCGGCTGTCAATGTTCAGTGCATAGATCTTTGGGTCACTGGTGGTTGCAAATGGTGGTACTCTGTGATTTATTTTTCATTTATTTGTTGGGACACTTTTTAAAGAGATGCTTCCGTTCATTACTGTTTGGCTACTCAGTGATACGGCTCCTATAAGGAATGCAGAACATGTGCCGTTTCCTTTATTATCAGGATGATAAATTCGTTCCTTATCATCCTCCCGAGGTGACTAATTAGGCTTTTTCACGTATTATTATGAATTCATACATTTTAACATATTTGATGATTTCAGTCAGTTGCAATTACTATCCTAGTTAAAGCTCAAATTGTCCCATCTTTGGCCAGTGGGAGCCTCTTCAGGTTGGCTCCTGAGTGGTTTTGATGTGACCTGGTGGACTCTGAGAGCTTCCTTACTGCCCGGTGTTATCAGAAGTTCCAGGACCATCTTGTGTGTTTCCTGCTCTGGATCTGGAATCAACCATTATCTGAGAAGCTCTGGTTTTTTTTAGTGGGAAATGGTATTCCATGACCACAATCTGCCTGCTAGGAATTTGCATCCCTCTTGGACTGATCTTTATTTCTAGGACTTTTCAGTGGAAAGAGCTAGGATTTTTTTTTTTTTTTTCTAATAAAGGTGCCTCATGAGGTCACACTGATGCTTCTTATTCAAATTCGGGACTACACTAGCGAATAATGACTAAAACAGTTAAAAAGGATTTTTTTGTATATGTTCTCCCCTTTCCTCCCACGTGTAAAACATAGGTGTGCTGTATCTACACTATCTGAGCATTCAGCCACCATGTACCCTCGTCCGCTCTAGCTGTCATATAGTCTCATTTGTACAAGTAACTGTGTGTGATACCACCAGTCTTTACGTTCACCTCCCTCTATTCATTTTGGCTGTCTGGAGCTCATCCTCTAGTAGATGTTTCAGAAAGTGCTCATGGGAACAATATTCCCTGAGCTCTGGCATCTTGGTATTCCTTACACAGGAAGGTCAGTTTGGCTGGATTTGTAATCCCTGGCTCACATTTTCTTTCCCGAGTGCCTTCCATATGTGACTTTCAGTTTTTTGTCTGGCCTGAAGTGTTGCTGCCAGAGTGATGACAACCTAATTTTCCTCCTTCTCTAAAGTCACTTGCTGTTTTTCTTAGATGCCCAAAGGATTTTGTTTTTTTTTAAATAAAGCTTTGTAAAATAATTTTTCTAGACTGTCTATGTGTTAGTCCTTCGGGATTTTTATTCTCGGGTACGCAGTAAGCTTTCAGTATTTGGTTTCAGACATGTTTCCTTTTAATTTCAGGGAAGTTTTTCTCTAAATTTCAATAATTGCTTAGATTTTTTTTTTTCTTCTGAGACTCCTATTAGCTGTATGTTGCAGCTTTACGGCCTGTCTTCACTCTTTGTGACTTTCTTTCAAACCCTTTTTATCTTTTCCTTCGTTTCTTTTTTATTTTAGAAAAATTTCCTTCTTCATCTGTTGTCTCTCTTAAGATATTATCTGTTGTGTTTATTCCTCTTGTGTTTGTCTAGTATAGTCTTTCTTTCAGAAATGATTAAAAAAATTCTTTCCTGAGTCCTGTCACCTCATTTCTGATTTATATTGCCCTTTCAGAGCTTCTCTCATTAACACCTATTAGCTCATTTTGAAATAAAAGGTAAACTTTTGATGTGATCTATGAACATGTCCTTCTGGCGTGCTTTCATTATCTATAATGTTATTCTGCTCTTGATTTTCTTTTTTCTTGTAATAACTTTGTGTGGGATTTGACCTTGATAATTGCTCTTGCTAATTTTCGTGTGAAATTGGTTTTCTTGAAGTTCCAGAGGAAGGCCTAGTTCAGGGCGGCTCTTCTCATTCCACAAGCTCACTCTTCTGCTGTGCGCATGCAGCGTGAAAAAGGGAGGTGGCTTGCTGTCTGTGATTTCCTGACCCTGTCCCCATCCCCTGTTCTCAGCTGGACCTTGTCCCCTTCCTCTGTTATCTCTACCTTGCTCAGTTGCTGATTCCTGTCTCAGTAGCTTCTTCCCAGTGTTGGCTCCTGTCCTGGAAGGGAAGCCAGGAGGTTCACTTTCAAGGGCTGTTTACAGGCCCTTCCTGAGGACCCCTTGTGCCCACTTCCTGTTGAAGTGGGCAAAGCCCTACCCGTTTTAGTTACTGTCCTCAGGTTGGCCCGTCTGCCTCCGAGGGACTCCTGTGGGTTCTTTCAGGGGCTCTTCTTCTCAGACCTGTCAGCTGCCCTGTTGCCTCCCTTTTCTTTTTCCTGCCTCAGTGCTGATATCATGCAGGTCTTGTGGCCCTTGCTGGTTTGTCCCCACTTGCTTGTACCTTGGGGTTTTTGTGGATGTCTTGTCACTTAGTTTTTTAGTATATGCGGCCCGTGGGGTTTTGGTCTTGAGATCTAGCTGCCCCATTTTTATGTCGGGATTTGGAGAGATTCAAAACCTGTGCTGCCATAGCCACCACCTTCCCAGAATCCTCTATTCCCGTAGAATTCCAGCATCTTAGCGTAGAGGGGTTCTAACTATGCAGAAAAGGAATCATCTCAGGGCTCGTGACTAGATCTGGAGCCGGGGTTATGAGAACTCAGGTTTCCTGATTAGTGGATGAGTGTGGTCTGCTACGTCACGGCCGCTCACTGCCACCCAGAAGGCGCTGTCCTCTTTCAGTGACTTTTGTAGTCATCCTTCTGTGTGACACTTTTGGAGATGGCATGGAGCAGTGAGCTAATTTTGCATTATTAGTGTTTCTTTTTCTGAATGTTGCCATACTAACTTGGTGTTCAAAATAACGTTTTTCATAATTTATGAAATGTTATTCTGTTTCAGTGTAATTTTCATGGAGTTACATAGGTCAAAGGAGTGTACACAAGCATTGGGCTCTCGTGCAGGTCATTGATTTATTCAGCAGATGGTCCTTGCTCTCTGTGTGAGCCCTGCATCAGATGTTTTGGATTTGTTGTAGTGCGCCAGACAGACAGGCAAGTAGGCGCTCTCTACACGGTGAGAAATGCCACGTTAGGAGAAAATAGTGGCTGCAACAGGAACACAAAGCATGGCCCCTGACTTCTAATGGGGTCAGGGAGGGCTTGTGAGCAGCAGTAACGGAGGTCAGGGCCTGAAAGTTGAGCAGGCACTAGCAGATGACCAGTAGGGATAAGAGGATCCAGGTAGAGGGAACGGAATATGCAAAGTACAGAATGAAGAATATTGAAACAGAAAATTCAAGAATGTATTAACAGTTACTGAAGCTAATCACCAAAGTAATGACTGAAAGTCAGTAAGAAAAAAATGCTATAAATTGGCTTAGGAGAGTATCCCATGGTTTTAAAGCAGATGCCATTTTCTTTCAAATGTGGAGTGGAAATTTGACTATGAATGAGGTAGAGGGATAGAAGGTTCTATAAACTGGCAGATAAAATAATAGGATGGGCACATGCGTCTGTTTTGCATTTGTACATATATTGCTTTAACTTTTTTTGTGGGTAGTTTTTTGTTTGTTTGTTTGTTTGTTTGCTTTTGCGGTACGCAGGCCTCTCACTGTTGTGGCCTCTCCTGTTGTGGAGCACAGGCTCCGGACGCGCAGGCTCAGCGGCCGTGGCTCACGGGCCCAGCCACTCTGCGGCATGTGGGATCTTCCCGGACCAGGGCACGAACCCACGTCCCCTGCATCGGCAGGGGGACTCTCAACCACCGCGCCACCAGGGAAGCCCTGTGGGTAGTTTCTCCACCCATTTTTTGGATAGTTGGCTAATACCAAATTTTAGAATAATAATAGAAATAGAAGTGAGGAAGCTTTTGTTTGTGTTTTATAATTACTTAAAATGTTTTATAGGTACTTCTTCCAAGGTACTGAAATATTTGTATTTATTGTTTATGGGCTATAAGCAGTAAGGGCTAATTTATGTATTCTATGTAGACTATTATTTTTAGCAAACTTCTTCTATGAAAATATAATACAGTAAATAAAGTGATTTGCCATATAAAATTTAAAAGTGTTGCCTTACTAGTTTTCTTTACACGTAGGTAGAAGAAATCTAGTAACAGTTTGTACATGCAAAGTAAAAATCTAAGCATGTAAAGTGTCTGCGTTTTAGTTTTGAAAATGAGGTTGGTGTGTGATTTGCCCTCCATTTGAATGTTAGAATTGCCTTAGTTTCAGAGCTGGTGCCCAGAGTTTCCCACAAAAGGTTTCCTGCATCTGCTGGCTGTTGCTGATAAGAATCCAGTGTTTAAGCCTTTTGTTTATCTAAGGAAATTCCTGTTAGGTGTGTTCCCCTTTGTTTTCGGTAGTAGCCCAGTGAGTCGGCCATAAGAATTGTACACAACACTCTATTCTTTTAGCAAAATCCTTTTGCAGATGCGGGATACTTTCCTGCATGGAATTAAGATGGGCACCAGCCCGTCAGAACCTGTTCTGTATGGATTGAGTTTTCAATTAATGATAGGCTGCTTAATTGGTTTTTAAAAATAACATCTGTGGATATCAGGTGATATTCTGCACTGGAAGTATATTTTTGGTAATTTGAAATACATGAATTATAAATATGTCTAAGTTTGAAGAGGCCTTTGAAGTGGATATTCATTGTAGTAAATTGAACAATTGATGGGTTTTATTTAGATATGTTTTGGTGGCATGTTTTTCTTTTGTGATAGCCACTCTAGTCAAGGCTACGAGTATAATCTGTGTAATATTCAGAGGCTGAGGTTTATGGTTTCAGTTAAATCACACCTGCTATTAAAGCCAAAAGGGTTGGGCCCAAAGAAGTATTCCTGCAGCTGCATGTTACCATTTTCAGCCAGGAAAGCTTTACAACACCTTTGATTCTTGAGCTCCTGTCTAGAAATGGTTTTGGGAAAAACCAGTGACAAATTTTCTTACTTGTGTCAAAGAACAGTAAATAATATCTTCTGAACTATTACTTATGTCATCTTTTGTTTGTTTAATCAATAGCTGTTTCCTCTTTGAAAATCTGAAAAATTGTTTTTTGCAGTTTGTTTTGGAAATTTGATGGTTTATTCCTAGAATAAGGTAGATTTAGCACTTGTATAAATATTCATATAAATAAATGGATATTTGTAAGAAAATTTCATACATTTTTATCATAGGGGAGAAAATAGAGTGCTTCATTGCTTTAAAACATCTAAATTCTTTAGACAGATTCCAATAAAAGCTCATTTCTCATTTTAGGCCTTCGAAGATCTCAGCAAGCTAATGGTCAAGGTATATGTCATTTACATCTATTAAATTCATACCAATTATGATACACCTTTGAAAATACATTTTGTTAGCAGACACTTTGGGGACATTACTTCTTTTCAATCTTTTACTGTTCTCTTGACAGGCTAAGGAAATGGTGGAGTTATCAAAATCCATTGCTAATAAGATTAAAGATAAGCAAGGTGACATCACAGAAGATGAGGTAAATAGATTGCTTTTTTAAGGCATTAGAAACTAGATTACACAAATAATGCATGGACGTTTTGGTGGTTTACCAGCTTGCTTTCTTAATGTAGTGTTTGATTTCTTTTAGGACTTGAAGATATATGAAAGTACTAAAGAAAAAATCAACCATAAAAACTTTGTTAGTTCTAGCAGGATTAAAGGATATTTCAGTACCTTTTCCTGGAGTGTAGAAAACAGAGGTATAGAAATGTGTAAGAAGTGATTGTTTTAGACATATCCATAATTTTGATATGTTTTATTTAAATTTGTTTACAGTCTGGTCACAGCCATTTTCCTTTCGAAGTTTTTGGTTGTATCACTTGGTTGGCATTAAACAGAGCATAGTTGTCATCTAAGTCTCCTCTGCCACCAAAATTGGGGGGAAAATGGAGTATAAGATACTAAGGAGAAGGAGAATAATAATTAGATTTATGCAGGGAAGTACTAGAAATCCACTCTTACATAGTTCACAGCATAGAAACACAGTAGAAGAGATGGGTAGATATAGAAATAATGGAGTAGAACTGAATGTCTGATGGAAGGATTTTATACATTGGGTGGAGAGACTTATTCTGCATAGTCTTTTTGTGCATTTTCTCCTCTCGTTATAGACCATCAGGTTTAAATCCTATTTGCTGAGCATGGGAATAGCTAACCCGGTTACCAGGGAGACCTACGGCTCGGGCACACAGTACCACATGCAGCTGGCCAAACAGCTGGCTGGAATATTGCAGGCACCTTTGGAGGTAAAAACAAAACCTAAACGGTCTCTTTAAATTGTGTTCAATTATTTCTGTGCCATCAGAAATCTTAAGAGCATAACTCTGTTCACGATATGTTTACTATTCAACCAACATGTTATTTTTCCTTTTGGTAATATTAAACTAGTTCATTGATTCTTTGTCAGTAATCTTCTAAATTGTTTTTAATTTCCATTTCAGATATCTAAATCTATTTGATGTAATTTTTTCTTATCTCTTGTTTTCAAAAGGAAATATATAATCTGTATATATTTTCATATATTGTGTACTATTAATAATTTCATAATACAGTTTCATCTTCTAGTCATTATTCAGGCAATCAAAGCTTTATTAAAACATTTGTATTAAGAAATATTTCAAACATATGACAAAATAGAATAGTGAAATGAATCCCTATGTGCCCATCATCCAGCTTCTTCCGTAAGCCAGCCTCCACTTAAAATTGTTTTAAAGGAAATCCCAGACATCACATCACTTTATCTGTAAACATTTCAGTATGTAATTATAGTGATAAAGACACCTTTAAATGTAATTATAATCCCCTTTCACATATAAAAGTTAAAAAATAATTTTTTAATATTATCAGATACCTAGCTAGTGTTCACATTTTCTCTTATAGTTGATTTGTTCAAACCAGGATACATTGCAAATGTTTGATTTCTCTCTCAAGTGTTTTTGTTTTTTTAAATTCTATGGGTTTTCCCTTCTCCCATATAATAAATCTCCCATACAGTAAATTTTTATTTACTGAAGAAACTAGTAGTTTGTCTTATAGAGTGTCTCAGAGTATGGATTTTGCTAATTTGTAAGTCACCATGCCTCCCTGTCCTGTGTAGTCCCTGTAAACTGGTAGTTATATCTAGAAGTTCTTTCTTTTTTTTTTTTTCTGACAAGAATATCTTATAGAGGGTGTTGAGCATTTCCATCAGGAGGTACATAATATCTGATTGTCTTTTTTTTGTGATGTTAACAGCCACTGACAATCATTATCTAGATCTGTTACTTCATTAGGGGTTGATAATAATGGTGATATTATTATTTAATTCTATAATTTCTTCAGTTATTAGCTGGAATAACTTAAAGCATTTAAATACACTTTTTGAAGGGACTTCCCTGGTGGCGCAGTGGTTAAGAATCCACCTGCTAATGCAGGGGACACAGGTTGGAGCCCTGGTCTGGGAAGATCCTACATGCCATGGAGCAGCTAAGCCCGTGAGCCACAACTACTGAGCCCACGTGCCACAACTACTGAAGCCTGTGCTCCTAGAGCCCGTGCTCCACAACAAGAGAAGCCACCGCAATGAGAAGCCCGAACACCTTCTCACTAGAGAAGACACTTTCTACACTAGACACTTTCACTAGATACTTCTCACTAGACACTTTCTCACTAGAGAAAGCCTGTGTGCAGCAACGAAGACCCAATGCAGCCAAAAAGAAAAAAAAAAAAGATAAATAGGGCTTCCCTGGTGGCGCAGTGGTTGAGAGTCCGCCTGCCGATGCAGGGGGCACGGGTTCGTGCCCCGGTCCGGGAAGATCCCACATGCCGCAGAGCGGCTGGGCCCGTGAGCCATGGCCGCTGAGCCTGCGCGTCCGGAGCCTGTGCTCCGCAACGGGAGAGGCCACAACAGTGAGAGGCCCGCGTTCCGCAAAAAAAAAGATAAATAAATAACTTTATAAAAATAAATAAATACACTGAAACATGGTGTACAACCCCTCTTTTCATTTAAGTAAATGTTAAAATGTTAAAAGTAATAATGACAGTAAAGTCCAAATATGGAATTTGAAGTGCCTCGTGGTATCTGAATTGGTTCCCTGTGTGTAAATATAGTTTTCAAAAGCTTCTTAAGAGATTTTATGATTTCTGATTTCACTCTGATTATGATTTCTGTTAAGAAATGCTAACTGGTCCTAATTATAATGCTTTTTATTTTATATTTTAACAGGAACGAGGGGGAATAATGTCACTCACGGAGGTGTACTGTTTAGTAAACCGAGCTCGAGGAATGGAGGTAAGAATAGAATATTTAGATATTCTTTTAGCTAAATATAGACTCGATACAATACAAATTCCCCTACAGTGAATACAATTTGAGGAAGGGTTGTGAATATCAAAACTATTTTGAGAAGCAGTGTGGCACAGTGAAAAGAATACTGCCCTGGGATCTAGGAGATAAATTCTGTTCCTGGTTTTGCTGAATGCCCTTGAGTAGCTTCCTTAACCTCTCTGGAGCTCAGGGGTTTTTTTACCTTTAAAATAGGGTTTGCGGCTTCCCTGGTGGCGCAGTGGTTGGGGGTCCGCCTGCCGATGTGGGGGGCGCGGGTTTGTGCCCCGGTCCGGGAGGATCCCGCGTGCCGCGGAGCGGCTGGGCCCGTGGGCTGTGGCCACTGGGATTGCACGTCCGGAGCCTGTGCTCCGCGGCGGGAGGGGCTGCAGTGCTCAGGGACCCGTGTACCGCAAAAAAAAATAAAACTAAAAAAATAAAATAAAATAGGGTTTGGACCGAATGATACCTTAAAGCTCTGAGAGTCTGTGTTTGTATTGTGATGAACAAGATTGTGCCTGATGCCCTTTCTCTGTGATAGTTAACTGTACTGAGTGAACCTGGTTGGACTCAGGTTGCCTGTAGGTGATACAGAAAGAAAGCCGCCCTGCCTCTTTGGCTCAGAATCAGCAGTGGCTATACTTCAGCTCTCACTGCCTGTTCAACACCCAGCTAGCTGTCTTTGGCCTCCAAGGGTCTGTCTGTGCACTCTCTGTGCCCTTGAAGTAGAACACAGTCTTGTGGCGTCAGCAGTCACCTCCACGCAGACAACTCACACACATCTCTCCAGCGCTCACCCCGTTCTCACGGGTTAAGCCTCTGTTCTGCATTTTTATTTGAACAGTCATCATAACTGCCACCAGTGGATACTTACCATCACTCTGCACGTGTTATCCATTTATCCTCCCAGTAACTCAGTGAGGTAGCTACTTTTACTGTCCCCATTTAGGGGATGATTAGGGGATGAGGACATTAAGGCTTAGAAAGATTAAGTAACTTGACCACAGCTGCACTTGGAGACAGTGTTTTAAACAGGGACTGGGACCCAGGCTGGCTCCAGAACCATTCTGTGTGACTGACACCTGTGCTGGTCACCACCACGCAGGACCGATTCTTCAAGCCCACGTGGTCTGGAAGGGTAGCCTCTACCTAGCTACATGTGATGACTGTGAACTTGAAATGTAGTTAGTCCAAATTGAGATGTGCTGTAAGCATAAATTACACACGGGATTTAGAAGACTTAGTACAGAATAAAGAAGTGTTAATTAGCTCATTAATGATTTTTTATATCAATTATATGGTGAACTTTTGCATCTATTAGGTTGAATAAAATATATGTATTAAAATGAATTTCGCCTGTTTATTTTCTTTTAATGTGGCTACTAGAAGATTTTAAATTACGTACATGACTTGTATTATATTTCTATGGATAGTACTGCTTTAATGAAAAGAAGTCTTTTGCTTCTTTGTTAATCCTATTTGCCTTGTAGTGACTAAGCCACCTAAAATCCTTGCTACGTGATAATTTTACACTATCCTCTTCTGTTTTAGTGGTCGTTATAATTATATAGCATCACTCTTAATTTGCAGTGTAAACTGGATTTTTTTTCCCCACCAGTTGCTCTCACCAGAAGATTTAGTGAATGCGTGCAAGATGCTGGAAGAGCTGAAATTACCTCTCAGGTAAAAGAACCTCTGCAGGAAGTTTGCCAACTCTAGGCACGATTCCACCCTGAGTAGACAGGACAGCCCTGCAGGTCTGCCATCCTGCGTGGTGAACCAGCATATATATTGCCCCTCTTGAAGTTTATATCACACATGGGCAGAATTCACCCGGCACCACGGACACCTCTGTCAACCCGGCTTCCATCCTTATCAGGGCTGTGCGGGGCCTCAGGGGCTGGTAGTCGGCCTCTTGCCGCTGGGGCAGGAGGTGAGAACGTGGGCTCCTCCCGTGCGGTCACAGTGACCAGTCCCTCTGCCCTTAACAAAAAGTAGACAGGCATAGTTTATTTAGCATGTAGATTATAGTTCAGAACTTCATTAACTGTTTATCCATGAGCTTTTTAATTAGGCCTTAGTTACCCGTGGTCATTGTATTTGAAATGTTCTTTTGTGTTAATATTGCCCTCAGTCCTGGCATAAATGAAAGTAAAAAATATTTGCACTTCCTCAGGGGCCCGAGATCCCAGATATTCACGGCTTTGTCCTCCCGTCTGTGATTTTTAGGCTCCGTGTGTTTGACAGCGGCGTCATGGTAATTGAACTTCAGTCCCACAAGGAGGAGGAAACAGTGGCCTCAGCCTTGGAGACGGTATGGGGACCCGGTTTCCTCCCTCCGTTGTTAGACCTTGCCACAGAAGACCCCAATGCTTAGCAACTTGAGAAACAGGATTTCCTTTTAAATTCAACTTTACTGACAAGTAATATTCACAGACCCAATTGAAAATGGTTTCTCATTAACAACGAATAACTATTCATCACATTTATACTTTGAAAGCTCCTTGAAACTTGCCAACGCTCATAACATCTTGTGAGTAAGGGGAGTTAGAATGAGTGAGGTGCTTGCTCTCTTTCTGTTTGAAACTCGGTCTTGAAAATATGTTTTGAACTTTGTAAATCAGTGTTACCCATGATTGAAGTTTTTCTTTCAGTATTACCCACATAAGCTGCATTACCCTACAAATTGTTTTGTGAAAGAATTGCTTCAAAATATACGGAAAGCAAGTGTAGTTTAGATGGGTTTTACTGGGCAAACTGCTGTTACTCGTTAGGATCCTTGAAATATTATCGCCTCATAGCTTCTGTGGTGAGCCTGTATAATTTGAATAACTCGCAGTTATTATACTTCTTATTTTAAACTCGATGAAAGTCCCAAGGCTATAGATACTTCTATCACATATTTAAAACTAATCCTATGTATAACGGTCCTTCAGTGGCGCATGTACTATGCACTCAGTTAGAGTTTGTTATATGTTCCTTTTCAGACTGTGGAATAGTTCTTTTTAGGCATTAGTATATTGCCTTTTTTATATTATATAGGGTTTCATGATGTTTTAGCCTTCACCGTGTTTGTTCTGGGTTCTTCAACTTTTGTAGTCTTAAGCATTAGTGAAGAAGATTTAGTTCTAGAGTGAACAGTCTGGAGTTTAGTAGAAAATTCAGTAAATTATTTCCCAAGTATACTGGTAGATAGTACCACCAGGTTAGTACCTAGGTGGCCTAAATGATCACATTTTTTCCTGCTGTGTGTTTCTGTTAGGTTTCAGAAAAGGGATCTCTAACATCAGAAGAGTTTGCTAAGCTTGTGGGAATGTCTGTCCTCCTGGCTAAAGAAAGGTAAGCAAGGGCTTTGCTCGTCACTTACAACTAATGATTTGTGTTTCTGAATGGGTGGATGATGGTGTTTTTATCCCTTGACTCCTAGGTTGCTTCTTGCCGAGAAGATGGGCCATCTTTGCCGAGATGACTCAGTGGAAGGCTTGCGGTTTTACCCAAATTTATTTATGACACAGAGCTAAGAGTTTTGTATTTGAAATAACTTGTTACCGGGATACTTGCATCATGTAGAGGTTGTATGACATTGAGCTAAGGGTAAACCCTGATAAACCGAGAATTTACTGGAACTTCACAGTATAATATAAAAGCCTTTTAATTTCTCCCTAAATATTATGATCCAGGAAGTTTCTTTAGGATAAATATAGGAAAATATAGAAAGATGAATGCCAATATGAATTCGAAATCATGCTACAGTTGTATAGAAACCCTCCGAGTTTAACTTGAAATATGGTGGATTTTAACTTGATCTTCAAATCTGACCATTTTTGAAAGAAGAGAATTTAGTTCATGGGGGAAGAAAGAGTGAAGTTGCATGTTTGGACAGGTTAGATCATTATTTTGGTGTGACTAAAATTCACCTGAATTATAAATGAAGTTTTTCTCTGCATTTAGTGTGCACATTTTGGGGGGTTTTCATGAAACAATTTATACCTACAGTGTAGTTTAAGAACCTGATGACATTGGAGCAGAATATCCAACTGCAGGATATCGTCTGAGGCTCTTCCTAAGGGCTTTTAGAAGCAGCCATAGGCATGTCTTCAGCAGACCAAATAAAGCACCTTAAAAAAAAGAGAGAATTTTATTTAACTTACGTATACATAATCTGACGAGTTTCTTTTTTTTTAAGTGATGATTTCATGGCTGGCATTTAAAGAATGCAACTATGTCATTTTGTTTCAAAAATGCTGTAGATTTTGAAAGTGAATGAACGAGCTGTATAGACATGCCTAGAGATATGGTTACAGATTTGGAAAGTAGACGGTTCAGGATTTCCCTAGGATTGTTGTGTGGGTAGAGGGACTGGCAGGACCTTTAACTCGCTTTACAGGAACCTTGGTGCTCTTGTACCTCAAAGCCAAGGATGGAAAATAGAGAGTGGGAACATAATATGTCTCCTTTTCCTTCCCTAAAGAAGGAGTTTCAGTGCTGAACTTTTAAAATCTTTCTATCATATTCTAGCAATATTTTTTTCCTTTACCCCACACATTCTAAGTTGTGTGGAGAAACTGTCTCACTAAAAAGTATTACTGAGATAACAAAAACCGGCTAATATATTGAATCTAGATTGCTTGAGTTTTCCAGTGGACTGCCTGACTTTGTTACTGCTACGTAGCGTACGGTATGTTGGCATTACCTCAAACTCAGGGACCCCAAAGGGACAGAAGGAGAACCCCTTTCTAAGACTGAATTGGCAGTGGAAGGTAGTGATGGGTTTTGGCCAAGCATCTAGAAGGGATAGTATCTGTATTGAGAGAACCTTTAAGACCGGGAGGTGGGGATACCCAAGCTCAGACCCTGGGACCCCTGAGATGTCCTCGCTGAGAGAGGTGGAAGGCCAGTGCTGGGGCCTCTGCAAATGCCCTTTGGGGAAGGTCCAGGGATCCTCAGCTGCGAACCCAGGGAATCCCTCCCAGTGCAGCCAGAGTCAGTCCCTGATCCCTGTCACTGCTCTGCATCCTCCGGTGTCACGGGAATGTTGTGGCCGAGGCATCCCGCCTTAGTCTTTGTTTTCCGAACCTGTCACTGATTCCACGTTGTGTTGACAGATCCCTTAATACCCCCATCGCTCAGCCTCAGGTTCGTTTGGGGGGAAATTCAGTGTCTGGCTACCTAAGCCTTTCGGGCCATTGTTACGGTTGTTTGTATATCACTCCTCTCTCTGGGATGCACTCACTCTCACACTGCCCTGGCAAACTTGTACGCACACACACACACACACACACACACACACACACACGATATCTCATACACACGATATCTCATCTGTCTAAGGCTTTTTAAAACTACACAGATAAATAATCTGTTTCACTAGTTGGAATGAGTTGCAACTAAGATTGTTTGAGCTACTGGGTCTGGCTCTAATGGTCTGGATTCATTACAGCAAACTCCTATAATTCAGAATATTTATTTACACTAGTGTGACAACACATGAACGAAAATGGAGCAGTCTGAATTGTATAAAGTGAACTAAAGAGGAAGAAAAGTGACATGGATATATTTTGCAAATGTCACATTAGTTAAAAAACAGGTATGGACGATTTTATTGTTTTAAAGTGGGCATTCTTCAGTTTCCAGACCTCTGTATGTATATTTTTATCCTTTTTTCTTTTTTTCCTTGTTTTTGCCAAATAAGGTGTCATTTTGGTCCTTTGTTGGTAGAGGTTATGTTTAAATACAACCAATCAGGCCCTAAGTGCAAAAAAGTTCTGTCTTGGTGCTTATCACTATTATAATATTATTTTTGCTTTTCTAACTTTGCTCTTAGGAGCATAAATCTGTTTGTAGCTTTATGGTAATAGAATATTTCTAGCCACATACTGTCAAAAATTTTTTTACACTGTACAAGTGAAGAATGTTTTCAGGGTTAAATGATTGGTATTAATATATACCAGTCATTTTGCAATTATCGCAAAATTTAAAAATGAGTTTTTCTGAACTTGGTGTTCTTTTTAAATACTCTTTGGAAAATATATGAAAATGATAACCCTTTAGTCAGAATAAGCCCATGTGTTAAGATTTTTTCTTTTAGATTTTATAATCAAGAGTTCATTATAAACATTTATGACCTCAAGCTCCTACTATTTTAGTCGTTTTAAAAGAATGGGAAATGGCTCACAAACGTTTTATTTTTAATTCGTGACGTGAATTCCACTGTCGACTGACTGTGTGTATTTGTGTGAGTGTACTATCTCTTCTTCCCTGTTACCAGACTAAACCGACCAGCATTTATCATGTCATCATTCTCATGCTCAAATACTTAAAATGGTTCTCCTTTGCCCAAGAGTCTCAGAGTTTCCATTGTGGTACGACAGAGTCACAGCTCAGAAGGTGGGTGGGTTTTAAGGGCTGTGCTATGGATGGAATCGAGCATGCTCAAAATGATCCTTGAAAACCTCTATATAATCTTACAATTCGAATGCCTGTAGGGTGATACATGGGTATGAATATTTTATGAATATAGTAAGTAAAATATATAATAAAAAACTACATATCAACAGTAGACTTTTGTAGTACCAATAATTAAAACTATTTAAATGTTTCTTTTTTTCACTTTGCTGATAGGTATGGTTGAATTTATGTAAATGTATTGCTAATCCCATCCCTTATGATAGATCATAAGTGTAAGCTCCACAGGGGCAGAGATTTTTATCTGTTTTGTTCATGGATGTGTCCTCAGAGCCTAGAGCGAGGCCTGGCACACAGTAAGCATTCAATAAATGTCTACCGAATGAATGACCTCCAATGTGTATGCCTATTTATCATTTGGCTTCACTTTACCCTACTTTATCTCCCATTCAATTCAATACAAAGAAACGTTTTTGAATACCTGTCGACTTTGTGTGAGGAACAGGGCCACTGGGGGATACAGAAGTGAATAAGATGCGGCCCCTGCCTTTAAGAGGATGGCCTCGTTGGGAAATAGACACATAGCGACCTTAGTTGATGATGAGACGAAGTGTGTGCCGTGGAAGGGGCACAGGTACCGTGCTTGGAGGACAGAGGAAGAGGTCTTCAGTTCTGACGGAGGAGGGTCTGGGAAGGCCTCATGGGAGAGGAGAAGCTGGTGCACTAGTTTCACAAGAACCCAGAGATGGTCAGGGGCAGGCATTGGGTCAGAGAGCAACAGGAGGTCTGTCCCTTCCTGCACCTGGGGCACATTGTCCTTGTCCAGACTTCCCTTTGTTATTTCCTCCCATCCACCCACCCCCACCCCCAATAATCAAAACCAAGCTTTGCTCAATCCCACCTGTTCTGGAAAAATCTGTTTCCAGTACACAACTCTGCTATTCCTCAACTCCATTAAGAGTTATTGTCTCTCCCATATACTTGACTGTCTTTTGCCATGTTCTCTAATTGTTATCTTAATGCCGTAAGAAAACAAGAGAAATTGGGTTTCTTTAAGTTCAAGGAATATCATATAACACTTCTTTGGAGTTCCCACTGGCCTAGGTCAGTGATTGTACATGGTAGATTCCTAGTTAAGCATTAACTAAATCGAGTGGTTTTTGAATTATAATGTGTCATGAGTTGAGTCTGAAACCTAAGTCTGTTTCCTTTACCCTCTTCCCTAAAGGCTTCTTATCCAGACTTGTCCGGGCTCAGCCTGTCTGAGATACACTGTCTTAATTCAGATTCCATGCATGGGCCATATCCATGATGTGGGAAGCACTCCAGAAAAGTCAGGTTAACACACATGTAAGATCTTGTTATCACAGTGTGAAAATTGAGTCATTCGTGTTCCTCCCTGTGTTCCGATAACCACGAGTCAGTTAAAGCTTGTCTCTCAGAGTATTATCTAGGGGGAAAAACATTTCCCCATTTATTTAAAGGGTGTATTGATATAGTGAATACATTTTACACAATTTGCAAAAGATCCTTAGACCAGTCGCTCACTCAGAAAAAGAACTCAAGATATCTTGTCAGCCAGCTTGTTTTAGTTCAATACAGCCAAGACAGTACCACTGATCTTTTTTTTTTTTTGCGGTACGCGGGCCTCTCACTGTTGTGGCCTCTCCCGTTGCGGAGCACAGGCTCCGGACGCGCAGGCTCAGCGGCCATGGCTCACGGGCCCAGCCGCTCCGCGGCACGTGGGATCTTCCCGGACCGGGGCACGAACCCGCGTCCCCTGCATCGGCAGGCGGACTCTCAACCACTGCGCCACCAGGGAAGCCCCACTTTTATTTTTTTTTAGATTCCATATATATGTGTTAGCATACGGTATTTGTTTTTCTCTTTCTGACTTATTTCACTCTGTATGACAGTCTCTAGGTCCATGCACCTCACTACAACTCAATTTCGTTTCTTTTTATGGCTGAGTAGTATTCCATTGTATATCTGTGCCACATCTTCTTTATCCATTCATCTGTCAGTGGACACTTAGGTTGCTTCCATGTCCTGGCTATTGTAAATAGAGCTGCAATGATTATTGTGGTACATGACTCTTTTTGAATTATGGTTTTCTCAGGGTGTATGCCCAGTAGTGGGATTGCTGGATCATATGGTAGTTCTATTTTTAGTTTTTTAAGGGACCTCCATACTGTTCTCCATAGTGGCTGTATCAATTTACATTCCCACCAACAGTGCAAGAGGGTTTTGCCTTCTTTTAGAAAGGATTAAACTATCTTAACTGTCCAGTAAACAGTAATACAGTTTGGCAAGTATTCTAATTAAAGCAAAAATGACCAAGCATCTCAATAAAGCTCTTATTTAAAAAATGACCAAGCACATTGATCTGGGCATTTGCACCTGGATTTAGGCACTTGCACTTGGGTTTCTAGGAAGAGTGTGTGCCTGAAAGATCAACACTGAGCAAGTTGCTTTCTATATGTTTCACTCAGTCACCGCAAAACTTCAATATAACTATTATTAGATGCCTTTTACAGTGGAGGAAAGGAGGGATTAAGTATTTGCCCAAGGTTACAGAGGCAGGGCTGGGCTTAATCTCAGCTGTGTCTAACTCCCACTCTTAAAATGAGCTTTTGCTTTCAAAACCAAAAATGGCAGGGCCTGTGGCATGTATTTAAAAAGAGTTCTAACTTGAGTAATCGATGTTGGACTAGATAATTCTGACGGTGAAATTGGACGATGACCTTTGCCAACTAAAAATTGTCACTTGCCACCTGTCTCTACAACGATTAGGTTACTAGCCCCAGCAGTCACTGACCTTCAACATACCCTGAAAGGAGTTCAGGGTGGAGATCAGGAATGAGGCACTCTGTGCCCTGGAAAAAACTGGCAGAACAGGTATCAGATAGTTAGATATTTGCAGGAGAAGATTTTATGAGCCCAGTTTCTTGCATCTTATATCCAGAAAAGCACTAAAATCATTAACAGAGACATCTGTGGCTGGTGACGAGCAGCATCCTTCTTGTGACTAGCAGCAAGCCCCTGCCAAAATGTGTGCTCGGTTGCAGCATCCCCCTTTCACACAAATCACACATACACTGACCTCCCACACCCTACCTCTTAGGAGCAGTTCTTCAGGGCTATCTGAGAGGTGTATCCTGGGCTTTAGTCCTCATTTTGCTCCAAATAAAACTTAACTCACAACTCTAACGTTGTGTACTCTTTTCAGTCCACACCTTAAAGCCTGTTTTGAAACTTTGGCTGGATTTAATTAGTACTGCTAGCATTATTTGACAAGATGGGTACTTGGCAAATTTGGTACCTCTGGTAAACTCTGATCGCTCTGATAATTGAATACTTGTGCTACTTTTAAAAGATTAAGTAATAGATTCAAGGACCTGCAAACGATATATTTCTAAGAGTTAAAAACTGAGGTGAAATTTACAAGCAGTGAAATACACAGATCTTAAGTTGGATGTTTTGACAAATGCCTAATAAATCCATGTGATTCACACCCCAACCAATAGAATGCATCTATCGTCTCCCAAAGTTTCCTGGGGCCTCTTTCCAATCACCTGCTCCTCAGGGGCCCCCAAATCTGTGCTACGATTTCTGTTCCCACACATTGGTATGTTAATGGTAAACTGTATTGCACTTTGCAGCCTATTCAAAAACAAGCACGGCTGCTAAGGTGGAACTCTATCCTCTCGTATTCTTTTAAAAACACAACTTTAACGCTTCTGGATTAGAGTTTTAAAACTATGTTAAATTAAATAACCACTTCTGGCTCCTGAGAAAGAAAAACGAAGATGCACTTTACCGGAACTGTTCTCTTTTGGACCTCTTCAGTGACATTCGGGAAACAAAGTTTACAGCCCACCTGTTATACCACTTCCATGCCTGACTTGTGGTCCCCCAGAAGACAATGACACGGGGGCGCAGGGGGGAGAAGTGATGGATCGGAAATGCCGGGAGACTGCTGGCTCGCCCTTAAACCCGGCTCCCGCCTGTGGGCGGTGGGTGTGCGTGGCTGGCATCCGCGTCCCCTCCCCGCGGGCCCTCCCCGGCCGCGCGTTTCCTGCCGGGTTTCCCGTCCAGTAGCGGGCCAGCCGGGCGCGGGCAGGGAAGGATGCGCTGCCCAGAGCGGGCGGGGCGGCCCTCGCAGGCTCCCGGAGGCCCCCCCACCGCCCGCCGGGCGCCGCCCTCCTCGCGCCGTCGGGGGCGGACCCGGGCGGGGCTGCGGGAGCGGCGCGCGGGGGGCGGGGGGCGCAGTCCCGGGACGCGGGATGCTCGGTACGCTGCCTCATCGCGGCCCAGGCCACTCGCCTACCTCGCCACCTCGCCCGCCGGTCCCAGAGGTAAGAAGAGCGTTCCGGAAGCTACCCGGCGGGAGCTCCCACCGCGGGGTCCCCGGCGGCTCCCGGGACCCTTCCGCCCCACCCTCCCCGCCGCCGGAAAGCACTGGTGGACGGGACCGTTCTCTCCACGCACCCGGTCCCCTTCCCTCGCTCCGTGGTGCTCACTCCCCAGGGACACGCGTTAAAAAGTGTCGTCTCCGCATCTCTGAGTCCCGACTTCAACCTGAACTCGGCGCTCTCCTGGCGCAGGTGTGGCCGAGTGTCTGAGGCTGACCGTAGATTGATGGGTGTTGAGTCCGAATAGTTGGGACCCTTGAAGAACAGCTTCTGGGATACTCTGCGTTTCAGAACAGGTTTGCTTCTTTCCATAAAGAAATCCTTACTGGGATGCAAGCAGTATGAGATATGTGCCTTGCAAAACGGTCCTCATTTTAAGAGATGTTGTGCTGGGGGACACCGGCAGCCTTATATTTCCAAGCGTAAACTTGACTCGCAGGCCTGGAGAAAGCTGAGTAGATGTGGGGAGCGCACAGCTGAGTAGATGTGGGGAAGCAGCATCCAACCCGTGGGACCAGGCATATATTCGCCGATTGGCCCGAATATATAAATACAGCCCGTTTACCCGAGCCGCTTTGGAATTAGTGATTTCCTCCTAATAAATATTACTATTAGATATACACTCGAGCGTGTGCATGTTTGTCAGAACGGACAAGATCACTTTGCTTCTTTTTGTTTTTCCTTTTATTCTTTCATAAATCATTGGTCCCATGGTGTTTAGTATAATTCAGTTTCTTTTTCTGCAGCTCTGAAGACACTATAGGGGATACAGAAGCGTGTATCTTAGCAGATTTCAGCAAAAACATGGGATCTGAGCTTAGCGTGGTGCCCTGAGCCACTGAGAATATTCACAACTTCCTCCTACCCTCTAGCTGATACATTTAGAATTTGTCTATAAACGTTTATGGATGTGAATGCTATATGGAAGTTTTAAAAAATGTGTATAAAGTACACCTAAAGTTCCTATTTTCTCAAAATGATTCTCAAGCTAAACATTGTAAGTAGCCAGTTGTGGTATTGGGAACACGTGTTGGAAGAAAATAAGCAAGCAAGGTTTAAAAAAAATTAAAGAAGCATGCTGTTTTCTTTAAAACAACAACAAAAACGTAGTGATTTTTTACCCGGCATTCCATTCCATTCTGGGATGCTCTGTTAACATCTTCAAATTAGTGGTTGAGCTAGTGAAAAAAAAAGTCAGCATTAATTTTCAAAAGCTTGAGAGCATTAAAAAAAAATCCATATTATGTAAACCATATTATGGCTTATAAAATAAAGCAGCCTGTTTTCAGGTAGCCTGGATTATCTTGTAATTCCATTTCCATCCAGCTCTAAATATAGATTATGACACTATTCTGTTTTACTAGTCTTTTTCATAAGAAAGAAAATGTGTTATAAACACAAAATCAGTTGTGATTAAGAACGTCTTCAAAAAATGGTTGTCATGGGGAAGCAAGCAATTTGGGAGAAGCCAGTACAACTTTTGGGGGCCAGGGATAGCTTGTTTCTCCTTACTTTGATTACTGAGGAGCAGTGACTAAAAGGAAGCATTTTAATTGCCTTAAGTGCCCACACTTGCCCTGGAGATACGATGATGCTCACCTGCTGTCTTTGGTGAAGTTTCCCAATTCATATTCAAGGAAACGATTGGGTCAAATCCATGCCTAATTCCAACAAAACTGAATTTTCTTTTTTTTTGTTGGGGAGGGTGGGAGCCTTAATTATCTGCATGATTACACTTCCGATCTCTGCTTCTCTGAGGAAGTACAGCATTTCCTTTGCTCAACCAACTCCTACAGAAAGAAAGCCAATAGAGACACACCAATTTCCTTTCCATTGAATTTTTGATTATTTCAGTCAGTCCTCTTAATTCCCTTAATTTCTGTCTTATCCGAAGGGATGTGACATACGTATATTTGGAATATAATATACTTATTAAAAATAGATTAACTGCATAATGGAGGGGAGTGTAAACATTAAGAAAATATATATTTGTTTATGTTTAGTACCTCATAGTTTCCTAGACTCAAGTATGAAAAATACTGGCTCTTAAATGCCCCGCATCTTATTCTGTTGTCTAATAGTCTGTTTATATCAAAATAAGTGCCTCTTCCCACAAATCATTCTGAACCACAGTCCATCAAGGCCTTCCCTGCCCTCCTAGGTGGTCTGGGAAGATTGCTGCATGAAATCACTCATCTCCTGATGCATGCCAGCCAGCAGCAACAAGTATTGGAAGGCTGACAAAGATGATAGCTGTTACTTGTTTTCTCTTTAGAGTGCCTTAACCAAGGGAAGTCTGGACCACCTGGAGTTCCTATTTAATTGCAATAATCTGGGTATATATATTTTTTAAAGGTTTGATAGTTTTGATATAGCTCCTAGGCATTCAGAAATGAAGCAATCCAGATAACACACCAATTGTGCAAGAAGGACAGTGTTCATAAACCCATTTGTGGAAGCAAGGCAGATCTACACAGCACGATGCAAAACGAAAGTTTGGCAAAATTTTTTTAGTCAGTCGATTAACTGGCATATTAACTCTGCCAAGCACATAAATATGTGAAGATATAATATTATCCAGGTTGGCAAGGAGCTTTGATGAAATTAAGCAGAGAACAACCAACTCTCCATTTAAGGATGTGCTAGAAAGGTAAGAGACGTGGTGTTTTGCAGAGATAGTCTTGGTGTTGGGCAGACCTGAAAGTTCTTAGCAGGTGAGCTATAATGGAAGGAAAGGACATGTAAATTACAGATCATTTCCCTGGGGGAACAGTAATGTCCTTGCTGTTTTCTTTTCAGTATTAACTAGGCAGCTTGACTTCTTAGAATGGTTTTGTCATCTCAGGATTACTATTTTATGAATCACACTGAACAGAGCCAACGTTTTTTTTGAAGTTCTAATTTCAGGTGTTTTTGAAGAAAAATTCACCATTTGGATGTGAGGAAGGACATGAGGAGACCAAAGACCTGGGATTTTGCTGATCAGAATGAAACAAATGTTGAAAGACTTTTCAAATCTACTGTTGGTGGTGCTCTGTGACTATGGTGAGTGTTGTGTGTACTTATGCTGTGGGTACCAATGAAGAAACATAAATGGAGGGTTTATAAATGCATGGATGTCGATGCCCCTACATGAAGGAGGTGGGGCAGGGACTACACTGCAGTGCCTTTTAAACTGTGATTCTTGCAACCCTGGGTTCTCTTAAGGTTCTGCGTTATTGATTCAAATTTCACTTTAAATACACTCATTTCACAAATTGGAGACAAGCATGTTGCCCTCAGTTCTCTTTGATTGATTTCCTAGTATTTCAGTATTATATGTTTAAACTTCACTCACACACACAGGAAGTGATGTTTTATATATTGCGGTTCTACATGAGATTTCACTTGACAAGAGAGTTTGCTGCTGGAATACCTTTGGAACAAATCTGAATTTCAATCCTTGCCAGTTGTGTGCCTTTGTCTAGTTTCTAAATCTCTTTCTGTACCAGCAACAATATTGACATGGTTGTTATGATGATAAGATAAACTCAAGAATGTGAAATACCTGAATGTATGAGCACATAGTAGGTGCTTAATGTTAGTTTTCTTCATTCATCTTGATTCAACTAAAAATTCATTTCTCAGAGAGTTTTATGCAACTACTGAACCAGTAGATTCAACCATATAATACCCACCAGTTTTCTCTTGATGATTTCCAAGTATTTCAGACATCTAAGCAGTTGGTGGTATGAGAGTGGAAACTGTTTTCAAATTGATGAAGAAATTATCATTCAAGAAACAGAGAATCCTGGCTCGTGTAATATCGGTTGGATGGACCAGAGTGTGTACTGTTACTTTTGTCCAGTGAGTCTCCTCACTCAGTCTTTTATTTTTTAAGAAGTTTATTTAAACAAGAAGACACTTGACTTGCAGAAAACCAATCTGGGATCATTTCTTTTAAAGTCCTTTATCCCTACTTAAAAATAGATTGCTCTATATGTAACAGCCTCATTCAAAAAATTATAAAAGCTTGCTTTGTTTCATAATGATAAAGACATCAAAAATTTCCATTTAAACAGTCTGCAAGGACGTTTGTTATTGTTGAGAGCAGGTTATCTTACTGCAATATAAAAATAAAAGTTGATTGAGCATAAAATAGAGCATACAAGTTGAGTACAAAGGCTACTACTGGAAAAGGAGGTATTTTCATAGACTTGGATTTTTTTTTTTCTTCTCCATTTGACTTTGATCAAAATATACCATTACCAGTTAGTGTTTTTTCTTTTTTAAAGCAACATGCTTATATTGAGACACCAGTTCCTTTAAATACAATAAAGGAATGGGGAGAGAGGAAATGAAAGAATGGAGAAAACTGTACTGTAGTAGTCAGGATGTGGTACAACCAAATTGTAGTTTTCTAAATGAGAGTGTATTCTTGCCTGTAAAAGCAAGAGTTTGAGAGTAAAGCAGCAAGTTCCCTCTTCAGTACACACCTCCTTTCGGCTGCTGTTGGAACCCGTCCGTTGCGTCTGTTTCCTCCATTTCCAAAGGGCCATGTGTGCCTCTTTCATCGACAGGCTGCCCATCAAATCAGAATCTGATCTGCCTCATCGGTGTCCCTGTCACTGACAATTCATTAGTTAACTAAGTGCGGTGTGCCTCTCACTCTTAAAATGCATCACAGAACCATTCTGCCCCATCAGATTCAAATGAATATGAGCTTTGTTCTGGGTCCTTTGTTCTCAGCAGTCCTTCCTGGGCTGCTGTGAGTACTGGAAGCTCTTCAGCCACCTGTTCACAAAAAAGTGTCAGGTCCACTCTGAACTAGCACACAAGCTGCACCGAAAGCAGCCGCCTTTGGATGAGTTACCTCCATCCAAAAGGGAGTGTCCCTCAATTTCTGTACTGACTAAAATGAAAAAAAAAAAAAACAAACAACTTTATCCTATTAAGGTTTTCAAGCAAGTGCTGATAAAGCATTCAGGCCTATCCAAGTTTTATATATTTTATTTCACCTCATCTTAAATAAGAAGTGGGTGAAGTGCTGAGCTAATTAAAACAAACCTTTATGTGCCAATATTTTCATGTGCTGATTCTAATAATCATTTTTTTATATCTTTGAATCGTCTGTTTTTAAAAATTTTTATTGGAGTATAGTTGATTAACAGCGTTGTATTGCTTTCTGCTGTCCATCAAAGTGAATCGTCGAATAATCACTGATTGAGTATATTTAAAGACTACCAGCCCAAACAGCATATTGTCCTTTGGACATATATGATATGTACACATTATTATTATATTAATATAATATTATGTTATATTATCATGTATATATAAGAAGACTCATAAATTCATTCTTACATATGTTGTTTTTCAAACCAAAGGGCACTGCAGTTCCTTAAATCTAGAATGTTTCTTACCCTAGTCACAGGCCAGCTGATTGATGCATTGCCAAACTCTGTCTCCTTTGATATGTATTTGGATAGGGTTCAAAATAGAAACAGGGATTCTTGTGTGTCTGTGCTCTTCCCACTCTTTACTTCAGCTGCTCTGATGGGTCTCTTTTTAAAAAAAGATAGAATTGATCCTAACATAGTGACACTTGTGGGCCAGTAGTCATCTGTCCTATCTAGGCCAATAGCAGTTACTGTAATGTCAGTAAAATTGCTAAGGACAAGCTTAGCTATTCCATAAATGTTCACTCTATCCCTTGAATAACCCATGCAGGATAGAATGTCAACATTTCTTATTCATCTAAAAATTTCTACCTCATACAAAGGAAAGGCACTGTTTCCTTTACTGGTGAAAATGCTCAAGCACTTGTCTTGAATGTCAGAAAACAGTAACTTAGAAGTTCATTTGATCGTTGGACAACACGGGGTTAAAGGCTCTGATCTTCTGCACAGGTATAATTTATAGTCGGCCCTGTGTATCTGCTGTTCCTCTATATCTGCTATGTGTATCTGCGGATTCAACCAACCACAGATCGTCTAGTACTGTCGTACTGACTACTGAAAAAAATTTGTGTGTGTGTGTAAGTGAGCCTGTGCAGTTCAAGCCCATGTTGTTCAAGGGTCAGCTGTATATTTAGGGTCTCCCATTTTAAGTAATCTAGCGCAGTGCATATTGTATCATTTAAATCAGGCTTTCTCTTATTTCACTGTAAATCCATTTTCCCCAAATACCTAAACACTTCAATATGCCTAAAATGAGAAAAGTCAAGTGTTGGATTTTTATCATGAGACTTGCCAGTTGTTACTCTTGCTTATTAGGTTTTCATCACTGATGTATTACCTTGTTGACTGTTGTGAATTCAGAGTATTTATCACTAATTCATTATTTTCAACAAAACCATAAAAAATGGAGATGAAGGAACAGAGCCACTTTAGAATGGAAGCAGCTCAGGGCGCAGCTCCCAGAGTCAGCACTCAGCAGCATTTTGCATTATCCTCGGCTCAGTTCAAACTTCTCTTGTGTCTGAAATGCTGTTTCCATCGATGTCACCAATAGTGCTGCTCAGATATTCCTTTTAAAAACCCACTCTGACCATTTCCTTTCAGTTCTTGGAGAAGCTGAATATCTCCTTCTGGGGGAACCGGGCCATGTAGCACTAAGCAACAGGACAGTGTCTGTGGATTTCCAGTATTTGGATGGTGCCAATGGGACGCTGAGGAATGTCTCTGTCCTGCTGTTGGAGGCCAACACCAATCAGACTGTTACCACCAAATACCTCCTGACCAACCAGTCCCAGGGGACCCTTGAGTTTGAGTGCTTCTACTTCAAGGAGGCCGGCGACTACCGGTTCACGATGACTCTGGAAGCCACAGACAGCAGCCCTCCGGTCCCCTGGTGGGAGAGGAGCGCCTTTCTGAAGGTGGAATGGCCTGTCTTTCATGTTGACCTGAACAGGACATCCAAGGCGGCCGAAGGCACCTTCCAGGTGGGCCTTTTTACCAGTCAGCCGCTGTGCCTGTTCCCCGTGGACAAGCCCGACATCTTGGTGGATGTCACCTTCACCAACAGCCTTCCGGAGGCAAGAATGAGTCAGGGCCAGCCGCTGGAGATAAGGGCTAGCAAGAGGGCAGAACTCGCTCAAGGCCAGTGGGTTGAGTTTGGCTGTGCACCTGTGGGGCCGGAAGCCTATGTCACTGTGGTGCTGAAGCTGCTCGGCCGGGACTCGGTCATTACGTCCACAGGCCCCATTGACCTGGCCCAGAAGTTTGGATATGCACTGGTGATGGCGCCAGAGCTCACGTGTGAGTCCGGGGTGGAGGTGAGGGTACTGCCCCCGCCATGCATCTTTGTCCAAGGGGTGATCGCTGTCTTCAAGGAAGCCCCCAGACGCCCTGGGGAAAGGACCATCCGGCTGGCTGAAAACAGTCTGACCTTGGGAGAAAGGAGAACAGTATTCAACTGCACTTTGTTTGACATGGGGAGGAATAAATACTGCTTTGACTTTGGCGTCTCAAGCAGAAGCCAGTTTTCTGCAAAGGAGAAGGAGTGCATGCTAATTCAGAGAAATATAGGTTGGTATTGAGATTTTAAAGCACATTTTTTTTTATCAAATTGGTGCCTTCATGCAATCAAAATTATTATTTTGAATTCAGGTGAACTTGATTTTCTATGCACGGTACCATCATTTTTATGGTTCACTCCCCATAATGTCCCAAATGGCATTAGCATCCTTACCTGAAAAATGAAGAGTACTGGTTAGCATACCCAGTGCCCTCCTAACTAACTGCTCCAGGTCTTAGTTTCCCCATCAATAAAGTGGGGATGATAAGAGTATCTACCTCAGAGAGTTGTAAGAATTGAGTGAAATCAAGGTGTACAGTTCTTAGCACAGTGCCTCAGGTAAGAAGCAGTGATAAACGTCAGCTATTATTACATTGTATTTTATTTGTTTATGTTTGTTAATTTAATTTTTATTTTATATTGGAGTATAGTTGGTTTACAATATTGTGTTAGTTTCAGGTATACAGCAAAATGATTCCGTTAGACATATATATATATATACATATACATATCTGTTCTTTTTTCAGATTCTTTTCACATATAGGTTATTACAGAATATTGAGTAGAGTTCCCTGTGCTATACAGTAGGTCCTTGTTGATTATCTATTTTATATATAGTAGTAGGTATATGTTAATACCAAAGTCCTAATTTATCCTTCCCCCACCCCGACCTTTCTCCTTTGGTAACCGTAAGTTTGTTTTCGAAGTCTGTGAATCTGTTTCTGTTTTGTAAATAAGTTCCTTTGTGTCATATTTTAGATTCCACATATAAGTGGTATCATATGGTATTTGTCCTTCTCTTTCTGACTCACTTCACTTAGTGTGATCATCTCTAGGTCCGTCCACGTTGCTGCAAATGGCATGATTTCATTCTTTTTTGTGGCTGAGTAATATTCCATTGTATATATGTACCACATCTTCTTTATCCAGTCCTCTGTCGATGGACATTTAGGTTGCTTCCATGTCTTGGCTACTGTAAATAGTGCTGTCATGAACATTGGGGTGCATGTATCTTTTCGAATTATGGTTTTCTCTGGATATATGCCCAGGAATGGGATTGCTGGATCATATAGTAGCTCTGTTTTTAGTTTTTTAAGAAGCTTCCATACTGTTCTCCATAGTGGTTGTACCAATTTACATTCCCACCAACAGTGCAAGAGGGTTCCCTTTTCTCCACACCTTCTCAGCATTTATTGTTTGTAGACTTTTTGATGATGGCCATTCTGACTGGTGTGAGGTGATAACTTGTTGTAGTTTTGATTTGCTGTTCTCTAATAACTAGTGATGTCGAGCATCTTTTCATGTGCTTTTTGGCCATCTGTATGTCTTCTTTGGGAAATTTCTATTTAGATCTTCTGCCCAGTTTTTATTGATTTGTTTGTGTGTTTTGATATTGAGCTGTATGAGCTGTTTGTACAGTTTGGAGTTGGCTGCTTCATTTGCAAATATTTTCTCCCATTCTGTGGGTTGTTTATTCATTTTGTATATGGTTTCCTTTGCTGTGCGAAAGCTTTTAAGTTTAATTCGGTCCCTTTTGTTTATTTTTGTTTTTATTTTCATTACACTAGGAGGTGGATCCAAAAGGATATCGCTACGATTTATGTCAAAGAGTGTTCTACCTATGCTTTCCTCTAAGAATTTTATAGTATTCAGCCTTACATTTAAGTCTTTAATCCATTTTGAGTTTATTTTTGTGTATGGTGTTAGAGAGTGTTCTAATTTCATTCTTTTACATGTATTTAAAAATTCTGTTATTACATCATATGGCAAGTCCATGGCAGGTATGATCAGAATTCAAAGCTAAATCCCAAATTGTGCTTAGTAGCTTTTCACTTCCTCTAGAACGTCCTCAAGCATGTCTCTTTCCTCTTACCTCCTTCATTTTAAGAACGAAGCCTCTTTAGTGAGAGTTCAAAGAAAGATTTCTAAAAACTTCTTTTTTTTTTGAGGTACGCGGGCCTCCCACTGCCGCGGCCTCTCCCGCTGCGGAGCACAGGCTCCGGACGCGCAGGCTCAGCGGCCATGGCTCACGGGCCCAGCCGCTCCGCGGCATGTGGGATCCTCCCGGACCGGGGCACGAACCCGTGTCCCCTGCATCGGCAGGCGGACTCCCAACCACTGCACCACCAGGGAAGCCCCTAAAAACTTCTTTAAATTTTGAATTCTCTGCATAACGCCCTCCCTAATCACAAAGAAGTGGGGTTATTACAATTCCATCCATGCCCCAGGCTCCTCTTTGCGTTTCTTTCCCTTTTCCTGGGTGCAAGCCCGGTCCTGGCACGAGGTTAATCTGGCAGGGATTGTCCTGATCGTTTACACGTGCTCTTATTTCCGTCCCCGCTAAGCCTGTGCTCCCTGACGGCCCAAGCCTCTGAGCAGCTTCAGTGCCCCACGTGTTTCTTGCTCCAAATTCACTCACTCCTCCTTAGAAGTCCCTTTCCTTTGACTCTCTCCCCACCCACTGGCCACTTCCCTGCTTGCACTTACCTCTCCCTCCAGCCTAGATTCCGTGGCCCATCCCCTTAATCGCTCTCCGACCAATACCCTAAACGCCTCTGCCCCGACGTCCTTCTGATTGCACCCAGCCACCCCCCGGCTCTGCGTGGATCCAGCCATCTGCCAGCCGCCCACTGCACCCGGGCAGGCCGGGCCTCCGCCCTTCCCTGGGCCCACGGTGCTGCCCACCGTGCTACTCACTGCTCCTGCCCTGCACAGCAGCTCTTGCGGCCCTCTTCTGCTCTCCTCGGACCTCACCCGCGCCCCTGCCTAACTCTCTGAGCTGACTTGCTCCTGCCACACAGAGCAGCGGGAAGCCATCAGGTGTGAGCTCCCTCACCCTCCCACCAAAATATCCGTAAGCCTGCAGGCAGCCATCCCACAATCTCCCCCTCCTTTGCTGTCCCCAGGGAAGCAGTGTCATTCCTCCAGTACAAGGTCAACCCTCCCCTCCACTGGGGGTCCCAGCCCCTCTGCTCTATCAGGAACCTTCTGTTAATCATTATTCCCCTATCTCCTCCATCTCTAACTGTCCCTTCTTTACTGGTTCATTCCCATCAACTTCGAAATGTACTTAATTGTCTCATCTAAACACGAAACAAAATCACCCGTCATCACCTGGTTCTCCCCCAGAGCACAACCTGTTTCTCTCGTCTTCCTTTTATAGCCCTGGTTCTTGAAAAACCCACCTGTACTTTGGGGTTTATTTCCTCACCCCCATTCACTTTTCAACCCACTCCAAACCCGTACCCCTCCCCTGCAAATGCTCTCACTAAAGCAGCCAGCGAATGACTTCCAGGTCCCAAACTCTGGGGATGCTTTCCAGTCCGTATCTTCGTTGACCTTGATTCTGTGACATTACACTTGCCTTGTTTACCCCCTACCTCCCTGGCTGTTCCTTCCAGGTCTCCTTTGCCAGCTGGTTCCATGACCCCATCGCATCCCTTAAGGCTTGGACTTCTGCATCCTATACTAGAACCTCAACATTTTTCATTCTTCACACACTCGCTAGGTGATTACTGTCCTGATGCTGGTGACTCCATGCTGGTATCTCTCCCCCGCATCCAAGTGCTGAATAGCTGTCACCCCCCAGATGTCTCCCAGGCACCTCAAAAGCAGCATATCTGGAACTGGATGCATCATCTCACCCCCTAAACCTGCTCCTCAGTACAGGACTCCACCTCGTCTCATTGTTCAAACCCCAGACCCAGGAGGCTTCTCTTCTTCACTTCCTATGAATAAATCACTAGGTCCTATGGATTTTGTCTCTTTAAAAAATCTGTGTCTCAATCTCTGCACGTCCCTCCATTTCCACTGATACCGCATGGTTCCCTCCCTCCGTACATTTCATTCTCTCAAGGCAAGCCAGAGAGGGACTGTTGAAAATTCAGGTCAGCTGAGGCTATTCCCTTGCTGAAAACTTATCAGTCACCTCACTTGACACCTCACTCTTATGAGGATGGGCATCCACAGATGGGCTGGAGACTGGGCAACCCTCCTCCCACCTTCACTTGGTTAACATTAACCCGTCCTCCAAGTCTCCTGGGTGACTCTTCCTCAACCCCAGACTAGGTAAACTCCCCGCTGTATGCTGGCCCAGCATCCTTAGTTCCTCTTTCATGGCATTTATCACTTCTGTCATTGCTTGTTCAGGGTCTTTCTCCCCACGTTTCTCCCCTCCCCCGCCCTGCCCCCAGATTGGAGAAGCTCATTTGGCGACAGAAGCCGACTTGGGCTGCCAGGAAGCTATTTATGATCCTTATTTGGCCCGCTTTGTACACCTGCCACATTAACAGATACTCAGTACATGTTTATTAAAGTGAAAATTGCACTCTGATGTCTCAGCTAGGTATCAGTAGAAAAACAATTATGTTAAACGAATCATTCAAGATATGCTTGCCATTTCAAAAAGAATTTATTGCTTAGAGGGGAAAAAAAATTCTAATTGACTGAATTTAGTGGAAACAAACCAAGGGGAGTAATGGAATTCGGGCCACGTGATGAAAGGCCTTGGGAGCAGGAGGTCTTTGTGTTGGTTCTCCCTGGGAAGGGGCAGAACAGGGAGTGATGCTCTGTGTCTAGGCTGAGGGTGCTCAGGGCTCCCTGTGGGGCTGCAGCAACTAGACACGACCGGGCAGTAGGGCTGGAAGCAGTACCTCGAGGGGCTAAGCATTCCTGGAGACCCCAGATTCTCTATGTGGCCGCCCAACAGGGACTCTGGTTAATCAGTGAAATTGATGGCAGTGGTGGGAAACTCAGTGCCTTTGTGTTTTTAGTATAAAAGTTTATAACTAAATGGAGTTCTTTTCATTTTCCATTTAAATTGACAGCTCTGACCAGTAAAGACTGGGTTTTTTTTTGCCAAATGGCATCATTCAGGAATCCCATTGAACCTACCATGAGGTGTGACCCACCGACTCACAATGAATTTCTCATTAGTTCCTTTTGGAAGGGGAATAAAGGGTTTGATATGTTTGTCTCTTTTTCCAAATATGTCTTGGGACCTTAAAACCGTAAATACTGATTTACAGCAAAAAGATGTCAAACATGATTATTTGTGACCTTCATTTATCCTACTTAGTATGAACGTTTATGTGTTTGTCTGCAGAAGCGTTAATGTGTGTGATTATGGGATGCTGCTAGGGGAGTGTTAGTAATATCTGGCACAGGTGCTGTAATAACATGCAAAAGTCTAAATTGAGAAATTCTAAATTCTGAACTCATCTGCCCCAAGGTTGTCAGATAAGGGATAACGGACCCTGCATCTCAATGCAAAATATGTATTTAGGGCAAAGTTGAGAATTAATGATAGAGGGTATAAATTCATAGTCACATAATTTTTTTTACTTAGTTTTTTTGACAAGTAAAAATTGTACACATTTAACACATAGTTTTCTTGATAATTTAAATTTGTTGGCCATCTTCTTGTTTCTCTGATTAGATGGTCTTGTTTTTCCGTCACAATGTGACTGAACAAGAGCTTTTTACCAAGAAGAGGAGTACTGTTATCCTGTCATTTGCTTCTTATTTGCAGGTGCTTAATTATTGTATCATCTTTAATTCTTTGCCAGAATCTTTTTTTTTGTTTGTTTTGCGGTACGCGGGCCTCTCACTGCTGTGGCCCCTCCCGTTGCGGAGCACAGGCTCCGGACGCGCAGGCTCAGCGGCCACGGCTCACGGGCCCAGCCGCTCCGCGGCACGTGGGATCTTCCCGGACCGGGGCACGAACCCGTGTCCCCTGCATCGGCAGGAGGACTCTCAACCACTGCGCCACCAGGGAAGCCCTGCGAGAATCTTTATAAGCCATTTGTCCACTTAATTCACCTAAAACTAGAGAATATAATTTAATAGAAGCAGGCCCTCAGGTTGTTTAATACTCCACGGTTCTCTGAAAGTGAATGAACCAGTGAACCCTTCCACCTGGTGTAGCCCCGCTCTTTCTTTGGGATTTTTTTTTTTTTTTTTTTTTTAGAACAGCTGACATACTGTATGTGACTTTCTGACATAATAACATTTATATAGTGATTACTTTGCACCAAGAACTGCTCTAAGTGCTTTATGAATATTAACCCATTTAATCCTTGTAATAACCCTATGAGTTAGGCTTATTGCATTGTCAATTTTAGAGGTGAAGAAATGAGGCACAGAAAAAGGTTAAGTAATTTTTCCAAGGTTGGTGGCTTACCCACTACTGGTGGTTAGACTGGCTTGAGCATTTGCTATTCCCACTCTTGCATGCTGGCTCCCATATAATCATCTATCAATCTAGATATTAAACAATATGAAACTTTTAGATCAAAAAAGTTCCAGTATTTTCCTCCTCATCTCATGGGTTCACTTTGTGCTTCCCACCCCCCCTGAAAGACATGTAACCCACTTTGGAGCCCGCTGGCCCAGGCATAAGCATGATTGGTCTAATATGAATGAGCCTGTGCGGGACACAGAAAACCTGAACTGCTTATCCAGGTGCCTTTGTTCCCACTGTGGCTTTAGGCTACTTACTCATGTCTATAGAATTTTCTTTCTTTTTTTTGTATGTTTTATAATAACTTTATTTTTTTAATAGAATTTTCTTCTAAG
Source organism: Delphinapterus leucas (assembly GCF_059928025.1). Classification (NCBI taxonomy): domain Eukaryota; kingdom Metazoa; phylum Chordata; class Mammalia; order Artiodactyla; family Monodontidae; genus Delphinapterus; species Delphinapterus leucas. The sequence goes on from NC_143146.1 coordinate 63,705,863, forward strand.
GACGTTTTGTTTAGTTACTTTAGTCTCTTGAGTGAAATATCTTGCAGATGTGAATATTTCATACTCTGTATTCCTTCAGATATTCTTGGGAGTGGAAACAAATCTCCCTTTTCTTATTGCAGACACATTTTGCTCATTCAGAATTAATATCCTCTAGAGTGGCCTGAAAGGCATTTATCCTGGTCACACAGGTTTGTTAAAGCAATGGGAGGGCATGTATGGACATCTAAACAGGACAAAACAAAACAGCCTTTCATTCATGAAGTAAGGCTACTGTTTAGAATAATGGTCATCTTATTCTTCATTTGTAACATGTGAACTATAGCTGGCCAATGAGTTCCTGTTTTGCCAAGTATTTTCCTCAGTGTTACTAACAGAAATCTTCAGGGAACAAATAGAGGTATTTAAGGCATTTTTAAAATTTTGGCTGATTAAGTCTGTTCATTGCTTTATTTGAGTGATTTCCCTTGTTTTCTGTTCGATTAATTTGGTTTAGCAGTAAAAGAACCTAAAACTTAGTTTAAATGTTTATTTTTTAAATTGTTGATGATCCTGCCGGCCATAATTTTACTTTCAAAGGAAAAAAAACACATTTGAAAGTGAGATTTTTGACATTAAGATTCATGCTTTTATCAAAACTTTGATTTTTTTGTTTCCTGGTGCCCACTAATGGAATTTTTGTTTTTAGTTTGACAAATGACTTTATGTATTTAAATAACGTCTACGTAAAGTAAAAGAAGAGTTAAGAAAGAGTAAAAAAAGGATTCTCAGCTTCTGTAATTCTACCTTTTGTGGTCTTAAATATGAGCACAAGAGAAGGATAAACTATGTATTGACTTTTCAATTTAGATTTCACAGTGCTGGAATTACCAGTAGATTTTTCAAAAACTAAATCACAATACTTTAGCTCAGAGAGACTTAATATGAGATACCCAAAGCTTTGCAAGCACTGAGAGCTCAGTGTCTGAACAGCTCTGAAGCTTGAGGACAAAGCTGCCTTGTTGTTCTGCCATTTGAGGAGCCACAGAGTGATCTGGGAGGCACAGAACCAACATTGTGTTCAGCTGGACCTCTGGGTGGAACATAATTACCACACCTCAGCTGATGTTGGTCCAGGACACTGGTTTGTAATGCTCCCACTCTTGTGACAATCCGAGACTTTTAATTGCTCTAAAGAAGTCATATGCCATGACTCATTCCAAAGATTGCACCACTTGGCTCACCTGAGAATGTAACTGCCCTGCCTGTTTTCCGTATGTTTTTGTAGTGCTTTGTATACCTTGACTGCATTGTGAGTTTTTGTCCATAACGATGAAGAGAGACTTTTATGCAGAGGATATCTTGTGCCTGGTGTGGGCATGACCTGGTAGGTCTTGGGATTGGATGGGTGCTCACAGAGAAGGGACTTAGGATAATTATTTGTAGGGAATTATTCAATTATTCTCTCTGGCAGTGATTACTTATATGCTTGGAAGAGATGTTTGCATTTGTCAATCAATAATGACTGTTCTGGGAATGTTTTGTAGTATGTATTTTGAAGCTCTGGTGTTAGTCGCATCCCTATTTATGGTTGTTAAGGCTGCTGGCTGAATTGACCCTTTGGTCATTATGTAACATCCCTCTTTATCTCTGGTAATACTCCTTGTTCTGCAGTCTGCTTTGTCTGATATTAATAAAGCCACTCTAGTTTTCTTTTGATTAGTGTTTACAAGGTATAACTTCTCCCATCTTTTTCCTTTTACCTATTTATGTATTTAAATTTAAAGCGAGTTTCTTCTAAACAGCATATAGTGGGGTCATGCTTTTTTATCCAGTCTCACAAACTCTGTCTTCTAATTGGTGTTTAGATTATTTATATTTAGTGTAATCATTGTGTGGTTAGATTAGGATCTACCATCTTGGTAGTTGTATATTTTTTCCATCTGTTCTTTGTTTCTTTTTCCTCTTTTCATCTGCCTTCCTTTGGATTAGTTGACTATTTTTTATGAATTACTTTAACCACACTATTGGTTTATTATTTATACCTTAAAATATTTATTAGTGGTTGTCCTAGAGCTTACAGCGTACATTTTTAATTACTCTCAGTCTACCTTCAGATAATATCTTGCTTCATGTATAGTGTAAGGACCTTATAACAGTACAATTCCAATTCGTTTCTCCCATTCTTTGAATGATTGTTATACATTTTACTTTATATATGGTATAAACACATAATACGTTGCTACTGGTTGTTTTTTTTTTTTTTTTTTTTTTTTTTTTGCGGTATGCGGGCCTCTCACTGCTGTGGCCTCCCCTGCTGCGGAGCACAGGCTCCGGACGCGCAGGCCCCGGACGCGCAGGCCCAGTGGCCATGGCCCACGGGCCCAGCCGCTCCACGGCATGCGGGATCCTCCCGGACCGGGGCGTGAACCCGCGTCCCCTGCATTGGCAGACGGACCCCCAACCACTGCGCCACCAGGGAAGCCCCACTGCTACTGTTTTGCTTTAGATCATCAATTATATTTTAGAGCATTTAAAAATAAGAAGTAAATTTTATCTTTACCTCTATAAATGCTAATTCTAGCACACTTCATTCCTTTATATTGATGCAGGTTTGCCTGGTATCACATTCCTTCTGCTTGAAGAATTTTCTTGAACATTTTTTATAATGAAGGTCTGTTGGTAGAATTAATTAATTCTATTAATTTTCATTCATCTGAAAAAGTCTTTATTTTTCCTTAATTTTTGAAAGATATTTTCACTGGATATGGAATTTGGGGTTGGTGATTTTTTTCTTCAGTACTCTAGAGATGTCACTCCATTATCTCTGGCTTGCATGATGAGAAGTGTGCTATAATTCAGATTTTTATTCTTCTGTATGTGATGTAATTCCACCTTGCCCCATCTCTCCCTCCACAGCCTTCAAAATTTTCTATTTGTTTTTAGTTTTTAGCAGTTTGTAGTGTGTTTAACTTTTTTGTTTGTTTGCTTTTTTGTGTTTATACTGCTTCATGTTTTCTGAGCATCTTGGATGTAGTTTGGTGTCTTTCATTAATTTTGGAGACTTCTTGGACATTAGTCTCTTTTTCTTCTGGGATTCTAGTCATATGTATGACAAACTATTTGATATTGTCCCACAACTCTTGGGTATTCTGTTCTGTTTTATTCACTCTTTCTTTTTCTCTCTCTTTGTGTCTCAGTTTGAGTGATTTCTGTCGATATATATTCAGTTTCACCGTTTCTTTCCTCAGCTATGTTGAGTCTGTTGATGAGCCTCTAGAAGGCATTCTTCATCTCTGTTGCCATGCTGTTAATTTCTAGCATTCCGATGAACTCTTTTTAGTTTACAATTCTCTGATGAAAATTTCCATCTGTTCATGCATCTTATTCACATTTTCCACGAAAACGTTAACATATTAATCATAGTTAATATCTCTCTCTGATAATTCCAATATCTGGGTCACATCTGAGTCTGGTTATCTTAATTACTTGGATATTTTATTGTTTTTTTCTTGTTTCTTTGTATGTCTCATAATTTTTGGTTGAAAGTTGGACATTTTCTTAGAACTGTAGACACTGATAAATAGCATTTATGCCTGGAAATTGGCATACCCTATTTATGCTAGGACTTTAGTGTAGAGTTTGGGTCAGTATAATAAGGAATTGAGCTGTGTTTGAGTTTTTGCTGTTGCTATGGCTATCCTCAGTGCACGATCGAGTTCAAAATTTTCTAATGTTGCTTTGTGTTTAGGGTAGGAGCTGGGTTGCCAGAGGGTTTTCTCCATACTTCTGTTGCACCCTCAACTTTAGGCTTGAGCCTGCACATCAGAAAGGCTTTTCCTTGTCACTCTTGCCTCTCCCCCAGCAGTAGACTCTTGTTATTTTACTTGGTAATTGCTAGCCTGGAGCAGGGTGGGTGTTAGGTGATGGGAGTGGAAGAACATCTTCTTGTTCTGGTTCAGCTTTAGTCTTAGGCAAGTGCTCTGCCTCTGAGTTTCAAGGATGGGGCTTTGTAATGACCCTGCCCCTTGCCGGTGGTAGAAGCTGTGTATAAGTGTGGGCCCAGGGTCTTTCCTCCTCCTCTCTAGGGGTGAAAGATTTTCTTCTTTTTCCATTCCTTGGCAGCACTAGGTTTCAGCTGCTGCTCTTAGAGTGACAGGGTTTTCTGCCCTGTCCCCAGTGGTTGGGCTTTTGTTGATGGAGCAGTTGGGGAGGAGGGTCTGGGTGAGGTTTGTGTCTTTTCCACAAAGCTTCTCCTCCCCTCCTTGGCCTCCACCATGAGGGAGGCTCTCCCTGGTCTTGTGCCTGCCCTCGGTCCTCCTTGTGAAGATCTGGTGAGATCCGTGGAGAAGAGCCTGCAAGTGGGTACAAATTCCCAGTTGGGTAGTGCGGCTCCCAGGGGTTCTGTATTCTCATGCTAGCCCACACCAGGCTTCTGGCGGTTCATTATATTTTTAGATGATTTCTCTCCAGCTTGTATGAGGCCTGGCATCTGCCCCAGGAAGCAGTGTTTGCATCCTGGCTTTCCTTGGAGGAGTCTGTCTTTTTCCTTTGAATTCAGGCCATTTGGTTGTCCTGTGACCTTAGCTCTCTGAAGAGTTCTAGGAAGGTTGATATTTTGTAGGTTATACAGCTTTCCTTTGTTGTAGGGGGAGCAGCAACATTCCAGCTTTCCACTTTTGTGGGAATGTGCTTCTTTACTGACTTTTCAAAGCCTGAGATTTGAGTTTTGCTGCTTCATTTGGGTGCAGTTAAATTCTGATTCTCAAGTGAGCTAGCATTAAAAGCCTGGCCGATGTCCTTGCAGAAACTTGGGGACTGTGGCAGCCGTGGAGCCAGTGTAGTGCCACGTGTGGGGACGGTGTCAGAGAGCGTCGCCGCCTGTGCCTGCCCTCCTCCCCCTCCCGACCTGGCTGCCCTGGAATGTCCTCGGAGAGCTCCCCGTGTTCCCTGGAGGACTGTGCGGGTAGGTATCCGTCCTCCTTCGCAAGCCTCTTCCCAGAGGGACTGTCGAACCCAGCCCTGCCTGACAGTCGCCAGTCTGAGTTCAGGAGTGGACTCGATGCTCTGTCGCTGCTGCTGCTGGCTGTACAGACTCTGTGTCCTTCAGTGTGTCTGCGACTGGGGGTGTCTTGCCAGGGAGATGACAGGGGACTTAACACCGTCGAAGATGGGGAAATGACAAGGACATCGGTGTAAATGAAAGATTCAGACGTACGAAATCATGTTTAAAAGTACAAAACATGGGAGGGATGATGATTTCTTCCCGATATTTGTTGGTTTTGTTTCTCCCTCCTTTACTTCTCCCCCCCAGAAATTGTGGGAAAACATTAAAAAAAGAGTTTTTCACCTCCTCATCTCCGAGAAGCCCCAGGAAACCAAAATGGACATTATTTGTCCAAAATGAGGCAAGGCACCCTATCTTATCCCCTGAAGGGCTCTGTGTTTATTCTTCCCCCCTGCCCCCGCCCAGGAGGAGAAGGTGGGGAAGTTCATCTCGCCATCACCTGGGGGCTGGCCCCTCCTTCATCCTCTGAGCATCTTGAAATGACCCCCATTTGTAGGCGCTCAGTGAGTATTTGATGTGCGTGGTCTATGGTGTGGTGCTCAGGTCACTCAGTTGGGTTTGCTGCAGCTTACGGAGCTGAATCCCATTCATTTGCCACAGGTTACAGTAAAAAAAGGATCCTTGCTCTTCCCACACACCATCGCCCCTTCTGAGACACAGCCAGCTCCCCATTTAGCCTTTGCTGTGGTCCTGACCCTTAGGTGAAGTCCTTCTGTCCAGTCCCGACTCCTTCCACTCTCCAATTCCACGTTGAAGACCATCCCTGTTTCCTTGTCCCTTTGGGATCTGGAGAAGTGTTTTTTTGTGTTTGGTCTCAGAGCACCTTGTAGCCAAGACCACTGGCACCTGGCAACACTGGTACCTGGCATCCCCACCTGTGACCTTACAAAATTCTTGCTGTCTCCTCTTTCCAGCCAGTGCTGTAGGCCTTGTTCCCTTTATTCCAGCATCCTGAGGACATTCTCTCTCTGTGATTTTCATATTACAACCTCAGACCCAGGCTCTTCTCACAGCCTCCAGCCTACCGTCTTCTTTCATCAGCCCTGAGCCTCACCCTGAATCTGTTCTTTCTCCAGTTGTATCTCACACTGTCTTCTGAGGCTCTCTTCTCTGTCTGCCCTTTTCTTTACAAGTCCCCTTACTCTCCACAGCTCCTTCCTTGTGTATAACTTCTTCCTCTCTGTTCTGGGATGGCGTGTTGTATTAAGATATTTCATCTAGAGTTCTGTAATACTCAAATGAATTAAAAATCAGCTGCCCCTGGCTTCTACTGCACTTTTAGAAGGGACAGCAGTATCAACCATTTATTACATTATCTCACTCAAAGCTCACAATAACTCTACAAGGCAAGGATTCTTTTTTTTTTTTTTTTTTTTTTTTTTTTGCGGTACGCGGGCCTCTCACCGTTGTGGAGCACAGGCTCCAGACGCGCAGGCTCAGCGGCCATGGCTCACGGGCCCAGCCGCTCCATGGCATGTGGGATCCTCCCGGACCGGGGCACGAACCCATGTCCCCTGCATCGGCAGGCGGACTCTCAACCACTGCGCCACCAGGGAAGCCCATGGCAAGGATTCTTATGCTGGGCTCAGATCTTGAGAGCTTGCTGCTGCCCGGCATTTTTTCTAAGTGCCTTGCACGTATGAAGTCGGTACATCATTATCTACACATACAGGTGAGGACTTTGCAGCAGAGAGAGAGGGTGAGCCACCTGCCCAAGACCATAAAGCTAGAAAGCAGCGGACTAGATCTGACCTCATGCTAAGCCACCTATCTTGAATACTTTGCCTCGACGTACAGGCCTGTCTAGCTTTCTACAACCATCCTGGAATTAGCAACCAGTTTTTGAGGCTGTGTGGTATTATTTCACGTTCTGGCATCTTAATCTCTTTAATCCTGGGTGGGAACTGGAAATTTGTACATTATAAATTAGCAGAGAGGGGAAGTGCTACAGGCACCCCTACTTCTACTATAAGTGGTCCTCAGAAAAAAAATAAATGCTTGTGTGGATAAAAATGATCATTTCTTCCAACTGTTCTCTTTTTCCAGTTCAGCCTGTTTTCCACTCCTTGGAAATGTAAAGATCTGTTTGCAGGCTGCTTAGCGTCAGGAAGTCTCCTTCCCTTCAAGGAAAAGAGGGAAGACAAGATGAGGCAGAGATGGGTGAGGTCAGCAGCTTTGGGGCTTTTCTCCAGCTGCGGTTTTGAAGGGTTCCAGCCAGAGGCAAGTGTAACAGCTAAGAGGTCCACGTGTACATCTGCAATGCTGCGACCCACTGACGGAGCAGCCACTGCAGACGGAGACGTGATCAGTCAGGGAACGAGTCTTTCATCATTCAACTACTTTCACTTGGTTGAGAGTCTAGAGTTTTGCTTGGCTTTGAAAGGATGTTTTTACGCCAAGGTCTGAGTGAAGTAGTTCTACGTTCATTTGGTCTATCTTGTTCACCACGAAGATGGGAGGATCCAGTTGCCATTGCGCCCACGTTCCATCTGATGGGGTGTTGGTCATTTTGCCATCATCTTTTCAATAATGAATCTATTCATGAATATAACATTAATTGAGTACCAACTCTTGGCCAGTTATTGACTGGGGTTGGGGGTGTAGAGATAAGCCGTGTCTCTGGAACGGGCTTATGATACAGCAGCTCAGCAGACACCAAAGCAGGCATAGCATATACAGTGCAGTAGAAAGGTATCCACAGCTTGCTGTGGAAGCTTGTGACAATGCTGGGAACACCTCTGTTCCTGAGGAGGTGATATTTGAGCTGAAGATTGAGAGCTGAATAGGCATCACCTGGTGAGCTAGGTGAGAACGGGAATTTTAGCAAATGGAGCAATGGATGAAAGCTTGGAAGACGATGGCGTATTATGAAACCCAGGGAACCTGGCAAGAGTTTGATGTGGCAGCAGGATAGAGTGTCAGGAGGGAGTGAGGGAAATGAGGCTGGACAGGGGACTTCCCTGGCGGTCCAGTGGTTAGGACTGTGCACTCTCACTGCCGAGGGCCCGGGTTCAATCCCTGGTCGGGGAGCTAAGATCCCACAAGCCGCACAGCGTGGCCAAAAGAAAAAAATAAAAAGGCACAAAATGAGACTGAACAGGTAGGCAGGGGCCAGATCCCGAGGGCCCTTGAAGACTGGACCTGTGTTGCGGAGGGATCTCTTGCCTGTCGCGTGGAGTACAAATCAGAAGGGCCAGGAGTGGCAGCAGTGAGGGCTGTTGAGAGGTTTTCAGTGACCCAGGGGGAAAAGGGAGCACTGGCAGTGGGGATGCAGAGGAGAGAAGGATTCAGCGACTGTGGATGTGGCGAGTGTGGAGAGGGGAGTGTCGCGGGTGGGACCTAGGATTTTAGCACCGGCAGCTGCAGGACACAGCACCATTCCCGTGAGATCAGATGTATCAGAGGAGGCGCAGGTTCCGCGGGAAGACGATGAGTCCTGGGCGTGTGGAGGTGGAAGTGTCGGTGGGACGTCTATGGAGAGAGCAGAGCTAGTGGAACCAGGATGGGATCTAGCTCTCCTGGCTCCAAAGTCCATGTTCTTCTCTCCGAATTAGAGAATTCTTGAAACCAAGAAGAGAAACAATCACAGGAAGGGTCGGACAGTAGCCGATGCTGCAAAGCTCAAGGAATAGCAGGACGGAACTCCTTTGCATTTGGCTATTAGATGGTTAATGACCTCGATAGGAGCTGCTTCACTGGAAGCCTAGGGGCAGGTTGCAGGAGCCAGAGGTGACGAGGAGTCAGCACATGTGGACCCTTCTTTCTGTACGTTCCGCTGGGAAGACAAGGAGTGAGATATGGCTGTGGCATTAGTGAGAGGGTTCTAGAAAGATCTTTGTAAAGTGCAAAGAGCTTGAACATGTTTCTGTGGAGCTGCACGGAGGAGAAGCTGGAGATAATAGGTACAGAGGGATGATCCCCCTGGAGAAGGGTGGCCTAGAGAGCACCTGGTGGACTCATCTTTATGGGAAGACACTTCTCCCACTAATTCCCTAGAGAAAGAGGGAAATGGAGATGTGGCTGCTGCTGAGTTTATGGGGGAGGAGAGGATGGCAGAAGAACCTGGGGGTGTACTTGCTTGATAGCTTCTAACTTTTGTGATCCAGCAGACGGCTGAGGAAGAGGATTGGTGGTAAAACTCTGAAGCACTGTTGTCAGGGATGGAAGAGAGAGTTGCTTAGGAACCCGCGGAAGGATTTGTGGGCAGTCAAGTTTGGGTGCCATCCGTGCACAAAGGTTCTGGCTTGCATGGGTGCATTATTTCCTCCTCCAGGGCTCAGGGGCCGGGGTGCAACAGCTGATAATCCACGTGCCTGGATTTTTCTAGGAACAGACTTTTGCTTCTGAGCAGGGGAAGGGATACAGCTCAGTGTTAGAGGTCAGAGAGTTGAGATGATTGGCAGTAGAAGGATTTAAGTGATGGATCCTGGGTGTAGGGAGAGAAGTGAGGGCAGAAGGTGGCTGGCGGATGGAGAGAAAATGGAGGGGTTGGAGAATCAGATGTTGCAGCGAGGTTGAGTAACCGTTGTATGAATAATGAGTGAGCGAGAGGGGAGGATACAGCCGGAAAGTGGGCTGTGAAGCTTTAAGGTTTCAGAACAGGAGCAGCTGCAGACAATGGGAAGGTATGGCAGCTTGGAAGGACAATGAATGGTCCCAGCTGTGGGATGGTGAGGAAGACTGGACCCAGGTGCTAGTAACTGATGTTTGCCCTGAGGTGGGGAGATGACAGAGTTGAGGGGTAGAGGGTAGAGGGTGGTCTGGGTGGATGGCGTGGGCGTCAGAAGATTAGAACTTCTACACGGAGGTAAAAAGTGGGCTGAGATGGCAGCCAGGAATGAGGAGGCTGCGGAACACGCCCTGCTTCTGGTTCTGCTTCTGATAAAGCTTCACCCAAGAGTGAGCTGGGGAGGCTGTGCCCTGAGGGATGGCCTGTCCTCAGGTCAGGCAAGGAGACACACAGTGTTTTGTAGAAAGTTTCTGCAGCGTGAGGAATTTGGTTATAGGTGTCCTATAGGGTGCGGTGGAAAGGGGAAAGGGGAGCAGTGGGAGGATGGAGATGCGGCACAGAACTGGTGAGGATAAGACTATGGGAGGAAGAGATAGAGGACATGTGACTGGAAGGGCTTGAATGGCGAACAGTGACCAAGGAGGAAAGAGAGGTGAGGCCTGGTGGCATTGGGTGGTCTCGGGTTCCCGGGTACTACAGGCTGAGGCCCCAGGTGGCGTCTGAGCCTTGGTGAAACATTTTGATGACTGTGAGACACACCAGTTTGAGAGAGCAGGGAAGAAGAAGGAAAATCAATGCCACATAGAATGTAGGAAGGGGAGTGCACAGCTGAGAAAACAAGAGAGAGAGAGCAGAGGCGTCAGCACTTAGGAAAGGCAGTTCCTGGACATTGGGAGGGAAAAGTGAGCTGTAGTATATTGCCAGAAGACTTATTTTCACCTGTTAATTTCTCTTGAGATGTGCAAATTGAGCTACAACCTGCCTAAACTGTTTTGCATCCCAAGTGTTACACTTGGCAGAAATTTTCCGAGGTGCATCTCAAAGGTACATTTAATTATAGATATCCCATGTTTACCTTAAGTGAAAAACCTTGATTTTTACCTTGAAACGTTCATGAGGCTTCTTTGTAGAAAACTGGGGACAAGTGTCAGCAAGAGCCAGTGAGCCACCTTGATTGTGGCTCATCTGCTCACCTCGCTTCTACCAGTGTCTGTTTTTCAGCTTGGCTTAAAAGCCTGCCTGCAGAAATATATGTAAGACCAGAAATCCCAGTCCTCGTTTATTTTCCTTCCTTCTTTAATTGCTACATAATTAGGGCGAGCCACTCAGAGACCTTAGACCCAGGCAGAGAAAACGATACTAGAGAATGCATTCGTTCTTCCTTTTTTTTTTCTTTTTTTGGTAGCTTTCCAGCCATCCAGTCCGTCTCCTTTCCAGCCCCAGACTCCCGTGAAGTCCAGCAACATCGTGACGGTCACTGGGATATCCCTGTGCTTGTTCATCATCGTGGCCACTGTGCTCATCACGCTGTGGCGGAAGCTGGGCCGCGCCCCCAAGTGCAGCACCCCAGTCCGCCACAACTCCCTGCGCGCGCCCGGCTGCCGGAAGAACTCGGACGAGGAGAACATCTGCGAGCTGAGCGAGCCCCGTGGCAGCTTCTCAGACGCGGGCGACGGGCCGGCGGGGAGCCCCGCGGGCCAGGGCATCCCTCTGACCTACCGGCGGAGCGTGCCGGCGCCCCCCGATGACGAGACCTCGGGCAGCGAGAGCTTCCAGTCTAACGGCCAGAAGATCATCCCACCCCTGTTCAGCTACCGCCTGGCCCAGCAGCAGTTGAAGGAGATGAAGAAGAAAGGCCTGACGGAGACCACCAAGGTGTACCACGTGTCCCAGAGCCCCCTGACGGACACCGCCATCGACGCCGCCGTCGCCGCGCCCCCGGGAGGCTCCGAGAGCCCCGAAGAAGCCGCGGCCGGCAAGTTCCGCCTCAAATCCCCGTTCCTGGAGCAGCCGCCCGCGGTCGGCGCCGGGGACAGGCCCCCCTCCCGGCTGGACCACCCGCTCTCGCCGGCCAGCTGCGCCGTCAGCCCCAGCCAGAGCCTCCTCCGCAAGTCGCAGATGAGGAGCCACCCCCGGGGGTCCCATTTCCGGAGGACGGCAAGTTTCCACGAGGCCAGGCAGGCCCGACCGTTCCGGGAGCGGAGCCTGTCCACCCTGACCCCCCGGCCAGCCCCCGCCTACAGCTCCAGGAGCCGGACGTGGGACCAGACGGGAGAGCGAGTCCGGCCCCCGAGTCGAGGCGCGGCCCTGTTTCCGGAGAAACGGGACCACTGTCCAGGGGCAGGTGGAAGCAGTGGCCCGTTAAGCCCTTTCCCTAAACCCCACAGCCTGGGGCAGCCCACGAGGAAACCAGACCTGGGGGATCGCCAGGCAGGGTTCGTGGCGGGAGGTGAGAGAACGGAGCCTCACCGGGCTCGGAGGGGACCGTCCCCCAGTCACAGGAATGTCTCAAGGAAGCGGCCTTCCTCCCCGGCCCCCAGAGATAGCTACCAGAGGGTCAGTCCTCTGAGCCCTTCTCAGTGTCGGAAAGACAAGTGTCAGAGCTTCCCCGCCCACCCGGAGTTCGCCTACTACGACAACACATCCTTCGGCCTCACCGAGGCGGAGCAGGGGATGCTGGACCTCCCGGGATATTTTGGGTCAAACGAAGAGGATGAAACCACGAGTACGCTGAGTGTGGAGAAGCTGGTCATCTAGACCGAGATCAGCCTGAGACTTCACACAACAGGGGTCCCCTGCCCAGCTGCTCGCATTGTTCTGTGGACTGTTTTGTGTAACTATTTGTACAACAGGACAGGATGTGGGGAGGTGGTAACTGACACCGGTGTCCGCATGTGTTTTAATTCATAAGGAAGAAGTTAGTTATCCGGAGCTTTTCCCTTCGTTATCCTGTTTCTATTGGCTTATTACTGCTAACTCTGATAATAAAAATTTAAACAACAGTGCAATAGGGCTTGGCCTCTCCTGTGAATATGAAAAATGACAAGATGCAACTTGGCAGGTTCCAACTTGAAACAAACCTGAGAGTTTCAACAGGAAGAAGGGCTGGAACAAAGTAAGCTCGCCAATACAACCCTGAACTGTAATTTATTACGTTTTAAATCCTTCAGAATTTGACTCCTGTGTGGGCAGTATTGAACAGGTTTTATATCTGACTAAGTCAATTCCTAGGTTACCTAGAATTGGTGATACCACAAGATATTCCAGAAGAACTTTCAGGCCAGAGTTGGGTGATATCTTACTGTTTTCTATGCAAGAAAGAGTGCTGGGGACTCGACACAAACTTTATGTGAGTTAGTTCTGCTTTGGAGAAACAATATAAGAAGCTGACCGTTCAGGTAGTGAGTCAAATGAAGACCTGTCCATCATTGTTCTGAGCAAAAAGTAAACATTTTGGAAAGGAAGGTGTTGTCTCCCAGGAGAGCATCAACTGGAACCCGGGCAGTGGATGCCGCCTGGCATCAGGATGCTGACTATGTGCTCCTGGACCAAGCTGCAGCCAGGACCCCAGGAGTGTCATTCTGAAACTGGTGTGTGTATTTTTTTTTTTTTAAATAGAGGACGTTTACTATTTCTTTGCTGGTCAAACAGAACACAGATGGGGAGTACACAGGGGAGGGGTGCCTTGTAAAGGGATGTATGTGGCGGTTTCTTGGGAAATAGTCCAAGGAGTCTTCTCAGCAAAGGGACTTGGGCTGGTGTGTCATAAGCATCCAACACACCCAGTCCTTGGCCTTAAGTTGGGTTCCCCCCCATAGGCGGTCTGTGGAGAGTCTCACTTTTTTCCCAGCTCCTTTGCTGGAATCCACACTCCCAGTGTGATGGGGGCTTGGTCCTAGAGAGGGGTCTGGAGAGCCCCCAGGAAACAGCCCAGGGTTGGTAAGAGGGCTCCTGTGCCCACTGCCCAAGGGTACGAGAACCCTGCGGGGTGCTAAAGGCTGCCCACCTCTCCTCTGCCCTCTTTCCTTCCCCCAGGCTGGGCAAGAGAAGAGGAGGGATGAGTAGGGTCCCCAGCCTCTACTGAGTCCCAGGGGCCTCAGGGTGGGGTGGAGGAAGGGTGGAGAGTGAGGGTCTTGGCCATCAACAGACACTGTAAACTTTGGTTTAAAACAATACCTTAAGTGGAGGCAGGGCTTCCAGCCTGGGGCCGGAAGTATCATAATATCACGTTATTTAGAAAGTATGTGAATTAATCTCAAGTATATGGAAAACAGGTAGGCTAGATTATGATTTTACAGCTTAAGCTTTTGTAATTGGAAGAAAGAGGGAAGTAGAGAAAAGAAGTCTTTTTAAAGTATTTATTTATTGGCTGCGCCGGGTCTTCGTTGCCACATGCAGGAACTTTAGTTGTGGCATGCGAACTCTTAGCTGTGGCATGTGGGATCTAGTTCCCTGACCAGGGATCGAACCTGGGCCCCCTGCATTGGGAGAGTGGAGTCTTAGCCACTGGACCACCAGGGAAGTCCTGAGAAAAGAAGTCTTTTAGAAATTTAGAATCACTTAATGTTTTCTGATTCAATCTGCCTACCACATTTTACAGATAAAGAATTCGAGGCTTGGGAAGGAAACTAACTCCTGCCAGGTTGGATGGACATGGACTCATATTTTAATTCTAACTGCCATATTGTTTGCACTCTGCCCTCACAGCCTTTTTGAGTCTTCTCCCAACAGCAGAAACTTCCTGAGAAAGCGGGCCCTTTTTGCAGTGAGAGGGCATAGAGAGATGCCTTTACTAGCTTTTCCCAAAGGAAGGAAGCTTTCTGCCGCCTGATGTGAGAACTGGTCTTGCAGCTTGCTTTATTTGGAAGTGAGGGCTACACAAAAGAACCTAGAGGTCAGGTTCGTCATTGGAAGTCTGTCATCAGGTATCATGTGGGCACTCTGCAATCTGGTATACTTCCTTTCAGACCTTGAACTTGACACCTTATCTGCATACACTTGAGTAGCTGCACTTGCTTTTTGTTCACCATGACCTCTCTTAGCTGCCACACCCACCCTGCCTTTTAGACTGTTTTCTTTCTTCCTTCTAGAGTTTATCAGGATGTCAGCCTGCTGGTGAGGTTTCAGGGACCATTGGAGAGAGTGGAATTAGATGGGGAAAAAAAATCACAAATAAAATAATGCAAATACTGTACTTTAAAATTTTTCTTTTTGTTGCATTTTTACCACTTCATTTGTTCCATTATTATTGAAAACTAACATGTATTTCCTTTTGGAAATGCTTTAATAATAGCTATCTACCTTTCAGGAACTGGAGGAATTGATTATTCAAAGGTTTCTGACAACTGATGGAAAGAAGAGGAAATCAGATGTTTTAATCTCCCTTTTCTTTATTTGTCCTACTAGAAAGCTGTGTTCTCGTTCCAAGTTCACAGGCTTGTGTGCCAACCTTTGACAGAAGGTATGCGTGCTTGGTCCAGACCTCACAATGAATTTCCAAAAAATTGTTTTTATCAGACTGAGACAAAAACAGCTATGGGGAAGGTGAAAATTAGAGAAAAACAGTATGAACAGAAAGATCTTCTGTTAAATTATGTTCTTCCCCTGTATATCATGCATTCAACTTAATATCACAGTGAATTAATACCAGCATATAATATGTTCACCTTCTGCCTAGCCCGGTTTTCTGTGGGTCAGTCTCTACATTTCAAAGTTAAGCGAATTTGGCCTCTGTCTCTGAGAAAAAGAAAAGTGGGTGCTTCGGCATTGTCTTTGGTGGTTAAGCGCTTAACTTCCTTAGAAATAATCTCCTATTCCTCACGAGCATGTCCCTAGGTCCTAGCCCCAGTGGCTGCCATTAAGTAGGCGCTCAATAAAGATTTGTTGACTAAATGACCGGCTATTCAAAAGCCCTCAAACTATATTTGTGGTTGAACCAGAACAATTCTGTGTAACACTTTAAATCTTAAACCATTAAGAATGAGATGTGTTCCTGCGAGATACTGTGGGGTTTTTAATTTCTAGAAGTATCCAGAAATGAAGAAATCCTTATCTTTTGGGGATAATACCCTCCCTGGCTGAAGATGAAGGTACCTCTAGAGCCTTTCGCAGTGTCTGTACACAGTAGTTAACAAATACTGCATGTATATGAGAGAGTGGCTTCCATGTGGGTGGGGTACCCCGTCTTCCTAGCAAGTCTTCTATTCACCCCCCTGCCTGGAGTCTGCCCCACCTCGTTGGGTCAGTTGCTCTCCAGATGTGACTTCTAAAGCGGATTTATTTCATAGAGCCGAGAGCCCTCGGTGTGCCACGCCCTTGCCACAATTGCGCAAATGATGACTAGCCCTTCCTACCAGTGTTCTCTCCTCAAGCTCTGTTCCACTCCAACCTGACCCACAAAATATAGAAGTGCTGTTTTACAACTTTGTTGAGTTCTCACTTGATTCTAGATACGTAACTTGTAAAATGGTATTGCACAGTTTATTCTGGGCAGTTTCTGAGTCATTTTTATACACAGATGACAGCATATTGTAAGTGCGTCGTATTATGTAAGGGCTTGTTTCTCCAGGTCATACCAGCTGAGTCATGGTTTGGAAAAAAAGAAGTACTTGGCATAGTCAAAAGCATATAAGTTTAATCCTGGCCCTTCCCGTTCTAGCTGTGTGATCTTAGGCAAGTCACTTAATCACATGAGCCTCTGTTTTTCAAGTGTAAAATGGGCATAATCATCCCTATCCTTGCTACTGAAGGTTCAAGGTGGGGACTTGAGTAAGAGAGAACAAGAGACTAAGCAATTTCAATGGATTTCTGGAAGACTAAGCACATGGAAGAACACTGAGTGGGAGAAGCTGTAGCCCAGGATGTGCTTGGAGGGTCTTGCAGAAGACAGGGGAGCCTCTCTCTGTGCTAGAACCTTGCTGGGGTTGGGGACTCCGAAAAGTTATCGGAATGACTAGAAGATGGAAGATAGTGAAGATCTCTATACAAAATGGTCATCCTCCATCCCGGTTCCTCAACTCTGGTGCCAGGAACCCCCAGCGACTAGATGCTCAATCACAGAGAAAACCAAAACCAACCAACCGATGACCAGAGGGGACTTTTATAAAGAGAGTGAAGGATCTTTCTGAGAAAACTTGGGCAGCTGCAGCTGTTGGTACCGCGGCACAAAGTCATCTACATTCCGGCATTTGAGAGGCCTCAGCACAACGATCAGATCTCTGACTATTCACCCTAAATTGAAGCCTGCCAATCAGCAAGTTCCACATACGTGCTAAGAGTCCGAGTCAGCCTTTCTCCTATCTCATTCTTAAGAATAGCCTGACAACTGGAGTCACCAAACATTTGAGAAAAACCTACAGTATGACAAAGAAAGGTAAACAGAGAAGAAGCGACCGCAGAAGAAACATAATTCAGGGAATATAAGAAGGGCCAAATAAAAATCCTACAAAATGAGTTACTTACCACTAGAGAGATGTGAAATGATATTACATCTGTTAAACAAGAACATGATGCTACAAAAAGGAAGAGTCAGAAAATGGGAAGGAACTCTTGGAAATGATATATTCAACAGATAGATCAATAGATGAGTGAAACAAGTTTGGCAAGTGTTAACAGTTGTTGAAGTCTGGTGGTGGATAGATATATAAGTGTTCCTGTACTATTCTTCCAACTTTTCTGAATACTGGAAAATTTCATTAATAAATTTTTGAAAAAACAAAATAAAAAAGATAACAGTTTGACATAAAAATTCGCTGAAGAAGTGAATCCTGCTTTTGACACTTAATAGCTATATGACAGCAGTGATGCCAAGAGATGGTTCTTGGGGAGGAAATGGGAACTGGGGGAGACTTGATTCTATGCAGATCCTCCATGGAGCCACCACCTGTGCCACCCAGAAGCATAAGGGCAGCATGCTTTAGCACAAACCTCCTAGACACTACATTTTGGCTCCAAAGGCCCACCCACCAAAAGCTATGTGACCCGGGTGAAGTACTTAATTTATCCATGGACCTAGTTTCGAGTAGATCTGAAGGATGAAGAGGAAAGAGGAGTTTAGGATGACTTCCAGAATTCTGGCTGGAGTGACACCTCAGGAAGAGAAGGCGTAGGCATTCCTGGGGGGTTGGGAGGTATTTCAGGCCAAAGGACTCAAAGAATGACCTTCTCTGTAGAAGCAGTGTGGAGACTCAGAGTCATCTAATTTTAACAACATGGGATTTCTGCTTGTATCCCAAGCTAATGAAGAGGAATGAAGCAGTTATGTCTGTTCTTTCAAATGTTCTATAATGAGCATATATTGCTCTATTTGTAAATAGAGATTATTGTTAAAGCCTTCCTATGGTGTAAAGCTCAGAAACGGCAAAAACTGCTACAGGATGTTGTACATTATGAGCTATATTTTTAATTGAGCATTTATATGATTGTGTGCTAAAATTACGCTTTTAAGTGCATGCATTTGAACCGATAAACTCAATTTATATCAGCTGATGTATAACAGCAAGATGCAGCTTGATGTGTTTTGGCAGCAGCTGAGGGAGAAACTGACAACAGCTATAACCACAGAATGGGACATCCAACCCCGGCAGTGAAGGTGGCATCCGGAGTAGAGGTGAGTAGTGAGGGACCATTCTCGCAGCTGGAGTGCTGCTGAAACAATAGACAGGGCAGCTGGGGGTGGGAGCCATTCAGGATCCCCAAGGAAGGAAAAAATCTAGGGTGCGGGAGGTTGGAGGTCCGGTACTAACACCAGGAGGAAATCCTACAAATAACGGTACAAGATGGCTCACCGATTACATTTCTGGGTATTAGTAATCGATTATCCCTGACCTTCACCATAACCTTGTATGATTGTTAGGTTTGGTTTGGTTTTGTCAGAGTTAAAAAAGAAAAGGCAAATAGTACAGGAGGATTTACAAAAAGAAGCAATGGTTCCTTGCTCTTTATTCCTCAGCCTCAGTCCCACTTTGCAAGGCAACCACTGTTAGCTTCCCAGCTTTAACTCTGCTGCTGATGCCCTCCAACTGTGTAAATACGATGGATCTACGATACGTAGATACGTAAACACGATGGATGTTTTACGACATTACTTACTGACTCTTGCAATGACAAATATTCATTTTACTTAATATCACCCCCGCACACACAGTAGTTACATCACTATTTTTATCTTACTCACTTTTGCAGGTTTAATTTCCTTCAACGTTTGTTTTTAGTTCTCCCAAACACAGACAGCATCTCTTGGCTTTCCATTTTGTGAGAGGAGGGTATTTGAGCGCCTACGTCTCCTGGACTCCCCACCTCTGCTTCCACCTCCAGACTTTTCATCAAGCTGTACTCAGATTTCCATGGCTGAGAACATTTACATTCCATTCTGTAACCACAGTTAAGTCTTCTACAGCTTGTCCCTAGGTGAGAGTCTGTTAGAGTCTAATAGACAGTAGCAATAAACAGCATTAACGCAAACTTTCCTTCACAGCAGAGACAAGAAGTGTGTTTCCTTCTCCGTAGTCAGTGTCACAACCCCGTGCTGCTCAATTTCTCAGAATCGTGGTTAGTTGGATTTTTTTTCTTTTCCTAGCGTTTTCTTCTTTTTAACTTTTTTTTTAAAAACATTAATTCATTTTTTGGCTGCATTGGGTCTTTGTTGCTGTGTGCTGGCTTTCTCTAGTTGTGGCGAGCGGGGGCTACTCTACGTTGCAGTGTGCGTGCTTCTCACTGCCGTGCCTTCTCTTTGTTGCGGAGCATGGGCTCTAGGCACGCGGGCTTCAGTAATTGTGGCTCACGGGCTCAGTAGTTGTGGCTCACGGGCTCTAGAGCTCAGGCTCAGCAGCTATGGCACACGGGCTTAGTTGCTCCGCGGCATGTGGGATCTTCCCGGACCAGGGATCGAACCTGTGTCCCCTGCATTGGCAGGCGGATTCTTAACCACTGCACCACCAGAGAAGTCCCTTAGGCATCTTCTCATATGCTTGTCCTTCCAGTGTTTCTTTATGCCAACATTATTTATTACACATATTTTTATTTCCCTAATTCCTTACACAAAATATAAAGGTTTTAGTATCTTAACGTGCTTAACTTTAAATATGTGTCTTTCTACTTTTAAAATCTGCAAATAAGGCTCATAATAACCAACTACATATAAACTTAAGAAATTGCTGATTCTAGATGTTAAATGTTGGATACATATTTTTAAATAAAATAACTAAGTCATGAGACTTTATTCCCACTTTTCCTCCCTGCCAACCATAAATATATAGCCACCTGAGAGAATTTACAAGCCTGTACTCACAGTACTTCACTCATAAACCAGTTTTGCCTTAATCTCATTGCTTTGTAGTTATTTATATGCTTTTTTTAAAAGATTTTTTTTCTTTGACGTGGACTTTTTTTTTTTAAGTCTTTATTGAATTTGTTACAATATTGCTTCTGTTTTATGTTTTGTTTTTTTGCCGATGAGGCATGTGGGATCTTAGCTCCCTGACCAGGGATCGAACCGGCACCCCCTGCATTGGAAGACGAAGTCTTAACCACTGGACCACCAGGGAAGTCCCAGTTATCATATGCCTTTGTTCCCAATAGTGTGTGAGAGCTGGGAGCAGGGATCGTATATACTATTCTTCCGTGTCCCAAGCAGCACTTGTAGGGGAAGGTTCATTGTCTCTGGAATCTTGGCTCTGCCATCCCCCAGCTTGTGTGTGGTACATCACTGCTGTGGACTTCAGTTTTCTCATCCATAAAGGAAGAAGAATCTCTTCTTGCTGGACTGTTGATGGTATTGAGTGAGTTGATGTGAGTGAAGGGCCCAGTGTGTGGTCCAGCTATCATCCGAGCTTTCAGTGTCCCTTGGCCACCATTTGATTCGTCCCTAGATTCAACTTCCATTTCCATTTCTGACATCAGCTCTTTTGATAGATTTTACATATTCATTTCTTTATTTTCTTGTCCCAACCAGTCAAAACCCATCATGATATCCCTGTGCTCTCTCTATTGAAAATAGGTGTTCTTGCTTCTTAATTCAGAGCAAAAATGGCATGAATGGAGGGAGATGGGAACACCCGGTTTCACAACTCCAGGGCACAACGCTCCCGCAGTCTTCTGAACCATGTCTTCTGGAGTTGTGCAACCTCGCAGCCCTACTTCCTGGCCTCCAATCTACAAAACTATCTGTTTTCAAACCCTTTTTAGTCTACTTTTTCCCTGTCCCTTCTACCTGTGCTAAGGACCACATCCCTTCCCTGATTGCGTCAGGCTCTGTGGAGGAGTTATTTCTCCATTTCCTTCTCTTTCATCAGCTCTTTTCTCTTCTTCTCCTCCCCCCACACCCCATTCACTCTTCAGTTCATTGCAGTCTGGCTTTTACATCCACTAAACTGAAACTGACTCCAGTAAAAATCACTCTAATTTCAAGGCCTTTGCCCTTGCTCACCGAAACTTTTTAATCACTCTATTTTACATTGCATCCCAGCAACTCTGCTGTGAAAACCAATTTATAAGCTTTACCGTTCTAAAATCACCTTTGTATTTTATCTGTTTTTGTAGGGCAATTGCAATTCTGTTTATCCATTTTGTAGCTACTAGAGTCACAGGTGGTCATTTTAGACCGCAGACTCCAGAAGGGCAAAAAGCCTTGTAACCCTCAGCGTGTGGTTGAACAGAGTATCTGGTGCTTCATATATACTGGCTGAGGTGATCTAAGCGGAGTTCAGAACAACTTTCAAGCAAGCTCAGAAATGGCAAGATTAGAAGCAGATTTGCTGTGATTTTACTTATAAATAACAAGAAGTTTTGCTCCTGGTAAATGGAAGGTGCCGGTTCATCTAAAGGAATAAGAAAGAAAACTGATGACATGACTTCCTAAATCTAAATCCTTTGAGTAAAATCAGGAAATAGGAAAACCCGCTTAGATGCCTGTATGATGTGTGGTTATGCTCAGAGTAGGCTGTCTACAAATTCCTGTTGGATGAGTCCAGCTACCCTGCTGGATACAGCTTTAATGAGCTCCCAGGAGCAGCTAGCCACATCCCTTAATAATGTCTTGCGGCTGACAGCTGCAAGACCTGCATGGTGGTAGCATCCTTGTTAGACAATGGAAGAGGAGAAAGGCCAATCCTGAGTAAACATCTAGGAATTTAGTACAAGAAGTTTAGCAAAGAACTGTATAAAACTGCAAATAAGTCTAAATATCAGTTAATGCAAACTTCATATTGTTAGGTATACCAATTAAAAAAGCAAAAACAAGAGCTGTCTGCTTGCCTAAGGGTTGCCTTTAGCCAACAGGTGAGTTTTGGACAAAATGTTTTTGGGGTTTTTTTTTTAGGTGTTTATTTTTTTCCCTTTATTGGAGTATAATTGCTTTACAATGCTGTGTTAGTTTCTGCTGTATCACAAAGTGAATCAGCTATACGTATACATGTATCCCCATATCCCCTCCCTCTTGCGTCTCCCTCCCACCCTCCCTATCCCACCCCTCTAGGTGGTCACAAAGCACCAAGCTGATCTCCCTGTGCTATGCAGCTGCTTCCCACTAGCTAAATATTTTACATTTGGTAGTGTATATATGTCCATGCCACTCTCTCACTTCGTCCCAGCTTACCCTTTGGACAAAATGTTTGAATTAGAATCTTTTGTTCATGATGCCGATACAAGCCAGTTTTCCACCGTTGCTAACACTCCCAATTGATCTTACTTCACTCATTTACATAATGCATGAGACTCCTGAAGGCAGGAACCCCAGGCTCGCAGGAAGCAGAAACCAGAGAGAGACATTTAGGGGTAAAACTGGCCTAAAATTAGAATTTAGTCTTCAAAATTGGTTTAGCCAAGCTTTCAGAACTTACGGGCATTGTTTCTTTACCTAATTTCTCTTAAGAGCTTTGTGGAGTGCTACCACTTGTGGAAACACTTTGAAAAGAAGGGCTTGTTACAAGTAATTTCCCAGAGGATCTTACAGATACGCATTTTTTCCAATAATCAAGAAGCACTTATTGTGTGCGTTCCATGTAGCAGCCTCGATGCATAGATGTATGACGTCTCGTTGAATTTGTATGGCCATGGGAGGCTCAGAGAGTAAAGCCTTGCTCAAGGGTACCCAACCGTCACCTGGCCAGGAACAGTCCCCTGAACCCGGTACCATGTCCTTTCCATGGGTCCGAAAGGCAATACACGATTTCCTATCATTTTGGGGTGCTGATAAGAATAGTAATTTTATAATCTAGAAATGATCGGCCTGAAGGTACGGGTGCAAGATTAGAATAAAAAATCTCTAACGTTTTTGGGTGCCTACTATGTGCTGGCATTATTTTAAGTGCTCACATGTATGAATTCAATTAATACATCAACTCTATAAGGCATTATCCCATTTCACAGAGGAAGAAAGTGAGGTACAAAGAAGATAAATAACTTGTTTGCCCAAGAGTACAAGCAGTCAGTGAACTGCTAAGCCAGCAGTCCAACTCCAGGGTTCATATATATACATACATTAAACCATGTTGCAGCTATTTCTCTTTTACTTAAGGGGCAGGGGTGAGGGTGGTGAGAGACAGCAAATTAAGCACTAGTCTGTATTCAAAATCCAATGAAACGTTTCTGATATAAAAATGATTTGTCTCTATTGATACCTTGATTGACATTCAGCATTTTATTACTATGGCATCCTGTGATATAAATGTATGCTTTCTTTGGTGAGTTCTAGAACTATAAAATATCATTGGAAGCTAATTATATGGATACATCTAAACAATTTTCTTGTTTTCCTAATTGTTTATTGTTATTAGGAAAATAAGGGGGAAAAAACATGGGATGAGTAGCTCTCAGCAGTGGAAGAGCTACAGCTCTCCTCCCATGAAGTCACCATCTGCTTCTGTCCGGCCATTGCTGAGTCCAGATGTTCCTAACCTAGCACAATTCCCACAGTGAATGTTTTCCAACCGAAACTTCTCTGTTCAAGAAAATCAAGGCAGAGCAATATTTTATGGAGGTTGGACTTTGGCTGTTTTGAGCCACATGTTATTAAAACACAATTCTCCTGATGCATTTGTGCTGTGTTCCCAATCAGTAATGTGATCCCTCATTCATTATATTGAACTTTGGTTTTTGCATGACAAAAAAATTTAAATATCAAGTCTGAGTTATTACAGGAAAGATTTCTTCTAAAATATGAGAGGTAGCAGGAACTTGCTATGGGTTCCTTGCTCACAGCTGTAAAAAATAACGTTGTGACCAAGATGTTTGCTTGAACTAACTTTTTAAAAACCAATTGATTCTGACGATTCATAAGGTGATATTCATGAATAATGATTGTTTGAAAATTATATGAATCAAAAGCGGAAAGTCCTTAGTGAGTAATTTTAACTTAATTTCCATATATTTAAAATCTGGTTTAAGACTAAAGGAAGCTTTTGAAGAAGAAAAAAGATGTCCCAGATCCCTAACACCATTTTTCATTTTGGAGTGTTCCTATGCAGCCTATAACATCCGTGAGTGACTAGTGGATAGACTACAGGACATATTTATGGTGCTAGGATGACCCATCCAAAGTTCTATCGCTAAGTTTAAGTTTTATGACCCATCCCATAAGACACAACTTAAGTGACAGAGGAAGATTTTTTTCCCATTAAAAAACAATTTTAAAGTAAAAATTTACTTTCATGGAATTTGGTTGTTTTCTAGCATTCGAGAGGGTGTGGTGACTATAAAAACAGCTGTTTGTTGACTGTAAGTAGAAGTTATATGGGCTTGGCAAATCAGAAAGTCCGAGAGTATTAAAAAAGCTAAGCTGGTAAAAAAAATAGCAGCAGGATGAGGGAATGTTGATTGAGTTTTGGGTGGGCTAGAAGCCCTCCTGAGGCAGTGTCTCTGGCAGTCATGGGCCAGTGGCAGGAGATGAGAACAGAGGCCAGGAAGGAGGGACTAGGCCAAGTTGGAATGAACTAGGCCTTGAAATCAACATGGGGAATTACATTTCTACAAAGGAGTAGCTGCAAGGCCATATACTATTTATACTTAGAGTTCCAGGATTTTAAAGAAATAATTGGCCAATGTTTTTACCAGAAGTCGGGACCACTGTTTGTATATCTAAATATTAGAGCTAAATGGGTGTGATGTGGACATTTAAAGGTGAAGTCCAAAGAGGCTAGTCTGCTTGGCATTTGCTGCAGGAGCCAGTGTGTGTAATCTAACGCAGCTAATATTTGTTGGGAGCTTGCTACGTGTGGGGCATTGGTGAAGGCACTTACCTGTATAAAATAATTTTATCTTTACACCAACTTTGTGAGCTACATGTCTCCAGACAAGGACCCTGAGACCCAAGGAGGCTTAAGAACTTGCCCAGAGTCACACTGAGAAAATGTGGCGTCAAGATTGTACTCTGGCCATTTTCTCCAGAGCTCTCACTATTAACCAGTGTTAGATCTGCCTCTCTTTTTACTTTTGGAATGTTATTTTTTTTATACAGCAGGTTCTTATTAGTTATCTATTTTATACATATTAGTGCATATATGTCAATCCCAATGTCCCAATTCATCCCACCACCACCCGTTCCCCCTCCGCCGCTTTCCCCCCCTTGGTGTCCATGTGTTTGTTCTCTACATCTGTGTCTCTATTTCTGCCTTGCAAACTGGTTCATCTGTACCATTTTTCTAGGTTCCACATATATGCGTTAATATACGATATTTGTTTTTCTCTTTCTGACTTACTTCACTCTGTATGACAGTCTCTAGATCCATCCACGTCTCTACAAATGACCCAATTTCGTTCCTTTTTATGGCTGAGTAATATTCTATTGTAAATATGTACCACATCTTCTTTATCCATTTGTCTGTCGATGGGCATTTAGGTTGCTTCCATGACCTGGCTATTGTAAATAGTGCTGCAGTGAACATTGGGATGTATGTGTCTTTTTGAATTATGGTTTCCCTACGTATATGCCCAGTAGGGGGATTGCTGGGTCATATGGTAATTCTATTTTTAGTTTTTTAAGGAACCTCCATACTGTTCTCCATAGTGGCTCTATCAATTTACATTCCCACCAACAGTGCAAGAGGGTTCCTTTTTCTCCACACCCTCTCCAGCATTTGTTGTTTGTAGATTTTCTGATGATGCCCATTCTAACCAGTGTGAGGTGATACCTCATTGTAGTTTTGATTTGCATTTCTCTAATGATTAGTGATTTTGAGCATCCTTTCATGTGTTTGTTGGCAATCTGTATGTCTTCTTTGGAGAAATGTCTGTTTAGGTCTTCTGCCCATTTTTGGATTGGGTTGTTTGCTTTTTTGATATTGAGCTGCATGAGCTGCTTGTATATTTTGGAAATTAATCCTTTGTCAGTTGCTTTGTTTGCAAATATTTTCTCCCATTCTGAGGGTTATCTTTTCGTCTTGTTTATAGTTTCCTTTGCTGTGCAAAAGCTTTTAAGTTTCATTAGGTCCCATTTGTTTATTTTTGTTTTTATTTCCATTACTCGAGGAGGTGGATCAAAAAAGATCTTGCTGTGATTTATGTCAAAGAGTGTTCTTCCTATGTTTTTCTCTAAGAGTTATATAGTGTCCAGTCTTATATTTAGGTCTTTAATCCATTTTGAGTTTATTTTTGTGTATGGTGTTAGGAAGTGTTCTAATTTCATTCTTTTACATGTAGCTGTCCAGTTTTTCCAGCACCACTTATTGAAGAGGCTGTCTTTTCTCCATTGTATATTCTTGCCTCCTTTGTCATAGATTAGTTGACCATCTATGTGTGTGGGTTTATCTCTGGGCTTTCTATCTTGTTCCATTGATCTGTATTTCTGTTTTTCTGCCAGTACCATATTGTCTTGATTACTGTAGCTTTGTAGCATAGTCTGAAGTCAGGGAGTTTGATTCCTCCAGCTCCGTTTTTTCCCCTCAAGATTGCTTTGGCTATTCGGGGTCTTTAGTGTCTCCCTACAAATACTAAGATTTTTTTGTTCTAGTTCTATAAAAAAAATGCCATTGGTAATTTGATAGGGATTGCATTGAATCTGTAGATTGCTTTGGATAGTATAGTCATTTTGACAGTATTGATTCTTGCCATCCAAGAACATGGTATATCTCTCCATCTGTTTGTGTCATCTTTGATTTCTTTCATCAGTGTCTTATAGTTTTCTGAGTACAGGTATTTTACCTCCTTAGGTAGGTTTATTCCTAGGTATTTTATTCTTTTTGTTGCAATGGTGAATGGGATTGTTTCCTTAATTTCTCTTTCTGATCTTTCGTTGTTAGTGTACAGGATTGCAAGAGATTTCTGTGCATTGATTTTGTATCCTGATACTTTACCAAATTCATTGATTAGCTCTAGCAGTTTCCTGGTGGCATCTTTAGGATTATCTTTGTATAGTATCACGTCATCTGCAAACAGTGACAGTTTTACTTCTTCTTTTCCAATTTGTATTCCTTTTATTTCTTTTTCTTCTCTGATTGCCGTGGCTAGGACTTCCAAAACTATGTTGAATAATAGTGGTGAGAGTGGACATCCTTGTCTTGTTCCTGATATTAGTGGAAATGCTTTCGGTTTTTCACCATTGAGAATGATGTTTGCTGTGGGCTTGTCATATATGGCCTTTATTATGTTGAGATAGGTTCCCTCTGTGCCCACTCTCTGGAGAGTTTTTATCATAAATGGGTGTTGAATTTTGTCAGAAGCTTTTTCTGCATCTACTGAGATGATCATATGGTTTTTATTCTTCAATTTGTTAATATGGTGTATCACATTGATTGATTTGCATATATTGAAGAATCCTTGCATCCCTGGGATAAATCCCACTTGATCATGGTGTATGATCCTTTTAATGTGTTGTTGGATTCTGTTTGCTAGTATTTTGTTGAGGATTTTTGCATCTATGTTCATCAGTGATATTGGTCTGTAATTTTCTTTTCATAGTATCTTTGTCTGGTTTTGGTATCAGGGTGATGGTGGCCTTGTAGAATTAGTTTCAGAGTGTTCCTTCCTCTGCAATTTTTTGGAGGAGTTTGAGAAGGGTGGGTGTTAGGTCTCTTCTAAATGTTTGATAGAATTCACCTGTGAAGCCGTCTGGTCCTTGGCTTTTTTTGTTGGAAGATTTTTAATCACAGTTTCAATTTCATTGCTTGTGATTGGTCTGTTCATATTTTCTGTTTCTTCCTGGTTCAGTCTTGGAAGGTTGTATCTTTCTAAGAATTTTCCATTTCTTCCAGGTTGTTCATTTTATTGGCATAGAGTTGCTTGTACTAGTCTCTTAGGATGCTTTGTATTTCTGTGGTGTCCATTGTAACTTCTCCTTTTTCATTTCTAATTTTATTGATTTGAGTCCTCTCTCTCTTTTTCTTGATGAGTCTGGCTAAAAGTTCATCAATTTTGTTTATCTTCTAAAGGAACCAGCTTTTAGTATTATTGATCTTTGCTATTGTTTTCTTTGTTTCTATTTCATTTATTTCTGCTCTGATCTTTTTTTTTTTTTTTTTTTTGTGGTACACGGGCCTATCACTGCTGTGGCCTCTCCCGTTGCAGAGCACGGGCTCTGGACGTGCAGGCTCAGCGGCCGTGGCTCACGGGCCCAGCCGCTCCGCGGCACGTGGGATCTTCCCGGACCGGGGCATGAACCCGCGTCCCCTGCATCGGCAGGCGGACTCTCAACCACTGCGCCACCAGGGAAGCCCTGCTCTGATCTTTATGATTTCTTTCCTTCTACTAACTTCGGGTTTTGTTTGTTCTTTTTTTCTCTACTTCCTTTAGGTGTAAGGTTAGATTGTTTATTTGAGATTTTTCTTGTTTCTTGAGGTAGGATTGTATTGCTATAAACTTCCCTCTTAGAACTGCTTTTGCTACATCCCATAGGTTTGGATTGTCGTGTTTTTGTTGTCATTTGTCTCTAGGTATTTTTTGATTTCCTCTTTGAGTTCTTCAGTGATCTCTTGGTTATTTAGTAACATATTGTTTAGCCTCCATGTGTTTGTGTTTTTTATGTTGTTTTCCCTGTAATTGATTTCTAATCTCATAATGTTGTGGTCGGAAAAGATGCTTGATATGATTTCAGTTTACTTAAATTTACTGAGGCTTGATTTGTGACCCAAGCTGTGATCTATCCTGGAAAATGTTCCATGTGCTCTTGAGAATAAAGTGTAATCTGCTGTTTTTGGATGGAATGTCCTATAAATATCAATTAAATCTATCTGGTCTATTGTGTCATTGAAAGCTTGTGTTTCCTTATTAATTTTCTGTCTGGATGATCTGTCCATTGGTGTGAGGTGTTAAAGTCCCCCACTATTATTGTGTTACTGTCGATTTCCTCTTTTATAGCTGTTAGCAGTTGCCTTACGTATTTAGGTGCTCCTATGTTGGGTGCATATATATTTATAATTGTTATATCTTCTTCTTGGATTGATCCCTTGATCATCATGTAGTGTCCTTCTTTGTCTCTTGTAACATTCTTTATTTTAAAGTATTTTATCTGATGTGAGTATTGCTACTCTAGCTTTCTTCTGATTTCCTTTTGCATGGAATATCTTCTTCCATCCCCTCACTTTCAGTCTGTATGTGTCCCTGAGTCTAAAGTTGATCTCTTGTAGACAGCATATATATGGATCTTGTTTTTGTATCCATTCAGTGAGACTGTGTCTTTTGGTTGTAGCATTTAATCCATTCACACTTAAGGTAATTACCGATATGTATGTTCCTATTACCATTTTCTTAATTGTTTTGGATTTGTTTTTGTAGGTCCTTTTCTTCTCTTGTTTTTCCCACCTAGAGAAGTTCCTGTAGCATTTGTTGTAGAGCTGGTTTGGTGGTGCTGAATTCTCTTACCTTTTGCTTATGTGTAAAGCTTTTGATTTCTCCATCAAATCTGAATGAGATCCTTGCTGGGCAGAGTAATCTTGGTTGTAGGTTCTTCCCTTTCATCACTTTAAATATATCGTGCCACTCCCTTCTGGCTTGTAGAGTTTCTGCTGAGAAATCAGCTGTTAACCTTATGGGGGTTCCCTTGTATGTTATTTGTCATTTTTCCCTTGTTGCTTTTAATAATTTTTCTTTGTCCTTAATTTTTGTCAATTTAATTACTATGTGTCTCAGCGTGTTTCTCCTTGGGTTTATGCTGCCTGGGACTCTCTGCGCTTCCTGGACTTGGGTGGCTATTTCCTTTCCCATGTTAGGGAAGTTTTTGACTATAATCTCTTCAAATATTTTTTCCGGTCCTTTCTCTCTCTCTTCTCCTTCTGGGACCCCTATAATGCTAATGTTGGTGCATTTAATGTTGTCCCAGAGGTCTCTTAGGCTGTCTTCATTTCTTTTCATTCTATTTTCTTTATTCTGTTCTGTGACAGTGAGTTCCACCATTCTGTCTTCCAGGTCACTTATCTGTTCTTCTGCCTCAGTTATTCTGCTATTGATTCCTTCTAGTATATTTTTCATTTCAGTTATTGTATTGTTCATCTCTGTTTGTTTGCTCTTTATTTCTTGTAGGTGTTTGTTCTTTAATTCTTCTAGGTCTTTGTTAAACATTTCTTGCATCTCCTCGATCTTTGCCTCCATTCTTTTTCCAAGGTCCTGGATCATCTTCACTAACACTATTCTGAATTCTTTTTCTGGAAGGTTGCCTATCTCCACTTCATTTAGTTGTTTTTCTGGGTTTTATCTTGTTTCTTCATCTGGTACATAGTCCTCTGCCTTTTCATTTTGTCTGTCTTTCTGTGAATGTGGTTTTCATTCCACAGGCTGTAGGATTGTAGTTCTTCTTGCTTCTGCTGTCTGCCCTTTGGTGGATGAGGCTATCTAAGAGGCTTGTGCAAACTTCCTTATGGGAGGGACTGGTGTTGAGTAGAGCTGGGTGTTGCTCTGGTGCTTAGAGCTCAGTAAAACTTTACTCTGCTTGTCTGCTGATGGGTGGGGCTGAGTTCCCTCCCTGTTGACTATTTGGCCTGAGGCGATCCAGCACTGGAGGCCACAGGCTCTTTGGTGGGGCCAATGGTGGGCTCCAGGAGGGCTCATGCCAAGGAGTACTTCCCAGAACTTCTGCTGCCAGTGTCCTTATCCCCATGGTGAGCCACAGCCACTCCCCACCTCTGCAGGAGACCCTCCAACACTAGCAGGTAGGTCTGGTTCAGTCTCCTATGGGGTCACTGCTCCTTCCCCCTGGGTCCCAATGTGCACACTACTTTGTGTGTGCCCTCCAAGAGTGGAGTCTCTGTTTCCCACAGTCCTGTTGAAGTCCTGCAGTCAAATCCTGCTGGTCTTCAAAGACTGATTCTGTCGAGGTTCCTCCGACCGTTGCCAGGCCCCCAGGTTGGGAAGCCTTATGTTGGGCTCAGAACCTTCACTCCAGTAGGTGGACTTCTGTGGTATAAGTGTTCTCCAGTTTGTGAGTCACCCACCCAGCAGTTACAGGATTTGATTTTATTGTGATTGCACCCCTCGTACGGTCTCATTGCAGCTTCTCCTTTGTCTTTGGATGTGGGGCATCTTTTTTGGTGAGTTCCAGTGTCGTCTTGTTGGTGTTTGTTCAGCAGTTAGTTGTGATTCTGGTGCTTTCGCGGGAGGGAGTAAGCGCACGTCCTTCTCTGCCATCTTGAACCAATCTCCTCCTACATCTGCTTCTCTGATGCATGGCTTCTGGAGTGGTGTCTAAAGGAAGCTTACCCCCAAAAGAGCTCACAACAAATTTATTCACTGTATTCCCTACTAACAGATTCACGACTAACATTAGTGCGGTGTGTGGCCTGGTTCATTCATTGAGATGCCCTCTTCAGCCTGCCTTTGTGTGGG
Organism: Delphinapterus leucas; assembly: GCF_059928025.1. Taxonomy (NCBI): domain Eukaryota; kingdom Metazoa; phylum Chordata; class Mammalia; order Artiodactyla; family Monodontidae; genus Delphinapterus; species Delphinapterus leucas. Next base: position 63,737,164 of record NC_143146.1, read on the forward strand.
GTACAGTCTGACTCCCACCTGCTCAGCCCTCAGGCTATGTCTACTGGCTCCTTGGGATGTTCCAACCAGCAGTGTGAACATTAGCTTATCCTTTGGATTTGTTTTCTAGTTCTTTCTGGTCCTCTTACTATTTTTATCTCAGTCTAGCTCTTAAAAATATGCTTTCTGTTGTAGTGTATTTAGATTTTTCAGTAGCAGCATTTTTAGATATTCTGTACTGGGAAAAGTGACTCTGAATGTTTACTCCTCAATATTGCCATCAATTATCTGAAATGCTCTTCTCTAATATTACTGTGAAACAGCTTGGATTCATGAAGACATAAATACATCACCCAACAGCAAAAGGGATTCAGGCTAGTAAGGAATGGTGGGCGTTACTGCTTTGCAGAGGCATACATTAACTAGCGCAATGCTTCTTAACGTGTCTGGGAATCATAATCTTCTGGGGAACTAGTTTAAAATGCAAATCCTAATTCCTAGCCTCCTTGAGATTGAGATACAGTAGATCCAGGGTGGAACCCAGGAACCCCCATTTGAAACGAGCACCCCCAAATGCTTCTGATACAAGTGGACAGCTGATCCACTTTTGAAAAACATGAAACTAGCAGAAGGTTGGGGAAAGCATATTAATATGGAGAGAGAACTATAGAAATTACATCCATGGACTTCAGGATATGCTTGCTCTTTGGGAGGCAAGAGCACGGACTTTGGAACCAGACCAACTGATCTGAATCTTGTTCCATACTAATTATCCATCCAACCTTGAGTAGGAGTTGAAAACTCCTATGTGTACCTTGGTTTCCTTACATTAGGTGAAGCTAATAATACCCTTCACGTAAGGTTGGTGTAAGGACTGAATGTGGTAACAGAATAGAACATCTTGTAGACTTTTTGCTAAAGAAAGCTTTTAAATGCATGCATTTATTTCTACTCATGCTGAAATCACACCAAATGATAATAAAGGAATACAACAAGGCATATACGCTTAAGGACAAGCAGAATGGGAGGAGCCAACAGTAAACAAGAAATGTTGTCAGAGTTTGGAGACAAAAAAATGGATGGAAGCAGAGCAGACAGTTGAATGGTACTCATCACTTGACCCTAGTATGACCCTATTGGTTGTTTATAGGCAGTGTCCATTCAGCGCTCATGCTCTCCTAGTGGTTGAGTATTTTCATGGTCACCCCTGGATGGAGGAATAGCAGTTGACTTGATAAACTGAAAGTTGAACCTAAGTGCCTGAGGAGAGTGATGCCAATAGGAAGAAACCGATTTGCTCCAGAGAACACTGGAAAAGCTTAGGATTTGGCAGTACCAAACATCATGCAGAGCAGGGGTGAAGAATAAGGGCTAAAAATGGAGACAGGCTAAAAAAATGTGTTGGGGCAGATTAGACTCAAAATTAGACTTCTTAACTACAAATCTGAAGTTAATAAGACAATGAAACAACTATTGAAAACGTAGAGGAAAAAAAGTTTTTCAATGAAGTATTCTATATCAAATTAAATATCAATCAAGACATTTTCAGACATAAAAGGTCTAAAAAGTTTTATTTCCTATGATTTCTTTCTATCTCAAGAAGTTACTGGATAATGTGCTTTATGAAATGGGCAAGTAAACCAGGATAAAGGAAGACACATAAGGGCAGGAAATGAAGACTCCAATATCGAAGAGAAACAGAAGGAATTCCCAATAGATGCAGAAGGGAAGTGCCTGGACAACTGTGCATAAGGCCTTGATTGGAGCAGGACAATAGACAGCTCTGGGAAAAAGTCCCCTCAGCCCCGAAAAATGGAATTGATAGATCATCTGATACATTTGACCATGAGAAAAATAAGAGAGATTTTACAATGATTTTGAGAGTTTGGAAATAACAATTGTAAATACATTGAAAACTTAAACAAGGCAATTAATAACTCCAGGAAAAACAAAATTTGCACAAAAAACCCCATCGTGATCATAGGCCTCTTTGGCTCAGTAGTAAACAAAATTGTCATATACCTTACTGAGAGCATGGGGGAAAGAAATGAAGGAAGTGAGGCTGAATTCTCATTGTCCATAATAGGAAGTTAGTAAAATGCTGTCTGAAATAGAGAAATCAAGAAATAGTAGCATAAGGATTTTATTTATAATTTTGGATGTAAATATTAGAAGAAATTTAAATGAACTGAGGTAGTTTCCTCTGGGGAACAGGATGGCACTAGAGAAGGGTGAAACGGGATTCTGTTCTTCATTAGAAGTCTTGTAGTACTATTTGCTTTTTTTAAAAAAATAAATTTATTTATTTATTGGCTGCGTTGGGTCTTCGCTGCTGTTCGCAGGCTCTGTCTAGTTGTGGTGAGTAGGGGGCTACTCTTCGTTGCGGTGCGTGGGCTTCTCATTGTGGTGGCTTCTCTTGTTGCAGAGCATGGGCTCTAGGCGCGTGGGCTTCAGTAGTTGTGGCTCGCGGGCTCTAGAGTGCAGACTCGGTAGTTGTGGTGCACAGGCTTAGTTGCTCCGAGCCATGTGGGATCTTCCCGGACCAGAGCTCAAACCCGTGTCCCCTGCATTGGCAGGCGGATTCTTAACCACTGTGCCACCAGGGAAGCCCATACTATTTGCTTTTTAAAATTTGTGTACAAGTATGACTTTAACAACAGTGATTAATTTAAAATATAAATGCTCTTCATATATAGATATACATATACAGTGCTTGTCACTGGTAAATACTCATTAGTTGGTAATTATTTTTATTGTTTGTGGTGAACTGTAGGTGAGAACTAGGACACCCTCAGAGGCTTCTCCAGAATTTCTCTAGGAGAGATTCAGAGACAGCAATCAGATTGACAGGTGGGGGTAGTGGGTTGAATTATGGTTCCAAAAATATATGCCCCAGTCCTAGCCCACATATCTGTGAATGTGACCTTACATGGAAATAGGGTCTTTGCAGATGTGTAATAATTAAATTAAGGATCTCATGATGAAATCATTCTGAATTTAAGGTGCACCCTAAATCCAATGATGAATGGCCTTATAAGGAACAAAAAAAGGAGACGAACAGAGAGATACAGAAGAGAAGGCCATGTGAAGATGGAGGCAGAGACTGGAGTGATGCGTCTACAAACCAACCAACACTAAGAATTTCCAGCAGCCACCAGCTAGGTGAGATGCAGACTCTCCCCCAGAGACTCCAGAAGGAATCCACCATCACCAGCATCTTGATTTTAGACTTCTGGCTTCCAGAACTGTGAGAGAGTAAATTTCTGTTGTTTTAAGACACTCAGTTTGTGGGAACTTATTACAGCAGCCCTAGAAAACTAACTCAATGAGGTTAGCAGATAGGTCTGGAACTTCATTTGTAGAGCACGCATCTTATTCTTTAGATTGTATATTTTGGGGGAATTTGATGGGGTCAGTGTAGGAGATTATGGGGGTGACTAAAGCCTCCTTATACTACCCTTTGGCACTGCCACTGGTAGATCCCGGTTGGATGAGCCAATGAAGTAAATGTGTTTTATTATTTTTTCCAGCTTTATTGAAATATAATTGACATATAACACTGTATAAGTTTAAGATGTACAAGTGTTGATTTGAAATGCTTATTGCAAAATGATTACCGCCATGGAATTAGCTAACACCTGCATCACATCACATAACGATCATTTCTTTTTTGTGGTGAGAACATTTGCAATCTACTTTATTAGCAACTGTCAAGTATATAATAGAGTATTATTAACTATAATCACCATGCTGTACCTTAGATCCGCAGAACTTATTCAACCTGTAACTGGTATTTTGTACCCTTTGACCAACACCTCCTTTCCCCCCACCCCCCTTCAGCCCCTGGTCATCACCATTCTAGTCTGTTTCTATGAGTTCAGGTTTTTTAGAGTCCACATATAAGTGATATCATATACTATCTGTCTTTCTCTGCCTGACCTATTTCACTGTAAAAAAAAAATTGTATTTTAAAGTGATTTCAGATGCATACGTTCGTGTTATGAAATGTATTTTGGGGACAGCAGCATTTCTATACCACTATGTGGTAAAGGGCTTGAATGTTTCCCTATTTCATCAAAGAGGCAGATGTGAAACCAAGAGAAGAAATAGGTCTCCTCTGAGCCCATCCTTTTAGAAAACTTAATGAGACTTGGCTACAATAAGGTATCATTCATTGACATTCCACTTCTCTGTTTTAGAACTGGCTTCCTAATCCTTGAAATTAAATGAGTAATCTCTTTTTCCATCCTATTCTTTGCTTTTTTAATTTACCTTTTCTCCTTAGTCTCATTTCTTTTAGCTGTCCTGGCCACACCTTTAATGACTCACAGAAAATTAGCCCACACCAAAAAAATGGTAAACTTAAGATTTCAAAAATAGTGCTTGGAAATTTTCTTGAAATTTTGATCTATTTTTTTTTTAACATAGAAATTCATTTGATAGATGCCGTGAGCTCAAATTCTGTTTCCAAATGTCTCAAATAAGCCCATGTTTCTCCATCTCTAGCCCGACTAAGGCCATGCCCATCTCTCCAAAGCCTTGCTCAGGAGATGTGTCTGCTTCTTCCTTTATATACTTCCATCTCTTCCCTTGAAACAATGGACAGTATAAATTGGTCTCCTAAAATCATTAGTTGGATGCACTTATCTTAAGATAAAATCTACCTTTTTTTTTTTTTTTGGCTGAGCAGCTTGTGGGGTCTTAGTTCCCCGGACCCTCGACAGTGAAAGCACAGAGTCCTAACCACTGGACCACCAGGGAGTTCCCAAATCTAGCATTCTTAATGCAGCCTACTAAACCCTGCATAATCTGACCCCTGCCATCTTCACAGCCTTGTCCTCTACTATTGAGTTGGCCAAAAGGTTCGTTCGTTTTTTTCCTGTAAGATGGCTCTAGTAGTGCTTGGTTGTCTTTAAATTCATCCGAAACAATTTTGTTACATTGTATTGTGACAGCTGTCATATCAGCAACATGCATTAAAAAAAACATCAAAATTGGTGAATTTTTGTGTAGCCATTTTAATGTTGAAGATGGATGGAAAACAACATTTTTGGCATATTATGCTTTATTATTCCAAGAAAGGTAAAAATGCAACTGAAACGCAAAAAAAGTTTTGTGCAGTGTATGGAGAAGGTGCTGTGACTGAGCGAACGTGTCAAAAGTGCTTTGCGAAGTTTTGTGCTGGAGATTTCTTGCTGGATGATGTTCCACGGTCAGGTAGACCAGTGAAGTTGACGGCGATCAAATCGAGACATTAAGGGAGAACAATCAATGTTATACCACTCGGGAGATAGCCGACAGACTCAAAATATCCAAATCAAGCGCTGAAAATCATTTGCACCAGCTTGGTTATGTTCATCACTTTGATGTTTGGGCTCCCCATTAGTTAACCAAAAAAAAACCTTTATGACCGTGTTTCCACATGCGATTCTCTACTTAAACATAATGAAAACATTCCATTTTTAAAACAAATTGTGGGGCTTCCCTGGTGGTGCAGTGGTTGAGAATCTGCCTGCTAATGCAGGGGACACGGGTTCGAGCCCTGGTCTGGGAGGATCCCATATGCTGCAGAGCAACTGGGCCCGTGAGCCACAACTACTGAGCCGGCGCGTCTGGAGCCTGTGCTCCGCAGCAAGAGAGGCCGCGATAGTGAGAGGCCCGCGCACCGCGATGAAGAGTGGCCCCCGCTTGCCACAACTAGAGAAAGCCCTCGCACAGAAACGAAGACCCAACACAGCAAAAATAAATTAATTAATTAATAAACTCCTACCCCCAACATCCCCAAAAAAACAAAACCGAATTGTGACGGGCGATGAAAAGTGGATACTGTACAATAATGTGGAACGGAGGAGATCGTGGGGCAAGTGAAATGAACCGCTACGCACCACACCAAAGGACGGTCTTCATCCAAAGAAGGTGATGCTGTGTATATGGTGGGATTGGAAGGGAGTCCTCTATTACGAACTCCTTCCGGAGAACCAAACGATTAATTCCAACAAGTACTGCTCCCGATTAGACCACCTGGAAGCCGCACTCAACGAAAAGCGCCTGGAATTAGTCAACAGAAAACACATAATCCTCCATCAGGATAACGCAAGACCACATATTTCTTTGATGAGCAGGCAAAAACTGTTACAGCTTGGCTGGGAAGTTCCGATCCCTCCACTGTATTCACCAGACATTGCGCCTTTGGATTTCCATTTCCGTCTTTACAAAATTCTCTTAATGGAGAAAATTTCAATTCCCAGAAGACTGTAAAAGGCACCTGGAACAGTTCTTGGCTCAAAAAGATAAAAAGTTTTGGGAAGATGGAATTATGAAGTTGCCCGAAAAATGGCAGAAGGTAGTGGGATAAAACTGAATACGTTGTTCAATGAAGTTCTTGGTAAAAATTAAAAACGTATCTTTTATTTTTACTTAAAAACCAAAGGAACTTTTTGGTCCACCCAATACTATTCCCTTCATACATTATGCTCCAGCCACATGGCTTTCACTTCGCTCCTCTAATACATCAACTATTTCCATCCTAAGGCCTTTGCATGTGCTGTTCCTTTTACTTAGTGTGCTCTTTTCTCCAATCTTTTCTTTCTTCTGTAACTATAGCTACATTTCACTTGCTTTGTTTATAGATTAACTCTAGAAATTAAAAACCAATCAATAACATTTAAGAAATGATTATGTATATGCAAGTCATTATAAAAACAAGTAGTAAGATTGGGCCTATTAAAAAAAAATTCCACTCTTAGGTATTTATCCAAGAGAAATAAAAACATATGTCCACAAATGACTTATACTTAAATATTTTTAGGGCTCTATTTATAATAGCACCAAGCTGGAAACAAACTGAGTTCTGTCAACAGAAGAATGGACAAACAGACTGAGTTATATTTGTGTAATAGACTACTACTCAACAATAAAAAACAAGCCACTAGTGCATGCAACAACTTGAGCCTCCAACACATTTTATTAAACAAAAGAAGCCAGACATAGAAGAGGATATATTGTATGATTCCATTTATGAAAAGTTCAAGGGCAGGTAAATAAATACTGTAGCAACAGAAATGAGAACAACCACTGTCTTTGGGGGTGTGTGGTGGGGCAGGGAGAGGCATTGGCTTGAAAGAGAGCAAAGGAACTTCTGAGGTGATGGGACTGCTCTGTATCTTGCTTTGGGTAATGGGGTTACACAGGTATACACATCTGTCAAAACACACTATACACTGAAGCTATGTGCATTTTATTGTGTATGAAATACACTGTAGTTAAAGAACAATGCAATCTTATATTTTTGTAATCTAGCTGCTCAAAGAGACTTGTCAATAATCAAGTCCAATGCTTCATTTTATTTTCTTTCTAGCTTCTTTCACCTCTTCTGAATCACACTCAAATGTCATGTATGTTAATAACGTGAGAGGTTATCAGGCCTCCCTCCAGACCCATAGACTTATTTTACCCATGGCATTGTGATTCCAGACGTCTCATCCCCACACCTACATCAGATCAGAAGTAGCTGAAAAGTGGCACACTGGTAACAGTGACACCCTGACAATGAAGGAGAAAAAGAAAAACTAGAAGTATGACGTAAGATGGGACTTCCCTTATAGTTCAGTGGCTAAGACTCCATGCTTCCACTGCAGGAGCCGTGGGTTTGATCCCTGGTCAGGGAAACTAAGATCCCACATGCCAGCGTGGCATGGTCAAAAAAAAAAAAAAAAAAAGTATGACCTAAGACTCCAAAAAGAGTGTGAACCTGGAATAAATGAAACAAAATCAGACTATGGTATACATTTCCTTAGCTGTAGGGCATCACATTTTATAATAGGGTTCATCCGGAAACATTAACTCGTATGCAGTATATTCTATTTTAAAAGCAAAGAAGGGTAAATACACGAACATTTCATAGAGAACATTTTAAATCATATTTTTGTTTTGGCACACGAAGGGATAAATTTTAGGATAGCCAGGTAAATCCAGTCAGGAATGAAAGCCACTCCCTGCTAGAACAAGGACTGGTGGCAAAGGAGCCACCTTTGGGCAGATGGCTAGTGTTAAACCACTTGGTGGAGCCCCAGGCAACCGAGAGGGTCATGTAATCCCAGTAAGCTCTGATTTGACACCATTACCACCAACATGGAATTTCCTGAACGCTGTAAGGAGGCTGAGAAATGCTGCAAGAATGTGCTTTGTCTGGGCCACATGGTTGTGAAAACTCCATAGGTGAAGACCCATGAAAGTGTCGTGCTAGCTCTTCTGAACGTAAATCATTCTAAATGGGCTCGTAGAGTGCTTTCTGAGTAATTTCCACTCTACAGAGATTTGATTGCAGAAAATTTCCGGTAAACTTAAAACTCAATTTCCTATAACACTTAGAAAGTGTACCAAGCTGGGCACTTGTACCAGGGCAAGTGTACCAAGTATTAAAAACACTGGGTTTGGGGCTTCCCTGGTGGCACAGTGGTTGAGAGTCTGCCTGCCGAGGCAGGGGACACGGGTTCGTGCCCCGGTCCGGGAAGATCCCACATGCCGCTGAGCGGCTGGGCCCGTGAGCCATGGCCGCTGAGCCTGCGCGTCCGGAGCCTGTGCTCCGCAACGGGAGAGACCACAACAGTGAGAGGCCCGCGTAAAAAAAAAAAAAAACAAAAAACTGGGTTTTTGTTCTATTGAGGGAGGCCCTTGATGAGTAGTAGAACTTTGAAATTTCGGAAAAAAAAAAAAAAAAAGGTAGATAAATAAAGAAGATGGACATTTCTGATCATCAGTGACTAAACAAAACCTTGCTGAACTTGGAAAGTATAAAGAAAGAGGGAATACCTCCTAGCTTGAGGTGTTGTATCCTTGAGTTCAGATTCATGCTTGAATTGGATGCCATGTATCCTCAGGGATGAAGGGCCCACGGGAGAATGAGAAAAGTGAGGGGAATGCTGCTGGAAGGAGAGAACATGGAATGTCCTAGTGGTCAAGAGGAATGCGTGTGTGGGTGTGTGGGAGGATATCAGGGGAAAAGAACACTGAGAAGCTGATTTGTTTTGTAACTGCCAAAGCATTCCTGGGACGTTCTTCCTAGATGCTGGGATTAGAGAGGTGGGAACTTTCAACAATATGTTTATCCAAGTACAAGCATTAAAAGAATTTTTTTGGCAGATGTTTTTTTTTGTTTTTTTTTTTTTGCGGTACGCGGGCCTCTCACTGTAGCCTCTCCCGTTGTGGAGCACAGGCTCTGGATGCGCGGGCTCAGCGGCCATGGCTCACGGGCCCAGCCGCTCCGCGGCATGTGGGATCTTCCTGGACCGGGGCATGAACCCGTGTCCCCTGCATCGGCAGGCGGACTCTCAACCACTGCGCCACCAGGGAAGCCCTGGCAGATGTATTTTTTAATTCTAAAAAGAAAATGGTGACATGAAGGCAACTTTGAAACAAAATGACTTCTCATAATTCCACTACTCTTTAACAGCTAATATTCTATGTCTGTGTTTTCTTCTAGACTAAAACTCTCTTTCTTTAGCAATACTTTTGGGCGAGTAAGTTTCCTCTTGGCATGATCTCTATTGAAGCAGCTTCTGACCCCTAACAAGCTGGGAACAATCCTCCAGTCCTGTATCATTCTGCTTTAAATTGGAAACTTGAACTGCAGAGGGGAATTACCTGCAATTATCATTTCACAGCTGTTTGTAAGATTCCCCCCTTCAACCTCTGCTGCATGCGGTCTGTGGAAGTAAAGGAAGTCAAGCACTGTGGGTAAGAAAGCAATTCTGTAGCTCCTCTAGAATGGGTTTAGGGAACATCCATCCTAATTCTCTGTTTAGTAAGAAAAATGAGGCCCAGAAAAGGCCACAGAGCTAGTAAATGCTGTAGCTGAGATTGGACTCAAGCTCTTAAAAAACCAAAACATTTAAATTTTAAATAATTTTAGATCTATAGAAAAAAATTTAAAATAGCACATAGAGAGTTCAAGTCTACCCTCATCCAGCTCCCCCTAATGTTAACAATTACACAACCATAGTTCGGTTATCAAAACCAGAAAATTAATATGGATACAATACTATTAATTAAACTACACACCTTATTTGAATTTCATCAGTTTTCCCTTTAGTATCTTTTTGTCTGTCATTCTGGGATCCAGTCCGGAATCTCACATTGCATTTAATCATTATGTCTCCTTAAGTTTCTTCCAATCTGGGAGAGTTACTCGATCTTTGTCTTCCATGACCTTGAACCTTTTGAAGCGTACTGGCCAGGTATTTTGTAGAATGTCTCTCAGTTGGGGTTTGTGTGATGCTTCCCCACGATTAGATTGTGGTTGTATATTTTTGGCAAGAATGACACAGGGAAAGTGTCCTTCTCAGTGCATTATAAGAGAAAATACACAATGTTGGTATGTCCTGTTACTGGTGATATTATCCTTGATCACTTGGCTAAGGTGGTATCTGTCCGGTTTCTCCGCTGTCAACTTACCACTTTTCCCTTTGTAACTGATGAATATCTTAGCAGGTATTCACTGAGACTGCGCTAATATCCTAATTTTCCTCAAACTTTCCATCAATGGATCTTGCCTGCAGCAATTATTATTGTGATGTTTACCTAGTAGCGATTTTGTCATAGATAGATGGATAGACATAGATATAGATATGTATGGACTCATGAATATTTATTTAATCCTATGGACAATAACCCCATATTATCATTATTTACTTTGTCGCTCAAATTGTTCCAGCTTTGGCCATTGGGTACTCCTTGAGGTTGACTCCTATATCCTTTTGTCAGGCCTCGTCATTGTGGGCATTCTGAATTTTCTGACACAAGACTTTCCAGGCTCGATTAGATTCTCCCTACCCCAGCCCTAGAATCAACCACTTCTGTGAGGAACCCTCTGAACCAAGACCTTTTGATATAAACCTCTCATGCCCCTTCCACCAGCTCATGTTATATCTTAAACACTTTTGACTTGAACCTTTTGTACACTTTTCTCAGAAATATACTCTACGGGTAGGTGAAGTTTGTATTGGTTGGGTTTGGTCCAGTCATTCAGCATCGCTTTGTGGTTACTCCCGATGCTTCTCTGTCCACTCTAATTGTCCCACAGGGATGATCCAGGCATGAGGTGGCAGGAGGGTGAGAAGACAGAGAAGTGGATTGGAGTGTAGATAAGGGGATAATGCGGATAGAGATGAAGATATGGAGAGGGAGCCTGGGAGACTCAAATATACACATCTAAATTCTTCCTGCTTCACGACTATACAAATAAAACAGACACACACACACAAATTTCAAAAAAAGGAAGTTAGAAATTTTGAAGTTTTTTTTTTTTTGAAGTTTTAATTTAAGTTTTCTAGTACTTGATCCACTCTGCCTGTGGGGAAGGTGCTCTGTGACTTTGGCTTCTCTTCCTTCTCTCTCTTTCTCTCTCACGTTGCCTCTAGCAGCTGTCCAGGCTGATTTATAGGGTCATAGCAAGTCAGCTTCCGGCTGAGTCTCACACGCTCATTGAGTATGTGTTATTACACTCCCTGTGTTAGGGGATGGATAAAGTTACCCATAAGGATGTTAACCGAAAACAGAGCTAAGTTTGCAGTGGAAATTAAGAGGCACACTGGAAACAGAAACTTGAAAATCCTAGGTTTCTAATCATTTGCATGAAATAATAGGACTTAAAAAACAACTTAGAAAACTATTCCAAATAGGTGAATATGTATCATGTTGTAAATACCTGCAGTAAAGCCCATGTTCCATTCCAAGACTCAAGAACACTGAAGGGTAGCGGCTGCAGTTTCTTGGGGTTTGGTATAAGTGTGGGATTGTTTTTCCTGCTATCTGAATAGTTATTCTATTTTTTTAATTTGTAACTTTCTACAAACGACACTACACTTTTTTCTACATACTTGTCCCTGGGTGTGCGTGTGTGAAGGAGAGAGAGATTGAAAGAGAAGGAGAAGGAGAGAGAGGGAGAAGAAGAGGGAGAGCGAGAGACATGACACACTAGTTTCTTACTGTTACAGGAAATTTAATACATGTCAGCACAAATCTGAGACTGACTCATTTGGCAGGAAGAACAAATCCACACACCACAGTAAACAGAGAATGAGGTGAGATCTCAAGAATAGGGGAAGGGTGGGGAGGCACTCTACAATTTAAGATATGAATAGAGGTGCTGTATTAAAATTATTTTCAGTTTCTGATAGTCACGTTGAATTTTTATCCTGACCTCCACAGGACTTGTCTTAAATGATTTAGGAAATTTCATCCTTCCCTCTGATCGCTCAATCATTTAGCCATCGAGTCCAACATATCCTACCTCTTGTGCATCTTGTAGGCCACACCATCTCCTTTCTGTCCCCACGTGTACTCACTTGGTTTGGGCCTTCACCGAGTTTTGTCTAGACTATTGCTCAAGTTTTCTTTCCATCTTTGAATGTCTCTGAATTATTCACCCCTTAAAACTCATTCCAGGCATCTCTTCCTACCCCATCAGGGCTAGCTATTTCTTTCTTGATGCCACCACTGAACCTTGTGTTAACTCATTCTATTATTCTGCTCCAAATGGATTGTAACTGCTACTGTATATACTCATTTCCCTACTAGACCAAGGCTGTGGGCTCCTTGAGGAATGGGATTGCGTCTATGTTCCCAATGGGGTTTATTTCTATATCCCCGATGCCTGGCAGTGTTGGGCACACTCGGTGCTTGATAAATGCTTGGTCAGTGAATGAAAAAAATAAACAAATGACCAGGTGAATAAATGAAGGAGTCCACTCAGTTCACCAATGAACTATTTTTAACTAGTAAACCCCTCACTGTCAACCCCAAGCAAATGTTTCTCCCTGGAGCTGACAATTCATAACAAGTCATATGATGGAAGATTATATCCTTTAAGATGACATCTACAGGCAATAGTTTCTCCTCTACAGCTAGCGGTCTTCTCAAGATAAGTTATTTTTACTTTTTTGAAGGCATTTGTAATTATTATGCCTCATATTGCCATCTAGTGAAGTAAACTGGTAATACAGCAATTAAGCTATCTATGCATGAATGTGAGGAACACACTTGTGAAAAATCATTTATAGAAAATGATCCTTCCTTCTCCAGGTTCAAAAACCTTCAGTGATGTCTACTTTGTACTTTCTAGAGTTCAGCAACTTTTTTCTTGCCAAAATAACTTATTTCTAGATATCTGAATGGTGTCATGCCACTGGAAAATAATGTGGATATATGGAAAACATTTACAGCTAGCCTGTGTTTCACGGCCTTTAAATCAAAGAGCCACTGATATTTATTAACACAGAATGCTATTTTAGATATGTTATAGAATAAAAATTTTTGTGCTCGCTTCGGCAGCACATATACTAGAATAAAATTTTTGTAAGCTATGCAAACAATCCCAGCAATTTAATTTAATTAATATTTATCGAGTGTATTTTAGTGATCAAAATGTGCTTCAAAGTAAGTATCATTTCACTGTGATACCCATCTTTGTAAAGCTTAAAAATAAATACTATAACAAAATACTGTATTGTTTAAGTATCTGTCTTTTTTTATTCCTAACATCTTTATTGGAGTATAATTGCTTTACAATGTTGTGTTAGTTTCTGCTGTTGTCTGTCTTTTACCTATCTATCTAGACTGTAAAGAAAAGCAAGGGGGTCATGAACAGAAAAACCTTCAGAAGAATGGTCACCTCAATGGAGAGACAAGGGGAATGAATAAGAGGAGAACCCCCAGTAGCTTCCACAGGATTAGAAATGTTTTTGTTCTATGTGAGGTCATGGATTTTTATTTTATTGTTTGCTTCATAACTTAGATGCACATATTTTTGATCCAGTAACCCCACTTTTTAGAATTCTTCTTGTAGAAACAAAGCACCAGTATACAAGTATATGCATTTAAAAAAGGGAGAAGAAAGAAAGAAAAAGTAAAATAAAGAAATGAATACAGTTACCACATAAGCTTCATGTATACTCTACTTTTGGACTCATGCATATTCGTTTTTCATAAAAGCAAAATTTGATCATAAATATGATAAGCATTATCATATGATATGCTTCAATAAAAACTATTTTTTAAAACTTAAAAAGACCTTTCAGTGATATTTTAATAAACATATAGTTTGTTATAAATAGATACATATGCATAATTATAATAAGGTTATTATGCTAATAAAAGAACATTGACAAAGTGGAGAAAGTCTGATAGCATAAAAAAGAAGTAAATGAATTACAGTGCTTTCATATGGGGATTTAAGAGCATTTAAGAACATGTTTTCTAGTATTTTCTTCAGCCTAAAACTTTAGTATGTTTTGGTAGCTGTTCCCCGAACAATATTTTATCTTATTTATTTTATTTTTAATTTTTAAGGTTTTTATATATCTTTATTTTTATTGAGGTATAGTTGGTGTACAATATTATAGGAGTTTCAGGTGTACAACATAGCGATTCAATTTTTAAAGGTTATATACTTCATTTATAATTATTATAAAATATGGGTTATAGTCCCTGTGTTGTACAATATATCCTTGTAGCTTATTCATTTTATGCATGGTAGTATGTACCTCTCATGGCCCCTCCCCATTTCTTTCTCCCCACTGGTAACCACTAGTTTGTTCTCTATATCTGTGAGTCTATTTCTTTTGTGTTATGTTCACCAGTTTGTTTTATGTTTTGGATTCCACATATAAGTGATATCACATAGTATTTGTCTTTCTCTGTCTGACTTGTTTCACTAAGCATAATATTCTCCACGTCCATCCATGTTGCTGCAAATTCCATTATTTTCTTTTATGGCTGAGTAGTATTCCATTGTATATATGTGCCATATCTTCTCTCTCCATTCATCTGTTGACGGACACTTAGGATGCTTCCATATCTTGGCTATTATAAATAATGCTCCTATGAACATTGGGATGCGTGTATCTTTTTGAGTTAGTGGTTGTTGTGTTTTTTTTTTTTGCCTTCTTTGGATATACACCCAGGAGTGGAATTTCTGGATCATATTGTAGTTCTATTTTTGAATGTGGTGTAAATTCAAATTTCGGCATGAGAGTACAGCTGATTACAAAACACTGGGGAAGATTATCAAAATTAAAATTATTAATGTTTTTAAATCCAATGCCAGCAGAGGCAGACTGATTTGCTTGTTGGTTCACTCTGCCCCACCTATAGATTTTTCCAAGTTCATCTTTTCAACCAAATATATAGCCAGTTTGAGTGCCTGGATTTATGTGTAGGTCTCATTGAGCTGCCCACTTTGTCAGGTTCAGATCCTGTTACTTGGTTAACCAAGAAAACTCTATGTTCCCAGGAATATGTCAGACCTTTTCAAAGTCCTCTCTTGACATCTTATTTCACAGCTTTCCTTTTTTTTTAGAAAGTATTATGGTTAGCCTATTGTTTTCCCCAACTCCTATCTACCACTTCAGTCAGCCACAATGTTGACCAACAAAACTCTAGATTTTTGGTTTTGGCAAACTTCCAGGGCATCCCTTGTTTCTGTGTTGGTTTATCACTTTAGTTTCAGTGCTAAAGTGTGTGAGTGTGTGTGTGTGTGTGACGATTTAGTACTTCCCTTACTTTCTTGTGAATTTAGCAATGTATTTAAAAGTACATTTGGAAGTAATATCAGTAAAACTGGCAGAGACCTCCAAAAACTCTTCCCTTCATAAAAGCAAAAGAACACTGGCAAAAATGGTCAGAATCAACTTTTTCAGAACTCTGGAAACTAACCAAAGTCTTACAGCAATCTGCAGAGCATTTATTCAAGAACATAGGCTGAATTTTGATGAGAACGGTGAGCTTTGGGGTCCTCTAACTTGCCCTATTCCTAGTCACACCCTCCTCAGCTCCATAGGAGCCTTGAAAACCAACATCTGCAATCCCGGTGTTGACCTAAAATAGACGGCCAGCTATTTCTCCAGCAAAAATGGGTTTATATGGGGTCAACAGAAATGTGCAATTCAGGGTCTGCAACCATGGCGAGCCATTTGCAAGTTCCCACACAGCAAGGGAAAGAGAACTTTTTGTAGAGTAGAAATGGAAGCTGGGAGAGCTGTAGTGGAAAAAAAAAAAAAAAAAAAAAAAATCCATGCTTTTCACTGGTTGAGTCCTTGCCAGGAAAGGAAAGGAGGTCTTTCTTCTTCTTGTTGGGCATGAGAGCGCCCCCTTCTGGTCTCCCGACTATTTAATTGAGGTTTCTGTTTATTAATTCTTTACCTTTTCCCCTTTTGATCAAGCTCTTTCTCTGAAAGCATCACTGATCAAGAGTCAGGTTTTCCAGTTTCAGTGGCTTTTTATCCCTCAGTGCCAGGAAGGACCTTTCCTGGGGGTAGTGTCTCATGTGGGAGAGAAAGTGTACAGATTGGAAACCTACTGAGGCTACACTGGGATAACAAGGCGGGATGGGAGAGAGCAACTCTCAGCACTTTTTTCTTTAATTTATTTTTTTATTGATAGATTTTTTAATTGTGTCATGTTTTTTACATCTTTATTGGAGTTTAATTGCTTTACAATGTTGTATTAGTTTCTGCTGTATAACAAAGTGAATCAGCTATACGTATACATACATCCCCATATCCCCTCCCTCTTGCGTCTCCCTCCCACCCTCCCTCAAGCACTTGTAATCTAAAGTTTATATGTTATCAAGATCATAGACATTGGAGAGCCTCTGAAGCATTACATCATCATCAAAGGTTTGGTGACAAAACTTCCAACAGCCCTGGTTTGGATATCTTTACTTCCAGGTCACCAGATGATGTGCAGGTCCAGTTGGGGTTTGGTGCTTTCTTTAGGTGTGTCATGTGAATCTAAGAGTCTATTCCCTAGAGTCTGGTGGCACAAGGATTGGTTAGTAGTACCTGATGGGGGCCTTTTCAGAGAGGTTAAATGGAGTCTTTCTGGAAGTATCTTTTCCACTTGAAGAAATCTCCAGTTTATAAGCTGTGATGCTCGAGGGCTTCATCTCCCAAGAGTGCACTGTGAAAAGATGGCTCTACAAAACATGGTTATTTTTTTTTTTAATAGAAGCAATTAGGCCTTTGTAATATTGGTGTATCTCTCCTTTTGTCAGTTGTGGGTCAAAAGAGGCAAAAGCCAGTGCATTGGGCATCCTGTGACTATTTCAAAGGGTGAGAGTTTATGAGTTCCAGTAGGGGTGAATCTAAGATTGACAAGATATTTGGAGGGCCTCTCCAAGACTCAAGTTTTGCCAATTGAGTCTTAATAACGTCATTAGTGCTTTTGACTAAACCAGAGGATTGAGGGCGGCAAGTGCAGAGAAAGTGTTGTAAACCTGGCCAAATAGCACAGACTTGTTGAAGTATCTGACGAGTAAAATGGGTTCCTCGATCACTATGAAGTTTGAGGAGCTCCCCAGATAGGAATAACCTTTTCCAGAAGGACTTTAGCCACAGAAGAGGCAGTAGCATGTCTGCAAGGGAAGGCTTCAGTCCAGTGTGAAAACATGCAGACCGTGACTAAAACATATTTATATGCATGAGACAGGAAGTTGTATGGAATCCGTTTGCCAGACCCCACAGCATCCGTTAGGCAGTTTCAAATGCCCAGGAGCAGTACAAACAGGCTTCTGTGAGTTAGATTTAGGACAAGTGGGACAAGCGATGTAGGCATTTTTGTGGTCTTGTTAATGTTTCCCCGCCAATATTGATTCATGAAGGCTATCATTTTGTCAGTAGACCAATGGTTTAAAGCATGAACTGTGGTGAGGTGTGGGAATTTTAGAGTCTCTCGCAGGACTGGGTTGTTATTTGGTCCAAACCAGAACTTTCTCTTTTTATCAAACCAACAGTTGTTGAATTTCCAGTCTTGTTTTTCCTTTTCTGAGGCCAATTTTTGGGCTTCTCTAGCCAGGTTTTCTAAGTTATCATTTGTGGAAATAGCCCTTTTGATCATGACAGAGGTTTGACTGCTGTCGGTTCCTTTAAGGACAGCATGCCTTGCAGTAATGTCAGTAAGATGATTTCCTTTAGCTTCCAGAAAGTCAAGTTTAGAATGCCCTGGAATCTTAATGATAGCTAAAGCAAGCAAGTAAAATTATTGCACCCAATAATTCCTAAACATAGGGGGCTTTTATTTGCATCGGAATTAAGGAAGTCACATTGCTTACACAACATTCCGAAATCATGAGCTGTTCTGAAAGCATATTTACTATCAGTATAAATATTGGCAGTTTTGCTCTTGGTTAAAGTGCAGGCCTGTATAAGAGCATATAGTTCAGCCTGTTGGGTCAAAGTAGCCATAGGTAAGTAATGCTGCCTCAACAATACCGAAAGGAGTTGCACTAGCAATACTCAGCACAATGTTTGCCATTGTCACCGTTTAAGTAAGAGCCATCAGTGAGCCATGAGAAGTCAGTGTTACCCAAAGGAACTGCCTGCGGATCATCACGAGGAGTCAGGAGGTGACCCATCAGCATTAAGCAGTCAGGAGGGACTTTGTCGGGGACAGAGGGGAGAACGGCAGCAGGGTTAAGGTTATTGCCATGTAGAAGTGTCATGCGAGGAGAGTAAATGAAAGGACTTCATAGGAAGTGAGCGACTGGCTGAGAAATGTTGAGTATGAGAATTCAGGAGGGCTTTTACTGCATGAGGTGCAAAAGCGGTTAAAGGGGATCCCACAATGATATTCTCAGTGGTCTTAACCAAAAGGGCAGTGGCTGTAAGGCAAGAGGGGGTATCCCAGTGTCACAGGGTCAAGTTGCTGGCTATAATAGTCAGTGGAGTACCCCAAAGGCATTACATTACTTTTCTTATACGAAAAAGGAAAAAGGGAATCTGAAAATTGGGATGCCCAAGGGCAGATGGGTTCATCAAACTCTCCTATAAGGCCTTAAAGGCTATGTTTATGGTTTTTCCCATAAACTTGGGTCAGTGTTGTTACTATTTAGTAAAACATACGAAAGAGGTTAGGCTATAAGAAGGAAATTCGGAATCTAATTTTAGCAATAACCAACTAGCTTTGGTGCTTTTAGTTTGGGGTTTTAGGAAACTTAGGACATCATGAAATCTATCTGGATCTGGGTGTAGCCCTTGTTGTGATAGTAGATGCCCTAAATATCTAAACTGGGTTTGGGCAAACTGTAATTTTTCCTTGCTGACCTTATGTCCCTTTAAGGCTAAAAGCTTTAGCAGGTGGCTGCTGTCTTCCTGTGAAGGGGCTTGAGAAGGAGAGCAGAGAAGCAGATCATCCACATATTGCAACAAAGTGGAACCTCTCTGGAATTTTTTATCATCAAGATCAGCCTTCAGGATTTGTAAGAAGTAAGTAGAACTCTCAGTAAACTCTGAAATATTACTGTGCAGGTGAATTTTTTTTCTTCCCAAGTGAGGGGGAAAAGGTATTGGCTAGTTTCATCAACTGGAATACTAAAGAATGCACTGCATAAATCAATTTCAGTAAAGAATGTGCTTCCTGTAGGAATGGATGTTAGCAATATATGAGGGTTAAGAACAACAGGGTGTTTAGGGATAACAACGTTTTTCCTTTTCAGAAGTCCTAGACAAACCCCCACCCTCGCCCTTAGGTTTTCTCACAGGGGCAATAGGAGTAATACAGGGATTAGTAGAAGGGATAATGAGACCTTGAGCCTGTAATCTTCTATTATGGGCTTTATGCCTTGAAGGGCTTCTTTACTTATAGGCTCTTGATTAATTCTGGGAAGAGGTTTTGAGAGATCTATCTGAATCTTGATGGGAGGTGCACTGTGAATTTTGCCAATATCAGTGGAGATTTTGCCTGTAAGGAGGGTGGTAGCTGATTCAATAGGGACAAATGATTAGTGTTTCCAGGATCAGCTGTAGACAGAGCAAATAAAAGATGTCACAGGGTCATTTAATTCATCTGATTGGCTGCTTTGATGCCTACTGTTAAATTCTAGAATTCCCCCCCCCGCCCCCCCCCACCCCCGCCAATTCTCTCCTGGTGGTCCTGTGGTTAAGACTCGGGCTTTCCCTGCCGTGGACCTGGGTTTGATCCCTGGTTTGGGAACTCAGATCCCACCAGCCACAGTGTGGCCAAAAAAGAAAAAAAAAGAATTATTCCCCCCTTCTGAGAGAAGGAAATTCTGGCATGATACTTCTTTAAGGAGTCACAGCCTTACAAATGCATAGGGGTGAAGAACTAAGGAGAAAAGGGTGTGTGTCTCTCAAAGGGCCTAAACAAAAGGAAATAGGTTCAGAGACAGAAGCATCTTGAGGTTCATTAGAGGTCCCTACTGTTTGAACTGTTCTAGTACTCCAAGGCAGGGGCTGCTTTATAGCAGTGGGGTTGATAACCAAGAGTGTGAATCTGATGTTAGTTAGGACTGGAGGAGATTCAGCCCCAATCTGGAGAAATGTTTCTCCAAGCCAGTTAGAGAGAGGATTGGAAAAAGCCCCTGTAGTTCCTCAGAGCCCCCTCACTGAGAATTGAGAGCCTGTTCAAAGGCTGCTTAGAGGGCTGCAGGTGCTTGAAGAGCTCAAATTGCCAAGTCTCTTTTCCAATGTCTCTGCAATAATAACAGAAACTAGGAGGGTTTTGCTTTTCAGTTGCTGGAGTTGAAGATTAAGAATTTTGGTGATCTTCCTTTTAGGTGACTCATCTAGCATGCAAGAGAGCTGGTTTGCCAGATTAATTAAATTTGGAGTGGACATTGTTTCCCATTTCATCCTGGTCCATTTTACTAGAAGGAAAAGGTCCTGGTTTAGCCTGTAAATAAATACAGAGTTAAAAGCTACCTGAGTGGAATCAACATCTGAAGGAAGATCACAATTTTCATTTAAAATAATCTGAAATTGACCGTAACAGTCATGAACAGGCTCCTCAGATTTTTGTGTGCAAGGCTGAATTGTGTTCCAATCAACAGGCTTTGGAAAACCCTAGAAATTGCCCTAGGAAGCCACCTAGCGATTGTCGAGCCTGATCATATAAATTAGCAGGCTGGTTTTGAAACTGAAAGTTATCATCAGTTAGATCCATTACACCTGTAATGATCAAGCTCCCTTTAATTGTTTTTACAAAAACGTGCAGGTCCTCCAGTAGCCTGAACAATAAGAGGTTGGCCTGAGTTGTTTTTCAGGAGCTTGGAGTCAGCTGTGTCCAGTTTGAGCTCCAGCTGGTTAAGACTGGTTAAGACCACCGACCCTCCAACTGAGCATGCTCGGTGACCTTTTGACATCAGAAGGCAGGGAAACTCCATCCTCAGAGCATGCTAATACCACTATTTTCTGAGCATGCGTACTGGGAAGAAGCCGGTAGCTTAGGTGTATCTACGCAGAAAGAAGATCACCTCACCTTTTTCTTATTTCCAATTAGCTTTCCCCACGCCTTAGTTTTAGCCCATAAATACCCCTAGCTCCCGGGCTTTTGAGGAGGTGGTTTTCAGATTTGTTCTCTTGTCTTCCTGTTTGGCTGCCTTGTGAATAAACCCCTTCGCTGCTGCAAACTTCGGCGTCTCAGCATTTGGCTTGCTGCGTGTTGGGCAAACAAACCTGATTCGGTAACGCTTTTCCAGTTGTATTTTTAAGTACCTTTCAGGATTTTCCCAATTAGCAGTCTTTATTCAGTGTTGGGACTGGCCTTTGCCGACCAGCGTATGGACTAGCTGATACAAGTCAGAGAAAGTAGGCTGATAAGTTGAGTATCAATATGAAATTCCTCAGCAAATCTGTGAGGCTCTTCGGTTACTTTGGGAAAAATCTGTGACTATGGCTCAAAGTTCAGCTTTAGCTCAGAGAATAGAAGAAATTAAGGGTTTAGTCTCGGGATCCTCAGTAGGCTTAATTAAATTAATTAATTTATTTATTTTGCGGTACGTGGGTCTCTCACCGTTGTGGCCTCTCCCGTTGCCGAGCACAGGCTCCGGAGGCGCAGGCTCAGCGGCCATGGCTCACGGGCCCAGCCGCTCCGCGGCATGTGGGATCTTCCTGGACCGGGGCACGAACCTGTGTCACCTGCACCGGCAGGCGGACTCTCAACCACTGTGCCACCGGGGAAGCCCAAAGTGGGTGTATTTTAATTTACAACTAATACTTGATTGTTTCTTCTCAATCCTATGAATTGATACCTTGAGTAAAATGATTTTGTTTCCTCCTCATTCCTGTATCAACCTTGCTTATTTTACTTAAAGTTAATATTAGCCAGAAAATATTCAGCCCTCTGGTCATTCTCTCCAGCCTATAGGGGAAGCCAAAAGCTCAATGTAACCTTTTTTTAGAATCAAAATATGTAACAAGCATCCCCTCCATTAGATGCAAAAGAAAAAGTAACAGGGGAGACAGTCTGCCCTGAGATGATTATCCTGGGCTCTTTGGTCTTCATACCCCACCCCTGTCCTTAAGGAGAACAGCATCTGTTTTTTTGTTTGTTTTAATTATTTTTTTACCTGTTTATTAGAGTATAATTGCTTTATAATGGTGTGTTAGTTTCTGCTTTATAACAAAGTGAATCAGTTATACATATACATATGTTCCCATATCTCCTCCCTCTTGCGTCTACCTCCCTCCCACCCCTCTAGGTGGTCACAAAGCACCGAGCTGATCTCCCTGTGCTATGCGGCTGCTTCCCACTAGCTAGCTATTTTACGTTTGGTGGTGTATATATGTCCGTGCCACTCTCTCACTTTGTCACAGCTTACCCTTCCCCCTCCCCATATCAGCGTCTGTTTTTAAGTCCTTGCAGCCTGGAACCGAGTTCATTGTATTCCCCACTCTGGTACATCTCGGGACCACCTGGAATCTGTTGTTTAGTGTTGCTATGGACACGGAGTTCTTATTCTAGTGTTGGCTTGTTAGCAGCACCAGGTAAAGACCTAGGGTGGAGGCCTCTGGCCAAGGACGTCCCATCCCATCCCATGCCGTTCATGTTGTCCCATCCCATCCTCTGCCGTTTATGTCGCTCATGTTGCCCTTTCGCCCTCACAGAGTGAGAAGAGTATAACGTTTTAGAGGGACAGCTGGAGGGTGTGGGGAGGAGGAAGGAGGGGGAGAAGGGACCGGAAGGGGATCTTCGGACCCCGTAGACAGGAAGGTTTGCCTTGTGCTCAGCTGTGGGGAGCCCTAATTAACGCTCCTCTCCCCTCCCGCTGATCCTGCAGAGCCCCGTCACCATCAGGGCATGGGGACGTGGGACATGGAGGGGGAGGGGGCCCTAGGCCGATGTAGGATCAACTAGCGGTAACTTTGTGGCTGGCCAGGACCTGGGCCGAGTTTTCACTTAACGGGCTTGATTTGGGGAAATTAAGAAAGAATGGAAAAGAAAGAAGGAAAAGGCATTATCCTGAAAGGCAGCGGGAGAGAAAACGGCTACCAGGATCTTGAGGAAAGTTTGCTCCCGCTTAGGAAAGGCTGTACCCGAGTCACAAAATGTGCCCCACTGCCCCGCAGCCCCTTCCGAGAGGCAGCCCCTCTGCCTTTGCTAAAGCAGCCTTGCCTGCAGGTGAGTGGGTCCAGGGCTTGCAGGGAGGGGGCCCAAGAACCCGGCTGTGCCGTGGCCGCCGTGGCTCTCGGGTCCACCTCGCCCCTGGAACACAGGCGGTACCTCCGAGCTTTGGGCTTCCTACTCCCACTTCCTACTCCCATGAGCTGGTATGCCTCGAAGGTATGGGATTCACAGGTGGCTGGGCCCCAAGCCCAAAACTCAGAATCAACATTTATGCCCAAATTGGTCTGTTTTTGGAAAAAAAAAAATTGTTTTCTATTTCTTTTCAAATTTCTCTCCTTGCCCGGAATTTAGGGGCTGGTGGCCCATTTCTGCCTGTCTCACGTGGACGTAGTATTACTGCTTGTTAACTTGGCAATCTACTTGGCACTGTGTTACTGTCCAGTGACTTCCAGTTTTCATCCGTGAAATCTGCTCTATGAAATGCTGAGGGTCACATCTCTGAGCTTTCCCGATTCTTTCATTTATTCTGCAGAGAATACTTCAGGATGGAAATATCATAAGTCACTACGATGATGTAAAATTGGTTTGCAGTGGGTTTTGTTTCACTTCCTGGGTCCTGTCTAGCAAGTGGGTAATCTTTAGGGTCCTGTGCTTGAGCTAAACTTAAATTTTATTGAACACACAAAAAATGTTTTTCTCTATTTCTTGAGCTAAAATGCATGTTTCACAGGATTGATAAAATTGCACAGTATTGCAGATTTTATGTTTGCGGAGTCAAGACTTTGGAAATGCTGATCCATATGTGTGACTTTCTAACTGGGGGGACATCATATGTGTTTTAAACGTATCGAATATATAATGCATACATGCTTTTCCTTTTCTTAGATTAATTGTAGATTAAATTCAACAACAAAACAAACCATGCAGAGATTAAAGAAGAGTTCTTTATATGCCTGGTTCATGCATCAAAAAAATAAGTGATAAGATTCAAATTTACTGAATTTTAAGCATAATTCTCAGCCTTGGTTAACAGAATGGGGGGAATACACGTGTACCTTCTTTCATAATAAATGTAAGCTGTATGCAAATGAATTGGCAAACTCCAAATTTAAAGCCCTTGTTTTATGCCTGTAATTTCCTTAAATACTACAGGTTAGGTAGTATGTCAGTAATAGTATGCATGTGACAGTCACGGTCCCTTTAAACTTGTCCTTTAGCAGTGGCTGGTTGCCCTAATGGAGGATGTTCTGTCCATGGGTGGTGACCATTTTCCAGGGATGGCCACTACAAGGGCTTCAGTTGTCACATCTCCGTCAACACCTGAAATGTTGCTAATTACCACAGTGAAGGTCACAAGTGCATTTTTATTAGTGAGATTAGTGGTTTACAAATCGGCATGATATTAGAAATACAAAAATATTCAAGATCTGTGAACTGGTGAAAATAAATAATAGTAGCTATCTCGAGGAACGTAATGAGGACCAATTGAAGTAGTATTTGTGAAGCATCAGCACAATGCCTGGCCCTTAGTAAAGACCATTTAAATGTTTGTAAGGTGAAAGATCACTTTGTGATATTTCTTTAATTTTGGAAAATTTATCCTTATTTTTTTCAGCTTTTTCTTTTCCATCTTTTTCTCATTTATTCTCAGATGTCTATAATCCAGATTTTTTTTTATTGGAGTATAATTGCTTTACAGTGGTGTGTTAGTTTCTGCTTTATAACGAAGTGAATTAGTTATACATGTTCCCATATCTCTTCCCTCTTGTGAATCCAGATGTTAGATATGATTTTATGCTCCATATCAATTGGCTTTTCCTTTGTATATTCTCCCTCTATATTCTTTTTTTTTTTTTTTTAATAAATTTATTTTTGGCTGTGTTGGGTCTTCGTTGCTGCACGCGGGCTTTCTCTAGTTGTGGCGACCAGGGGCTACTCTTTGTTGCGGTGTGTGGGCTTATTTCGGTCGCTTCTCTTGTTGCGGAGCACAGGCTCTCGGCACGTGGGCTTCAGTAGTTGTGGCTCGTGGGCTCTAGAGTGCAGGCTCAGTAGTTGTGGCACACAGGCTTAGTTGCTCTGCAGCATGTGGGATCTTCCTGGACCAGGGCTCGACCCGTGTCCCCTGCATTGACAGGCGGATTCTTAACCACTGCGCCACCAGGGAAGCCCTCTCTATTCTTTTCTACTATTTTCTGGGAGAGTTTCTCAATCTCATCTTCCAACTCTAATTTGCTTTCCACATGTACCCAAACTACTCTTTATCCCATGAATGGATTCTTTATTTCAACAATTATACGTTTACACTTAAGATTTCCTCTTGGGTTTTTTCCTTATGGTTTCTTTCTTTTTTCCCCCGGTACGCGGGCCTCTCCCTGTTGCGGCCTCTCCCGTTGCAGAGCACAGGCTCCAGACGCGCAGGCTCAGCGGCCATGGCTCACGGGCCCAGCCGCTCCGGGGCATGTGGGATCTTCCCGGACCGGGGCACGAACCCGTGTCCCCTGCATCGGCAGGCGGACTCTCAACCACTGTGCCACCAGGGAAGCCCAAAATGGGTGTATTTTAATTTACAACTAATACTTGATTGTTTCTTCTCAATCCTATGAATTGATACCTTGAGTAAAATGATTCTGTTTCCTCCTCATTCCTGTATCAACCTTGCTTATTTTACTTAAAGTTAATATTAGCCAGAAAATATTCAGCCCTCTGGTCATTCTCTCCAGCCTATAGGGGAAGCCAAAAGCTCAATGTAACCTTTTTTTAGAATCAAAATATGTAACAAGCATCCCCTCCATGAGATGCAAAAGAAAAAGTAACAGGGGAGACAGTCTGCCCTGAGATGATTATCCTGGGCTCTTTGGCCTTCATACCCCACCCCTGTCCTTAAGGAGAACAGCGTCTGTTTTTTTGTTTGTTTTAATTATTTTTTTACCTGTTTATTGGAGTATAATAGCTTTATAATGGTGTGTTCGTTTCTGC
Organism: Delphinapterus leucas; assembly: GCF_059928025.1. Lineage (NCBI taxonomy): Eukaryota > Metazoa > Chordata > Mammalia > Artiodactyla > Monodontidae > Delphinapterus > Delphinapterus leucas. Next base: position 63,763,477 of record NC_143146.1, read on the forward strand.
TTTATAACAAAGTGAATCAGTTATACATATACATATGTTCCCATATCTCCTCCCTCTTGCGTCTACCTCCCTCCCACCCCTCTAGGTGGTCACAAAGCACCGAGCTGATCTCCCTGTGCTATGCGGCTGCTTCCCACTAGCTAGCTATTTTACGTTTGGTGGTGTATATATGTCCGTGCCACTCTCTCACTTTGTCACAGCTTACCCTTCCCCCTCCCCATATCAGCGTCTGTTTTTAAGTCCTTGCAGCCTGGAACCGAGTTCATTGTATTCCCCACTCTGGTACATCTCGGGACCACCTGGAATCTGTTGTTTAGTGTTGCTATGGACACGGAGTTCTTATTCTAGTGTTGGCTTGTTAGCAGCACCAGGTAAAGACCTAGGGTGGAGGCCTCTGGCCAAGGACGTCCCATCCCATCCCATGCCGTTCATGTTGTCCCATCCCATCCTCTGCCGTTTATGTCGCTCATGTTGCCCTTTCGCCCTCACAGAGTGAGAAGAGTATAACGTTTTAGAGGGACAGCTGGAGGGTGTGGGGAGGAGGAAGGAGGGGGAGAAGGGACCGGAAGGGGATCTTCGGACCCCGTAGACAGGAAGGTTTGCCTTGTGCTCAGCTGTGGGGAGCCCTAATTAACGCTCCTCTCCCCTCCCGCTGATCCTGCAGAGCCCCGTCACCATCAGGGCATGGGGACGTGGGACATGGAGGGGGAGGGGGCCCTAGGCCGATGTAGGACCAACTAGCGGTAACTTTGTGGCTGGCCAGGACCTGGGCCGAGATTTCACTTAACGGGCTTGATTTGGGGAAATTAAGAAAGAATGGAAAAGAAAGAAGGAAAAGGCATTATCCTGAAAGGCAGCGGGAGAGAAAACGGCTACCAGGATCTTGAGGAAAGTTTGCTCCCGCTTAGGAAAGGCTGTACCCGAGTCACAAAATGTGCCCCACTGCCCCGCAGCCCCTTCCGAGAGGCAGCCCCTCTGCCTTTGTTAAAGCAGCCTTGCCTGCAGATAAGTGGGTCCAGGGCTTGCAGGGAGGGGGCCCAAGAACCCGGCTGTGCCGTGGCCGCCGTGGCTCTCGGGTCCACCTCGCCCCTGGAACACAGGCGGTACCTCCGAGCTTTGGGCTTCCTACTCCCACTTCCTACTCCCATGAGCTGGTATGCCTCGAAGGTATGGGATTCACAGGTGGCTGGGCCCCAAGCCCAAAACTCAGAATCAACATTTATGCCCAAATTGGTCTGTTTTTGGAAAAAAAAAAAATTGTTTTCTATTTCTTTTCAAATTTCTCTCCTTGCCCGGAATTTAGGGGCTGGTGGCCCATTTCTGCCTGTCTCACATGGACGTAGTATTACTGCTTGTTAACTTGGCAATCTACTTGGCACTGTTACTGTCCAGTGACTTCCAGTTTTCATCCGTGAAATCTGCTCTATGAAATGCTGAGGGTCACATCTCTGAGCTTTCCCGATTCTTTCATTTATTCTGCAGAGAATACTTCAGGATGGAAATATCATAAGTCACTACGATGATGTAAAATTGGTTTGCAGTGGGTTTTGTTTCACTTCCTGGGTCCTGTCTAGCAAGTGGGTAATCTTTAGAGTCCTGTGCTTGAGCTAAACTTAAATTTTATTGAACACACAAAAAATGTTTTTCTCTGTTTCTTGAGCTAAAATGCATGTTTCACAGGATTGATAAAATTGCACAGTATTGCAGATTTTATGTTTGCGGAGTCAAGACTTTGGAAATGCTGATCCATATGTGTGACTTTCTAACTGGGGGGACATCATATGTGTTTTAAACGTATCGAATATATAATGCATACATGCTTTTCCTTTTCTTAGATTAATTGTAGATTAAATTCAACAACAAAACAAACCATGCAGAGATTAAAGAAGAGTTCTTTATATGCCTGGTTCATGCATCAAAAAAATAAGTAAGTGATAAGATTCAAATTTACTGAATTTTAAGCATAATTCTCAGCCTTGGTTAACAGAATGGGGGGAATACACGTGTACCTTCTTTCATAATAAATGTAAGCTGTATGCAAATGAAATTAGCAAACTCCAAATTTAAAGCCCTTGTTTTTTGCCTGTAATTTCCTTAAATACTACAGGTTAGGCAGTATGTCAGTAATAGTATGCATGTGACAGTCATGGTCCCTTTAAACTTGTCCTTTAGCAGTGGCTGGTTGCCCTAATGGAGGATGTTCTGTCCATGGGTGGTGACCATTTTCCAGGGACGGCCACTACAAGGGCTTCAGTTTTCACATCTCCGTCAACACCTGAAATGTTGCTAATTACCACAGTGAAGGTCACAAATGCATTTTTATTAGTGAGATTAGTGGTTTACAAATCGGCATGATGGATATTAGAAATACAAAAATATTCAGGATCTGTGAACTGGTGAAAATGAATAATAGTAAGTATCTCGAGGAACGTAATGAGCAACTGAAGTAGTATTTGTGAAGCATCAGCACAATGCCTGGCCCTTAGTAAAGACCATTTAAATGTTTGTAAGGTGAAAGATCACTTTGTGATATTTCTTTAATATTGGAAATTTCATCCTTATTTTTTTCAGCTTTTTCTTTTCCATTTTTTCTCATTTATTCTCAGATGTCTATAATCCAGATTTTTTTTATTGGAGTATAATTGCTTTACAGTGGTGTGTTAGTTTCTGCTTTATAACAAAGTGAATCAGTTATACATATACATATGTTCCCATATCTCTTCCCTCTTGTGAATCCAGATGTTAGATATGATTTTATACTCCATATCAATTGGCTTTTGTTTTGTATGTTCTCCCTCTATATTCTTTTTTTAAATAAATTTATTTTTGGCTGTGTTGGGTCTTCGTTGCTGCACGCGGGCTTTCTCTAGTTGTGGCAACCAGGGGCTACTTTTTGTTGTGGTGTGTGGGCTTCTCATTGTGGTGGCTTCTCTTGTTGTGGAGCACAGGCTCTAGGCCCGCGGACTTCAGTAGTTGTGGCACGCGGGCTCAGTAGTTGTGGCTCGTGGGCTCTAGAGTGCAGGCTCAGTAGTTGTGGCACACAGGCTTAGTTGCTCTGCAGCATGTGGGATCTTCCTGGACCAGGGCTAGACCCGTGTCCCCTGCATTGACAGGCGGATTCTTAACCACTGTGCCACCAGGGAAGCCCTCTCTATTCTTTTCTATTTTCTGGGAGAGTTTCTCAATCTCATCTTCCAACTCTAATTTGCTTTTCACATGTACCCAAACTACTCTTTATCCCATGAATGGATTCTTTATTTCAACAATTATACTTTTACACTTAAGATTTCCTCTTGGGTTTTTTCCTTATGGTTTCTTATTCTCATTTCATGTTACTAACATCTTCTCATTTATCATTAAGTGTGCTTCTCATGTGTATTTAAAAATCTTATTACAGTAATCAAGACAGTATGGTACTGACACAAAAACAGAAATATAGATCAATGGAACAGGATAGAAAGCCCAGAGATAAACCCACGGACATATGGTCACCTAATCTATGACAAAGGAGGCTAGAATATACAATGGAGAAAAGACAGCCTCTTTAACAAGTGGTGCTGGGAAAACTGGACAGCTACATGTAAAAGAATGAAATTAGAACACTCCCTAACACCATACACAAAAAAACCCTCAAAATGGATTAAAGACCTAAATGTAAGGCCAGGCACTATAAAACTCTTAGAGAAAAACATAGGAAGAACACACTTTGACATAAATCATAGCAAGATCCTTTTTGACCCACCTCCTAAAGTAATGAGCATAAAAACAAAAATAAACAAATGGGACCTAATGAAACTTAAAAGCTTTTGCACAGCAAAGAAAACTATAAACAGAACAAAAAGACAACCCTCAGAATGGGAGAAAATACTTGCAAATGAAGCAAACAACAAAGGATTCATCTCCAAAATATACAAGCGACTCATGCAGCTCAATATCAAAAACAAACAACCCAATCCAAAAATGGGCAGAAGATCTAAACAGACATTTCTCTGAAGAAGACATACAGATGTTTTGTTCATCTCTGTTTGTTTTTTCTTTAATTCTTCTAGGTCTTTGTTAAACATTTCTTGCATCTTCTCGATCTTTGCCTCCATTCTTTTTCCGAGGTCCTGGATCATCTTCACTATCACTATTCTGAATTCTTTTTCTGGAAGGTTGCCCATCTCCACTTAATTTAGTTGTTTTTCTGGGGTTTTATCTTGTTCCTTCATCTGGTACATAGCCCTCTGCCTTTTCATTTTGTCTATCTTTCTGTGAACGTGGTTTTCATTCCCTAGGCTGCAGGACTGTAGTTCTTCTTGCTTCTGCTGTCTGCCTTCCAGTGGATGAGGCTATCTAAGAGGCTTGTGCAGGCTTCCTAATGGGAGGGACTGGTGGTGGGTGGAGCTCAGTAAAACTTTACTCTGCTTGTCTGCTGATGGGTGGGGTTTAGTTTCCTCCCTGTTGATTGTTTGGCCTGAGGCGATCCAGCACTGGAGGCTATAGGCTCTTTGGTGGGGCTAATGGTGGGCTCCAGGAGGGCTCATGCTAAGGAGTGATTCCCAGAACTTCTGCTGCCAGTGTCCTTGTCCCCACGGTGAGCCACAGCCACCCCCCACGTCTGCAGGAGACCCTCCAACACTAGCACGTAGGTCTGGTTCAGTCTTCCCAGGGGTTACTGCTCCTTCCCCTGGGGCCCGATGTGCACACTACCTTGTGTGTGCGCTCCAAGAGTGGAGTCTCTGTTTCCCCCAGTCCTGTCGACGTCCTGCAATCAAATCCCGCTAGCCTTCAAAGTCTGATTCTCTAGGAATTCCTCCTCCCGTTGCCGGACCCCCAGATTGGGAAGCCTGACGTGGGGCTCAGAACCTTCACTCCAGCGGGTGGACTTCTGTGGTGTAAGTGTTCTCCAGTCTGTGAGTCACCCACCCAGCAGTTATGGGATTTGATTTTATTGTGATTGCACCCTTCCTATCATCTCATTGTGTCTTCTCCTTTGTCTTTGGATGTGGGTTGTCTTTTTTGGTGAGTTCCAGTGTCTTCCTGTGGATGATTGTCCAGCAGTTAGTTGTGATTCTGGTGTTCTCGCAAGAGGGAGTCATTTTGTTTACTTTTGGTTCAGTGATTAGTTAGGAATCAACGTTTCTATAAAGAAGACATACAGATGGCCAAGAGGCACATGAAAAGCTGCTCAACGTCACTAATTATTAGAGAAATGCAAATCAAAACCACAGCGAGGTATCACACAGGTCAGAATGGCCATCACCAAAAAATCTACAAACAATAAATGCTGGAGAGGGTGTGGAGAAAAGGGAACCCTCTTGCACTGTTGGTGGGAATGTAAATTGATAGAGCCACTATGGAGAACAGTATGGAGATTCCTTAAAAAACTAAAAATAGAACTACCATATGACCTAGCAATTCCACTACGGGGCATACACCCAGAGAAAAGCATAATTCAAAAAGACACATGTGCCCCAATATTCATTGCAGCACTCTTTATAATAGCCAGGATATGGAAGCAACCTAAATGTCCATCAGCAGAGGAATGGATAAAGAAGGTGAGGAACATATATGCAGTGGAATATTACTCAGCCATGAAAAGGAACGAAATTGGGTCATTTGTAGAGACATAGATGGACCTAGAGACTGTCATACAGATTGAAGTAAGTCAGAAGGAGAAAAACAAATATTGTATGTTAACACATACATGTGGAATCTGAAGAAATTGGTGTAGATAATCTTATTACAAAGCAGAAATAGAGACACAGATGTAGAGAACAAATGTATGGATACCAAGGGGGAAAGCGGGGGTGGGATGAATTGGGAGATTTAGTTGACATATATACACTCTTGATACTCTGTGTAAAGAAGATAACTAACAAGAACCTACTGTATAGCCCTGGGGACTCTACTCAGTGCTCTGTGGTGACCTAAATGAGAAGGAAATCCAAAAAAGAGGGGCTATATGTATACATATAGCTGATTCACTTTGCTGTACAGTAGAAACTAACACAATATTGTAAAGCAACTATACTCCAATAAAAATGTTTTTTTAATTAGAAAAAATATCTTAGTCATTGTGTTGCAATGGTTCTGCTTCAGATGGTATATGATGTTCAGTTTGTTGTATTTTTCAGGAGTCGTACTCCTCAGGTATCTATTTTGACTTGTGAGTTCACATTCCTTGTGCCCATTGGCCCCTCTGTCTGGTAACTTGTATTAGGAAAGAGCTGAAGGTTGGGGACCGTCTCAGCATAATTATTAATAGCGCACTCTTTTTTTTTTTTTTTTTTTTTTGCGGTACGCGGGCCTCTCACTGTTGTGGCCTCTCCCGTTGCGGAGCACAGGCTCTGGACGCGCAGGCTCAGCGGCCATGGCTAACGGGCCCAGACGCTCCACGGCATGTGGGATCTTCCCGGACCAGGACACGAACCCGTGTCCCCTGCATCGGCAGGCGGACTCTCAACCACTGCGCCACTGGGGAAGCCCAACAGCGCATTCTTGTCACTTTCAAAAGTATCCTGGCTTGGATGACATGTTATAATGTCACTCTTGTTGAAAGCTAAGATCCAGGGTGTGTTTTCCTCAGTAAGTTTAACATGAGTGGAGGTGATGAGCCTGGGCACAGAGAGTCTCGGGAACCATGAAACACTGTGACCAGGCAAATCCTCTGATCAGGGTATGTCGCCTTTCAGCTCCTGGGCAAGGCAGCATTGGGGGAGACAGTCGCCCTAGGTTGTCACCTGGGGCTTTGGAGATGGGGCGTGGATGAGTGAAGGCCCAAGGATTGCTCTTCAGCCCTTTCCTGTTTTCATCAGCTAACCTAATCCTACCCTAACTTTATCCTAACTACATCTGGGTAGTTGCTACTGGGTTCTACTGAAGAGGCACTTACTGTCTCCAAGCAACTCAAGGGAAAGGCAGGAACCGAGCTTAAAATTTCCCCTCCCACTGAGCCCCTCCAGGCTGCCCTTGGCAGCCCTTTTCCTCAGTCTGTCCACCAGTTAAGGGTCGACTCTTTAGAGTCTTCCAGTTTTGTGTTATTTCTTGGAATCCATACTTCCATTCATCTTTTATAGTTTTGGGAGGAAGGCTATTTCTCATCTTGGATAGGAACCCAAGATTTCCCAGGGAATTACTCTGAGAATCTTGAAGTGTTTTTGAAATTTAAAATATGTATCAGTTTATATTGTTTTCCTGTACTGATGTTTTGAGGCATAACATTTGATGAAGAAGGCAGGCCGCCTAAAAACCAATAATATTTGTGAAATGGTGAATATTCAGCATGATCTTATGAGGTTGACGGATGCAAAGTGCATTTTTATGTGTCTTATTTTACAGCTGAGGAAATTGAGTTGTAGAGAGATTAAATTATCCAAGCCAGTGATTTGGTGGTGGGGAGTCTTGGTTTTGGATAATATAACCAAATATCTTTTTGAAATAAATTCAGAGAAAAATAACAAGGAATCATGCTAAACATGCTCTACTTCTAGTTCAGAAAAAAAATTTTAAATATTATATAGGCCACCCTTGATCGACCTACCTGTTTCCTCTCTACTGAATGATGACAAGTGACTAGTCCTTGGCGTTGGAATATTCGTTGTTCTGGCATTTTCTTTTTTTTTTTTTTTTTTCCTGTAACCCTTCATCCACCTCCTCGTCCCTATACTCTCGGCTCTTTCGTGTTTCCCAAATTGATTCCAGAGTGTGTGCATGGTTGGCAAAATGGGGAAGGAGAAAGGAGGTTTAATAATGAATGCTACATCTCCTTTGCTTCTTTCCCTCGCTCTCCAGTGGATTCACAAACACACACACAGCCCAGAGGCTGTCTCAGAGAGCCCAGTGCTGTACTCAAACGGTTTATTTAGGTTTTTCCCATATTCATGATTTTACTTTTCATGTCTTGAAATTCTATTGGGAAAAAGAAACTAATCGCCTTCCAAACTGTCTGACGTATTTTTTGTATGATTTTTACTCTTTGGCAGAGTTATGGATGCCTCTTTAGGCTCCTCTGACGACGTTGAAAAGGGGTGAGTTGACTGATGTGGGTGGTGAAAGGTATCGGGAGCGCTGACCGCAAAGGGAGGTCTCTTTCCATAAGAGACTGGAAGCTTCTATAGGTAACTTTCTTTTGGGGTCTAGATGGAAAAAAGAAGAGGTCATAAGTGGGAGAATCCTTACTCATAGTCTCTTTGTGACCTTTAGTAACTAGTAGCCAGAACTCTTAGGAAACTCTCAGAATGTCTGTGTGTGTCTCTGCTAGCATGGGCCAGGAAAGGAGGAAGGATGGGGCAGAAGAGAGCAGCCCTGCTCCATCTCAGCTCTGGCCCTCACCCTCCAGAGCTCTGCTACCATCTAAAGCTGGTGTCCCAAGTGTAAACCCACCATCATATTGGAGAGAGCCCCTGCCTCGGGCTTGTTGTTCTTTGAACCAAACTGGGGAACAGCAAAGGAGTACATAGTACAAGAAACGTAGGGCTGCAGGGAAGGGAAGGATAATCGGGAAGTTAGAAGGGGCTGGAAGTTTGTAGATCTACAGGCTGAAGTTGAATTTTGAAGTAAATGCAACCTCAGTGCAGTTACACATGAGAGTTAGGTTTAGAAATCAAGAATTGTACTTTTCTGGGTTTGTCAGTCTTCTTGGACAGGCGTAAGGTCTTCATTACAACTAATAAAGCCCTATTTCTTGGGAAAATTGAAATACTGATTGCCAAATAAGCAACTTCCATGTAGATTTTTAGGGTCCAACCAGTTTAAAAATCGAAGACTACTTGTAACTAATTAACTCTATGAAGTCATTTGGAGTTTGACCGTGTGTTTTTAATTCCTTAGAAATGACCCATATGAAGTGACATCAGGAATCTGTGACGGAGCCACCTGTGAAAGGTGAGGTGTATATTGAGGGGTGGGGGGCCAGGGGAAGTGAAGTGGAGAAATTTGGTCTCGGGATTATCCATGGCAATGCAGAATTTTCTGGACAATGATCTAAAATTCTTTCTAAAAACAGGAATTGCAGTGAGTTATGTTTACTATGTTTTTTAGACTCACGGAATCCTTATTGTTCAGATAAACGCTTTATATCACTATTCCATACAGAATATCACTAATGATAAATTTCTGCATACTAGTGAAGTAAAATAGAACAATTCTTGAGGGTCGATGGTGGTAATAAAGATGTTAACTTTGTTAATTCATATGATAAGTCAGTGTGAAGTTTGAAAGGAGGGAACTGTTGGTGGATCTCTTATCATTGGGAAGATAGGGTTTATACTGACACATGAAGAAAAGGGAAAACTATGGAAAGTAAAGATATAGTGGCACTGAACAGCACCTTCAATCAACTGGACCTAATTGACATTTATAGAAGAGCTCATTTAACAAGAGCGGAATATATATTCTTCTCAAGCTCATATGAAACATTCACCAGTATAGATCACATCCTGGGACATAAAACACACCTTAGCAAATTTAAAAGAGTAGGAATCATACAAAATTTGCTGTCAGACCACAGTAGAGTTAAACTAGAAGTCAGTAACAGAAAGATAGCTCGGAAGTCCCCAAATCCTTGAAGGTTAAACAGTGTACTTCTCAATAACACATGGGTCAAAGTAGAAGTCTCAAGAGAAATTTTAAAGTCTTTTGAACTGAATGAAAATGGAAATACAAACTATCAAAATTTGTAGGATGCAGCAAAAGCAGTGCTTAGAGGGAAATTTACAGCCTTGAATGCATATATTAAAGAAAGATCTAAAATCAATAAGCTTCCAGCTTAGGAAACAAAAGGGAAAAAAGACCAATATAAACCTAAAAAAGCAGAAGAAAAGAGATAATAAAAGAGCAGAAATCAATGAAATTGAAGGCAAGAAAACAATAGAGAAAATCAACAAAGCCAAAAGCTTCTTCTTTGAAAAGATCAATAAAATTGATATCTCTTTGGCCAGGCTAACAGGAACAAGAGTCAGAAGACACAAATTGCTAATGTCAGAAATGAAATGGGGGTTATCATGACTGATCATATGGACATTGAAGGGATAATAAAGGAATATTATGAACAACTCCAAGCCCACAAAGTTGATAGCTTACATGAAATGGAGTAATGCTTTAAAAGATACTACCAAAACTCCTACAAGGAGGAATAGATCATCTGAATAGACCTGTATCTGTTAAAGAAATGGAATCAATAATTAAACCTTCCAAAACAGACACTAGGCCTAGGTGGTTTCACTGGTCAATGGTCAACGTTCCACCAAACATTTAAGGAAGAAATGATGTCAATTCTCTAAACTGTTCCAGAGAATAAAAGCAGAGAGACCACTTCCTAACTCATTCTCTGAAGTCAGCATTACCATAAACCAGACAAAAATGTTACCAAAAAATAAAAGCACAGAACATAGAAGCAAACATTCTAAACAAAATACTGGCCAATTGAATCCTACACTGTATGTAAAAAATTATATACCCAGACCAAGTGGGATTTATCTCAGATAGGCAAGGCCAGTTCAATATTTGAAAATTGGTTAGTGTAATCCATCACATCAACAGGCTAAAGAAGAAAAATTGATTGATGCAGAAAAAGCATTTGGCAAAATCTTACACTCATTCATGATTTAAAAAAAAAAACAAAACAACTTGGCAAACTAGGAATGGAGGGCAACGTTCTCAACTTGATAAAGAGCAGCCATAAACCCCCTACAGCTAGCATCATACTTGATGGTGAGAAACTCGAAGCTTTTCTGTGAAGACCAGGTACAAGGCAAGGATGTCCCCCCAGTATCACTCCTTTTCAACATCATACTGTAAATCCTAAGAGGGATTATAGTAATGAGCAATGAGAAGGCAATAAAAGTGTGCAGATTGCAATGGAAACAATTAAATGTCTTTGTTCACCTATGACATGATTGTCTATGAAGAAAATCCAACAGAATCAATTAAAAAAAAAACTGGGCTTATTAAGCTTCTGTCCTGTAACCTTGTATAACTGCGTAATATACAAAAGCTGATAACTTCCCCATACGCCAATAATGAACAGGAGGAATTTGAAATTAGAAGGACAACACCATTTAAATTAGGACCCCCAAAATAGATTTATACCTAAGTATTTATCCAACAAAATGTACAAGATCTATCTCAGGAAAACTAAGAAATTCTTATGAATGAAATTAATGAACTAAATAAATGGCAGAGACTTTGCGTTCATGTGTAGGAAGCCTCAATGTCGTAAAGATGTTGAATTCTTTCAAATTGTAGATTCAATGCAATCTGAATCAGAATCCCAGAAAGTTATTTTGGGGATATTGGCAAACTGATTCTAAAGTTTATATGGGAAGGCAAAAGACCCAGAATAGCCAACACACTATTGAGGAAGAGTAAAGTCAGAGGACTGACAATACCCAACTTAAGTCTTAGTGTAAAGCTACAGTAATCAAGACATGTGGTGATGGTTAAAGAATAAACAAATAGATCAAAGGAATAGAATAGAGAACCCAGAAACTGGCCCACACAAATATAGACAACTGGTCTTTGATGAAGGAGCAAAGGTACGACAGTGGAGAAAGGATAGTTTTTCAACAAATCATGCTGGAACAACTGGACATCCACATGCAAAAAATAATCTAGACACAGATCTTACATGCTTCACAAAAATTATATCACAGACCTAAACATAAAATGCAAATCTCTAAAACTCCTAGAAGGTAACACAGGAGAAAAGGTGGATGACCTTTAGTTTAGTAATGACTTTTAGATACAACACCAAAATCAGGATTACGAAAGAAAAGTGATAACTTGAGCTTCATTTGAATTAAAAACTTCTGCTTTGTGAAAGATCTTGTTAAGAGAATGAGAAGACAAGTCAGTCACAGACTAGTAGAAATTATTTGCAAAAGACACATCTGATAAAGGACGGCTATCCAAATTAAACAAAACTCTTAAAACTCATCAGAAAATGAATTATCCAATTAAAAAAATGGGCAAAAGATGTGAACAGACACCTCACCAAAGAAAATACACAGGTGGCAAATAAGCATATGAGAAGATGCTCAACATCACATGTCACTCAGGAATTGCAAATTAAAACAAATTTCGTTGCATGCCTCTTAAAATGGTCAAAATCTGGGACACTGACCACACCAAATGACAGTGAGGGTGTGGACAGCAGGAAACTTCATTCACTGCTGGTGGCAGTGCAAACTGGTGCAGCCACTTTGGAAGGCAGTTTGGCAGTGTCTTACAAAGCAAAATGTAGTCTTGCCATATGATTCAGAAATTATGCTCCAAATGCTTTGGAAACTTGTCTACACAAACACCTGCACACAACTATTTTAGTAGCTTTACTGATAATTGCCAAAAACTGGAAGCAACCAAGATGTCATAGATGAATAGAAAAACAAACTGTGATAGCTATATATAATGGAAAATTATTTCACAATTAAAAGAAATGAGCTATCAAGCCATACAAAGAAACAGAGGAACCTTAAATGCATAAGTGCTAAGTGAAAGAAATCAGTCTGAAAAGGCTACATACTATGTGATTCCAACTATATGACACCTGTGGCAAAGGTAAAACTATAGAGACAGTAAAAAATATTAGGAGTCGGGATTGGGGGGGCAGAGGGATGAATAGGCAGAGCACAGGAGATGCTTAGGGCAGGGCAACAATTCAGTATGATGCTGTAATGGTGGATACATGGCGTTATGCATTTGGCAAAATCAGTAGACCTGTACAACACAAAGGGTGAACACCAGTTTCAGCTATGGACATTAGTTAACAATAACAGATCGATATTGGTTCATCAGTTGTAACAGATGTACCAGACGAATGCAAGATATTAATAATAGGAGAAACTGTTAGGGAGAAGGAGGTATATGGAACTCTCTCTATTTCCTGCTTAATTTTTCTATAAACCTAAACTTGTTCTAAAAAATAAACTATTTAAAAAAATTTACAACCACAAAGGAATATCACCTCATGCCTGTTAGAATGGCATTGTTGGGCTTCCCTGGTGGCACAGTGGTTAAGAATCCGCCTGCCAATGCAGGGGACACAGGTTCAAGCCCTGGTCCAGGAAGATCCCACATGCTGTGGAGCAACTAAGCCCATGCGCCACAACTACTGAGCCTGCGCTCTAGAGCCCGCGAGCCACACCCACTGAGCCCATGTTCCACAACTACTGAAGCCCACATGCCTAGAGCCCGTGCTCAACAAGAGAAGCCACTGCAATGAGAAGCCCGCGCACTGCAACAAAGAGTAGACCCCGTTTACCACAACTAGAGAAAACCCGCGTGCAGCTACAAAGACCCAATGCAGCCAAAAAAATAAATATAAATAAAATAAATTTTAAAAATATGTATGTATAGAATGGCATTGTCAGAAAGATAAAAAATAACAAGTGTTGACAAGGATGTGGAGAAAAGGGAAGGCTTGTGCACTGTTGGTAGGAATGTAAATTGTTACAGCCACTATGAAAAACACTATGGAAATTTCTCAAAAAATTAAAAATAGAATTGTCATATGACCCAGCAATTCCGCTTCTGAGTATTTATCTGAAGAAATTGAAAACACTAACTTGAAAAGACATTTGCACCCCCGTGTTCATTGCATTATTTACAGTAGCCAAGACATGGCGACAACGTGTCCATTGACCAATGAATGGATAAAGAAGTTGTGGTATATATGTATACAATGGAATATATTCAGCCATAAAAAAAAGAATGAAATCTTGCTATTTGTAACAGCATGGGTAGAACTTGTGGACATTTACACTAAGTGAAATAAGTTAGAGAAAGATAAATATCATATGAGCTCACTTGTATGTGAAATCTTAAAAAAAGGTCATAAATAAGAGAAAAGATTGGTGGTTTCCAGAAATGGGGGGTGAGGGCTGCGTAGGGGGTGGGTGAAATGGGTGAGGGAAGTCAAAAGGTACAAACTTCCAGTTATAAAATAAGTCACCCTGGGGATGTAATGTACAGCATGGTGACTATAGTGAATAATACTAATAATACCGTATGAGGGATGGTACCTGCAAACTACAGTTGAATTTGAAATAATTGCAAACACAAAAACCAGTTACACCTTGGGATTAGGTTCAGAAGTAAAGAAATGTTTTTAAATCTTGATCCAGTAAGGATTCTTTTACAGGCCTAGGAATTTCATTGCCACCATGTAAAGCCACATTTCTAGGGTAAAATGAAATACGTATTTCCAAATAACCAAATTACGCGTGAATTTGTAATTTTCAATTCATAATTGAAAATTTGTTTCTCTCTCTACAACTTAGCTAATTTGAATGAAAAAAGTAAGTCTGAAATCACATGATGTTTCTGTACATTTTAATCCTTAAGCTATGAGCCGAATGAATTGATATCTGTAACCAGTAAGGAAGCCATCACTGAAAGGTGAGATTATATACAGATAGATAGATATGTAAAGATGCACATACAGAGATATTTAATACTAAGTTTCTTGTATGCTTTTTCTAAAATGTTGGCATGTTCTGTATGTAACATTCTTTTTTTTGATCTAGTTGGATAAAAGAGAAACAGATCAGAAGAGGGAGACTTACTCCCATCTGAGTGACTAGTAGCCAAAACTCTTAGAAACCTGTTAGATTGCCTGTGTGAGACTCTGCTAGAATGGGTTGTATTAGTTTGCTAGAGCTGCTGTAACAAAATATCACAAATCTAGTGGTTTAAACAACAAAAATTTGTCTCAATCCTCAAGGCTAGAAGTTGGTATCAGGATGTTGGCAGGGTTGGTTTCTTCTGAGAGCTGTGAGGAAGAATCTCTTCCATGCCTCCCTCCTAGCTTCTGGTGGCTGCTGTCAATCGCTCCAATCTCTGCTTTCAACTTCACATGGCATTCTTTACTTTTGTGTAAGGACATCAGTCATATTGGATTAGGAACCCACCCTAACCAGTAGGACCACATCTTGACTAATTACCTCTGCAACAATGCTACTTTTCATAAGGTCACATTCTGAGTTAAAGGGGATAAGACTTCACCATATGAATTTTAGTGGGACGGTGTTCAGCCTACAATGTGGGACAAATGAGGAGAGATTCATATTTGGAAACAAGGGGAAGGCTAGCAGTGGCCTGGGAAGAGATGAGCCCTTAACAGAAGGGAATGGAGCTAACAGACCCTAGATCTGTCCCACACCCTCCAGAGCTCTGCCACTACGTAAGGGTCCTCAAACCCAAACCCATGATGGCAGTGGAAGTGGCTGGAGCCATCACTGCCTCAGGCCTGCAGTTGTTGACCCTGTGTGAGGGATCAACATTATGTAGTGTCCTTCCTTGTCTCTTGTAACATTCTTTATTTTAAAGTCTATTTTATCTGAGTATTGCTACTCCAGCTTTCTTTTGATTCCCATTTGCATGGAATATCTTTTTCCATCCCCTCACTTTCAGTCTGAATGTGTCCCTAGGTCTGAAGTGGGTCTCTTGTAGATAGCATATATATGGATCTTGTTTTTGTATCCATTCAGCGAGACTGTGTCTTTTGGTTGGAGCATTTAATCCATTCACATTTAAGGTAATTATCGATATGTATGTTCCTATGACCATTTTCTTAATTGTTTTGGATTTGTTTTTGTAGATCCTTTTCTTCTCTTGTGTTTCCCACTTAGAGAAGTTCCTTTAGCATTTGTTGTAGAGCTGGTTTGTTGGTGCTGAATTCTCTTAGCTTTTGCTTGTCTGTAAAGCTTCAGATTTCTCCGTCGAATCTGAATGAGACCCTTGCTGGGTAGAACAATCTTGGTTGTAGGTTCTTCCCTTTCATCACTTTAAGTATATCATGCCACTCCCTTCTGGCTTGTAGAGTTTCTGCTGAGAAAACAGCTGTTAACCTTATGGGAGTTCCCTTGTATGTTATTTGTTGTTTTTCCCTTGCTGCTTTCAATAAATTTTCTTTGTCTTTAATTTTTGCCAATTTGATTACTACGTGTCTCGGTGTGTTTCTCCTTGGGTTTATCCTGTATGGGACTCTCTGTGCTTCCTGGACTTGGGTGGCTATTTCCTTTCTCATGTTAGGGAAGTTTTCAACTATAATCTCTTCAAATATTTTCTCTGGTCCTTTCTCTCTTCTCCTTCTGGGACCCCATATAATGCGAATGTTGCTGCGTTTAATGTTGTCCCAGAGGTCTCTTAGGCTGTCTTCGTTTCTTTTCATTCTTTTTTCTTTATTCTGTTGCACAGCACTGAATTCCACCATTCTTCCAGGTCACTTATCAGTTCTTCTGCCTCAGTTATTCTGCTATTGATTCCTTCTAGTGTAGTTTTCATTTCAGTTATTGTGTTGTTCATCTCTGTTTGTTTGTTCTTTAATTCTTCTAGATCTTTGTTAAACATTTATTGCATCTTCTCGATCTTTGCCTCCATTCTGTTTCCGAGGACCTGGATCATCTTCACCATCATTATTCTGAATTCTTTTTCTGGAAGGTTGCCTATCTCCACTTCATTTAGTTGTTTTTCTGGGGTTTTATCTTGTTCCTTCATCTAGTCCATAGTCCTCTGCCTTTTCATCTTGTCTGTCTTTCTGTCAATGTGGTTTTGTTCCACAGGCTGCAGGATTGTAGTTCTTACTTTTGCTGTCTGCCCTCTGGTGGACGAGGCTATCTAAGAGGCTTGTGCAAGTTTCCTGATGGGAGGGACTGGTGGTGGGTAGAGCTGGCTTTTGCTTTGGTGGGCAGAGCTCAGTAAAACTTAAATCCACTTGTCTGCTGATGGGTGGGGCTTGGTTCCCTCCCTGTTGGTTGTTTGCCTTCAGGCAAACCAACACTGGAGCCTACCAGGGCTCTTTGATGGGGCTAATGGCAGACTCTGGGAGGGCTCACGCCAAGGAGAGCTTCCCAGCACTTCTGCTGACAGTGTCCTTGTCCCCTCGGTGAGCCACTGCCGCCCCCCACCTCTGCAGGAGACCCTCCAACACTAGCAGGTAGGTCTGGTTCAGTCTCCTATGGGATCACTGCTCCTTCCCCTGGGTCCCGATGTGCCCACTACCTTGTGTGTGCCCTCCAAGAGTGGAGTCTCTGTTTCCCCCAGTCCTGTCGACGTCCTGCAATCAAATCCCGCTAGCCTTCAAAGTCTGGTTCTCTAGGAATTCCTCCTCCCGTTGTTGGACCCCCAGATTGGGAAGCCTGACGTGGGGCTCAGAACCTTCACTCCAGCGGGTGGACTTCTGTGGTGTAAGTGTTCTCCAGTCTGTGAGTCACCCACCCAGCAGTTATGGGATTTGATTTTATTGTGATTGCGCCCCTCCTATCGTCTCATTGTGGCGTCTCCTTTGTCTTTGGATGTGGGGTGTCTTTTCTGGTGAGTTCCAGTGTCTTCCTGTCGATGATTGTTCAGCAGTTAGTTGTGATTCTGGTGTTTGTGCAAGAGGGAGTGAGAGCACGTCCTTCTACTCCGCCATCTTGAACCAACCTTGAGTCATTAACTTTTTGTTGGGTCAAAAATATTCATTACAATGTATATAGAATCATTTCTAGGAAAAATGAGATATCAAGTTCCAGATAACTGATTGACATGTGAATTTCCTAAGAGCCAACCAGTTGATAAGCTTAAGTGTAATTGTAGCAGGGAATTCTCTGGCGGTCCAGTGGTTAGGACAGCACACTCTCACTGCTGAGGGCCCAGGTTCAATCCCTGTTTGGGGAACTAAGATCCCACAGGATGCACAGTGCAACCAAAAAAAAAAAAAAAAAAGTAATTATAGCTAATTTGAACTAAAAATTTAAAGGTCTAGAAGTCATGTGGTATCTTACTATGTCATTTTTAATACCATAGCACAAAAACAAAAAAATACCATAGCACTACCCTGAGTGAATTGGCAGGAGGATTCTTCATGGTAAAGTAAGATATGATAAATAAATACATGTATAATACGTACATACATAACATATTCAGAGAGATTGAGATTTGGGATGTTCACCCTTAGGAGCACCCATGGGAATATAGAGTTCCCTTCATACTGTTTCTAACGTCCACTCATGGTAAGATTCTATGTGGAATAGTCTTTGTCTTTTGAAGTGAGGTAGAAAAAGAGGCACAAGACATAGAGGGAGTCTTCTTACTCCCAGTCTTGACTCTCAGTTACTAGCAGCCAAACTCTCGGAAAACTGTCAGATTGCCTGTGTATGAGACTCTCCTGGAGTGGGTGTGGGGAAGATGAAAGCCGTCTGGAGCAAGGAGAATAATAATAAATTGTATCAGCTACTATGTGAGGCCGATAACCCAAATCCAGACCCATGTCCACATCAGATGGAGCCCCTGACTCAGGCCTGTAGTTACTTGACCCTATGTCAGGAGCAGGAAAGACGAGCATGCTTCCTGTGGAGCACAGACGTGGTCAGGAAGTTAGATTGGTCAAGAAAGTTGGGTACCTACAACCTGAAGTTGAATTTGAAATAAATTCCACCCCAAAAGGTTGTTACACATTGGATCAGGTTCAGTAGTAAAGAACTGTACTTCAGTCTTGAGTCATTACCTTTTTGACAAGTGTAAGATATTCATTACAAATACATAAATCCTCATTTCTGGGGAAAATGACCTACCAGGTTTCAAGCAATCGATTTACATGTCAGTTTTTAAAGGGTCATCTAGTTTATAAGTGAAAGCATTAATTTAAACTAATTTGAACCAGAAGGTTTAACTGAGAAAATTATAGGGTGTCTGACTCTGTGCCTTTTTAATCCTTTAGCACTGCTTTGAGTGAATTGACAACAGGAAGACCTGATGGACCCACCACTAATACGTGAGATAGAAATAAAGATAGAGAAATGTCAACAAAAAAATATATATGTATATAAATGCAGAGAGAGAGAGCATGCGAGAATGAGAGAAACAGAGAGAGGAAAGGGGAGAGAGGTTGATTGTATTTGGGAGGTTCATTTTTAGGAGTATTCATGACATAACAGAGTGTCTTTGACATTGTTTCTAAATCTTTTTACTGTAGCCTATGTAAGTATGTTTCTTTCTTTTTTTTGTATCTAGTTGGATAAAACAGAAACAGGTCATAAGAGGGGTGCTTCTTACTCATCTGTTTATCACCCTTAGATGCAACCGAAACCCCTAGGGAACTATCCAAATGCTTGTGTGTGAGGCTCTACTAAAATGGGCCAAGAAAGGAGAGAAACTGATTTTGCGAGGAGAAAGTTGTACTCCTGAAGGGGTTCAGGAGTCAAGAAATGTCTATAAACTTGATTCATGACTTCCCCCACCCCAGGGCTTAAGATTTTCATTACAAATGTATAAAGCTTCACTTACAGGGGAAAAATGAAATACCAGGTTTTAAATAACTGATTAGAATGTTATTTTTAGGACAACTAGGTTATAAATTGTAGAGCAATTGTAGCTAATGTGCACTTAAAAATAAGTCTAGGGAGATGTGAAGTCTTACCATGTGCATTTATAATCCTTTAGCTATGACCAGAGCGAGGTGGAAAAAGTAACTTGTGTTGAACCCTTCGATGAAAGGTGAGATATAATTATATATAGATAGTGTAAGGGGGGATATTGAGATTTGTGAAATTTATTCTGGGGACCATCTATGGCAATACAGAGTTTCTTCGACGCTTTATCTAAGGGTTTTGTTTGTTTTGCCAGCCTCAATATGTTTCTTTCTTTCTTTTTTGGATCTATTTGGGGGAGAAAAAAGAACAGGTCATAAAAGGGAGTGTTCTTACCCCTAGTCTGTTTGTTACCCTTAGTTAGGAGCAGCCACTATCTGATACTTTCCTTTAGGATCAGATTGCCCATGCGTGGGCCGGAGAGAGGACAGAATCATAATAGGAGTTAGGAGAGGGTCTCAGTGGATAGAGAGCAGAGGGGAACCCTCAGCAGAAAAAAATGGATCTGATCCTGGATGTGTCCCTCACCTTCCAGAACTCTGCCACCATGTGAGGCTGGTGCCCCAAACCCAAACCCAAACCCACCATCACATTGGAGGGAGCCCCTGCCTTGTCTTGACCCTGTCTGAAGGGCAGGAAAGACGTCTGTGATTTGTGAAGAGTTACTAGGTGGTGTAGGGACTTGAGAAGGCAGAAAATTATAGGACAAGTGAGATGAGTACCTACAAACTCAAGCTGAATTTGAAGTAAATTTAATCACAAAATGGTGTTACACTTGGGGGTTAGGTTTGGGAGTAAAGAAATGTACATAAATTTGATTTATTAAGTTTTCCCACAGGACTAAGATTTTTATTACCAACATATAAAGTTCATTTCTACAGAAAAATTAAATACCAGGTTTTAAATAACTGATTAGAATGTTATTTTTAGGGCGACTAAATTGCAGAGTAATTATAGCTAAATTGCATTTAAAAATAAATCTATAAGACACATGGAGTCTTACTATGTACATTTTAATCCTTTAGCCCTGACTCATGTGAATTGAGAGGCAGAGATGAAAGGTGAGATATAAATATAGAGAGAGGGTAAAAGGGGAGGACATTGAGATTTGTGAAACCCAATTAGTTATGGAGTCCTTGTCTCAGGCAGTGATTTGAAACCTATTCAAGGAGAAAACGATATCCATAGTATGTGAAAAGTAGGTGGTGCAGGGACCCAGGTTCCAAATAACTGACATATAAGCTTTTTAGAGTTCAACCAGTTTATAAGTTCTAGAGCAAGTGTATCCAATTTCAGCCAAAAAAAAGTGAAGTCATTTCGTGCTATGTACATTTTTAATCCTTCACAGTGACCCAAATAAATTGACATCAAAGGTCTTTGACTACTTTGATATATCTTGCCTTTTAGTTATGGTGCCTTCCAAGGCTGCTGATATAATTTACTTGCATCAGTGCTATCTATATATTATTAATCTCTGTCTTTATAGAAAGAGTGAGACAGAGAGAAGCAGAGACAGAGACATAGGGAGAAACAGAGAGGGAAAGACTTGCAAATTTCAGTCTTAGAAGTATCCATAGGAATACAGAGTTTTCTAGACAATGATTCTAAATTTCTTTCTGTAAGTTTGGGTCATCCAGTGAGCTAAGTCATGGTTCCTTTAGATTTAAGGAATTCTTTTTCTTCAAATAAGTTTTTCATATCACTGTTCCATGTAGCAAATCTCTAATGATATATTTTTGCATTTGTTGGCGGTTAAAGTATGAAGGAACAGCTGTCCAAGATCGATGATGGTGATGAAGACATTGACCTTCTCAATTCACATTAGTAAGTCAGTTTGAAGTTCAGAGGGAGGGAGCTGTTGACGGATTTCTTATCTTTTAGAAGATGGGGCTTATGCTGAGGTGAAAAAAAAAGGAGCTATGGAAAAGATAGCAAAATGTTTGGGAGGGAGGGTGTAAAATGATTCCATTTGAATTTGTATATAAGTACCATACTTGAAAAAATATTTCCACATATTCACAAGTGTTCTTCTAGTTTGAAAATGTGAAAATATCCTTAGTAGAGACTAATTTTATTACAAAGTTTCTTTCTAAACAGAGGATTGCAGAATGCTACTTGCTCTTCACTTGTGTTCCTTTCTCATTTTTCTTGGATATGTTCTGATTCTTAGTTTTGTTGATTTCGTCTATGAGCAAATGGGACTGAGAGCAAAAGTAAACATGTTTTGCTGATTAAAGACCTCTTAATGTCCATTGGGATTTTATTAATTTTGAGTAATCTCACGAGAGTACTTCCTGTTGCACTGATCTGAAGGCATTTTTACCTGTACTCAATGACAGGGACACGATACCTTCTTAAAATCACATACGTCTGAGTCTCCCTCCCCCAAACTACTGTGTATAAAATAAGCATCAAGGATATATTGTACAGCACAGGGAAATATAGCCATTATTCTGTAATAACTTTAAATAGAATATAAGCTATAAAATTATTGAGTCACTATGTTGTACACCCAAAACTAATATAATATTGTAATTCAATTGTACTTCAAAGAAAAGCCCATATGTCTGGACTGCAGAATTATTCATGCAATTTTTCTTCTGCTACTCTCTTGGCCAGTTACTTAACCATTCACCAACTTGAATTAATGTTGGGGAGTGAGTATTGCTAAAGAGGCAATGAATTGGTTACTGTTGTAATCTGTTGGTGTCTAGACAAAAACAACATGAAAAATAAAGGGGCGACTAATGAATACAAGTAGTTCTTCAAATTACCCATGAATTTCCATTTTCTGTTTTTTCATCATGGGCCATCAGTGAAGAGTTCACTCTGCTACTTAATTAAATGATATGTCTGCATATTAACTATATATTTTCTGCAATGAGGCTGCCCAGGGCGGGGGGCAAAATTTGAATAGACTGAGGAAGGCAAGCATTTCCTTCTTCTTACAAACAAAAAGTGTTAGTTTAGTTTTGTTTTTTAAATTACAAATGCTTATGGTATAGATTTGGGTGGCATTTGCAATAGTCCCTGTGTGAGAGACACTGGTGTTTCAGACTGGGGGATGGTATTAGATTTGGAGTAAGACCTGGAATCAGTGCTTGGCTTTGGCATCTAATATGCACTGGACACTTGGCAAAATACTAAACTACCTTAAATTTTAGGTCTTTTATCTGTAAACTGGTAATAATGCTATCTACAATATCTATCTACTGGGTGCTAGGTGTAGTATAATAAAAAAACTAAAAATAAATGTGGAGTAATATGTACACACATATTATTCAGTGTGATTTTAAAACTCTAAAGCACCATAAATAATTTTTATACTAAAAACCAAAAATAAAGCAACAAAATTTCACTATTAGGAAAATCAGAAAATACAAACAAGCAATAAATCCTCCCATTAATAGGCATTGCTAATGTTTAATAGATGCCCTTCAAGGTTCTTTAGGCTTTTTGTTTATGGATATGGTATCATACATTGTTTTAAAAATAACCTTATTACTTAGTGACATATCATGACTATATTTCCATGCATTTACATTTACAACATTATATATTTTTTAATTTCAGATTTTTTATTGTTGCCTGAAGTTCTGCCTGTATTTGACTTTATTGATTTTTAAATTTGCAACATTCCTTTTGACAGCTGTATAATATTTCATGGTATAGATGTTTAAATTGTCATTCATTTAAATTGTCAGATATTTCTGGACATTTAAGCTGTGACTTCTTAAAAAAAAATGATGAATAACTTTGAGACCAAACCTCTGTATATTTTATTTCTTTATAATAAAAATTCTCAGAGGTGGAAATTCTGTGTCAAAAGGAACGTTTGTGAGGCTATTGATTTTGATACTTTCCACACCAAGATGCAGTGTACATTTCTTCCCCTTTCACGCTAGCCATCGCTCATCTTTTCAATGTTAGTAAATATGTTTGTTCTAATGCACATTTGACATTGTTTTTGTTTATACTTTTTTCATAGAACTTGTATTTCATTGTTTGCAAACTACCTTTGCCTGTTTAAAATCGGGGTGTTTATCACTGCCATTGGATAGAAAAGTTAAATATATCCTTTTTATATCATAGATAGGGCAAGTATTTTTTCCCAGGTTGCCTAGCTTTTCACTATATAGAAGTTTATAATCCTCATACAGTTGAGTACATCTGTCCTTTTCTTTATGATCGATGCCTTTAGTGTCAGAAAGTCTTTCTCTACCTAAGATTTTAATATATTCACCAAAATTCATCTATGTTTTGAATTTATTTTCTATATTTAAATAAAACATCTGCCCAGGATTTATTTTGTATTAAGGTATAAAATGTAGGAGTCTACTTTTCTCCCAGGTGACTACTTAGTTTTCCCAGCATCAAAGTTGCATCCCCCTCCATTGTCCTTACCCTAATTTAATGATCCTTATTGCATTTATCACCTTATAACTTACTACCTTATTTACTTATTTATTATATTCATGGTCTGCACGAGACAGAATTTAAACATCATGATGGAAGAAAATTTTGTCCATTTTTTTAACTGCTGTATCTCCAGTGCCTCAAACAGTGCCATGGCACATAGTAGGCACTCAGTGAGTTTGGCTGAATGAATGAACCCATTATTGAAAACATTTATATCTTGTTCAAAGATTTTAAAATCCATCTCTATTATGTTATGAATCTTTATACACTGGGTCTTTCCAGAATCTATTTAATCATTTTTCTAGCCTTCTGATTTCAGCATGCTTTTCACACATTATGATATAATTTATAGTGAACTAAAACACTTTTTAAAAACATAAGTTCCATCTTTTCCTCTTTCCCTTTTGTTTTTGGAGTCACAAATTACCTGTTTTTGTTTAGTGAGTTTGTTACCAAACTATAGATAGCTATAGTTATTTTTCTACTTTCTTTTTTTCTCTCCCTTTAACCTTTATACTATAATAAAGTATTTAAAAACCTATCTTGGTAAAGAGTGGCAATTTTCTGGTTCTATTTATCACCTTGCTCAAAGTTTTGTGTATTTTTGTCATTTTGTTTCTGATAGAAGAGTTCCTTTCAACATCTCTTGTAAGGCAGGTCTAGTGTTGATGAACTCCAGCTTCTCTTTGTCTGGGAAAGCATTTATTTCTCCTTCATATCTGAATGATAACTGTGTTATATAGAGTGTTCTTGGGTGACAGTTTTTATCTTTCAGTATTTTGAGAATGTCATTCCACTCCCTCTTGGCCTGTAGGGTTTCTGCTGAGAAATCTGCTGATAGCCTAATAGTGGGGGTTCCCTGGTAGGTTACCATCCTTTTTGCCCTGGCTGATTTTAAAATTCTTTGTCATTCACTTTTAACAATTTTAATAATATGTGTCTTGGAGAAGGTCTTTTTGCATTGAGGTAATTAGGTGTTCTCTTAGCTTAATGGACTTGTAACTCCAGTTCCTTCCCCAAGTTTGGGATGTTCTCAGCTATTGTTTCTTTAAATAAACTCTCTGCTCCCTTTTCCCTCTCTTCTCCTTCTGGGATATGCACTATCGTAATGTTGTCCTTCCTGAAAGAGTCAGATAACTCTCTCAGGATTTCTTCCTTTTAAAAATCTTTTTTCTCTTT
The DNA here is from genome assembly GCF_059928025.1 of Delphinapterus leucas. Lineage (NCBI taxonomy): Eukaryota > Metazoa > Chordata > Mammalia > Artiodactyla > Monodontidae > Delphinapterus > Delphinapterus leucas. Next base: position 63,788,406 of record NC_143146.1, read on the forward strand.
CCTCTTCCACTTGTATCATTTGTAGATTGCTGTATTCCAGCTTGCTAATTCTCTCTTCCATATTGTCTGCTCTGTTTCCAATGCTTCTAATGTGTGTTCTTCATCTCATTTATTGAGTTCTTCAGCTCCAGAGTTTCTTTTTGGTTCCTTTTTATTTATTTATTTATTTTAATTATTTTTTATTGACGTATAGTTGATTTACAATGTTGTGTTAGTTTCTGCTGTACAGCAAAGTGAGTCAGTTATACCTATACATATATATCCACTCTATTGAGTAGAGTTCCCTGTACTACACAGTAGGTTCTTATTCGTTATCTATTTTATATATAGTAGTGTGTATATGTCAATCCCAGTCTCCCAATTGTTTCTTTTTAGAGTTTCAGTCTCTTTGGTAAAATATTCTTTCTGTTCATTCATTTTTATTCCTGAGCTCATTAAAGTACCTTTCTGAATTTTCTTATATCTCATTGAGTTCATGGGCTGTGCCACTGCAGGTGGGGGAGTGGCAGTGAGGTTGTGGTCACCTCGACTGCTGGAGGGACAGGATCCCAGGCTCCACTGTTGGTCAGTTACATGGAGCCATGGGTGCTGGTGTGGTCTGGAGCCTGTAGTCATGTGTTCTGCTTCCCCTGCTGCTACTGTGTTCTCTGAAGCTGTGTGCACAGCTGCTGTGGTCAGAGGGCCAGGATTGCAGGCACTGATTCCACTGTTCCCTCGTTGCATCTCTTCTAAGTGTTCCAATTCACCCGCCTTTAGATGTACAGATGTGTGGAGTCCTCTGGCAAACTGTTGTGTTGGACAGTGGCACCTTTGTTGAGTTGTGGGTTTTATTGGTTGTAGATTGAAGGGGAGAGACAAAGGTAGTTTTTCACTGTGTCATGTTTCTGACATCACTGTGAATGTACCATATTTTCTTATCCATTCACCCATTGATGGGCATTTGGATTATTTCCAGTTTTGGCCTGTTATGAGTAATGTGGCTATGAACATTTATGTACAAGTTTTTTGTGTGGACACAACTTTCATTTATCTTGGGTTAGTGCCAAGGAATAGGATTGCTGATACTTATGGTAAAGTGTATGTTTAATTGTATAAGAAATAGTTTCCAAAATGGCAGTACCATTTCACATCTCTTCTTTAGGTTTTCATTTTCTTTTGTCAAGTTTTGTAATTTTTAGCATACAGATCCTGCACATATTTTGTTACTTTATAAAAAAGTATTTCATGGGTTTTGGTGCTAATAGAAATGGTTCAGTTGCTTAAATTTCTACTTTTCAATCATTCATTGCTAGTATATAGAAATATAGTTGAATTTTGTATATTGACCTTTTATACAATAACTATTAAACTCACTTATTCTGTTAGCTTTTTTGTAGATTCCTTGGGATTTTCTAGGTAGGTAAGCATCTCATCTACAAATAGTGAGAGTTTTATTTCTTCCTTTTCAATCTATAGGCCTTTTATTTCCATTTCTTCCTTTATTACATTGACTCCAATATAATTCTGAGTGGAAGAAGTGTGAACTGACATCCTAGATTCCTAATCATTGGAAGAAAACTTTCAGTCTCACCATTAAGATTGATATCAGCCATAGGTTTTTTGTTTGTTTGTTTGTTTGTTTTGGGGGGACATAAATGCCCCTTGTCAGGTTAAGGAAGTTTCCTTTTTTCCTAGTTCACTGAAAGATTTTATCATAAATGGATGTTAAATTTTGTTTAAAAATTTTTTTACCTCTATTGAGATTATCATATGGTTTATTTTCCTTAGTTTATTGACATGGTGAATTACATTATTTTTAGAATGTTGAACCATCCTTGAATTCCTGGAACAAACACCAAGTGGTCATGAATTTAAAATATATATATACTGCTGGGTTCAATTTATCAATGTTTTGTTAAGGATTTTTGTATCTATATTTATGAGGGATATTGGTAATTTTCTTGTCAGGTAGTGTCTTTACTGGTTTTGGTATCAGAGTAATGCTAATCTCCTAAAATGAGTTTGGAAGCAGTCCCTGTTCTTCTGTTTTATGGAAGAGTTTGTTTAGATTTGTATCTTCCTTAAAGAATTAAGTAGAATTCTCCAGTGAAGTCACTTGGGCTTGGACTTTTTTGTTGTTGTTGGAAAGTTTTAAACTACAAGTTCAATTTCTCTACTAGATATATTACCTTTCAAACTATTCAGGTTATCTATTTTTTCTTGAGCACATTTTAGTAGTTTGTGTCTTTCAAACAATATCTCCATTTAATCTAAGTTGTCATATGTGGCACCTTTAAAATTTCTGTAGTGATAAAATGCAATTAAATATCTTGTATAGTACTCTTCCACTTCACTGGTTTTATTAAATCGTGGTCAGAAAATGTAGTCTGAATAATTTTTATATTTTAGAATACCATTAAAGTTTTTTTTATCTTGGATAAATTTTTTAAAATTTCATAGAAATGCTTTAAATATGTTTTATCTACACAATAGAAAAAAATATATATATATTTTTTAAAATGGATAGTGTTTGACCAGGGACACTCAGATCTTATCCTTGCTACCAACACCCCACTCCAAAGGGAAGTATATCCCTGAGGACCAAGCTGGGCAAAGGACACTCCTAGGTACTTTGGAGGTTCCTCTCTAAGTCCCAGTAAAGAATCCTAATGAGCTAACTTAGGTTGGACTCAGATCTAAAGCCTGACGCTGCTCTCTTCAACCTGAGTTTAATCTAGGAATATAGCCTTGTCTGTTGTGGATAGTTTGGTGGTGGTGGTGGGGGGACCCAGAGCCCTGGAGTGAGAGCAGGAAAACCAAAGAATCATCCCAGTGCCTTTAATGCTTTGAGTATGACCACATGCCTCCCTCCACCATCTGTGCAGAGAAATAAGTGTCCAATGGGAAAGATAGGACCTGCCCCCAATGCAGATCCCACCCCTGTTCAACATGGTCTTAATAGTATCTTATAGAGTCTACCTTCTATCAGTATAAAATAAGTCTTGGTCATAGTTAATATTTTTGCTTTGAATTCAACTTTGATATTAATATTACAACTTTTAATGTTTTGAGATTTAACATTTGCATCTGATATTTGTCCATCTCTTTATTTTCAAACTATCATTTTAATTTAGTTTTTGTCCTTGTATACAGCATATAGTGCCTTTAGTTTTTAAACTTATCTAAAAGTATTTGTCAGTATTTGATATGAGAGTAATGTGTTTGTATTTATTATCATTTCAGGTATGTTTGGTTTTATTTGCTATCATTTTACTTTGTTTTCTGTATTAAACACTTCTTGATACTTTTTCTTTAAATTTTTTAACATTATGCTATTAGTTGATTTGTTTTTATTCAAGTTTTAATAATATGAAAGTTATAAACCTATTTTTAGAAAACATAATTGTACCTTTGTTTCTCCATCAATATCCAGTTTAAAACTGGACTTGTACCTGGGAAGATAGAAATGCAACATGCTTTTACTTCTGTCTTCTGAGAAACCTAAATTAATGTGGGAAAACCCTGCAAATTTAAATCCATACTTTTATCGAGAATTTTGTTATTTATCTTTGCTTTTAGAATCATTTGTTTACATTTCCACATGCTACATTAACAATGATTATTTGGACTTAGTTCTGAATTGTTATGACTTTATTTCTTGACACCTTTTCTCTATAAGGCATCTTCCTTATTCTTGCCTCCTTCATTTTTATTCCTTGCTCAGTTGGCTCAAGCACTTCTCTGAGTAGTCATTTTTAGAAAAGTTACATGGTTGCACTGGGTGTTGGGGAGTGTATGTCTGTTGCTCCCAAATATGAATAGTACTTTTTCTAAATGTATAATTACCAAGTTATAGTCCTTTCCCAGCAAACTCCACACACATTGTTTGAAGCTGCATTTATATAGCACATTCTTTTTTTAAAAAAATCTCAATTCTATATTTACTTGGGGTAGTTTTGGGAGGCACTGAAAGTGATAGTAGAGCCTAAAGCCACCCCAAGCCATCCTTTTGTGCCCCAATGATTCTGTCGGGCATGGTTCTGTAAATTCACTTTGTCAAGTAAGTTCTGATTTGTTGTAACATTTGTTTGCTACCCAGAGATCTGATAGTCCGTCTGGGATCAGAAAGGGCTTGTATTAAGAGAATGGCAACCTCAGGGGAGGTTCACCTCTTTTGGCCAATCAGTTCCCCATCCACATCAACCTTTGCTCGCTAAGCCTGGGCAGAGGTAGTGGGTGCAGATGGAGAAGGGAGAAATTAGAGGGGGTGGGGAGATCTTATAGCTCAGCTTAGCCCAACAGCATCCATCTGTGGCCCGTTCCATTTGGCAGTGCCCCAGTTCTATTTGGCATATATCCTCCCTCTTCTCCAGTCTTGGGCACAGTCTGTGAGCATCGCTTTGGGATTAAATCCCACTTGGGGTGGAATTTGGGTCACGTGTTGGAGGCTTCAGCAGGGCAAGAAATTGCTCCTCAATGACTACCTTGTCTCCAGCCGTAGGGCAAAATGAGGCACAACTGCTGGCGCTATAAAACCGTCTCCTCCTCCTACTAACAGAAGGAGCCCAGCCTCCAGCGTGTTTCCCCTTTGAAATGTATCTTACTAACATTCCTCACCTCCAAAGTGCACTTCCCACCCCAGCTGTGAGTCTCATTAATGTTTAACTGTCTTATTCATGGGGTGACTTGTTTCAAGAAATGAATATTACAAGACAAGAGCTTCCCTGAAGTCCCTTATTCTATTGCTGTAGAACAGGTTTGGCCATAGTTTGATGACTTGCCCAGGATCCCACAGCTCACTCATGGGAGAGCGGGAACACACATCTCTTCTACCATTCCCTTCTGTCTCCATGCTCTGTTGCTTTAGTTGATGACCCCAAGCTTAATCATACCACTAAGTTGGGATTAGAGCTTTACAGTGAAGGGAAAGTTTAGTGGTTTTTTTCACATATGTTCTACATAGAAAAGAAAAAAAGAATCAGGTGAAATTTTTTTTTTTTTTTTTTTTTTTTTTTTTGCGGTACGCGGGCCTCTCACTGCTGTGGCCTCTCCCGTTGCGGAGCACAGGCTCCGGACGCGCAGGCTCAGCGGCCATGGCTCACGGGCCCAGCCGCTCCGTGGCATGTGGGATCTTCCCAGACCAGGGCACGAACCCGTGTCCCCTGCATCGGCAGGCAGACTCTCAACCACTGCGCCACCAGGGAAGCCCCAGATGAAATTTTTACAGTTATTAGTAAAAAGCATTTTGTTAGGCAACTTCTGGAGACTTTAAAAATTATATTTATTAAAGGCCTTTGTTGGTTAAATTCATACTATATGTTAGGAAAAATCTGATACACTTGAAAGCTCTGAAATTTTATTTTTACTTCTTATTGCAGCAGCAAGATTAAGAGAATTGTGTACTTCATTGTATCATCCTTCACTTTCAGGTATGTGAGACTCCAGAAAAGGAGGTAATTAAGTATGTATTACATTTAATATCAATATTTTTTAATGGCAAAGGATCTGGGAGGGAAAAAAAAAAGGCATTTCCACTGTCAGTATGTCGCTAAATAACCTTTGTGCCCCATTTAATGCAATCTAATTTATCTTGGAATTTTAATTGAAGCTAAACATTAAGAATTGCAAAGAAATGGCATGTACGGAGTCTAATATCAACATATTAACATGTTTTTTTCTACCTGTAAAAGTAAAAATAATGAAACATGCATTTCAAAATTCTGTAGTTATAAGGAAAGTGTTTTAGTAAATATTAATAAATACTAGGTGTTTATTCACCTAGAATTACTCCTTAATTCTGGAAACATTTTACTTAGATCTTTCTTCTCTACATGATAGTAAGATTTCATACTGTGTTACAGATTCACACAATGTACTTGCTTCCTTTTAAATTGATATTTTAATTTGCATTGCAATTGTGAAAAAGTGCTTTAAGATTAATTTATCTTCATAGAGTATACAAATAGTATAATCAACTTATAGAGAATGTGTTTAGCATATACAGGAAAAAGGCTTAGGAGTTAGAGTTCAATTATGTATGTATTTATTGAATTGAATTCCTTCTTACGTGCCCAGAACCGTGCCAGAACCATCCATTGATATGTAATCTTATATTTGTTGATAAACTCACTGATAAGAAGCGTTACTGGTCAAAGTAGTCTTTTAAGGGCTTATGTTAGTCATGCTTTCACTTGGTTTTTATTACTAAATTCTTTAAAAATATCAAGATTAATGAGGTTTAATTTATTGTGGGAAATGGGTAGAAGACCCTTCTAAAATTCTTAAATTTTAAGAAGAGTTTACAATCGGAAACATGTAATTTTAATGTAGTTTGCCTCTTCTGTCTTGGAGTGTTGGTCTGATGTGTCTTAATATAAAAGGGCATGACACCATGAAGTGGTTTAGTGGGAAATTTATTTCCCTAACAACTGCTTCTATTGGGTGAAAGCAGAGTCATTTATGTTGAGATTCTAAGGGCAGTTCTCCCTACCACTGAACAGTTTAACCCAAAATAATGACATTTTGATATCAGATCATTGGGCTGAAGTTAGTCTACCTATAGGTGTGAAAACCACTTTATCCTTATTTGATTTATTTATTTGTTTGTTGTAGAATATTTGGAATTTTGCTGACCTTTGTGGATCTGTCCCTCATCATTACAGACATAGTTGTCTCTGATGGCACGATGTATATTCCTTTGGAATATCGTTCAGTTTCTTTAGCTATTGCTTTATTTTTTTTCATGGATGTTTTCCTTCGAGTATTTATAGAAGGGTAAGTTTGATTAATTTTTTAAAAGCACATAGAGCTCTTTTGTACTGCTATGAGAAGCATCCCAAGGAATTACCAGGTCAACCCAACTAAATATGCCCCTCTTTATCAAAATAATTCTCCTTGAAGGCATACTCCACAAGAGAAACAACAATCCAAATCCCAATTTCTATCAGATTGAGCTTTAATATTACTATTGCAACTGGCACTCTAGTCTCCAAACCATGTATTCTAGATGGTTCCTTCAACAGGTAAAGCTTAAAGGGTTTGCAAAATGGGGCCAGGCAGCTAATATGTCTACATGCATGTTATTAAGAGGAATATGTATGTGAAGTATAAATATTGATATTTTTATTGAGTTCAATGTAAATAAAAGCTGACAGTATATTAAGTACTAGATAATAGATCATGAGCAAACCCTACCTCAGTTAAAAATCTGTGGTACTTCCCTGGTGGTCCAGTGGTTAGGACTCCATGCTTCCACTGCAGGGGACATGGGTTCGATCCCTGGTCGGGGAACTAAGATCCTGCAAGCTGCACGGCCAAAAAATTTTTTAAAAATGAGAAATTTAAAAATAAATGAACAAAAACTTGTGTTAAGCTCTATGGGAGAGCGAGTCAGGGACTAAACTCCCCAGCCTCACTTCATCCAGAGCATTTTGGAACATGCTTGTCTCCTTTCTGGCTGAATCTCTGTCCTCGTGCCTCTGAGCTGAGGACAGTTGCCCACTCCCAGGTTACTCAGAGCCTAAAGGGGCTATCCCAGGATTAGAAGAAGATTTCCCTGGAGCCCCAGTGCCAATGGCTGAAGGAGCTAGTGTTGAGGAGGTGCCAGGGCTGAAAGTTCAGCTTTGCACAGAGGAGGCCACACCAGCTCACTGGGATTCCACTGTGGGTGCAAAGCCAGGTGATGAGTTTGCAGGCCAAAGTAGTGGACCCATCTTCCTCTCACAAGCTCCTTTCATGCACATCTTACAGCCCGTTTCTCTAGGGCTGTGACATGTTCAGCTTCCATTGTCCGATAGCATCGCTCACCATCCCATCTCTCTCTCTCACCTGTGTGAAGGCAATGCTTGTCTCTTGTTCAATGGTTTGGTTATATCTCTTACTATACTATGCCATATTGATGTTCTTGTCCTATATAAGTATAAAATGAGTATGAATATTTTTTTCCTTAATCTAGTCTAGTAAATGCACTTTAAATCATTCATCAAGGGCTTCCCTGGTGGCGCAGTGGTTGAGAATCTGCCTGCTAATGCAGGGGACATGGGTTCGTGCCCTGGTCTGGGAAGATCCCACACGCCGCGGAGCAACTAGCCCCGTGAGCCACAACTACTGAGCCTGCGCGTCTGGAGCCTGTGCTCTGCAACAAGAGAGGCCACGACAGTGAGCGGCCCGCGCACTGCGATGAAGAGGGGCCCCCGCTCACCGCAACTGGAGAAAGCCCTCGCACAGAAACGAAGACCCAACACAGCCAAAAACAAACAAATAAATAAATAAATAAATCATTCATCAAAGCTGAATTCCTTTTTTTAAAAAATATTTATTTTGGCTGTGCTGGTTCTTAGTTGCAGCATGCGGACTCTTAGTTGCGGCATGCACGTGGGATCTAGTTCCCTGACCAGGGATCTAACCCGGGCTCCCTGCATCGGGAGCGCAGTCTTACCCACTGGACCACCAGGGAAATCCCAAACCAGAAATCTTAAGGGGGATGAGTCAAATAATTTGTGCTTTTAAAATATCCCTACCTCTTCTTTGGGGAAGCATAAACTTATATATATATATTTTTTGTTACAGGATACGACGGTATTTTTCTGATATATTTAACTCCTTAGATGCTGCCATTATTGTGGTGACTCTACTGGTCAATATTGCTTATATTTTCTATGACTTTAAGGTTCTTAAAGATTTCCCCAAGTAAGAAACATATGCTTCCCTTCTCTTAAAGTTTTTCTTTCTTAAAAAATATTTTCTGTGGCTTTCATTTTGTGTCATCTTTTTAACTCTGAATGTGCTAATTCTGTGCTAAATGAGCTGCTCGAAAATGAAACGTTGAGATAAATTTCCACATACCTGGAAACTAAAGGATGCTGGTGTTTAGGGACCAGTGAAGGGTGTCCACACTGAGTACCTTGGGTTGAATGAAGAAGATGACGCCCCCAAAGAAGAAACTGGGGACTTGCCTCTTGTCCTAACTTGAACTTCTCTACATTTTGAAATTCCCACTAAATTCCCACTTGTGCTTCAACCACAAATTTCTTACACGTGAAATTCCTGGGTTTTTCCTATAACCAAGAGAGTACTGGTTTGAGTCGATGAAAAATTTGAGTGCCTCCAATGATGATTCTCTAAAAAGGAACAAATGGAAGAGAAAAACGAGGTGACATGGGTAGAAACACAGAGGTACAATTTTTGCAGTATAGTTAACATGATGAAAGCTGAGGCAAGGTTAGAACTGTTAGGGATCAAACAAAAATGTGTATGAGAGACCGATGGCTTTTTTCTTTCTCCTCCTCTTTCTACTGTGGCAGTGAGAAGAAAAAGAGCAAAAGTGTTCTAGGATGTAGCTGTTGGGTGGCTCACTAGGCTCATTCCTTAGTCAGATAGCTTGCCACTTCCTGCACTCCAGCTTCTCAGGACTTTCCCTCAGGTCCCAACAAAACTTGATGTGACAAGCTTTTGGAGTTTTTGAAAATAACCAAAACCAGTATGGTCTTCAGACAGGCAACCTCAGCATCACCGAAGAGCTTGTCAGAAATACAAGAAGAAAAACACCTCAGGGCCCACTCTAGACCTACTGAATCAGTATGCACACTCAAGCTAGAGAAGCGCTAGCCCAAACCATCAGTTCTTTGCCATCGTGTTTCTTCCTGATGGTAGGAGACACACTTGGGAAGTAACTCATCTGCTACCTGCCTGATGTGTGTTCACAGCTCTAGTGAACCCCTGTTACTCATGGGAGTGACAGAGGGGAATGAGAATTCTGTTTTGATGGGAAAAAGATTGAAAAATGCTTGTCTTAAACCACAGAAGTTAAACCCACAAATTCTGAGAGTCTACCATATGACTACTTCTTTAAATCAGAGTTTCTCAACACCAGCACTACTGATATTTTGGACAGATACATTTTTAGTAAGGGAGCTGTCCTGTGCATCGGTACTGAACAGCTTCCCTGGCCTCTAACCACTAGATGCAAGTAGCAGCCCCTCACAGGCAGTTGTGACAACGAAACATGTCTCTGGACATTGCCAAATATGCCCAGGGTGGGTGGGGTGGGTGGGAGGCTTGGGCCAGGGGGTCGTGTGCAGAATTGCCCCTGGTTAAGAGCCACTGCTCTAAACTTAGTCCATACTGACAAAATCCTCTGTTTCTAAAGCAAAAATGAATCTCTTTTTGTTAGATTGACAATTATTTTACGACCTCTACGACTTATCACTCTGATAAGAGTTTTTCATCTGGCTCATCAAAAACGACATCTTGAAATGCTGACCAGGAGGATGGTAAGTGGGCAAAATATGTTTATGATTCAGAAAAAATGTTTGTGCTTCAGGAAATACTGGCAAGGGTTGTAGATATCTATATATTGTTCTTTTTTTATGTTGATTTATGTTTTACAAATGAATGATTGTTTTAAACCCTCAGGTTTCAGGAAACAAACGGCGATACAAGAAGGATGGATTTGAGTTAGACCTCACTTACATTACTGGTTTGTGAAGTTTTCCTATATTAACATCACGTTTTTCTTGTGTGTGAGTAAGTAATTATATGCTAATTTTGTTCTTTCCCTGTCTGAGGCATGTTCTTTCAAAGCATTTTTTATCCACGAAGACATATGCCACTATGATAGTGGGACATATTTGGAGTTTAACCCTGAAAATGGAAAAATCTTAATTTTCATCTCAATTCAGGGCTACTTGCTTATAGTATAGGAAGTTGAATGGATTTTCAGCTGACTGCATTTGTTTGGTTTAGAATTTATTGTATTCTAGTAGTTATCCTCGGTCCCAAGGATTTCAGAGAGGCCTGTTCTCTTCCTAGAACGCTGAAGTCATTGCTTTGTAGGTCTGAGTTTCTGAGTCAGGGGAACACTGGAAAACATCCTAGGAGTTCCCAACATTGCTGGAGCCCAGATCTCTCATTTTTCTTTGGTGTTTAAATAAGAAATCAATTCCCACCACAGGGGGCCCTCCAGACTAAAGTCAACGCAAATCTGTTGCATAAGGTTAGAACCAGTTGAGACTTGGGAACACTGAATGTAACGGTCAAAATAGTGGATACTTTAATATCCAGTACTGGATATTAAAGTTGATTATCCTGAGGGTTAGTTAGCTTTTTTCCTGTCATTCTCAATCCTGACAGTTCTTTTCTATGAAAGCAGTCTGATTATATGTAAGTCGAGTTCTCATATATTGTTTCACATCTATAACATTTGTTAATAGTGACTATTTTGACTTCCAGAGCGTATTATTGCCATGTCATTCCCATCTTCTGGAAAGCAGTCTTTCTATAGGAATCCCATTAAGGTAAGAGTTTTTATCTAACAAATGCTCACATTTCTCAGTAAACATAGACTGTGGAATTGTGAGATAATGTGGGCCCAGAGATGACACTGTTCTCCTAAAAATTTACTCTTTCAGGTAAAAACTTATCATGGATTGCTATCAATTAGCTTTCGCTCTGTGATGAATCACCCGCAAACTTAAATGACTTATAACAGCAAACATTTACTTTGCTCGTGATAATGTGGTTTGTGAATTTGAGTTGGGCTTAACTGATCAGGGACACGCTTAACTAATTTCAGCAGAGCTAACTCATGCATCTGTGGGCAGCAACTGGGCATCTGAGGGTTGGCTAGTCTAAAATGGCATTGCTGGATGGCTCCAAGTGATGTCTCATTCTGTAACAGGCTAGCTCAGGCTTCTTCACATAAGGCAGTGGCAAGGACCTCACTAGCATCAAGCAAAAGAATGCTGAGGCCCTGGCTCTCAACTAGTATAATGTGGCTTCTACCTTATCCTATTGGACAAGCAAACTACAAACCCGGTTCAGATTCAAGCAGACGACAGATGCCGTCTCTGGAAGGCAGGAATTGTGGTGAATTGTGGGTGTTTTTCATGGTCTGTCATAGGGAAGAAGATTGAGAATTCTTTAACTAAAATGTATATTCTTAGATTGAGATCCTAAATTACAGTGGATACATACTGCTTTAGGTCCCGTAGATTAAATAAAGTTCAAACATCAAGTGATGCTTACTATGAAATGCCAGTTAAAAGTCATTGTTTAAGAAGTTTGCATATGTGTGTGGGCGTGTATACATTAGTGCAATTTGCAGTATTTGTTCTATCTCAATAAAACTGTAATTATGTATGTATATATGTCTATATATAAGTATGTATATATATAATTATACTTTGAGGCATGTAAATTGTGCTAATCTCATGTATATCTTGATAAAATTATATATAGGTATATATACAGCCAACACCCCTATCAAAATATAGAACATTTCTTGCTCTTTTTCAGTCAATACCCCAACACACTGGAGGTAATTACTATTCTCCCTTGTGTCACAACAGATTAGTTCTACTTTTTCTTGAATTTCACATAAATGGAATCACAGACTACATCTTCTGTGACCAGCTTTCTTTGCTTAAAATGAATTCTGTGGGATTTATCCAATATTGTTGGGTGTACAGTAGTTCTTTCTAAATAGTATAAAATAATATTTATTGCTTCTAGAATACTATTGAAAACTCAAGCATTCAGTTTACTTACAGAAATTATATTATTATACATTGCTTCACAAAGGCAGCAAACACATTACACTCTAAAAAGTCTATTTTACAGAAAATTAAAAATTCTAAATATCAAAAGGTACATCTGAAGAAACAAGTATAAATTTGGCAGCCAGTAATTTTGACAGGAAGTTGTACGGCTTGCATGACTTTAATCTGTGAATATGGCCTTCAGTCATTTAGCTCAAGTTCATCATTAATTTATTTTTCCAGTGTAATTGTGTTTCATACCATTGACATTTGCATACTCTAGAATATGTTAGAAAGAAATGTGTAGTATTCACAAATGTTCAGAAAAGCAAGCAAAAGTTCTGTGAATCTGCCCAGTTCTTCTGAGACGGTCTCACGTCAGCTTCATAAGCATATTCAATCCTACAAAATAGTAAGCTAATGTTTGAACACAATTTCCAAGATAAAGCACATTTTCTCACAAATAGTGAAGTCTTTTCTCAAGCACCACAAAAGCATACAAAAGAATTTTAGTTTGAACAGATCTCTCAGAACGTGTTTAACCTGATATTTCAACAGACTTAAAGTTTCCATGGTTTCACAAGGACCAGATTTTTAATTACTTAGAGGAGAAAGAAATGGCCTTGAAAGATGTGGACTCGATCATTACCAGTAGAAAAAGTATCCAATGCATACCTTATAGAGACAGAAAAATAGAACATTTCCTGTCTCAGAATAATGTGTATGTAATTATATGTAGTATATATTATATATACTATACTATACAGCATATATAAGATAATGTATAGTTGTACATGAAATTATATAATATATAATACATTTCCCTCTTAAAATAGTGTATATTTAAATAAAATGTATATTATAGTATATATTAAATATATATTAATATATAATGTATAAAATATAAAATTAGTATATAGTAAATGTAATAATTATATGTTATATATTACTGCATATAAATTTTATATAGTATAACTATTATTCTATTTATAAATATATATTACATATATATCTTATCTCTTATAGAAACAGAAAAATATAACATTTCCCCCTTAGAATAATACATGTATACTTATAGATAATATATATTATACAGAAAAATATATAATTACATGTATAAATTATATATTATATGTATATGTCTTATAACATGTAAATATATTATTCCATTTATAAATATATAATATAAACTCATCTCTTATAGAAACAGAAAAATATAACATTTCCCCCTTTATAATAATATATTTATATATAGTATATTATGTTATTGTATATAATTATATAATATATAAATTATATAACTATATATTACACATCATATAATTATAACAATATAAGTATGCATATATTATGAATATATTAACAGCATAAATATATAATACTATAAGTAGATATGTAACTTATATAAATTTATAATTTATATATTATATAATTTATATTTTGTATGAATGATATGTAAATTAAAATTTATATATCATTTATGCAATATATAATTCTGTTATATATATTAGTTGTATATAATATATGTTATATTACTTTATTTTATATGATATGTATTATATTACATATGTTATATCATATAACATATATAACATATTATAAAATATGTTACACATAAATATACATATATTATTCTAAGGGAGCAAATTTTTAATTTTTCTCTTTCTGTAAAAGATGAACATATATGTAATTTATATTTATAAATATAAATAATATAACTACCATGAAACCCTTTAATTCATATGGTAAATGTTGAAACTATGACCAAAATATGAAAACTACCAGAGCTGTTAGAAAAAGACTAGAAGCCTTTTCACATATGTATAATCTAAGCATGATACTCTCCAAAAAAAAAAAAAAAGAATTGTAATTATTACCTTCCAGTTTGAAAACTTTAATTCTAAATTAAAAAAAAAAATCTATACACAAGCCACTGATTTAACCACATCCTCACCCGCCCCCCAAAAAAGGTGTTTAGTAAGCAGGACCCGGAAGAGCTGATATTCACAGTTCCTACAAGAACAACTCTTTCAGGGTTTATCCCATGAAGTACTTTATTTTACAACCTTCTTCTCATGCAAAACTAAAGGTCCATGTGATTACACAGAAATTTCATACAGTGTAAAACTAGAACTGAGTGTGAAATACTGCATGTAAGTATTTCTAAATAGTCTTGTTCTATCGGTTCATCAGTGACTTCTGTGGCTTTATAGTCATTTTCTGTGGAAGATTCTGAGAGAATCTCTCCAGTTCTACTGGAATTGGAGCCTCCTAATTCTTTTTCATGGCAGTCAGAATCCTACTTGCAGGGCCTCTGTTTTCACTGTCTTCTGAATGTAAATCTGTCTCATCCTGAGACAGATGAGATTCCTCTGTTTGATTATTTTCCACAGAATTCTCTTCATTTATAGTTAAGGCATCATCAGATTCTTTCTCTTGAATTTTTTTTCCTGGAGTCATTTCTGTTGTTAAAGACACTCGTCCTCTTCATCCTCTTCTCTTCGTCTTTATTCTTAGATGAAGCTGGTTCTTCTGTTTCTTCTGTCATAACTGAAGAAGTATGACTAGAAGTTGTTTGGTCATCTCTGACTTCACCTTCTTTGTCAAACTTGAGTTTTTTAACCTCATGTTCCTCAGCTCCCAGACCATATTCGTTTGGATGTTTATTTTCTATACGGCTGACTGAGGAACTCCTGATCCAGATGTCAGAGTCATTGTGAATTTTGTCCTAGTCATGCTGTAAGTTTGTAAAGACTCTTTGCTCACTGTGCTCTGAGGCAAACCATTCCTCCCTCCCTCCCTCCCTCCTTCCCTTCCTCCCTCCCTCCCTTCTTTCCTTCCTTCCTTCCTGTTCTCTCCCTTCCTCCCTTGCTGTTCTCTCCCTTCCTCCCTCTCTCCCTCCCCACCCCATTCTCTCTCTCTCTTTGTTTTTGTATAAGTTGCAGGAGTACAGCATTAAAATCCAACATCTGTATACACTACAAAGTGATCACCAGCACAAGTTTAGCTGCCGTCTGTCACCATACGGTTGACCCTCTACCTATTTCAGCCACACCCCAAACCCCTTCCCCTCTGGTAACGAGTAATCTGTTCTCTGTATCTATGTTTGGTTTTGTTCACTTTTGTTTTATTTTTTTAGATTTCACATATGAGTGAAATTGTACGGTGTTTGTCTTTCTCTGCCTGACAATTTCACTTAGCATAATACTTTCAAGGTCCATCCATGTTGTTGCAAATGGCAGGACTTCATTCTTTTATGGTTGAGTTGTATTCATTGTGTGTGTGTGTGCGTGCGTGCACACACACACGTATTTATCACATCTTCATTCATCAGTGGACATTTGGGTTGTTTCCATATCTTGGCTGTTGTTAATAATGCTGCAGTGAATATAGGGGTGCATGTATCTTTTGGAATTATAGTGGTTTTTTGTGTTCCTTGGCTAAATACCCAGAAGTGGAATAGCTGGGATCATATGGTATTTCCAGTCTTAATTTGGGGGGTAATCTCCGTGCTGCTTTCCATAGTGGCTGCTCCAATTTACAGTCCCACCAACAGTGTTTGATGGTTCCCATTTCTCCACATCCTCTCCAACATTTGTTATTTCTTACCTTTTTGATAATAGCCATTCTAATAAGCGTGAAGTGATATCTTATTGTGGTTTTGATGTGCATTTTTCCCTAATGATTAGTGATGCTGAACATCTTTTCTTGTGCCCATTGGCCATCTGTATATCTTCTTTGGAAAGTTGTCTATTCAGGTCCTCTACCCATTTTTTAATTGGGGTGTTTTTTTGTTGTATAGTTCATATATTTTGGGTATTAACCCCTTATTGGATATATAAATTGCAAATATTTTTGCCCATTCACTAGGTTGCCTTTTCGTTTTGATCATGGTTTTTACCACCATGCAGAAGCTTTTCAGTTTGATGTAGTCTCATTTGTTTACATTGGCTTTTGTTTCCCTTGCCTTTGGAGTCAGATCCACAAAAACATTGCTCAGAGCAATGTCAATGAAATTACCAGCTATGTTTTCTTCTAGGAATTTTATGTTTTCACATCTTTCATTCAAGTCTTTAATCCTTCTTGAGTTAATTTTTGTGTATGGAGTGACATAGTGGTATAGGTTCATTCTTTTGCATGTGGCTGTCCAGTTTTCCCAACACCATAGATTAAAGAGACTATCCTTTCTGTATGTCCTTTGCTCCTTTATCATAAATTAATTATCCATATATGTGTGGGGTTTTTTCTGGGCCCTCAGTTCTGTTCCATTGATCTATGTGTTTGTTTTTGTGCCAGTACCCTACTGTTCTGATGACTTCAGCTTTGTATCAATAGTATAGTTTAAAATCAGGGAGCATGATAACTCCAGCTTTGTCCTTCTTTCTGAAGATGGGCTATTCAGGATCTTTTGTGGTTCCATACAAATTTTAGAACAAATTACACTTTTCTTAAAGCTTGTTAACCACCTACTAACTTCCTTCTCTGGTAGCTTTAAACAATGTGTATTTACAGTAGAGGCTAATCAGAGTAGTCATCACAACTTTTGTGGGCTATTTGAAAACCATCAGTGGGTTAGATATGACTTGGAATGTATGTACCTTTTTATTCCCTGAATCTCCTATAAAAGGTGCTAAGTGACGGACCAGTGAATAAAAGGGTGATAATCATTTTAGGTTAGTCCTAGGAAAAGGCTTATGTTGGTGCCATGTGGAATATGTAAGGTATGTGTCCATCTTTTTTAGGAAGTTGTACGGTTCCTGGATACCAAGCATCAAAACCACTACCGAGTCTACAACCTCTGCAGTATGTACATGACTTGATATTTTGCTATTATAGATAGAAAACAGGTCACTCACTGCATGTAAGAAGGTGACTCAGTTTTTACGTTTCCTTTAATCGTAGGTATTTGGTGGTGGTGGGAAGTGAGTTTTAAAAAGTCTCCATCTTGTGCTGGCTCTATTTGGTAGGAAGAGAAAGTGCAACAGCACACAGTACCCCGTGAGGTAGGCAGGAGACTGGGGGCAGAGCTATTTTAGGAGACTCAGGTCTAGTGGTAGTAGGTTTTGGAAAATATTTGTTTTTTCCTGCCAGCTTGTGTTTTGAAGACAATTCAACAAATGCATGCTCTAACCCACTAGGAATGAGGAGTGAGGAGACCAGGGCCCTGCATGGGAAGAAACCCCAAAACCCTATAGCAAACAAACTATAGCCCAGCTGACCCTCTTCCTGTATATTAAATGGACATTTTCAGGAGGCAAGTATTTTGGTTGGTTGCATTGGCTTATGCTCTGTGTAACCTTCTGATAATGGAGCGAGTAGCCTGCTAGAAAAGTACAAGTAAGGCCTATTAAACCAAAATAATTTGGGCTTATGTTACTCAAGATGGACAAAACACTACTCTACTTTTTTTATTATTATTATTATTATTTTTTTTTTTTTTGCGGTACACGGGCCTCTCACTGTTGTGGCCTCTCCCGTTTTGGAGCCCAGGCTCCGGACGTGCAGGCTCAGCGGCCATGGCTCACAGGCCCAGCCACTCCGCGGCATGTGGGATCTTCCCGGACCAGGGCACGAACCCGTGTCCCCTGCATCGGCAGGCGGACTCTCAACCACTGCGCCATGGGGGAAGCCCCTACTTTTATTTTTGAGACCCTTACGTTTCTTTTAGAGCAGCAGGAGCCAGACAGAAAGCTCCTTTTAAAGGTAGAGGAGGAATTTCAAATAGAAAAGTATAACTTATTTATACCTTGACCATTTACTGTGTTTATTAGGGTTAGAGATATGACCCGTGCATCATTTATTTCAGGTGAAAGAGCTTATGATGCTAAGTACTTCCATGATAGGGTCCGTCGATACATGATTGACGATCACAATGTCCCCTCTTTGAGGTAAGTTTGATGCCAAGCTGGCTGTCAGAAGGGGGCTAAATACAAAGGGCTTGATTTTTTTGGGACGTATTTTCACTCAACTAAAAATCTTTCACTTGGAATCAGTGAGATGGTGGCGTTCTCCAAGGAAGTAAAAGAGTGGATGGCTCAAGATGAGGAAAACATCACAGTGATTCACTGTAAGGGGGGCAAAGGTAAAAAACATTTTTCTTTTTCTTTCTCTTCTTCTAAAGAAATTTGAAAAATATATTAAAGTACACCAACAAGATATGTTCTGCTATTAACCGGTATTAATCATTGTTAACATTTTTTACTATTAGCTTCAAGACTAAAGGAAGGGGAAGGAAAGAGGGAGGAAGTGGGGAGGAAAGGAAGAAAGAGTAAAGAGGAGAAGAAAGCAGGAATAGAAGAACTGAGGAAGGTTAAGTGTGTTTTCCCTTGTTTATTGACTATTTGGGTTTCTTCATTTTTGATTTGCCAAAATATCTGTCAAAATACAAACACTGTTTAACTTTAGAAACCATCAGAGCACTTTTCATTTTATTTAAGGTTATTCTTAAACTTTGTGAGGACCTTTTAAAGTTAAGAGTGTCGACAGCAATGCCATTTCAAAGACCAAAAATTATACTGGAGTTTTTATAGTGTAATGATACATAGAAGTTGCTTTTGGTGGGGGGAAAATGGGGGTGGTGGGAAAGCCAGTTGTAAATTCAACCAATTTAACTTGAGTCAGATTTTCTCTCATTCAGATTTAAGCTTTTAATAATCATCTAGGCATATTTCACAATTTTTGATAAGTAAGGAATTATGGTTTCGTTGGGCTGTGAAACCGTTTTTTATATTAAATTCGAGGAAAACACACTTTAAAACTGCCTTCTGTAATTGAGTAGAATAAAGTTTTAGTCTTATGTGAAAAGTAGTTCCAAGCTCATGAGTTAGTAGGCAAGTTCTATCTTGCCTATCTTCTACAGGTCGAAATATTCTGTATGTACGGCAGTTTACAACATTGTGCCTAAATGAAGAATACAGAGGTTGAACCACATGGAATTGCCTTTCTTTGGACCATCTTTTACTTTAAAAAAAAAAGGCCATTTAATATGGCTCAACCAAAATATTATAATCTAAGAGTTGGCTTTAGTTTTCTTTTAATCAGGTTAATTCCCTGCTTAAAGGAAAACCTTCATTTTAAATTTAATTATTTTTTCTGAGGGCAGACTTACATTATTCTGTGTTCATGTGTGTTTCATTGCTTTTCCTTTAGGATTGTTTGGAAGGCTAGTATTCACTTGGTCTGTACCAGAGCAGCTCCTTTTTTCAAGTTTTCATTCATCTTGGTTTTGCTTCTTTTTGTTGGTTGATGCCTGCACATTACCAGTAATATCATGATAGCCCAAATATTTTATTATTGATTTATAGGACTTCTTTAAATAATCTGGGTGCTAATTTTTTGTTAGCAGTTTGTATTGCAAATATCTTCTTCCACTGTGTTGTCTGTTAAATTTGATTATGATTTATTTTGTCATATAGAATTTTTAAATTTTTAACATAGTGAAGTTTATCAATCTTTTGTGTGTGTGTGGTTTGTGCATTTTGGTCACGTTTAAGAAATCCACCCATACACTGAGGTGGTGAAGATATTCTCCTTATAAAATAGTAAAGTTTCGCTTTTTACATTTAGGTCTTTAATCTAATTGGAATTTGGGGAGGGAGATTTTTTTTCCATGTGGATAGACAATTGTCCTAAAACCATCTATTACATGCTCGTGTAGTCCCCATCAACTTGTAGTCCCTTCTCAGTCATATACCAAGTTTCCATATGTATTTGGGACTGTCTGTGAATTTTCTATACCACACTATTATAATTTTTATAGCTTTATAATGTATCTTGATAAAGGCAGAAATCTCTTGACTCTTCTTACATTTAATTTTAGAATTTTATCAAGTTCTACAAGAAAATATATTTGGGATTTTTATTGGAACTGCATTGAATCTATAGATTAATTCAGAAGCATTGAGAACTTTGCAATATTGAGCTGTACATGAATAGTTTTCTATTTATTTGAATCATCTGATCTTTCAATAATATTTTGTACTTCTCTTCATGATGGTCTTGTATATCTTTGCTAAATTCATCCCAAGACACATTGCTACTGCACAAGGAAGCTTTTTTCTATTACATTTGGATTGGTTCCAATTTTTACTATTATAATGCTGCTATGAAATACATTTTTCTTGTTGCACGTGTGCCCACATTTCTGTTGAGTGTAGACCTTGGACTAAGATTGTTTTGTCTTAGATAATGAATCTCAAACTTTAATAGATGATGTCATCTGTTTTCCAAAACAGTTGACAATTTACACTCCACTGGCATTGCATAGAAGTTCCAAGTGTTCCACATCCTTACCAACACTTGGATTTCTCAGTCATTTTATTTTTAGCTGTTGGGTGGGTATGTAGTTGTATCTCATTATGGCTTTCATTTGCATTTCTATGGTTACTAATAAGATTGAGAAAGTTTTCATAGGTTTATTATGATATCCTTGCATATTCTTTTTTGTGATGTATCTGTTTAATTTCCTTGTCTATTTTTATCCTGGATTGTTTGTTTTTCTCCAGTTGACTTGTAGGAATTCATTATATATTCTCAATTTCAACTCTGTTGTTTGTTTTATGTATTATACAGTATTACAAGATAGCTTTTCTGCTCTGTGATTTGCCATTTCTCTCTGAGCATCTTTTGGTTAACAGCACTTCTTTACTAACATAGTCAGTGTACATTGTTCTTTCTCTTCTTAAGGTTAGTGTTCTGTGTCCTAATTAAGAAATCTTTCCCTGAGTTTAAAAATACATAGTCCTATATTATCTTATATAAGTTTTATTTCGTTTGGAATTGATTTATGTGTGTGGTGTGAGGAAGGGGTCAAGTTTTATCATTTTCCGTATGGCTGTCTAATTGTTTCAGCACACTGATTTCATTTCCTTGCTGTTCTGCAGGACATGGGTCTGTTTCTGAACTTTCTAATCTATTCATTGCTTTTTCATCTATCTGTGTGCTAGTAGCGCAACTCTCTTACTTGTCTTAGCTTTCTAATAAGTCCTGATTTCCTTTCAAGGGAGTCCACTTATCTTGTTCTTCACAGTTGTTTGGGTTTTTTAGGTCATCTACATTTCCGTATACATTTTGGAATCAGCTAGTCAAGACACACACACGCACACACGCACACACACACACACCCTGATGGAACTTTGGAATTTCATTGAGGCTGTAGATAGAGGGGAATTGAAATCTTTACAATACTGAGTTTTCCAATCCACGAATGGAAATATCCACTCATGTAGTTAAGTCTTCTTCAATCTCTCTTTATAATGCCTTTTCATTTTCTGCATAGAAAGCTTGTATATGTGTGGTTAGATTTATTCCTAGATATTTGATATTTTGATATTTTAACTATTATAAATTATATCCCTTGGAAATTTTTATGTCCTAAATGTGTTTTTGTTGATGCTCTAAATGCTGTTGATTTTACTAACCTTGCAATCAGCAAACTTAACTAAATTCTTTCATTAATTCTATTAACTTGTCTGTAAATTCTTTTGGATTTTATGGCACATGATTATATCATATGAAATAATGAACTAAATTTTTCCTTTTCAATCCTTTTTTTCCCTAGCACTGGCTAGAACCTTTGGTACAGTGTTGAATTATACGTGATGATCGCAGGAATCCTTGTTCTCCCGCTCTCACAGGAAAAGCTTTCAGCATCTCGATTACTTTAGGGTGTGTGTGTGTGTGTGTTAGTGTTAGATATTCTCTATCAGATTAAGACATTCCTTTAATTTGCTAAGAGTTTTTATAATGAATGAATGTTGAATTTTATCGGAAGATTTTTCTGTGTCTTTAAAATAATATGATTTCTTACCTTTATTTATTAATCTGGTTGATTACATTGATTATAAAGTAGTAAACTAACCTTGAATTCCTGGAATAAACACAATTTTGTTGTGCTCTATTATTTTTTAATAAATTGTTGGATTCTGTTTGCTAATATTTTCTTAAGGATTTTTGTATCTATGTCATGAGTAAGAGTGGCTATAGTTTTCAAATTTTGGCTTCATAAACCAAAATTAAGTTGTACTTACTCTTTTTTTTTTTAAGTCTCTGGATGAGTTTGTATAAGTTGACATTTTTTTTCCTTACATGTAAGGTAGAATTCAGTAGTAAAGCCACAGTGGCCTCAGCGGGGGAATTGGCCTTAGTTTCTCTGTGGGGAAGTTTTTAAAGTATGGCTCAATTTCTTTATTAGATATGGGATTATTTATAATTTTATTTCTTCTGCGCATTTTGGGTATTTTCCCAAGCATTTGTTCATTTTATCTAAATTTTCAAATGTCTTGGCATCAAATTGTCTTAAAATATCCAATTCTAATGTCTACAGTGGTGTTCCCTTTTTCATTCCTTACATTGCTATTTTTGGTGCCTTCTCTGTTGTTTCTTTTGATTAGTCTCACCAGGAATGTACTAATTTTATTAGTCCTTTCAAAGTACCATGTGTTTTGGCCTTACTGATCTTCCCTATTATTTGTTATTTCATCATTTACTTTAGTGTTTCCTTTCTTCCACTTTCTTTGGTTTAATTTGCTGTTTTTTTCCTAACTTCTTGAGATGGATGCTTAACTCATAGATTTTCAGCCTTTCTCTTTTCTAGTTAGCGTTTAAGGCTAAAATTTCCCTCTAAGAATAGATTTAGCTTCATCACACAAGTTTTTATGTATATTCATTATTATTTAGTTCAGAATATTTTCTAATTTCCATTGTGCTTGTTTCTTAGACTCATGGTTTATATAGGAATATACTGTCTTATTTTCAAACATGAGGATTTTGTAATTATCTTCTAGTTATTCATTTCTGGTTGTATTGCATTGTGGTCAGAGGACATATGCATCTTTTTAGTTCTTTGAGACGTATTTAGACTTGCTTTATCGCCCAGAATTTGGTTAATTTTATCAAATGTTTTCTGTGCACTTGAAAATAAAGTGTATTATGCATTGTCCTGAACAGTGTTCTATATGTGCCCCTTAGGTTGTTTGTTAATTGTTTTATTCAAATCTTCTATATCCTTACTGATATTTTATTTTGGTTTGCTTGAATTCTTTGCAGCATAATTCCTTCCTCCCACCCCCACCATTTGCTTGGAAGTCATATACTCTTTTTATATTCCTTAGTAATTTCTCTAAAGATTTCAACCGACATCCCTTATTCAGCTATCAGTTTTTGCTTTTTTCTTAGTATTGACCTTGTATCTTCCTGAACTCTTTAATTAGTTTTAGGGGTTAGCCTATAGATTTACTTGGACTTTTCTAGTCTGCAAATAATGAGAGTTTGTTTCTTCTGTTTTTAATCCCTATACATTTTGTTTTTCTTATCTTACAATACTGGCTAAGCCATGTAGTAAATAGAAGCAGTGAATAGTGGATAGTTTGTTTAGTTCCTGGCTTTAAGAGGAGTGTTACCATTTCATCATTAATATGATATACCTGGTAGGTATTTTGGTAGACTTCCTTTCACCATAGTTAAAAACTTAAAACCTTTTTCCAATAGCAAAAGTTTAGTGAATGAATATATGTTTATGTTTTAAGTTAAAATACTGAAGACAAGTATAAATCATTTTAATGATTCCTTGCATACCTGACTTGACTGGATGAGAGGGCCTCTACTTTGTCTGTGGTTGTGCTTATCCATAGCCACTGGGACATGAATCTGCAAGTTTTTTTTCGAATGGGAATATATAAGGGCTGTAAAGGCTCAGAGATGTCCTCCAGAATTGAAATGTTAGCCATCCATGCTAGAGAGCTACAGAGCTAGATTGTTAATGGTCAGTAGCCTCCTTTAGCAAGAAGCTTTTACTTATCAGAGCACAGGGTGGTACAAAGTCCTCTTTGGAAGTACTTGGCTTAGAATATTGTTTTTCAAACTATGGGTTGCAAAATAAATTTAGTGGTTCATTTTTTTAAAAGGATAGAATAGAAAATAGGGTGCATCTTAAGGTAAAAGGGTAAGTTTGGAATTACATAAAATAAAGTTCAGCATATACTGGCTAAGACAAAAGCTACAGTTCATTGTAGAAAGAACAGATGCAATGTACTTTTTAACTCACATTTTGTATGGCAGGACAAAAATATAAATTAGAAAAAAACCATGAGACTTTGAGGATAAAATGACATGAAATCAAGGATTTGCTTTAACATGCTGGTGGGGGGCTGGGGTGCGTGTAGAGAGTGGGAGGGAAAGAAGGATGAGGGAAGAAAAGGAAGAAACAAGTATAACAATTAATATGATAATTATCGAATCTGGGGAACAGGTATATGGGGGCTCATTATTCTGTTCTTTCTACTTTAATATATGTCTTATAACACAAAAAAAACCTCTGACTAAAATGGAAGGAATAATAGGTATGGCAAATGCTAGGTGGTGTTTTGGGTTCTGTCCACGTTTTATCTTTTATAGTTTCTTTTATTTACATTAGTAGGAAAACAGGATGTGTAATTAGCTCTTAATTGGTAGGTATCTCTTTAGCTTTAGAGTCCTGGAGCAGAGCTCATTGCCTCTGCCTGTTACTGCAGTCTCCAGGGGTCATGATTCAAGAACAATATACACGTGCCCATCCATGCACACAATTAGCACAGAACTCCAGGTAGAACCTCAGAACAAGCAGTGTAAGGGCTTTGTCTACCTCTGAATTGAAATATTTTGAACCAGCACTTTCAGAGTGGAAGAAAATCAATCCAAAATGAACTCTAAATACTTCTGAGAGTAGTTTTATACCAAGTGCTGCCATGGGCAATGGTTCATGAGCTAACTTCTTTTCTAGGAAGAACTGGAACTATGATCTGTGCCTACCTTCTTGCCAGTGAAATATTTGCAACCGCAGAGGTATGAAAGATGCTCCTACCAGTGCTGTCTTAGGCTGATTGAATTTGCTAGCTCTGAAACCTCGCTGGTGGGATGTTAACATGATCCCTGAGTCATGGTAATTAATGGAGTTATAATTGGAGAGGTGATTATTAGAACGCCTGGTTTGGATACTTTCTCATTTAACTGGCACTAGTTAGTAACTGACCTCAGGGCCTCTTTCTTTGGGACGGGATGAGGGTGAGGTCAATGAGACGCTCACCTTGGACACAAAATTTAAGGGAATGCCAAAAATCTCAGTAATTAAGATAAATAGTATTCCAGTGCAGCATTTAAAAAATCTAAGTTAATGCCAAAAAATCCATCGTGGATACAATATGAATATTTTAAATAAAGACAGGACACAACAGAGTCCAGATTAATGTGAAATGAGTAAGGTCAAGTTGTGAAAGTTCAAGAAAACCTCAGCAATACAGAAGCTTGACTTGCCTCCCCCAGACCCATAATCCCACCAGCTCCAGGCCTTCCTCCTTTCTCACGAGAAGAAGAAGAAGATGGGTTAGGGAAGTTTTCTAAAGGACCTTGAACATCCTTGCAAGTGCTAGGTAGGTAAAAGGCATCGTTTTCCAACTCAGAACAAAGTCTCTCCTGGATGTTATATCTTTGCACAGTCAACATCTGTGGGGCCTGTGCCCTCTGGAAATTTCTGAGAAGACAGGATGGGCTGTTGCTATGTCTTAAAGCAGGGTTCCCACTCTTTTTCTGCCATGGTCTTGCTAAAAAGCCACCTCTTAGAGGGCACGCTCCCAGCAGCTCTGCTTCTCGCTCAGCCTGCAGCCCAGATAAGAGAAGCTGGGGGTTCTGATCTGGGCCCAGCACCCTGATTCCACCGTCTTCTTTATTTCAAATTTGAGACACACAAGTTAGGAAAATGGATGCTCTAGGACAGTGTTTTTCACACTATGGATCACAGTTTATCAGTGAGTTGTGAAATCAACTTACTGGGTTGTCACTCGCATTTTTTAAATAAAATGGAATCGATTAGAATAGGAAATATCAAAAGGTAAGTATTGTTTGTGAAACTTTTGTTTCAGTTCTGTGTGAGTGCGTGTGTGTGTGTGTGTGTGTGTGTGTGTGTATGTGTGTGTGTGTATCTCGCAGGTTTATGAATGTGGATTGTAGCTTTAAAAATAAAAAGTTTGAGGGACTTCTCTGGAGGTCCAGTGGTTAGGACTCTACGCTTTCACTGCCGAGGGTTGAGTCCCTGGTCAGGGAACTAAGATCCCATAAGCCGTGTGGCGTGGCCAAAATAAGTAAATATATAAATATAAAGTTTGAAAGCTGTTGGTCTGGAGCCCTGGACAGAGCCAGAGGCCGGTGCTCAGGCCTTTGCTGTCTCTGACGGGCTGCATGCATCTCCATGGCAGGTCACTTGGTTTTCTTTTGGTCCTAATCATCTCCATTTGTAAAATAGAAAGATAGGAAGAAGGGCCAGATTATCTCTAAAGTCTTCCAGCTCTAAAATTATCTGTCTTTATGAATCTTTGAATGAGAGTAGGCCTTGATGTGGCTTTGTTAATTCTGTTATTTCGGGTATAGCCTCTGCCCAAAGACCGCTGACTTAAGGAAATCATGTGCCCTTAGAAACTTCAGAATGCCTTATACAGGAAAGGGACGTGCAGATGACCCATGACTGGACTGTCCCCTTTTTTATAGGACAGCCTTTATTATTTTGGAGAACGACGAACAGATAAATCCACCAGCAGTAAATTTCAGGGAATAGAAACTCCTTCTCAGGTAAGTGCTCTTTCTTTAAAAGGGGTCACTCTGGGTAATTAGGTTAAGATTGGCATCTATTACCTGGTTTCATTTTAGACTCTCTTCCTTGGGTGATTCCTTAGGTCATCTTCTCCTTGGGTGGTCTTCTCCTTGGGTGCCCCGTGACAGGCTTGATCCCTTCCAGAGGCCAGGAGCCCTGCCTCAGGTGTTGGCTTGGCTTTGCACCTTTGCTCTGAGTTCTCCCCAGAGCGCCCTGCCTTCCATTTTAACTGGTTATTGTTTGCAGAGTTCAGGAGTTGATTCCCTTCCCAAGGTAGGAAGGTCCAATTCCTAAGGTTTCAGACCCCCTGAAGATTATCTGAAGTCACTAGCCTTTTATTTCCATGTAAAGAGGAACTGAGTCTTTCACAAACCCCTATTAGGGCAATTCAGCCCTTGTAGAACATTGTGTGTGTGTGTGTGTGTGTGTGTGTGTGTGTGTGTGTGCACGCATGGGCACACACATGTGCACATGTGTAAGGGAGAGACAGACAGTGACAGAAAAAGAGACAGAGTCGGTGGGAGGGGGGCTGCACTTCAAAGGAGAAAGGAAAGGGAAAAGTAACATTTTTCAAAAACCTATTTTATACTAGACACTATTATACTTTTACATATATTGTCTCATTTAATACTCAGACATTCCATGTGACCCATGTTATTACCTTATTTTTTTTCCTTTTTAAAACATTTTATCATGGACTTTTTCATAAAAAGTCAAGACAGTCATACAATAAATCCCCTTATATTCATCACACTGCTTCAGCAATCATTTCGTCATGTGGCCAACCATTCATTCCCTCCCCACTCTATACACACACACACACGCGCTTCATTTTCACACTAAACTTGGATTATTTTGAAGGAAATCCCAGACATCAGATCATCTTATCCCCTAAGCATTTTAATATGACATCTAACATAAAGACTCTAAAAAAAAAAAAAAAAACCCTTAAAACCATTGACATAGCTAACAATGTTATACCTTAATAGTATCAAATGTCTAGTCCTCGTTTAAATTTCCATAATTATCTTAAAATCTTTTTAAAACTTAGTTTCAGTCAGGATCCAAACAAGGGCACACATTTCATTTGGTTGCTATGTCTCCTTATGTCTCTTTTAGTTTATAGGTTTCCCACCTCTCTTTTTTTTTTTTCTTGTAAATTGTTTATTGCAGAAACCAGGACGTTTATCCCATAGAGTTTACAACAATCTAGACTTTGTTGAATCCTGCTAAGGGTTTTGCATTCATTATCTAATATAATCTCAATAACTCAATGAGTGTGCACCATTATGATTCCCATTTTATAGACTGGGAAATCAAGGTTCAGGGAAACTAACTTTTTGAATTAAGAACTCAAATCCAGATCTTTCAGACTCCAAAGCCCGTTTTTTCCCATCCTGTGCACAGCTTCTCATTTGGATTGCCTTTTCTATACGGCCCCTCAAACCCAAGTGAGAGATGGTTGGGAATTCTTAAGTAAATGTGGATGTGGCCATGAAGGAGAGTTTTCTTTGAGTGAAGTGATGAAAGCTGATACCCTTGGCCTAGTTAGCAGAACACTGTAACTGCTGGCTCTAGACATTTCATTTGGGATCAAAGAACTCAGCCTTATCCATTCATATTTTTCTGCCAAACACAAGCAACACAAGAAAAAAAATAAAAGATAGCCATAGGCTATAAGTAATACATCAACTTATTGAAGCCCAGCTCGAATCATGCCATTTCACGCTCAAAATCCATAATGGCTTCTGACTGCCAATGGCAACAAATATGTTTTAACCTGGCACCCCCAATCTAGATTTGATTTTTCCAACCGCTTCTTCCACTATGTGCATTCACACGCTCTAACGCGTTTGGATTGTTCGCCGTTTCCCAGCCTGTTTATACTTTACACCCACGTGCTCACGAGGGCCCCTTGTCCTGGAGTCCCTTTGCCCTCCCAGCCTGAAGTAGTCTCCTGCTTTTTTGGGAGTTCTTATAGCCCTTTGTGTTCCTTTTAGGGACTAAGTTGCTTTACATTATTTTCCAGCTATTCGAAGTCGTGTCTTCTCTACCCTTTTTGCACGCCCATGTCTTGCCCATCTTTCCACCCTGGCAGCCCGAAGTGCCTCATATAGTATCTCCTTTGTCTGTAGTGAGTGCTTACTAAATAGATGTTGATTTTATTAACTTCTGCTACATGCGCCTGTTGTTCTGGGCTGTAGGGGAAAGAAGAGTGAGAGCAAACGCAGCTACAGGGCCATGGTAGGTTACAAGCCTTTAGTGGAAGGTCAAGAATCTGGTGGCAGGAGCCAATGGGACGTTAGATGTAGCTCCTTCAGGCACATCTTCCCTTCCCCATTTCCTCTGCAGTCACGTGCAGTGTCTCTAACTTACTCCAGGACTGGCATACCCTAGGCTGCAGCTCAGTCTCTTCTGATTCACTGGGCTAGCAGTGCAGGGGCCCGGCCTCAAGGGCTGTGCTGGCGAGGCCCCAGGACAGAGTTCCCTGTGCGTGCGGCAGTAATTCTCAGACACCACCCCCTCCTGATTCTGCAGTGTGGCCATTCAATGCACTACATACCTTTCATCCACCCCTGAGTTAAGAGCTTGACTGGTCCTTTCCAATGCAGAGGATGGTGGTTAATTTTCTTAACACTTCCCAGTGGATGGGGAAGAGTCTATGAACTTTTCAGTCCGGTTGATTCTGTACCAGAACTCTTCTTAACTTCTAGAAGAAAGGAGAGCCCTTGTGAACGGCTTGCCACAGGAGATGGACTAGGCTAAGAGAATCCCCAGGCTTCCTTGCAAAAAGGGAATTGGGGAAACGGGAAGTGGAGAGATGCTCACTGGCTGGGACTGGAGAAGAATGTGAATGTACTGCTGGCCTATGGAGCTCTCCCGCTGAGCTTTTCCATCTTCCCTTCTCTCATGCCGAGGAGGCTACTGCTCCCCAAAGCACAAACCTTCCTTTAACTCAGCCACAATGAAGCTTCTATCCCAGGCCGACCTCTCCCGCATTTGCAGTTAATGGCATCTTGCTGTCCTGTTGTCCTAGCTGTTTTGTTGGTTCTGGTCAGTTGCACTCAGTCCCAGCAGCCTCTAAGCAACACCTGGCTCCTTTCTTGTTCCTTGCCTGTTGCTCTTCATTCAGTATTTTTTTTCTAAGGTAGATATTTAGTCATGAGGCAACAAATGCCTAGTTCCATAATGGCACCCGATCCATGTTTCCTTCATCAATTAGTTTCCTTAAAAAAATCAGGACTTTTTACCTCCACTTAAATCGAGACTCCTGTTGTTTTGCAGAACAGATTTGTTGGATATTTTGCAATGGTGAAAAATACCTACAATTTGACTCTTCCTCCAATGAAAAAGCTCACGATGGAAAAAATCATTATTTATTCAATTCAAGGTAAGTGCTTTATGTATAATTGGAGAATTGGCAGGAGGGCCAATGTTCTTACTATTCGGAAGGGTTTTCTCATGGTTATATACAGAGACAATCCCAACGCATAGCTGTCTTTTTGTGTAGCCTCAGGTATAAACCCCTCCCCCTGGAATTGCCCATCAGCCCAGCGCTGCTGTGGCCACGTTACCACTGCTTAGGTGTCCTCTCCTTTCCTATCACCAATTTGGGGGGCTCCATCCCCCCTTCCCTTTCTCCTGTTCTCATTGCTACTCTGGCCTCAGCCCAGGGTGTCCTTTTCAGAGTAGAGCCTCTGAGAGTAAAGGGAGGGAAGGTCCCATGAGACCTGGAGACCACTTCTTCCTCATGCCCATCTCTGGTTCAGGGTTGTCTTGGGAGATGCATCCCTGTTTCATTTTCTTTCCTAATCCTCTCAGAAACCTTTTTTTAATTCTTATCTCCTGATCTCTCCCTTTCCCCGCCCTCCTCCCCCATAGCCCCCTCTCCCCCAGCAACTCCATCAGGATGTCTTAAATACCCAAACAGCAAATGAATTTTGTTGCCACAAATTCTTTTTGCAAATAACTGCTGAGAACTGCTTTGGGCCAGGCCCCCTGCTCGTGTTTCTTTGCCCTTCAGGAGCCCCTGAGTGTAAGCAGAGGAGAGGAAGGTACACGGATGAAGAGCTGACCACAGTGTTGGACAGCTTCCTAGGAGAAGAGCACTTAGGTCTTCCGAACCTACAGGAACACAAAAAAGGGTTGGGAGAAACCTGGCCTCTGGGCGGGGTGGGGCGGGGGGGGGGGCTCTCTCAGCCCCCTAGCTGTTACCAGTTCTTACCAAGAGTAAAAATCCTTATAAACTTGAAAAGAGCTGACGATGCCTGCTTCAGGAGTGTAAGGAGAAAGAGGGGACCTGCCGTCGCCCCGAGAGGCAGAGATATTGGTCAGATCGTCCACCTCTGGGATTTGAAAGACAAGGAAGGAGGGGAGAGGAATGAGCCTCAAGGCCATGTCTATATTTCTCTGTCACCTGCCTAGATTCCCTGTACAGCTCACGCTCGGGGAGGTGGAGACAGGGGCCCCTCAGTGTGGAAGCACAGCAGGAGGTGATGCTTCTGATTCCCTAAAGCAACAGCAGCTTGTGGAGCGCGAGGCACGGTGCTGCGTGCCGGGCCTCTCCTGGGCCCGGCTGCAGGGCGAGGGCGCTGGTGTCCACCCAGACAGCCTATTGCTTTTAGCCCTCTGAGGAGTCACACAAAATAAGATCTAGATGTGTATTTTTTAACGCTTCGTCCAATTATTCAGAAATAAGAGAACCCTTTAGAATATATGTAAAAACTGCATAGTCAAAAAAAAAATTACAATTGTTAGTTAAAATATAAAATGCTTTTTTCAAATTATTTATGTATTTCTCCCCTCTCCACACGCCCGCATCGCCGCCACTGCTTGGCAGGGCTGAGGAATTGTGAGAGTTACCACGAGCAGATTGCATGGGTTTCTGGCTTCTGGAAACAAACTTCGGCCCAGCAGCATGGTTTCTGTGGGAAATTTTGGTCTAGATTTCCAAACAAGCGTTGTGCGGGCAGACCCTGGAAACACAGCCTGTTCCAGCAGGGGGCTGCCTGTGTGTATAAAGGAGCAACTGCGAAGGCTTCGTGGGCTGCAGAGTGCTCTATGAGGTGCATTCTGACTGTGATGTGTGTGTGTCATGTATGAGGGACAGGGCTGGAGTGGAGCCTCGCTCAGCACACCATCTGCCTTCAGACGTCCCCAGGGTAGAGCCACACTTGTCCGGCAGCTGGTGGGTGGGAGGGGACAGCAATGTCTTGTTCCCCATTGTTTCCTGCAGAAAGTGCAGTGTGAGAGGCAACCCAGGTGGCTGTTGGAGCAGTGTCTTCCTCTAGGAAATTGAAACTCAGCTCTAAAGCCAAGTTGGTGGCGTGACAGCCTGTTTTGTACCTGAGTGTATCCTCTCCCTCAGGGTCCTCTTGGTTAACAGTGGGAATCCAGGCATCCCTCGTTTTATTGCTCTTTGCTTTATTGCGCTTCACAGACATTGCACTTGTTCAAAAAATGAAAGGTTTGTGACATTTCTGAGTTGTCAGATGATGGTGAGCAGTTTTTTTTTTAGCAATGTGGCAATCAAGTTTTTTTACTTAATGGTTTGTGTTAGAATTTTATGTATTTATTTATTGGCTGCATTGGGTCTTTGTTGCTGCTCGTCGTATTTCTCTAGTTGTTACTCTTCGTTGCGGTGCACGGGCTACTCATTGCGGTGGCTTCTCTTGTTGTGGAGCACGGGCTCTAGGTGCGCGGGCTCAGTAGTTGTGGCTCATGGGCTTAGTTGCTCTGCGGCATGTGGGATCTTCCTGGGCCAGGGTCAAACCCGTGTCCCCTGCGTTGGCAGGCGGATTCTTAACCACTGCGCCGCCAGGGAAGTCGCGATCAAGTATTTTTTAATGAAGGTACGTACATGGTTTTCTTAGACATAATGCTATTGCACACTAAATAGACCAGTATAGTGTAAACATAACTTTGTGTGTGCACTGGGAAAGCAAAAACGTTCGTGTGACTCGCTTTGTTGCGATATTCGCTGTATTGCAGTGGTCTGGAACCGAACCCACAGTATCTCCGAGGTAACCCTATAACAGTACCTATACAAACCTCTGTGAGTATTAAACTATTCCAAACAGGCAAAAAGGCATTTAGTCTGATGGAGTTTTGATGCATTTTCTCTAACGTGAACAATGAGAATAGGAATAGTTTCTCAAACTTCTAAGCTTAAAAAGGGTTTTAATAAGTTCTAGCATTTCATATATTGTCCCAGTCTGGTATCATATCCTAAGACCGTGACTTCTCTCTTCATAGTTTGAATTTTACTTAACCTCTGTGGAGATACTGTTTAGTTAAAACTGTAAAGTGCAGATCTAGAGAACAGAGGAACTAACACAAATTTATAAGTACTGCAGGTGAAAACTGGTGGAGAGTTTTATGGGTTTGGTTTCCTCATCTCAGGCTAACATAAAATAGAGGATTTTAAAAGTCTAATTTGAGATCCCTCATAAAGGCTTCCAGACAGAAAGTTGTGCCCTTTGCAGCTGTTCTTACGGTGTGGGCCTCGGCTGGCAGACCCAACTTAAGGCCTGCCTGGTACGCCAAAATTCTTGCTGCACCCACGTAAATAAGCAGGCCAAACCCAATGACAGCAGCCTTCTTTTGGAATAAGAATTATCCCCTTTGAGGGAGATCAAGGTGGTGAAGTAGGAGGATGCTGAGCTTACCTCCCCCCATGAACACATCGAAAATACAACTACCTGTGGAGCTACCTGGAGGCTGGCAGAAAGGCCCTTCTGCGGCCAAGGCTGTAAAGAAAAATCCACACGGAGTCTGGTAGGAAGGGAGGAGAAGTGATCTGGTCGAGACCTGCACCCTTGGTGGGGGACCCAGATGTGGAGGGGGGTGTCATGGGCTTGGGGAGCCTCCCTGGGGAGCAAGGGGTTTGAGCCATACATTTGGCACTCCAGCCCTGGGGTCTGACACCAGGAGGATGAGTGCCCTTAGCTGCTTCGAAAGCCAGTGGGGCTCATGGGAGGCTGTAAAACACTGAGACCTCACTCAGAGAGTGAGTGCTTGCTTATACCCCCATCCTGGCAGACGCAGCAGCCTGAAAACTCTGACCAGGGAGAAAGCAGCCTTGGCCAGTGCTCGGTCACTGCCCACATTTAGGAGGAGTGAAACTACTCCAGGGCAGGGACTGACATTGCCAGCAGGAAAGAAACCAGCTCAGCAGTGAGGCACCAACCCCTCCGGCCCTGACCCAGCCTCTAACCAAGGGTGCACAGTGGGGAAAATGTAAAACCAGCACAGAAGTGCAGCCCCAAACCCTTGAGCCCCTGCTGCATCCCAAACCAAGGTGGAGACTGCCATCTCTCTCACACACAGGGTCGCACCTGGCTCCGGCTCTAGCCCCTCCATCTCCAGCCCCGCTTCCCACCAAGGTGGTGGCTGCCACCGCACCCCAGGGGCCCATGGGACCTGTGCTCACTTCTCCCACCAAAGCCACTGAGCATACGCAGGCTGCACAGTCCTGCACAAGGGCACACCTTCAAGACTGGGATAGGTAACTGATTCACTTAATTTCATAGAGACAGAGACAGGTAAACAAAATGAGACGACAAAGGAGTATGTTTCAAATGGAGGAACAGCAACAAAAAAACCCCTAAAGAATCATCTTCCTTTGAGATTATGATCACAACAGACTGTCAGGAAAAAGTGTGATAGATTCTGAAATGGGCAGTGTCTTCTCTAGGCCCACCTCCAGGGTTACCTTCACCTCTCATGGTCCTTAAGCTATTTTACAACTCTAAGTTGTAGAAAACTGATAATAATGCAAATAATTTTTGTACATAAAAATGCAAATTAGTTGTGTCTAGCAGAATGCAACTGACTATTGACCTGTTTCGGATTTATTTGTAAATTCATTTCATCATTCCTTATCTGTCCATAAATGTGCAGTACTTTGAAACAGCTGTAGCATTTTACTGGTTCCTTAGTAATAAGTTAAAATTTTTGACGTGTTAAGAAATGCATGTACAGGACAGTGCTATGGCATGCAACAATTTCTGTAAAACAAAAGGAGAGTATATTTGTTCGTGTGTATATACACATATAAAACCTCTGGGAGAATATATATTCATATTTGATTATACATGCATAAAAAACTAGAAACTAGTAATAGGGGTTAGCTGTTTGGGGCTGGAGAACTGAACAGGTGGGAGATAGGGAAAATGGAGACTTTTCACTTCATGCCTTTTATACCTTTTACTTTTAAATCATGCAAATATACTTAAATTATTTTAAAAAATTTTAAATTGTGTGGGAATTAATTTAAGCTCATAAAGCAATGCCCTTTTCCTGTCATGTGATAAGTGTTCGACTTGGTTTAGCTCTACATTTCACTGACTTCTGTTGACATCTGTAGAGAGAAGTTCTGCAGGTGGATGGGACAGAGGGAACTGAGGCAAAGAAACCATGATTCCTCATGACAAATTAATTGTGTTAGTGAGAACAAAATTAAATGAACACAAAACAAACTTAATATAACAATTAAGAATGATGGATATAGGACTTTATTAGAATATTTGTTTTAGTTCTGTACCTTTAGTCCTGTGCATATTTAAGTGAAATATGCAGGGTGGAAAGGAAAGCCGGAAAAATTAATTGGAGGCTTGAGAAACCAGCCCTTTCATGAAATGCTGAAGTAAGTGGGTCAATTAAGTTGAAAAAAAAAAAGGGAGAAGAAACCATTTGTCTGTAAATATATGCTGAACATAGCAGGAACGTTCGGATACAGCTCTCCTATGTTTTCCATAAACTGGATTTAAACTAGGGCAAGAGGAATCTAGACTATTTATTATTAAGAAACATCACAATTAGAAGTCTGAAGAAAGCAACACATCAACAAGAAAGGTTGCACGTCCCCTTCCCTAATTTTTTTTTTTTCTATGAAGGTGAAGCGATGGGATTCTAAATCTGAGAAGCTGAACAATGTCTTTTTTTTTTTTTTCCTCCAGCCTTATAAATTCTGCTTTAGGGGACAGAACTGAACTTTTGAAGCCTTGTCTTTCAAAGACAAAATCCATACAAGAGCCAAATGATTCAATATTGACACATTGTTAGCTGGGATAATTTTTTCTCTTTTTAATCTGTATTGTTAATTGGTGAGACATTTTGATCTTTGCTCTAACCAGCCCAACTTTTTAATTTCATTCAGGTGTTGGAAAAGGCAATGGAAATGATCTAAAAGTACAAATAATAATGCAACGAAAGCCTGTCTTTTTCTGTTCTGCTTCCAAAAACTCTAGGGTAAGAGAAAGCATGGAAACTGAAAATTCTAGTGTTTGTTTTAAATCTCAATGTCAAATCAGCACGTTTCCCTCCCCAAACCACCACTCACCACAGGGAGGGGCCGTGTTGCTTTCTGGTTACCATCCAACTTGGTGTCCCTGGGTTTGGATTTGAGTCAAGAGTTAAATTTATTGTTCAAAATAGTTTTCAGGGGAAATAGTTTTCCAGAATATATTTTCAGTTCAGAGTGGTGCTTTGCCTTTCCCTTTTCCACAAATGCCAAGCATGTTCCCAGGAATCTGTCAGAGTTTTAAATTCATGTATCTGGTCACTTTTAGCCATATTCTCCTCTTCTTGGTCATTTTTGTTATATGGCACTGATTCTGAAATTTTAATGTGCATGAAAATCACCTAGAGACTGGTAAAAATGCAGATTCCTAAGTTATACCCCCAAAGTGTGATTCAGGAAATCTGGAAAGGGGCCCAGGAATCTCTAGACTTAGCAATGTCTCAAGTGATTGTAACTCAGATATCCTGTGGGCCTGCACTGTGAGAAACAATGCAGGGGTGTATGGATTGGGGAGGAATCTCTTTGGGACCAAATAGTCAGTTTTCTTAAAGGCTGAAGAAATGGTTAAGACTACAGACCTTTCCTGGAGCAACAGGAAAGTTTCCTTCGTGGGTGTAAGAAATATAAACTTTTAAGATTCTTTCTCAGGCTTTGGTCTCTAGTTCTC
Organism: Delphinapterus leucas; assembly: GCF_059928025.1. Classification (NCBI taxonomy): domain Eukaryota; kingdom Metazoa; phylum Chordata; class Mammalia; order Artiodactyla; family Monodontidae; genus Delphinapterus; species Delphinapterus leucas. The sequence continues at coordinate 63,825,509 of NC_143146.1, forward strand.
CTATTACCTCTCCTCTTCCTTCTTTTTACTCCCCTGACCCCCGGGAGGGGGCACTCCCCCCAAGCCTCATCCCTGGCTTTCTGTTCTTATCTCCACACATACTCTATTCTTGGTTCTACACATCCGTTCCCCTACTTTAAATTATAATATCTTCTTTCATTCACTTGACACATATCTATGAGCCCCATACACGGGGTAGACGCAGGAGCTGCAACGTGGGCATTCTCTACCCCAGCAATTCAAACACAGGTGTCAATCCAAATTTATCCAGTGAACTTTTCATCTGCTTCTGCAAATGACACCAGCATTCTCTTGCTCAGACTTTCAAACCTGGCATCATCTTTGATTCTCTCTTTGCCCGCGGCCCCTAAATCCAGTTAGTCACCAATCCCTGCTAATGAGGCCACTGGACTCTCTCTTCACTCGCTCCCTTCCTGTCTGTCCCCATTGCCACTACCCGGTCCAGGACCTCATCTGCGCATGCCTAGACTTCTACAGCGGTCTCCTTACCTTTGCTTTCTCCTTATACAGGGCAGTATATAGGGTCCTGCAATACACATCCTGAAATACTGCTCTCATTTTAAAAAGCTGTAGCTAGAGCAGAAGACACACTGTGTACCCACGGTCAAAGCTAGTTAATATCTTTGGTGCAATATTCTTTTTTTTTTTTTTTTTCCTGGCTGTGAGGCATGCAGGATCTTATTTTCCCAACCAGGGATTGAACCCATGCCCCCTGCAGTGGAAGCGTGGAGTCTTAACCACTTGACCACCAGGGAAGTCCTTCTGGCTCAGTATTCTTATCTGTAAAATAAAGGTTACATCTCAAGTGTTGTGAGGATTGAATTAGATAATATATGTGAAGTTGCTTTGTGAGTCATACATCACTAAATAAATGTTAGATGTGATAATTACCAGGCCAGCTTTATCACCTAGGAAATGCTCCACTATAACCTTCAACAACTTCATTCTTATTTTCCTGGGTCTTGAATTCTCAAGATATAGCCCTATCATACCTGAGCTTATTCGCATTAGTAACATGGCCTGCTGTCTCCATGCCAGGTAGACTGGGTCCCCTCTGGCCCTTGGAACACAGCACTCTAATTTCTGCTTCCTGTTTTTGCTGGTCTTTTTCCCCTCCTCCAGCCCTGCCCTCCCAGTCCCCTGTCTGAACTGGATTCTCTTTACAGAGCTCCTCTTTTTTAAAAATTGAAGTATAATTGACATACAATATTATATTAGTTTCAGGTGTACAACATAGTGATTTGACATTTTATATACATTATGAGATGATCACCGTAAGTTTAGTTACCATCTGTCACCATTTAAAGTTATTACAACATTATTGACTACATTCCCTATTCTGTATATTACATCCCCATGACTTATTTATTTTATAACTGGAAGTTTATGCCTCTTAATCCCCTTCACCTATTTCACCCATCCTCCTATCCCCTGCCAACCACCAGTTTGTTCTCTGTATCTATGAGTCTGCTTCTGTTTTGATATGTTCATTTGTTTTTTAGATTCTACGTGTAAGTGAAATCATGCAGCATTTTTCTTTGACTTAATTCACTTAGCATAATACCTTCTAAGTCCATCCATGTTGTCACAAATGAAAGATTTCATTCTTGTTATGGATAATATTCATATATACATACATGTGCGTATATATATATATATACACACACACACACACACATATATATACCTCACATTTTCTTTATTGATGGACTTAGGTTGCTTCCATATCTTGGCTATTGTAAATAATGCTACAGTGAACATAGGGGTGCATATATCTTTTCGAATTAGTGTTGTCGATTTTTTTTTTTTTGGGGATAAATACCCAGAAGTGGAATTGTCCAATCATGTGGTAGTTCTATTTTTAAGTTTTTGAGGAACCTCCATACTGCTTTCCATAGTGGCTGCACCAATTTACATTCCCACCAAGAGTGAAAGAGGGTTTCTTTTCTTCCACACCTTCACCAACGTTATTTTTTGTCCTTTTGATAATAGTCACTCTGACAGGTATGAGGTGATGTTCTGAACTGCATTTCCCTGATGATTATTAATGATCATTTTTTCATGTGCCCGTTGGCTGTCTGTATGTCTCCTTTAGAAAAATGTCTTTTCTAGGTCCTCTGCCCATTTTTCAATTGGATTGTTTCTCTTTTTGATGTTTCCTTTTTAAGTTGTATGAGTTATTTTTATATTCTGGATATTAACCTCTATTGGATACATAATTTACACGTATCTTCTCCCATTCAACAGATTAGCTTCCCATTTTATTGCAGGGTTCCTTCACTGTGCAAAAGCATTTTAGTTTGATGTAGTCCCACTTGTTTATTTTTGCTTTTGTTGTCCTTGCCTGAGGAGACGGATCCATAAAGGTATCGCTAAGATCAAAGTCAAAGAGCTGACTGCCTGTGCTTTCTTCTAGAAGTTTTACGGTTTCAGGTCTTACATTCAAATTTTTAATCCATTTTAACTTTATTGTCATATGTGGTGTAAGGTAGTGGTCCAGATTCATTCTTTTGCATGTAACTGTCCAGTTTTTCCAACACTGCTTATTGAAGAGATTCTTTTCCACTTTGTATATTCTTGTCTTCTCTGTTGTAGATTAATTGACCATAAGTGTGGATTTTTTTCTGGCCTCTCTATTCTGTTCCATTGATCTATGTATTTGTTTTTGTTCCAGTAACAACTGTTTTGAATACTACAACTCTGTGATATATTTTGAAGTCAGAAAAACTGATACCTCCAGTTTTGTTCTTTTAAAGACTACTTTGGCTATTTGGGGTCTTTTGTGGTTCCACACAAATTTTAGGATTCTAGTTCTGTGAAAAATGCTATTGGTATTTTAATAGGGATTACATTGAATTTGTATATTGCTTTGGGTAGTAGCATAGACATTTTAACAATATGAATTCTTCCAATCCATAAGCACAGTATACCTTTCCATTTAATTGTGTCACATTTACGTCTTTCATCGATGTCTTATAGTTTTCAGAGTTCAGGTCTTTCACTTCCTTGGTTAAACGTATTCCTAATTATTTTATTCTTTTAGATGCAATTTTAAATGGAAGTTTCTTAATTTGTATTTCTGATAGTTCATTATTAGTGTATTGAAATGCAACAGATTTCTAGACATTACTTTTGTATCCTGCAGCTTCACTGAATTCATTTATCTGAATAGTTTTTTGGTGGAGTCTTTAGCATTTCCTATATATAGTACTATGCCATCAGCAAATAGTGAGTTTTACTTCTTCCTTTCCAATTTAGATGTGTGTTATTTCTTTTTACTGTCTAATTGCTGGGGCTAGGACTTCTAATACTTGGTTCAATAAAAGCAAGAGTGGGCATCCTTGTCTTGTTCCCTATCTTAAGGAAAAGCTTTCAACTTTTCAACACTGAGTATGATATTAGCTGTGGATTTATTACATATGGTCTTTTTTTTTTTTTTTTGCGGTATGCGGGCCTCTCACTGCTGTGGCCTCTCCCGTTGCGGAGCACAGGCTCCGGACGCGCAGGCTCAGCGGCCATGGCTCATGGGCCTAGCCGCTCCGCGGCATGTGGGATCTTCCCGGACCGGGGCACGAACCCGTGTCCCCTGCATTGGCAGGCGGACTCTCAACCACTGCGCCACCAGGGAAGCCCTACATACGGTCTTTTTATCTTATTGAGGTACGTTCCCTCTATACCCACTTTGCTGGGAGTTTTTTGTTTTGTTTTTTTTTTATAAATGGGTGTTAAACTTTGTCAGATGCTTTTCTGCGTCTATGGAGATGATCATGATCTTTACCCTTTGTTAACGTGGTGTATCGTATTAATGTCATGTGCAGATGTTGAACCATCTTTGCATCCCCAAAATAAATCCCACTTGGTCTGGTGTATGATTCTCTTAATGTATTGTTGAATTTGGTTAATGTTTCACTGAAGATTTTTGCATCTATGTTCATCCAGGATATTGGCCTGTAATTTTCTTTTTTTGCAGTGTCTTTGTCTGGTTTTGGTATCAGGGTAATGCTGGCCTCATGGAATGAGTCTGGAATTTTTTTTTTTTTTTTTTTTTGCGGTACGCGGGCCTCTCACTGCTGCAGCCTCTCCCGCTGCTCCGGATGTGCAGGCTCAGCGGCCATGGCTCACGGGCCCAGCCGCTCCGCGGCCTGTGGGATCTTCCCGGACTGGGGCACGAACCCGTGTCCCCTGCATTGGCAGGCAGACTCTCAACCACTGCACCACCAGGGAAGCCCCAAGTCTGGAATATTTTGATAAAGGATAGATATTTACTCTCCTTTAAATGTTTGGTAGAATTCACCCGTGAACCTGTCTGGTCCTGGACTTTATTAGGAGTTTTTTGATTACTGACTCAATATCATTATTAGAAATCTACCTATTTGGATTTTCTATTTCTTCTTGATTGTTTTGGAAGATTGTGTGTTTCTAGGAGTTTATCTGTTTCTCCTAGGTTTTCTAATTTGTTGCTGTAGTTTCATATGATCCTTTGTATTTCTATGGTATCAGCTGTAACTTCTCTTTCATTTCTGATTTTATTTGGGCCCTCTCCCTTTTTTTTTCTTGATGAGTCTGGATAAAGGTTTGTCAGTTTTGTTTATCTTTTCAAAGAACCAGTTCTTAGTTTAATTATCTTTTCTATTTTTAAAAAATCTCTGTTTCTGTTCTGATCTTCATGATTTTTTCCATTCTACTAACTTTGGACTTTGTTCTTTTTCTACTTCCTTTAGGGCTAAGGTTAGATTGAGATTTTACTTGTTTCTTGAGTTTGGTCTGTATTGCTATGAACTTGCTTTTTAGAACTCCTTTTGCTGTGTCCCAGAGATTTTGGAATGTTGTGTTTCCGTTTTCATTTGTCTTAAGGTATTTTTAAAATTTTCTCTGATTTCTTCAGTGACCCATTGGATTGTTTAGTAGCATGTTGTTTAGTCTCCACGTGTTTGTGTGTGTGTTTTTTTTCTAGTTTTCTTCTTATAGCCAATTTCAAGTTTGGTACTGTTGTGGTCAGAAAAGATGCTTGGTATGATTTTAATCTTTATTGAGACTTGTTTTGTGGCCTAACATGTGATCTGTCCTGAAGAGTGTTCCATGTACACTTAAAAAGAATATATATTCTGCTGTTTGGGCGTAGAATGTTTTTTATAATCTATTAAGTTCATTTGGTCTAACGTGTCATTTAAAGCCAGTTTCTTTATTGACTTTCTGCCTGGATGATCTTTCCATTGCTGTAGGTGGGATATTAAAGTCCATACTATTATTGTATTACTGTCAGTTTCTCTTTTATGTCTGTTAATATTAGCTTTACCTATTTAGGTATGTCTCTGTTGAGTGCATAAATATCTACAAGTGTTATATACTCTTGTTGGATTGAACCCTTTATCATTATGTAATGCTTTTTTTTCCTTGGTCAATTGTTAGAGCCTTTTTTTGTTTTGTATACATTTATTTATTTTTGGCTGCATTGGGTCTTCGTTGCTGTGCATGGCTTTTCTCTAGTTACAGCAAGTGGGGGCTACTCTTTGTTGCGGTGCACGGGCTTCTCATTGTGGTGGCTTCTCTTGTTGCAGAACACAGGCTCTAGGCACGTGGGCTTCAGTAGTTGTGGCACGTGGGATCAGTAGTTGTGGCTTGCGGGCTCAGTAGTTGTGGCTTGTGGGCTCTAGAGCACAGGCTCAGTAGTTGTGGCACATGGGCTTAGCTGCTCCACGGCATGTGGGATCTTCCCAGACCAGGGCTCGAACCTGTGTCCTCTGCACTGGCAGGCAGATTCTTAACCACTGTGCCACCAGGGAACTCCCACAGCCTTTGTTTTTAAAAATTGGTTTTATTTTTGGGGGTTTTTTAAATTGAATTATAGTTCTAAATTGAAAAATAGTTTAAATTGAAAAATAGTTCTATTTTTTGGTTTTTTGAGAAGCCTCCATACTATTTGCCACAGTCACTGCACCAATTTACTTTCCCACCAACAGTGTATGAAGGGTCCCTTTTCTCCACATCCTTGCCAACGTTGGTTGTCTTTTTTTTTTAAATCTTTATTGGAGTATAATTGCTTCACAATACTGTGTTAGTTTCTGTTGTACAACAAAGCAAATCAGCCATATGCATACACGTCCCCATAACCCCTCCCTCTTGAGCCTCCCTCCCACCCTCCCTATCCCACCCCTCCAGGTCCTCGCAAAGGACCGAGCAGATCTCCCTGTGCTATGCTGCTGCTTCCCACCCGCCAACTATTTTACATTCAGTAGTGTATGTACGTTGATGCTACTGTCACTTCGCCCCAGCTTTGCCCTCCCCCTCCATATTCTCAAGTCCATTTTCTATGTCTACCTCTTTATGCCTGCCCTGCAACTAGGTTCATCAGTACCATATATATATTTTTTTTTTAGATTCCATATATATGTATTAGCATACAGTATTTGTTTTTCTCTTTCTGACTTACTTTGCTCTGTACGACAGACTCTAGGTCCATCCACCTCAGTACAAATAACTCAATTTTTTTTCTGTTTATGACTAATATTCCATTGTATATATGTGCCACATCTTCTTTATCCATTCATCTGTCAATGGACATTTAGGTTGGTTCCATGTCCTGGCTATTGTAAATAGTGCTGCAATGAACATTGTGGTACATGTCTTTTTTTTTTTTTTTTTTTTGGGCTGTGTTGGGTCTTTGTTGCTGTGCATGGGTTTTCTCTAGTTGCAGTGAGCAGGGGCTACTCTTCATTGCGGTGCATGGGCTCTCTTCGCGGTGGCTTCTCTTGTTGCAGAGCATGGGCTCTAGGCGCCTGGGCTTCAGGAGTTGTGGCTCATGGGCTCTGGAGCGCAGGCTCAGTAGTTGTGGCACACGAACTTAGTTGCTCTGTGGCATGTGGGATCTTCCTGGACCAGGGCTCGAACCCATGTCCCCTGCATTGGCAAGCAGATTCTTAACCACTGCACCACCAGGGAAGCCCCATGTCTCTTTTTGAATTATGGTTTTCTCAGGGTATATGCCCAGTAGTGGGATTGCTGGGTCATATGATAGTTCTATTTTTAGTTTTTAGTTTAGTTTTTTAAGGAACCTCCATACTGTTTTCCATAGTGGTTGTATCAATTTACATTCCCACCAACAGCGCATGAGGGTTCCTTTTTCACCACACCCTTTCCAGCATTTACTGTTTCTAGATTTTTTGATAATGGCCATTCTGACTGGCATGAGGTGACCTCATTGTAGTTCTGATTTGCATCTCTCTAATGATTAGCGATGTTGAGCATCTTTTCATGTGCCTTTTGGCCATCTGTATGCCTTCCTTGTGAAATGTCTATTTAGGTCTTCTGCCCATTTTTTAACTGGATTTTTTTTGATATTGAACTTCTTGAGCTGTTTGTATATTCTGGAGATTAATGCTTTGTCCATTGTTTCATTTGCAAATATTTTCTCCCATTCTGAGGGTTGTCTTTTCATCTTGTTTATGGTTTCCTTTGCTGTGCAAAAGCTTTTAAGTTTAATTAAGTCCCATTTGTTTATTTTTGTTTTTATTTCTGTTACTCTAAGAGGTGGGTCAAAAAAGATCTTGCTGTGGTTTATGTCAAAGAGTGTTTTCCTATGTTTTCCTCTAAGAGTTTATAGTGTCTGGTCTTACATTTAAGTCTTTAATCCATTTGGAGTTTATTTTTGTGTATGGTGTTAGGTAGTGTTCTAATTTCATTCTTTTATATGTAGCTGTCCAGTTTTCCCAGCACCACTTATTGAAGAGGCTTGTCTTCTTTTTGATGATAGCCATTCTGACAGGTTTGAGGTGATATCTCATTGTGGTTTTAATTTGCATTTATCTGATGATTAACAATGTTGAGCATCTTTTCATGTGCCTGTTGGCCATCTGCACGTCCTCTCTGGAAAAATCTCTATTCAGGTCTTCTGCCCATTTAATTGCCTTTTTTTTTTTTTTTTTTTTTAATGTTGAGTTGTAGGAGCTGCTTATATATTTTGGATATTAACCCCTTATCAGTCATATCATTTACAAATATTTTTCCCCATTCAGTAGGTTGTCTCTTCATTTTGTCATTGGTTTCCATTGCTATGCAAAAGCTTATATGCTTAATTAGGTCCCATTTATTTATTTTTGCTTTTATTTCCTTTGATTTAGGAGACAGATCCAAAGAATTATTGCTATAATTTACATCAAAGAGTGTCCTGCCTATGTTTTCCTCTAGGAGTTTTATAGTATCCAGTCTTACATTTAGGTCTTTAATCCATTTTGAGTTTTTGTACATGGTGTTAGAGAATGTTCTTTTACATGTAGCTGTCCTACAGCCTTTGTTTATTTAAAGTCTTGGTACCCCAAATTTTTGTTTCTATTTGCATGGAATATATTTTCGTATCCCTTCACTTTCAGTCTGTGTGTGTCTTTAGATCAGAAGTGAATCTCTTATAGGCAGCATATAGATGGGTCTTGTTTTTTTTTTTTAATCCATCAGTCACCCTATGTCTTTTGACTGAAGAATTTACATTTAAAGTGATTATTGATAGGTTGTACTAAATACCATTTTGTTAATTATTTTCTGGTTGTTTTTACAGTTCTTCTATGTTCCTTCTTCTCTTGCTCTCTTCCTTTGGAATTTGATGACTTTCTTTAGCATTATGTTTGAATTCCTTTTTCTAATTTTTCTCAATATTAGGTTTTTGGTTTGTGGTTAATTTGAGGTTCGTGTATAGCAGCCTATGTGTATAGCAGTCTATTTTAAGTTGATTACTTAAGTTCAAATCGTTCTAAAAACACGACATTTTTACTACCCCCACTCCATGTTTTATGTTTTTGATACATTTTACATCTTTTGATTTTGTATACCCACTGATTATTGCAGTTATAGTTGATTTTACAACTTTTGTCTTTAAACCTTATAACCTTTGTAAGTGATTGATCCACTGCCTTTACTATACGTTTGCTTTTACCAGGGAGATTTTTCCTTTTACATGTTTTCTGATTTCTAGTAATGGCCTTTTCTTTTTTTCTTAAAGAAGTCCTTTTAACATTCCTTGTACGACTGGTTCAGTGGTGAACTCCTGAAGATTCTGTTTGTCAGGGAAACTTTATTGCTCCTTCAGTTCTGAACCATAACCCTGCCAGATAGAGTATTCTTGGTTATAAGCTTTTCCCTGTCGGTACTTTGAATATACTGTGCTGCTCGCTTACGGCCTGTAAAGTTTCTGCTGAAAAATCAGCTGATAGTCTTATAGGGGTTCCCTTGTGCATAACTAGTTGTTTTTCCCTTCTTTTGCACCTGATATGCTCTTGATTCCATCTACTGTATTGTTCCTTTCAGTTATTGTATTCTTCAGCTCTGGTTGGTTCTTTTTTGTATCTCTTTGTTGAAGTTCTCACTGTGTTCATTCTTCTTCCAAGTTTGGTGAGTATCTATCTTTCTGGGTATTACTATGAACACTTTATCAGGTTGATTACTTATGTCCATTTCGTTGGTTCTTATCCTGAAGTTTTGTCTTGTTCTTTCATTTGGAGCATATTCCTGTCTCCTCATTCGTTTCTGTGTATTAGGTAGATGAGCTACATCTTCTGGTTTTGAAGAAGTGGCCTTATGTAGGAGGTTTCCTGTGGGGCCCAGAAGAGTAATCCCTGCTAGTCACCAGAGCCAGGGATGTTTTCTATGTGGGCTGCGTGTGCCCCTCCTGTTGTACGGTGCCACAGATGCTGCAGTCACACTAGTGGAAGGGGCTGGCCCCCAAGCCAGCTGCCTGTGTGGCCTGGCCACAGCTGCCGTGCATTCACTGGTGGGCAAGGCTGGCCCCAGTGTGGCTGGCTGTGGGGCCCAACCACAACAGTTGCAGGTACAATTGTGAGTGGGGCTGGCCCCCAGGGTGGGAGCTTCTTTGGGCTCCCACCCTGGGAGGAGGGGGACTATAACCAGCCAAGGACTCCCACTGGATATGGCAGGAGGGGTGGCAGCTGGGAGGAGCTGCTTTGGGCAGGGCAGGTCTGCGGGGGAATGCTGGGGTTGGGGTGAGTGGTGTTAGCAAGGTAGATGGCAAATGTTTTGAAATGGCGCCTGCCAGTGCTAGGCCAGCCTAGGTAGAAGGAGAATTTTTTAAATGATGCCCGCCAGCACTTTGCTCCCCAGAGGCACACCCTAAAGTTAATGAACGTACTTCACATATGGCCTGGGCACTTTGCAAAGTACTGCCTCTGTCCTGGGACTCAAAGTGAGTGAATTTGTGTGTGTGCCCTTTAAGAGCAGAGTCTTGGTTTCCTACAGCTCTCCTGGATACAAGCCCTGCTGGTTTTCAAAACCAGATGTTGTTATGGGGGCTCATCTTCTTGGTGCAGGTCCCTAGGGCTGGGGTGCCTGACGTGGGGCTCGAACCCCTCTCTCCTTAGGGAGAACCTCCATGTTTGTGAGGTTCCCTCCCGTTTGTGGGTAGCCATGTTGGGGGTATGGGTCCTGATGAGACCACATCTCTGCCCTCCTACCTGTCTCAATGTGCTTTTTTCTTTATATCCTTAGTTGTAGGAGAGCTGTTCTGCTGGTCTTCAGGTCATTCTGAGAGAGAGCTGTTGCACACGTAGTTATAGTTTTGGAGTGTCCGTGGGAGCATCTTCCTACTCCACCATCTTGATCCTGCCTCAGTGCTCCTCTTAATTTATACAAATCCTTCCATGTCCATCTCAGTTTCTACCTCCTCAGTGACACTTTCTCATTCTACACCTCCTGTTAGCCTCCCTGAAGCACACAACGGCACCCTTAGTCTTCATCATACAGCTTAACACGTAGGTCTATGCTATTCTGCTATTGTTCCTGATGTGTTTTACTCCCTGAAGCATCAACGGAGTCTTCACTTGCTTTTGTATTTTTTCACAGGGCCTAGCATAGACCTTTCTCACTGTGGGTGTCATTATCATACAAGGGTGTACCCGTAACAAATAATCAGTATAGCTTCAAAGTCGTTCATTCCAGAAACTTGGCCTACCTTTGGTCACTCCATCCAGCAGTCTGCTACAGACAAGGCCTATGATCCCATCAGCAAACACATTTTTGATAAAATGTGAGCAACTAGGCACTGCTTTTTAAATATGCATACTAACTATAAAATTGAGCTTCTTATGTATTCCCAACATATGAAAATTAGCTGACACACATTCAACACTATTGTTTGCTTGGTTAAAGTCTAATAGAAAATTGAATACTTTGCTTTTCAAGTGTTCCACCATAACCCTCAACCACGATGGCCTGTTAAAAATGTTAACAACAGTATTGCAACTTTATAGAAATAAATATTAACATTTATACATGTAGTCATTGGTTTATGAGACCAAGAGTACTTGATTAAATAGAAGAAGCCTCAATAAGTGAACATGAACTTCACTGCTGTCTCAGTTAGGTTTATAATTCTGAATTCCATGTGTTCATCCACAGATAGTTCATGATGCTGAAACAGACACAGTAATAATTAATCTATCCAACTGTCCACCTCTGTATGATGAGGTGAAAGTGAAATTCCTCTCTTCTTCGGTGAGTAATCAAGAAACCGTTTATGCTGCTAATCTTGTCTAGTCTTCTGAATGATTCTGGTTTGGGATTTCCTTTGCTACAATTCCCAACAAGGGAGATGATAGGAGATGTCAACCCCTAGTCAGGTATGGGGAGACAAAACAAGTCAGATTTCTATACCGAATTTTTTTTTTTAAAAAGAAAATATGTAATTATATTTTTGCTCATTTGTTTTCTAAATTGTATACAATTTACATGTATTAATTTTCAGATAAAAAAATACAAAAACCCTGATGTTAAAAAAGGTATAAACTACATAGCAGTGATCGTATTTTGGGTATCTTTAAAACACATTGCCCCCCATAACTTATAAAATACGTGAAGGTGAGGGAGATTTTGCTTTCCTCTCAATTGACGTATAAATTCATTTAAAATAGCATATTTAATCCAATATTTATGAAAAATAAGAATATCTGCCACTGTCATTACAGTATAATTTATGCTGACCAGTTATCAAATGTATGTCTGATTATTCTGTATATAGCAAATTTCTAAGCCCCAGTAGTTTCATTTTCCTATTAAATCATCAACCAGAACTGCCCACATGTAACTGTGTTTGCTCAATTTAAAGCTTACTTCCTGTGCCCGCCTGCATCCCATGCTTGCTCCCTGCTGGCGGAGAATTTACTAAGTTTGAAATGGTACATGTGTTGAAGCAAGTGGCTGGGATAGCTCCCCTTGAATAACGGAGCCAGTCTGAATTCTCTTAATCAGTGGTCTCTAAGCAGAAGCACTGGTGTAGGGGTGCTAGCCAAGGGGATGTTGGTGATTTCTGGCCTTTGTGATTGTCAAGGGTCATGAGATGAAAGCGCTTTCAGAAATCTTAGGTATTTCTATCATCACCAATCATGGTTAATTATCCAACGTAGCTGCTCCTTGTAGGAACGGATGATGTTATTGGGGCAGAAACAGACACAGGTCCTTAGTAGATTCTGTTTAGCACTATCCAAACCAGATTAGAAGACCAGTGTCTAAATTTATAAATATCACAGAGAAAATACATTTCCTTGAAAATTTTGCTAGAAATGGCGAGAGAAAGGAACAGCAATCTCTCAAAGTCTCTGTCTTGGTGTCTCGAGTATAATATTGACGGTAAGTGCTGCATATTCAACAGCTACAGTTATCTGATGAACGTACAGATGAATAAGGGAATTTTAATCCCTTTGGAAAGATTATTTTTCACAGTAAAATGGATATGAAGAACTAATTTTTTTTGTTTAACCATGTCTTTTTAGGATCTTCCTAAATACTATGACGACTGTCCATTTTTCTTTTGGTTCCATACATCTTTTATACAAAATAACAGGTATGGCTATGGTATAATCTAGTAGAAACAGCTTAGTCTCGAATGTCTATGTAAGAGGTAATGACAAGTCTTTTGCTAATTGCCGTAAGCCCAATTTATAGAAACCAAAAAATCCTTGAGTCACCGTTCTTCATTGCTTTCCTTATTGTGATTTGGTTATTTAAAAAATATGGCTATTTTTAACATCTTTATTGGAGTATAATTGTTTTACAATGTTGTGTTTCTGCTGTATAACAAAGTGAATCAGCTATATGTATACATATATCCCCATACCTCCTCCCTCTTGCATCTCCCTCCCACCCTCCCTATCCCACCCCTCTAGGTGGACACAAAGCACTGAGCTGATCTCCCTGTGCTATGCGGCTGCTTCCCACTAGCTAGCTATTTTATATTTGGTAGTGTATATATGTCCATGCCACTCTCTCACTTCGTCCCAGCTTACCCTTCCCCCTCCCCGTGTCCTCAAGTCCATTCTCTATGTTGTGTCTTTATTCCTGCCCTGGCCCTAGGTTCATCAGAACGATTTTTTTTTTAATTCCATATATATGTGTTAGCACACAGTATTTGTTTTTCTGACTTACTTCACTCTGTATGACAGACTCTAGGTCCATCCACCTCACTACAAATAACTCAGTTTCATTTCTTTTTATGGCTGAGTAATATTCCATTGTATATATGTGCCACATTTTTTTAAATACATCTTTTATTGGAGTATAATTGCGTCACAATGCTGTGTTAGTTTCTGTTGTACAACAAAGTGAATCAGCCATATGCATACATGTGTCCCCATATTCCCTCCCTCTTGAGCCTCCCTCCCACCCTCCCTATCCCGCCCCTCTAAGTTGTTGCAAAGCACTGAGCTGATCTCCCTGTGCTGTGGCTGCTTCCCACTAGCTATCTGTTTTACATTTGGTAGTGTATATATGTCAATCCTACTCTCACTTCTTCCCAGCTTTCCCCCTGCCACCCCCATGTCCTCAAGTCCATTCTCTACATCTGCGTCTTTATTCATGCCCTGCCACTAGGTTCATCAGTACCGTTTTTTTTTTTTTAGATTCCATAGACATGCAATAGCATCCAGTATTTGTTTTTCTCTTTCTGACTTACTTCACTCTGTACTATAGACTCTAGGTCCAATCACCTCACTACAAATAACTCGACTTTCTTTTTATGGCTAATATTCCATTGTATATATGTGCCACATCTTTTTGTTGTTTTTTTTTAACATCTTTACTAGAGTATAATTGCTTTACAATGGTGTTAGTTTCTGCTTTATAACAAAGTGAATCACTTATACATATGTTCCCATATCTCTTCCCTCTTGTGTCTCCCTCTGTATCCCACCCTCTAGGTGGTCACAAAGTACTGAGCTAATCTCCCTGTGCTATGTGGCTGCTTCCCACTAGCTATTTTACATGTGGTAGTGTATATATGTCCATGCCACTCTCTCACTTTGTCACAACTTACCCTTCCCCCTCCCCATATCCTCAAGTCCATTCTCTAGTAGGTCTGTGTCTTTATTCCCATCTTGCCCCTAGGTTCTTCATGACCTTTTTTTTCTTCTTAGATTCCATATATATGTGTTAGCATATGGTATTTGTTTTTCTCTTTGAGTTACTTCACTCTGTATGATAGACTCTAGGTCCATCCACTTCACTACAAATAACTCAATTTCATTTCTTTTTATGGCTGAGTAATATTCCATTGTATATATGTGCCACATCTTCTTTATCCATTCATCTGTCGATGGACACTGAGGTTGTTTCCATGTCCTGGCTATTGTAAATAGTGCTGCAGTGAACATTGTGGTACATGACTCTTGTTGAATTATGGTTTTCTCTGGGTATATGCCACTAGTCGGATTGATGGGTCATATGGTAGTTCTATTTTTAGTTTTTTAAGGACCCTCCATACTGTTCTCCATAGTGGCTGTATCAATTTACATTCCCACCAACAGTGCAAAAAGGTTCCCTTTTCTCCACACCCTCTCCAGCATTTATTGTTTGTAGAGTTTCTGATGATGGTCGTTCTGACTGGTGTGAGGTGATACCTCATTGTAGTTTTGATTTGCATTTCTCTAATGATTAGTGATGTTGAGCATCCTTTCATGTGTTTGTTGGCAATCTGTATATCTTCTTTGGAGAAATGTCTTTTTAGCCTTTCTGCCCATTTTTGGATTGGGTTTTTTTGATATTGAGCTTCATTTTTCATATTGAGCTTGTATATTTTGGAGATTAATCCTTTGTCAGTTGCTTTGTTTGCAAATATTTTCTCCCATTCTGAGGGTTGTCTTTTCATCTTGTTTATGGTTTCCTTTGCTGTGCAAAGGCTTTTAAGTTTCATTACGTTTCATTTGTTTATTTTTTATTTCCCTTACTCTAGGAGTTGGGTCAAAAAGGATCTTGCTGTGATTTATGTCATAGTGTTCTGTGTATGTTTTCCTCTAAGAGTCTTATAGTGTCTGGCCTTACATTTAGGTCTTAAATCCATTTTGAGTTTATTTTTGTGTATGGTGTTAGGAAGTGTTCTAATTTCATTCTTTTACATGTGGCTGTCCAGTTTTCCCAGCACCACTCATTGAAGAGGCTGTCTTTTCTCCACTGTATATTCTTGCCTCCTTTAGCAAAGATTAGGTGACCATATGTGCATGGGTTTATCTCTGGGCTTTCTGTCCTGTTCCATTGATCTATCTTTCTGTTTTTGTGCCAGTACTATACTGTCTTGATTACTGTAGCTTTGTAGTATAGTCTGAAGTCAGGGAGCCTGATTCTTCCAGCTCCGTTTTTCTTTCTCAAGATTGCTTTGGCTCTTCGGGGTCTTTTGTGTTTCCATACAAACTGTGACATTTTTTGCTCTAGTTTTGTGAAAAATGCCATTGGTAGTTTGATAGGGATTGCATTGAATCTGTAGATTGCTTTGGGTAGTATAGTCATTTTCACAATATTGACTCTTCCAATCCAAGAACATGGTGTATCTCTCCATCTGTTGGTATCCTCTTTAATGTCTTTCATCAGTGTCTTATATTTTTCTGCATACAGGTCTTTGTCTCCTTAGGTAGGTTTATCCCTAGGTATTTTATTCTTTTTGTTGTAGTGGTGAATGGGAGTGTTTCCTTAATTTCTCTTTCAGATTTTTCATCATTAGTGTATAGCAATCAAGACATTGCTGTGCATTAATTTTGTATCCTGCTACTTTACCAAATTCATTGATTAGCTCTAGTAGTTTTCTGGTAGCATCTTTAGGATTCTCAATGTATAGTATCATGTCATGTGCAAACAGTGACAGTTTTACTTCTTTTCCGATTTGGATTCCTTTTCTTCTCTGATTGTAAAAATATGGCTATTCTTGAGACCCACTGTTGCATTATCCTCAAGGTCCATGCCATAGGACTGCGTTATAAAACATACTATAAGCAGATCTTGAGTGTGGCAACAAATCCCTCCCATGTTTGTTCAGTACCTTGAATATGGTAGGTCCTCAGTATGTGTTGATTTACTGATGACTGACCAACACCAAATTCTATGCCACAGGAAGGTGTCATCCAGGGAGGCTTCAGCTAGTTTAAAATGTAGTTGACACACTTACATCTAGGGCAGAAGTTATAAGACACAGTAAGTATCAGTGAAGACAGCTTTCAAAAAATTAATGGTCTCCCATTTAAAACTGATTTTCTTATAACTAAATCGGATAATCTATTTTTAAAAAGTAAGTGATTTGACAAGTATTCCAAAGAACCTCTATCATATCTGAAACTCATTCCTAAATCTAGAAGTTCTCCACATCGTCTATTCTGTGGTGAAAATTTGTGATTGGTATCACCATACCATTCAATACAAAAGGAAAGATAATATTCAAAAAAATCATAAAGAGTTTTGAAGAAGTGGTTATGATTGTATGTGCCATGAACTGACAGTTCCCATGACATACAATCCTAGCCTTTTCTTCAAATGTAGACTGCATCTAATCCCACCTCAAGTCCACTAAGGGGACGGTAAATAAAAACCTAGCCTTAAACATCTACAATGCACACACATTTAGTGGATATTGATAGAGTGAACTTTGGATTTGATGGAACATCTTTACCAATTTTTTCCCTGGATGTATACAGACAGACGTCTAGGTGGAACTTCATTTGGTACTACTTCTCAAAAGTGGTTCTTGCTAAAGGGCACAGTTTTTTCCTTTAAAACACCATGTTCATATTAGAGAAGCAACCTGCTAAATCACTTTTCTCCTCACTTTTATAGTTTCTGAAGATTTAACGTGTGAATTTCCATACTCCTTGGTAAAGCTGTTTTTATTATGAGACTTAATTTACCCAAAATGCCAACTTCATCATTTAAAAGACACTTGTTATTACTGGGTTTTAATACACATCTAGTCTGATTTATCACATATAGAAATTTAATTTATTAAATATTAATTCCATAAAAGGCAATATTAAAAGGATCAGTGACACGTTGTTACTGAAGGTCATGATATTTTTGTGTCTTAAGAGAGAAAGTGGGAGAGCTGGTCTTTGAAAGCTAATTAGATGCAGAGGGAGGGGTCGAGACTGATGGTGGCCAGCAAGGCTTGTTTTTTTAAAGCTCTAACAAGGGTGTCCTACAGCATGGCTTTTCTGTTAGCCCTACAATAAAATGTAATCTTTTTTTTTCTATTCTAGGCTTTATCTTTCAAGAAGTGAATTGGATAATCCCCACAAACCAAAAGCATGGAAAATTTACCGTCCAGAGTTCGCAGTCGAGGTATATTTTGATGACGTTATCTAAGTGTAGTTCCCCTTCTAGGCTAGAATCATGTTCTTCCCAATCCTTGCTACCTATTTATATCTTTTAAACCTATTTCCTTGCTGATATAGATACATATGTCCTTGAGAACTCTATTAAATATATACAAAAGAGAATGTCAATGGCAATAGTTTTTTTTGAAAGAACATATGTCACAGTTTTCATTTGTATTGAGATAAATTTGAAACAGTACACGGGAACGTTATCACTTAACAACTCAGAAATAAAACTTTCCTATCAAAATAACATTTAAAAATTGTGATTGTCCCCCAGTCCTGCGGGTTTATTTACTTATGTATTTTTGGACAAGTATTCATTCCCTACTTTGGTTTACATTTGTAATTTCAGATTTGTTAGAAAAGTAATTTCTAATTCCTTCTTCTACTTGATTTACAAACTATTAACGAGCATCAGAATGGCAGCAAAGATCGTTTTAAAACCCATCACCCCTGCTCACGACCAGCTTCACCTATGCTTGGGGAACTCTGAAGTAAGGTCAAGTTTTCATTATAGACACTGGTTAGTCCTGTGTCCACAGGGAATCATTTTCTCTTTGGTACCAGGTGCTACTTTATTCTAAGTACTTTCACTGCCACTATCTTAAGGCCATAATTGTCTTTGAAAACAAACAGTTCTATGTTGGCTTTACTATTTGAGTGATTTTCCTTTTATTGGCAAGGCTCTCAACAATCTAGCCCAAGTAGAATTGATCAGGAAATGAAAAGTAGCAAATCATGAGAACCAGTGCCTCTGCTAAAACACAGACTACTCGTTCCTGAAAAACCTTGCACTTTGCAAAAAGCACACGATAAAAAAATAGGGTTTGTGGGGTTGGGACAGACCATTCCAACTAAGCAGTGTTTTAACAGCGCACTAACCACTGGCCACTTGGGTTGGCAGCCCCACGAGGTCTGGAGGTTGCCACAGTCAGTATTTTTTAAGGGAAACAAGAGCAACAGTTTATAGAGAAGGGTTGGTGGGTGCCGACCTAGCAGGGATGGGAGGAGAGCCCCGAGCCGCCAGCGTGGTGGCGTGGAAGGCCATGCAGGGGCTTCTCTCCCCCTCAAAATAGCCCCCAAAAAGTGCAGCTGCAAAGGTTATTCTACTCCCCTTAATCTGACTCCCCTTGGGGGAAGAGCTCTTGGAGACACAGCCTTTCAAACTCCTTCCATGTTATGACTACATTATTCCCTGTAATTTGGGTTACAGAAATGTATTGTGGCAGCCCAGGTTATTTCCTTTAAAATTCCTGCAGCTGTAATCCGTGGAGGGCAGATCAGTGGGCAGGCCTAGGTGAATGGGAAAAAAAGCGAGGAGTAAGATCTACTTTTAACACGGGCAAAAGCTGGGAAACCCCAGTTTTTCAGAATCTTGCTTTTTGAAATAAAGGAAATTACAGTTGGGGGTTTCTCTTCCCTAGCCCTCCAAAATGGATGAAAATTTCTGGCAATTATGAGCTGTCACACTAGTCTGCTTTTGCTCATAAAGAGAACTTGTTCAGGGCCTCCAGCAGGGCCGCTTTCCTAGAACCCCGTGCAAATAATTCGTTAAACAACTTGAGAAACTTAGATCATAATATATCAGAACGATATTGGTTTTCTTGAATAGAATTTACTGACCTGGAAAACTTGATATCCAGAAGTTTATTTTAAAAAATAGAATGGCATCCTGCCAAATCAGTCACATCGCATACACAGCCTGGTGGAGGGAGAGTAATTCTAGTGGGCCACGTTTCGCAACTGCAGTGTATACAGAATGTGCATTTATATCAGTAGTTATTTTACATCAGGAATCTTGCTGACAAAAAAAAACAATGCTCGTTGCAATAAAACCATCACCTTGAAATATCACCATACATAACTCAAACATTCCTGACGGTTCTTACCACATAAAGTACTTAAATCATACAGTCAACTATTAGGCAAATTTAATGATAGAACACGAGAATTTCTTTAAACACAGTATTTCAAGTTACTCTATTTTTGTCCGGAGTACAGATTTGAAATGGTACAAACTGTACCCAAATACTGAACCATGAATTAAGCAAAGAGAATGAAACGTTAAAAAAAAAAAACAACTCTCAAGTTTCCATTCATTACTCCCACGCACTCTTACCTGCCTCAGACAGTTTCTGTTGAAGATATTCAGTTAAATCTTTACAGGACAACACGTGAGAAGACCTACTGCCAACAGGGCTTAGACAACAGGGGCCCGGTGGGCTCTGGAGCAGGTCACTTCCTGGGGGAAGCCCGTCCCATTTGCTATTTTTGCTTCAATCCAGGCCTGTTCAGAAGAAGCACCACTCAGTAGCTACTGACCATTTAAGTACGGACAAAAGTAAGGTAGAAAAATTGCTTTTCAAGAAAAGGCAAACGAAGACCAGGCATAGCTCTGGAGCCCATCGGGCACAACACCGGGCATCCCCCCTCCGCTAAACGTCTGCCAGCAGCTGGCCTTCCCGACCCTCTCTGGCTTCTGGCCGGAGTCACCACCGAGGCTGCAGGGAGAACAAAAGCTTGTGGAAACTGGAGGTCTCACACACAACGCTTCCGTTCTGCCGACAGGGGTGGACATACCAGTGTGGATCATTATTAACACATCAGCCCCAGGGGCGGATTAAAAACTCTTTATTAGAGGCCTGGGGGGTCTCGGAGCAGCACAGAATGAGGCGGCTGACTTCACTGGTGACGACAAGGGCTCCCGTAAGCCAGACGGCCAGGGAACAGCTGCCCATCCCAAGTCTACGGGAGTCAGATGAACCAGGGTTTGTTAGTAGTGCATACGTACAGCATAGTTTAATGAAATTACCTTTGCTTCGTTGATTTATTAAGTCACACCCCAGAGACCACCATCACTGAAATTCACGACAGCCAGTACCCCATATTAAAGGCTCCAGCGTGGTAAGGAGTGAGGGATCCCGAGACAAACTTCAGCCTGGGTCAGCCCTGACACCACTCACGGGGAGTGCAAGCACGACACTCTGGTTCCCTCTGAAAGGAGACCGCTTTGCCCACAAGCACCACCACTCTGTCCCCAGACGGGGAGCCAGGGCCTCTCTTGGCTTTGGCACTCTGCTCCCTGGAAGGGCTTCCGATTGGCAGAGGCAAGGAGGGCGTGGTCCAAAGTGGATCAGCAGCCCGTAGGTGGTCCGACAGACTTCCCTGGAATCCCGCCCAGGCCAGGACACAGAAGCAGCAGCTCAGGGCAGCTGTCAGCCACAGTCTTCACAAAGCACCACAGGCCCCTCCCCTCAGCCCCTGCCTCGAGCTCAAGCCCAGCAGAGAGGAGCTCCCTGGGACAGGAGGAGGAGGGGCTGGCACAGGCGAGGGCCGTGCTGCTTCCCAAAGGCTCTAGGCCACACCCAACAATATGTCCGGGCGTGGAATGTGATCCCACCTGGAAGAAGATGGATGGCACTGTTTCCACAGAGGAGCACCTTGGGAAAATCCAGGATGCTTACTCTGAAACTTAAATCAAGAACATGGAAGCCACACCAGTATGCAGGTATATTCTCCTCTTTAGAATCTAGACGGACGCCTTAGTTTTCAAGCACCACAGGAAAACTTTTTAAAAACTTTAACCACTTATTAAAGGGTACGTGCTAAGTAGATTTTAAAAGAGACCCACATCTAGAATGGATGAAGCATTTATAACCATCCTCATGAAACATGGTTACCTCTGGTTTTTTCTAGTGAGATCTGAGATTAAACACGGAACTAAACTGTGCTTCACTCACAACACACAACCATCTACACTGCACGTACACATACAGGTTTACGCAAAAGCCCTTGATATAGCTCTACTTAGCCTTTCAGATTAGGTAGCTAGGGCCAGCAGCCCACCCTGTATGTCCCACCAAGGACAAGAGCAGCAACTTTTCCACTTCACTACAGTTATGGGCAGAAATTATATAATATAAAAGAGAAGCTCTTCTATAAAGTTTAAGGTAGAAGATAGAAAAATGGAAGACAAAATAAAAGATTCCCACAAAATCAAAAAATTCCACATTGGTCTTGTACTCCTTGAAACCCTGAGAACTGCAGTCCTCAAACAGCTTCACTTGGATCAAGGTTTGCCAGAACACTTCAGTATGCTTCAAACTGACTCATCATCAACTTCCTGCTGTATTCATAGGCCAAAAAGAGTGCCCCGTTGGCAGGGAACGCGCGAATCATGGTAGGTTTCAGTCCAGAATATAAGGCCGTTATTCCTAGAAAACAAAAGGGTGACCAAAGACTGAGCTCCCCCTCCTTGGAAATATCCCACGAACCCACACAGCACAGATATTTTTACAGTTACAAATCCAGACAATAGCGCTAAAAACCAGCAGCGATGGAACAGGTTTCCCTGGACTACTGGAACTAGACTAGTAGAAACAAGGGCAAGGGCAGGTCTGCCAGCAAAGCTGGTGAGGCTCCGGGTACAGTCACCGATCCCGTGCCTGTTACCTCCTGGTAAGCAGATCAGGCAGAGCAGGGGGCCTCACGTGGGCAGACAGGAGGCAGCCACAGAGCCACGGACGGCAGCAACTTCGCAGCTTCACCTGGGGGGCGAGGACCACGAGGCACTGGGCCAGAACACAGAGCACTGACATTGATGTGGAAGACCTGTTTCTAGTATTAGCACTGCCCAAGGCAGTTCTGAAGATCCAGGCAGATAAGGGAGGTGTAAGTACTTTGGAAAACTACAAAGTGTAATGCAAATTTAAAAGGGGTTACTGTTAGTAATATGCAAGATGTCTGTGCTCTATTTGGGGTTAAAGCAGTTTCTGCATGCTGTTACTCTGCTCGCTTTCTCTCAAAATCAAGACAGAAAAGTGCACATTCAAGTTTTAAGACGTATAGTGGATGCTGGAAGGACAGGTCTTTACTCACTAGTGGCATAAAATTGGCTTTATACAAACACTACTTTTAAAAGTCTTTATCTAGCTGTATAACTAAAAACTGATAGCCAATCACCTTCAGAAATTGCTTAGTGCCTTTCTCGTTGCAGAAGTCTTATCATTAAGGATGTACATTCTTTTAAATGCCTTACTGATATGCTGTTAGAGCTCATCTCCTGATGATATCGTTTAAAACAAGTGGTACAGGACTTCCCTGGTGGTCCAGTGGTTAAGACTCATCCACGCTTCCACTGCAGGGGGAATGGGCTGGATCCCTGGTTGGGGAAGTTTCACATGCCACAGAGTGCAGCCAAAAAAAAAAAAAAAAAGTGGTGCTAACTCTGAAACATTTGTCCTCTTAGACAAAATACATACTTTAAAAATTCCCACCAGGCTATTTAGAAACAAAATCCTGGCCCAAAGATTAGGAATCAGAGCTTTAAACATTCTTGAGGGGACTTCCCTGGTGGCACAGTGGTTAAGAATCTGCCTGCCAATGCAGGGGACCCAGGTTCAATCCCTGGTCCAGAGAGATCCCACATGTCGCAGAGCAACTAAGCCCGTGCACCACAACTACTGAGCCTGCACTCTAGAGCCCGCAAGCCACAACTACTGAGCCCGCGAGCCACAACTACTGAAGCCCATGTGCCTAGAGCCCGTGCTCCACAACAAGAGAAGCCACTGCAATGAGAAGCCCACGCACCGCAATGAAGAGCAGCCCCCACTTGCCGCAACTAGAGAAAGCCCGCGCACAGCAACAAAGACTCAACACAGCAAAAAATAAACAAAATAAACATTCTTGAGAATAATGAAGTAAGCTAAAGAAAGGGGTCTGGAAACAAATCCACAAATGTGAATTACATACACTGTTAGAAAAGTGAGGTGGTGGAAGAGAGCGATTACCCATCTGATCAACTTCGACAAGACGAGCAGCCGAATGATCACTCCCTATACGTACCTCCTCTGTTTCAGCAATTGGCAGACTCACCTTCATTCTTCACGATGCTTATGAAAGTTCCAATAAATCCTGCCTGTTTTCCAGACATGGAGAGAACTTGAATTCTGGATTTGATACAATCCACTGGGTAAACAGCAAGCCAGAGGCAGATTCCACCAAATCCACCACTTAACATCAAAGGGACAGGGCCTAGAGAAGAAAATGAGCAAACAGTGTTTTGTCTCAAGAACAGCTGATGTGATATTTCCAGAGGTCAGTGTAGTAATGGCTGCAGGTAGGTGCAAATACAAACACTAAAGCTGCGGAACACAGTCCTCTGGGGCAAGTGTCAAACTGTCTAAGAGCACAGGTTCTGTGTGGTAGCCTGGGGCTGTCCCTCATGACTCCAGGA
The DNA here is from genome assembly GCF_059928025.1 of Delphinapterus leucas. Taxonomy (NCBI): domain Eukaryota; kingdom Metazoa; phylum Chordata; class Mammalia; order Artiodactyla; family Monodontidae; genus Delphinapterus; species Delphinapterus leucas. Next base: position 63,849,389 of record NC_143146.1, read on the forward strand.
CAAGGGGCAGCCCTAGTGCGGGTCAGATTTAGGCTGGTCTCTGTGGCCCTCCTGCCCCGTCCTCCAGAGGCCTGGCCCCCCAAGAACCAGCAGGCCGCCAGCAGCAATGGCAACGCCCTACCATGAGGAGTGAGAACAGAGGCCACTGAAACACAGGCTGCATCTTTTTCAACTTTCCCTTAATTGTTTTAATATATTAATGTCCCACAGCTCTGATTCTTCCTTTGCCATGAAAAAGCAAAGTTATTAAACGTAACAGTTAAGCCTAGGAGCTTGACTATCCCCAGAATAGGTCCAAAGCACTGAAGGGAGGAGGTATTTAAGAAATAAGTAACCACTCATGTGAGCCAAACATCGATACAGTTGTGTCAAGCAGTTAATTACGATAAACTAGAAAGAAGTACACTTCTCACTGCTCTCAAAACACTATCAAGATTTGTTACTAAGCTTATTACAAGATGATTTATAGGTGATTTCCCCAATTGTTGGTGATATCCTACAGGGAAAATAATGTCTGTATTCTCCCCTAAAATGGACCCAGAGCATTTATTCCAGTAAAACCTGGAATTATTATTATTAAATATTAAAATAACTGGAATTATTATTTGGTGGGGGGGAACCTTCAAGATGGGAGAGGAGTAAGCCGTGGAGATCATCTTCCTCCCCACAAATACATCAGAAATACATCTACACGTGGAACAACTCCTACAGCACACCTACTGAACGCTGGCAGAAGACCTCAGACCTCCCAAAAGGCAAGAAACTCCCCACATACCTGGGTAGGGCAAAAGAGAAAACAGAGACAAAAGAATAGGGACGGGACCTGCACCTCTGGGAAGGAGCTGTGAAGGAGGAAAGGTTTCCACACACTAGGAGGCCCCTTCGCGGCGGGGCTTGGGGTGGGGGGAGCTTCAGAGCCACGGAGGAGGGCGCAGCAACAGGGGTGCGGAGAGATTCCCGCACAGAGGATCGGTGCTGACCAGCACTCACCAGCACTCACCAGCCCGAGAGGCTTGTCTGCTCACCTGCCGGGGCGGGCAGGGACTGGGAGCTGAGGCTCGGGCTTTGGAGGTCAGACCCAGGGAGAGGACTGGGGTTGGCGGCATGAACACAGCCTGAAGGGGGCTCGTGCGCCACAGCTAATCAGGAGGGAGTCCAGGGAAAAGTCTGGACCTGCCAGAGATGCAAGAGACCATTGTTTCAGGGTGCGCGAGGAGAGGGGATCCCCCTTCCCTGTCTGCCCGCAGAAGGCAGAGCACCGCCTAAACGAGCTCCAGAGACAGGCACAAGCCGTGGCTATCAGCTCAAACACCAGAGACGGGCATGAAATGCTAAGGCTGCTGCTGCCACCGCCAAGAAGCCTGTGTGCGAGCACAGGTCACCATCCACACCCACCCCAGGAGCCTGTGCAGCCCACCACTGCCAGGATCCTGTGATCCAGGGACAACTTCGCTGGAAGAACACACAGCACACCTCAGGCTGTTGCAACGTCACGCTGGCCTCTGCCACCACAGGCTCGCCCCACATTCCAATTATAACTACCGTACCCCTCCCTCCCCCCCCAGCACGAGTGAGCCGGAGCCCCCTAATCAGCACTGCTCTAACCCCGTCCTGTCTGGGCGAGAACAGATGCCTGAGGGCGACCTACACGCAGAGGCGGGGCCAAATCTAAAGCTGAACCCCGGGAGCTGTGCGAACAAAGAAGAGAAAGGGAGATCTCTCCCAGCAGCCTCAGGAGCAGCGGATGAAATCTCCACAGTCAACTTGAGGTACCCTGCATCTGTGGAATACCTGAATAGACAACAATTCATCCCAAAATTGAGGAGGTGGACTTCGGGAGCAACTGTGGACTTCGGGTTTGCTGTCTGACACTGACTTGTTTCTGATTTTTATCTTAGTATAGTTTTTAGTGCTTGTTATCATTGGTGGATTTGTTTATTGGTTTGGTTGCTCTCTTTTTATTACTTTTAAATTTTATTTTAACTATTTTATTTTATTATTTTTCATTCTTTTTTTTCTCTCTTTTCTTCTGAGCCATGTGACTGACAGGGTTGTGGTGCTCTGGCCGGGTATCAGACCTGAGCCTCTGAGGTGGGAGAGCCAAGTTCAGGACATTGGACTACCAGAGACCCCCCGGGCCCACGTAATATCAATCGGCAAGAGCTCTCCCAGAGATCTCCGTCTCAATGCTAGACCCAGCTCCCCTCAACGACCAGCAAGCTACAGTGCTGGACACCCTATGCCAAACAACTAGCAAGATAGAAACACAAACCCACCCATTAGCAGAGAGGCTGCCTAAAATCATAAGTTCACAGACACCACAAAACACACCATTGGACATGGCCCTGCCCACCAGAAAGACAAGATCCAGCCCCACCCATCAGAACACAGGCACCAATCCCCTCCATCAGGAAGCCTACACAAGCCACTGAACCAACCTTAGCCACTGGGGGCAGACACCAAAACCAAAGGGAACTACGAACTTACAGCCTGCAGAAAGGACACCCCAAACACAGTAAGTTAAATGAAATGAGAAGACAGAGAAATATGCAGCAGATGAAGGAGCAAGGTAAAAAACCACCAGACCAAACAAATGAAGAGGAAATAGGCAGTATACCTGAAAAAGAATTCAGAGTAATGAGAGTAAAGATGATCCAAAATCTTGGAAACAGAATGGAGAAAATACAAGAAACGTTTAACAAGGACCTAGAAGAACTAAAGAACAAACAAATAATGATGAACAGCTCAGTAAATGAAATTAAAAATTCTCTAGAAGGAATCAATAGCAGAATAACTGAGGCAGAAGGATGCATAAGTGACCTGGAAGATAAAATAGTGGAAATAACTACTACAGAGCAGAATAAAGAAAAAAGAATGAAAAGCATTGAGGACAGTCTCAGAGACTATGGGACATTAAACACCCGAACATTCGAATATAGGGGTCCCAGAAGAAGAGAAAAAGGAAGTGTCTGAGAAAATATTTGAAGAAATTATAGTTGAAAACTTCCATAACATGGGAAAGGAGATAGCCAATCAAGTCCAGGAAGCACAGAGTGTCCCATACAGGATAAATCCAAGGAGAAACACTCCTAGACACATATTAATCAAACTATCAAAAATTAAATACAAAGAAAAAATATTAAAAGCAGCAAGGGAAAAGCAACAAATAACATACAAGGGAATCCCCATAAGGTTAACAGCTGATCTTTTAGCAGAAACTCTGCAAGCCAGAAGGGAGTGGCAGGACATATTTAAAGTGATGAAAGGAAAAAACTTACAACCAAGATTACTCTACCCAGCAAGGATCTCATTTAGATTTGACAGAGAAATTAAAACCTTTAAAGACAAGCAAAAGGGCTTCCCTGGTGGCGCAGTGCTTGGGAGTCCACCTGCCGATGCAGGAGATGCGGGTTCATGCCCTGGTCCGGGAGGATCCTGTGTGCCGTGTAATGGCTGGGCCCGTGGGCCATGGCCGCTGAGCCTGCACGTCCAGAGCCTGTGCTCCGCGATGGGAGAGGCCACGGCAGTGAGAGGCCCGCGTACCGCAAAAAAAAAAGACAGGCAAAAGAATTCAGCACCACCAAACCAGCTCTACAACACATGCTAAAGGAATTTCTCTAGGCAGGACACACAAGAAAAGAAAAAAACCTACAAAAACAAACCCAAAACAATTAAGAAAATGGTAATAAGAACATACATATCAATAATTACCTTAAATGTAAATGGATTAAATGCTCCAAACAAAAGACAGACCGGCTGAATAGATACAAAAACAAGACCCATATATATGCTGTCTACAAGAGAGCCACTTCAGACCCAGGGACACATACAGACTGAAAGTGAGGGGATGGAAAAAGATATTCCACGCAAATGGAAATCAAAAGAAAGCTGGAGTAGCAATTCTCATATCAGACAAAAATGGACTTTTTTTTTTTTTTTTTTTGAGGTACACAGGCCTCTCACCGCTGTGGCCTCTCCTGTCACGGAGCACAGGCTCCGGACATGCAGGCCCAGCGGCCATGGCTCATGGGCCCAGCCGCTCCACGGCATGTGGGATCCTCCCAGACCGGGGCATGAACCCATGTCCCCTGCATCGGCAGGCGGACTCTCAACCACTGCGCCACCAGGGAAGCCCCAAAATAGACTTTAAAATAAAGACTATTACAAGAGAGAAAGAATGACACTACATAATGATCAAGGGATCAATCCAAGAAGAAGATATAACAATTGTAAAATATTTATGCACCCAACATAGGAGCACCTCAATACATAAGGCAAATGCTAACAGCCATAAAAGGGGAAATCGACAGTAACACAATCATAGTAGGGGACTTTAACACCCCACTTTCACCAATGGACAGACCATCCAAAATGAAAATAAATAAGGAAACAAAAGCTTTAAATGATACATTAAACAAGATGGACCTAATTGATAGTTATAGGACATCCCATCCCAAAACAACAGAATACACTTTCTTCTCAAGTGCTCATGGAACATTCTCCAGGATAGATCATATCTTGGGTCACAAATCAAGCCTTGGTAAATTTAAGAAAATTGAAATCATATCAAGTATCTTTTCCGACCACAGTGCTATGAGACTAGGTATCAATTACAGGAAAAAAACTGTAAAAAATAAAAACGCGTGGAGGATAAACAATACGCTACTAAATAACCAAGAGATCACTGAAGTCAAAGAGGAAATCAAAAAATACCTAGAAACAAATGACAATGAAAACACAATGACACAAAACCTATGGGATGCAGCAAAGGCAGTTCTAAGAGGGAATTTTATAGCAATACAATCCTACCTCAGGAAACAAGAAACATCTCAAACAAACAACCTAACCTTACACCTAAAGCAATGACAGGAAGAGGAACAAAAAAAACCCCAAAGTTAGCAGAAGGAAAGAAATCATAAAGATCAGATCAGAAATAAATGAAAAAGAAATGAAGGAAATGATAGCAAAGATCAATAAAACTAAAAGCTGGTTCTTTGAGAAGATAAACAAAATTGATAAACCATTAGCCAGACTCATCAAGAAAAAAGGGGAGAGGACTCAAATCAATAGAATTAGAAATGAAATAGGAGAAGTAACAACTGACACTGCAGAAATACATAGGATCATGAGAGATCTACACTACAAGCAACTACATGCCAATAAAATGGACAACCTGGAAGAAATGGACAAATTCTTAGAAAAGCACAACCTTCCGAGACTGAATCAGGAAGAAACAGAAAATATAAACAGACCAATCACAAGCACTGAAATTGAAACTGTGATTACAAACCTTTGAACATACAAAAGCCCAGGACTAGATGGCTTCACAGGTGAATTCTATCAAACATTTAGAGACGAGCTAACACCGATCCTTCTCAAATTCTTCCAAAATATAGCAGAGGGAGGAACACTCCCAAACTCATTCTATGCGGCCACCATCACCCTGATACCAAAACCAAAGATGTCACAAAGAAAGAAAACTACAGGCCAATATCACTGATGAACATAGATGCAAAAATCCTCAACAAAATACTAGCAAACAGAATCCAACAGCACATTAAAAGGATCACACACCATGATCAAGTGGGGTTTATCCCAGAAATGCAAGGGTTCTTCAATATATGCAAATCAATCAATGTGATACACCATATTAATAAACTGAAGGATAAAAACCATATGATAATCTCAAGAGATGCAGAAAAAGCTTTTGACAAAATTCAACATCCATTTATGATAAAAACTCTCCAGAAAGTAGGCACAGAGGGAACTTACCTCAACATAATAAAGGCCATATATGACAAACCCACAGCCAACATCATTCTCAGTGGTGAAAAACAGAACCCATTTCCTCTAAGATTAGGAACAAGACAAGGTTGCCCACTCTCACCACTATTATTCAACATAGTTTTGGAAGTTTTAGTCACAGCAATCAAAGAAGAAAAAGAAAAGGCATCCAAATCAGAAAAGAAGTAAAACTGTCACTGTTTGCAGATGACATGATACTATACATTGAGAATCCTAAAGATGCTACCAGAAAACTACTAGAGCTAATCAATGAATTTGGTAAAGCAGCAGGATACAAAATTAATGCACAGCAATCTCTTGCATTCCTATACATTAATGATGAAAAACCTGAAAGAGGAATTAAGGAAACACTCCCATTTACCATTGCAACAAAAAGAACAGAATACCTTGGAATAAAACCTACCTAAGGAGACAAAAGACTGCTATGCAGAAAACTATAAGACACTGATGAAAGAAATTAAAGAGGATTCAATCAGATGGAGAGGTACACCATGTTCTTGGGTTGGAAGAATCAACATTGTGAAAATGAGTATACTACCCAAAGCAATCTACAGATTCAATGGAATCCCTATCGAACTACCACTGGCATTTTTCACAGACCTAGAACAAAAAATTTCACAATTTGTATGGAAACACAAAAGACCCCAAACAGCCAAATCAATCTTGAGAAAGAAAAAAGGAGCTGGAGGAATCTGGCTCCCTGACTTCAGACTATACTACAAGGCTACAGTAATTAAGACAATATGGTACTGACACAAAAAAGAAATATGGATCAATGGAATAGGGTAGAAAGCCCAGAGATAAACTCACACACATATGGTCACCTTATCTTTGATAAAGGAGGCAAGAATATACAATGGAGAAAAGACAGCCTCTTCAATAAGTGGTGCTGGGAAAACTGGACAGCTACATGTAAAAGAATGAAATTAGAACACTTCCTAACACCATACACAAAAATAAACTCAAAATGGATTTAAGACCTAAAAGTAAGGCCAGACACTATAAAACTCTTAGAGGAAAACACAGGCAGAACACTCTATGACATAAATCACAGCAAGATCCTTTTTGACCCACCTCCTAGAGAAATGGAAATAAAAATTAAAAAATGGGACCTAATGAAACTAAAAGCTTCTGCACAGCAAAGGAAACCATAAACAAAAAGACAACCCTCAGAATGGGAGAAAATACTTGCAAAGAAGCAGCTGACAATGGATTAATCTCCAAAATATACAAGCAGCTCTTGCAGCTCAATATCAGAAAAACAAACAACCCAATCCAAAAATGGGCAGAAGACCTAAAAAGACATTTCTCCAAAGAAGATGTACAGAGTGCCAACAAATACATGAAAGGATGCTCAACATCACTAATCATTAGAGAAATGCGAATGAAAACTACAATGAGATATCATCTCACACCAGTCAGAATGGCCATTATCTAAAAATCTACAAACAATAAATGCTGGAGAGGGTGTGGTGAAAAGGGAACCTTTTGCACTGTTGGTGGGAATGTAAATTGATACAGCCACTATGGAGAACAGTATGGAGGTTCCTTAAAAAACTAAAAATAGAACTACCATACGACCCATCAATCCCACTACTGGCACATACCCAGAGAAAACCATAATTCAAAAAGAGTCATGTACCACAATGTTCACTGCAGCACTATTTACAATAGCCAGGACATGGAAGCAACCTAAGTGTCCATCAACAGATGAATGGATAAAGAAGATGTGGCAGATATATACAATGGAATATTACTCAGCCATAAAAAGAAATGAAATTGAGTTATTTGTAGTGAGTTGGATGGACCTAGAGTCTGTCATACAGAGTGAAGTAAGTCAGAAAGAGAAAAACAAATATCGTATGCTAACACATATATATATATGGAATCTAAAAAAAAAAGGTTCTGAGGAACCTAGGGGCAGGACAGGAATAAAGATGCAGACGTAGAGAATGGACTTGAGGACACAGAGAGGGGGAAGGATAAGCTGGGACGAAGTGAGAGAGTGGCATGGACATATATACACTACCAAACGTAAAATAGATAGCTAGTGGGAAGCAGCCGCATAGCACAAGGAGATCAGCTCGGTGCTTTGTGACCACCTAGAGGGGTGGGATAGGGAGGGTGGGAGGGAGATGCAAGAGGGAGGAGATATGGGGATATATGTATACGTATAGCTGATTCACTTTGTTATACAGCAGAAACTAACACACCACTGTAAAACAGTTATACTCCAATAAAGATGTTAAAAAAAAAATAGTAAGTTGGGGATGTCCTGCTGCAGCCTCTGCCCTGAGGAAGTTACCAAGGCTGGAGGATGGTGCTCGCTGTTACCCGCTGCACGGTACTCCCTGGCATCCAGGAACTCCCAGTGCCAAGCGGAACCCCCACAAGGGGCAAAGTGCACAGAAGCCACCGAGACTACAGCACTGGGAAGCAGACACGGTCGAATCCACCTGCTGTCCCTGCCGACACACTTACCTAATTCATCTTTTGATCTCCCCGATGCAAAAAACGATCGGCTCAGCTCATAGCCACCGAAGAAGAAGAAGTAGCCCGGTACTTCTCGAAGTAAAGTGCTCGAGAGTCCATGGTAGAAGCCCAAGGGACCATCCTTCCTAAGGATACTCTTCACGACAGACCAAACTGTGCTGGGGGGACACACGGGGTGACAGATAAGAACAGCATTCACACCCAACTAGCAGACCTGATGGAGCTCTAACAAGGAAGTAGCTCATTTTATAAACAGAGGAACCAGAATTCCAGCAATAAAAGGTTTTTGTGGGAAGGAAATATCTCCGAGAAAGACAGGTATACAATTACTTTGTAACAAGTTTTATTACTTGAACTAGTCTGTGTAAAGATATTTCATTACAACGAATGCATACATTTCTAGAAATCACTATCAAAGATCTAAAAGAGCCAATACCCATTTTTTCAATAGTAAGTGAAATTACAATGAGATTGTCCAAACTCAGAGAGAAGAAAATGGCACCGTACGTGCCCAGTCCCTTACCTGCCTTGATTCCTATCTCCTCAGCCTTTCTTTTGAGCTTGTGTATTTTGAGGGAATTGGTTCAGGTGTTTAGGGTTTGTTTTGTTTTGCATTCATCCAGGGAAGTGAGCAACAAGCCTTAAATGTTACTTAAAGGCAAGACAAAAGAAATTCTCAGAGCTGAGCTATAGCTCCTGTAAGGCTCTAGACGCACCCAGTATTTACTTCTTAGCGAGGTAGGTGTGTAAAAATTTTTTACTTGAAGCAGATCAGAGCCTGCAGGAGCCAGAATACGGGCACTTTCTGTGCAGGCTCCTCTTCCTGGTGGTGTAGGGGTACAGGCCTATCCCTGGGAGGAAAAGCACCACCAACGACACCTGTCAGCTTAGTGAGCCCCTCACTCCTCACTTTGTTCTCAGCAGGTGACCTGGCTTGGATCAGGGAAGGATCAGGCCCCCAGGGAACAAAAGCCACCTGCTTTTATTGATGATCTTCCTTCCCAGGCATTACCCCCTAGCCAGGCCCTGCCTGCAGTGCCCCCTCCTTCTATCAATACAATGAAGAAGTAACAAAGTCATCCCACTCCACACACTTAGCCTGCTTCCAATCCAGGTCTTAACCCCAAGCTACCAAATCCCAGGCTTGGGCTCTGCTATACCTAAAATACAGTTAGCCAATATTTACTTTTGTACAGGGTGTCCGTCTACCTAAGTCCTTTGGATCTAACAATTGCTTTCTTTAAAAATACTTTAAATGACTTTTAAGGGACCCAAGGGCAACTTTCTGGGTGCTGTTCATGATCTATTTCTTTATCTAGGTACCAGTTTACAAAGGCATGTTCATTTTGTCACTACTTGTGGAACTGCACACCTAGGATTTCCTGTGATTTCTGGGTGTGTTCCTGTTATTGTGTGTACACTGTATCTCAATAAAAGAGCATTAAAGACTTAAAGTTTTGAACTTCTAGGCTATGAATAATAGATTTGAATTGGTTGTAATGAATCTCACAGGTGCAGGAAATAGGGCGCTATTATGAACCCCATCCTCACTGGATGGAAAGTGGTGACTCGAAAAATGGTCAGTTTACCTAATGGTTTTTCCCAGGAGATTTACTGGCTTTGAGTTAACTTCAGCAACAACCACGAGCAAACCTTTAGTTTAGATAAATAAGCAAGTTTTCAGATTAACAAGGATAATAAACTGATTTTCAGTTCAAATATATAATAAATCATATTGTATATGATACATACACTCACGAGGTAACTAGAATCTGTTTTCAAGACAGAGTTGGAGAGTGACTGGATCACTGAAGACTTGCTATGCTTACGAGGGTTTGCGTGCATGTTTTCAGAAGCTGGCTTGTTTGTAGGTACACTTGAAGGATGCGGGAGGAGGTAAAGGAAGTCACTGCTAGAATCTGGGATGATCAGCCTGAGCACCTATGTGAAACTGGGGAGACTGGGGAGTGAGCAAATACTCAGCCCAGAATCCAAATTGGCAGTTAGCAAAAGCTCAGCCCTCAATTCCAAAGCCGCTGCTCCGTGCCTCCCAGTATAGTTGGGGGTCATGCCTTATGCACTCCACAGGCCAAAAGGGGTGTAAGCCCCTGCTTCTCCACTTTTGGGATATTAAATACTTGCCTACAACATTCTATGGGGTGGATGGTGATTCCAACCACCACAGACAGTGTGTTCAGAAAATTATCCTCAGAGTGGTGGTGGAGAGGGGTGTTTGGACTAGATAAACTGTTTCTCTGCCACTTAATTTTAGTACAACATAAAATTTAAATTTAAAAAAATTTAAAAATTTAAAAATACTAGATACACCAAGGCAACAAGACCCCACGTTTGTGCCCAAGCAGCACTTACTTCTGGCTTTTGGCTATCTTTCCCGACATCTCCATTTCATACATGGTCTGCAGCCGGCACTTCACGAGCTCGGTGGGGCAGAGGACCAGAGCAGCAAAGGCAGAGGCAAAGGAACCAGCAGCTGCATTCTGCAGATCACTGGAAGGACGCAAGCACAGGAGGCCGGTTACCCACCCATTATTCATTCGCTCGGTCTCAGCATGCCGAAACACTGGTGGTAAAGGAGAGCAAGCTTGAGGGGAGAAGACTTCCTCAGTGCCCACGAGGCACCTGCTGCTTCCTCTGAGGAGCCCACGACCCTGTGAGGGTGACAGCAGTACCCCAATTTTCATATGGGGAAAATGACACTTAGAGATGCCACGAACTGTGCTCAGAGTCACACAGCTGCTAAGCGGCAACGCTAGGTTTCAAACCCAGGTCTGCCTGATTGCAAGCCCGTGCTCCTTTTATTAGGTATAGCTCTGTGGGCTGGACGTTTGTGCCCCTCACCCCCAGATTCCTATGTTGAAGCCATAACCCCCAATGTGATGGTATTTGGAGGAAGGCCTTTGGGAGGTAGTTAGGTTTAGATGAGGTCAGGAGGGTGCAATCCTCTTGATGAGATTAGTGTCCCTGTAAGAAGAGACCGGAGAGCTGGCTGGCGCTCTCTCCACCATGTGAGAACACAGCCAGCTGTCCCTCTGCAAACCAGGAAGAGGACCTTCACCAGACACTGAATCAGCCGGCATCTTGTTCTTGGACTTTCCAGCCTCCAGAGCTATGAGAAACAAAGTTTTGTTGTTTAAACCGCCCAGCCTGGGGTATTTTGTTCTAGCAGAGCCAGAACTAAGACAGAAAGTGACACAGAAAAACCAAACCAAACCAAACAATGTGGGGGAAAGAATTCCCTATGGTCCCACCACCCCAACACACACACTATTAATACTTCAGTGTGTTTGCCACTGAGCTTTAAATAAAAACAGGTTTCGAGGCCATCCCTACGTGCCTCTGGATTCAGCCCAGAACAACCACAAGTGTAATGTAACTGCTACAGATGAAAACCCAGGATACATTTTTAACCAAAATGTTGCTCATTGAAAAAAGATTTCCCAGTTCAGCTGATGACCTCCTGGACCTCAGCTGCACAGAGGGCACGAGGTGGGCCAGTGGTGCTGCCAGTGTGAGTCAGCAAGCTCGATGGCTGTAGGGCAAATGGCGAAGCTGGAGATATAAACGGAAAATGAATGCACATAGTACAAAAATGCAAGAATTCACTTCATCTCACATGGGTTCAGTACCACCAGCCTCAGTCACCAGCAGGGGAGTGAAACTGGAAAGAATACGGGGGAAAGTACAAGAAACAAACTGCCAGGAAGACTCCTGAGAGCTCACGGGGGTCAGCAGAGGAGACCCTCTCCAAGCCTTGGGAGGACGTTCTATCACGAGAGCACCGCTGGCACCTACAGGGACGATCTTTAGTTGCACAGAAAGGACTGAGATGCTCACAGCAACAACTAGCTGTGACACTCGCCTGTTAACTGCCAGCATCCGGCTGTCACTGGATGACCAGAACAACTCACAGACCTCCAGAAGCCCCCAAAGGTAACCCCCTAGGCAGCCTGCCCAGGTGGCGAGGTCCCCTCACGATTTCTCTTCCATCTGTGAGCAGAGAAGCCTAACAGACCTACCACATTCAACTGTCCTAAAGTTACAATAAACCGCCCCACTCACACCAATGGACAGATCATCCAGAGAGAAAATCAATAAGGAAACACAGGCCTTAAATGACACAATAGGCCTGGTGGACTTAATTGGTATTCGTAGAACATTCCATCAGAAAGCAGCAGAATACACATTCTTCTCAAGTGCACATGGAGCATTCTCCAGGATAGACCACATGCTAGGCCACAAAGCAAGCCTTGGTAAATTTAAGAAAACTGAAATCATATCAAGCATCTTTTCCAACCACAACACTATGAGAGTGGAAGTCAATCACAGGAAAAAAACTGTAAAAAACACAAACACGAGGAGGCTAAACAGTATTACTAAACAACCAATGGATCACTGAAGAAATCAAAGAGGAACTAAAAAAATACCTAGACACAAATGACAACAGAAACACTACAATCCAAAACCTATGGGATGCAGCAAAAGCACTTCTAAGAGGGAAGTTTATAGCAATACAGTCTTACCTCAGGAAACAAAAAGAAAAATCTCAAACAACCTAAACTTACACCTAAGGCAACTAGAGAAAGAAGAACAAAACCCAAAGTTAGTGGAAGGAAAGAAATGATAAAGATCAGAGCAGAGGGCTTCCCTGGTGGCGCAGTGGTTGAGAGTCCGCCTGCCGATGCAAGGGATGCAGGTTCGTGCCCTGGTCTGGGAAGATCCCACGTGCCGCGGAGCGGCTGGGCCCGTGAGCCATGGCCGCTGAGCCTGCGCGTCCGGAGCCTGTGCTCCGCAACAGGAGAGGCCACAACAGTGAGAGGCCTGCATACAGCAAAAAAAAAGATCAGAGCAGAAATAAATGAAATAGAGATGAAGGAAACAATAGAAAAGATCAATGAAACTAAAAGCTGGTTCTTTGAAAAGATAAGCAAAATTCATAAAGCTTTAGCCAGATTCATCAAGAAAAAAAAGGGAGAGGGCTCAAATCAATAAAACTAGAAATGAAAAAAGTTATAACCGACACCACAGAAATACAAAGGATCCTAAGAGACTACTACAAGCAACTATATGCCAATAAAATGGACAACCTAGAAGAAACAGACAAATTCTTAGAAAGGTACAACCTTGTAAGACTGAACAAGGAAGAAGCAGAAAATATGAACAGACCAATCACAACTAATGAAATTGAAACTGTGATTTAAAAACGCCCAACAAACAAAAGTCCAGGACCAGATGGCTTCACAGGTGAATTCTACCAAACATTTAGAGAAGAGTTAACACCTATCCTTCTGAAACTATTCCAAAAAATTTCAGAGGAAGGAACACTCCCAAACTCATTCTATGAGGCCACCATCACCCTGATACCAAAACCAGACAAAGATATAACAAAAAAGGAAAATTACAGGCCAATATCACTGATGAACATAGATGCAAAAATCCTCAACAAAATACTAGCAAACTGAATCCAACAATACATTAAAAGGGTCATACACCATGATCAAGTGGGGTTTATCCCAAGGATGCAAGGATTCTTCAATATCCACAAATCAATCAGTGTGACAGACCACATTAACAAACTGAAGAATAAAAACCATAAGATCATCAATAGATTCAGGAAAAGCTTTTGACAAAATTCAACACCCATTTATGATAAAAACTCTCCAGAAAGTGGGCACAGAGGGAACTTAGCTCAACATAATAAAGGCCATATAGGACAAACCCACAGTTAACATCATTCTTAACGGTGAAAAGCTGAAAAGCATTTCCTCTAAGATGAGGAATGAGACAAGGATGTCCACTCTGGCCACTTTTATTCAACATAGTTTTGGAAGTCCTAGCCATGGCAATCAAAGAAGAAAAAGAAATAAAAGGAATCGAAATTGGAATAGAAGTAAAACCATCACTGTCTGCAGATAGCATGATACTACACATAGACAATTCTGAACATGCTACCAAGAAACTACTAGAACTCATCAATGAATTCGGTAAAGTTGCAGGATACAAAATTACTACTCAGAAATCTCTTGCATTCCTATGTACTTACTACAAAAGATCAAAAAGAGAAATTAAGGAAACAATCCCATTTACCATCACATCAAAAAGAATAAAATACCTAGGAATAAACCTACCTGAGTAGGCAGAAAACCTGTACTCTGAAAACTATAAGACACTGATGAAAGAAATCAAAGATGACATAAACAGGAGAATTCCCTGGGCAGTCCAGTGTTTAGGACTCCATGCTTTCACTGCAGAGGGCCTGGGTTCAATACCTTGTTGGGGAACTAACATCCCACAAGCCGTGTGGCACGGTCACAAAAAAAAAAAAAAATACCATGCTCTTGGATTGGAAGAATATTGTCAAAATGACATACTACCCAAGGCAATCTACAGATTCAATGCAGTCCCTATCAAACTACCAATGGCATTTTTCACAGAACTGGAACAAAAAATTTTTTCATCTGTCTGGAAACACAAAAGACCTCAAATAGCCAAAGCAATCCTGAGAAAGAAAAAAGGAGCTGGAGGAATCAGACACCCTGACTTCAGACTACACTACAAAGCTACAGTAATCATAACAGTATGGTACTGGCACAAAAACAGAAATATAGATCAATGGAACAGGAAAGAAATCCCAGAAATAAACCCACACACCTATGCTCAGTTAATCCATGACAAAGGAGGCAAGAATAAACAATGGAGAAAAGAAAGGCTCTTCAATAAGTGGTGCTGGGAAAACTGGACAACTACATGTGAAAGAATGAAATTTGAATATTCTCTAACACCATACACAAAAATAAACTCAAAATGGATTAAAGACCTAAATGTAAGGCCAGACACCATAAAACTCTTAGAGGGGACTTGCGCAGTGGTCCAGTGGTAAAAAATCCACCTTACAATGCAGGGGGCATGGGTTCGACCCCTGGTCAGGGAACTAAGATCCCACATGCCACAGGGCAGCTAAGCCCGCACGCCACAACTACTGAGCTCGTGTGCCTCAACTAGAGCCTGTGTGCCACAAACTACAGAGCCCACATGCTCTGGAGCCTGCGTGCCACAACTAGAGAGAAGTCTGCACACCACAAGGAAGAGCCCTTGCACTGCAATGAGAGATCCCACATGCTGCAACTAAGACCCAATACAGCCAAAAATAAAATAATAAATCTTTAAAAAAATAATAAAACTCTTAGAGGAAAACATAGGCAGAACACTCTGACATAAATCACAGCAATATCTTTTTGGATCTATTCCTGGAGTAATGAAAATAAAAACAAAAATAAACAGATGGGACCTAATTAAACTTAAAAGCTCTTGCACAGCAAAGGAAACCATAAACAAAACAAAAATACAACCTACAAAATGGGAGAAAATATTTGTAAATGAAGTGACTGACAAGGGTTAATCTCCAAAATATACAAACACCTCATGCAGCTCTATATCAAAAAAACAACAACCCAATAAAAAAAATGGACAGAAAACCTAAATAGACATTTCTCCAAAGAATACATACAGATGGCCAAAAAGCACATGAAAAGATGCTTAACATCACTAATTACTAAAGAAATGCAAATCAAAACTAAAATGAGGTATCACCTCACACCAGTCATAATGGCCATCACCAAAAAGCTTACAAACAATAAATGCTGGAGAGGGTGTGGAGAAAAGGGAATCCTCCTGCACTGTTGGTGGGAATGTAAATTGATACAGCCACTATGGAGAACAGTATGGAGGTTCCTTAAAAAACTAAAAACAGAACTACCATATGACCCAGCAATTCCACTCCTGGGCATATATCCAGAGAAAACCAAATCAGAAAGATACATGCACCCCAATGTTCACAGCAGCACTATTTACAATAGCCAGGACATGGAAGCAACCTAAATATCCATCAACAGAGGAATGGATAAAGAAGATGTGGTACATATATACAATGGAATATTACTCAGCCATAAAAAAGAATGAAATAATGCCATTTGCAGCAACACAGAGGGACCCAGAGATTATCATACTAAGTGAAGTCAGTCAGACAGAGAAAGACAAATATCATATGATACCACTTATATGTGGAATCTTTAAAAAAATGATACAAATGAACTTATTTACAAAACAGAAACAGACTCACAGACTTTGAGAACTTATAGTTTCCAAAGGGGAAACATGGTGAGGGGGGGATAAATCAGGAGTTTGGGATTAACATATGTAACATACATATAAAATGGATAATCAACAAGGATGTACTGAGCACAGGGAACTCTACTCAATATTCTTTAATAACCTATATGGGAAAAGAATCTGAAAAAGAATGGATATATGTATAACTGAATCACTTAGCTGTACACCTGAAACACAACATTGTAAATCAACTATATTCCAATATAAAATAAAAAATTTTTAAATGTTTTAGAAAAAGTGTTTTGAAACCATAAAAAAAGTTACAATGAACTAATAGTTATAGAAACTGAGGTCAAACGTTACTACAGGCAAACCTTGTTTTATTGCACTTCGCTTTATTACTCTTTGAAGATACTGCATTTTTAAAATTTCTTTTTCTTTTTTTTAACACCTTTATTGGAGTACAATTGCTTTACAATGGTGTGTTAGTTTCTGCTTTATAACAAAGTTGAAGGTTTGTGGCAACCCTGAGTTATCAGAGGATGGTTAGCATTTTTTTTAGCAATAAAGTATTTTTAAATTAAGGTAGGTACATTCTTTTTGGGACATAACACTATTGCACAGACTACAGTATAGCGTGAACATAGCTTTATACGCACTGGGAAACCAAATAATTTCCAAGATGGTCTGGAACCGAACCTCAAATATTTGACGTGTGCCTGCATAAAGCCAAGGGCTGCCTACCATCCCAGTCCCGATTTCCTATCCCTGGTGGTCTGGCCTTGGTGCCTCAGGTGGATGTGAAGTGGGTGCCCAGGGCTGAGCCGGCCTGTTAACACAGCCGGGCCTCAGAAGAGCTGGCTTGGAGAAGGCCTGCTTTCAGGAGGAAGACACCGCCTGCAGTGCGGCCTTCCTTTCGATTTTAAAGAATGATGTGTCAGACGGTCACCAGGAGAGCCAGCTCCACAACTGTACTGGCACGCGGCTTTCTAGGGGTGGGAAGTGCCCGACGCCATCCCCTCCATCCTTCCCCCTTCACTCCTACTTAAATTGTTTGTCAAAACCAAAGCTTAAAGAGTTTGTCTCTTGGCCAGTCTGCAGATCCATACTTGGCCTCCCTCCGGGACTCTGTCAACCTGCTGACAGGCCGCAGTCAATCAGGGTCATTGACCAGGGTTTGCCAATCTTGCTGGAACAAAGGTGGTATCGACAGATACAGACGGCTGTTTCATCCGAGAGGCGGTAACGCCTGAACGAACCCCAAGCATGCTGATACAGGGCAACCCAGGGCCAAGTCAGATCTGCAGTGGACTTTGGCTTTCTAATAAATGCTTTCACCTACCAGTGCATGAGATGAGGGACTTGGGCCCCAGGCTGTGCCTATAGTAGAAACTTTAGAACTGGATCTCAAATGGCAATCGGCATAGGATGGGATTTTGTAAGAATCAACTGTTTTGTCACCCACTCAACAAACATGTTCCTAAACACTCCTGCTGTGTCAGGGCCCGTCCAGCCAAAGGTGAAAAGAGAGCACTACTCAGGGAGTGTTCAAACCGAGAATATTTACTGTATCACTGCAGAAATTCATAACAGGTGATCACAAGCAGTTCCTTTCCCTGCTTCTGTGTAATTATTAATCTTTTCTCTAGACCTGACCCCTACAAAGTACTCCAGAGCCCCGCCTGTGGTCTTGAGGGAAGAATGCTGGATTGGGGGTGCAGAAGACACGGGCTGCAGTCCCGGCTCTGTCACTTATTAACCCAGTGATCTTCAGCGCGTCAGTATCTGTACCAGAGTCTCCCCATCTATAAAACGGATACCATCACCTGCCTGGATCCTCGCGCAGGACCACGGTGAGGGCTAAGAAAGCACGACACGCATGTCAGAGCTTCGTAAGCTCTCAGGCGGCGTTTGCTCACTGGTAATGAGCAACCACTGTCCTGCAGGATGAAAAAGCTGCAGCCCCCCTCCTGTCCCCCAAGTTCAAAGAAGACGCGGGTGCTGGGTTAGGCCGAGTGAAAGAGGAAGCTTTCTTCACTACAGGACCTGCTCCAGAATCTCCTGTGGTTGCTCCATGTCCCTGTCCTTCTCCAAGGATGCTGAAGGAGACCTCAACTCCAGGTCTCCTCAACTAGGAAGTCTCTCGCTCCAGTGCAAAGAGCTACAGTCACTGCAGTGTCCTTTTTGTCTGTCTCTACCACGGGACACCACATTCTCCTGGTTTATCTTCTGCTTATTTCTTTACTTCCTCTTTTTCCTGACCCCTCCCTGCTGGAGGGTCCTAGGATCTGTGCTCAGTCCTATAAACACTGTCTCCCTGGGGGATCTCATCCAGTCCCAAGCCTTTAAAAAACAAGTTCCATCTATCAAGATGGGATGCCTGCTATAAATGGGCACATCTCCAGGCACCCCCAAAGACTTCAGTACAAAAGGAACCTACTTTAGCCACGTGGGACCTGTATTTGCAATAGGGTCTTGAATTCCCACCAAAACAACAGGCAAGACTGCCCTCTGCAACCACAAAGCTGATAACAATAATTTTAAATGATTTAAAATAAATCAATGGGGACTTTCCCGATGGCACAGTGGTTAACCATCCACCCGCCAATGCAGGGGACACGGGTTTGAGCCCTGGTTGGGGAAGATCCCACATGCCACGGAGCAACTAAACCCGTGTGCCACAACTACTGAGTCTGTGCACTAGAGCCCGCGAGCCACAACTACTGAGCCTGCATGCTACAACTACTAAAGCCCACACGCCTAGAGCCTGTGCTCCGCAACGAGAAGCCACCACAATGAGAAGCCTGCGCGCCGCAACGAAGAGTAGCCCCCACTCGCCGCAACTAGAGAAAGCCCGCATGCAGCAACAAAGACCCAATGCAGCCAAAAATAAATATTTTTTTTTAAAAAGAGTGAAAACTTATAAAATAAATCAATGTTCAAAGGAGTAAAGGCTAAACATCCCAGTGGTTTCCGAATTCCTTTTAGTCTCGGTATAATAAATACCCAAGGAATGACCAAATACACACCCAAGTCTGATGTTTGGGGCAGACTCGACCAATGAAACAGTAGGTTCACCTGCATCTTCTCAGATGCTCTGACCCTTCCTAAAATTCCAAGTTCTTCCTCAAACCTATTTGGCTCTTCCAATACCCTGCATTCTGCTGATGACGTGAAACCCAAAACTCGGGTCACAAGTTGCATCTATGGTTTAAGTTCTGCACTTCTGCCCAGAGAAGTGGCACCAACAGCAGCATTTGAAAAACATCTTCCCCAAATATCATATGATATCACTTATATTGGGAATTTAATTTTTAAAAATGGCACAAGTGAACTTATTTACAAAACAAACAGACTCACAGATCTCGAAACCAAATTTCAGGTTACCAAAGGGGAAACATGGGGGGAGGGGATAAATTAGGAGATTGGGATGAACATAAACACACTACTCTAAATAAAGCAGATAACCAACAAGCACCTACTGTATAGCACAGGGAACTCTACTCAATATTCTGCAGTAACCTCTATGGGAAAAGAATCTGAAAAAGAATGTATATATATATATATATATATACATAACTGATTCACTTTGCTGTACACCTGAAACTAACACAACGTTGTAAATCAACTATACTCCAATTAAAAAAAAAGAAAAATAATAAAAATAATTTTTTAAAGAAAGAAAGAAAAGCATCTTCCTGAAGAATGGAAGGAACGTGAGGGTGGTTGTTTCTACGTGGTGGATTATGGGCAACTCTCCTTTTGCATAACACATGTGCGTTTCCCCAGTTTTCTATGATGGCAATATATGACTTCTTAATCAAAGGAAGTAGTTATTGTAAAAACGGAAATGTTCTTCTCCATAAGGTCTCATAAAAAGCTTGACTACACAAGTGTTGTTTCTCAAAGAGGTCTCAGTGACCTCAACTCACCTCAGCTTCGCCTGCTTTTCCAATCCAACCACTTTCCGTACCACCTGCTGGCAGAATCCGTAGCACATGAAGAGGACGGAGTTCTCGGCGATGTTGGCAATCAGCGCTGGGCTGGTCCCCTTGTAGAAGCCCCGGAAGCCCACCTGGGAGTAGGTCTTCAGGCAGCAGTCGGTGAGGCCCCTGTACAGGTCGGGGAACGTCTGCATCTTCACTTTCATGGTGTCGAAGGGCTGCCCGGTGAGTACACATGCTGTGCCCCCTGCAACCAGGACAGGAATCCTCGTCCAGCACCAGTCTACAGCCACGTGGTAGAGTGCGGCCTCGAGGACCCATGGAGATGAGGGACAGGCAGCCCACCACAGGGCTTACCTCTGGGTCACTTCATTTTGACCTCCTCCCCCCTCCCAGGCCAACCCTTCTAGCTCAGTCCAATAAAACTTCTAGGGGTCCTTCATGAGTCTGGCACCCCGCTCCAGCCCTGAAGGAGCTCAACTCGGTAGAAGAGAGAACGTGTGTTTGACAGTCAAAGCCACCGGATGTGAAGGTGTGACGTGTGTTCAGGAGCATCGGTCAGAGGGACCTGGGCTCAAAGCCTGATTCTGCTGTGAAATCCTGGCTAAGCGATGTGACCTCCGAGCCTCGATTCCCTATCGGGTTAACGTGAGGATTAGGATAAGGCTCTAACGTATTGGCTGCTACACCACAAGTGGCTCATTTACAGCGGTTAACTGTGTCTGTGTGTGCGTCCACATAAAAGGAAGGGGAAGGGAAGAGTCTGGTGTTAATCACTCTTTTGCCTGATGCCCAATGGTCCTAATGACTATCAGGGAAATAACAGAGGAATAGGCCACAGATAAAGAAAACAAAAGGTCTAATTAGTCCCTGAAGAGCTAAATGTTTGACCCTATGGGAAAACATCTTATTTGGACTCTACCATTTGTATTCAGACAGGAAATGGATTGAAACTTACCCCTGTTTAGCATAAATCATATATTTATATGCTTTTATACGACAAAAGCATTGAATTGCATTCAATGACTTCGATAAAAATTCTGACTGTAAGGAAAAGAATGAACTATTAAACCCTGTAATATCTCCAGACCCTGAACTGAGTCAGCATTTGGGGAGCTGTCTGTCACTGGCGAATGCTTCCACCTCCCCTTGGGCCTGGGACGTCCCGTGCTTGTGTCAGGAAACAGCCACTGGATGAGGTTACGAAAACCTCAGCAAAATTGAAGAGAAGGCTTACATATTTCAGAAATGCAATTTCATAACTTAGACATAATACACAGTTACTCCAATGAAGGTGTGGAAAGTAGAAATGGAGGGAGGGCTGTTAAGAATAACTCCCAAGGGGCTTCCCTGGTGGCGCAGTGGTTGAGAGTCCGCCTGCCGATGCAGGGGACACGGGTTCATGCCGGGAGGATCCCACGTGCCGCGGAGCGGCTGGGCCCGTGAGCCATGGCCGCTGAGCCTGCATGTCCGGAGCCTGTGCTCCGCAACGGGAGAGGCCACAACAGTGAGAGGCCCGCGTATCGTGCAAAAAAAAAAAAAAAAAAAAATCATTCCAAAAGACGTGAATGTCAGAATTTTTAAACTGGGTTCATAATTTTGACAACCTAGATGCATTTTAATTCTATCACAACAGATCCTACAGTCTATCTGTGATAGAGTGACTGAAGGATATAAAATTCCGAAAGCTGAGCATCCCTCATGGGGTAAAATGCCCTTCTGTTGCAGAGACACAGACTGAGTCCAGGCATTCATGGGAAGGTAAGAGGATGCCAAGGGCAAGCAAGTTGATCCACTGTTGCCAAAGTCAGCAGCCTCTGCAGTATGGCGTTGGGGGAGTGGGGGGTGGTGAAGGGGTCGGGGATGGTGCACAGGGCCTGGGGGGGCTTGATTCCACGGCAGGGTGAGGGGCTGACCCAAAGGCACTCAGCGCGTAAGAGGCCGTGGGGCGGAATCCAGGCAGCCCTTGGTTCCCCTGCTCCTTGTCGTCTCTGACCTGGGAGCGCCCTCGCCTGAACTTATCAGTGTCTGCAGACTTCCTCATGAGCCTACTTTGGCCGATTTCTGGTTCATAGAAAAATACTTCGATCTTCCCTGAACCCATGATTTCTTTTTCACAATTAAGAAGACGACAGGGGACTTCCCTGGTGGCACAGTGATTAAGACTCCACGCTCCCGGGCTTCCCTGGTGGCGCAGTGGTTGAGAGTCCGCCTGCCGACGCAGGGGACACAGGTTCGTGCCCCGGTCCGGGAAGATCCCACATGCCGCGGAGCGGCTGGGCCCGTGAGCCATGGCCGCTGAGCCTGCGCGTCCGGAGCCTGTGCTCCGCAGCGGGAGAGGCCGCAACAGTGAGAGGCCCGCGTACCGCAAAAAAAAAAAAAAAAAAAGACTCCATGCTCCTAACGCAGGGAGCCCGGGTTCGATCCCTGGTCTGGGAACTAGATCCCACATGCACGCTGCAACTAAGAGTTTGCATGCCACAACTAACGAGCCCGTGAGCCGCAACTAAGACCCGATGCAACCAAATAAATAAATATTAAAAAAAAAAAAAAAAGACGACGACAGGATGAGAGAAGGCGGCTCTGACTGCTCTTGATCTGTTGACCCAGGAGGTCCCACCAGATAAAAGGACAATGGGCAACCGGCTCCTCTGGCCTCTTCACTCCAAGCAGCGGTGACCCAATATAAGAATCGGTGAGGGAGGCAAGGGTAAGCCAGGGTCTGCATCTGGGAAGTATGGGCATTCCAGCGCTCCTCCAGCCCTAGAATCATCCAGGAATCTGGAGAACCAAGTAACCACCCAGGCACTTCCAAGTCTGTCACTTGCCTCAGGCTGAATAAAGGTGACCTTTCTAAAGAGTGGCCTGCGGTGGCAGGTGCTGCCCAGAACTCAATGGTGCCTAGTGGGGCCAGAGTCCGCCCCAGCACTCGCCCCGCCCACCACTCCCCGGCCAATCCTGGGGCCCCTCCTTTCAGGGCTTTAAGACTCAGTCAAAAGTCAGCCTGATTTACCAATGACATTTCTAAGGGTATCCTTTCTCTCCCCCAGCAGTTGCAAGGACAGTAACTGGGATTTCCCTGGAGAGATGGCACTGTGTTATTTTTGCACTCTAAGGCCTCTGAAGACTGCCAGGCTTGGGGTGGAATCCTGCACATCCCAGCCACATGGCAATGGACGAGTGGCTTCAGCTCTGAGCTGTGATATGTTCCAGCTGTCACCCGGGGACACTCCCACACCATACCCCTGACTCATAGCTCTAATACAGCGGGAACTACTCTACCTTCTGCTGTGTTTGCAACACAGTATTACACCTGTATTAAGCGGATTCATTCCAGGGTTAAAGCATGTCGCTTCTGGAGCTACAAAGGCAATGTCTTCACCAGAGCTCACGTGCAGAAGGTATTTGAGGGACAAAGGAGGGGTTTTCTCTGGGATTACCTGCGGCCCCCGCCGTAAGGTCAATGGCAGCTTGGATGGCAGGATTGGATTTCATGTTTGCCCACTCCTCTGCTGGGCTCCGCGGAGGGCAACTCTCACGAGCTTACAATGGGCACCTCATATCCCTAGAAGGAGGCAAGAGTTCACCATCAGTCGGGCCTCTGCAGCCCCCCTTTCTCTAGGCCTGCTGCCTAGCTACTGGACTTGAACTTCAGGGAACCGGGAAACTGTCTCTACGTTGCTCCAAAGGAGGGGGCTCGAGCTGTCAGAGCAGCTTAGTGATCAGCCTCCCCTTCTCCCTGCCCACCACCTCCCCATGAAAAGCACACAGATCAAAAACCTTGCTCACGTATCACTGCTACAGCCACAGGTGAGGGCACTTCAACCAACCTTTCTGAAACCCTCAAGAAACGAATGCCAATAAGCAAGCCAACCGCACATCCCAAGCCCCATCAAACCAGTTTTTCAGAGGCCTAAGTTAAACCATCAATCCACTGGGCTCTGTTCCAAATTCAGACAGCGGCCTGAGACCCTAAGAGAAGGTCACAAAACAGTAGCTCTGGAAAGGAATGGGTTAGGAGCTCGGCCAAGTGACACACGCCTGGGTCTGAATGCTTGCTCTGCCACTGGTATGGTGGCCCTTTGGGCCCCTAAAGCTGGAGGTCCCCGTCTATACAAGGTGAAAAATAAAAGTACTATCACTATAATACGAGGGCAATCAAACAGCCACATCGGACAAATACGATGATGAACTGTGAACACACACCACGAGTTCTTAGAACAACTACAAAGCACAGCACCAAACATTACTATCATCATAGGCCTCCCAGAACTTCTCAACCATAAACGTGCACACGAATCACCTGGGGACCTTGTTAAAAGGCCGATTCTGATGTGATTGGCTTCAAGTGGGACCAGAAATGCTGCCTGCCTTCACCTGCTCCCAGGTGAAGTTGATAATGCCTGGCTATTAACCATACTTTGAGAAGCAACCCCTGGGTCCATTGCGCCCCTAATTTGCTTGATAAGAATCACCTGGGACACTTGTTAAACATTCCAATAACCAGGCTGCTCTCCTGGAAATGTTGATTCAGTAGGTTTGAGCTGGAGCCTAGAAGTTTGGGAAAACCAGAGTCTACTCCTCTACTTTAGACAAAAAGCAACCATTGGCAAGGCATGGACTTAATTAATATTGACTAGAAAAGGAGAGGTGCTTCATTCACATAGAATATTAAAATAACCAATACAGAAACCAATTCCGTATGATTTTCAAGCTATGTCACTGCCTTACACCTGAATAACAAGGAATGCTTTTTATCCGTCACGCTGAAGACCTGTGTGATCCCAGTCAGGACACCTGTCAGAGGAGGGGGTGGGCAGCCTGGATGGCCAATGAATACCAACAGCTTCCTCATCAACAGCGGGGAAGAATTTTAGCCAAGAAGGTTTTTAACCACTTGAAGCATGTCATCAATGACTAGACACCAAGAATCTTTACAAAACATGTGAAAACCAGCAACAACACAAGAACACTACTTAATAAAGCAACTAAGATTAGACATACAATTAGATGTACAAAACACTGACTTTCCGTTACTGACAGACCTGGAGAGGCAGTACCAATTACTAAGGTTGATAAGACGGTGACCATCCAGTATCTAGAGAAGGATATCAGGGTCCTAACCCAATCTCTTCCTTTTCCAGATGGAGAACTGAGTCCAGAGGAAGACAAGGACTTGTCCAAGGTCATACAACAAGTCCGTGGCAAAGACAGGATTCAACTCAAGTCTTGCCTTTTGGGTCTGTTCCTATCAAGCAGGGTATTCCCACCTGGCCAAGAAGAGAAAACAAAACACCCAACCCTGCATTTTAGAGGAAAATGGAGACAAGCGGGGAAAGGAGTCACAGACAGGGCACATCCAACGCAGCTCATTCCCTTGGGGTGTGGACATTTCTTTCTTAGAAGAGGCACAGCAGATGGTACTGTGTCATCAATGCGAATTCAACCCTTTTAGGCAAGTCAAACAAACACATCAACTCCTACAAATAACTACTTGTAGAATTATTAGAACAGTTAACAGTCCTAACAGATTAACTGAGAAGGGGCATCTGTTTCAAATTACGCGTAGCTTTGGCTTGAAGGAGGCATGGGGCGTGGAGGCAGCCAGACTGATCAACTTGACTTAATTAAACTGATTCGTGAGCCTTCGGTACCAACTGGAAGAGAAAAACGGAATCCTTTCAGCGTCCCTTTACCCTTCCTTCAAACTACACCGGAGTCAAACTCCAAAAGAAACAACGCAGACCATGTATCTTTTTCATTCCTTCGGGAAATTAACTTCTCGTGTGGGAGAATCCGAGGAGGCCGCATTCCCCACTAGGTAACACGAATTGCTCCGGGAAGATTCCAGCTTCAAGGCCGAAGCTGGCGCCCGCCATCCGAGCGCCCAGAGCTGGTGGGGCCCACGGGCGCTGGGATGCAAACCAGTCTCGCCGCTCAGCAGCTGGCTCGGGAGCTCTTGCTCCGGGGCTCGGGATCCCGATCCGCACAAGGGTCAGCTTAGGGAGACGACTGCCAACTTTGTTGTCTTCTCGGCCCTAAACGTTCGCTGACTCTGCCACAACAACCTGCGAGGGTCTCCCATCCATAAGCGCCTCCGCCCTCCCTGCCCGGCGCGGAGCCGGCGTGACACTACGACCGGGCAAATGAGGGCAACCTTCCCCGGGACGTGACCACTGCGCGCAGGAGGCGGCGGGGCCCGAGTCTCCATGGAATCCCAGGCAAAGCGCGGGAAGGCGGCGCCCGCGGGTCCCCGGGCACGTGTGCGGCGCGGCGGGCCCGGGACCCCGGATCTCCACCCCGCCTCCCGGGAGGGTCACGCCGCCCGGGCGCGGAGGCCGGCCGGCCCGCCCGCTCCCTCTCCCTCTCCCTCCCCCTCTTCCCGGCCGGTTCCCTGCAGCCCGCGACCGCCCGGCTGGGCTGCGCTCACCGCCGCGCCGACTGGCCACGTCCTACTCGCGCTCCGCCGCCCGCTCTCGACTCTGGCTCGGCGGCGGGGGCGGCCGCTTAACACCCACGTCGGCTACCGGCCGGCCCTCCGCCCCGCCTCCCGCGCCAGACTGCCGCCGGCGGGCGGCCCCGCGGGCTCAGGAGCGCCCCCTGCGGCCGGGACGGGCTGCGCTGGGGCCGGGGCCGGGGCCGGGGCCGGGGCCGGGGCCGGGGCCGGGGCCGGGGCCGGGGCCGGGGCCGGGGCGCCTCCCACCCGCCCGCCGGGGAAGCGGAAGTCGGCGCGGTGCGGCGGCGCGCTCGGGCCGGGGGGCGCGCCGGGAGCGGGAGGGGCTGGCGGGGCCGGGGGGAGGGCTGGGAACCGCGGCCTCCCACGTCGCTTTCCTGCAGTTCGATTCCCGGAGGCCCTCGGTGAGCTCGTCTCTAGTTCGCCCTCAGGCGGGGCGGGGACGGGGGGTGTCCGGAGTGAGGACGAGGGACTGAAGTCTTCAGGCTGATTAGCTTTGCAGGGACTTGGGGCTCAAAGCTTTAATTTTATGTTATAATTGAGTGCGAAAGTACTGGAAAGGTAGTGATGAAAAATAAATTTGCTTATTGCTGGTAAAAACAAAACCCCAAACATTTCCCATTCCGCCCTCCGCGAGGACATCCATCTCCACCGATGACATTTCGGAAAGCACACCCACCAATGAAAACTGTAACTCTAAATGTCCTTTTAGTTTCCAGTGAATTATAGGCTAGTTCTATGGTTGTCTGGAATTTTATTAGAAAGCACAATTCGAGGAGTCTGTTGTGCACCGGGAGTAAAGGAATTTTCTCTAGTGCCCCAGGCAAAGACCCGCACAGCTGGAAGTGTCTTGGTCTATTACTGACAGCTGCTCGATGTTAACAGCCGCGGCCTTCGGAGTGCTTTGGTTCAAACCTCATGGATTTTCCTTTTCTACACCGTGTTTTCTTCCTTAAACCGTGCTATCGTTTTACAATTTTCTGCCCTGTTTGGATGTGGTGTTAGACTACGGCCAATGTAACTTAAGTGATTTCGGGTGAGGGCCAGTGACAAATATTTGAGGTGACTTGTGTTAGTCCTTAAACACGGGTGCCTAGCTGAATAGACCTTGGGGGAGGGGGGACAGGGGGAGGTGCTGTGAAGGTTCAGAGCTCCTGATAAACAAGGGCCCTCCTCAACCCAGCCCAAGACCGTCTTCTGCTGCGCTTTAGAACTCAAGCTTCCGGAACATAATTTAATTACAGAAGCAAGCCAGGGCGTTTGAGTGACTTGCCCAAAGTGACATGTAACTTAACAAGTGGGAAGCAGATCAGGACAGAACCTATGGTATAACATCCTATAGGACTAGGACTTTCAGTATCACCTGGCTTTTGCAAACCAGAAAGATGAGGCCCAAAGGAGCTAATTAGGACAGGCTTAGATCTCCTATTACAGATTAGAAAGAGCTGGACTTGGAGCCAGGCCACTTGTGTTAAAATCTCTGTGAACTTTAGTGAGTCATTTAACCCTTTTAAACCCCAGCCATCAGGTAACAGTATCTTGGCCTCCTCTGCACCCCCTGCTGTGGGAGCCTTGGGGGCAATCCAGCATGGGGGCAGGGGAGGGCACTGCTACTCCAGATCTGGGCCTCCCTGAGGCATCAGCTCCCCCATGATGCTTTGTCCTTTCTGGCTTTAGCACCTTCCTCTCCTACCCTCACAAGGGCTGTCCCAAACTCTCATCAGTCTCCCCAAGCCTTTTATGTTTCTTCTCTCCCTCGCCTCCCCTAAACAACCCTCAGCCTCAGTTCTGTAAACTAAGAAGCAATTAGGAAGCTTCTGTGCAACTCTTTAACCCCTAATCTGCAAAGCTGCCTTTTTGCACAAACTTTCTTCTCTGCCTGCTGTCTTGCTTGCTGTACCCCATGGCTGGCAATGATGCTGGTGAAGAAACTGAGGCTTAAAGAGGCCAAGTGACTTGCCCGATGTGCTGGTTAATGATACTAAAAGGAGAAATAATTTCACCACTTGAAGCTTTTGGGCCCTGATACCATGTGGGTGTGTTTTAACAAAGTGTTAATTGGAGTGGCAGATAATTCTAAAACAAATTACTAAGCGGGGAGCTGGGACTCAACCAAGTTCGTGTTGTTAACTGCTACACTGTACATTAATACCTCCCAGAAGGCTTCCTCTTAAAAGCAAGAGGGTTGCAGGAACCAGAAGTTCTTTCTCCTGGAATAGATGTCCCTCCATAATATTTTATAAAATAACCTCAACTGCTTAAAATCCTTCACAGCAGTGGCCCTATCTTTGCTTTAGGAATAGAGAAATATGTAGATGTAGAAAAGCTTAACATCTCACAGGAGCTCAGGGAATGGACTGGCAAACCACCTGGTTGGCATTAAATCATGAAAGTGTCCATGCAAGCTTTGTCCTAAGGGTAATTCCCCAGCAACCCAATGGCCTCTTGAGAACAGAGTTTTAGAGTCGTGCACCACTGCTCTCCATAGAGGTTAGTCAACCCAATGGTATTTCAGATCCAGGTTCAAAACAGCAAATAAGTCAATGCACCGACCTCTTTGCTCCAGGCATCTGTTTGCTGAACTTGGGATTGCACAATCCAGGAACATCAGTGAGGCTGGCTCTGGGATGAGAGGGCAGGTATGACGCAGGTCAGAGGTGAGGGGACAGACAGAGTGGTTACATGGAAAAGGGACCTTTTGCTGTTTCAACAGAATTTCACAATGTGCTGGTTAATGATACTAAAAGGAGAAATCATTTCACCACTTGAAGGCTTTGGGCCCTGATACCATGTGGGTGTGTTTTAACAAAGTGTTAATTGGAGTTGCAAATAATTCAAAAATATAAATTATCTCTGATTCAAAGGTACTTTTAGTTAATGAGAAAGCAGAAAAAAATGCTTTGATTACACAATTTCAACTCCCATTGAACATTCTTGGCTGCTGATGTAACTTATTGAAAACTCCCTCAAATTTTTTTGGAATCAGGTAGAGTTTGTATTTGAAATAAACATGGGTTTGGATTTTTGTCTTTCAATGTGGAATAAGGGGGTAATTCGTGTCCTATGAAAGAGTTGTTAGGGCCATGTTTTAAAGGGGGACAATTTCTTTTGTCTTTTCCTTGTCAGCTTTTTAATGGTACAAGCAAAAATAAGAAAAAGAAAGTCAGCAAAGGTGCATGTTTTATGAGCCTTAAGTTTGAATTTGTAAAATATGTGTTAAAAATAAGATAATTTATAACACATAGAATTAGGAGAAATGCCCATAAATGGTTAAACCTTAATGGGTTATCAATAAGAGGAAATACTATGCCATAATTTAAAAAATCATATTCTCATATCATATGTTTTAGTACATATTTGGCTGCAAGTAATAGAATGTCCAACTGTCAGTATATTTATTTTGAATATAAAAATATATCTAGAAGTAGGAAGTTCCAGGGTTGATTAATTTAGCAGCTCAAAAGTATCTGGGCCCCCTTCTCTGTGATTCTCTTCGCTTTTCCTCATGACCACAAAATGGCTGCCACAGCTCTACTGATCACATTCTCAAATGTGACATCCAAAGGCAGGAAGCATTCTCCCATACTAACTTTTTATCAGAGAAAAATATTTTCCTAGAAGCCCTCTGTCAAACTTCTCCTTATATTTCATTGGCCCAGAACTGGGTCTCATGCTCCCCCAAACATAAACATTGGGAAGAGAATGAAGTTAACATGATTGGTTTAGAACAGGGGTCAGCAAACTTCTTCTGAAAAGGACCAGCTAGGAAATATTTTAGGTTTTGCAGGGCATACAATCTCTTGCCTCTATTCAACTCTGCTGTTGTAAAGCAACAGCCATAGACGCTGCCAACAGATAAGTGTGGTTGTGTTCTAATAAAACTTTATGAACACTGAAATTTGAATTTCATATACTTCTTACCTGTCACGAAATATTATTCTTCTTTTAACTTCTTTCAACCATTTAAAACTGTAAAAAACAGAAACAAGCAATAAAAACCATTTTGTATGGTTCGTGGCCATACAAAAGCAAGTGGCAGTCTAGATTTGGCTACCAGACCATGATTTGTCAACCTCTGGTTTATCCTCTTGGGAATAAGGAGAGACCCCCCACCTTCCCGGAGACATCACCACTGCAGACCTTAAAAAAATAAAATAAAGCAGGGTTCTATTAGGCAATCAAGAAGATCCCCTACCATATACTTAGAATATGGAAGAATGCTCAGGATATAAATTTTAGAAAGCAGATTACATGTCAATATGGACTGGATGATCCCAACTAATCCTGCCCGTTGAAATCCCTGCTGTTCACCAAGACCTGTATTAGACATGGCTCCTCAAATGCCTTTCCTGGTCCCTGGTCCTCCTAAACAAATTAGATCACTGCTTCCTATCAAACTTTCCTAACAAATTTTTATTTAGCAACGATCATGTGCTAGGCTCTTTGTCAACCCAAACTGAGTGCTGGAAATACAGAATGAAAGAGACAATGGCTAGCCTTAAAGAGACCTCAGTCCAAGCAGAGGAGGAAGAAACAAATAATTATAATTCAGGGAGAGCATGCAGCAAGAGGGGTATGGGTAGTGTAGCATCTCGGAGAAGGGCATGAATAAAAGATGGAAAAGAGGGTTTCAGGGGAGGCCCCTAGGAGACCCCCATATCAGGGTGGGTTCTGAAAGACAAAGTGGCCCTTTTTTAAGAGGATGAAAGTCTGTTGATGTACCACCCAGGGCTCTTAGCTGCAATCAGCAGAAGCTATCTCTGGCTGGTGGAGCACAAAAGCAGCTGGTTAAAAGGATGCTGGGTGACTCTCACCACTGCTGAGTAGGGAGATGGTACTTCCTGAAGAACTTGAAACAAGTCCTCAAACCCACTGCAGAGCTGGTCATCCATGGAACCCATGCTGCAGCTCCTTCCGAGCTGTAGATGTTATAGTTTGTACCACTGTCCCATTTGTGCCAGGGCCTCAGCCTTGTAGCTACTGCTGTTCCAAAGCTGAGCACCTTGGTTCCCAGCTCTGCCTAGTAAATCACTGCCACGCCATGTTCACTGCCTTGTGTTTCTCATTCCAAATTGATGTCTCCTGTAGATACAGCTGATGGTTGGAGTTGGGTCACGTGCCTGGACCCTGATCTGTAAAGGGAGGGCTGGGAGTGTGGGGTTTCTGGCTTCTGTCTTGGAGAGGAAGGACTCGCTTGTTAGGAAGTTCCCTGAATGTAGGTAGGGTTTTCAGACAATTTTAAGCAGCCAGAAAACATGACACATGCCCACATGGGCCAAGCATTCCTGTCTGGGGAAACAGCACGTCTGAAGGCACAGAGGTATGAAACAGGACAGCATGTTTGGGGAACTATAGCAGTTTGGCTCTGCTGGAGTATAAAGCAGGGAGTGCTGGCAGGTGGGGCTCAGAGGTGGAAGGAGCCACCTGCAGAGTTCTCAGGGCCGCTGTTCTCTGATCTACTCAGTATCCCCAGCTAAGGCACAGAAGCTGTGATTTACACCTTGCCTGGCCCAGGGCTTTGGCCATGGTGGGTTTTAGTCCCTATCTGTTGATATGAATCATTATAATAAATCTGTTGGATTGCATCGTTGTTGTAAAATTTACCAGTATGAAAGTTGCCGGTGTGTACAGTTCTTTCTCTTGTATGTGTGTGTGCTTGTGTACACATGTGTCTTTCCCCACAACTGGGCCTATCTCCAACGGATACTTTTCTAAAGGCTAATTTGCTTTCAGTATGAGAAGTATTCAATTACTAACTTTTAGAGCCGCGTCCGTATTCTTTGATGATGCCTCCATTTGAATGTAAGATCAAAACCATTTTTAAAAAGTCATAAAATATGGCTTGAGAAATAGAATGAACAATAATCCATCTCATAGTAAAATAAATGGAAAACATTATCAAACTTGCAAATCGTTTACACTTACCAAATTAATAAGCCAAAGTAGGCAGTGCAAGCATTTTATATATTTTTCAAACAAAATAACTGTAAAGGCCATTTCTTTTTGCCTTTATTTTTTCTATTTCGATTATTAAAATCTGCAAAATCTACTTATTATTGGTTCTATTATCTTCAAAATACAAACATATCAAAAGCATCTGATGAATAAATTTTCCCCTGTAGGTTCCCCTTGTCCTTTCTCATCTTCACATCTGCAGCAATCAGGTATATGCCTTCAAGTTTTCCGAGGCAACAAGCATTAAATTCAGCTTGAACTATCAAAGAAGTGCCGCCATCAGCTCGGGGACTTAATATATAGTATCTTCACAGTCAGATCTGGGGGAACAGTTCCTAGTTTGGTCACTATTAACCAGAGCAGGCCAGGTGACACAAATGATGGCAGAACAGTTGCCTTGGTACCCATCATGCTATGCATCAAGCCCACAGTTCTTAAATCTTTCTTCTTCTCTCACGTATTGGGTGGGCGAAAAATTTCCTTCGTCTTTTCCTGTGAGATGACTCTAGTAGCACTTAGATGTCTTTAACTTCATTTGAAACAATTTTGTTAGATTGTATGTGACAGCTGTCATATCAGTGTGTATTTTAAAAAATGACATCAAAATCGGTGAATTTTTGTGTAGCCATTTTAATATTGGACATGGAAAGGAAAAAAGCCACATTTTCGGCATATTATGCTTTATTATTTCAAGAAAGGTGAAAACGCAACTGAAACCCACAAAAAGATTTGCGTAGTGTACGGAGAAGTTGCTGTGACTGATCGAACGTGTCAAAAGTGGTTTGTGAAGTTTTGTGCTTGGAGATTTGTCGCTGGACGATGCTCCATGGTTGGGTAGACCAATTGCAGTTGATAGCGATCAAATTGAAACAATAATTGAGAACAATCAGCGTTATACCACGTGGGAGATAGCTGACATACTCAAAATATACAAATCAAGCGTTGAAAATCATTTGCACCAGCTTGGTTATGTGAATCACTTTGATGTTTGGGTTCCAATAAGTTCGGCGAGAAAAACCTTCTTAATCATATTTCTGCATGCGATTCTCTTCTCAAACGTAAGGAAAATGTTCCATTTTTAAAACAAATTGTGATGGGCGATGAAAAGTGGATACTGTACAACAATGTGGAATGGAAGAGATCGTGGGGCAAGCGAAATGAACTACCAAAGGCTGGTCTTCATCCAAAGAAGGTGATGCTGTGTACATGGTGGGATTGGAAGGGAGTCCTCTATTATGAGTTTCTTCCAGAAAACCAAATGATTAATTCCAACAAGTACTGCTCCCGATTAGACCTACTGAAAGCACGAAAAGCATCCGGAATTAGTCAACAGAAAGCGGCATAATCTTCCATCAGGATAACGCAAGAATGCATGTTTCTTTGATGAGCAGGCAAAACTGTTACAGCTTGGCTGGCTGGGAAGTTCTGATTCATTCTCTGTATTCACCAGACGCTGCACCTTCAGATTTCCATTTATTTCAGACTTTACAAAATTCTCTTAATGGAAAAAATTTCAACTCCCTGGAAGACTGTAAAAGGCACCTGGAACAGTTCTTTGCTCAAAAAGATAAAAAGTTTTGGGAAGATGGAATTATGAAGTTGCCTGAAGAATGGCAGAAGGTAGTGGAACAAAAGGGTGAATACGTTGCTCAATAAAGTTCTTGGTGAAAATGAAAAATATGTCTTTTATGTAAAAAACCGAAGGCACTTTTTGGCCCACCCAATATTTTGTTCACTGTGGTCAGTGGGAGGTTTGAAGTTTGTCTCTATTCTCTTGTGGAGAATCCCCTTCTATGAGCCAAACAAGACAACCAAAGAAGGAAAGCTGTATATTGTATGCCCAGAAGGTTGTGTATATTGATTACTTATTTGTTTATTTCCATATATTCACTGTTTTTTATTTCTTTATTTTTTATTTTTTTAAAAAAATATTTATTTATTTGGCTGTACTGGGTCTTAGTTGCAGCACACGGGATCTTCTTTGCCTCATGCGGGATCTTTAGTTGTGGTGTGTGGGATCTAGTTCCCTGACCAGGAATCAAACCTGGGCCCCCTGCCTTGGGAGTGCAGAGTCTTAACCACTGACCACCAGGGAAGTCCCTATCTACTCTTTTTTAGATTTCCTTCCAGTTTAGGTCACCAGAGATCATTGAGTAGAGTTCCCTGTGCTAAACAGCAGGTTCTCATTAGTTATCTATTTTATACATAGTGGTAAATATATGTCAATCCCAATCTCCCAATTCATCCCACCACCCCCCCCTTGATCATTTAATACAGGGTTAAAAATTACATGTGTGATTTAACACCAAAAATATGACGGGGTGCTGGGTAGGATTTTTCTTGTCCAAACTGATGCTAAGATTCAATGCTTAGGGGAAGGGCATTCTAGAGAGAGCCACCACAAGTGGCTAATAACACCTCCTTGTAGGGTTAACCACGAGGTGTCACACCTGCTGCTTCCTCATCCATCAGCCCGACCCTCCTTGCCCAAGCTCCGCCATCCCAGCCTCCTGTTCCATCACTGGAAGAGGAATTGATTAAGTGTGTGAGGGGAGAGGTTAGTCATGAATCGTAGGCCACCTGGGGGAGAGGGGGCAGGGAGGCTGCAGGGCTTGTGTCGAGAAGCCTATTCCTTCCCTTCACAAAATCATTTGGGTCACCAGGACATTGAAAGGAATCCACTTAGCTCTCTCCCAGCTGGCCACTAGTGCACTTACTGTCCAAGCAGAGCTGAGCATGATGAGGGGGTCTTGGAAGAGCTTGTCTTGGGACAGCTGGTGTACAGGGGTCTCATGAACATGAGGACTGGTGTCTATTTCTCACAGAGAGATTCTGAAGGTGGGGAGGCTTGGCCAGCTGGTTCGAAGGAACAGTGGCCTGGGGAAGGGTAGCAGGGTTCTCAGTGGTTCCCATGATTCCCCATGAAGGAGAATAGTACAGGAAGGGGAGATGTAGGGCTGCCCAGGGAGCCAAAGGAGGTGATACCCCACCAGAAGAGGGCATTTGGGGATGAGCTAACAGCAGCAGGAGGAAGCATGGCTGCCCTTCTCTGAGGAGGTGCTTCACCATGGAGAGGGCTGTGGTGACCCTGAACACCATCCCTTAGGAAACATCGCTTTGCTTCATATACTAACTATATGTCTAAATAGTTAAATGTAAATACAATCACAAATGAATTAGAATTAAGAGCACCAACAACAAAAAAGGCAAGACTGCCGTTTCTATCCCCTTCCTGCCCCATCCTTGAGGAGCTTGAGAGGAAGGAGAGGAGAAGAGAAATCGGGGTTGAAATTGGATTGGACTGAATTATCGTAACCAAAGGATCCAAAAGCTCTGACATTAACTTGGCCACCCTATTTTATTTTTTTAAATTTTTATTTATTTATTATTTATTTTTGGCCACGTTGGGTCTTTGTTGGTGCGCGCGGGCTTTCTCTAGTTGCCGCGAGCGGGGGCTACTTTTCGTTGGAGTGTGCGGGCTTCTCATCGCGGTGGCTTCTCTTGCTGTGGAGCACGGGCTCTAGGCACGCAGGCTTCCGTAGTTGTGGCTCACGGGCTCAGTAGTTACGGCTCACGGGCTCTAGAGCGCAGGCTCAATAGTTGTGGCGCGTGGGCTTGGTTGCTCCACAGCCTGTGGGATCTTCCCAGACCAGGGCTCGAACCCGTGTACTCTGCATTGGCAGGCAGGTTCTTAACCACTGCGCCACCAAGGAAGCCCTGACCCCCCTATTTTAAAATGCAACTTAGGCCCTCCTTCCTCTGCTGCACATTTCATTTTTTGTAGCACATCATGTGCTGTATATTTCACTTATTTATTATGTTTTATTTACTGTGTTTCTCTTCCTTTCTCACCTCTACCTTCATCCCCAAAATGTAAACTCCTCAAGAGGAGGGATCTTTGTTTCTAACTGATGTTTCCCTAGCATCTAGAATTATACTGTCCATTTTGGTAGCCCCTTGTTACATGTGACTACTTAATTTAACTTAATTGCAATGAAGTAAAATTTAAAACTCAGTGCTTCAGTTGTACTCGCCACATGGAGGTGCTCAAGAGCTGTCTGTGGCTAGTGGCTACCATATTGGTCAGGACAGATACAGGCTATTTCATCACCACCAAAATTTTATTGAACGTTGCTGACCTGGAACAATAGCTGGTATGTTGTAGAGCTCAATACGTATTTGTAGAACAAATGATTGAATGGCTGAGTTGTTTTAAGGCAAGATAGGCCAGTGGTTAAGAGAAGAGTATCTAGAGGCAAATTGCTCTACTATTAGTCGTTGTGTAAACTTGAGTAAATTAAGGCAGTGCACCCGTCATTAGGCAATTAGCTATTTATGAACTTTTTTTTTTTTGTGGTACTCGGGCCTCTCACTGTTGTGGCCTCTCTGGTTGCGGAGCACAGGCTCTGGACGCGCAGGCTCAGCGGCCATGGCTCACAGGCCCAGCCGCTCCGCGGCATGTGGGATCTTCCCGAACTGGGGCACGAACCCGTGTCCCCTGCATCGGCAGGCGGACTTTCAACCACTGCGCCACCAGGGAAGCCCTATTTATGAACATTTTAAAAGTGCTTTTAGGGAATTCCCTGGCGCTCCAGTGGTTAGGACTTCGTGCTTCCACTGCAGGGGGAAACCTGTGCAGGGGGCCCAGGTTCAATCCCTGTGGGAACTAAGATCCCACCAGCCATGTGGTGCAGCCAAAAAATGTGCTTCTAGAAAATTGATTATTCTTTGCAAACACAGACAGATATAACCACTGAAAGGATACACAAATAAAGGGATACATCCATTCTTTGGAAGGCCCAGTATATTTGAGGCAACCTCGCCTAGAGATTAGCACAGGCTCTGGAGTCAGAGGCCTGAGGGGCAAATCCCAGTATCTCTTCTTCCACTGGGGTGAGAATAAAGAGAATGATTCAGTTCTACCAAGTGTTGCGTTAAGTACCACTCCGCCCACGCCTGTGCCTCTCAGCCCCCCGTTTGTACACTCCATGTGGCCTCATCAATGAAGACTTCCACGTGCCACATTCTAACCCTCTCTTTCTCATAGGATCCTTTCCTCGCTGTGTGTAAAATACTGAAGCATGGCATTCAACTAATCCCCAAATAAAAATCCATTATTCAAAGCATTATTCAACACCTCTCTTCCAAGCTTTGTGCTAAACTCTGGAAATCTGGAGATGAAAAGCAAAGCCTCATCTCCCAAGTAGCTTCTACTGCAGGGAGGGAAGACAGTTTACTGAGAATTATAGAGGCATGTCAAAGGTGCTGGGGGGCAACAGAGAAAGGGCACATAACCCAGCCCAGGAAACCAGGAAGGGCATCTGGAGAAAGTGATAGCTGAGTTTTGAAGTATTAGTAGGAGTTATGAGTAGGAGTTTCAAAGGAGGGAACAAACCATACAATTGCAAGGAGAGGAAAGCAGCACAGAAAAGTCTGGGAGCCTTGATGCTTCAGTGCAGAGTAGGAGGTGAGGGAAACAGGAGCAGGACTGCTCAGTAAGGGTCCCACGTGCCCAGCTAAGAGTGTTGAGTTTATTCAGAGGGTGAGAGAGGAAGCCATTGAGTAAAGTAGACCTTCTTCATGTGAATGTGGATGTGTGTAGAGGTAGCACACAGAGGAGGTTGAAAGCATGGACTCAGGAATTGGACTGTCCTGTCCTCCCATTTGATGGCTTTGTGATGGTGGGCAACTTCTTTAAGCCTCAAATTCCTCATCTTAAAGAGGGGAGAATGGGGCTTCCCTAGTGGCACAGTGGTTAAGAACCTGCCTGCCAATGCAGGGGATACGGGTTCGAGCCCTGGTCCGAGAAGATCCCACATGCTGCAGAGCAACTAAGCCCGTGCGCCACAACTACTGTGCCTGCGTTCTAGAGCCGGCGAGCCACAACTACTGAAGCCTGCGCACCTAGAGCCCGTGCTCCGCAACAAGAGAAGCCACCGCAATGAGAAGCCCACGCACCGCAACCAAGAGTAGCCCCCGCTCTCTGCAACTAGAGAAAGCCCGCGCGCAGCAACAAAGACCCAAGGCAGCCTAAATAAATAAATAAAATTAAAACCAAAAAACCGGGGAGAATGGCCCTACCTGTGTCATGGAATTTTCTGAAGGTGAGATAATACATATAAAGCACTTAGTACAGTGACTGACACATAGTAAGTGGTCCATAAATGCTAACTATTGTTATCAATCACTGGAATAATAGATAATTAGGTATCTTCTTTGCCTCATTTTTACAGTAAATGAATTAATTTTATCACAATGATAGGAATTTAACATGTTGTTTTGTGTACCCTAATAAAAAATACAAATGTTTGCTTATTCATTCAACCAATAGCGATTGGCCATAAACGGTGTACCAGGCACTGTTCTAGGCTCTGGGGATAAAGCAGTGAACAAGGCTGACCAAGGTCCCTGCTTCCATATCCTAGTCGGGGAGGCTAATGGAAATAAGTAAAAAAACAGGATAGACAAGATCTGTAAACTCTACGAGGCAGGGAGCTGGTCTGTTTGTACCCTGATGTATCTCGAGTGCATGAGATAGCGCCCCCTGCAGGCATTCAATGAATGTGGTGAGTAAATGAAAAATCATTTCAGGTAGTGATGAGTGCTAGGGCCACGTGATGGAGTCGGCAGGTTGGCTTCACTAGATGTGAAAGTGACTGACAAAGGGACTGGCAAGCTAAGTCAAGAAGATGTGAAGGGGGCTTCCCTGGTGGCTCAGTGGTTGAGAATCTGCCTGCTAATGCAGGGGACACGGGTTCGAGCCCTGGTCTGGGAAGATCCCACATGCCGCGGAAAAACTAGGCCCGTGAGCCACAACTACTGAGCCTGCGCGCCTGGAGCCTGTGCTCCGCAACAAGAGAGGCCGCGATAGTGAGAGGCCCGTGCACCGCGATGAAGAGTGGCCCCTGCTCGCTGCAACTGGAGAAAGCCCTCGCACGGAAACGAAGACCCAACACAGCAAAAGTAAATAAATTAATTAATAAAACAAAGGACTAGTCTTTAAAAAAAAAAAAAGAAGATGTGAAGGAGCCAATCACGGAACACTCTTTGAGAAGGATATTCCAGGTACAAGAGTATTTCATGCCAAAGGTAACAGTCCTGAAGCAAGGCTCTACAGAGAACAGGAAGAGGGCCCAAGTTACTGGGGTGCAGTGAGCAAGGCGTACAGAGAGGTAGGGAAGGAGGTCAGAGCAGTAGCCTAAGGCTGGTCATTTACCACATTTATGCCTATTTGCTTGCCCTGCACAGACCCCACCTCGTAAGATTTTCTCTTCCTTACTTCACAGTGTCTGTGGAATAGATTGCTTCTTAAGTTGGCTGCTCTCACTCTTGTGTAATAGAAATATCTTTTGATTGGCACTTTATCTGCTCAGTGCTTCTGGCTGTGTTGGGTTTATTTTGTGAGATTTGATGTAGTGACAAAGTGAAATCTTGCCCTCTGGGGGAAAAAATTCCAAGTGCAAGGGGGAGACTTCAAGATTTTAAATTGGTGGAAAAAATGGCCTAAATTAAGTTATTAAGGATCACTTTGCTGGTTGGGTAGAGAAGAAATTGTAGGACAGTGAGAATGAGGGGAAGGGGACCAGGCAGGTGACTAGTGAAGCAATCAAGGCCCAAGACAATGAGGGCCTGGACTTGGGGTCTAGATGGTGGGAAGAGGGATGATGGGACCCCCAGCAGAGGCTCTGATCACTGTAGCCTTTCGGTGGAAGTGTGCGCATGTGCGTGCACACAGACACACCACACACACACACACACGCACACGGTATACATGTTTTATGTAACATGAGATTATTCTCGCCGCCAGAGGGCACCTGAACGTTAC
The DNA here is from genome assembly GCF_059928025.1 of Delphinapterus leucas. Lineage (NCBI taxonomy): Eukaryota > Metazoa > Chordata > Mammalia > Artiodactyla > Monodontidae > Delphinapterus > Delphinapterus leucas. The sequence goes on from NC_143146.1 coordinate 63,889,992, forward strand.
AAATGTCTCCAAGGGTCAGAGCACATTAACTCAGGCAGAGAAGCAGTTTCCCGGAGGGCATCAGTTGAGAGGGCCAGGAAAGCAAAGAGAAAACAATCTCAGCTGAAGCTACAGCCTTTGCTTATTGGAGCTTAAAACGCCTTCTTTTAAAAATTATATTTTCTTGCGATAGCTCGTATAATAAGCCAGTAATTTGGGCTTTCATATATTACTGTTAGTTAGTTAAATGATACAGCCAGTCGTCCCAGTGGATGGATGGGAGAGAGGGCGTCTGATAGAAAGGAGCTGGGAAGGGAAGGCTCATTTGCAGAGGAGCCTTTGGCCAGGGTGCCAGGCCTGGCTGAGGCCCAAAACAGGGCGGCTCGGAGAAGCCCGAGGGCAGCAGAGAGAAGGGCGCCTGGAGAGGATGAGTATGAAAAGGCGTGGGGATGGGGCGACCGGGGAACTTTCAGACACTTCAGAACAGGGCCCGAGGACAGTTTTGCCTGGAAACATCTCTGTCATCTCCAGAGATCACTTGCTAAGCGCTGTTTCACCATAATTCTCTGTCTTCTGCTGGGCAATACACGTTAGCATATGATCCTGGTCTTTGATAAACTTAAAAGTCCAAAGCAATTTTATATATAAATATACTGAGAATGAGTCATTTTACACAGAGAGGGAAAAGGCAAGCACCTAGACGTCTAATTTGAAGGGCACAAAACCACTTCCTTTTCCATCGCATCTTGCATAAACGCTGCCACGGCCTGTCTCAAAGCCCGCTCCCCCCTTACCTTGTCCTTGGCTTTGAGCACTGAAGACCTTGTGAAAAGACTCACGTCATCGGGGAGGCTCCTCCACCTGGGCCCCCCAGGAGCCTGTGCCTGTGTCACTTTGCACCGTTGCCTTCTGTGTCTTGTCACACCACCTGCTAACCTACCTGTGACCCCGCCCAGATCACCAGCCCCTTGAAGCAGGAATGAATTCTTACTCATTTTTGTATTCCAAGAGGACTAAAACCTTATTTTCACATAACAAGTACTACATGTTTATGCTGATCCCATATATCTCTATTTATTTTATGTAGGTACACATATATATTCATCTATTTTAGGCTGTGTTTGATACTCTAGTTTGCCCTGGTTTATAAACTAGATTAGCTGGAAATATATGTATATACAGGGAGAAAGATAAAAATTTCCCACTGTGGAAGGTGTGGAGACAAAACTCCTCGTACTCCACCTCTGAAAAAAGAAGACAAATTCTCCATCTAACGCTCTGCCCCACACAGCCATGCCCCACCCAGACCAGAAAACCTCGGGACAGGCTTCACCCCAAGATGAGCCGTCCAGCCTCATTCTCTACCTCTTTCTGTGCCTTTACCTGGTACATTGCCTTTGAAAGATGCCCGTAATAATTTAACACTTTTGCGAGTGGGGTCACAAGTATATTGAAATGGTTAGCTAAAACTGCTGGATAAGTGGGTTTATTCCGCAGGCTTACTTCACAAAGAATGAACCTCAGTGCCTCTGGCGACCTGGCTAGTTGGATTTTCAAATATTTCAAATTCTTGGACTCCTTGTTACACGACGTCATCGTCTGCTGTGACACACAATTACCCTGCATCGGATCAGCCAGATGCTATTCAGAAATTTGAGAGACATAGAGAACAGACTTGTGGTTTTCAAGTGGGAGGTAGGGATAAGGGAGGGATGCATTGGGAGTTTGGGATTAGTAGATGCAAACTGTATACAGGATGGATAAACAACAAGGTCTTACTGTAGAGCACAGGGAACTATATTCAATATCCTGTGATAAACCATAATGGAAACAAATATAAAAAAGAATATATATATATGTGTGTGTGTGTGTATAACTGAGTCACTTTGCTGTACAGCAGAAATTAACACAACGTTGTAAATCAACTATACTTCAGTAAAATAAATTTTTTAGAAAAGAAAATTAAGTGAGGTAACAGATATAAATTGTTTAGTGCTCAATACGGCAGTTAATGTTGTTATTATCATTAATTACTACACTGCAGATATATATGGCACCTCCCAATTCTGTTGGAAAGGTTTTACTTTTTTGTACTCTTTTACATAGAAGCATTGAAAATTGATTTAAAGTTGATTTTTGGGAAAAAGGATTATTTTGCACTCAAATAAAGTATACTGATTCTAGGAAATGGAAATATTAAATCATAAATCCTGGATATTCAACAATGTCTACCTATATATAAAATAGGTAAACAACAAAGTCCTACTTTATAGCACAGGGAGCTATATGCAATATCTTGTAATAAACCATAACGGAAAAAAAAACAATGTCTACCAACCCTGAAAATAAAATAGAAAATTTTATAGCTAAAAATAAATATATTGGTAGCAATGTAAACTAGTATATAATAGACAACAAAGCAACATATTTATTGGAAAATGAAGTCACATATACAGGCGATGCTAGTGATTGAAAAGCAATTCATAATATAGATTAAATCTGATTGCATATGAAGTATATGCAGACAGAGCAAGTCTAATGTAAAGTAGAATAAGACAAGCAGCAAACATTTTGATGGATGCATGAGCAAGTAGTCACAGTACCTGTAAAACTCATCTGTGCTGTGACATTTGTGTTCCACTCTCCTGGCACTGGGGAGAAGTGGCCTCTCTATTTGTCCTATTGTGGTCCCCTAGCATGAGCAGATTGGCAGCAAATGTCAGATTACCAGGATATTTCTAACTTTTCCTGTATCTTTCTAGGTGTGTTATTCATTTAGATATTTCCCAGATGTATTATTTACTCAGATGTAGGGTGTTTCATAGAATTAGCAGAGTAATTTTTGTTTAAAACTTTTCTTTTTGCCGTGTTTTCTGGCTTATGGGATCTTATTTCCCCTACCAGGGATCGAACCCGGGCCCCCTGCAGTGGAAGTGCGGAGTCCACTGGACCACTGGACCACCAGGGAAGTCCCTAGCATAGTAATTAAATAATGTAGGAGATGAATCTGGGGTAGATTAGATAGTATGGGAAGGAAGTTCATGAAGATGAAGTGAAATTGCTTGTACCATTAAGCTAAACTGCTATTTTAATATCTTAGTTGCTCTTTTGTAATATTGCATAACTTAGCCTGTTTTCAATATTTCTATTAATTATTAACACTATGCATTACAGTTTAGTGAACCACCAGTTATTGAATCCCACTTCTAACCCATTAGCTAACAAATTTCAAACGATCGTTTTATTCATGGAGTGCTTTGGAATTAGAGTGCTATATATCATTTGAGTGGAGTGTGTGTGTGTGTGTGTTACATGGCAATAAGTATAACTATCACACTGGACTCTAGGTGGCTATCAGCACAGGCTTCAACCACTGTACTCTGGCAGCTGGCCCAACCCTTTCCCTTTGTATCTGGTGACACCCAAGGGCAGGTCTAATTCTCAGAGGTGGTTTTTCCTGTCTGCCCGTCGTGCTGCAGAGAGCCAAGGATGCCTATCTATGTGTCAGGATATGACCCCCCCTAAACTCTCAGGCTCGCCTCACCCAAGGATGTACTATCATCAGAACATTTGAAAAACTCTTGTCAATATCGAATGCTACGTGCACACATCGCTTTATAACACAATTGATGCAATATCAATATTCCTGTTACTTAGACTTCCGCCTTTGAATCATAGATTCCAGAGGTCTGCCGCACCATGAATTGACTGGAATCAATATTCTCCTGATTTAAAAAAGTTCTTTCATTTCATTTTCTTTAGCACCTGCATGTAGAAATATATTACAGTTCTTAAAAACAACAGCAATATATTCTCCCTGGACTATCTGATAAGGGTTGACTGATGAAAGTTCACTGTTCGGTCCAGAAGTAGTAATTGCTGAAAAACAATTGCTTTGGTGCTCTCCAGGTGTGCCCCATTTGAAGTCATAAGACATTCTTATAAAGGACAGTGTTTACTAGCCTTCTTGATGATTTAGCCTTCTTGAATATTTAGATAATTTTTTAATAATAATCAACCAAAATTGTCTTCTGCAGGAGCTTTGGAGCTGGCGAACACATCTATGTGCTGGGAGGGTGCAAAATTTTATATAAATCAAAATATGAACTTCTTAAAAGACCATCAAGATGGTTGGAAATGGAAAAAAAGAACCCCAGCAGAATAGACTGATAAAGTGAATGGGCTTAATTAAAAGTTTGCCAAGATGTGGTGGTAGACCTCCTTCTCCTCTTTCACCTCCACCTCTACTTCCACCTCCTTCTTCTCCTTCTTCTTCCTTCTCTTCTTCCCTCTTCCTATTACTCCTTGCTCCTCTTCTTTTTAAATATTGTTTTCATTATGAAACATAACATGTGACCAGGAGAGTCCATGAAGCGGAAATTATGGTTTAGATAATTACTATAAACACAAAACCATGCAGTCAGCACCAGCTCAAGAAAAAGAACATTACCCGCTCTCCTGTGTGTCCCACCCCATTTATAACCTCTCCAACTCCCCAATTCGTTTCCTTTTTCTTTAGAATTTTACCACTACGTGTGCACATCTAAACAGTATTATTTGATCTTACCTGTTTTTGACTTTTATGTAAGTGTAATCATGCTATAGGAATTTTAGTGGCTTGCTTTTTTTCATTTACTGTAATGATTTATGTTACTGTGTATAATTGCAGTTTACTTATTCTCATTGCTATATAATACTCTATTGTGTATACCACATTTTATTTATCCATTCTACTGTTGGTGGACTTTTGGGTTGTTTCCAGTTTGGGCTATTAAGAACAATGCTGCTAGGAACATTAAAAAAAAGAAAAAGATGTGATGGTAGCAAGTCTCCAAAGATGGTCCCAATGAGCCACTCCTCCTGGAATTTGTGGGGTTTTTTAAAGATTTATTTATTATTTATTTATTTATGGCTGCGTCGGGTCTTAGTTGCGGCATGTGCAATCTTCGTTGAGGCGCGTGGGATCTTTGTTGCGGTGTGCGGGCTTCTCTCTAGTTGTGGTGTGCGGTTTTTCTCTTCTCTAGTCGTGGCACGCGGGGTCCAGAGCGCGTGGGCTCTGTAGCTTGCGGCACGCGGGCTCTAGGTGAGGTGCACGAGCTCAGTACTTGTGGCCCCGCGGCATGTGGGATCTTAGTTCACTGACCAGAGATGGAACCCAAGTCCCCTGCATTGTAAGGCGGATTCTTTACCACTGGACCACCAGGGGAGTCCCTACTCCTAGAATCTGAAAGGAAATATAGTTCCCTCCCTTAGAATCTGGGCTGGCCCTGTGACTCATTTTTTTACCAATAGAATGTCATAGAAGTGATGTTATGTGACTTCCAATGCTAGGTCATAAAAAGCTGTGCAGCTTTAGCCTGCATCTGTGGAAACCTCACGGCAAGGCAAGCCAGCTTCCGTGTAAGAAATTCAAATACCCTAAGGTGCCATGCTGTGAGGAAGCCCAAGCTAGCCATGTAGAGAGGTGAAGGGAAGGAAAAGGATCTCTTTTCCATTTACCCATTGTAGGTTCATAGGCTGGGTCTCTGTAAATTACACTGACAAAAGAGAGGTTAACAAGAGAAAAACAAATAGCAGTTTATTAACACATGCATCATGCATACACATGGGAGCACTCAGAGGTGAGTAACTCAAATGAGTGGTTGTAACTCAGGGTTATAGAGCATCTTAACAAAAAAGCAGTACATTTTTAGAGACTGGTGAAACCAAAGCGAAAGACTTTGAGTTTCTGGGGCAGTAGATTGTGAGAAGGCAAATATATGGGGGAACTAACAGAAGTTAGAGGTTAGTGAGTAAAGTGGGTTATGTGGATTCCTTTAGTGTCGTCTCTGGGCTGACAAGTGTCTAGGGTTGTTTTCAGTGATTAATTTTTGTTCTTTCTGGTAGAGGAGGGTGGGGACATCTCTACAAATTTATGTCCTGCTTTTGGGCAAACAGAGGGAAGGCAGAGAGGTTTTTTGTGTGTTTGCTTCTTCTCAAATGCTTACAGCTCAAAATAATCTTTATACCAAAGGGGCATATTTTGTGCTGGCATATTCTGCTATCTCTCAGAGGCCACGTGGAAAGAGGGAGAGAGAGAGAGAGAGAGAGAGAGAGAGAGAGTTGCCCAGCCAGCCCATTTCTTCCAGCCATTCCAGCTAAGCCATCAAATATGTGAATGAAAAAGGCATGTTGGACGTCCAGCTAGCTGCTATCTGACTGCAACCACGTGAGAGACCCCAAGCAGGAACCACCCAGCTGAGCCCAGTCAACCGGAGAGCCATGAGAGGTAATAAATTGTTGTTTTAAGCCATTTAATTGAGTTTTGGGGTGGTCTGTTATGTAGCAATCGATAACTGGGATATAGAATGATTTTGTTCTTTTCATTTTCATGGCAGGCTTATCGAGTCAGTTAGTGTAGAATTTCATGAGACATTTAGGCCAAAGTCACTGATGTATGTCAGGACCTATTTCAGTTGATTTGCTGCCCCTTGCCCAAGGCACATTGCTCTAGAAAGTGCACTTCAAGGGGGCACTGGGAAGAAAAGGACTGGTGAATCAGCGCCAGAAGAGAAGGAGGACGAAAAACATTCTCTTTTAGGCTATGTTTTTGTCACTTTCATAAATGATTGCTCTGGACAATTGCACAAGTTATGGTTTTTCAAAGGGCAGATCTATTCTTATTTTTCTCAGAATGTATTGAAGTTCTCTTGTGGTTTAATTTGTGGCCAGTTAGAACTACTCTATTAATTATCCATATTGTGGTAATCATTTCATGATGTATGCAAGTCAAATCATGATGCTGCACACCTTAAACTTACACAGTGCTGGTTGTCAATTATATCTCAACAAAACTGGAGGAAAAACAAACACCCCCCCACCCCCAAACAGAGTGCATTTCTTGTAGACAGAAAAAAAAAAAAAAAAAAGGAAAGCACCCTTGAGTGTACTGTGTTTAGCATTGTCACAAAAGTTCTGCCAGGGCTAGTGGATCTTAGCAAGATCTGTTCAACGTAGCCTGTGTTTTCAGCATCACAAAAAATTCCCCACCAGGGCTTCTCTGGTGGCGCAGTGGTTAAGAATCCACCTGCCAGTGCAGGGGACACGAGTTTGAGCCCTGGTCTGGGAAGATCCCACATGCCGCGGAGCAACGAAGCCCTTGCGCCACAACTACTGAGCCTGCGCTGTAGAGCCTGCGAGCCACAACTACTGAGCCTGCGCTGTAGAGCCCGAGAGCCACAGTTACTGAAGCCCGTGCTCCGCAACAAGTGAAGCCACCTCAATGAGAAGCCCCAGCACGGCAACGCCCGACGCGCAGCAATGAAGACCCAACGCAGCCAAACATAAATAAATAAAATAAATAAATTTATTTAAAAAAATTCTCCACCAATCTTGATTCTTTTTTGAAGCGTCAGGGAAAATGTTGATGCCAATATTCAACCGACAGTATGGAATTCTAAGCTAGAGGTTGGCATGTGACCTACTAGCCGGCATTTTTCACCCGGGTGTGTACGCTCATGCCCTTCCAGATCTGAGAATCCCTCATCTCTCCTGGGCCACTGTTCACTGCCTTCATACGGGACAGGAGAAAGCCAGGTCTTTCTCTTGCATTTTTTTTTTTAATTTCTAAGGCCATTTTAGATCAATGAAACATATATGTCTCATGTTTTGACTCTCCGTCAAAAACAGACTGAAAAGAAATACCAATTTATCGGACAGCATGTCCCATGTTAATTTTGTTTTTTAACCTCCTTGGTGGCCATGGATCATTTCGAGAATATGATGAACGCTGTGGATCCTCTCCCCCTAACGCCGCACAGCAGGCGCCGTTCTGCGCCTCATCTTACTGGCCCCATCAGCAGTATTTTGCACAGTCGATCGCTCCCTCCACTCTCAGCTCTCGGGTCAGGGCCGCGTCCCCAGCGCCACCCCCTTGCTGACCTCAGTTGACTCCACCTCTGGGATGGGGCCAGAATCGCGGAGGGGGGGAGGAGTCGCCTGGAGACAGCGGGCTCGGCCGCGGACGGCCCGGAACACAGTTAGCAGCCCCTGTTGTCAGCCGGCACACGAACGAGAGGAGCGCGTCGGGTTGGGGAACGGAAGCGGGAGCGGGGGGGCGTGTTTGTCAGAGGACGCGTCGTCGCCCCTGTGTGCCCAGTTCTGTTTGTTTCTCCGCGATGTTTCCGAGGGTCTCGGTTCTCCTCCCTCTTCGCCCCCTTTCCCGCCTCCCTTTGTGCTCCGGAGGCCCAGAGGTATCGGCGGCCGCCGTCGTGCTACTCGCTTCTCCGCATGGAACTGTCAGGTACCGCGTTGCAGCGCTGTTGGCCCGGCAGGTCTTCAGGCAACCCCTGTCCCCGCTCCTGCACATTCAGTTCTCTTTCTCCGGCTTCCTGGAGTCCGTGTTATGATCCGCGGGATCTTAGAAGCCGTCGCTTTAAATCTGAGCAAAGGGAAATCCCAGAAAGATAATATGACTTGCCCAAGGTCATGGTGACAGGCCTGGTCCGCTGCCCTGTGCTCTTTCTGCTACATACCGTGCCTCATCTCTCTTGCCACTTCTCCCCTCATTTTATCCAGGTTCCAGAAAGCGAAGTTGTTTTGTTTTATTTTTTAATTCTTTTAAAATTTTTTGTCTCCCAAGTCTGTGATGGTTTCATTTTTTACCTTCATTATTGAAAACGCTTACCGTGTGCCAGCGCTGGGGTTAAGCCCCGAGTAACACAGTCCTGCCATCGCCGAGCTTAAGAGTTCCACCACATAGGCAATTCAAGTATAGTGGAGTAATCGCTGAGATAGTGTAGGTAGCGCAGAGTACCACAGAATTCATTGAACTGGTAATTGCTGGGTGAGCAAATCGAGACGCCTGACCATTGCAGGAGAGGTTCAGAGTATCCTTTCGGGAAAAGAAGCTTGATAAAACCTAAAGGGGGCCCAAGGGTTGGAGTTAGTCAGGCAAGAAGAAGATTTGCAGCATACTTGGTGTTGGTATTTATTCTCTGAGAACTCTCATGATTATGAAAACTTAATGCTCCTGCATATATATTCCATGCAGATCAGTTGGGGGCCCTTTGGGTTAAGTACAGCCCTGAAGCAGGTTAGGAGCAGTGGGGATGGGAAGAAGTAGCTGGATGGAAAAGAATTCACAGGTGAAATTGCTAGGATGTGATATATGATGAGGCAAGGGTAGGGCAGTCAGAGCAAAGATTTCAGCGGGCTGCTTGGGAGGATTAGGGTACCATTAATGTTAACAGAAGAATGAGGACCAGCTTTGAGAAGGCTTTTAAAATACGTCATAATTTTTAGAATACAAAAATAGCTATTTATGGTAAGAGGCCCCTTCAGTACAGAAGAGTGAAAAATGGAAAGTCAGTCTGAGAGGCAAGCTCTTGAATGTGGTCTTGGATGGGCTGCATTTGAAGTGCTGATGAGATGCTGTCAGTGGTAACAAGCCCAGGTGGGAGGTTAGGGCTAGAGTTTTATTATTTTAGTGTTATGGAGTTACTTCCTTATACATGATTTTCCTGGTATAAATATAGGTTACTTTCTGTAGTACTAGAGCAGCCTTGGAAGGAAACGTTGAAGTACGGGTTATATGTGAGATTCTTTCTCCTGATTGCCACCTTTCTGTTATAATACCTTTAGTATTAATTTAACTTTCACATGTAAAATAATAGAGCATTTTCCTAAATTCAATGGTACCACATATTGAATATTATAATGTGTCCGTGTACTGATTTGTTTTTAATAAATTTATTTATTTATGGCTGCGTTATTTATGGCTTTGTTGCTACACGCAGGCTTTCTCTGGTTGCAGCGAGCGGGGGCTACTCTTCGTTGCGGTGCACAGACTTCTCATTGCCGGGGCTTCTCTTGTTGTGGTGCACGGGCTTCAGTAGTTGTGGCTCACGGGCTCAGTAGTTGTGGCACGCAGGCTTTAGAGCACAGGTTCAGTAGTTGTGGTGCATGAGCTTAGTTGCTCTGCGGCATGTGGGATCTTCCCGGACCAGGGCTCGAACCCGTGTCCCCTGCATTGGCAGGCGGATTCTTAACCACTGTGCCACCAGGGAAGTCCCCTGTGTACTGATTATAAGGATATTGGTTAAGCAGTTGGTTTTCATTCTGATTTTTAAGTGTCTGATGTGTTAGCCTCTGACATTTTTATGAGCAGATCAAATAGTTTGTTTCAGCCTTTTTGGAAATAGCCATTTCTCTTTTCATTAAAGGCTCCCTCATCTGGCACTACCACCTACTAGCTTTGAGAACTTGAGATACTATTTAACCCAGGGTCTGATGCAGGTTCTTGAGATCAGTTGCACCAGAATCACCTGAGGTCCTGATTAAATTCAGATCTTTGGGCCTGATTCCAAACTTACCAACTGAGAATCTCAGGAATCCATGTTTTAAATAAGCTCCCCAGGTGATTCATATAACCTCTAAAGGTTAAGAACCACTAATTTAACCTTTTTGAGCAGCAGTTTCTTCTATAATATGGGAATAATAAAACCTGTTCTGTAAGAGGGTAAGGATTAAATGGCATGTGTAACATGGCTACTCAGATGTGGGCCTCTGTTGGGCAGCATCAGCATTACTTGGGAACTTGTTAGAAATGAGTTCCTCTGAGTTCCTCCCCAAAGCTGCTGAATCAGAATTCCTTGGTGGAACCAAAGAATCTGTGTTTCAGCAAGTCCTTTAGGTAGTTATTATGCGTATTAAAGTTTGAGAAACAGTGCTCTAGCCTGTTAGCTTCATGAAATAGGCACCATGAAATTTTTATTTACTAAGGCATCATCAATGCCTAGTATAGTGCCCAGCACAGAGTAGATATTCATTATATTTAATAAATGACTTTTTGTACTTTATACCCTCTTACTGAAACTAACACATTCATTAGTTTTTAAAGTTCTTCAACATTAACTATCAAAAGGTTCTTAATGCCACAAAATAAAGTTAGATATTTGGGTTCCTTAGAATTGGGAAGTCTTTTTTTGCATGAGTTTGAAATAGATGTGGTTGTTTGTGTTGTTCTTTTTCACAAATAAATGTAAAGAAGAAAGCAGAATGACAACTCTAGCCACTGAATGTTCTTTTTTCCCGTTCCAGTTAGTTTACAGATAGTGATCAGTTAAATGGCATGGAGCTCAATGAGAAAGTTGAATAGATTAGAATCACACCCAGGAATTTGTTTGAAGAAAGTAACCTTTTTTTTACTGATAGAAATTTCTTTATTTTCATATTGTTTAATTGTGACGTTTTATAGAGGTCTTATATCATGTTAAGAGCAAGGACTTGGCAGTCTGTCAGTTTGGGGTTTGAGAATAATACGTTGAAATTTATTAACCATGTCAGTGTTTCACAACTTTTTTAATGTCATGGAACATAGACAATGATATTTGTACCAGACCTTGAGATAAATGGGAGGCAGCAACAGACAGGTGCACCAGCGGCCCTGCTCCTCACCCAGCCACTTCAAGGACCAGGTGGTCAGTATCTCAGCACACCTGTAACTCATTTGTGCTCACCAGCGGGTCTTAGGCCTTAGTGAGCTCCGAGCTACATGACCTTGGCTAAGTTACTCCTCTGGTTTCCAGTTTCCTTATCTGCAAAATGGGGATAATACCTACCTTTTGGAGTTGATGTGGGTATGAGAAAATGTACATAAAATGTTGCACAAGACTAGGCACATAGTATATGTTCAGTAAATGTTAAATTGCTGTCCTTACAGTTGCTGATAACAGTAATAAGCAAAAGGGAAGGGTTTAATTGAAAAACTTTGAGCCCTGTTATTATTTTGCAGTGTTTTTTTTTTGTTTTCTTTAATCTTTTCAGGACAAAAAATAATATCCAAAGATATTTTGGCACTAACAGCGTGATCTATAGCAAGAAAGATGATCAGTCTGTTCCAACCCGTGAGATTTCCAAGGAGACAGAGAGCCAACACAGTGTAAAGGAGAATACGAAAAAAGACTTGGTAAATATTCTTAAGGGAATGAAAGTTGAATTAAGCGCAGTAAATGTACAAACAACAAAGCCACCCAACAGAAGACAACTTAAAAGTTTGGAGGCTTCAACTGTCAGACTTCAGAGTGCTCCAGAAGATGCCCCCCAAAAGAGGTAAATTGAATTGCAATTTGAATGTTTTTCTTTGAAAGTAATTTTTGAAACTCCAGTCTTTTTCTTTTAGAAGAAAAATTTTTTTAATTAGAGTACATTGGAGATACAGAGTTAATGAAGACTAAATATTAGTTTGTAAACACAGAGACTAATAATTAAATGAGAAATACTGTTATTCTATATTTAAATAAGTGGATATCTGTATGGAGTCTAGAGAGAGGGAAAGATTAGTGATCTAATTGAGAATTCCACATTCTCTTACATATTCATCACTTATTAACTGCATTTAATTGCTTCTTTAAGCTGTTAATTAACAAATTATTTACATCCTGATTTGAAGGTTGCTTTGTGTCCCTGAAGGACTTCTTTATTTGAAATTTCATTTTAAAAAATCCATCTAGGATAGAATTTTGTCATGTTAATTACAGCTGTTTTATATTACTTCCTTTGACCAGTAATTATCAGGGCTCTCAGCTTACCTGGTTTCCTCAAAGTATTGTAATTACTTGTGCTTGTCAAAAGAGTATAATATTTTACTGATTCTACGTGCAATTGGTGATATTTTAGCATTGTGTTGTAGTTTAAATGGCAGTATTTCGTTTTAGTTATATATAATGTGACATAGTCAATTCAAGTAATAAGAAATGTGGCTTTAAGATCCCCATCTCTGACTTCTCTTAGCAGAATAAACAGATAGTGTAGGTTTCTATTCCCAGAATGACTTAACATTTTAACAGAACTGCTTAGTTTCTACATTGTATCATATTGTATCTAAACTACCACTGGAAAGCATAATTGAGTGGTAGAGAGTAAGCAATTCAAACAGGAAACGCCCATGTTAAGTACCTTCTCCTCCTCCTTTTTAGAAACAATATAAAACAAATAAAAAATATATACATACGTAATTAGGTAATACTCCGACACACATTTATAATTACTTATGAAGAGTAAGGGTTTTTTCCCAGCTTCCAGACCTGTTTATGATTCATTTTGCTTTTTATTATAATTATACAATTTAAGTAACTATTAATGAAATGGTTAAAATGAGTTGATTGCTTTGCAAAGCCTCAGTAAAGGTAATTTTTAAAGTTGCTTTCCAATTAGGTATGAAGGAGACAAGCATAAAAGTCCAGGAAAATTCTGCACTCAGACTGCTTTGTAAGCGTTTTAAGTTCTTGCTCCATGTTTCCACTTTAAAGAAACCAATTGGCGATATTGGAGGATGTACTATGGGTGTAGTATACATGTAAGAGATGTATCAATACCTTGGAACTTCTGTCAGTGGTCCTGTGTTCAAAGAAGAGGCTTTGATCCTGTATCAAAAGATTGGTGAATGAGATACATTTATTTTGAGTTTTTTAAAATGTATCTTTTAATGATTCCCACCCCCCTCCAGTCCGCTTTTTTTTTTAAAGGAATCCCAGATGCAGAGAACTTGGTTAGCCGTCGTCTTTGATTCATGATGTACTGTCATCATTGCCCCGCGCATGGCCCGCTTTTAGCTCGCTTACTTGTATTATATGTCGAACACCCTCCCCAATGTTGATACAGTTACCATGGATGCATAACAATTGCCCCCAAATTCAGCAGCATAAAACGGCCTTCTTTCATGCTCATGGATTCTGTGGGTCAGCAGTTTGGACGGAGTACAGTAGAGAAGGCTCACCTCTGCTCCGTGATGTCTGGGGCCTCAGCTGGAAGACTTGGAAGTTTGGGAGCTGGAATCATCTGTGGGTTTGCTCACTCAGGTCTGACAGTTGATGCTGGCTGTTAGCTGACACCTTAGCCAGGACTGTTACAGAGCCACCTATATGTGGCCTGGGCTTCCTCACTGCATGGTGGCTGGGTTCCAAGGGTGAGTGTCCCAAGAGAAAACGAGCCCCTAGGAATTTGTATCGTTTTATGACCTAGCCTTGGAGTCAGACTGGACACCGCCACTCTCATTCCTGTTCCATATTGATTTTTGAAGGGTTCTTGCTTTTTCATCACAGCAACTGCTGGAGAACCATCTTCACAAAGATATGGTGGCATTGAAAGGAATGCGGTAGTCTAACGTTAAAACTGTGAACTACCTTGAGTTAGTAGTTCACACAGTCACTGACAGACGTGGCTGATATTTCCCTATGGTACTCCAGGGTGCCTTAGGGCACGGTTTGGGAACCAGGGTCCTGGTCTACATTGAGCTCCCTGTGAGAGGCCCTGGGACCACACCTTTAAGTTTCCTAGAATTCTTGTTGTCTGAAGGGCACTCTAAGGCACCATCTTAAATCTTTCTAAGATCTTAACAGAGGGTTTTACAGTCATGCCCATGGCTTTATCTTTAGACCGTTTTCCTAATGCTGCCCTGGATTTGATCTCTGTACAGAAGCCATTTCTAAATTTTAGCATCATTTGCTATCTGGAGGGGCTAAGAATGAGAAATGTTTTCTTTTGATCCCAGCAGGTCTTGGCTCCTTTATGTGGGACAGTTCTTCTCTCTCCTCTCACATTTTACCATTGGCCACTAAGAAGGCAGGAGGCACCTTCAGTATTCTGTCTGGAAGGCTCCTTGCTAGGTCGTCCAGTTCACTGAGCATCTCTCTCATTTGCCATATTACTTCAAGCAATAATGTCGCTAAACAAAGGCCCCCTTTCCTCCAGCTTCCAGTAATGTTGATTTTCCTATAGTCCTCACGCGGCCGCCAGGCTCTAACAGTCTCTTTGAGGCCCGAAGCTTTCTCTAACACTTGCCTCAGGATCTCTCCGGTTTCCCCCCTCTGCCAGTACCCAAAACTCTCCCATACATTTTAGGTTTTTTTGTTTTTGTTTTATAACAGCAGCACCCACGCTCCAGGCTCCAGAATCTGTTCCAGTTATCTGTCGCTGCATAACAAACCATCCCAAGGCTTAGGGGCAGCATCTCTCTGCAGTCTGGGCAAAGAGCTGCACGTAGTTGTGTCTGCTCCACTCAGCGTCAGCAAGGGCAGCTTCAAAGCTGGCATCTGGAGTTCTCTGAAAGCTTGCCCACGTACAGTACATTCCAGTGCTTGATGCTGGCTATTGGCTGAGACCGTATTTGGGGCTCTTGGCCAGAACACTTACCCAGGGCCTCTCCAAGTGGCCTGGGCTTCTTCACAACCTGAGAGCTGGGGTCCATGGACACACGTCTCAAGAGAGATCCCAACAAAAGTCGTGTCACATTATGTGGCCTAGCCTCACAAGTCACAGGGCATCATTTCTCTCTCATTCTGTTCCTTGAGGCAGTCACGAAGTCTCCCCTGGTTTCAGGGGGAGGGGAAATTGCCTCTCTAGATGGGCTTGTAGCAAGGTTTTGGAAGAGCTTGTGGGACCCGAAACACTGCTGTCTCTGTTTTATGAAAATACCTGCCACAGCTGTTAACCTGATTACTGTAGTTGTCAGCTGTATCGAAGGCAACATTATCATGATAAAATTGACCCCCTGAATAACTGATTGCATCTGGATTGGGCGAACTATAGGTACCGTATGGTTCAGTGTACTTAGGGCTTCCTCGAGCACAGTTACTCTTGTAACTGCATGTCCTTTGTAGGGACCACAGATACTCTGCCTGTGGCCTTGTTACAAGAGATACTGGTTCCTGTGGGGCACTAAGCTCCTCCTGCGCCTGTGCGATGTGGGTCTCCTATCCTAACTCCTGGATGGCTGTGTGACGTGTCACCCGCGAGTGCTGCAGGGGCTCCCCGAGAGGGACACCTGAGGCTGCCCTGCCAGCCTGCTGTGGCTCTGCCCTTTACCTTTCTGAGTAGTCCGGGCCAGGCACGTCAGTGGTAGTCTTGTGAGTCTGCATGTATTGTGAAACCTTACAAGACCCCTGGTGGGTGCAGTGATAACCATAGTTCTAGCTCCTCCTTTAAGTAACATTCTCTTAACCAAGCAACTACCTGCTCTGATTTCAGCTACCTATTCATTAAGGTCCCCTTTCCTCCAGCTTCCAGTAACATTGATTTTCCTACAGCCCTCACCCTCAGCATCCTTGAGCGTTTCCAGGCTCTGACAGTCTCTTTGAGGCCCAGCTTCAGGGATGTGGGCACTTTGATTTGCAAGTTAGACATCATTTCCTAAGGTAGAAAGCCAGGTGCAGTAAAACAGTAATTCGGATCCCACTCATTGAGGTGGCAATTTTCAGTGATGTAAAAAACTTTTTATATCTGGCATATTTTTCTCCTAACTTACCCTAATTTACTGAAGAACAGCTTTTTTTTTTTTTTTAGCTTATGGAAAGTTTAAAACATAAAGTAAACAAAATCATATGATGTTTTGATAATTATCAAATCTTGCCATTCTTGTCATCTATACCTTCACCCACTTTCCATCTCCCACGTGGTGATTTTGTTTTTCTTTTTTCCAGGTAAAATTTATATACATTAAAGTGTACAAATCTTAGCTGTAGGAGTTTGGCAAATTGATGTGCCCATGTAACCCACATACTTTCCAAGATGCAGAGCATTTCCCATCTTCACCTTCCCCATCAGTAACCTTCTGTCCTGAGGCAGCCACTGTTCTGATTTTTTTTCGCCTTAGTTTGGCCTCTTCTAGAACTCGATATAAGTGGAATCATACCATATATACTTTTTCTAATCCAGCTTCTTTCATTCAGTTTCATACATGTTGTGGAGTGAGTGGAGTACTGTTCCATTGCATGGATAGATCACTGTTTATCTGTTCTGATGATAGACCTTTGGGTTGTTTCCAATTTGAGGATATTACCATTAAAGCTTGTATAAACAGGTTTAACCACTTTTATATTTGCTTGCAGCCTGTATTGTTTTCGAAATAAAACGGCATCTAACTTAAAAATCCACTAATTTATCACTTTCGAGGCTGATCCCTCCTTCCTCCACCTTAATCTGTTGCTCTGGGTTAGTATTGTGCTTCATTAAGGATCCATTAACTTTAACTTTCAATATTGTAACATTTATATAAAACCGACACCTAGTATTTAAGAATTCTTTTTTTAAAAAAAATTTTAGTGAAGTATAGTTGATTTACAATGCTGTGTTAAGAATTCTTGATTTTGTCAGAAATTTAATTGAATGATACTTTTTGAAGGACAAAAAGTTTTCTCCCAAGAAATCATTTTACTTTCCACTGAAGTAATGCCTCTTTTCTCTCATTTGTCTTTCATGTTCTCTTTCAGAAGTGAGTCCCTGAGCCCGGAGTTGGTGGCGGCTGCCTCCGCGGTTGCAGACTCTCTCCCTTTTGACAAGCAGATGACCAAGTCGGAGCTGCTGAAGCAGCTCCAGCAGCACGAGGAAGCCTCGAGGGCACAGAAGGATGGAGAGAGACCTAAAGTTAGGTTGGTGAATCCAATAGCTGTGTCAGTGATGCTGATATGTCAAAATAGGCTGGCTCCATGTGAGTGATGAGCTACATTACATAATATATTCATTTATATATAAAATATGCCTCATAAGTATTAGCAGTTTGATTTCTTTTAAAACTCGTGTGTTAAATAAGATTTCAGTTTTAAAAGACCAATTGAATGATTAAACTTCTTTTGAGAAGTTACATAATTTCTTGTCCCTGAAAAAGAAGTGGTAAATTCAGTAATGTTATTTAAAATAAAGAAATAAATAATAGAGTAAGACAATTTCTCTGAGAAGTTTTTCTTTTAGTTAAATAATATGCTGGTTTTATGCACAATATGATCATGCATTTTATTTGTCTTTGAACAAATGCAAGGCAATAAATAAATATGGCTAAATCTCAACTTTAATATAGGTTTTTAATCTAGGTGCTAGGTATACAGATATTGATATCTACTTGTCTGGGTGTTTGACAGATTTCATGAGGGACACTTTTAATTATGCTTTAAATGAACACTTCTGAAGAACATCTTTAAAAGAGAGAAAGCCACATCAATCTTAGTGGTCTGTGGTATTAATAGGCAACATATAATTTTTTCTTTAAACATGATTTTTTGTTCAGTATTAGTGCATAGAAGTGAAGTAAGAATTAAGTGATATGAATCTCATGTTTAAGAAAGTTTATTACTCTTCTGTAGCTAAAATTTCTAACACACTTGACCTTTTTCTTGTTTCAGTTTCACTGACATCATATCAGATATGAAAGTTGCCAGGTCTGCCACAGCGAGAGTTAGCACAGGACCAGTGCATCAGATTCAGTTTGATGAAGGGGCTGACGATTTTGCTGGCCAAGCGAAGCCTGCTGATCTGAGAAGAAGGTATTCAGGCTCTGCAGTCAGTCTGGTTTTGTTTGTTGAACTGTAGATTTACTTTGTTGCTGTGCATATTGTTGCTGTTGGGTGTCTGAGCGTCACGGATGCATTTATATCTGTCTCCTTACTCTCCACGTCCCATTTCCTAGAGAGGGAAAGATGTACTGGGTTTCGCAGCCCTACATTTTTCTATATCGTAAATCAGAATGGGCCCTGCCTCACATTTACCCACGGTGAATAAAGGTCTCCTGATTTAGAGTAAGTGGAGCTGACTGAATTCTGAACAAATGAATGTTTTGCGAGAAACACTATTTTTCATTCTGATGTGTGCCTAACAGTGTAGATTCATGTACTCTCTCTATCTCTCTATATAATCATCTTTCTTCATACCTTAGAGAAATAACCCACCATCAGAAAAAGAAAGAAGATCCATTATAATACCTTAAAGTAGTAGGTTATTTGTGGCAATCTGAATTCGGTAATTTGCAGATCTTAAAGATGCTAAGCCATGCCTTACATAGTTTTTTGGTTGTGTTTTTATACATTTATTTATTTTATTTATTTTTGGCTGCGTTGGGTCTTTGTTGCTGCACACGGGCTTTCTCTAGTTGTGGTGAGCAGGGGCAAGTCTTCGTTGCGGTGCACGGGCTTCTCATTGCAACGGCTTCTCGTAGCAGAGCACAGGCTCTAGGTGTGCGGGCTTCAGTAGTTGTGGCACACGGGCTCAGTAGTTGTGGCCTGCGGGCTCTAGAGCGTGGGCTCAGTAGTTGTGGCGCACGGGCTCAGTAGTTGTGGCCTGTGGGCTCTAGAGCGCGGGCTTAGTAGTTGTGGCACACGGGCTCAGTAGTTGTGGCCTGCGGGCTCTAGAGCGCGGGCTCAGTAGTTGTGGCGCACGGGCTCAGTAGTTGTGGCCTGCGGGCTCTAGAGCGCAGGCTCAGTAGTTGTGGCGCACGGGCTCAGTAGTTGTGGCCTGCGGGCTCTAGAGTGCGGGCTCAGTAGTTGTGGCGCACGGGCTTAGTTGCTCCACGGCATGTGGGATCTTCCCTGACCAGGGCTCAAACCCATGTCCCCTGCATTGGAGGTGGATTCTTAACCACCGCGCCACCAGGGAAGTCCTAGGCCGCTTTTTAATGCGGTCATTATATGCATATAAACCCCCTCCCTACTTTTTCAGCTTCTTCCTCACCACCTTCTAATTTTTGATGACAGCTCGAATCATTAAAAATCAATCTAGGGCTTCCCTGGTGGCGCAGTGGTTGAGAGTACGCCTACCGATGCAGGGGACACGGGTTCATGCCCCGGTCCGGGAAGATCCCACATGCCGCGGAGCGGCTGGGCCCGTGAGCCGTGGCCGCTGAGCCTGCGCGTCCAGAGCCTGTGCTCCGCAACGGGAGAGGCCACAACGGTAAGAGGCCCGCGTACCGAAAAAAAAAAAAATCAATCTATAATATAGCATTCTGATGTAGTTGCATGGCATCATTTCAAAGAAGACTGATTTAAAGAAGACTAAAGTTAAATATTTTGGGACAATATTTTTTGGTTTGTTTTTTTAACAAATTTAATGCCTTTTCTGTCTTATTTATTTATTTTTGGCTGCGTTGGGTCTTCATTGCTGCACATGGGCTTTCTCTAGTTGCGGCGAGCGGGGGCTAACTTTGTTGTGGAGCGCGGGCTTCTCATTGTGGTGGCTTCTCGTTGCAGAGCACAGGCTCTAGGCGCATAGGCTTCAGTAGTTGTGGCACGCGGGCTCAGTAGTTGTGGCTTGTGGGCTCTAGAGCACAGGCTCAGTAGTTGTGGCGCACGGGCTTAGCTGCTCTGCAGCATGTGCGACCTTCCCAGACCAGGGATGGAACCCATGTCCCCTGCATTGGCAGGCGGATTCTTAACCACTGCGCCACCAGGGAAGTCCCAGGGCAATATTTAATAAGTTAAACTCCAAGTACACATTCTACTTTATTCAATGTCATAGATATAAATATCACTTTAAATTAGTAATTCAAATAGTCTTCTGAAGTCACTGTAACCCCTGAACTTCCTTTGTTAACTGCTGACCATCTTTTCCAATCTTCCTGTACAAATTAATAATCTAACACCCAGAAGGAGCTAACTCAGGTTCCTGAGATTATATACATAGAACAAAACCCATGGAATACACAACACACAGAAGACATTCTGTAAGCACCTCCTGCTATGAAGTTCAGTTAGTGTTTGTCAGACCATGCTAAATATTTGGTTCCCCTCCCCAACTGTCACTTTATAGGCTTGAAAGAGAGAAAGAACAGAAACTTTATGTAAATACAGACAGCTTTCTATTATAAAATAACTGTGGGGCTTCCCTGGTGGCACAGTGGTTAAGAATCCACCTGCCAGGGCTTTCCATGGCCTCTCACTGTTGTGGCCTCTCCCGTTGCGGAGCACAGGCTCCGGACGCGCAGGCTTAGTGGCCATGGCTCACGGGCCCAGCTGCTCCGCGGCATGTGGGATCTTCCCGGACCGGGGCACGAACCCGTGTTCCCTGCATCGGCAGGCGGACTCTCAACCACTGCGCCACCAGGGAAGCCCCTGTGCAATCTTTTATAATTATAATTTATAATTAAGCAGGCAGTGTTTTTTACCCTTAAACTAAGACAAATGTTGACTTTAACAACTTCTAACTTAGCATATTTTAATAGCTTTCCACAATGTCAGGTTTTCTAAAACCTTAATATGAAATGGATCAAATAAAAATTGTGGCAAATTAAGCTGATCTTTTCAATTAGGTATTTTGGTAGTTAAATTGTTGTAACTTCTTTGTTGTATTATGATGCAGAAATTCAGGTGAACTTGTTCCTGTTTTTAGTTATCAGTCCTAAAGACGTGGCAATTTAGTTAAAATGTCTGGTGTGGGGCAGCAGAATTATTTTTAATTTTTACGTTGAATATTTCATATAAAATTTTCTTCTCATAAACAATTTTTTGTTGACTGTGTATAAACTATTCATTAAAATATTTTTTTTCTTTTTCAGTTTTAGGAAAAATATATTCAAGGGGAAGAGGCTCAATATTTTTGAGCTTAAGGCAGTTACTGAAGAGGCACCTGAAACAGGTTTGTTAAGAAAACAGCACTATTTCTCAGGTGTAAACATTCCATCTTTGGAAAATGTCCTTCGTGTTTTGATTGCGTAATCATTGGGTATTTTAATATTCCATCCTGTCATTGACCTGGATCTTGCTTATTAACGTAGTTGTTGACATGTTAATGTTGGTCAGATTTCTCCCTTGAAATGCTGCAGCCCGTGAGGCAATGGGAGGTAAGTACCATCAGCCACATGAATCCAGATCTATAGATTGGCTGCTAATTTGGGTTAGAACGTTAATGATCACCTTCTATTTGCAACACACCTTTGCACTATTATGTAAAGATAAATTGTGGTGTCTGCCCTAAGGCAGCTTACTATCTAGAAGAGGAGATAGCACTTATAGGTGCTAATTTATTGAAGTGATTTAGAGATTATTTAGGAGATGGGAAGGAGAGCATTCAGGGAATATATTTAGCAGACTTGTAGTGTTTTTTTCTTAACACACAGTTAGTGTTTGTTCTCTGTTCTTCCCCCTTTCTTCTTTCGGCAAGAAGTCAAATCCTTCACAGTCACCATTTTAAGCCTAATTAAAAGAGAAATAAGTGTCCTCTTGCTTGACATTAAATTTGTTTTACTGATAACTTAAAATAAATGAAGAAACTCCATACAAATGGTCTTAGCTTATAAGTGACTTTCATTTCTAAGGATTATCAGTTAACTTTTTGGACCTTGGTAGAAATAATTTCATTTTTGATATTTAAGTTTCTAGGCCATCTTCCAGTGGCTCATTTAATCTTTCAGTTACTTATAAAAACATCTGATTTTCCCACTGTTCAATAAACTCCTTGATATTAGGGGCTGGGTCTTATTGATTTTTGTATACCCAATAGCCTCTAGCCAAGTGGCTTACAAATAATAGGAATCCGTTATCTGAAATCCTTTTTTAAACTAATTGAGCTATAAAATAAATATCCATGGAGGAAAGGCATTAATTCAATCACTGTTCATTTAAGCTGAAGATGAAGCTAAGAGAACAACCCCCCCTTCTTGTACTGTGACAACTGCATTCTGTCTTCTATGATTGATGAAAAGGAAATGCAAAATGCACAGGCGTGGAGAATGGATCACCTCTCCCCTGTTGAAGTGGCAACTATTTTTTTTTTTGGGCCGCACCGCCCAGCTTGTGGGGATCTTAGTTCCCGGACCAGGGATTGAACCCTGGCCACTGCCGTGAATCTTAACCACTGGACCACCAGGGAATTCCTGAAGTGGCAACTCTTAAGCTTGCCCCAAAAGGAGAATTTTTTGTCAGGGCAGCTGCTAAGGTTCACCTAATGAACAGCCAGAAGAGGTGCTTGGGTTCTTGAAGGAGCCAGCTTGCTTTTTTAAAAAGTAAATTTATTTATTTATTTTTGGCTGCTTTGGGTCTTTGTTTCTGCGCGCGGGTTTCTCTAGTTGCAGCAAGCGGTGGCTACTCTTCATTGTGGTGCACAGGCTTCTCACTGCAGTGGCTTCTCTTGTTGCGGAGCACGGGTTCTAGGTGTGCGTGCTTCAGTAGTTGTGGCATGTGGCCTCAGCAGTTGTGGCTCGTGGACTCTAGAGCGCAGGCTCAGTAGTTGTGGTGCATGGGCTTAGTTGCTCCGCGGCATGTGGGATCTTCCCGGACCAGGGCTCAAACCCGTGTCCCCTTCATTGGTAGGTGGATTCTTAACCACTGTGCCACCAGGGAAGTCCCGATAAGTATATTCTTAACTTCTTAAGAAACTGCCAAACTCTTTTATTCAGTACAGGGCAGCTGTACCATTACATTTCCACCAGTGATGTTTGGTGGGAATGTGACTCATTCTTTAAAGATGTCTTAAATTTCCAAAACAAGTAAATGATTGAAACATGTGATATGATGGTGGTAAAAAGCTAACACTATATTACCTTACTCATAGAGTTGGTTGTGAGGATTAAATGAACTAATGTATAAAAAGCATTTAGCACAGAATAAGTGCCCAGTATGCATTAATAGTATTGTCATTGTTATTGTAATTATGTTAATTTAACTTATTTGGTCTTTATTAGTAGTACATTAGTGACTTAACAGACTAAAAATAAAGATAAACAGACTGGACTTTAAAGATCTAAATCACATGTTGTATAAAAAGTATTCAGTCATAAAAAGATCCGTGAACAGAATAGACATTTCTTGTTTCCTTTCCAATAGAGGGGGCAGTGAGACTAGCGGTTGATTACCTAGCATTATAGTAAAAACAAAAAGTAAGGCTTGCAATTATTGTGGTTGTAGTCTTTATATATTATTTTTGTTTCAATTTTAGCTATCAAAGAGTGACCTTTCATTATATACTGGTTTTTGTTTTGTTGTTTTTGTTTTTTGTGGGTTTTTTGGGGTGCATTGGGTCTTTGTTGCTGCACGCGGGCTTCCTCTAGTTGCAGTGAGCAGGGGCTACTCTTCGTTGTGGTGCACAGGCTTCTCATTGCGGTGGCCTCCCTTGTTGCAGAGCACAGGCTCTAGGCACGTGGGCTTCAGTAGTTGCAGCATGTGGGCTCAGTAGTTGTGGCTCATAGGATCTAGAGCGCAAGCTCAGTAGTTGTGGTGCACGGGCTTAGTTGCTCCGAGGCATGTGGAGTCTTCCCAGACCAGGGATCGAACCCATGTCCCTCTTCATTGGCAGGTGGATTCTTAACCACTGCGCCACCAGGGAAGTCCCTATATACTGTTTGATTATGAGGTTCAAGATCTGAAAATATATTACCAATTCAGAGCTGATAACATTTTTTTAATATAAATTTATTTTATTTATTTATTTTTGGCTGTGTTGGGTCTCCATTGCTGCGCATGGGCTTTCTCTAGTTGTGGCGAGTGGGAGCTACTCTTCATTGTGGTGTGCAGGCTTCTCATTGTGGTGGCTTCCCTTGGTGTGGAGCATAGGCTCTAGGCATGTGGGCTTCAGTAGCGTTGTGGCGGGCAGGCTCAGTAGTTGTGGCACATGGGCTTAGTTGCTCCGTGGCATGTGGGATCTTCCCGGACCAGGGATCAAACCCGTGTCCCCTGCATTGGCAGGCGGATTCTTAACTACTGTGCCACCAGAGAAGCCCTGATGATAACATTTTTAAAAAGAAAGATATTTATATGGAATTGTGCGTAATTTGGATGTTTTTATTCTACAGAGGCAGTACCTTCTCTTTGGGATGTAGAATTTGCTAAGCAGTTAGCGGCAGTCAATGAACAACCCTTTCAGAATGGTTTTGAAGAGATGATCCAATTGACAAAAGAGGGGAAATTGTGGGAGTTCCCAATTAACAATGAAGCAGGTAAGTCTTAATGCCATAGGTTTATAAAACTCAATGATTGAGATTAAATCTGGCAGATGTTCAGTTGTAGGTTTTGGACATTTACCTGAATTTCAAAACTTTGCGTAAACATCTTTGTGATGTCCTAAAAGAAATCTGACAGTGTTTTTTTAAAAAGAATGCTACGATTTCACTGAATTCTAGTTGTTGGGTAAGGAAAATAAAGAAGTAAAATTATATGGCAGAAATGCATCATGAATTTCTGTGACATAGAAGTGTTGAGAACTGCAGATGATGACAGCTTTCTACTTGCTAAAAGCAGGAGAGTACCTGGTAAATCTTCTAATACATTAAATACTGGGTATGAGATCATCCTTCAGTTTTGGGGAACATTACAACCTTCAAGTTTTATGCTGGTATCTTTTATTTAAAACGGTTGCATTAATGAGACACGAGTTTCTTGTATTCAAAGCCACTCAAAACAAATAGGTTAGGAGGCTTTGAAATTCTTTGGCTGCATACCTAGATGCTTTGAGCCAGTAATAAAACATTATCTACTTTCCTGGAGATTTTTCTAGCGGTGTTACATCTTCCTCAATCAAAAGGAAAACAGTATTGCTATGCTGTTTATTTTTTATGGCGCCCGTGATGTCATCAGCTAAACATTTCATTGAATTTTTATTGATGTATTTTCAGTTAGAAGGGATTCATTTACTTTTATGGTAAGATTAAATAGAAATAGCAAACACCTCAGGAAGTCTTAGGAAAATGTTGTCTGTATTTTAACCTTTGTAGTATTATGCTGCACTGTAATATTTTCATTTTTGATAACCTTTCATTTGTTTGGATTAATAAGTGGAGTGGTAGCTTAAATAGTCTTATATTTTCATAAAGTAATCTTTTGTATAGGAAAACTTTAGGGACTTACAAATCCTTTAGCAAATTCTTAATATTTTATATATTTGTATGATATATTCAGTAATATAGAAATTTGCATTTCATCTATTAAATAATGTGTATTTTTTAAAGTATACTTTAAATATTTTTAAAAGTATTATGGCTTCTACATTCTAGAAGGTATCAGGATAAGGTAAAAAAAAAACAAAAAAAACCAAGGACTTTTATTTGTGTAAGCCTGAGTTCAGATTCCAGCTATGTCAGTTATTAGCCATTTGCCTTTGAGGAAATTATTTAACCTCCTGAGCCTTAGTTTTCTCATGTGTAAAATTAAAGGTACCTCACTGGAAGAATGTAAGAATTAAATAAGATATTGAGTTGCTCAGCACAGTTCTTGGCATATAATACATAGGAATAAATGTTAGTTCTTTTCCCCTCCTGTATGATGATAGAATTTTAAAAGTAGCAAAAAAAACTAACAAAATACAATCTATGATATTAAGGGAAGACTTTGTTCCATATTTGATGAAAGTTGGGTGTTCCAGGTCCTCATGGTTCAACATATGGTTTTAAAACCCAGTATTGAGGTAGAATATGTGACTTTACTTAGGAGAGACAGTGAGTGTGGTGGTTAGAGACCAAGTTCCTGAGTGAGTCTTCATCTCTCCAAGCCTCACTTCCTCCATCTTATAAAATGATGGGAATAATAATAGGATTATTTTATGGGATTCTTCTGAGAAACAACTCATTATACAAGTAAAGCATTGTTACCATCATCATCCCTGTTTCTACAACAACGATATTGTGAGGGGATTTGCTATTATAACTTTTCTCTTCTATACTATAACATCTTTAAATCTTAAAATATTCATGAGGATACTGTGTATTTTCTAGGAACCACCAAATAGGATAATAGAAAAGCATGAATTGGCAGTACATTGTCATCAGCAGAAAAACATTTAAGTTCATCAGAATCTTGAGTGTCCAAACTCCAAAGGAATTTATCTCAGATTTGATCTCGTTTCTGAGAAAGTGTAATTTCTGAAAAAGGAAAAAAAACATGTTTTCTGGTCAGGTTGGGGAGATAAATGTGACAAGTGTCCATATACACTGTACATATTATTGATGCTTTGGGGTCGGAAAGGGAGGTATCTCATTTCCAGCTCCTGAAGGCAATTGTTATCTGAACGAAGAACAGGAAGGGAACTGTGGAAACGTTCTCACCTTGATCACTCCCCTCAGTACACACTTAGGGTCTTCTGAATACTTTAAGAGGACCGGCCTTAGAACCTGGAGCCTTAGCCGTTCAGTAACATTCTTTTATATTTCTTATACTTAAATTTTAAGAGTAGTAAAACATCATGCTCTCTCTCCTAATAATTAGCTTCATGAAGATTTACTTTGATGTTTTTGGGAAAAGATGTTTTGTTGTGTATTTAGGGACTCACCATGTCAGTTTGGGAACATAATACCAAAAATGATAAAATGCATGTCTTGTGTTTAAAATTTACTTCCCATTGTTGTGTTTTTCTGTTATATAAAAAATTGCACTTGTTTGTTTTGCCACTTAAAATGTAAAAATTGTTTTTCCCGTTTGAAGTAGCTTTTTGTCAGTTTTTAAAACCTGGTTTGTCCCTTCTATGTGCTTTGCGAGCCTAGAGATTTATAAAAGCTGTTAGATGGAATTATTCCCAGTTAGATTTTGTAGTCTTTGTTATATATTGGATTGATAATAAGATCACTTCTGTTTTAGCTTTGGCTTTATCTAAATTTAATCCCATTTTTACCACTACCCAGTTAACAGGGTCCTGCTCTTGAATATCCATTAGCCATGTACATGCCACCGAATTACAGGTGTTTTGAAAATACCCTCCAAGAGTAATTCTCAGTTTAGAGGCTTCAGTGGGCAAAAAAGCTCAGTCATGGATGTCAGTCACACTTTTGTTTTTATTCTTCAGTTGGTTTAAACTTGTAATGTGCCATCCTTTGCTAGGGTATCTGGAATGTGTGCTTTAATATGAGCTAGCAAGAATAGTGAGAAAAGTTCAGAATTACCATAGAACTCTAAAGAGGGCTCTGTTGTCATGTGGGAGGGTATAGTGTGGAGAAAATTAGGGCAAATATAAAGATGATTAAGTATGTGGTGTCTGAAACAATCTGTTGGTTGTTTGAGATGGTGGCCTTTGAACAAGAGCCTCAGAATACTAACAGGAAAAGAAATAATAGTTTTGACAAAATAGAAGTGGAAGCAAGTCAAAGTGAAAGTCACTGAATTTGCTTCAGTGCTATAATACACTCGTCAAAAATAATTGGTCGGGGCTTCCCTGGTGGCACAGTGGTTGAGAGTCCGCCTGCCGATGCAGGGGACGCGGGTTCGTGCCCCGATCGGGGAAGATCCCACATGCCGCGTGAGCCGTGGCCACTGAGCCTGCGCGTCCGGAGCCTATGCTCTGCAACGGGAGAGGCCACAACAGTGAGAGGCCCGCGTACTGCAAAAAAAAAAAAAAAATTGGTCATTGCTATTAGCTGGATTTTACCGTTTATTTGCTGTACCATATTTTTAGCTGTATTCAGTAATATTTAATTGCATTCAGTAATATTTAAAGGAGAATTAGACACAGATTTAACCTGAGTTGATTGTACACCATTTGGGATTTCCTTGTTGTATTTAATTTCCCACACTCTCTTATTTTCTCCTTACTATATTATGTTTCTTTTGTTTATTAAAAAATATTTAAATTACAGAAATATATTAAAGTTTACTTGCAAAAAAGTTAAATAATATGGAAGAATAGAGAATATACCTTTACCTCTCAGTTCTCTTCCCTTTTTCTGAAACGACCATTGTCAATAGTTTGATAAGTGTCCTCACAGTCCACTTTAAATGGTAGTTTCACATTTATCTGTTGTTTTGGTCTATATGGGACCATAAAATGGAACTATTTTACATATTCTATAGTATGCCATTGTATGAATGCACTGTAATTTATTTTACCACTTTCCTGTTGATGGATGGAGCTGTAGTGAATCTTTTTATACATATCCTTCCGTATATGTCTGAGTACTTCAATTCCTAGAAGGGTCAAACAATAGGCGTGTTTTATATTGCAATAAATATTGGCACATTCTCTTCTAAAAAGATAGCCAGCTGCTCCTCCAGCTGGCAGGATGGGGGCGGGAGCGGCATGGAATGTCTCACCATTCAGCACACAGATTTTCACTTAATCCCCCTTCTTATCAATTTAGTGACTCATTCCTCTTTCTGTTTTAGTTTCTCCAAAAAGTAAACTTCCCATCTTCTTTGGGAAATGGATGGTGTAGTCATCTAGAGATATAGGTAGAAGATGGGAGATCTACGTATTCCCTAAGCCAGTTTTAATTAAGCCTCTGTTTTTGGTCCCTCATCCCCATTCCTAATTTCAGTGGTATATTCTGCCGCTAATTCCCGAAGCCTTTGAAGTCTGCTTCTTAATTTGGTTTTAGCATCTTCGACTCAGCTGAGTCAGTTACTACTTATCTGTCCACTGTCCTTCCCCTAACATTTTGCTGATACCTCCTGTCTGTTATTGTTTCTTCTTCTCTTCTGTTTGTCTTTTTATTCCTTTTATTGCCATGTAGTAGATATTACAGGGGAGCAGAGATTTTTAAAGCGTGGGTTCAATCTGCTACATTTTAACTAGAAGTCCTTGTTGCTTATCTTTTAACTGTTCAGAATGTCTTCAACCAACAGTGATTTTAATTTGGACCTAGTCAGATCTGTTAGCCTTTTCCTGCTTAATCTATCTGGAACTTATTTTTGTATATAGTATCCCCTCTTTATCTCTTTCTCGTTTTTTCCTTTGTTTTATACTTGCCAGTACCACTTGGCTTTCATTCACTCGTTGACTTATTCAGGAAGGATCTGTTCATTACGCCCTGCTGGAACATTCTGACTTAAAAAGATGGTTGATCTCTCATCTAGGGGAAGAGTAATAAGAAATAAGATCACCTATGCCCTTAGATGCTTTTCCACCTAATATAGCATAGTCATAATTGCTATACCCATTAACTCATTATAACTTTATGTCAGAGATAGTCGATCTGTTAATGATTTAATAAATTGATTATTGAACTTGTGTTAACACAGCTATTTTTAAAAATGATTTGCAAAATTTTCTGTCTTGAGTCTTATATTTTAAGTACATCTAAGGATATTAATAACTAACAACAACAACAAAATCTCAATCCAGAAGTCACCCTTGGATTTTTGAGAGCACTTATCACCTTGATTTATTAAGTCTCCAGTGCTACAGACCTTATGTCTTAGCCCTAACATACTCTTTCAAATATATTGAACATGTAAACCTGCCTTGTTTTTCACATTAGCCATATTGGGTTGTTTTTTTTTTTTAAAGAATAATTGT
The DNA here is from genome assembly GCF_059928025.1 of Delphinapterus leucas. Lineage (NCBI taxonomy): Eukaryota > Metazoa > Chordata > Mammalia > Artiodactyla > Monodontidae > Delphinapterus > Delphinapterus leucas. The sequence goes on from NC_143146.1 coordinate 63,919,917, forward strand.
CACAGGAAACTGTTAGCAGTGTTTGACGATACGGAAAAGACCTTTAGCAAAGCGAGGCTTTTATTTTTTACCTCTCTGGATTGCATTTCTCCCATTCCTATCCCCAGGTGCATACGCCTTAAAAACAAAAGGAAAAAAAGTGAAGGAGTAACAACATGCTTGCTTGGTGGTATAAACCATTGAGAACCATAGAGAATTCTGAATGGGATTCAGAGAAAGATTTTTTTAAGCAATTTGTCTTATTTTTAAAAAATATGTATGCATTTAGGGAAAGGACTAGAAGGATATACACCTTAGAAGTGATTAGTCTTGGAACTGACTAGCCTGGGAAAATGTGAGTAGAAACTTTGGGGTGTTACAGGATAGAGAAAACTTCCATTTAAAAAATTCCTGCACAGCTTTTTCCCTGTATTTCATTGAATATGACTACTTTTGTCTTTCACCGTTTTAAATATCTCTGAGATCGTGATGCACCTGGTTATGCTAGTCAGGCATCGGTGAAGGAGCAGTTGTCATTGCCTGTTGTGGATATGCATCCAGATTTGCCTTAGGGGCGTCAGAGAGGCCATAGTGGAACACTCTTAAGAAACGCTGCATCGCAAATGTTCTTAATAGGAGTTGGAAAGCACGGCCGCTGACAACTCCGAGTTGAAAAGCCAGTTCAGAAGAGTTGGATTCTGAATGTGAAGAAGTTTTAGGAATACCTCGGCCGATCATGTCAATCAGTTTTTGCTACATAACAAACCACCCCAAACTTACTAAAACAACAGCTAAGTTGTAACTGCTCGTGAGCTTATGGGTTTTCTGGTTGGTTTTGGCAGGTTGGCTGGGGGTGGGTTGTTCTAGGGTAGCTTCTCTCAAACGTCTAGTTGATGCTGGCTGGTTGGTGTCTAGTTGTTTGTCAGAGAAGGCGATAAGAGGGTTATATGTCACTCATCATCTCACAGGCTAGCCTGGGCTGTTCACCTGGCTATAGAAGAGTTCCTAACACAAGGAAGAGCAGGGACTGATGTGCAAGCGCTTTTCAGGCCTTTGTCTGCATTGTGTTTGGTAATGTCCCGTTGACCAAAGCAGGTCACCTGGCCAACCTCAAATTTAAGGGTTGGAGAAACAGGCTGTATCTACCTCTTTATGGGAAGAATGGCAAAGGCACGTTGCAAAGGGGCATGTATACGAGCATAGGAGTAGTATGTGGCCATGTGGCAGTCTAACGCCTTAATTTATTTCTTGTGTGTTTTAGTTTTTATAAAAATGATGAATAGGGCTTCCCTGGTGGCGCAGTGGTTGAGAGTCCGCCTGCTGATGCAGGGGACACGGGTTCGTGCCCCGGTCCGTGAAGATCCCACATGCCGCGGAGCAGTTAGGCCCGTGAGCCATGGCCGCTGAGCCTGCGCACCCGGAGCCTGTGCTCCGCAATGGGAGAGGCCACAACAGTGAGAGGCCTGCGCACTGCAAAAAAGAAAAAAAAAAAATGATGAATAGATCTTTAAAGTCCAAATAAAAATTTTAAAAATCTCTTGCAATAAGTGTAAGATAATTGTAAGTGATTAGAGAGCATTTTTAAACTTATTTTGAGGTAATTGTGGGTTCACATGCAGCTGTAAGAAATGATAAATATCTCACATACCCTTTACCCATCTTCCCTTAGTAGTTACCACCCACGTAACCACAGCACAGTATCACAGGCAGGCAGCCGTGTCTTTCAGCCATGTTCAGATGTCACCAGTTCTACATGTACTCCTTTGTGTGAGTGTGTTTGTGTGCTTAGTTCTGTGCAGTTTTGTCACATATGTAGATTCATGTAATCACGACCACAGTCAGGATACAGAACAGTTCTGTCGCCTCAAGGATCTCTCTTATACTCTTTCATAACGACATCCACTCACCTCCCACTGCCGTCCTTTCTTAGTCCCTGATCCTTGGCAATCTTACTAAATCCATTTTCCATTTCTATAATTTTGTCACTTCAAGAAAGACGTACAGATGGAATCACACAGTATGTAACCTTTGGGGATTGGCTTTTTTTTTTCCCACTCAGCATGATTAATTCTCTGGCGATGTATCCAAGTTGTTATGTGTGTCATAGGGGTTGTTTGTTGCTGTTGTTTTTATTGCTGAGTAATATTCCATGGTTTGAATGTACCTTATAGTTTGTTTAACCATTCCCCTGATAAAAGACATCTGGGCTGTTACCAATTTTTGGCTGTTACAATAAAGGTGCTGTAAATATTCATGTACAGGTTTCTGTATGAATACAGATTTCCGTTCCCCTGGGATAAATACTCAGGAGAGCAGTTGCTGGGTAGTGTGGTAGTTACATGTTTAGTTTTTTTTTTTTTTTTTTGCCGTACGCGGGCCTCTCACTGTTGTGGCCTCTCCCGTTGCGGAGCACAGGCTCCGGACGCACAGGCTCAGCGGCCATGGCTCACGGGCCCAGCCGCTCCGCGGCACGTGGGATCTTCCCGGACCGGGGTACGAGCCCGTGTCCCCTGCATCGGCAGGCGGACTCTCAACCACTGCGCCACCAAGAAAGCCCGTCTTTGTATCCTTTTAACAGATTCTTTCACAGACCAAAAGTCTTCAGTTTTGATGGGGTCCAATTTTTCCTTTTATGGATTGTGCTGTTGGTGTCAAGTTCTTTGCCAGCCCTAGAACCAGAAGATTTTCCTCTGTTTTTTTTTCTGTTAGATATATAGTTTAGACCGTGATCCATTCTTTGTTAATTTGTATGAGGTTGAGGTTCTTTTTCCATTCTTCTGGCACCATTTGTTGAAAAGGCTGTCCTTTCTCCATTGAATTGTCTATGCATCTTTGTAAAAAGTTGGGCATATTCATGTGGATCTGTGTTAGTCTGCTAAGACTTCTATAGTAAAACATCACAGACTAGGTACCTTAAACAACAGAATTTACTTTCTCAAAGTCTGCAGGCTGGAAGTCCAAATCCATGTGTTGGCAGTCCATAACAGGGTCTGTTTCTGGGTCCTCGATTTTTGTTCCATCAACCTTTGTGTCTTACTGCCTGCCAATACCATACTCTATTTTTTTTTAAGTTTTTATTGGCATATAGTTGATTTACAATGTTGTGTTAGTTTCAGATGTACAGCAAAGTGAGTCAGTTATACATATATCTACTATTTTTTAGATTTTTTTTTCCATATAGGTCATTACATAATATTGAGTTCCCTGTGAATACCATACTCTTTTGATTACAGGCATACCTTAGATATTGAAGGTGTGTTTCCAGACCATCGCAATAAACAAAGATTGTAATAACGCAAGTCACATGCATCTTTTGGTTTCCCAGTGCATATAAAAATTATGTTTACACTACACTGTATTCTGTTAAGTGTGCAATAACATTATGTCTAAAAAATGTACAGTACATACCTTAACTAAAAAATACTTTATTGCTAAAAAATGCTTACCATCATCCGAGCCTTCAGCAAAGATCACCAATCACAGATCAGCATAACAAATATAATAATAAAGAAAAAAGTTTGAAACATTGTGAGAATTACCAAAATGTGACATAGAGACATGGAAGCAAGCAAATGCCATTGGAAAAAATGGTGTAGATATACTCGCTTGACAAAGGGTTGCCTCAAACCTTTAATTTGTACAAAAAAAAAAAAAGGCAAAAAAAAACAAAGGCCACATCTGTGAAGCACAGTAAAGCAGAGCACAGTGAGACGAGGCATGCCTGCACTGTAGCTGTAGAGGCAGCCCTAGCATTACTCCTCCCACTTTATTCTTCTCTTTCAGGATTGTTTTAACTCTTCTAGGACTTAAGCGTTTCCATATAAATTTTAGAATGAGCTTGTCTGTGGCAAAACTTCGCTGGAATTTTGGTAGAAAGTACATTAAACCTGTAGATCAGTTTGGAGAGAAATGACATCTTTACTATGTTGAGTCTTCCAATTTAAATAGTGATTTTTATTTTTATGATCTTGTATCCTGGAACCTTACTGAACTCACTAATTAGTTCTAGGAGTTTTTTTGTAGATTCCTTGGAATTTTCTACGTGGACAATCATGTCGTCTGCAAATAGTTTTATGTCTTCCTTTCCCATCTACGTGACTTTTCTTTCTGCCTCCCTCATCAGTGGCTGGAACTTTCAGTACTATGTTGAGTAAGAGTAGTGAGAGCTGATCTCCTTGCCTTGTTCAGGAACTTCGGGGAGAAGCCTTCAGTCTTTCACTATGATATTAGCTGTAGGTTTACCATGTTGATGTAGTTCTTCTCTTTTCCTAATTTGCTGAGAATATTTATCAAAGTGAGTGTTGGGTCATACGATTTTTTTTCTTTAACCTGTTGATATGGTAGATTACCTTGACTTTCAGATGTTGAACCAGCCTTGCAGTAAAATCCTACTTGAGTAAATTCCACTTGATCTTGGTGTATAAATCTTTTTATACATTGTTGGATTTGTCTGCTAATTTTGTTTAAAGGTTTTTCCTCTAAGTTTATTAGAGATATTGTTTTGTAGTTCTCTCTCTCTCTTGCTCCTGTTTTTGGTTGTTGTTTTGTCTTTGTTTTTTTAACAAGGTAATGCTGGTCTCATAAAACGTGTTAGGAAGTATCCTGTCTTCTAGTTTCTGGAAGAGATTGTGTAAAATTGGTGTTAGTTTTTCTTTAAATGTTTGAGAACTTTTAAATTACATATTTCTTTTCTTTAATAGTTATAAGATTATTCAGGTTATCTTTTATTTTGGTTGAGTTTTGGTAGTTCAATGGATTTTTTTTAAGTTGTCCATTTTTTTCAAGTTGTTGAATTTGTGAGTGTAAGGTTGTTTGGAGTATTCCTTTATTATCCCTTTAATGATTTCAGGATTTATAATGATAACCCCCTTTTCATTGCTAATATTGTTGGTGTGTGCCTTCTCTTTTTTCTTTATCAGACTTGCTAGAAATGTATCAATTTTTGTTTTTTTGTTTTGTGTGTGTGCGTGTGAAGAACCAGGTATTGGTTTCATTGATTTTTCTCTATTTTCTTGTTTTCAGTTTTATTGATTTCTGATGTTATCTTTATTATTTCCTTCCTTTTGTTTGCTTTGGGGTTATTTTGCTCTTCTTTTACTAGGTTCTTAAAGTGGGAGCTTAGATTATTGATTAGAGACTTCTCTTATGTGTGCATTCAGTGGTATATATTTCCCTCTCAACACTGTTTTAGCTGTGTCCCACAAATTTTGATTTGTTGTATTTTCATTCGATTCTATGTGTTTTTTAAAATTTCTTTTGAGGGACTTCCCTCATGGCACAGTGGTTAAGACTCCACACTCCCGATGCAGGGGGCCCAGGTTCAATCCCTGGTCAGGGAACTAGATCCCACATGCATGCCACAACTAAGGAGCCCGCCTGCCACAACTAAAGACCCGCAATCCAAATAAATAAATATTATTTCTTTTGAGATTTCCTTTATGACCATGAATTACTTACATTAATTTCCAACTGTTTGAAGATTTTCCTATTGTCTTCCTGGTACCGATTTCTGTTTTGATTCCTTTATGATCAGAGAACATACTGTATATTATTTCAGTTATTTTAAATATGTTGACATTTGTTTTGTGACCCAGGATATGGTTAAACTAGGTGAATGTTCCATGGATACTTTAAAAGAATTTGTATTCTGCAATAGTCTGGTAGAGTGTTCTGTAGGTGTCACTGATCCTGTTGGTTGATGTTGTTCAGTTCTTCTATGTCTCTGCTAATTTTCTACTTGGTAGTTCTCACAGTTGTTGGCAGTGGGGTATTGAAACCTCCAACTGTAACTGTGGATTTTTAAATTTCTACTTTATTTCTATCAACTTTTCTTTCATGTATTTAGAAACTCTTTGGTGCATACATAATTAAGATTGCTTTGTCTTCTTGGTGGGTTGATCCTTTTATTATGTAATGTTCCTCTTTCTCTCTAGTAATTTTCTTTGCTCTGAAGTCTACTTTGATGTTCCTATAGCCACTCATGCATTCTTTGTTTAAATATTAATGTTAGCAAGATATGTCCGCCTCCATCCTTTTACTTTCAACCTACCTATGTTATAGGTAAATATTTGAAGTGAGTTTCTTGTATATAGCATATAGTTGGATCATGTTTTTCTTTTGATGGTATATTTAGACATTTACATTTAAAGTAATTATTGATTTGTTAGGCTTTAAGTCTCATTTTGTTATTTGTTTTCTGTTCTGTTTCTCACTCCTCTGTCTTTTCTTGGCTTCCTGTGAGCTGCTTGAATATAAGGATTCCATCTTATTTTGCTTTATGTATTTTTTTTAGTGTAGTTTGTATAGTTTTCTTAGTGGTTTCTTTAGATATTAAAATATCCATTAGTAGTAATTGCTGCTACATTTTGAATATTTGTAGTATGCTAAGCATTGTAAAGGAGCTTTATAAGATTTATGTCTATTTAACTTTATAAAGCCCCATGAAGAACGTGCTGTCTTAATACTCATTTTATGCCTGGGGAAACTGTTGCTCAGTGAAGTTAATTTGCCCAGTCACGTGGCTGTTAAATTGGTGAGCAAACCTCTGTTTTACTCCAATGTTCATGCCTTTACTGTAATACTATACTACCTCATTAATGTTAATTTTATAGTGTAGGTTTTACATTCAAAATTGTAACATATTTTGTCTCATTTCCTAGGTTTTGATGATGATGGTTCAGAATTTCATGACCATATATTTCTGGATAAATACCTGGAGGATTTTCCAAAACAAGGACCAATTCGCCACTTCATGGAGTTGGTGACCTGTGGCCTTTCCAAAAACCCGTATCTGAGTGTTAAACAGAAGGTTGAACATATAGAGTGGTTTAGGAACTATTTTAATGAAAAACGGGACATTCTAAAAGAAAGTGGCGTACAGTTCAATTGAAGATCATGGAAATTCTTATTTCAAGCTGTCGGAGATTTGTATTATAATTAAATAATTTTACTAGAAGTTTTCCTATATTGTGTTCATTATTGCATCTGATTTGAATCGTATAAATGTTAAATTGTTTAAAAGTATATATACAGTGGTAACTGAAAAATATTCCTGCATGGAAAAAAGTTACCAGCTCTTATGGATTCAACTAGTAATTCTAAACAAAAAGAGTATCTTAGAATTACTAATAAGTTTAAGACGACTTCCTGTAACCTTTTTCTTTTCATTCAGTGACCATACTTCTTTGAAATATAAGTCGCCGTACATGTGATGTCATCAGAGGACTATAACAGTTGAGAGGATTTACAGACAAATTTATATGCATAGATTATATTTACATATACATGTAGGTTCTATATTTGCATATATACATATTTATATTTTCACACTAAATTAACTACCCTTACCTAAGTCTGGGTCACTATAGTGAAGTAACCTTATAGAAATAAAGGGCTTATACTAATCACTTCTAGAATTTTAGGTCATCATGCTAAAATCAGAACTAATTTCCTTTTTTTTTTTAATTTTAATTTTATTTATTTTATTTGTTTGTTATTTTTGGCTGTGTTGGGTCTTCGTTGCTGCGCCCGGGCTTTCTCTATTTGTGGCAAGCGGGGGCTACTCTTCGCTGCACGTGTGGGCTTCTCAATGCGGCGACTTCTCTTGTTGCGGAGCACGGGCTTTAGGCGTGCAGGCTTCAGTAGTTGTGGCACACGGGCTCAGTAGTTGTGGCACACGGGCTTAGTTGCTCCGCAGCATGTGGGATCTTCCTGGACCAGGGCTCGAACCCATGTCCCCTGCATTGGCAGGTGGATTCTTAACTGCTGTGCCACCAGGGAAGCCCAGAACTAATTTCTATTATGGTGTATAGCAACGTGATTCAGATTCATACAACTGAAAGGACGGAGGATTCTTTTAAAAAAAACAAAAACAACCTCAAATTAAGAATTTAGTTTACAGTGGCCTCAGGCTAGTAGTGTTCAGGCTCTGGCACAAGCAAACAAAAATTGTATGTGAAGGAACTCACCATAAACCCAGTCTTCAAATTACAAAACACATAAGGAAAGAAAGCACCATGAATGTATGCCAGCAGAAACAACAGACAACAGAATCAGACTCACAGAGCCTTTAAATATTGGGCTTATCATATTCAGAATCTAAAAATATGTGTAGGGCTTCCCTGGTGGCGCAGTGGTTGGGAGTCTGCCTGCTAATGCAGGGGACACGGGTTCGAGCCCTGGTCTGGGAGGATCCCACATGCCGCGGAGCGACTGGGCCTGTGAGCCACAACTACTGAGCCTGCGCGTCTGGAGCCTGTGCTCCGCAACAAGAGAGGCCGCGATAGTGAGAGACCCACACACCACAATGAAGAGTGGCCCCCGCTTGCCACAACTAGAGAAAGCCCTGGCACAGAAACGAAGACCCAACACAGCAAAAATAAATAAAATAAATTAATTTTAAAAAATAAAAATAAAAATATGTGTAACTTAGAATGAAGTGTAGAGCAAGAGACTATAAAAGTGACCTAACAGATCTGAAAAAAAAATTAGTGAAGGGGTTTATTATTTTTTTTAATTTTTATTTATTTAAAAATATTATTTATTGGGCTGTGCCAGGTCTTAATTGTGGCCTGTGGGATCCAGTTCTAGTTTAACAACAGATTAGACACTGGAAAATAGATCTAAAATTCTCCACATGCAGCAGAGAGAATCAAAGAGAAAAGAAATATGAAAGACAGGTAAAGATGAGTATAAGAAAGTAATATTTGTATAATCAGATTTCCAGAAGAGAAAAGAAGAAATGGGCCAGAGGCTCTCTTTGGGTAGTTTAAAAGAAAAATGATAATTTAATAACCGTTAAAGAAATAGGATCTCTATTTTTAAAATCTTCCCAGAAAGAAAACAATAAGCTCAGACCATTTCTCAGGAGAGTTTAAAATATTCAGAAAGCAAATAATCCTACAAATTATTCCAAAGCATAGAAAAAGAAGGAAAAAAGTCCAACTCAGTTTCAAGCGATTAGAATAACAAAGATTAATCTCAATCATGACACATCTGAAAGATCCAAAGTAGCAAACAAAATCCAGCAATAAATAGGAAAGAAAAGTTGATAATCTAGTTTATCCCAGGAATGCAAGAGTGGTTTGACAATGGAGAAAAAATATATATGTCACCTCAAAGGATATAGAAAAAATAGTGTGATAAAATTCAACAGTCATTTATAATTTAAAGAAACTAGAAAACTTCAAGTAGAACGTCTTTAACCTGGTAAATGGCATTTACAAAAAACTTACAGCAGACGTCTTTCTGGTGAATCATTAAACCATTTCCTTTAAGATGATAAGACCACAACTTACTGTCAGTATTATACTGGAGGCCTAGACTGTGCAGTGTAGCAAGAAGAAATATAAAGCTATTAGAATGGGAAATTCTAATTCCCTTACCACCCAGAGATAATCTCCAGTGAATCACATCCTCTCTTTGAGTGAACCTGAGACTTGCTTCTAGCAAGTATCCAGACTATGGCGAAGATGATGGGTGTAGGCATTCCCTTGATTGGATTATGTTCTGTGGCAAAAGTGACAGAATTAGTCACTCTCTTATGATTACGTTGTTACATAGGACTCTTAGTGACTAGATGAGCATGCTACTGGCTTTGAAATAGTAAACTGCCATGTGAGAAGGCCTGTGAATCGGCCACATGGCAAGGAACTGTGGGAGTTACTAGAAGCTGAGAGCAACCCCCAGTTGACAGTCAGCAACAAAATGGGGACCTCAGTTCTACAGCCTCGAATAACTGAATTCTGCCAGCAACCATGTGATCTTGGAAGAAGGTCCTAAGCTCTAAAAAGGACCACAGCCTGGCTGACACGTTAATTGAAGCCTTGTGAGACCCCGAGCAGGGGACCCAGCTAAGTGACCCACAGAAACATGGGGATAATAAGTGTATGTTCTTTTAAGCCACTAAATTTGATGTAATTTATTATGCACAGATAGATACTTAATATAAAAAGAAACAAACCATCATTAGTAAGAGCCTGTGATTATGTAGAAAACAAAAGAATCTGTAAATTATAATTAATAGGCTAGTTTAGCAAGTTTGCAGCTGCATGTCTATATACCAGCAACAAACAGATAATACAATTTATAAGATACCATTTATAGTATTGAAAATTATAAATGAAGAAGGTCTTTATGAAGAAAACATTTTAAAACTTTAATAAAATTTTAAAAATAAGTAAGCAAATGGATAACAAGTTCATGGGTAAGCTATTTATCTATATAGCTTTAATGCAGTTTCATTCAAAATCCCAACAAGGTTTTTCACAGAACTTCACACATTTAAGCTAAATGTATAGAGAGAAGCAAATAACTAAGAAAAGTCAAAATACTCTTGAAAAAGAAGACAAGGTCAGGTAAGGAACTTGCCTTAACTTTTAAGCTATCAAGACTTTCCCTGGTGGTCCAGTGGTTAAGAATCCTCCTTCCAGTGCAGGGGATGCGGGTTCGATCCCTAGTCGGGGAACTAAGATTGCACATGCCATGGGGCAACTAAGCCCTTGCGCAGCAACTACTGAGCCTGCATGCTCTAGAGCCCACGCTGCACAGCTACTGAGCCTGCGCACCCTGGAGCCCACGCACCACAACTAGAGAGAAGCCTGCACGCTGTAACGAAGGTACCTGCGTGCCGCAACTAAGACCCAACGTGGCCAAATAAATATTTTTTTAAAAGACTTATTATAAAGCTGTGATAATTAGCAGGATATTACACACAGAGATAGTTAAATAGACTGATGGAACAGAATAGAGAACACAGAAATAGGCCCATTAGTATATGGAAACTTGATACGTGACAAAGTTGGCATTGCAGATCAATGGGAAGAGTGGATATTCAATGAATGGTGTTAGGACAATTAGTTATACACATGAAGGAAAAAAAGTGGATTCTCTACTCATATTAAAAAAAAAAATCCAATTCAATTGAATTTGATACTTAAATGAGATAAAATTATAAACATTTAAAGTGAAAATACAGAAGAATATCTTTATGGCTCTGATGTAGGCAAGGATTTAAAATACCAAAGCACAATCTCTAAGAAAAAGATTAATAAATTTGGCTATGTTAAAATTTAGAAATTTTAATCAAAAAAGATACCACCAAGAGTGAAAAGACACGTGTCCAACATGGAGAAGATAAATGCTTCAATACAATCACCAAATGAGTAGTATGTAGAGTATACAAAGAACTCCTAAAAATCAAGTAGAAGGAAAACAACACAAAAGAATATGGTCAAAATATATAAACAGGCATTTCATAGAAGAACTAATATAACTGGCTAATATATGAAAGAATGTGAGGAAAATGCAAATGAAAACCATATTGAGAAAACACTAATTCAAAAAGATACATGCACCCCAATGTTCATAGCAGCATTATTTACGATGGCCAAAGTATGGAAGCAACCCAAGTGTCCATCAACAGATGAGTGGATAAAGATGTGGTATATATACACAGTGGAATACTACTCAGCCATAAAAAAGAATGAAATTTTGCCATTTGCAGCAACATGGATGGACTTAGAGGGTATTATGCTAAGTGAAATACGTCAGACAGAGAAAGACAAATGCTGTAGGATGTCGCTTATATGTGGAATCTAAAAAATACAACAAACTAATGAATAAAACAAAAAAGCAGCAGACTCACAGAGAACAAACTAGTGGTTACCAGCGGGGAGAGGGAAGGGGGAGGGGCAACATGGGGTTGGGGGAAAGGCTATTATGGGATTACATGAAATTGTGTGTGAAATTTTAAAGCACTATAGAATTTAAAGAACCTTTCAGTTAAAAAACTTTTTTTAAAACCCATATTGAGGCCTTCCCTGGTGGCACAGTGGTTGAGAGTACGCCTGCCGATGCAGGGGACACGGGTTCGTGCCCCGGTCCGGGAAGATCCCACATGCCGCAGAGCGGCTGGGCCCGTGAGCCATGGCCGCTGAGCCTGCGCGTCCGGAGCCTGTGCTCCACAACGGGAGAGGCCACAACAGTGAGAGGCCCACTACCGCAAAACAAAAACAAAAACAAAAAACAAAAAGAACCACACCCATATTGAGATAACATTTGTGTATTCTTTAGATGGGTGAAAAATCAAAAGATAGGCAATATCACTCATATGTTGAGGTTAGTGGGAGTATAAATTGGCAAATACTCTTGGAATTACATAATTATATATAATATATATTACATATATAGTATGTAAATATTAATATATAACATACATGAAACCTTTAGTTATCTTTTAATAATTATATGTAAATACATAGTATAAACATCTATCGTGTGTGTGTGTGTGTGTGTGTGTGTATGTGTATATTTATATAAACTGTGAACAACGCTTCTGGAGTATATACCTAAAGAAACCCTTGCAGATAAGTGCTGGGAGGCATTCACAAAAATGTTCAAAGTAATAAAAATTGGGGAGGAAGTGCCCGTTGCCTGGAGAACTAATAAATAAATTGTGCTTTATTCAGGCAGTGGAACTCTAAACAGAAGCAAAAATGATTAAAATAGAGCCATACACGTCAATACAGACGAATTTCAGACGTTGAGTGAAAAATAAGTTGCAGAAGAATACATGCAATAGACTCCCATTTACAATTCTGAATATATTGCAGAGCAATAAATGTGATTATAACACAGATCACAGGAATGATAAACACAATACAGTAACTCAGGGAGCCAAGGGAGACGGGCTGTGGCGTTGAGGAGGGACACCCAGGGAGCCTAAACGGCACTAACATTCTATTTCCCAAGTTGGATGGTAGGTTCACAGGTGATCATTATCATGCTTTAAAAATTATATTACAGGGACTTCCCTGGTGGCGCAGTGGTTAAGAATCCGCCTGCCAATGCAGGGGACATGGGTTCAATTCCTGGTCCGGGAAGACCCCACATGCCACAGAGCAGCTAAGCCCGTGCGCCACAACTACTGAGCCTGCTCTCTAGAGCTCGCAAGCCACAACTACTGAGCCCTCATGCCACAACTACTGAAGCCCGCACGCCTAGATCCCGTGCTCCACAACAGGAGAAGCCACCACAGTGAGAAGCCTGCTCACCACAACAGAGTAGCCCCCGCTAGCCGCAACTAGAGAAAGCCTGCGCGCAGCAACAAAGATCCAATGCAGCCAAGAATAAATAAATAAATAAATAAAAATTATATTACAGATATCCCTTTGTATGTAACAACATTTCATGATATTTTAAGGAATGAATGGAAGTGGGTGTATAACTAGAAGATATGCAGAACCTGGCCATAGTTTTGAAGGATTATCATACCTTCACAGTTGAGACCGTGACATTAAAAACATCCTTTCTTTGTCTATATACACACTTAATTCTAAAGAATCTACTATCCTTAGATTCTAGGTCCTATGGTCTATGTGTATAATGAAGATACTCCAACCATTTGAAAAAAGAATGCTCTGTTCTCAAGCCAAATAGAGGACCACCTCCCATTTCGGGAAGAAGCACGTGTTAGCCAAGGTGCAGGAAAGCTGGAAGGGTGTAGCTCGGTGGCTGAGGGCAGTAGAGGTGGTTGCTCCATGCGTGCCAGTCTAGAGTAATTACCGTCATCAGCATCGTGGCTGAGATGGTCACAGGCACCACTGCGGTGGTGGGTTCCTCTCGGCTGACTGGCCTGGTGCTGTGTGCTTCACACATATTACATCACTGAAGTCTGGAATATTCTCTAAGGTATGTATTATTCCCATTTACAAGAATTTAATAAATTTCCCAATGTTGCAAATAAGTGGTACAGCCAGGATTTAAACCCTAGATCAACAACTCCAAAAACCAAGTTTTTTTTTTTCCAGTACCCCTCAAGAAGAGATTTGAGAGCAATTATATGGATACTCTGGAGTAAAGGGAAAAGGAATTTCTTCATTTGGGTTCAATAAAATATTCTAATGGGATCATCGCAAACATAGGAACTTTGAAGTGGTAGTTAATGTTTAGATGAAAAATCATTAAAGAGTGGAATAACAATAATAACTCAGAGTTTTGGGGGGCTAATTCAGTAGGGCTATTTGGGAAAAAATTAAAGGCAGAAAGCTCAGTGGGGCAAATGTCAAAGTGGCCACAATGAAAAAAGAATTTTTAATGGGATGGTAAGTGAGAAACAGCACTGAGGAGAGAAGTCATTTTTCCAGTGTCATTATGGGCAAAAAGAAAATTGTTCTTTTATCTAGCAATCCCACTCCTGGACATATATCTGGAGAAAGCCCTAATTCAAAAAGATACATGGGGACTTCCCTGCTGGCAGAGTGGTTAAGAATCCACCTGCCAATGCAGGGAACATGGGTTCGAGCCCTGGTCTGGGAAGATCTCACATGCCGCGGAGCAACTAAGCCCGTGTGCCACAACTACTGAGCCTGCACTGTAGAGCCCGCGGGCCACAACTGCTGAGCCCATGTGCCACAACTACTGAAGCCCGCACACCTAGAGCCTGTGCTCCACAACAAGAGAAGCCACCACAATGAGAAGCCCGTGTACTGCAATGAAGAGTAGCCCCTGCTTGCCACAACTAGAGAAAGCCTGTGCACAGCAACGAAGACCCAATGCAGCCAAATAAATACATAAATTTATTTTTTAAAAAAGGTACATGCATCCCAGTGTTCATGGCAGCACTATGAACAATAGCCAAGACATGGAAGCAACCTAAATGTCCATTGACAGATGAATGGATAAAGAAGATGTGGAATATATATATCTCTATAAATATATAGACAGATATAATGGAGTATTACTCAGCCATTAAAAAGAATGAAATAATGCCATTTGCAGCAACATGGATGGACCTAGACATTATCATTCTAAGCAAGGTAAGTCAGAAAGAGAAAGACAAATACCATATGATATCACTTATATGTGGAATCTAAAATATGAAATGAATATGAAATGAACATATCTACGAAATAGAAACAGACTCACAGACACGGAGGACAGACTTGTGGTTGCCAACGGGAAGGGGGGTAGGGGAGGGAAGGACTGGGAGTTTGAGATTAGCAGATGCAAACTAGTACATATAGGTTGGATAAACAACAAGGTCCTACTGTAGAGCACAGGGAACTATATTCAATATCCTGTGATAACTGAGTCACTTTGCCACACAGCAGAAATTAAAACAACAATTGTAAATCAACTATACTTCAATAAAATTAAGAAAAAAAAGAAAAGTATTCTTTTAGGCTCTAGGTCAGCTTGTAATAATCCACAGACTGGTGGTTTAGGCCACCATTGTCTGACTTTGAGTCAATCTCTATTCCCTATACCATCAGCAAGAGGGGTCAGGAAAAGAAAGGGGAGGAAAGAGTCAGGTGTGCCATACTTGTGGCTGCCGAACCATGCTTCCGTGGGAAAGGAATTTGAAATATGGTCCTAAAATGAAGCTTCTGATTTAGATGGATTGAATTTCACCATGTGAAAATAACTCACTGCTATTCATTAGTGTGTAAAATCAAGAGATTTAAATGAGATTAAGATCTTTGTTAAACTTTCTGAGATATTAAAAATTAAGAACCCAATTACCTCTGCCACGTACATTAACTTTGGTTAATGCCTTAACGTATTGAGCTACAAACTGGCATTTACAGTCTTTGGTCACTTCTACATCAAAACTTTTAGCCTAACTTGGAGGTGGAGGTCAAGCTAGTAGGAGTCAGGAATTATGAATATGAAGCACAGAATTCCCCAACTGAGAAAGCCAAATATCTTTTACTAATTCACTCATTTCATAGGTGTGGAAAATGGAGGCCCAGAGGGAGTAAGTTGCCAGTGATTTCATAGTTCATTTATGACACAGCTGAGAACCCCAGATTCAGATCAGGGACCCTTCCTTCTTTTACATTAATTGGTAGCTTAAGCTGGTAAGAATTATTTTCTGAATGAACAACAGGGAGCTCCATAAACTCAAAGATGAAAGAAAAAGAGAATGCAAATTGTTTTTAAAACATTTCAGCATTCTGTGAAACCACGTGGTTCCAGTGAAGAGCAGTTCAGTATTAGGGGAAATTCTGAATAATATTCAAATCCTCAGCATAGCTATGAGCAGGAGGATGTGGTTTTTAATGTGTGTTATGAAAATCATACTTCAGGTGAAGCTTACTTTTAATTAACGTTTTTATTTTTGAAATAATTTTAGACTTACAGAAAAGTTACAAAAATAATAAGTCTGTGTATACCCTTCACCCAGCACCCCCTAATGTTAACTTACACAACCATAGTTCAATGATCAAAATTCGCAAATTGACATTAATACAATCCTATCAATTAAATTACTGCTGAGGGCCCAGGTTTGATCCCTGGTCAGGGAACTAAGATCCCACAAGCCACGTGCTGTGGCCAAAAAAAAAAAAAACCCGAAATGAAACAACAAACACAGAAACCAAGATGTGCACACAAAGGGGCAGCTTATAATTTGATGATTATAAAGCTTATGTATCAGAAAATTTACCAATATAGGATCACGCAGCATCTCCAGTAATAATTCTGAAGCAGAGCAGCCAATTATATATGGGTTAACTTTAAACATGGTTTAAAACGCTCCGTTTGCAGCAAGATGTGCGTTAGGCATGAATGCCATTTATATCAAAGCTGAGAAGGTGCTTTTCCTTCCTAAGATGTTCCTTTATTCTTTAGCAGAAATTTTAATTTTCTTTTTTTTCAGTCTCTATCCTTCTATCTATAATGTCAAACTAATTACATCTTATCTTAAATAATAGAATGATAAAATGTTCAATCTCATTAATAATCAAAGATATGCAAAGTTAGCAATGAGACTGCAGCCATCTTATGAAAATATTAACAAATATTGAAAAGCTTAGTAAGATCCAATATTGTTAAGAATGTGAGAAAGCAGGTTCTCTAGGGCACCTTTTTTTTTTTTTTTTGCGGTACGCGGGCCTCTCACTGTTGTGGCCTCTCCCATTGCGGAGCACAGGCTCCGGACGCGCAGACTCAGCGGCCATGGCTCATGGGCCCAGCCGCACCGCGGCATGTGGGATCTTCCCGGACCAGGGCACGAACCTGTGTCCCCTGCTTCGGCAGGCAGACTCTCAACCACTGCGCCACCAGGAAAGACCCTCTAGGGTACCTTTTTGAGAGCTATCGGTAGTACTGATTGAAACATTAAATGTGCATTTGTCTTAGCAATTTCACTTCTAGAAATGGATCTATCAGAGATGTAGGTACAAGTATAAAAAGGCGTGTGTGTGCATATGTGTGTGTGAGACTTCATTGCTGGTAATTACGAAAAACTAGAGACAAATGTCCATCAGGGATGGCTGGTTAGATGCTCAACACTGCTAATTATTAGAGAAATGCAAACCAAAACTACAATGAGGTATCACCTCACACTGGTCAGAATGGCCATCATCAAAAAGTCTACAAATAAATGCTGGAGAGGGTGTAGAGAAAAGGGAACCCTCCTACACTGTTGGTGGGAATGTAAATTGGTACAACCACTATGGAGAACAGTATGGAGGTTCCTTCAAAGAGTAAAAATAGAACTACCATATGATCCAGCAACCCCACTCCTGGGCATATATCCAGAGAAAACCATAATTCAAAAAGATACACGCACCCCAATGTTCATTGCAGCAGTATTTACAATAGCCAAGACATGGAAGCAACCTAAATGTCCATCAACAGATGAATGGATAAAGAAGATGTGGTGTATATATATATATATATATATATATATATCAAGAAACACACATACACACACACAATGCAATATTACTCAGCCATAAAAAAGAATGAAATAATGCCTTTTGCAGCAATATGGTTGGACCTAGAGATGATCATACTAAGTGAGGTAAGCCAGACAGAGACAAATATCATATGCTATCGCTTACATGTGGAATCTAAAACTATAAAAATGATACAAATAAACTTACATGTAAAACAGAAATAAACCCACAGACGTAGAAAACAAACTAATGGTTACCAAAGGGGAAAGCGGGGAAAGGATAAATTAGGAGTTTGGGATTAACATATACACACTACTATATATAAAATAGATAACTAATAAGGACCTACTGTATAGCACAGGGAACTCTACTCAATATTTTGTCATAACCTATTGGGGCAAAGAATCTGAAAAAGAATATATACATATATGTACAACTGAATCACTTCGCTGAAACTAACACAACGTTGTAAATCAGCTACACTTCAATTTAAGATTTTTTTAAAAAAAGAGAGGGCTAGTTAAATACTGTATTGTGCACGTAGGGGAGAGTCACAAAGAAGTGATGTTTAAGTTGTGAACTAAAGGATGAATAGGCATAAGCTGTGTGTGTGTGTGTGTGTGTGTGTGTGTGTGGTGTTGGGAGTGAGGAGAAGAAGCTGCAGCACATAGGGTGGTCTTGAGGCAGGAAAGAAAATGGTGTGTTTAAGACTTGGAGACTAAGAGAGAGTGATCGGGAGAGTGCCTCAAGAAGGGGCTGGAAAAGGAGGTAGGCATGGCTGGTACAGAGGCTTGACCGGCATGTTGGGCTCCGTGTGGTGGATACAGCTTATCCTGAGGTTTTTCACAGCTCAGCCTGCAGATCCTCCATTGTGGAGCACAGGCTCGGATCCAAGTTCACTTTGACCTCAGGTCACTCACTTATTTCGTGCATAACTGCTTGCAGAGGCCTCCTCTGCCCCTCCTTATACACCAGGCTTTCCCCTAACATTGCACCTGCCATACTGAAAAGCCATCATCTATTTGTGTGTCAGTCTCCCCATCTTCACTGTGAGCTCCTTGAAGCTTAGTTATCCTTGTATCTCCATGTCTAGCACAGATTGACATGCAATAAATAGCTGTTGAATTAATAAAGTAATTCAACTGACCACCCACCACGGGGTCTTAACCTGGCGTCTAGGGTCTCACTGGGGGAGGAGGTATATATGTAGATAGAATTCAGGGTTGGGGAGTGTCTGTGAACTTAGGGGAAAAAAAATTACTTCCTTATTTCCATTCGCCTCTAACTGAAAATTAGCATTTCCTTCAATTATGAATGTATACAACAAAACACAGTAGTAATAGTAGTATTAAGACTCTGTCACCCATAGAAGTCACAGCTATTTTCATATCACATTAGAGTTGTTGCAGATATCTCAAAATATAATTTACACTTATTACCGCTTCAAAGTTACAGTAATTATTAGACCTGCCACTAGATCTTGTTATTTAATGTGTTGAAAAAGAGTAACTCCTTATATAACATTAAAAATATTTTGATAACTGTATTTCAACATAACTGTCTTCCTTCATAGTCCTATATATTTTATTTTATGCATTTAAAAACATTACTCTGAGAGGAAGTCCACAGGTTTCTTTTTTTTGGCCACCCTGAGAGGCTTGTTGGGGATCTTAGTTCCCCAACTGGGGATCGAACCCGGGGCCCCGACAGTGAGAGCACCGAGTCCTAACAGCTGGACCTCCAGGGAATTCCCCAGAGGTTTCTTCAAGAGTTCACAACCAGGGAATTCCCTGCCAGTCCAGTGGTTAGGACTCTGCTCTCACTGCTGAGGGCCCAAATTCAAACCCTGATTAGGGAACTAAAATCCCACAAGCTGTGTGGTGAAGCCAAACAAAAAAAGAGCTCACAACCAGGTGGTTAAGAGCCCTGCCCATAGAGTACAGCATATACAAATGTGTATACCACACTCTCTGTGATGAAGTATTGTAAATTGAAAGTGTCACCACCCAACTCCCTTTCTGTCCAACAGGTATCGCCTTTTCCTCTCCCATCCCCAGCTCAGGCCGTTCTCATCTCTTTCTGCCCTCTCATTTGAACAAACCACTTGTGCACATGCTCTCAATTCTTGTTTCTGTAAGAACAACAATTAAATATGAATACCTAGCCTGACCTCTCTCTGGGCCCTAATCATATTAAACAATGTCTCTATTTCTTGTTGTGTGTCCAACATTATCTCAAGTTCTCCATCTTTCTCCACGAATAACCTCTGTTTTCTAATATTGTATCTCCCCTCTGGTCGGATAACAAAACCTATGAATTCTAGACTTTGAGTTCCACAGCGTTAGGTTGTCTGTAGGGTGATTTACTTTAAAATACTTTAGTATTAACAGTGTGATGTAGTACACCTGAAACAAACACAACATTGTAAATCAACTAAACTCCAATAAAAATTTAAAACAAAACAGTGTGATGTATGTGTGTATAAATTAACTTTAATACATATCCTAGAGGCTGTTCACATTTGAAGTACACTAATTAGGAACCCACCCTCCAGAGGGGATTAGTTAGCATCTGAAGTACGCTCATCAGAAATTCATTCTCCAGAGGCAGTTGCTCAAGCACTTCAAATCCATTATTGATTTACAAACGAAGTGATATGATGTCAGGGATCTGCTTCAAAAGAATCCAGGAGGAGGGGCAAATAGGAAGGGATATGGACGAAACAATGTTGACTACAAATTGGTAATTGTTGAAACTGGGCGGTGAGTCATATGAGGGGTTTATTAACATCCTCTGTATTTTGTATACATTTGAAGCTTTCCATAATAAAAAGTTTTGACATTTGTCATAATTGCAATCTATACCAGAGTTTCTGTCTAAAGATAACAGATTGAACTCTTGCCATCTACCTTCCCTCCTGAAACCTCACTAAAATGACAGGAAAGGGATTTCTTTTTTAAGTCATAAGCATGTAAAGTTGGAAAGAATAGAGAAAAGGTGAAAAGATTTTGGAGGCTGGATAGACAATGGGTGAGTGATAAGGGATTAGCAGACCAAGAAAATGGGAACAACCTGTTTTACTCTATAGAACTACCCCGCCTCCGGCAAGACCAGTAATTGATTACACCACATTCCTCTGCAAGTGAAGGCAGAAGGTGGTAGGTATAACAAAATAAGAAAGACTGATTGAAAATTTATTAGGAAGCAGCTAGGTACAATGTATGAAATAAATAAGCAACAAGATATATTATACAGCACAGAGAAATATTCCCATTGTTCTGTAATAACTTTAAATGGAGCACAATGTACAAAATTGACTCACTATGCTACACACCTGAAACTAATATAATATTGCTAATCAACTATACTTCAATAAAAAAAAAAAAAAGCAGCAGCTAGGTGCCTATATCACCTGCCCCTACTCTGGCAAAAACTGGAGATTTGCTCCACAGAAGGTAAAACAGAAGTTTTGAACTGAAGACAAGATGTACTAGTAAGAGGTGTGGAATATTACTCAGCCATAAAAAGAAAAGAAATTGAGTTATTTGTAGTGAGGTGGATGGACCTAGAGTCTGTCATACAGAGTGAAGTAAGTCAGAAAGAGAAAAACAAATATGCTATTCTAACACATATATATGGAATCTAAAAAAAAAAAAAGGTCATGAAGAACCTAGGGGCAAGACGGGAATAAAGACACAGACCTACTAGAGAATGGACTTGAGGAAACGGGGATGGGGAAGGGTAAGCTGGGACAAAGTGAGAGAGTGGCATGGACATATATACACTACCAAATGTAAAATAGATAGCTAGTGGGAAGCAGCCGCACAGTATAGGGAGATCAGCTCGGTGCTTTGTGACCATCTAGAGGGGTGGGATAGGGAGGGTCGGAGGGAGGGAGACGCAAGAGGGAAGAGATATGGGAACATATGTATATGTATAACTGATTCACTTTGTTATAAAGCAGAAACTAACACACCATTGTAAAACAATTATACTCCAATAAAGATGTTAAAAATAAAAAAAGAGGGGCTTCCCTGGTGGTGCAGTGGTTGAGAGTCCGCCTGCCAAGGCAGGGGACACACGTTCGTGCCCTGGTCCGGGAAGATCCCACATGCCACGGAGCGGCTGGGCCCGTGAGCCATGGCCGCTGAGCCTGCGCGTCCTGAGCCTGTGCTCTGCAACGGGAAAGGCCACAACAGTGAGAGGCCCGCGTACCGCAAAAAAATATATATAAATATAAAATAAATAAATAATTAATTAAAAATAGGTACTGTACTTCCAATAGAAAGATTAAATAAAAACCTTCTAGGCTTCCCTGGTGGCGCAGTGGTTGAGAGTCTGCCTGCCGATGCAAGGGATACGGGTTCGTGCCCCGGTCCGGGAAGATCCCACATGCCGCGGAGCGGCTGGACCCGTGAGCCTTGGCCGCTGAGCCTGCACGTCCAGAGCCTGTGCTCCGCAACGGGAGAGGCCACAACAGTCAGAGGCCCGCGTACTGAAAAACAAAAACAAAAACAAAAAAAAACCTTCTAAATATCTACATCCCTTTTTTTTAAAACATCTTTATTGGAGTATAATTGCTTTACAATGGTGTGTTAGTTTCTGCTTTATAACAAAGTGAATCAGCTATACGTAAACATACATCCCCATATCTCCTCCCTCCTGCGTCTCCCTCCCACCCTCCCTGTCCCACCCCTCTAGGTGGTCACAAAGCACCGAGCTGATCTCTTGTTGTGCGGCTGCTTCCTCTCCACTCAAGATACTGACATGCATCGGCGCCATCAATTTCACCTTCTTGAAGAAGTCTTACCTGGGAGCTTTTCACCAGCTCTGGATTGGTTGCCCTCTGCACATAGTGAACAGCTATCATCCTGGGGTCTCTTGTTACATTTTCTTAAGGATACCTCTCTCCTAGGTTGGTTATATTACTTCTTGTAGGCCAAGTCTTCCTCTTTCTTAGTTTACTTTAACCTTTTGGTAAGTACATCCTCCAATAGCTCCTGCTATAATATGCTGCATAGCAACCAACCACAAAACCTCATGTGGGCATCTAGCCTTCAGCCTGGGGACTAGGTTCAGCAGGCCTTCCTTTAACTAGTAATGCTGATTGGTTATAAGAATCACCTGGCATCGCTTCTCGGTCTTTCGGCTAAGATCAAGTGAAGAATCACCTGGGATGCTTATTAAAAACACAGACTCCTGGGACCCACCCCAGACTTTCTGATCAGGGTCTCCAAGGCAGGGACCTGGACATTTGTATAACAAATTCTGTCATCTTGCAAGTATGAGAAACACTGCTGTAGATGTTGGTTCTGTAAACCCAGGTCTTCAAAACTGGCCCCAGGCAGGCATATTGGTGGAGCCAGTTGGGGAGACTGATAAAAATACAAATGCCGCTAATTCAGTCCTAAGATTCTGATTTCAGAGACTCTGGGGTGAGTCTTGGGAATCTGAGGTTTTAACAATCCTCCTTCCCCAAGTTGCTTCTGAAAGACAGCCAGGAGCCAGGGGACCAACGCTTTAGTAGGTAGTGTGTCCACGTATACCTTTCATCACATTCCACTGATTTTGACCTTTACTATGTACAAGCTATTCCCTGCTATTTACAAAACCACTGCAGGAGAGAAAGGTAAATCAGTCATGACCCCTGGCTATAGCATCTTCAGTCTTGAGTGAGAGACAGGTATACAAACAATTAGCTATAAGACAGTGTTAATCAGTGATCAGTATATTTGAACCCAATCAGATTAGGTATCCTTCCAGTTGTCCCACACATTTATTGAGTGCCTATTTTGTGCTAGGTACTATGTAGGTTGAACACTTGACACTCCTCCAAATCTATACATGAATTTTGGAAACATGGGCTGACTTTTTGGTGGTTTAATTGCAAACCAATCTGAATCTGATGGTTTCTGGTTCTGACATTGTGTCCTCTGCTTTTGGAAAATCACTTTACCATCTGTCATCTCTCTCTCTTTTACTTGCTGGTGATATATGAAAGTCTCAAGACATTTACTTACGATCCTATATAAACTCATTATGGAATGTTACTGCCCCACTCAGAGGATACCTGAAAATGTGTGTCGGAAAGATAGTTTTTGCTTTTTGGTTGTCACCATGACTCTTAGAGGGTGGTGCTACGGGTGTTTGGTGACTGGAGGCCAGGAATGCTAAACATCTTGTAATACACAGGACAGTCCTGCCCCAAATGTCAGTATTGTCCTTGTTGAAAAACACTGGAAGTATATTTCTGTCAGCAAGTATTGGGTTGAACTACATGGAACTGCTGTTTACGTAGGTCAAGAATAGTCAAATAGTGACCATGTTATGTGGCTCAACCTACTACTTGTGCAGCTATTCAGAGCAGCCCTAGGGACCTAATCTGATTTGGGCAAAGAAGACCAAGAGGCTGATTTGGTTACAGGAGCAAATATGGAATTGGTGTTCCTAGAGCTGAGGATCTGTCAAGGCCTGATGACCAAAATTGTCCCCAGGACCTGCTGGGGGCAAGTATAGGGTGAAAGGTTGACCCTGTCTCTCTGTATTTTAAGTTAGAATGTAAACGTCCTTTCATTAATGCCCCTTTGGGTCTTCCGGGTTCCTAACTCTCCCCTAGCCAGTAGCAAGTCCACTGTCTGGTACCATGTATCATATGCAACACAATCTGTTACGGATTCAATGTCAGTGTCCCCCTAAATTCATACGTTGAAACCCTACACTGCTGGGATGCTATTAGGAGGCAGGGCTTTTGGCAGGTGATTGAGATTAGACAAAGTCATGAGGGTGGAGCCCCCATGAATGGGATTAGTTCTCATAAAAGAGTCACAAAAGAGCTTGTCCTCTGCTCTCTGCCATGTGAGGAAATAGCAAGAAGTCAGCAGTCTACGATGTGGAAAAGGCACCCTGATCTCGGACTTCCAGCCTCCTGAACTGTGAGAATAAATTTCTGTTGTTTATAAGGTACTCAGTCTATGGTACTTCTGTTACAGCAGCCCGAACGGACTAAGACAGCATCTAACAATTTTTAAAAAGTTGGAGTAGGAAGGAAATGTTGACTCTATTTCTCCAAATGAGTAAGAGTTGGAAATTAATTGTGTGCAAGTTTGGAAGGCCTCCAGTATCAAAAAGGTCCTGTGATGAAAGTGGATGTATTTTTCTTCAAGACAGCATAATGTCAAGAGATTCTTGGACTTGTCAATAAGACTATTTCTGGTCTGTTCTACTCTATTCTTACATTAGTCTGTCTATCTATCCATCCATCCATCAATCATCTATCATCTATTTACCCATCTATTATCTATTCATGTCCACTACATGCAGAGAGCTAGATGTCTCTATTTGTATCTACTCACTATAGAGATATAGTAAGAGTAATATGCATGTGTGTCTGGTGGGGGGGGTGTGGGGGTTTAAGGATACAACAAATATTCTTCTTTTGGACTTCAGAGCCGGAAGATTAAATTCACCTTGCAAAGGGATGAGACCGGGAAAGCCTAGCTGCTTTCATCATTGCTCCTCTTTGCTTACATTGCATTTACTGGGGCCTCTCAATTCAACATCATAACCTCTTAGTGAAAAGGTCCACCACTGGCTCACAATAATATCTTTGACTCTTAGTTTACATTCTTAAGAAGGATAAAGGCTAATGGATCCATTTGTCTCAGTTTGGGCAGAGTCAATCTTAATCCACACCATCAGCCCCTGATCACACTATGGATTGGTCCCTTCGGGTTAGGTACCCTTTCTGGGTCTATTTAGGGATTGTGGAGGATGGGTGGAGTAAGGTTAATTAGCATGCTAGGCTGTCCCTTTGAAAGCTGTGGATGGAACAGTTTAACTTAAAAGTCAGGTGTAACAGGAAAATCACCACCTATATTCAATTCATAGCCCTAACTTCCCCATATCCTATCTGAGAGACTTTGGGCAAGTCCCTAAATATTGTTGAGTTGTAGTTCCCTCATCTGTAAAATGGGTGTGAGCATATTTGTTCCACAAGTTTGCTGTGAGGAGTAAATGAGATAAAAGGCGTGAGCAGAGCGGCTACGTGGAGACACAGGTTATGCTTCCATTGCAGTAATTTTATTGCAGTGGTGCCAATGAGACCTGAGACAGTTTTTGTTAGGCTCATGAGTGAAAATTGGTGTAACAAGACTTTTCAGTATTAGAAACGATTAAGGAATAATATATTTTAGATCATTTGCCAAAATAGCAATGTACTCCCTACAATTTAACTTCTAGGGCCTTAAAGTAAATTGCTTGGGACTTCCCTGGTGGCGTAGTGGTTAAGAATCCATCTGCAATTATACTCCAATAAAGATGTAAAAAAAAATACAAAATAAATTTTTTTTAAAAATTAAAGAAAACAAAAAAATAAATAAACAGAAAAAAAAAAAAAGAATCCACCTGCCAATGCAGGGGACACAGGTTCGAGCCCTGGTCCGGGAAGATCCCATATGTCGCAGAGCAACTAAGCCCGTGCGCCACAACTACTGAGCCTGCCTGCCTAGAGCCCATGCTCTGCAACAAGAGAAGGCACCACAGTGAGAAGCCCGTGCACTGCAATGAAGAGTAGCCCCCACTCGCCACAACTAGAGAAAGCCCACACGCAGCAACGAAGACCCAACACAGCCAAAAATAAATAAATAAATAAAATAAATTTATAAAAAAAAGTAAATTGCTTGAAGAAATTGCTTTCCAAAAATTACAGCTGGGTAATTTTTGAAGTATGTCCACATTTAAGTATAGATCAAAGAAACCCATCTAAAAGAATTGTGGACTAAGTGATTTGACAACAGTGGCTTGAGCAAAAGTTCTTTTTAAAAGGGCTATCTGGAAGATTAAGAATCAAACTTTGGAGGATTGGCAGTGGAAGGAATCATAGCATGTGAAATTCCTCAAATAAAAATTTATTGACTTAAAAAAAAAAAGGAATTGAACTCACAAGTGTAGGTAGTGTGCTACATGAGGGGCAAGTTTTTCGCTAACATCACAAGGGTCTCTGGCCCAATGAGTGGAGTTTGATAGTAACACTTGCTACAAATGTATGATTTTAATACGTGAAAGCTTTAAGGAGAGATGAAAAAACATTTTAAAAATGGCCTGTGTTTTCTTCTGCTTTTCTCCATTATTTCTTACTCCTGGACCTCTCAGGCATTACTTGGCCTTTCTGTTTTCAGACTAACTTGATGTATCCTGATGTAAGATCCTAAAAAGGGAGCTCACTCAGTGGGTCTGATGTGGTGGACGCTTGCCCGGGAAGTTCTGCTCATGCGTGGCACCATCTCCCGTGAACACCCATGGGAGGTCATGCCTGATCTCTGCTTCTACAGAGATCCTGAAGAGATTGAAAAGGAAGAGCAGGCGGCAGCTGAGAAGGCTGTGACCAAGGAGGAGTTTCAGGGTGAATGGACCGCCCCACCTCCTGAGTGCACTGCTCCTCAGCCTGAGGCGGCGGACTGGTCCGAAGGTGTACAGGTGCCCCCGTGCCTATTGAGCAGTTCCCCACTGAAGACTGGAGTGTTCAGCCTGCCACTGAAGACTGGTCTGCAGCTCCCACTGCTCAGGCCACTGAGTGGGTAGGAACAACCACTGAGTGGTCTTAAACTGTTCTTCCACAGACTCTTAAAATGGAAATAGGTTGATGGAAAATAAACAGTTTCTAAAAAAAAAGGAGTGAGAAGAACATTGAGCCTATACATGGTAGGCAGTCAACAAAGACTTCAATTAACATTCAGAAACAATGCTAAGTGTTTACAAACATTTAATCATCTTAATTCTCCAAACTGGAGTTCTACTATGTTTATGAAACCTGAATTTCCTGTTGGTCAAAAAGCTTAGGAGGAGCAGACTGTTGTCCTTAAGCACACCATGCTTTCCAGATGTAACATTTATAGAGGACTCATTAGATGTAAAGTTTAAGGAACACAATGTCAGCCATGTCTGGAGTACAAAGTGAAAAGAAAATGCCTGAGGAAAATGACAAGTGACAGCATCTAATGTAAAACAATTGGACTAATAATTTGAAAGGAGAGCAATAAAATATTTAATCAAATGCAGAGTTGCCAAAAATCTGCCTTTCTGCCAACCCATCTTCCACACTACTCCTGGGATGGTTTCTAGGCACTAGTTACTTCAGAAGCAAAGACTCACTCAAACCCCCTTAAGAGAAAAATGATTTGTGATAAGTCCACATGGACTTAACCTGGATCAGAGGCCCTTCTAGGAGCTAGCTCCTCTGCCTGGTCCTTCTTTCTTCCTTCCTTCCTTCCTTTCTTTCCTGCATTGGGTCTTCGTTGCCGCACATGGACTTTCTCTAGTTGTGGTGAGCGGGGGCTACTCTTTGCTGCAGTGCGTGGGCTTCTCATTGCAGTGGCTTCTCTTGCTGTGGAGCATGGGTTCTAGGCATGTGGGCTTCAGTAGGTGTGGCATGAGGGCTTAGTAGTTGTGGCTCTCAGGCTGTAGAGCGCAGGCTCAGTAGTTGTGGTGCACGGGCTTAGTTACTCCGCGGCCTGTGGGATCTTCCTGGACCAGGGCTTAAACCCGTGTCTCCTGCATTGGCAGGCAGATTCTTAACCACTGCACCACCAGGGAAGCCCCTGTCTGCCCGGTTCTTATGGTCTGCATGTTCTTGCTACTGCTGCCCTGGCCTCCTCTCCCTACCAACGAGCCAACTTTGTCTCAACCCTGTATACTTAAACTTGGAAGGAGCCCATCTGGCTGGCTTAGTAATAACCATAGTCCATATTGGCCAGAACCATCCTCTTAGGCCACCTCATGATCCTGTCTGTGGATGGCTGGCCCTGGGATCAGAACCTCTGATCCTTTTTATTCAATCCTGTTCAACACCGCCCCAACCAGTCCAGGGCAGCTTCCCTGAGCTACGGGCTGTAGGCAGGTCAGTTCCATCTGGGAGGAGAAGTTGGGTCTGGAAACCACTGTCTACCCGACAGACATGTCCAGGGTACATATTTTTTTTAAGACAGAAATTGAGTCATGGTACCCCTTTCTCATCATTTGTTTTTTTTTTAAATTTTATTTATTTATTATTTTTGGCTGTGTTGGGTCTTCGTTTCTGTGCGAGGACTTTCTCTAGTTGCGGCGAGCGGGGGCCACTCTTCATAGCGGTGCATGGGCCTCGCACTGTCGTGGCCTCTCTTGTTGCGGAGCACAGGCTCCAGACGCGCAGGCTCAGTAGTTGTGGCTCACGGGTCCAGTGGCTCCGCGGCATGTGGGATCCTCCCAGACCAGGGCTCGAACCTGTGTCCCCCGCATTGGCAGGCAGATTCTCAACCACTGCGCCACCAGGGAAGCCCTCATCATTTGTTTTTAATTCTTAAATTCTTTGGGATTCCCACTTTTTTTTTTTTTTTTTTTTTTGGCTGTACCATGCAGCTTGTGGGATCTTAGTTCCCCAACCAGGGATCGAACCCTGGGCCCACAGCAGAGAAAACCCCGAGTCCTAACCACTGGACAGTCAGGGCATTTCCCCAACCCATCACCTATTGTGGTGGTTTTCAATAAGCAATATTTAGGATGCTTCTTGGCCTTACCCTAACTACCAAATCAGTGGCATGAAGAATAGAGCTAAGAGGTTGCTTTTTTTTTTTTTTTTTAAGCAAAGTTGCCAAAGTTCCCAAAATGTGCCTTGTTCATTTTCAGTGAACAAGGTTTAGCATGCTAGCTGGCAGAGTTGAAATTCAATAAATGTTTGATGAAAATATAACAGAATGACAAGGTTTTCTTAAACTATCCCAATATATGAAAACCTACTTTCTTGTCCTAAAGATCTCCCCAAGCTCAGGTCAGTTTTCTTGATTCCCCTCACTTGAGGGACAGAGAGCTCAGCCTCATCCATGCTGAGCCGCCCAGTCCCCTTTCCCGCTCTCCATCCAGTTACAGGTGGAGAAGGGATCAAACCCCCAGATCTCTCCCTCAGTTCCACCATCCTTGCAAACATCTGCTCAGCACATTTGTAAGATCATTTTATAATGTATAAGCATAGAGTGGGCTAAATCCAGATTCGGGGAGGAGGTGTTCCGCTAATGAAAACATAATATACGGAACAGTCTTATGAGAAGATAATAGTGGAGCACTTTGCATCTTCTGAAGCATCACTTTCCTGTCTTCCCCAAGAACAATGGGGTTGCATTCGCTTCTATGGGCATGATTAAAAGAGCTAAAAGTAGATCACACAATTTTTCCAGGGTGATCTTGTTTTAAAACACAGTGTTGATAATGATCATCATCTTTTTTCTTTTCTTTTTTTTTTTTTTTTTTTGCGATACGCGGGCCTCTCACTGTTGTGGCCTCTCCCGTTGCGGAGCACAGGCTCCGGACGCACAGGCTCACGGGCCCACCGGCTCCGCGGCATGTGGGATCTTCCCGGACCGGGGCACGAATGCGTGTCCCCTGCAACGGCAGGCGGACTCTCAACCACTGCGCCACCAGGGAAGCCCGATCATCTTCTTTTTAAAAAGCCTCTCCCTACCCCAAAAAAGCCCTCCATAGCCCTGCACCGATTAAACGGCAAACTTTACCCCTTTGTACCTTTCCATTTGCTCTTCTCCCTGTTTAGAGCACCACACCCCCTTCTCTGATTAGGAAACTCCTTACCATCCCTGAAAGACACAACTCAGCACTTGGCTGCTGGGAGGCCTCCTCCCAGGCACTCGCTGCAGCGCAAGCCCCGGACTCCCCGCTTGCTCCCACGGGGCAGTGTGGCCCAGTGTCCGTGCAGCAAACAACGCTTAGATCACTGACACGGGTAGCCTGGCTCCATGACCAGCTGTGCCACTGTGCGTCAATTACTTACTGCCTGTGCCTCAGTTTCCCCATCTGACAGCGATTGTAAAACTCAGTTCCTAGCCTATAGGGTTGTGCTATGTTGTACAATATAGTGCTTAACACAGCGCCTGAGACACATAATTAGCAGAAACTAAAGGTTAGTTCTTATTCATAAACATTGTGTAAGGAAGCATCAGTGAGTATCTTGTTGAAAAACTATGCAATCCTAGGTTTTCTCTAAGTTAGTGGTAAGAACTCAGCATAAAGAAAATCAGGGCAACTGCTTTTTATATCAGGGTTTCCAACTTTACCTACCTGTAGGGGTTGTGATTTCAAAACAAGAAGCCCCACATCCCCATTCAAGACTGGATAAGCCATAATGTGTTTGTAGGTGACCGTCTGTTTTTATTCTTTTTTTGGGCTAGGTATTTTAGTCTAGCTATGGAATGGAGGTGAATATGAGCTCTTTCATAATAACGATCTGTATTTTAATAGGCTTGGTTATTAAAACAATAAAAATCTGTCCTGTCCCTTCCCTTCCCCTAGAGTGCGAGCTGAGACGTAAAGCTGAGTTAAATTTATAATGTGCTTCTGACCTTATGAGAAATAGGCCCTGGAGACAGCTTTCAAGTTGTCTAGTTCCTGCGAAATTATAACGGGTAGGTTTGGTTTTAGAAGAACTGTCAGTTAAGGCAGCTTTTCTTCCCCTACAGTATGACTAATAATGGCAGGTATTAAAATTGAAGCTAAAATACCTAGAATTAAGATTTTGGCAGAACATACTGAGGCATTCCATGGTTTTGGACATTTTAAGTATATGCCTTGATGAAATGTTCACTTCTCACTTAACAGATTTTAAAAGCAAGAGGTGGAAATAAGTGACAGAAGTAAAAGTTATATGACAAATGTATCTTAAATGCTCCTCCAATGAATTTTAAAATGAAAAGTAGGATAAGGGAAAAAAGTCTGAGTAGAAGGTCAAGTCTAAAGGATTGAAAACAGCTTAGAAAATCCTTGAGGAGAGTATTTCGGGAAATTTAAATTTCCTGCGAAGCTTTGCTCTTTGTGAGGATCTAATACTTTGAGAGTGGTTTTCACTGTCAGGGCTAATCTTTCAAACCTGGTACAAGATTATGAGTGAAAAGGTTTCACTTGGCCCATATTTGACATGAAGCTATCTCTAGTTTCCCTCTGGCTTTCAAAAACAGGC
Source organism: Delphinapterus leucas (assembly GCF_059928025.1). Taxonomy (NCBI): domain Eukaryota; kingdom Metazoa; phylum Chordata; class Mammalia; order Artiodactyla; family Monodontidae; genus Delphinapterus; species Delphinapterus leucas. The sequence continues at coordinate 63,951,573 of NC_143146.1, forward strand.
TCGCCCATCACTGACTGAAGTGGAAACCCCGAATCACTGCGTATCTTCCCCTCTTGGGCCCTTGGGACCTTTCAGCACAGACCAGGCTCCAGTTGGCTGTGGAACGCTCTTGGACGCCCACTTACATTTTCTCCCCTTTAGTGTTGGCTAGGAGTAGACAGAGAGCTCTAGGCCATATGGGCTCCCTTTGCCCTAGTTGGCTGCACATTCTACCCAAATACAATGAGAAAAAAATGGTTTCTAAGTGCAAATCGTTGTTCCAAAATTATTTTACTATCTAAAACAGGGCTTGCTTTATCAGGGACAAAAACCTTTCTCCACATTTAATTAATCATCACTCCAGTTCCAACTCTTACCCACCCTCCCCACCTCTTTGCCTTACTTCCTGTCCCGTCTAGTAGTTCTTCCATCTCCTGATCTCTTATGGCATGGAGTGTTTGTCCTTTCTCCTTACTGGGATTTTGGATTTTATCATAACGGCTATTCAGCAATCTGCCTCCATAATTATTATCCATTGTTCATGAAAATCCAAAGCATAAATTTCCTTTAAAGATGGATCCATTCCCAAAGCCTACTTCCTCCCTTTTTCTGAAGTGAAACAAAGGTTCTATTTTAGACTAATAAGCAACCTCAGAGAGGGTGTGAAGATCTAATGGAAATTCTCTCTTAACGAGTATATTTACTTATTAAATAAAAATGATCCGGTTCCCAAAATGAAACTGATAAAGTTTTTTTCACCCCAACTAAATACTGGATAGAGTGAAAGATATAAATTAATCAAGATGTTTAATCTTAAAATATGCCTATACAATGAACAATAAAAATGGTGGAGTATCTATTACTCTTAAGTATTTATATAGTATAAAAATTAGACAAATTTTAAAGGCTCATAAAAGACTCTTTTTTCTTATCTGAGTTCTCTTTTATTATCTTTTCTCTAAAAGGTTAAGTGAACCTTTTTTGCAAATGGACCACTAATGTCACATACCAGTAGGGGGCACTAAAACATTGCTGTTAAACGTTATTAAAAAACACTTTTATCAGAGTGAAAACGGGTTTTTTGGCAACTTATCTTTTGCCCCATCAGGTTAATTGGAAAATGATGGAGGAAGATGGCAAGGGAGAGAAACACAGTTCAATTAGAAGATCAAAGCTAATAAGTCATCTTGGCTAAGTTTGCAGAGAATCATTTTCTGTGTAAAAACTAACGTGACAGTTGTGTAATATGTTTGGAATCAGTGAACTTCTGGACACAAGACTTCATGCTGGCTCTCTGATGCCCCATAACAACTGTGGACAATGACGTATGGGGATCCCTCAAATGGAAAGAAATGGCAAAACTCAACTTCATGTGGTCTACTACACCTTGTGATGGTCTAGCATATGTAACTTTAAAACACTAGATTGTAATAGCTTCCAGTTAGATGGTAGTTTGGGCTTGGACCCTTTGGCCATTCACTTGAGGTGTGGCAAGAATATACCGTGGGGAACAGCTAGATGACATTCTCGGGTGTCGGGTGCCACACTGATCTGGTCAGTCTGGACCACTGGGCTCCCTGCGCTTTACTGGCAGGGACAACCCACGTCATGAGGTGAATGAACATCTGGTCCTAAAAAAAGTGAGTGCTCTGGGGCTTCCTGGTGGCGCAGTGGTTAAGAATCCGGGTTCGATCCCTGGTCCAGGAAGATCCCACGTGCCACAGAGCAACTAAGCCCGTGCGCCACAACTACTGAGCCTGTGCTCTAGAGCCCTTGAACTACAGCGACTGAGCCTGTGTGCTCCAACTACTGAAGCCCGCGTGCCTAGAGCCCGTGCTCCACAACAAGAGAAGCCACCGCAAAGAGAAGCCCGTGCACTGCAACGGAGAGTAGCCCCCACTCGCTGCAACTAGAGAAAGCCCGCGAGCAGCAGCGAAGACCCAACGCAGCCAAAAATAAATAAATAAATTAATTAATTAAATTTTTTTTAAAAAGTGAGTGCTCTGCTTCTTGGATTGTTTATTTCCATGAGAGGGAAAAGCAAGCCCGTGCATGTCCCTTTGGCTATGCTGCACAGCTAGAGATTGTGCACGGAATTTAGCCTAGCCTGCGGCATCTTGTCATTTAGTTTGCAAAGTTTAGTAGTATGGAAAGAAACCAGCAGCAGAGGGGGAAAAAATTCCTATGGCTCTGAATATGTTGAGATGGCTATCGAATACAGGGCCCAGCCCAGCTAGTCTCCAGTGGGGTAGGCTTATGCTCTGTCCCTGCCAAGATGTTAAAAGCTCCCTGGGCAAGGTAATTCAGCTGCGCGGGGCACGAGATGAGGGTTTAGATCCAGACATGGGAGCAGCTGCCGTAATGTGAGCTGAGAGGAACGCAAGCGTGTGTGGGGAGTGTCGATTTCAAAAGCAGGTTCTCCGAAGAGTGTTTCCCTCCCCATCGAGAGGCCCAGACTAACCTTATGACTAGGAAGGGAAATAATGAAATGTTGTCATCAGCCCAAACAGGTGGACGGCAGAGGCATGGACGATGCGCATGAGACCAAGTCTGAGAGATGGGGGTGACCACCGACTGATAACTCACATTATCAGTTGTGATTCCAAAAGGCCCAGGCTGCGGAAGGCCTGCAAGGGAGCCACAGAGGTTATCTGGATGGCCAGTATTTACAACCTGGGTGGACCGGATCCAATCGCGACATCTGAGGCTCGTCTCAGGAAAGGCTGGTCTGGCATTAGGGTGCCTTCAGCCACATGGGCCTGGAGGGGTTGTGGGGTGGTGGTGGGAGCTTGAATGCACTTTGGGTAGCTGGGTGTGGGAGGGTGGGACCTCATGCGGGTTCTGTAGGCTCCTGAGGGGACCACCAGAGGTCTACCCTCGCCTTATTCCCATTCAACGAGCTGCACACAAAAATGCCTTTCATCCAAAGGCTGTTTTTCCTAAATGTGGTATTTCTAAGGGCTCTCCAGAAGCCTAGTGAAGGTGGGAGAGAAGACGTCCAGGGTAGGGAAGGGAGAGTGAGGCCATCGTTTCCCTGCCATTCTTACTTGTCCACATGATGGTTTACTGAGGGCAAGGGGTAGTGGACCTGTACAGTAATGTGAGCTGAGAGGAATGCAAGCGTGTGTGGGGATGGTTGAGCCCTCATACACTACAGATGTTAAGACTAACTGGAAGCGGAAGTAAGCCTTTGATGGAACGGAAAAGCCATGGTGGATGGTGGGTTGCCACTCAGCAGAGAGCCCCTCTGAATTATCTTTAAAAGGAATCTCAGACCTTGTAAACGAGTCTGCGATGCCTGGGGCTAATCCCACCTGCCAGGCACTTTCATATATCTCAGTGGAGCCTCACAGCAGGAAGTATTATCATTCCCGTTATTCAGATAAGGAAACTGCCTGGAGGAATAAGGAGTAAGAGTTTGAATCTGAATTTAGGTCCTTCAACCTTCCAGGCTAGTGATCCTCTCACCACATTTCACTGCCCTCTGTTGGGTTGGTGACGGAGGGGTAACAAGTATTAGATCTACTTACTAAAGAAGCCACATGGATTACTGTTTAAGAGCAAAGACTCTGGAGCAGACTGTTGGGTAGGTATCCTTGTTAGCTAGGTGACCTTGTGCAAGTTGCTCAACCTCTACGGGCCCCCATTCCCTCTTCTGTCAAAGAGCGCCTCCCCCACAGGGTTTGTGAAGATGCAATGAGTTTATATGGTACAGTGCTTGGAACATAGTAAGTTCTAGATGCATGTTTTCCTCTAATGCTGACCATGCTTCTTGTTCATAAACCATACATTAGCAGCATGGATTTTGTTGAGACTTTGCTCTCAAGTTAGTGCTTTATTTGCTTAACTACATTTTTGGGTTAGGGCCCTTTAGTCCCTCAGTGGAATGTTAAAAATCTACCCTAACCTTTGGAAAAACGTAACTGATCCTTTAGCCAGTGGATTAGTTTTCTAGGGCTGCCGTGACAAAATACCACAGACCGGTTGGCTTAAACAACAGAAATTAATTTTCTCATAGTTTTGGAGGCTAGAAGTCCAAGATTAAGGTGTCAGCAGGATTGGTTTCTCCTGAGGCCTCTCTCCTTGGCTGGCAGGCAGCCTCCTTCTTTGCTATGTCCTCACATCATCTCTCCTCTGTGTGTGTTCACACACCCCTAGTGTTTCTCTGTGCGTTCACATTTCCCCTTTTTATAAGGACACTAGTCAGATGGGATTAGGGACCACCCTAATGGCCTCATTTTAACTTAATCACCTCTTTAAAGGCCTTTTCTCCAAACGCACTCACATTCTGAGGTTCTGGGGGCTTAAAAGTATGAATTTGGAGGGGTGGATGCAATGTAGCCCATAACAGTCAGGTTCTTCAAACCCCCAAAATCTAGATGCACTAACTTCAATCTAAGATTGCAACAGGTACTATTTAAAGGGAAAAGTTGTGAGCTTGGAAGCAGTGTGATGACTGGTAGATACCAGTGGGAGTGCCATGTATGGGTATCACAGCACACTTAGGATTTTAAATTGCACAGGATATCACGATTTAAAAATTTCCCCTAGCTCTCCTCTCCTGCTGTCGTTCTCAGCTGCCTAAGAGAAGAACGCGGTGCAGGGCAGCAGGTGGAAGTGAGTGTGGACTAAGGAACACAGATGTCCCCTCACCTGGGTCCAACTCAGGAAAGGCCTTTGAATCTCTCTGGGAAACAAGAGAGAGTACTTTATCCATTATGACCACGTTAATAATTTCTACATCACGACCCATTTAAAAATAATATTTCCATTATGACCAGTTTAAGAATTGATCAGCAAATGCAGCTATGAAGGTCCTTCCTAATGAAAAACCTTTCACACCTTTAAGTGTTTGGGGGTAACATTTACATTACAAATTCTTACTTTGACTGCGTAATTTTAGCAACTTCTTTTGTTTCTTAATTTCAGGTCTTCCTGATTCCTAATTTAAGAGGTTTCCATGGTTCTCATCAATTTTTGTTTATCAGTGACTAAATTTGTTGTATGTTTTAATTGGATTGTGAAAATAAGGTGGCATTTACGATCTTTTAATAGAATCCTGGTGTGTACACATAGGAACGTGAGCGTGTACGCCCTCAGGCTTGCACGTGCGCGTGCACACACACACACACACAGTGACACAGTTTTACAGTACCGTTGCCAAGAATAACTAATATAGGAATAACTGCAGAATCTGATAATACAGGTGGTGTTTCTTGTTAAAATAATTTGTCTACGTGAACAGACATGAATTCTTTTTAATTATAAAAGTGAACATTAAAATTAAGCTACTGCCTTATTCCTAAATATTTCTTTTTTTTTTTAACTATCAAAATCACTTTATTCTCTCTCATACATAAGGCATTAAACCAGAGAAGATTGGAAAAAACATCATGAATTACGCTTCACATGACTTCCTAAATAAAAATAGTTCATGGTTCAAGTTTGAAAGGTAGTTTATCTAAAAGAATGCTTTAAAATTACTGAAGCTAACCTTAATCAATTGTCTTAACAGGTAGTTAATCAAGCATTTAGAAGCTAGTTTCTAAATAAATATTTCAATAGTCTTAAAAAAAAAATCAGACCTAGAAAAAAAAATTTGGGACCCAGAAGCCATTATATTCCAATTCCCTTTAAGTAGAATACTTTTTCTGGTTTCTGTTCTGTATGTTTTTGTTTTCTTTCTTCTCCTTTTTTTTTGAGAGCGCTAATGTTGTAGGACTATTCTGTTTTCATGAGGAAGTCACTTGTCTCCAGTTGTTATGTTTCTTGGAGACATCTAACTCTTACAAAACATGCTGTGGTGTTTGAGTGGGTTTAGATTTTTAAGAATTTTGCCCCCCCCCAAAAGAGCCACAGAAAACCAAAGAATACACTGTATCAATTCTCTTCTGCAATTGTTTTAGAGAAATTTGCTCTATTGTTAAAGTTGTGCTGCTTTCTATGAAAACATTATCTGTTAAATGAAGCTGCCAGAATCTTCATCAGCTAAACTACTAAAATGAGTCACAGCTAACTTTATTGTTAACCGCTTTTTAATTGCCTGCTGAGACTATCAAGCATAATGTAAGAGGATTTTTAAAGCCTTTATAGCAATGTTTTGGTATATCAGCCCCTATAAAAAGGTGCATCAATGGTTCAGGATTCTCAAGTCATTTCCATGAAATTTTCCTTTTAAAACTCAGCTGTAGGGCATGGATAAGTAATAAAAATCCCTGAGAGTGGAGACTTTTCCTAAATTCTTGCTATGACATACCATGGATGTTATACATACTATCTCTGAATCCACAAAGAATCAGTTGGATTTGGGCAACCGATGTGCAAAACATGTGAACACGAAGGAGCCATAGCAGGATTTAGAATAAATATCAGTGATTTAGAAATCATGTGTTTACCTAAGCTGAAGTCATTCGTACAGTAACAAAGACCTACCCACGAGGTTGTACCGATGTCAAAGAACAAACATTTCATCCCTGTTTCAAAGCACTTTAAGACATTATTTTAATCCTTACAATACCTCTTTGAGGTATGTAGGTGGCAAGTAATAGCAAGATAAAATTTCAAAATGCAGAATAAATTGAACACTACCTAGGGAATAAAAGAACTTCAGTTGGTAGTGCTTTGTTGATTTTCTGCTTTTCTTGGAAGAGCCATTGGTGATTTCATTTTATCATATTTTGCAGGTAGGGCCAACATCACAGCATACTTGATAAAACAGCTGCTGTGATCTATAAGAGAGCCACTGTGTTTCCAGAGCTTTCTACTCACACTATAGCCTTGGCTGGAGATGAGCGAGGGACACACGTGATTTGCTTTCCTATCCAGGTGGAGGCATTCTGCTCCTTTCTCCACCCTACTTCCCCAGGCCTTGTCGGTCTGTGTCTACAATAAAAAGTAAAACATCAAATCAAGTATCAAATATACAACTATTGAAGAAAAGAGATAATATATTTGGATTATTATACTGATTTTACTTATCATACAAAATTATGATTATCTGCTGACTCTCACAGCTGGATGCACTGGCTAATTAAAACTAGGACATCTCCTGAGGATGGGAAAGCATGGAGGGGTGATTTTCCTTTCGTGATTCATTGGCGATTTAAACTGACTGAAAGGAAGGTAGCCACAGATAAGCTCTTCTGACTAATAGTCTGTGGGTCTTCTGACTGTAGTCTGTGGGTCGTAGAGGCTGCCAATATGTCTCTGTGATGGGAAGCTGAAGATAGGAGAACACAGCCTAAACTCTTAGCTGAAGGGTGTTTTATTCATGCTTTTTATGAAAACTGGGGGCATTAAGATAGGATCCCATCCCCTTCCCAAAGTAAGTGTTTCTAAAGGTGCTTTACAAATATTCCTGATATTTTATGCTCACCTGGTGGTGGAGAGGACACTTTCCAAGTCACTTTGAGGTGGAGAGGAACACGAGGGTTTTGTTTGTTTCGCTCTTAATTTTGCTTACTGTCTCATGAAAGTAAACCTTATGGCTTGGATCAGTCCCCAGCACGTTCAGCAACAGAGCTGGATTCAAGTAGTATTGGAATAACGTAAGGTCCCTCATTTGAATTGTAAAATATATGTTCACTAGTTCTAAGCTAAATCTGAGCTTCTGAAACTCATAGGACGGATGGCTTTTAGATACAGATCCGAAGCTAACCACTTTCTCTGGTGGGGACAGAGCTCAGTAGAGCTGGTGAACTTGGTTTGATGTGCTTTATTGAAGATAAGGAGAGCTTCGGAAAGAGTTCCAGATGAGCCAACCTTTCCGGAAGGGCAGGTTGCTCTTACTGTAGATGGTCTGAGGCTGTCTGTTCAGATAAGCAAGTGCTAATGGCTTGAAATCCCCGACATCATTTGTGTTATACAAATGCAAACGTCAGCATTATTATTGTCATTTATATTCTATCTCTAGGCTTCCTTCATTAACATAAACGAAACTGGTTTCAGGCAGAGCTGATTGCTGACAAAGATCCCTCCACCTCCCAAAATGTTCCAACGTCAATTTTCTGGAAAAAAACTGAATCATCAAATTAACCTCTGGTTAATTTCTAGGGCTCTAGAAAAATCCCAACATTTTACGGAGGCAGAAGGTCTGTTAACCAGGAGATGAGCTCTGTATATTGATAACAGTAGGGTCAAGTCTGATTACAATTAGATAAGCTCCTAAAGTACAACATTAAGTAAGTTTCTTAGCTCTCTGTACCTCAGTTTCAATTTCTGTAAAATATGAATCATGATAATTCCTACATTATTGGTTGGCTTTGAGGACTGATTCAGATAATAGCTATATAGTGCTTAGTCCAAAACTACTGTTGAAAAATGGTAGTTTTTATTAACACTGGGGCCTAAAGAAAATGTGTATATTCTGCTTCGGAGTAAAAAGTGATTTATGGCTTAGAAATGAAAACATTTTGAAACGAGAGGTATATATTTATATTTATCAATTTACATATCATCTTGTTTCAGATGATATATAAATCTGAAACATAGGAGGGCCTGATCTCACCAAGCCTAGCCTCGGATCGTGGGAAGAGTTTTTCCAGGTTGTAATCTTCTGGAGTGCAGGCATGCAATGTAGCTGTCAAATGTTCTGTTTTCAGTTTGTTGTTCAAACACAAAATTATTTAAAGTATATAACGGCATCATATGAGACAAATCAGTTTTTTCCTCCAGCATGATATCAGTGATCAGCTAATTGGAAGTTCCATTTTAAAATGTTAAACCTTAGAATATAGAATACTTCAATGTGTTTTAAAGGCTCTATTTACCACAAAATAAAAACCTGGTATTCCAGAGAAATACTCACTATTCATCTATGTTTACTCTCTGGCATAGCAGACCTTGCATATGGGTGGGCTGTGTTGAGTCAGCCAAATCTGAAATTTGATAAACTCTTACCTCCTGTTTTTACACCATAACTGACAGTCAGTGACTATACATGTCATATTAAAAACACGTGTACTCTGACTATACAGTCATTACCTCTTGTTATTGATTTTTATCAACAAACGACAAGCAACATGGTTAGTTACTATAAAATGCTGTTTCTTCTTCCTTCGTTCTTTCATTACTGTCGTGGACTCCCAGGGGGTTACAATCACATTTGACGCCCTTTCTCTTCTGTAATGTTATGGAAATAGGGCAATTTGATTGGAAAAAAACTGATTATAGTAAAACAGCAATTAATTCTTACCACTTAACTTGAACATTCATACATGTTAGTTTTCCAAGTAAATAAGTAGAACGCCTTGTTAAACTTCCTTTCTGCCAAAAATGTGCTACCATCTGTGATCTACATGGCAGCTTTTCCTTATTTAATACATATGTCCCCCCTTTTTTGGGAAGCATGTTAAGAGCTTTAATATGACATGAAACAGAAATAAAATAGTGAAAACACATTGTGTTTCAAGCATGAGTGCAAAATTCAGATTTGTGATATTCAAAGAATTTGGGATTTCATGTGCCATCCATTAATTTTTATGGCAACTCTCAGTCCTTAATGTTAGAAAAAATTTTAATTGTAATGTGCAGGCTGTTTGGAGTTTGGGAGAGTAATTTTATTGTCTCAAAGTTAGTTAAAGACCTAGTGTTTAAAATAGGCTGAATTTCATTAAATAGTCTGAAAACCTCCAGTTAGAAAGGTAAAGTGAAAAGCAATGCTATACAAGAAAGAGTTTTGGCCTGAATGCTAGGAGGTCTGAATCCTGGCCCAGCTCTTCACTAACTGTGCGGCCTCGGGCAAATCACTTAACGTCTCATTGTCTGTTTTCTTACCTGTAAAAAGAGGGGTTTGTGTGAGACCTGTAACGATCACCTATAAATCCACCACCCAGATATAACCACTGCCAAAATTTTTTAGCCCACAGTGGTACCTCCAACCTTTCAAATATTGTATCACCAGCATTGTCGCAATGCCATTAGGTATGCTTGGTCCACTTTATTTTAAATGACTATATATGATTCTACCTTACAGGCATTTAACCATTCTCTATTGTTGGTCATTTAGATTATCTCCAAATACATTTTTAGTACTGTTGTAGGGACCCACAGGTAGTCTCTCACTAACACTTAAAGCAAAGGAATAGAGTTTATAGAAGCTGACACACATCTTCATAGCACAATAGAAAATGTTGGATCTCTGGTTTATGATTTGCCCAATGCTTCTCTCCAGTTACAGATTAGTAAGCATCATCTTTATTTGTGACAGACAAATAATCTGACATATCCTGTGTCTTTTGTCCATTTGGAGCAAGATCCTCCCAATCCCAAAGCCTGGTGGCCAGAGCTCATACTCCCAACACCTACGGATGTTCATTTATTCAGCTTTTCTACCTCATCTTATTATTTTTCTTCAAAATGGTGACTATGATAATACATCAATTCTTTTCTGACTTAGCATTCCTTGTATCTATCAAATACTTTTTTGTGTGTAATTCCTTCAAATAAATATTGTCAGTATGCATTCCTGATTATTTAAAGAGTGACACAGTCTTAATTCTGACATCAAATATCATATAAAGGAAAATAAACTATTTATGACCTCAAGGAATTTGCCATCAAAACAATGTACTCTGAAAAAAAGAAAAGAAAAAAGAAAAACCAATGTACCGTGTGATGCATGGCACCTGGCCTGTACATAGGAGGTGCTCTACAAGTATTTGCTGAATGAATGACAAAATCCGAAGGAAATTACCCCTCGAGAAAAATAAATGGCTACTTCTGATATTGCTATAACTACCACTTAATAGGCCAGGTTTCAGGACACTGGTTTACGAAGCTGAAGCTGTGTTGTTTCATATCATTATTTTCTATGGGCAAATTGAAGAAAGCCTGTTTTAAGTTGATAGCAATACCTCCTAATGATTTAGACAAAATATTGGAAATGGGCAGTTCTGGGGAAGGGAAGGTGAAGTATGAAGTTAAGTGCTGTGACTGAAGAATAAGCATCTAGGCTTTTTACTCATTAACTTGGACTTAAATTACCTATTTTTTGATAAGAATTTAAACCAGAGATCAGTGTGTTGGTGGTGAGGGGTAAATATAGAAATTTCTACCTGGGAATTGATCAAAGGGAACCATCCCTCAGTCTTCCTGTCAAGGATGACGTAATAATTACCCTGAAAAGAGGCAGAGGAAAGAATACCACATAGGTTTGTGAGATGGGCTTTGTGAGGATAAACTTCCTTTTTCATTTTAATTGTGCTTACCTGACATGAAACATTTTTCTTCCCAATTTGGCCACATGAACCCATGATAATGATTCACACTTACTTACTCATCAGTGAGAATCATTAGAAAAACCCTTCTAAGCAAACAGCTACCACAAAAAAAAATACTGAAGGAGAAAAGAAATAAACCTTTTTCTCTTAAGCAGAACTAGTGCCAACCTAAATCCTTTGCCATCCTTCAAAGAAAACGTTTACATTTTTTGACTAAAAAAACCCCAAACCACTTCTTTTGTAATCTTTTTTATTATCTTACTATCACTATCATTTTTCTGTGTGTCTGCTTTTTAAAAATCTTTTAAATCAAAACTTCCAGCTCAGTGGAGTTAATCTAAGTAAAATTACTAAAATCTGTGGGATTGGCTGGAGAGAAATACACCACAGTTTTATCGTGGTTATCGCATATTAGGATTACAGGGTATTTATAATTTTCTATCTGTGTGTTGAGAAGATTATGGATGGGAAAGCAAGAAATTGAAGCTCTAGTTCTAACAGCACCACTGTTATTTGTGTAAACTCGGGCAAATCGGTTAGCTTCTCTGTGCCTCGTTTTCCTTACCTATAAATTAAAGGGACCACCAGGATGATCTCCAGGTTTACTTTCAACTTTATCATTCTCTAGGTCTAGCTGAAAAGAAAGTTCAGCTTGATACATACAACCCTTAGGGAGCGCAATTCGGCAGTGTCTCAAAATTACAAATGCATTTAACTGCTGACCCAGTCATCTCTTTTCTGGAAATTCCTCCTATAGACATACTTGCACATACGCAAAATGAGTTATATAAGGTTATTCACTACAGAAGAAGGGTTTGTGACCGCTAAAGAGTAGAAACAAGCCAAATGTCCACCAGCTTGTGTGAGTAGATTGATACATACCACGGTATTTTAGGCAGCTATAAGAACCTTTAAATATATATTTTTAATTTTTTGGAACCACGTGTCAGGGACATTGGTGCTTGTAGGTACTCTGGGCCTGCTTCAAGTCAAATTTTTAAAAAAGACCAAACAAAAGCAAATATGTCTCTTACAGAAACAATTAGGCAGGATAGCTCAGAAGACTTCAAGGATCTGGGGAGAAAGTTTGTAAGAAAACCCTCTTAACCAAATACTTTCCTCCAACTGAGGCCCTGAAAAACCGGAATTGAAATGGAGGCAAGGCCAAATTTGCCAGCTGGCTTCCTTTGCCAAGAATGACCCACTAGGGCACCGCCTATTCGCAGGGTGCGGCCGTCCGAATGGGGGCTGCCCCTGCAGAGTGCAGTGGCAAAGTTTGAGGGAAGCAGTAGTTCTACATTACGGCCTTCCTTTCAGCTCGTCTGGGTTACTGAGGTCCCCTAGCGGCGGGCAGACGAGGCCCGAACAGTCCAAATTTGATAGTAAACGCAGAGACCGCAAAACGAGGGTGGGAACCAACCCTAGCTTCCATCTATCAGGCTCACAACCTCCACCCAGCCCCCTTATCACTGGGAAGCTGTTGTGATAAGCGGATTATGAAGAAATAGTAGTTTGGACGAGTGAGAATGTCAAGGAGGAATAAATCTTTCAGTCTTTTCAAACTTTTGTAAACGAGGCCTCATTTTCTTTAGATGCCACTTTTTCAACTGAAGAACCACCTGTCAGAAACAGGGATTTTTTTTTTTTTTTTTTTGGAATTGGGAGCTGTCACTTTGGACAAGATATTTAAAACCCTACGGTCAATTCAATCTTCCATCTTAAGTGATCCCATCCCTCTGAAAGGAAATGCCTTCCATATTCCTCCTAAAAAAAAAAAATGCAAAAGAAAACAAAACTTGACGACTGTTTCTTCTGCTCCCTGAGACACAAGGGCCATTGTCTTCCTACCTTTTGCCCCACTGATCTCGGCAGGACGTCCTGGACCTGGAGCCCAGATGGGGAAAGGTGGGGTGGGTTGATGGACGCACGGGGCAAGCGGCCTAAAGGAACATCTGGGAGTGGGGCAGGGCTGCACCCCAAGGCTTTGGTCCTCTCCCTTCTTCCATTTTCACTTCTCAACACCTCAGCACTTCCATTCTAAATAGCAAAGAAATGGCAAGCAAACAGTTAAACTTAATTAGGGTAATAATAAAGTGACAAGGCTCTCACTAAATGCTCTCCTCTGACCCCTTCCCCGTCGCCCCGGACTGACTCAGTGGAGAGTCTGAGATTCCCGCCCAAGGGAAGAGGGCACGAGGATGAGGATGCCTTTGGGCCCGAGGGTGCGTGTGAGGTAGGACCATATTCGGCCCACGCCGAGCCCCCTTCCCTCATTTCTAGTTAAGTCAAGAATGTAGTGAACCCGGCTGGTGGCTGCTGGGCTGGACAACTGGCCCCCGTCTACATCCAACCGCAGAGGCTCAGCCGGCGGCTGCGGACAGGTGGGTTCCCGGCGCGGAAGCTGCAGCGACTGCGTCGTCCGCGCGGACTTGACCGTCAGAGCCCCTGCCCCGGGGGGCGTGTGCGGCTCGCGCCGGGGCCGGAGGACTCGACACGTCGCAGGGAAAACAAAACAAAACCCACCGACTTCCCCACGTTTCTCTGCAAAGAAATCGTGGGCAGAGTCGAGAGGGGGCGATTGAGCAGAATGCAGCGAGGCCGCCTCCGCCCGCCCGCCCACCCAGCGCCCCCGGAGCGCTGAGCGTCCCCGGCCCCCGCCCGGCCCGGCTTTGGGCCCCTAGCGGAGGTCGAGGCGAAGCGAGCGACTCGTTCCACTCGGGCTTCCCGAGTACTCTCTGCTCCTCAGTAGTAAACAAAGTGTCGCCGTCGCCTCCACGTTGGTTTTCCTCCTAGCAATCAAAACACTGGGAGGGCGAGAGACTCACAGAAACACTCGAGAATTACCAGAAAATAATAACAGAGAGCTTAAAAAAAAGAGTGAGAGAGCGAGAGTGTGTGTGCGTGTGTGTGTGTGGGAGAGAAAAACACCCCACTACCCCCCACCAACCCACTGCGGCCTCCCTGTGGAAAACCGGGCCCCGCCCAGGCCGGCGTCCACTGGCTGCCTGGGCGGAGCCGCCGCGCGCTCACTGGTCTCTCGGGCTGTCAGTCAGGGGCGGGCCGGCGCGCGCGTCGCCGCGGGCGGGGGACGGCGGCAGATCCAGTAAGTCGGGCGGCAGCGTAGTTGCTGCAGCTGCCGCTGTCGCCGCCACATTCAACAGGCAGCAGCGACACGGTCGCGCAGCCCGGGAGAGTGAACGGTCCGCGGCGTCTGTCCGTCCTTCGTTCCGCGGGCCGTGTCAGCAGGAGCGCGACGCCGGCGCTGCCGGGGCCCGGTGACTCTGGCCTGCCGTCCCGTCCGTGCAGCGAACCCGGAGGAGCCTAGATGTTGATGGACCTGTGAAGTTAAGTTCTGGGCTCGCGCTTCCACTCTGCCGCTGCGCCTTCCTCCCGGTTTCCGTCCGCTCGTGGCACCGACATCAACCCCCCCCCGCCCCCCGCGCCCGGCCCCGGCAAATCTCGGACCGGCTCTTCTCGCTCTCTCCCCTCGGCCCCCGGTGCTGCACTCTCTCACTTCTTGGCAGTCCCGCGGCTGGGGGAGGGGCCGGGGTCACCATGGCCGAAGCGCCCCAGGTGGTGGAGATCGACCCGGACTTCGAGCCGCTGCCCCGGCCGCGCTCGTGCACCTGGCCGCTACCCAGGCCGGAGTTTAGCCAGTCCAACTCGGCCACCTCCAGCCCGGCGCCGTCGGGCGGCGCGGCCGCGAACCCCGACGCCGCCGCGGGCCTGCCCTCGGCCTCCGCTGTCAGCGCCGACTTCATGAGCAACCTGAGCCTGCTGGAGGAGAGCGGGGACTTCCAGCAGGCGCCCGGCTCCGTGGCGGCGGCGGCGGCGGCGGCGGCGGTGGCGGCGGCGGCGGCCGCAGCTGCCGCCACCGGGGGGCTGTGCGGGGACTTCCAGGGCCCGGAGGCGGGCTGCCTGCACCCGGCGCCGCCGCAGCCCCCGCCGCCCGGGCCGCTGTCGCAGCACCCGCCCGTGCCCCCCGCCGCCGCCGCCGCCGGGCCGCTAGCGGGGCAGCCGCGCAAGAGCAGCTCGTCCCGCCGCAACGCGTGGGGCAACCTGTCCTACGCCGACCTCATCACTAAGGCCATCGAGAGCTCGGCCGAGAAGCGGCTCACGCTGTCGCAGATCTACGAGTGGATGGTCAAGAGCGTTCCCTACTTCAAGGATAAGGGCGACAGCAACAGCTCGGCTGGCTGGAAGGTGAGTGGCCTCGGGGCTAACGGCCGGAGCGGGAGGGGGGCTCGGGCAGCCTGCCTGCCTCCTCCTGAGGTCGCGGTGGGGCAGATGAGGGGGCGGCTGGGCAAGTTTGCTTGGCCTGAAAGTGCAGAGCACGCGGGCAGCGCGTGAAGGGAGCGGGCGAGAAGCGGCAGGGGTGGGTTGTGGGCTTGCCCCGGACTCGTCGGGGGACCGGAATAAGTGTCTCTGCGTGCGCTCTAGTGAGAGTTGGAGCGGGACGGGGAATGGGCTCGTTGAGACCTAAGGGAGTGAAAAAAGTACGCCAAGAAGTGGACCTCCGAGCGGGCAGAAAAGTTCGCCAGTGGAAGGAAAGGGGGGTTCATTGGGAGCTGCTCCGCCACGGCCCGCGCGGACTCGTGCAGCTGCTGCTTTTCCTCCAGGACCTCGGGGGTGAGGGCGGCTCCCCTCCGCCCCCGCGGCGCGCGTCCTCCTAGCCCCGGGACGCCCCGCGGAGCCGTTTCCGCCGCTCTGGGCTGGGGAGAGCGCGGCGAGGGGCCTCAGAGCCCCGCCGCCAGGGGACCGGGCTGCAGGTGGAGGGAACAGGCAGGGCGCGAGCCGGGAGGCCCGTCGGGGATGGCCACGCAGATTTTGGAGGCCGGTGTGCATTTTGTTTTGTTTCGATTTTATTCGAAGTGGCCTCGAGTGCGGGGGGCCGGGAGCGCCCAGCCCGAGGTAGCGCCTCCGACACGTGCGAAGGGGCGGCCATCGCCTGCGGAGCGCCGGCGCCCGACCGCACGGGGCGAGCTAAAGTTCAAGTGTGACCCTCGGCGGGGGCGGGAGCTGGCGACGGCGAGGGAGGGGCCGCGGGCGCAGGAAGCGAGTGCCTTTAAAGGGCCAGCGCGCCCTGGCCTTGCGTGCCTCCGGGCCCGGCCTCGGCGCCGCGCGGCCAGCTCTTATCTGCGCCGGGAGGTACCCCCAAACTTGGCCTCGCCCAAGGTTCAAGGCCTTTAATTAGGCGAGGAGAGGCTCCCCCGGATGACCAGGGCCGGGGGCGTGTATAATCTCTTGCTTTGCCACCTCAGTGCCTTCGAGCACGGAGCTACGGATCCGAGGGGCAAGGCGGGGGGCTTTGACACTAGTGTTTTGGGGGAGTTGGAGTGGAGGTTCGAATCTAGGGAACCGTAGGGAACTTCTGCCTGCATGGAGGCCTGTAGAGGAGGTGCCTCGCACTTTTTCCCTTTCTGAGAGAGACAGGCAGACAGACCCGAGGAGAGACTCTGTGTGGGCAGGCACGTCCCTACCCCGAGGTGGAGAAGGCCCTGGGGCCCTCGGGAGGTCAGGCTCGGGGCTGGCGGTGCAGAGGCTTACCGGCCGTGCGTTCGCCCTGCGGCTGCCAGAAGCTGCCAGTTTCTCACTGTGTCACAGGTGGAAGGATCGATGCGAAGCTTCTCTAGTTGAGCTAAACTCCTTCCTTACCCCTCATCCGGACCGTACAGCTTAATACAGATTTTCCTTTGGTAAGCACTTGTTACACCAAGGTGGTTTTACATACACTGTTATCTTTGTGGTTAATGTGTGTAAAAAAGGTTAAGTTAATCACATCGTATTAAAGTTCCTGGAGAAGGAGTCAGGATCTTATTTTTTCCAAAGCGTATTTTAGAGTAAAGGCATCACTTATAACCTCATTACTAGGCATTACATGCAATTTTACCAAGTGCTTCAAAAACGTAAAGTGCCTCCTTACTTTAAGCTAGGTATACTTTTAAGTCAGAAAATCGGGGTTGCCTGCCAAATCCAATTTTACTTTAACATTTGAATTTAAGTATTTGACTGGTTTATTTATCAGTTCTACTTGAGCTGTTACAAAGCATTTGCTGTTAAAAAAAACATTTTTTGTTGTTGTTGTTGGGCATTCAAAGTACAGTATGTACTTACACCTTTTCTCATGTCCTTGGAAATGGATACAGCCTGCTTCAGCTTGCTGGAGTGGCTTTCTTTAAAGATAGGGAAAGGCAGAGTTTGGGGATTATTTTTAGTTTTGCCTCTCAAATGGCCTTAAGTCAAGGTATTCTTAAACTATTGTAGGACTATAACTTAAACGTTGAAGCTTTAGTGCTTTTTATAAAAATAGATTCTAAGGCCAAATCACCCCCCCCTGGCCATTTTTATTAGGTTCTTTACTTGTTCTAATTTTTTCCCCAAATGCAATTGTAAGTTTTTAAAAAAAATTTACTGGTCAGAGCTAGAAGATCTGTTAAATGTTAGTGAGAATTGTCTGTCCAGAATTGGAGGCCAGGTAGCAGCTCCCAGTGGAAACCTAGTGGAGCTTTGGGAGAGAGCAGGCTGCCATTCTCAAGTGAGGAAATGTTTCAGGTGCAATCAGAGTCAGTTGGTGGAAGTCAGATTACAGCAAGCGCATTTTCACTTTGAGCAAAAGGGTATTTTAAGAAGAAAAGAAACAACCTGAAGTGTTTCTAACTCATAGCTAGTCTTCTGGTTGGAGTT
Organism: Delphinapterus leucas; assembly: GCF_059928025.1. Lineage (NCBI taxonomy): Eukaryota > Metazoa > Chordata > Mammalia > Artiodactyla > Monodontidae > Delphinapterus > Delphinapterus leucas. Next base: position 63,969,455 of record NC_143146.1, read on the forward strand.
TTCATAAAAATGAGTTACTTGTTAAAACTAAGTTTCACTCTCAGATCTGAAAAACTTGCTTGTTTTAAACATTCATAAAAAGGAGAAATTTTACTATGACTTTTAGCTTAAAAAAATTCAGTTCTAAAATGCAAATCGACCAAAACTTAACTGTTTGAGGACTGAGGAGAGGCTGCTTTGGAAATAAATTATTTCCTGTGGTTTACTACAGGGAATTAGACTGAATCTTTAAGTAAATATAGTTTCTTGTGCTTTACTTTCTGGGGCCTGCCTGAGAATTTGGAAGTCATTTGCATGGGACAAAATGGTTTGAAAGCTGTTGAAAAGTTCAAAACCTTTTAGTTCCTTCAACACTGGTAGTATTTGTGGGGTATGCATTTTGTATTTGTAGGAATGGTATGTTAAATCTGCTTTGCAGTTGGCTAGAACTGTCATAAGGTTACACACAAAGTGGAAGTTGAGACTTTTGGAAATCCCGGGATCTTTTAAAGCATGTACAGTATTTATACATAGTGAAACTTCATTTCCGTGACCTGTTATTTTTTTCCCCTCCTATATAGAAAGCTTTCTAGAGCTTGGGAAGTAATATTGTGAGCTCTGGCTCTGTGTTTTGTGTTTTTGTTTTTTTAATAGTTGTTTTGAGCTGATTCTTGTGTTTTGCTTTGAAATTATTTGGAACACAATGTAGATTAAAAGAATGCTTCAACAGTAGAACTTAACACTTGTTAAAATTTTAAATTGTTTTATTATGAGATATCACAGATATTCTTTATTTTGGAATAAGGTTTCTTTAATTTGGTCTGTGAACTGAGAGTGCATTTCCTCGTATTTAAAAATTCATATCTATTCTATTATTAGGGTTTGCAACCTGCAGGTGAGTAATTTAGCCACAGAGGTTCCATGGCAGGGATGATGGCTGCTTTCTTGCTGCACTGTCACGTTTGACAGAATCCTGGTGAGGATTACTGAAATCACCTTACTTAAAGCCTTTCTTACAGTTGGGTGAAAATCTCAATATATGTATTTGGGGAAAGGAGCATGAGGAAAGAGAATTGGGAAAGGGCATAATACAGCGAAGTATGCTCTAAGGCTGAAAGTTATGCGGGACTGACGTGACCATGTCTCACGGCTGAGATATTTTGTTCAGAAATTCCCCAATAGTTGTCAAATATGAATACCTTAATTGCTCCTCATAAGAACTTTATTTTGATTTTACTTTTGGTCTTGTGGCACATCCTTGGGGAGATGTGGCAGGAGGGGTGGCTTCTATTTTTGAATGATACTCAGCTTTGTTTTTCTTTTTTAAAGTGGCAGACATTTGAATACTGGAAAGAAGGCATTTTTAATTCTCACGTAAACTTCAAAAAAGGTTAAAGTTTGTTGAGGCACCCCCTTCCCCCCATTACTGAAAGGCCATCACGTTGGCAATGGACACAAACATCGCCAGCTATCATGAGCTGCACAGGGGTCTTTGAAGTGGATGTATGAAATGGAGAGGGAGGAGCGAATACTCAGTGGTTGGTTAGAATCCCTAACAGGGTGCCAACTTTTTGCTCGCCCTTGCGCTCTAACCTCTTCATCCAAGCTTCTAAACTGCAATTCTGTGTGACTTCCTAAGAGAACATCTGTCCGTATTGGCCTGGAATTTCTTTGGGAAGCCCTGACTATTTGCATTTTTCTGGAACGCTCTGCCCTTGGAAACTACCCAGTACCCTGGCATCATGGGAATTGACTCTGCCAGTTTTTTTTGTCTTCGTGTGCCATCACTTTGGGGCTTCCTGGAATCCTCTTAGCAAGGCAGTGTAAACCCCATGGTGATGCGAGAGAGCAAAGGAGTTTGCGCTTGTACTCTGCATGGAATGAGCAGAGTGGGTTCAGCCCTGCCTCTCTGCACCTCAGGACTTGCCTTGGCCTTCATAGTAACAAGTTGCAGAGACTTGCCCCCGCCCCTTGGGTCAGATGACCACCTTTTGTTGGTGCACACAATATTCTGAAGTTGATGCAGTTGTTCCTCGGTTGTGAACCAGAGAAGACCAGATGAACTTGAAAGTGTTTATTTTGCTGTCTGAGGGGTAAAGGCTTGTATTCCAACGGATATGCTGTATACGAATGTACAGTGTATACAATGCACAGTAAGGTGTAGAAGGAGTCCCCCTTTTTGCTAATTCTTGATAAGGACCAACAACACTCAAGTCAGTGGCACAGAACTTCTTTGTGGAGTATTACTGCTTTTTTTTTATTGGGGTCTTCTATAGAACATAAGAAACATGCAAATGAATAATTGAACATTATTGATTTCATATGGTTCAACCTTTAAGGAGAACTTTTTTTTCACTGGCATCCCAGTTTACTCCACTCAGCCTGCCTATGGTTTATTGACTTGTGGGTTGAGCAGTGCAAACAATGAATCTTGCCTTCCTTCCCCCTCCCCCCGGCTCTTTTGTCCATCCTCATATAGCTTTATATAACCAAAAGAAAAGAAAAGCAAGCTAGTTTTGATATTGGGCCACATAAAATTGAAAAGCTAGATCTGCAACCGTTTTTCAGTTTATTTAGTGAATTTTCACCTTAATGCATTACTTAAATAAGGACATAAATTCAACTTGTGTCCTTTTTTTCAGGCCATATTCCTTATAGAAAAGAAAAATGACAGAGCTGCGTGATGAGCTTCTGTAGCCCCCAAGTCTGGGTTTCTGATGATTGCCGAAGCTGCACTCTTCATGGTCTAAGTTCTTCCCTTTTCTCAGTTTTCCCTTGACCTCTCAGTAGAAATCCTTTCTTACCTTGGGCTCAGTTACATTGTCCTGATCCTTGCCCGCATTCTGGCTTCTCCTCCAGTTGGTTCATTTTTCCTTCTATGCTCAATTGTAAGTATGCCTAGGACTAGGTGTAGACTTATTTTGATTCTTTCCTGGATAACTTACCCCTTTATTGTCCAAGTCTCCAGTTACCTTAAGGCTGTAGATGTCCCACTTTCACCTCCAATTCGACATGTCTAAACCCAAGCATACTATATTTCTTATTCCTCTCAGATGAGGTTCCCATCTTGAGTTCCCTGATTTGGTTAATGGTCTTTAGCCCTTTCCCCCATTTTCACTCCTGGATGTGCCCTTCAGCACTTTCTTCTCATGGTGTTAGTGTCCCCAAGTCTGTTAGCTCTTCTTTCTCAGGGTCTCTTGAGACTTTCACTTCCCAGCTTCTAACCACTCCCCGGGTTAACTCTTATATCAGGCCCAGTCCATCCTATCACCAGTGCTTGGAGCATCCTGTGCGCCTACTGGAGCTTCCATAAATTTTGCTTAGTCTGCAAGGTTCAAGTCAGTTCCATCAACTTTCAACCTTGGCTTGTGTCTGAAGGCATTTTCGATTCTCTGAGTGAATGCCTGGTAACCGCTTAATTCCTGCTGCTGCGTTTTTTTTTTTTTTTTGCTGTACGCGGGCCTCTCACTGCTGCGGCCTCTCCTGTTGCGGAGCACAGGCTCCGGACGCGCAGGCTCAGCGGCCATGGCTCACGGGCCCAGCCACTCCGTGGCATGTGGGATCTTCCCGGACCGGGGCACGAACCCGTGTCCCCTGCATCGGCAGGCGGACTCTCAACCACTGCGTCACCAGGGAAGCCCTGCGTATTTTAATTTAACTTTAACATCTGCATGTTTTTGGTAGCTCAGTTATATTGTAAATACATGGGTGGAAAAAATTTTTTCTTGAAACACGGATCTTTTATGTTTCAGCTTCCTCTGTGTTCAAGATGCTTACATTCTGACATAGGGAATATAGCCAATATTTTATAATAAGTATAAATGGAGTATAACCTTTAAGAATTGTGAATCACTGTATTGTATGCCTGTAGGTTATAACTTACATGATATTGTACATCAATTATACTTCAGTAAAAAAGATCACATTCTGTAATACTTGAGGATAATTTTATTAGTAGTATTACTAAAGAACAGTGATTATTTTCAGTCTATAGTCAAAGTATTTCTTTCCCATTTGTTGAATGATTATTGTGTATAAGTTGTATTAGATGCATTTGAATGATAGAAAAATGATTCAAGTGTGGATCCTGTAGGGAGATTAGATGTGACACATAATAACTATGATACATGGTAGCATGGTTAAGTGTCTTCGAGAAAAATGGAGTTCTGGGTTGGCCATTTAGGTGGGCCTTGAAAATGGGATGTTATTCTCCCAAGATTTCATTATAAAATATTTCAAACATTCAGCAGAGTTGGAAGAATTCTCCCCTGAACACCCATATACCTACCACTTAGTTTCTACTTCTGCCATTTTATTATACTTGCTTTATCATATATTTATCCATTGGCACGTCCATCTTCCCATCAATCCCTCTTAGTTTTTAAAATTTATTTTTGGAATGATGGACTGGCATTCATAAAGGCATGAAAATAGGGGAAACAGTTTCTCTGAGTGATGGATGTATGCAACACACAGAGAAGGTTTGAAAAGTGTAGGAAGGAGAGTTTCTATTGTCAGACTGAACTTGGACTTTATATACATTATGAAAATAATTCTGTGAGACTGTATGTTTGTTTTTGTAATATAAGAAATTATGAAAATAGGATTATATTTTTAGTTTTTTAAATGCAATTTCTCAGAAACGTGTTCATGTGTAAATATAGAGCATGGAATGCAGTGTAAAGACAATGTGCTGCATTTGATTTAAAACTGATATACAGAATTTGGTAATGCAGGGAACAGATTGCGTAATTGACAATGCGACATTGTCATAGTAGACATGTATAAAATGTTTAGATTTTTGCTTGGTTTGTTCTTTAAAATCAACTTTCACGCCGGGTGTCCTGGGGGCAAAGTGATTCAAACAAAGAAAGATCACTATTGATCGTAATTCTTACTGGTTTATTTTAAGTGAGACATCTTGAAGTTGAAGTTAGCAACCTTTAAATATACTTAGGGCAATTATGAGTGAAAGTTATATTGACTTGAAAAGATACTTTACAATTTAAATGTCAGTTCTCATATTGTATTAGCTAAATATTAGATATCCTTGATAGCTTTCTCATTGTATTATATCTTTACACACTAACCCAAGTACAGGATGAAGAAGGTTATAATGAGATGTCTCAGCAGATCCAGAGGAGGTTAAATTTGGATAGGCTAAACCCAAAATTGATGCCAAGCAGATAGACATAACTGCATGTATTCAGAATACTTGGAATGAGTCGGATTAGCTTTCGGTGAACTAAAAGCTTTAAACGATAAAAACTCTACTGTGGCACATCAAAAGGCAGAAATACAGATTTATTAAAACTTATTAGCCATTTCAGGAATGACAGGTGTTGAAGAAATGTAGGAAACTATTTTACTAGTGTAAATAGTAGCAGGTAGCACTTTATTCAAAAGATACCCTGCTGTGGGGAGGGGGACAGTGAAGCAAAAATAGACTGCAAAACTCACCACTGTGAGGTTTTGTTAAATGAGCAAGTTACCTTCCACATGGATGAAACAGCTTTCAAAGCACGCCAGGCCATCACAGTTGCGTGGCTGCTAATGATGTCAGGGTAAACTAGTCAAACGCAGGTAGGAAACAATATGGAATTGGCCAATCTAATTTTTTCCCGCTATTAATGTTTGTAGATTGAGTGAGGGTCAAAATTGCAGGCTGTGTCTTTGGTCTTTTCATTCCATAAGTAGAGGGAGATGTGAAACATCTTCATTCTTCAACGTGAGGGGTTTTACCTCCCTCTGGGAGGAGAGTCAGAAGCAGTGTAGAGATCTGTGGGAGGATAGGTCATTTCTTCCAAGGTAGCCCCATTCCTGCTGACACTAAGTCATATGAGTTCTTTAACTCTCAGTGATCGTGGGTGGCACTACCGTCTTTTGAGAAGAGAATGTCACCTCTGAAGCATGTGGCCCACTGGTCTGTACTGTGCGCCTGTGACCTGGGCTGTGCTTTTACCTGCAACAAGCCCTGCGCCTCTTATTTACACCCCTGCTAGCCACATGCGTGGAAATCCCGAGGCTGCCACCTTTTTTGAGTGTGACTTGGTTCTGAAAATCTCTGTGTAGATCTTTGACCTAAAAAGAAAATCTTTTTCTGCCTTGATTAATTTTCCCCCTAGATGATATTTGTGTTAATTACAGTGTCATTCTTTGTGTGGCTTAAGTTACAGAGCTGATCCTAATACTAAACTCCATGACCTTAACAGCTCTGGAGATGCTGTTTAAAAGCAAACAGCTGATTAAAAGCAAAACTGTAACGAGAGACAGGGTGGCAAGAGCCAGTGGCCTGTGTCCATTTGTTTTTCCTCTGTTTAAGTCAAACAGATATTTCTCAGTTGCCATTCCTCCCAAATCTAGAAAATGGGTCATGGTTTTGTGAATCTCTCCTTTTGTTATATTAGAGATTTGCTAAGAATCAGGGTTGAGAAAAAATGTTTTTCTGTTTACAGCCATGATCCCGAAGTTGTTACACAGCTGCCTTTGCATTGCTAGTGAGGGGCCTGGTTTGCTGAGTTAAAACTTTGAAAGTAGCTAAAGGAACCTGGCTTCAGGAAGGGGGAGGGGACCTCAGTGGTTGCATTCTGTACCTGCAGTAAAAAAGTCTGAAAGAGCATGATTAGCCCCCTCAGTCTTATTTGGACTCAAGCCAAGAGAGAGGCCTAGTGAAGGAAGGAGGGAGAGGAGAACCAGTTTGGGTTTTGTGGGAAGGTCTGGAGGCACTTAGCGCCTTCTAGCACTGCCCCCCACCCCCAAATCAGTTTTTCTATTTTAGTTGGAAAATTAGTGCTTTTCCTCCACTAGTATCATGTCTCAGAAGCCCACCATGCAGGTGGCTTGAGGGAAGACCCATCTTGTCCGAGTTGAAAATGCCTGCACACAGAACTGGGGGCGGGGGCGGTATCTTTGCAGTGGTGTTTGAGGGTAAGAGTGAAAAGGGTCTGTCTGAAAAGAAATGCATTTGAATTTCAAGTCCAATTTGGAGAGATAAATTATGATTGAATTACATAATTCCTAGATTTGTAAATATTGTGTATCCTTCAAAGCTTGAAAACAAAATAACCACATAAATATCTGGAAATGGTCTATATAAGTAAATATATCATACCTCAGACAGCTTGGTTGTTTGGAAGCTAGGTCAAAGGAAATGGTTTGCATATGGTTTAGCTAGAGGCTCTTATTTTGGCAGATTCTCGAGGCAGTGTATTTTACTGCACTCCTATTTTGACATGAATTTTTTCACTTGTTAAGTGTAGGGTTGCATCAAGATAGGTGCATTCGAGATGTTATAGCGTCTTTATTCTGTGATGCTTGATTTGCGGAATCATCAATTTGTCACACCAGTGAGTGTTCCTTGTCAAGTTTCAGCCCGCCAAACTGTGATTTGAATACTGGAGAAACCCAGCTACCTTAAGGCAGGCGTTACATCACCTGTCTGTTCTGCAGGGCCAGCTCTGAAGGGGTCGGAGGGGACATAGTTGCAGAGGGGAACTTGTTGAACTTGTAAATATCAACGGAGGTTGTTTGTGTACCTGGTACCTCACTGGTTTGGTTGCATCTCTCTAAACTTGAATGGAAATGTTTTTTCTCTGGATGGGTAGATATGCATGCCATCATGAAATTTACATGCAATGAATGTGAAAGCTTCCTGTGGACCATCCTACTGAGAGACCTTTTTGTAATCTGTGTGACTGTATTGGTCTCTCTCCTTCAGCCTTTTGGAATTTAACTTTCTCTTTAGTGGCCCATTATGACATTTGCATACATTGAATGTGAAAAATTCCTCCTATACACTCACTCTTCCGTTACCTGTGTGCCCAGAGGGTTTCTTGACCCCTTTAGAATTCATGAAATAGAATTACTTATGTAGGGCCTGGATTTATATTTACTATATACATTTGCATTAACGTGCAGCCTTTCAGATTGTGATCTAACACTGATTTTAAACATAGTATTTGATGGCTTTACATTTTAGAAGAGGTCACCATAATGGTTTTTATTGCTGTTTTTATTATCTTCTGAAATACGTGGGATAATTAAAAAATTAATGCTAAAGAAATTTTTTTAGGGTTAAAAATTCCTATAATTAGGCATGTTTTGATGCGATTTACATCCTCTTTTTTGCTTCTGTAGTGGATACTTCCCCAGCTGTGACCACATTGCTTTGTAGCAGTCCTGTATTATTATATTCCAGTATTTCTGAGGTGCTTCCTTAAGGTGCTTTATATTTCTTGAAATGCCATTTTGACGCCTTTGATAATTATACTGAGAACATATTTTGAAAAAGCAGAAGTCACATTAAAATTTTGTAAGATGATTGTCAAAAGCTTCAAGAATTACTCTCCCCACACTTCAGTGTTTAGGCGGGTCCTTGAGTTGGAGGACTAGTGCCCCCGGCCCCCCCCCCCCCCCCCCCGTCTGTCACCAGTCACCATCGTTTCAGAGATCCTTTCAGAGACTGCCCTTCTTCATGATTTTTTTAGCCTGAATTTCTCACTGTGGTGTCTAACTCAGAAGTAAATATTCTTAAAGTAATCTGTTCAGCCTAGTTGTTACAAGCCATTTAGTGAGTAGCTTGAATATTAAAGTTTGTGCCATTGCATTCCTTAGTGTGACTGCTTTATTTTGAGCTAAAGGGTGGGTAGAGAATAAAATGGAGAGAATATTGATACTGATACAACCCATATTTACGCTGAGTGTTTTTTCTCCACGAACAATGGGAGGGTGCATGTTTGAAGTCAGTCAGTTTCAGAATTTACCTTTTGATTGCATGCCTTATAAATTGTATTTCTAAGAAAAAAATTAAAAATACTGATTATTGTGCTGTGTGCTCCCGTTGAATAATGTAAATGATCTTGGGTTATATCAAATGCTGAATGTATTCCTAGAAGGAATTTCTGCTTAAATTTCTTCTGTGATGAAATTATGGAGACATTTTAATCAAAGACAAGCTGTTGATGGCTATGTTCTTAGACTAACCATAATTTCTGCCTGTATTTATATTTAAAAGCCAAGAAGAGAAAAGGGAAAACACGTTCAGTCCTGGAAGTCTTGAGCTGAGATCGATTCCACTGCGATTGACAACTCAGGGCCTGCAATTAAGCCTCATTTACACTCCCCACCTCCATTTGTGTTTCAAATAACTCTCTTAAAAGAGTCCTGGAAGGAAGAATTAATGAAGTCAGAGGATAACATGAAAACTTAAAACATTTCAGAGGGATTCCTTTCATGACTAAATTCTTTGTGATCCTTAACTGTGTGAATACACCCCTGGGATTGGAAATGGAGACACCCCCCTCCCTTTAATCACGTGCCCCATTCAGCTCGTTTCTGGGTGGCTTGCTGAGACTGTTTCAGGGACTCGCTTAAAACAATGACATTGAATTTTATTAAGCACGCGTTCAAGTCCACCACCTGCCTTTTGCACAAAAGCTCACCTCTCCTGGTGAGCTATCCTTGCTCCCCTGGGCTGCTGTCTTGTTACTCAGGCCTGAAACAAGGTAGCAGCCGGCTTTCTGCAGACCTGCACAACGGCACATCACCACCTCACGGCCCACCAATAAGAGCATAATGACTTGTTAGACCACATTTACTGTGCAGATGAACTTGAATGTCACTAGGACAGCATACCCCTGTAAGCTTAAAAACGTTTGAATTTAATGTCCCTTCTGTCTTTCATCAGGTTATAGCTTTGGGATTTATAGTTACTCATCCTGGCTGTAATTATATTAGTAGTATTTTTGTTTGGCCAGATCTGAGGCATGACCTTTGCCATCCTGCTTGGCTGTGCTTGGGAATTTGACATCCTTCAATTTAGATGGAATTCCCTTGCTTTGTTTCCTGTGATAGTGTGGGGAATACACATTTTGGCTTTTTCAAGAGAAGTGGAGGAAGACAGGAAAAAAGTAGAATTGGAACGCACAAAGGAGGGTATTAATTTTTTCTGCTGGGCGTGGTTCACTTGGCATGCTTTTTATCAGGAGTCTGAGCCTACAAAAGTAGTTAATGCAGAATACTCGGAAAATGCTATACTCATCCCTAGTTTTATTTTCTCTGATCTGGATTTAAATTTATCACTGGTTTGACATTTTAGGGTCTTTGAGCTGTTTTTCATTTAAGTACACTTGGTAAAAAGAACTAAAATTCTTACGTTTTTGTGATGTCTTTACCAGTCCTAAGTATGCCATCAACTGCAAAGAAAACTGCAGAGGGGGAACATATTTGCACCCCTCTCTGAGGGGGGAGTGTTTTGCTGCTACTGACTAAAAGTTTACATGTGTGATTCTGTTTCCTGAATGTAGTCAAAACCGTCAAAAATTATCCCCTTTGAATTGTCATGAAATTTTAGTATCTAAAATTTGATGAAGTGGAGAGAAAAGTTGAAGCCAGAGTTTTACAATGTTTTCCTTTTAAAAGTTGCAAAAGTCACCTTTTGCTTTAAGTGCTTTAAACAGAAGATCATAATCCGTGTCCCCTGCCTCCCAATAACCCATTAATAGGCTTGCTTTTGTGTTAATTTTCTCATTTCCCATCTAAGGTTAATATCCGGGGTAGGTTAGTTAGCAGTGTACACTGTAGGGGGAGTCGATCTGTTCTGTTCTCAATTATCCAGTAAATGAAGAATAACCCGTGCAGCCTTCTGAGCTTTTGAGGGCACACATCCAAATGCCTGTATTAAAAGGGCACTTCTTTTTGATTATCTCCTACCCCCGCTCCCTACTTTTTCATCTCCTTTTTGCTTTCCTTCTCATTTTCAGCCCCCTCATTTATTTGCTTTGAATACATTTCTCCAACTTATTAATGTAAATTAGGTGAGATCTTTCTTTAAAGGTTGTTGCTGGTTACTGGTGTGTTTTACTTCATTACAGCTACCCCATTGTATTTTCGACTGCCATTGGAAATGGTCATTAAATTATTAATAGATCTGATCCCATTAAGAAGTATTTACAAGGAGATTTCTATCTGACAAGTTGTCTGTATAGGAGTTATGTTAAATTGTTGGCATTCCCATTTATCTCCTAGTCGTTGGGTTTTGGCTCGAGGCCTTTAAAACTTACTGAACTGTGTGTAAGAGAAGGTATGAGGAATCATGAAGTTTTTAGTTGAACAAATTTTAAAACTGCTTGGTGTAGGAGCCTCCGCTTGGCCACTTGGAGATTCTGAGAATCACTACCTCGCACGCTGCTGAAAAGTTTATTTCTATATCGAGCCTGTGTGTTCACGTGTAATTCCCTTCCTCCCTGCCCCCGGCTTGCTTCTGGATTTTGGAGCTACATTGACTTAGCTTAATTAATTTCCCCTTCAAGTACCTGAAGCCAATTCCCATAATTATTCTTTTCCCAGCTAACCAGTCCTAACTCCTTAATAAACCCTTCCAGGGACTTAAGATTTCTGTACGTTGTCAAAACACAGAACCCCAAACCCAGTTGTCTGTGGATGGGGAATGACCAGTGGAGTACACGGCGGGGCTGGTAGTGCCCTTGTCCAGGGACAGCATGCTTCTGGTAGGGTGGCTTGAGAAAGCCTGTGCTAGCTTTTGGATGCTGTGTCACCCTTTGACATAGAAGAGAGGTAAAAGAACAGGGCCAAGAGGCCTGTGTGGATTCTTGTCAGTGTTTGGTTAGGTTGGTGGTCCTGTGATTCAGGTGAACAAGCTAGAAGTCCCACAATAAGCAAGGCACATAAAGAGAAAGTCCTCGAGGAGGAGAGTAACTGAGGGGAATAAGCTGAATGGAAGAACTCAGTGTATTTTAGCCTTTTAAGCTAAATATATGTTAGTATGTGTTTGCCTGTCTTGAAAGTTTTGTGTTTTTTTTTAAACTTCAGTTTGTACTGGTAAGTAGGCAGGGTTTTGAAAGGAAGGAAACAGCTTTTTGGATGTGGGATAGTCCAAATGTATAGATGTAAATTTCCACTGAATCTGCACTACCAAATCCATCCCATTCAGTGATGTGTAGTTAACCTATATTTGACTTTTGGGACGAGAGAACCACACCAAGGTGCAAGATGTGAGTAATCATAGGCATATCGGTGTTACGCTAGGTGTGTATTGTCACCAGCTCTTCTTTTTGAGCTGAAGTGTGTCTTCGAGCTTTTCAGTGGTGCATCTTGAACTTTGTCTTTAGCCATAGTCTGGATTAGCAAAGTCTGCAACCTTCCTGCTCCATCTGTGTTAAATGTGGAAATTACTAATATTGAGATGGGTGGTGTTGGTTGATTTCACATTCTGAAGTTTTAAATTTTAATTTCTGGCCTAGAGAATATGAGGCCATAGGCTGGAGAAGTCTGTGCATTAGTAAAAGCAATTAAAATCTCAGGGTTGTTTGGTTTTTGTGCTTTAATGAGGAGAGAGAATGCCGCCCCTGCGTTTTGGGTGAGTAATTCCATAGATAGACCTTTTATCTATTGATTACAGAGATTTGACCCAGTCAAACCAGGCTTTATGGGGTTGGGGTCTGCAATACTAAGGATGCGAAGTTCCTGTAAACCACTTAGGAAGCACCTGAGCCAATACTGTATGTGTGACCTGGTACATCCCTCACGTTACAGATCTTTTTACATCATGAGTTCTCTGGGTCCATTGGATTTGATGCTCACCCTTATTACTGCCTTCTCATTGGTCCTCCCAGTAACTTTTCCTTTTCTGTTCAAGGCAGCAGAGTTCCCACTCCTTCCTTGTCAGTCCGAATGGAAACATTGCTTACCTGGCTCCACTTGGGGTCAGCCAAGGTGGGAGAGGAACACTAGTCCTGTTTTAATCACAGATTGTTGGGAATAATTGGCTAGCCGGTGCCAGTGTCTGCAAAACATGCTTAGATCCATGGTTAGATATCTTTTCTCACACGCCTGGGAGGATGACCTTAGATCACCAGGGTGTTTGAGAATCGATGTTGGGGTCATTTCAGAGCTATAAGAATTCCCTCTAGCATTTGCTTTTTGTAATGCCCTCATGAGCCTAGCCCAGATCTGTGATTTTTCAGTAAATATTAGGGGTCCTGGATTTTCTTTCTAGATTGGTAACCTGATAATTCATATTTAGACAAGTCACATCACTGCTGTGTTAGCTTCTTTATCTGTAAAATGGGGTTAATGATACCACTGGGGAGTGCCTGTAGAGCAGGTTGGGGCGCTCAGAGTAGGGAGCTGTGTAGTTAGGCCGCGTTGTACATTTTAGTATTAGCCAAGATACTTGGGCTTAAAATTCAGAGTAGCTGAGAGTCTGGGGCTTTCATTTTTTGTTTCTGGGCTTCTTGATTATATAAAATACGTTTAGGTAAAAAACAGAATAGAACCAAAGAAAGCTAAAACTCCTAACTAGGTCTTTCTTTCCTGAACTTTCCTAGTACTTCTGTAGCAAGTTTGAGGAGGGTGCTCTGGAGACTCGTTTTGTGTTTTGGAAGAACTTCGGATAGTACGGGAAAAGAGCTGGTGGGTTGTATTTGGATTGTATAAATATGGATAATTTATTTTTTCTTTATATTTTGCCTTTTTACATTTTTTTAAAACATCTTTATTGGAGTAGAATTGCTTTACAATGGTGTGTTAGTTTCTGCTTTATAACAAAGTGAATCAGTTATACATATACATATGTTCCCATATCTCTTCCCTCTTGTGTCTCCCTCCCACCCTCCTTATCCCACCCCTCTAGGTGGTCACAAAGCACTGAGCTGATCTCCCTGTGGCCTTTTTATATTTTAAGCAACAAACACTTGTATTAGAAGTATTAAGTGTTTGAAATGAAAATGCAGTTTGGAGTTTTCCATCCCTCCTCCTCCTCGAGAGAGAGAATATTGGATTCAAGCAAGTGATTGCATAAGCATGTAAGATAGCTATCATTACTATCCCCATTTTTTAGACAAGGAAACTGAGGCATAAAGTTAAACAGCCCAGTGTCACACAGTAAGTGATGGAACCAAGAAGCCATGGGTTTTTATTGTAGATCTCAGACTCTTAAGCACTTCACTTTGCTACATCAGAGAGAATGATTTTCTTTGGAATCTTGGAGGAACAACTAGGACTTAAATTTAAAGTTGGAAATATGAAGGTGAAATTAACAGGTAGATAATCAGTTAATTAACAGAATCTAAACAATTAATGCACATACCGACAATCCGAAGACAGAAATTTTGCTGACCTGTCCAGTTAGTTAACTAGACTCTTAAAGATGAAAAAGTACATTGGTATAGTGAGCCTTTGGGGTAGTGAATTTTCTTGTCCTCTGAGGAGAGGAAGGAGTGCATCTATGGTGATGATTAATGAGAGGTTGGGAGAAGTGACCCAGTGACCCAGTCGTGGCTCACAGTGTGGCAAAAAGGAGTTTTTGCCCCATGTTTTCCTCACCAGATGGAGAGTGAGTGCTAGAGTGTTCTGTGAGCTCTGTCACTATGTCCACACACTGCTTAGGAGGAGGAAAAGTACTTCCTGTCACAGGGAGATGGACTTGGCCTGTTGATGCTCTGGGGTTGACAAATAGAAAGAACAAATACTGACCCATTTGGACAGAAAAGACTTTGTTTGGGGTGAACTTACGCTTCAGGAAGGCTACTAAGCCCTCATTTAAGGGACAAAGATGAGGTGAAATTCTTAGCTAAGCTGTCACCCAAACTTTACTAAGTGCTGGTCAGTCTTCTTTACCATTTGGCCGTGTTTCCGTTGCCCGGATGGGACCTTACTAGATAGTTCATCGGTCTGTATCATCCCGGATTCCCCTTGTTGAGAGAAAGTCTTTGGTTTTGCTTTGGAAGTTGCTTGGCGAGAGTATTGTGGTTTGGAGGAAATGATAGCCCGGGCTTCAGAGATAAATACTGCTTGGCTTTGGGTCCTGCTTCCAAATACTGTTCCTCCTCCCTACCTTTCCCATACAGCCTTTAAAAATCACGTCAACCTACAGTGATTATTTCTTCCAACTACTTTTGTGTATGTTTCTTGTGTGAAGTGGTGGCATGTTAGATTTTTCCTGAATAGGTAGTTCCTGATAGATGGACAGGATTTGTGCCATTTTATTTAGTGTGGGGTTTTGTAGAGGGTTATTAATATTTATTTTATTTAGATAATGGAATTTCTGTTTCCCTAAGTAAAAGGGCTCCTTTTTGGAGAAGTAGTGTTTAGAACCTGGAGTACTGTCACCAATCCATTCAAGCTTGTTGAACTTAGCAGAACTTTGGACAAGTTAACATTAAGTATAGGTTTCCTCATCGGTAAAATGAGAATAATACATCCTGGGATTTTTGTGAGGGCTAAGAGATTGGGGTTGCCACATAAGAAGGCGAAGGTGATTGTCTCCTCTGTCCTCGATCCATTTTATCTGGAGAGATTTTTCAGATAGAAGAGAGAAAGGAAAAAATTCTCCAGACGTACCTCATTTTATTGCACTTCCTTTTATTGTGTTTTGCAGATACTGCTTTTTTTTTTTTTTAATTGAAAGTTTGTGGCAACCATGCGTGGAGCAAGTCTATTGATGCCATTTTTCCAACAGCATGTGCTCCCTTTGTGTCTCTTTGTAATTTTGGTAATTCTTGCAATATTTCAAATGTTTTCATTATTACATTTGTTACGGTGATCTGTGATCTCGGATGTTACTATTGCAACAAGATTACAACTCACTGAAGGCTCAGATGATGGTTAGCATTTTTTAATGAAGGTACGTATGGCTTTTTTAGACATAATTCGATTACACACTTAATAGACTACAGCATAGTGTAAAGATAACTTTTATATGCACTGGGAAACCAAAAAATGTGTGCGACTCACTTTATTGCGTATGTGCTTTATCGCGGTGGTCTGGAGTGGAACCCGCAACATCTCCGAGGTATGCCTGCATTTCTACATTCCCTACAAAAGACTAGGCCAGTGGTTCTCAACCGGGAGGGATTTTGTCCCCCAGGGGACATTTGGGAAAGATGTTTGGTTGTCAGAATTGGGGATGGGGGTAGGGCTGCTGCTAGCACCTAGAGGGGAAAGACCAGGACTGCTGCTGAACACCCAGCAGTGCCCAGCACAGCCCTCCAACAAAGCGTGGTTGGGCCTCAGATGTCAGTACTGCTGAGGTTGAGAAGCCTTGCTCTATGCAAAATTACCCTCTATTATTCTTTTTCCTGCACTAGAATTTCGTTATTTATTGTTTACTAAGTGACTTCAAAACTTCTGCCCTCTGCCTGGTGTGAATATAAAGTTTGCTTCAGTTCTTTTCTTAGGACGGTTGCTGCCTTCTGAAATCCTAGGTCCCCCGGGGTGTGTGATGGCAAAGGCTGGTCCTTGCACGCTTATGGGGTGGGCATTGGTCGTGCCCCACTCCTTCTGCAGGACTCCCTTCCTCCCCTGCTGCCTCTTTTGCCCACCTCCTTTAGGAAGCTTTTCCTGATTCCTCCCCAGTTGAATGGGATCTCTCTCTTTCCTTTGATTCCTGTGATGGGTATGCTTTCTCATGGATTTGTCTCTTGCTTTCTGTCTCTCCATGGGCTGCAAGCTCTTTAGGGCAGAATTCTTCCCTTCTCTTTCTCGGTTCCTGGAAACACCTAAGTATAGTTCCTCCCACATAAATGGATATGAAACAGACATTTAGAAAATAATACATTACATTATTCTTGATGAGGACAGAAAAACAATTTATTTTATTCTTTCATATTACATTTTCGTGCGTCACTTTAATATTCCTCTGTAAGTTAGATGATGGTGATGCCAGAGGTTCTCATCTGGCTTGACGTGTTTTTCTAGAGCAGCTTTTTAAATTACTGGGTCCTTAAATTATCTGGTTCACTGTCATTGTACTAACCTAACCTAAACCAGTCCATGCTGTTCCTAAATTTAGGAAGGAATGGAATCCTCCACAGTATTCCAGTCTTCTCTGCCGCTGAACTATGCTGGCAGAAAAAGAAATTCCAAGAATTAAAAAAATAGACACAAAAGTGGGCAGCCATGTCACTGTTAACTAAGTAATAGACTGTTGGTAAAAATGTGTATTGCAACTTGAAGTGATCCTGAAGTGTGGTGCTTCAAACATGTTATTCTCATCTGTAGTTAATTTACACATTAAACATACAATTTTCCTGAAATTCTGTAGTTGGTTATCTGAACTATAGATGTGACAGTTATTCTTATAAAGGTAATTGTTGCTGAGGAAGTCCATATTCTAAAGTGATGAGAACTCGGGTTTGCTAGTCACATGCCTGGGTTGACTCCTGCCCTTAGCACTTAGCAACTTTGTCACTTGGGCCTCACTGTGCTTTAGTTTTCTCATCTGAAAAATGTAAATAGTAACTCTCTTGTAAGTTGTTGTGAGAATTCAGGAAAGTATGAACTACTCTAGGGCGGTGTTTGGGATGTAGGAAGTGTTGCTTTATAAACGGTGGCTATTACTACTTTAGCATGGAACAGAGTATATATAGAAGGCAAGAAAGATGAGACTGACATTTTTTGAGTTGGTTAAAATGTGACAGATAGGAACACCTGGGTCAAGGGTGAAATCCCCACGTGGACCTGTTGTAAGCTTTTACACTAGGATCAGTAGCCGTTGCATACACCTGCCACTGCTAGAAGGGCTGATGGCTGTCGAATTGGGAATCTTCCTGTCTGATTTCTGAATCCAGACTTCCTGACGGGTGAGTGAAATTCATAACCTCTTTGCCTCATTTTTCTCATCTGTAAATCAGGGTAATAATGACTGAGGGTTGTTTTGAGAACTGTATGAGTTAATATGTGTGAAGTGCTTAAAGAACAGTGCCTGGCACAGTCATCGTTCAAGAAATGTCCCAGTTTATAATCACTGTCATTTATTCAGCTTGTACCTGGTGGCAGGGACTGTGCTTGGCTTGTTGTGAGATGTTATTTGGTTCTCAGACCAACCTTTCAAGGTAAGTATTATCCTCAGGAGACCCCTAGAGTTAGAAGAACTCGCCCAAGATTGTGTAATTTGTTGTGGCAGAGGTATAACTGACCCCACAGCTTGTCCCACAGACCTGTACTACTGTGGGACTGTGAAATGCATGTATTGGGTCCCCCAGCTAGACTGCAGCGCATCCCAGAGGCCAGGGCCACTCTCAAGCCCCTGAGATTGGGCAGGGTGGGCCCCCAGTGGAAGGCAAAGGACTCGGTGAAGCCATCACACTCATCAGGGTGTTCCTGACCGCCAGAGGCCCTTCCTGCAGAAGGGACCAGCCCTGCCCAGTTGTAGAGGGCAGTGGTTAGAGGTGAGAAATCTAGTCCAAGGAATTGCCCAGACATGACATCTTCTACATTTCTCATACACAAATTCTCTGCCAGGATTGTTGTAAAAGTATTTTCATTATAGTCTTAACAGGGTATTCGTTTAAGGATTATAAACCTGATTAACAAAAATTTCACTGGTGTCTGACAAGCAAATTACGAAGCTGAGTAAAAACAAAACTGACCATGGTAATTTCTTTTTTTCTTTTTAAACAACCTTGGCAACGTATAAAGTGCCTCCTCCTCATTCCGATGTGTCGCAGTATTAAACTGTAAATTAAGTCTTGAGAAGTTGCCCTTCTGTGTTAAAAGCCTTTTTATTAGAAACAATTAAAATTTTTTCTTAATATTAAGAGAAGCTTGTAATGTAATGGTTCTGTAAAGCTACAGACTCCTTATCTTCTTTCTTCCTAGGAAGAATTGAAGAAGCAGAATGAATGGGAAGCAATATTTTTCTAAACTTTTTTTTGGTTAGTTAATGTGGAAATAGGCCTTAAGATTTCTTGATTGAAAGGCTCTTCTGGTAATAAGCATTTCGGATGTCTAATATTTCATTTCAAGCATGTAGAACAATGCCAGATGCCCCATAAGGTTGGTTATGACTTGTAAATGTCATGAGTTAGGTTTTAGACGCCTAGATTTTAGTGAATGACGCTAAAATGATGTTGCAATTGTACATTTATTTTTAAAAAAATTAAGACCAAAGTCACTTTTCTTAGTAATTATTACTCAGAGTGACTTAAAAATTATATGTTTTCTACTACAACTTTTTAGGTTTGTATTCAGTTTATTGAACATGGGACTTCTTTGTTAATGTCTAAGTGAGATTTGTTATTGCCTATATAGCAAGATAATTAAATATGTACTCTTGTAGACATGAACCAGTTAAATTGCTGAGTCTTCTGAAGATTTCCCCAACACAAAGCAAGATTTTGTGGTGTCATTGGGAAAACTCTAAGGTGACTTTGTCATGGGCAGTTTTATTAGAAAAGTGAGGCTTCTTTATCTTTTGCTGTAAAATCACATAGCTATGGAATATCAAACCTTGGTATCCTGTCATACCTGTCTGTCGCATGGGCAAACACTTTGATGTTCAAGAGCTTCCAGTCTTAATAGTTAAGTGCTTTACTCGGTATAGTGCTTTGTAACTTTGTTTTTATCACCCTGGTTGCTTGGCTTAATACATACAACAGGTATTTCTACTGAGGATGTGTGCCCGGGCCAGTGTTACCCAGGGGGCTGCTGAGGTAGTTTGAGTTCCTATAACTGATTATAAGGAGACTGTGAATTCTTTCCTTTGCCATTCAGAGAGTTACTGTGTGTCAGTATCTTTTAGGTAAGGAATGGATAGACGTTCACACTGATATTTTTTCATAATAGCTTTATTGAGATATAATTTACATACCATACAATTAACCTATTTAAACAGTATAATTCAGTGTTTTTAGTATATCCACAGAATTGTGCAGCCATCACCACAATCAATTTTGGAACATTTTCATCACTCCCAAAGAAATGGGTAACCGTGGCTAGTCACTCCCCATTGCCCCCTACCTTCCAACCCTAGGCTCCTAACCGTTCATCTGCTTCTGTCTTTATGGATTTGCCCATTCTGGGCATTTCATATAAATGGATTCATATAATATGCAATCTTTTGTGACTGGCTTTCACTTAGCATAACATTTTCAAGGTTCGTCCATGTTGTACATACGTACTTCATTCCTTTTTATTGCCAAATAGTATTCCGTTGTGTATGACTATACTACGTTTTATCAGTTGATGGACATTTAGGTTGTTTCCACCTTTTGACTATTATGAATAATGTTGCTCTGATCATTCATGTATAATTTTTTTGGTGTGTGGACATAACTTTTTATTTCTCTTGGCTTGGATATATACCTAGGAGTGAAATAGGTGGGCCACGTGGTAACTCTGTGTTTAGCCTTTGAAGAACTGCCAGACTTTTCTAAAGTGGCTGCATCATTTCATATTTCTACTAGGAGGGTATGAGGATTCTAATTTCTCCATATCCTTGGCAATGCTTGTTACTGTCTTTTATTTTAACCATCCCAGTGGATAGGAAGTGGTACCTCATTGTGGCTTTGTTTTCCATTTTTCTGATGGCTAATGACGTTGAGCATCTTAATGGCCATTTGCATATCTTCTCTGGAGAAATATCTATTCAGATTCTTTACCCATTTTATTTATTATTTTTTTAAAAAGGTTTTTGTTTTTGTTTTTATTTTGGCCTCGCCACATGGCTTGTGGGATCTCAGTCCCCGACCAGGGATTGAACCCAGGTCACGACAGCGAAAGCGCCGAATCCTAATCACTAGACCACCGGGGAGCTCCCTGGGTTCTTTACCCATTTACAAATTGTGTTATTTATGTATTTTTAAATTGAGATTTAAGAGTTCTTTATATATGCTAGATACAAACCCCTTATCATATATATGATTTGCAGATAATCTCTCCCATTCTGTGGGTTGCCTTTTCACTTTCTTGGTGGTGGTGTGATATTTTTTTTCTTTTTAAAATTGTGGTAAAGCCACATAAATTTACCATCCTAATCATTTTTAAGTATCTAGTGCAGTGGCTTTAAGTACTGTCATATTGTGCGCCCATCACCACCATCCATCTCATACAATATTTGTCTGTTTGTGACTGGCGTTTTTCCACTTAGCATAACGTTTTCAAACAGATATGGTTATATAGAACAGAATTTCCTTCCCTTTTGAGGCTGACTGATATTCCCTTCTATGTATGTACCACATACGTACAATTTATCCGCCAGTGGACACTTGAATTGCTTCTGGTTATTGCGAATAATGCTGCTGTGAACGTGGATGTAGAAATGGCGGTAGTGTTCTTTGAAGTACACAAGTTTTTAATTTTGATGAAGTCCAATTTATCTATGATTTTCTTTTGTTGCTTGTGCTTTTGTTGTCATGTCTAGAATCCATTACCTAGTCCAAGGTCACAAAGATTTACGCTCACATTGCTTTCCAAGAGTTTAATAGCATTAGTTCTTACTTGTAGGTCTTTGATACCTTTTTTTTTTTTTTTTGGGGGGGCGGTACGCGGGCCTCTCACTGTTGTGGCCTCTCCCATTGCGGAGCGCAGGCTCAGTGGCCATGGCTCACGGGCCCACCCGCTCCGCGGCATGTGGGATCTTCCCGGACTGGGGCACGAACCCGTGTCCCCTGCATCGGCAGGCGGACTCTCAACCACTGCACCACCAGGGAAGCCCGGTCTTTGATCCTTTTGAGTGAATTTTGGTATATAGTGTGAGGTCACATTCATATTTTAGGGAATGGGGGCTCTAAACTTATCTTCCAGTTGTTAGGTCTACTTTGGTTCTGCTGCAAAGCTGGAGCGTGATAGCCCTTCTCCACCGCAGTGCTGCCACGCCCACCTCCAGCAAGACCCCCAGCCCGGCCTCTCAGCCCCGCGGGATTGTGAACTCTGGAGCAAAGACTTAGGCAGTAGTTATTTTTGTATCCTCTTCATTTTTCTGTATTCCTCATCATGGATTCATTCTTTCTCGCTTATCCACCCCTACAACATATTTATGTCAGGCAGAAAATTCCCCCTTACTTGAGCAGGCCTCTTTGGGAGTCGGAAGTCACACCTGTGTTGGAGGTACTGCCTCTTCCGTTCTTCTGTTCTCCTTCTGAACCACGTTCCAGCAGAGTGGTGCCAGGAGGGAATCTTGGTGTCATATCTCAAGGCAACTTCCCTCCCATTTAATAAACGTAGAAGATTTAAACAAAGAAAATGACTGAGTGGTGTTGCCAAAGGGGGTAGCCTTCACAATACTTCGAGGGGATAAATAGATCGTTTTAGGCCCTTTTCTTGTTTACCAGACCAACCATTAAATGGCAGGCCTTTCTTGGTTTTTCTAGTGTTGACAAATAATTTTTGTTCTTCAGTAGGAACAAAGGTAAAACTGGCCCAGGCTGTTGTGAAGGATTCCCCTGACTACATGCAGATTTTCTATATAATCAGATTCGTGGGGTTTTGGTTCCTCTTGCTGTTGAAATGAATAGTACTTGAATTCCTAGAACAAAATGCCTAGCATTTTGTCAGGTCTGGGGTTCCTGGTTTAGCGAATTACATTTTAAACCTCCCTCCCTCATTTTTTGGAGATAGAAAGGTAGATGATATTATCAACGTTTTTAAAGTCGTGGGCATTAGTAAGTTAAAAATCCTAAATGTGACTGATTAAAAGTTCTTGTCACTCCATGTGTTGATGAGCTCCATGAATGCGGAGCTTGAGAGAGGCCTGAGCCCGGCTACTTGTTCTTTCTGGAGGCTTCCTGACCACCAGTTCCCATCTGCCTTCTAGGTCCCCTGGTTTCAGAATGAAGCGTGCTCACTCCACTAGTGCTTGTTTAATCATCCTGAGTCCCGTCATCTGTAACTTCCTCCTACAGAACTCAGTACCCCAGAAGGGCCATGTGGAACCAGATGGCCGTAGGGAAACTAGATCTGTGGTCTCCTCTGAGGTTTTAGCCAAGGCTCACAACTCAGTATGTAAAAAGAGGGCCACGGGTGGGTGCGCCCCACGTCCGGCCACTTCATACATCTGCAGGTTGTGAATGAAGTCGTAGGCAGTTCAGAACTTACTGTTGTGACTGCTCAGCGCCATTTATTGGTTGGACCCCTTCAGTGATTAGGATCTAATCATCGTAGTTCAGTATGTTATTGAATTCAGATATTGAGCTCTTAGGATGTGCAAGGAGGACACGTCAAGATGAGGCTGTTACACTTGGGGAGTTGAGATAGGTTTACCTCATTCACAGGGTACACTGTGATGAGCCTGGTGGACCGTAGGTGGTCTCTATTAGTACTGTGTGAATTCAGGGGAGAGGTGAGTCTGTTTCAGGGAAGGCGCCTGGGAGAAAACTTGGGGAAGAAGGTTGAGCCTGCAGGCTTTAGGTGTGTGGAGGTAATGACACTTAACACTGTTCTGTATTATTTCAGCTTACAGAGCACTCTCACACTTCCCACCTCACTCAACTTGAACCTCAGCCACCAGGCCTGGTTGCATCTGCATCTAGACTGTAGGTGGTCATAATCCCCACTTCACAGGTGAGGAGCTGGGCTGCCAACCGAGCATGTGACTGGATACAGCTGAGATTTGAGGCTAGGTCTTGTGAGTCCGAATTCCACTGTCCCTTTTCCAGGAAGTCGTAGTAGAAAGAACAAAAAAGAGGAAGAAAGACAAACTCAGACAGCACAGTGAGTTTTTCAGGACTGTGGCAAGGAAGGATGAAAAGTGCAGAAAAGGGACGAGAGGGCCACGGGCACAGGGTGTGTTGAGATGCTTTTGTGAGAGAGCCCACGAAGACTGAAACGCTCAAAGAGCTGTGAATGTGTATTTTTAAAAAACTGCTTTATTGAGGCATAACTAACATTCATTGACTGCATGTATGTAGCGTGCCATTCGATGAGTTTTGACACACATATGCACTTGTGGAACTTCACCACAGTCAAGATAATGAACATAGCCATCACTGTGAAGTTTCCTCGTGTCCCCTCAAAAGATAAGCTTAAAGAATAAAGAACTTCTGCACACCCTTTACCCAGATTTACCAATTTTTAACATCTGCCACATTTGCTTGCATTCTTATGTGTATATGCATGGGTGTGTGTAAATTTGTGTAGACATACATTCATTTTCCCCCCAGTTCAAGAGTAGCATATATAAAGAGTGGATATATGTATATGTATAGCTGACTCACTTTGCTGTACAGCAGAAACTAACACAACATTGTAAATCAACTATACGCCAATAAAAACAATTAATTTTTAAAAAAAGAGTAGCTTATATAAGCGGTGTTGCTTTATTCCTTAATGTTTCAGTGTGTACTTTCAAAGAACAAGTGTAACCTCTTGTGTATCTGTCGTACAGCTATCACATTCAGGAAATTTACCATTAATACAGCCTTTTTTATCCTTTTTCCGCCCCCCCCCCATGTTCCAGTTTTGTCAGCTTCCCAGTAATGTCATCAATAGCAGCTTTCTTTTTCTCGTGGTATGGGATCCAATGCAGAATCACACATGCATTTAAGCATTACATTCTGTAGCCTCCTTTGATTTGAACAGTTCCTCAGTTTTCATCTTCCATGCAATTGACAATTTGGAAGAATACAGCTATTTTATAGAGTGTCAAAGGGTTTTGAGCAGGTGGGTGAATATGATCCTCTGGGCTTTGGGAAGATAGGTGTGAAATGGACAGGGAAGGTGGAGAGTGTCATGGGCAGTGGCCTTGTTGCTTGGTTTCGAGAGGCCAGGTGGGTGGAGGAAGTACTGATAAAATTGCTTGGCTGTAGATGGCACTGGACAAGAGCAGAGCTCATTGCAGGGTCCTAGTAAAGCTTTTGATCTGGAAAATTAAAGAAATAATGAAAGAGGAGTAAAGAAAAATTGGGAAGGCATTTTTATGTCCCTGAATTGTATATATACATTTCTGAATATTTGCTGGACACCGTGACACCTCTGGTTTAGAAAGAGGTTGTGAAATCTTAGAAGTTTTGGATCCTGTGGCCAGATTGAAGTTCTTTGCATGAAGGGCCCATGCCAGTGAAGTCACCCTTGGGCGCACCTTGGCAGCTGGTAGCCCTTTAGCCTTAAATGGAGGGAAGTTTGTCCTCTTGAAGGAGTCAAGGCTGGTGTCATCTTAGGCTGAGTCTGGTGTACCAAGTTTTAGGGAAGCTCACAGGCCCTGCAAGTGAAACTAGGCATCTTTCCCCAGCTGAGACCACACGGAGAGCGTCACCTTGAGGACAGGCTTTGAAGGGGGAGAGGTATGGGTAGAGTTTACAATTTTGTTAGGTAGCCTACGTAGTGTAGTTACCATTTCTGTGGGTGTATAACAGTCCACTAAGTGCAAGGAGTTACCTCTGGACTTTCTATATAGTAGGGCCAGGAAAATTTGGGAATCTTAACTGACAAGGAATTATTATTATTATTTTTTTGCGGTACGCGGGCCTCACTGCTGTGGCCTCTCCCGCCGCGGAGCGCAGGCTCAGTGGCCATGGCTCATGGGCCCAGCTGCTCCGTGGCGTGTGGGATCCTCCCAGACGGGGCCGCGAACCCGTGTCCCCTGCATCGGCAGGCGGACTCTCAACCACTGTGCCACCAGGGAAGCCCAGGAATTATTTTTATAACCCTTGTGACGCAAAGAACATTGCCGGGTGTGGGGCAGGAGATCTCTCACTGATAGGACAGCTTTAGAAACAGTGTTAGGTTTTCCATTTCGTAAAATGTTTTGTCACTTATCTTAAACGATCATAACTACCTAAAATCAGTGATCTTACTTGGCTCCTTTGTTGGAAGACTTGGGAATACTGTATTCGGAGTTTTTACAATGATTTAAGGGTGGGATTAGTTTAAAATACATCCTATTAATCAGAATATCTGCTGGCTGGGATTTTTCTATTATTCTGTCTCCTTAGAACATATCATAGAACCAGGTATTTTCTAAAATAGTCTTAGGTTTTAAAAGAGTAGTAAAGATGGAAAAGACTTTTCCCCCAGGTCCCTGATCCCTGGTCAGGTTTATCATTTAAACTCTTGTGTTTCAGTTTCAACATCTCTAAAATAGAGATGATAATCTCTTCTGTCCTGGATTGGTTTTGACAGTGTGCATGCGAAGATGTGTCTTCAGATGGTAGGGGGAAGGTTGGTATCCATACAATGTACTTATCGTGAGCCATGTTTTCCTTTAATTTGCACCTAAAATATTTTAAAGAGGCAGTTGCCTTGTGTAGAATTATCACAAGATCATATAACTACGTTCTCCTTCTGTGTGGAAAATTAGACTTTTTAACTGAGTCTGAGTTAATGGAAATTTAAGTATTACAAACTCTGTTTTAGAGAATTTTCTATTAGGCTACTACATTTGGATTTCTGCTCTTCCGTCCTAAGTTTTCTTATTCTAATTAATTAATTAATTAATTTTTGGCTGCATTGGGTCTTAGTTGCTGCACACGGGCTTTCTCTAGTTGCGGTGGTGAGCGGGGGCTACTCTTCATTGCGGTGCATGGGCTTCTCATTGCGGTGGCTTCTCTTGTTGCAGAGCATGGGCTCTAGGCACGCGGGCTTCAGTAGTTGTGGCTCGTGGGCTCTAGAGCGCAGGCTCAGTAGTTGTGTTGCACGGCCTTAGTTGCTCCACGGTATGTGGGGTCTTCCCAGGCCAGGGCTTGAACCCTTGTCCCCTGCATTGGCAGGTGGATTCTTAACCACTGTGCCACCATGGAAGCCCCCTAAGTGTTAATGGTGGGAAATTGTGGGTACTTATTGAGTAATAGTCAGAATTCGCTGGATTTGTTGGAAAAGTAATCCATTAGCATTGGAGACTATAAGCAGTATAAATTGCTGACACCATATTTATTTTATTTTAAGTAGGAAGGAGACCCCTTGAGTGAGAGTTTTCGGGTGACACATTTTATACTTAATCATGAGTGCATTTGTGCTATGTCAAATTAGTTCTAGGTCATAATAAACAGTTTATCAACATGCCGCATTTATGGTAGTCCCGGCAATGCTGTTATCTCCCCACCCCGACCTTTGTTTGCTTGGATCCAGATTAATTTACTGCATTTTGTGTTTCTTTTAGTTCACTGTGGTAATTCTGTTGCGTTAAAGCTTTAATCAGTTTTGTCTTTACTAACAATTGACCTTATCACAGTAAATACTGCTTTCCTGAATTCTGCTGACTTAAATTTTTCCAATGAAAACTTCATCTATTACTAGACTTTTTGTTACTTTTCCAATAGCATTTAAAACCATGTTTTATAATTGGTTGGCAAAGGACCCTAGAATATACACACAAATCTTTACTGCTGAAACCGGTATTATTAAATTTTCTACCTAATGGATTGCCAGAAATATTCTTTGCTATATACATGAAAAACTATTATGCATACTCAGTGAGATAGTTATTTCCATTATTGAAACAGTCTCACTGAAAGTTTTAATCATATGTTCCTTTTCATGTTTACAAAAAGATTTGGAGAGTGGGTAATTCCATACACTTTAAAATTTTCTGAAAAATAATTTAGAGTGGAGTTGATAAGCTTCAAAAAGTATTAAACTCATACACAGTGTCCTCCTGCCATTTGTCCGGCCAACCCCCGTTTAATTTACGATGAGACGGTTGCTGGGGACTGTGATTCCCCACCCCCCCTCCTTTAGTCAGAGTACCACCCTCATAATACAGCATGAATCAGTGCTAGAATTTTATAGGTGGTAGGGTAGGGTGGGCAATACCCGCTAACTGAGATTTGGCTGTTGTTCCTTTCTGGTACAAGTTTTAGATGTTAGGAAGTAGAGCATTGCTGTGGGTTCTGGTAAGTTTTGGGGAAGCTCCTGTAGTTCATTATTTCTGTACGGTCTTAGGAGCTTCATGAGTGGTCTGCTTTTGCAGCAATATTCATTGCTGACAGCTTTGATCACATTATTGATCTGTTTTTTTTGTTGATGGTGCTATCAGGCTGTGATATGGCAACAGTTCCCAGGTGCTTGAAATTTTACAGTTGAGACTAGGTCACATCCCCTCTCAGCATCTCCTGCAGAGGGTCACCTAGTCCCTGTTTTTCTCCAGGGGTAGGGACTTCATTGACCCAAGTTTGCAGAACTGGCTTCCATTCTCCTTTTGGGATGTGCTGTCATTTATCAGTGTGCTTCTTAAAGTGTGATAATAAAGAGCTCACCTATCCTCTAGCTATTACGTGGCCTCCTCCGAGCACATGGGACTTTAATTTCCTGTGATCTGGAAACTACACTTTGGTTCTGCAGCCTGTATCTTAACAGCTTATTCAGGATCTGCATCACTCTGATAGTTCGGCTGAAGCCTGCAGTCAGCAAACATATCTCTGACTACCTCCAAACACATTTCCTCCAATTTCTCACATCCTTTTAAAAAAAATTTTTATTGGAGTATAGTTGATTTACAATGTTGTGTTAAGTTTCTGCTCTACAGCAAAGTGAATCAGTTATACATATACATATATCCATTCCCTTTTAGATTCTTTTCCCGAATAGGTCATTATAGAGTATTGAGTAGAGTTCCCTGTGCTATGCAGTAGGTCCTTAATAGTTACCTGTTTTGTATATGGTAGTGTGTATATGTCAGTCCCAATCGCCCAGTTTATCCCTTTCCCCCCTGGTAACCATACGTTTGTTTTTTACATCTGTGACTCAGTCTTTTTTTATTAAAAAAAATTTTTTTGGCCGCACCACGTGTCTTGTGGGATCTTAGTTCCCCTAACAGGAATTGAACCTGCGCCCTCGGCAGTGAAAGTGTGGAGTCCCAACCACTGGACCGCCAGGGAATTCCCTTTTATTTTAATTTATTTTTTTTTGGTGTTTTGTAAGTAAGTTCATTTGTACCATTTTTTTTAGATTCCACATGTAAGTGATATCATATCTCACATCTTTTTTTTTACATCTCTGTTGAACTCTCAATTTTATCTTGATTTTTAACTCGGCATTCTAACCTGTCAGTGTAGTTTAATTCTGTTGTTGATTTTCTTGCTTATCTCATTTTGCTGCTTGTCATTGGCAAGTTTGCTGGTCTGCCTTCTGGGTTATCATGTGATACACAGATATGCATACAGAGTAAAAAGAGCTTTATTAATAAGTCGGCACCAGTAAGAACTAATGTCCCACATGATTCCCAGTGCCGCTTTAAAAAGCCTGTGTTTGTAGAGTGGCCTTCCAGTGGATTAATGTTTTATGGTCAGATTTTTGATAGTTGGAAAAATGTATTTCAATATAATGGTTGTGCTACTTTTCAGAAGCCAGTTTCCTGTTTCCAGTGTTCCTCTTGCCCTTTACCTGTAGTTCATTGTTTTTTAACTCTCCCATTGGAGGACTAGAGGAAAGGTGAATCAGTGCAAATTAGGTTATTTTGTTTTGATTTAGTGGTACTCTCAGGTGAGGATTTGGCTGTATAAATGTGTCAACCATCAGCATACTGAAGCCATAAGAAATGATTGGCGTAGGCTTAGATCTGTGACTCTAACCCTCTGGGCAGATAGTGCCCTGAGCAGTCTCCTATCGGGACACGTAGCACCCTTCCTCCTCCATGCTAACTTTTACCTCTAGGAGTTCTTGGGGAATGGGCAAAAATAGGCGTAAACTGGAAAATAATTCTCACAGGATTAGAATTTTTCATTAATATTAATAATAACAACAAAGAGCTAACTTTTTGTTTTCCGTCACTCTGTCTGCCAGGCATACACTTTGCGTGTATTATCTTCTTTAATCATCACAACAGTCCTGAAGTAACTACCTGCTATGTAACCCTGTTCCATAGTTGAAGAAATGGGCGCAGGGAACAGTGGAATTATGTGGAATTGGCAAAAGGTTTGGATATTTTTTGTTTAGATATCTTTGACTTGGGAAAGGCATGTTTGCCTTCTGCCAGAAAAGAAACTCCATAGGTGACCAGGCACCCCAAGGAGTGATATCTCAGGGTGTCATGTTGAGACTCAGCCAGTTCAGTCAAAGGTTTTGTTTTGTTTTAAACAAACACCTCCCCATTTGTAAGTCTAGCTCTTTCCATAGTTGTGATGTTTGAGATTTTTATTTTAAAATGAAGGATAAGTAATGGAATATAGGCCATTACGTAAGAGAAATGTCAAGCTCATTAATTAGGAGAACTTATACAAATCATATATAATGCTTTATGCAAATAATTTTTATAATGCTGAAGAGTAATAGTAATCTTTTGAGGAGTAATATCTTTTGAGGAGCTCGGACATATGTAGATACCCGCCAGTCTCTTTTTCAGGATTTTAAGGAGTAAGAAGAACTCCATTTTCGTACAGCTTTCTACTTCTGGAATGGCCGTAGAAATAAAAATCAAGCTTAAGTTGGAGACCAGCTAATAAGATAGCTGCCTTTTTCTGAGTACTACGTATCTTATGCGCGATTCTAATTCTTAATTCCATCCATATAAGGTAGATAATGTTGCTGTTCCCCTTCTTCCAAGTGGAAAGTGAGGCTTAGCTATTTTAGGTAGGTGACATAGTTAATGAAAAGGACAATCTGGAATCAAATCCAGGTCTGTCTGTCTCCACGGCTCTTAGTTTTAACTCTTGCCCTTTTCTCAGTTTTGTCACTCAGCTCTTCAATAAAATGATAGTCACTCTGCTTCATCGACCAGTTTATTAGCAAAATCACCCATCAGAATCTAATCCTGTAACATGGAACACAGCTCTTGGGAGATTGGAAGTGTGAAGAGTGTTTATTTTATTATGAATTGGTATTTGTACATGTACATTGAAGGTTCTTAAATCTTGAACTACTCTGGAAGGAATATCTAGAAATGCAGATAATGTAATTTTTTTTAATATATAAATTTATTTATTTATTTTTGGCTGCGTTGGGTCTTCGTTGCGGTGAGTGGGCTTCTCATTGTGGTGACTTCTCTTGTTGCAGAGCACGGGCTCTACGCATGTGGGCTTCAGTAGTTGTGTCATGTGGGCTCAGTAGTTGTGGCTCGCTGGCTCTAGAGCGCAGGCTCAGTAATTGTGGTGCACGGGCTTAGTTGCTCCGCGGCATGTGGGATCTTCCTGGACCAGGGATCGATCCTGTGTCCCCTGCGTTGGCAGGCAGATTCTCAACCACTGCGCGCGCACCAGGGAAGCCCCAGATAATGTAATTTTGACAGACATGTCACCTGTTGGTTTCTATTTTGTCAGTGAAAGAATGAGGCTGAAGTGGTTGTTTTTTGTTCAGTGGCCTCAAGCGTGTGTGAGGACTAGACTTCATTTCTTGTTCATTGTAATCTTAACTTACCCTCTAGAGCTTTTCATTCTCTCCAGAGAATTTCACATGGAATGCTTCTCATTTATTGTGTCCATGTATGGCACAGAATACCCATGTTTTAATTGCGTAGGAAACTCTGAAGTAAAAATTAAATACTGCTTCTGTTTTTGCTTTCTTAGTTGTTCTTCAGCGTTGTTACCTGACTCTTTTTCTCCTATTTGAAAGATCATGGTCCCTGCCCCCCTCCCCCCGCTCCCCCCCAGCCGAGCAACTCATTTGATAGTGTTTCTCTTGTTCCTTCACCCAAATATAAGTTAGGACAGCAGGGGTGCTGGCCTGCCGAGGCTTGTGTACTGTGGCTCCGTGTCTCCATTGGCTGGAACTGAATTCCCACTCGGTGACTCCCGTTACCAAGTGCCCTTTCTGCTGCTCTAACCCGTGATTTTACTGATAGACTGACTTCTTGTCCTTGCCCACGTGCGTTTTGCCGTCTGCTGAGCCTTCGTTTGAAATTCTTTTTCCCAACCGCCTCATTAAACCTACATTGTCTCATCCTCAAGACTCATCTCCTCTGCAGAACTTTCTAGAAGTACCTGTTTGGTTCTTCCATTTCCTTCCTTCAGACGTTTCTTCAAACATTAGGCCCCCTGTAGAGCTCTCTGACTTCATTATATGTTGCGTGTGCAGTTTTCTTGTCTCAGCGTGGTCTGCTGAAGATATCTGTGTTCCGTTTAAGTAAATATTTCAAGTGACTTTAAAGCACCTTTGAATTCAGAAGACCTTTTTCCTTTCCCATCCCAACCCACCCCACATGCAATTTGTCAGCAAATTTGGCCATCTCCTGGAATTCCCTGGCGGTCCAGCGGTTAGCGCTCTGCGCTTCCACTGCAGGGGTGTTCAATCCCTGGTTGGGGAGCTACGATCTCACAAGCCGTGTGGTGCAGCAATTTTGGTCATCTCTACTTTCAAAATATATCCAGATTTTCTTCCACTTCTCACCTCCTCTAATGCTATCCTCTTGTTCCAAGTTGTGTAATTTCTCACCTGGTTGCTTGCTGGGTCTCCTCACTGGTTTCCTGCTCTGCCTTTGCTTCCCTTCAGCCCTTTCCCAGCAGCCCCAGAGTGATCCTCTGCTCACAGCCTTCCCCCGGCTGCCTGGCTCCCTCAGTGTAAAAGCCAAGGTTCTTCCAGTGGTTCCTCCCCCTGCCTGACCCCTAGCCATTTCCCTGAACTCATTTCCTTCTTCATGTCCTTCTGGTCACATTGACCTCCCTGCAGGCCAAGCATCCTCCTGCCTCAGGGCCTTGGCACCATCCTTTGCCTCCTCTTGGACAAGCATTTTCTGTGTGTTTCTGTGTGTTTTGTTTGTTCCTTCCTTTGAACCCAGGACATGTAGATGCCCAGCAACTGTTTGTTGCACGAATGCGCTTTTCCTGTACCTCTGATTTCACTGTATGCTCTCTACCTTACTTCGTGACTTGGGGTGATCCTTGGGAATATCTCCTTTTCCACTTCCCACCTGTGTCATCATGTCTTCTGGGGCTATTGAAGCATCTCTTCTCGACTGTGCATTGACTGGTCTCTCAGCTACTTAAAAATGGTCTTCTAGGGCTTCCCTGGTGGCGCAGTGGTTGAGAGTCAGCCTGCCGATGCAGGGGACACGGGTTCGTGCCCCGGTCCGGGAAGATCCCCACATGCCACGGAGCGGCTGGGCCTGTGAGCCATGGCCGCTGAGCCTGCATGTCTGGAGCCTGTGCTCCGCAATGGGAGAGGCCACAAGAGTGAGAGGCCCGCGTACCGCAAAAAAAAAAAAAAAAAAAAAAGGTCTTCTAGCTAGGAAGGAATGAAGATCTCAGGACAACCTGCATAATATGTTAAGTAACTGACCTTATTTTATACGAAGTTTAGATCCAGCAGGCGCTGGAGGGTCTCAGAGGGTCTCTGTGCTCTGTGGATTAGTACTCTGCTTTCATCATTTTCTTTCTGACCTGACTTTCTGGTTCATGTTTGTTCACAGAGTCTAAATGCTTTCTGAATGGTTGAGGTTTTTGGAAGGCTGACCACCAGATATGAGACGTATTGCTGTATTTGTTCTTTTTCCTCTGCAGGGTCCAGGCCTGTGTAACACCAAAATTCTTCTAGCATCATTCTCAGTAACAAAACCCTCTACATGAAGATTTGTCCCCTCTGTTCCTTAGTGTTCTGTCTGCAAAATGAGGTGG
Source organism: Delphinapterus leucas (assembly GCF_059928025.1). Taxonomy (NCBI): domain Eukaryota; kingdom Metazoa; phylum Chordata; class Mammalia; order Artiodactyla; family Monodontidae; genus Delphinapterus; species Delphinapterus leucas. The sequence goes on from NC_143146.1 coordinate 64,002,646, forward strand.
ACTGACTGTATTTTCAGGTCTTTGACAATTCCAGTGACCGTGACTCACGTAGGCTACTTTCTGGGTATCATTTTCAGATGAATCAAGTGTGGTGCCATCATTTTGCAGGATCATGCTTTGAAACAGAGAGTCATATTCCCGGCAGTGCTCTTGCCTTCCTAAAGCAGATTTAGCTCATATCATATCCTGGGAGTTAAATGTATCTAGCCTCAAAATTTCCAGCCACTGAAGGAGATGGGGACAGTGGGGATCAAGCCTATAGCAAACACTTAGGCTTTGGGAAGCATCCTGGCATGGCTGGGTGAACTTGCACATAACCACTGGCACCAAGTCAGTTCTCTGGGACTTTTCCAACATTCGTCTCTGTATTGAATTTTGTTCGTATTCCTGAAACAGAGTGGCTACTGAAGTCAGGAACTAGAACTGCTGGAACATACCTTTGGAAGCCGCTCTGCTGCTTGGTAGAGGAAAGGTAACTGCCAGAAGTTCAGATGCTGGGTCACATGCTAGTTTTTTTTTTATTCCGTCTGATTTTTTCTTTTTAAAGAGGGGCTTGATTTACTGTCCCTTTTGTCTGTTAAGGCTCTTCTTGGGCTCTTAGAAAAATGAGCCATTTAATGGTACCAGCCATGAGGGTCCAACTTGAAATCCTGTGAGAGCTGTCCCATCAGTCCTGGTCATGGGACCCGGATGGAAGACTGTACAGCTGAAGAGGCGGGGCTGCCAAGCAGGCAGGCAGATGGTTCTGGTGTGGCATGTTTGTTCAAGTGACCTGAATGTGCTTCCTCTTTGGGGACCTGTTTTAAATGCACATGCTAACACCCCATAATCACCCGCTTAAATTCAACCAAGGAAGAGTCAGGAGATTCAAATTCACAGTGTCTGTGATTTGGCCACGCTGCCCACACACACATCAGGGTCTTCAGTCAGAGATGCTAGCGTGTACAGTAACACTCACATTGCACATGGGAGCCGAGTTGCTGCTGCTGGGGGAACTGCAACTTTGAAGTTCCAGACTCTGATGTGATTAAAGTCTCAGACTTAAAGTCCCTCTGTGTGTGGTAACTTTTTCTCTTTGTTTAAACACCGAACTGAAAATAAAAATTGATTTAGATTGGGGATGGGGTGGAGAAGCAGATCATAAAGGAAGGAGACCTCTTGCAAACCACATGTCACTGTGTCACATCCTTAAATGCCTCAGGAAGTGAGAGATGACAGACCCCTGACCTTTTCACTCTCTCTTTGTACTCACAGCCGTTCCCCGCCCCTACCCTGCCCCCAACACACATACCACCCCACAACCCGCCACAGAAGAGGACTCTTACACTTGGCTGTGTTTCATTGACCTAGTGGTAATCCTGATGGGGAAATAAGAGTTTATGTACGCTAGGTACTCTTCTTAGCCAAGATTCAAGGTTGAAATACTTGGGATCGTTTAGTAGGTTTCTTAAAATTGTGGCTGGTAAACGTTTGGTTCTTTGCCTCTATGTTGCTGATGAAAGAAATATGGGGAAAGGGAAAGCAGAGTTTGTGGGTCATTTCCTCTTTAGAAAGTTGCCATTAAAATTCTAGATCGATTGATATACCAGTCATGGAATTGACTTAAAAAAAAAACAGCAACCACAAAACCAAGAAATTTTGTGCCTGGGAGTTTAAGATTTCTTGGCCACAGAAATCATAGGGTCAGCTTTCTTTTTGAAAGAAATCTTGTTAGGTACGTTTGTGCTTGTGTATGTGTGCGCTGGTATTTGTGTGTGTGTATGTATGAGTAACATACGCAAACACATATGTCAGGAATCCCTTCTGGGGGTTCCCTGGCAGTCCAGTGGTTAGGACGCTTTCACTGCCGTGGGCCGGGGTTTGATCCCTGCTCGGGGCACTAAGATCCCACAAGCTGTGTGGTGCAGCAAAAAAAAATAAAATAAAATAAAAGAATCCCTTTTGTTTTTTTGTTTTTTTTCTTTAACGTTGAAAACCTGAGGTATCATCCCGATACTTAGTTTTACAGGTTCATGGAACCCCTGTAACACTTTTTCCCCTCATAAACGGCACGATCTCTTAATATTTGAGTGTCTGTGATGTGCTGTGTGCCTGCCATGCTCTATCCCATTTGAGCTTTATGGGACCCAGTGGGAGAGGTGGTGAAGCCAGATTTTGTCAGTCTCCATGGTGTGACAACTAATAAATAGAAGAGGGAGAATTGGAGTGCCCAAGTGCAGTGCCTTTTTTCCACCAGCCCTCTACCAACCTGTGGATCCTGTCCTTGGTAATCCCTGCAGGATGCAGGGTGAAAGCTAGACCCCTGGTTCTTAGGTTTTTTTTTTTTTTAAACTGTAGATAACACTACAGTTGTGATGGGAGGAGAGCGACAGTAGGGCTTGTGACAGACTGTATGTAGAGTTTCTGCCTTTTAAAATTCATATTTGAAAATGAGAAGAACAACACACAAGCAGCTTCTGCTGTTTGCCTTTATGTCTCCTTTCCCCATTTCCCCATCCGTGTTCAGGGCCACAGGTGACAAGGGAATGGGCAGGTAAGTCAATGGGAACTCCTAGCAGGTTTTTCTACCTCTCAGCACCATTTCAAGGAGATGGAATGGAACTGTGATGGCTTAACTCTCTCTCTTCATGTCATAAGTCAGCAGAGCTATGAATTCGTTTGTCTTCAAATGTATTATATACACTGAGTACTTTATATGGAATTCTCAATTTATTGGTCAAATCCTGAAATACACACTGTATGTACCTAATATTGGCTGCAGCAGTGTCATCTTGTTAATTTTTTTTTTTTTTAATATACTGAACCTACTCTAGCACAATTTTGGGTAACAAGCAAGATTACATTCTGAAGTGGTGGCATCATTGATCTCTAGAACCCCATAAGGTCATGTAGAACGTGTTGAAATGGCAGAACAGAACAAACTCATTGTTCCTAGAATATACTGCTCACTCATTGTAGTTATTTTATCCACAGACAAGATGGGTTTTACAGTCTGTATGCATTATAGATGTCATTGAAGAAGCATTCACCTTTGGTGAAGATGTTACCTTTCCCTTAACTTCTAGCTGAGCGGGTGTAGTAGCTAAGACTTTGGGTTCTGGAATGTATGTCTGTATTTGTGTCTAAATAGATGTATTTTATGAAACCTGGCAACCGTAGCAAATGGCGGTGAAAGGTTTTGTCTGTCATTTAACAGCATTACCACATGGTTGACAGTTTAAATAAGCAGCACTTTATCTTGATGAAGTGAATGCATTTAATTGGTTATCTTGGCCCACCAGGGTATTTGTTGGTCAAAAACTTAATTTTCTTTCTGGATATTTATGTTATTTTTCTTTCTAGATGTTTGTGGGGCATTGTTTTTATAGCTTATATTGAAAACATGCCTTTTCTTTTTAAAGTGGATGTAGTAAAGAGCTCTGTTAATAAAAAAAAATTAAAATAAAAATGGTCAGGCAGAATGACTTTTTATATTTTCCTGTAAAAACAGCCTCAGTTAAGTGAGCCACAATGAGCCGTGATGTATTTCCTCCATCAGGATGGAAAATAAGCCATTTATTATTTCAGGTCTGACTCACAGTGAACCTGCTGACACTGTGATGTTTTAAAAATTGTAATCATAAGGAACAGGTTAGGGCAGAAACTTGGGCGCTGGGCCTAGGATTACCTGCTTATTGCAGTGCTTTACAACTTGGATGCTTTAGGTTTTCTGGTGCAGTGTCCTACACCTCACACACTAAACACCCCCTTGTTGTACAATTACTGCTTGCTGGTTTTAGATGGTGCCAGATAGACAGATGCCTCATCGTAATTACCATTTTTTAATTTCACTGCTATAGACACATATATAGGTTGTTATCTCCTCTCCCCTCCCCAGCATGCGTGTCTTCCTCCCTGCCGTGGGCTCCTTCGTTCACAAGGACTGGGGAGTGAGGTAGGTGGATGCAGTGCATGTGATTGCAAAGCAAACCAGTTACAGCTAATACAGCTATCAAAATTGTCACTTGGTAAGACGTGTGCTTCTTTATCAATACATTAAAATAACAGGATTTAGTGGCAAGTCACCGTAATTTTGAGGTGATTACTCATCGCAAGTAAAAAAATCTTTTGAATTTTGACAGATCCATTTCCATTGGTGTCAAAGTCACAGGTACTGCTAATACTGTGTTGCGCTGCCTGTTTTCATAATTGAAAGAAATGCTAGATTTCAATGATTGGTTAGTAAATATCAAAATGTATGTCCCCCCCCCTCCCCCCCCAATCTAAGTTTCTTAAATCCCTTGAGTTCTATACATAGGCTTCAGGTTAAGAACCCTTGGCCTTGAGGGATTTTTTAAATACACATATATATTTATAAAGTGGAAATTACATCCTTTCAAAAGGAAGTATATCCTTTTCATTTTATAAGACAGAAAGAAGAATATAGAAAGGAAACAAATTAACCTTGTCATGGCAAGCAGAAGGAAAAATAAGCAGTAGATTCTCAGTTTGGTATTCTACCCTCCAGATGACTCTGTTGCGTGATGTGTTTTGTCATCCAAACATAATTTTATTTCAAGTCTACTGAGCTTTAAAAATTACAAATGATAATGATAATTAATTAAATTGGAGTAGTTTTAACAACATCGGGGGGACTTCCCTGGTGGCACAGTGGTTAAGAATCCACCTGCCAGTGCAGGGGACACGGGTTCCATCCCTGGTCTGGGAAGATCCCACATGCCATGGAGTAACTATGCATGCATGGGAGTAAGCCCGTGCACCACAGCTGCTGAGCCTGTACTCTAGTGCCTGTGAGCCACAACTACTGAGCCCTCGTGCCACAACTACTGAGGCCTGCGCACCTACAACCTGTGCTCCGCAACAAGAGAAGCCACTGCAATGAGAAGTCCGCGCACCACAACGAAGAGTAGCCCCCGCTCGCCACAACTAGAGAAAGCCTGTGCACGGCAATGAAGACCCAATGCAGCCAAAAACAAACAAACAAATAAATAACAAAAACAAAAAAACAATAACAATGTCGGGGTATGTGCTGGAATAAGCAAGTGCCTAAATTAAAGGACGTTTACGTTGAGTGCCATTGTTTAATGTTACCCTGATTTGGAGGGCCTTTAAAAGTATTAAGAAAAAAATCAGTGTTTTTAACATTTATTCCAGCTGACGGCTTTAAAGCAGCCTTTAAAACATTTTTAGTACCTGCCCTGAAAGATACATGTATTCCCTTCCCATCTATCTGTAGGATCTATCACATGAGCTGAAAATTATCTTTACTAAATTAATGGTGATGGTGACAAATCTTACTGCTTTGAAGGGAGAAGGGGGCATTTCATGAGATTATACTGAAAGGATACATTTTTCTCTCACTTATATCTACCATAAGAATTAGTGAAGCACTTGGAGATGACACTTTAATTTGGAGACAGGTTCTTTTCTGAAGATAATTCAAATAAGAGATGGCCTCAAGAAATTAGCAAAATGGAAGTAAAAGAGAATAAGTCAGTTTCTACTTATGCTAATATTTTCTGCTTAGGCAGATACTCTGAGGAGATGCAGTATTGACAGATAACCATAAGTATGCATTCTTGGCTTGAAGGATAGATGAGACATTGTGTCAGCCAGCTTTGCTGCATAACAAATCACCTCGACGTCTCAGTGCCATACACGTATAAGCATGTATGCTTATACATCTTGCTCACATGTATGAAGTTGCCTAGGGCAGCTCACTCTTTCTCACTCTGAGGCCCAGGCTGGAAGGGATACGTTCTTCTCAGGATGATGTCAGATGCACAAGAAGGGGAGCCTTACTGCGCAAGTTCACTTCCAGCCTCTGTTGGCCAAAATAAGCCATATGGGCAAGCCTGAAATCAGGGAGGAGAGAAGTGCACTTTAGCAAGGGGCCATGGAAATAACCACACCGGAACAATTGGGACCAACAATTCTATTTACCACAAATTCGAAAAATGCTGGCAGCTGGAGGAAGCATTTGGTTGTGAGATTATGTGGTGCTATTTTGTTGCCTTTGGCTTTTGTTCTTCCCTGTGCCCCCAAGAAACACCAGTTCAGCTTTTCATATGACCGTGATCTGAATTTAACACATCACAGGGGACACGTTACTGTCAGGTGAGGGCAAGACAGAGGAAGAGAATGGAGCTGAGACAGGAGATCTCGATGCTAAGTCAGGTTTAGCTGTAACCTGTTGGAAGACCCCAGGCAGTTGATGTAATTTGTCTTGGGCTGCTTTGTTCTGTAAAATGAAGTTGTTGGGCTAGTCTGTCTCTGTAGTTACTAACATGACTAGAATTGAGATTTCGTTCCCTGTCTGTAACTGCACGTTTCATTTATTGGCACCACCAGTGAGTGCACCTTTATGTTGCCATGTGTCATAAGGGTATAAAACTTGGGAAACACCCAAGGGCAACAGAATGACTTTAAGTAGCCAAAGGAGGTTAAATACTGGATGAGAATAAAGGCACCGAATGTGTAGTTACTTACTATCTATGTGTATTGTACTAAAAAATGTGGACTAGTTACTGAATGCTGTATTGGGCGGTTATAGACTCCCCCAGTAGGCTCTCAATTCCCTGAGAGTGGAGACAATGCCTAATCTATCTTCCTCCCTCCCTCCCTCCCATTCTCTCTCTCTCATCCATTCATTCATTTGTAGTGCCTAGTACAGTGCCTGACATGTAGTAGAGCACATTTGGAACAAATGGATGAAGTAAAGAAGCCTCAAATGGGAAATTAGTGAAGGCGTAGCCTAAAAGTGTCTCCAAGAAGAATGTGGGTTTTCTGCACTCACATGTAGTAACTAGGATGGACAGATGTTCACCTCAGGGCATTTGGAATGTTACAGGAGTCCGAGGATTGCACCATTGCTGAGACGTCATATACTCTCAGACTCCTTGCTCTGTCCCTGGCATTTTACTAGGCACTCAGGGTGCAGGACAAAGCAACATAGTCAGTGTCTTCCGGTTTTTCTGGAGTTGCAGCACCACGTGCCTCCTTCTGTAACAGAAGCCTGGACATGGCGCAGGGGAGATGTGCAGGAGGCAGCAGTGCAATGTGGCTCTAAACCAGAGAGCTCTGTATTTGCTCACATACTTGCAGATGTTACCGTCATCCCTAAAAACAGTCCTATATAGAACAAAAAGCCACATACTACTAGGTTAAGATGTTTATTAACTACTATTAAGATGTTTATTAACTACTATTAACTACTAGGTTAATAAAGGCACTGCATCTCCTGAAGGAGGGACAGGGAGCTCTTGGGAGAAACTTGAGGGCTTTATGGAGAGCCTCTGGGAAGCATGAAATGACACAACACATTTTGGGAGCCCAAGTACAAAGGGAGTTTGAAGGGAGAGGGCAGGGTGGAGTAAGGCTGCAAAGGCAGGCAGGGTCAGATCTGAGAGTGTTACATGAACTTGATCTTTACCTGATGGAAAGAGGAAGCCAGTTTTAAGCAGGGTCAGGGATGCGATCAGATGTGCTTTTTTAGAAAGTGGGGAATAGGAGTGGCTGCGAGGAAATTGCATTGTCAGGGATGCAGGACCCTCAGGTGGCTTGGGGATGATGAAGGAACAGGGGACACCTGCCAAGTAGAGTCTCCCAGGGGCAGACTTCCACTTCCATAGCCTTCCTCAGTCCCTGTTGGCACCCTGCCTCTCTCCCCGCCCTTCCAAAAAATAGAGAGCATGATGTGCAGTCTTTTTTTTTTTTTTTTTTTTTTGCGGTATGCGGGCCTCTCACTGTTGTGGCCTCTCCCGCTGCGGAGCACAGGCTCCGGACGCGCAGGCTCAGCGGCCATGGCTCACGGGCCCAGCCACTCCGCGGATGTGGGATCTTCCCGGACCGGGGCACGAACCCGGGTCCCCTGCATCGGCAGGCGGACTCTCAACCACTGTGCCACCAGGGAAGCCTTGCAGTCATTTTAAAACCTTTTCTTTCACTGACAGAAGCTGCTGTACTGCTTCTGAAGTGTTGCTAGGCCTTGAAATCGTCTGTTTTAGACTAGATAGCTTCAGGTGACAGGATGGGTGTGGTGTGGTCTCAGTGTTGAAGGATGATATAACCTCAGTTTGGTAAAACGTCAACTTGGGGTGTTTGAAAACCACCTTGGTCACCAAAGTACGGCTGTTATTTTGATCTTCAGTTTTTACATTTGCTTCATCTTGCTATCTAACATTTGGAAAAAAATGTTTTTTGCAATATTTTGGTTAGGTAGAACATGGCTTACAGTAAATTCCACCACGTCATTGTGTCAGAATATCTTTTATGTTGGTCCCAGATTTGTTGATATTTTTATTGCTCGGTCCATGTACATCTTCTAGATTATTAGGTTCATACTTACTAGCTTTAAACACTCGTCAGCTGATATTAAGAGGCATCTCTTAGCGGTTAGTGTTGGCGCCACTGTTGGTGTAATTTGTGGCATCCTTCCACACACTAGTTGGTTGTTTTTGCCAGCCTGCATCTCCATTGATCACCAGTGGTATTATTCCTTCGCCTTGTGCAGCCGGTGATGATACAGCTTCTGCCTTAAGAGGCTAACAACTAGTCAGGGCTTAGATAGCTGCTGGTACACAGATATTAAGGGCAAGTGACGGGAGAGAAATGTAAAAGGGAGTACTGGGGTTTCAGGGGCTAGAAAGTTCACATCGGGTTGGAAGCACCAGGAGAAGCATGGCCCACGCTTAAGATGCGTGCAGAAGTGTGGGTAGAATTTCAGCGGGCTGACACTACTTTTGGGCCAGTCAGGGAGGAGATTCAGGGTGGAAGCAGCCTGAACACAGGGATGTTGGTGGGAGAGGGTCGGCATGTTAAGGTAATTGAGAAGTGTAGTGTAGTTGGAGATGGATTACTGGAGATAATGCTGGAGTGGGGACCTTGTCCCCATCATTTGTAATTGAGAGCTGGGAGCTATTGAGAAGGGAATTTTTCATATGTGTATTGCTAACAATGATGCTGTTAATTAATTTTTTAATTGCCAATTATGGTAACCTGGACTGCTTGGATTTGTGACTGAGCATCTGCGAACAGATTGGAATTATCTTGGAAATACCCGCTTATTCCCTGGTCAGGGAATAAAATGATATGATCACGCAGTGAATTTTAAGAGTTTTATTTTTCTATTTAGTCATTTACTCCTGTAGTCATGTACTGGTGACTGACTTTTAGTATCTTTTTTTCTACAGTATGTCGTTTTGCTCACTAAAAATGAGGACTGGATTACAGTTTATCAAGCAATATGTATATTAATTATCACGCTGGAAATTTTGAGTTACCAATTTTGCCTACCTAAGCATGTTAAAAGGACTTTGACATAACTGAGCGTAATTACTTTTCCTGGGGACGCCAGTTCCTTTACTATTACAAACTCAGAGTGCACATTTCAAAGTTTTACAAAAATGTCAAATCTCATTTTTAAAAAATCACGCTTTTTTGAGCAAATGACAAAGAACATTACTACCCAGTTTTATTTGTTTTTTAATAAATCAAGAAATACATACCAATTTTTAAATTTTGGAAACAAAGACTTCAGGTCTCTATGGTGTTTAATAAATGTGATTATTCATAGCAAAAACTGCATTCCTGAAGCAGTTTAAGAACCAGGAGAAAGAGTTTGTGTCAAATAGGAACCAGCTGGATTTTAGAAGGAAGGCGTTAACATATAGCTGTTTTGCTCTCTATTATGTTAAGTAAATACACTTTAGGTTTCTGTCTGCAAAAAAAATAACATCTTAACCTAGTAGGATGTGGCTTTTTGTTCTATATAGGACAGTTTTTAGGGATGACGGTAATATTTGCAAGTATGTGAGCAAATACAGAGCTGTCTGGTTTAGAGCCACATTGCCTGTTACGACATTTCTAAAGAAGAAAGTTTCCAGCAGAGAAAGGCTGGTGGTGATTAAGTAGCGTTACCTTTCAGTATCTGCAGTATAGACTGTGTGTCTGTCGCCTTTTCATCCACACTGGCGTCTTGGTGTCCTTGCCTACTACCAGTATGACACTGGGCTAAAGGCCTCTGAATCAGTTCTAATATAGAGAGCACAAAGGAAAAGAACTGTGCTAAGAGAACTCCGTAAAGACCATACCATGTATTCCAAAGCCGAGGAGAGTTAAAAAAAATTATCTGGCACCCAGCTAATTATGAGATAATTGGGTTACACGCGGTCATATGTGCACGTTAATTAGCATGTACGTACACGCACATACATATACAATATCATTATTCAGATTTTCCAGAAGGTGGACTTGTAGGAACAAGTAACATTCAACTCTTAACACATTTAATGTGTTAATATTAGTACTTCTTGGGTGGCAGGTTTTTTTGTTTTTTTTAAGGAAGTGAAACATTTCAAGTTAATTCAGTCGCATTTAACAGAAATCAAGTGTTAAAAAAAAAAAAATCCTGTAGTCTTCCCTGTCTTTACCCCTATCTGGCAGATAAACGTTTAGGGTACACTTTGGTGGTGGCACCAGCATCCGCGGGAGCAGCTCTCCTGGTTGACCGGCGCTTCACCAGCACACGTGAACACAGGCTCTCCATTCCCTCCGTGAAATACCCTTCCTGGTGGAATGCCTCTCTGGCTGCTTATGCTACCCTCCAGTACACAGGCTTAGTTGTGTTTTTCTTGGAACTCATTTGTGTTTTTTCAGACATGTTTGTGCAGTTGTAGTGCTTTCCCAATTAATAAAAAATTAATTAAATGTTAAATGAATCCATTCAAGTGAATGTGAAATAATTATCTTTAGGAAAACTAAGTTGAATACTTTGGAAAGACTTAAATTGCTGATAAATTAGGTGTGGTCAGACCCTGTAAAAAATTAGGGGGAAAGCATGAAGAATTCTGTAGTTGGGATTGCTGCGTGCAGTGGTTGGGTAAATTCCTGTACTTTAAAGAAATCAACGTTGTAAATCTTCAGTGACGATGCATTGTGGGTTTATAAGAAAGACTGGACCTTGTCTCTCTATCTCAAGCACATGTACATGTATTTATTTTAAGTTTTAATGTTTAAGCCCTGTATATCAATTTTTAAAAACTCTGTACTTTAACTTTCCCTTTTTTAAAATTAATTGGCCAGCTAGGGTTTTGATCTGGTTTGGATTGTACTGGGTAACAAATAGTTTTTTAGCCTAATGGTCAGTGGCATTAAAAACTTCGACCGCCAAAAGCCACATCTGTTTGGGATATGTCTTGTTTCTCTTCATTACCTTGTGTTGGAGTGACAGATTACCTCAAGAACGTGCTGGGAAAGTCTGAAATGCAAATAAAAGGCATAGGCATAGTAAGAAGTTCAGAGGCTAGAAGGATTATTGCCAATGCCTTAAGGTAAAACTGGGGAAATGGCCCTAACAGTGGTGTAGCTGCTGAGTGACTGAGGCAGTGAGTGGGTGAGCGTGTGTGGTGTGTACTTGCGGGTGGGTGTTCACATTCATCCCTTACTCATCCTGCACAAAATTGCCTCTCCACTGGGACCTTGAACTCTGTATCAGTTTTATGGTAGTGTGAGTGAGGTGCAGAAGATTTTGCTTATGAAGTAGATGAGTTTGGTAGTGCGGTTTTGGGCTTTGTTTTGCATTTGGGACCATCTTTACTTCTGTCAACTAAAAAGGATAGATTGTTAATCTACTCACAAATCCTGGAAAAGCCTTAAAATGATTGCCAATTAGTAGCCAAAGGTGTGGTGTGTTAGGGGCTATGTAAACCATGCCTGCTAGATAGAATGCTCTGTGTTGGGATGAAATTAAAACAACAGTTCCCCCCCCCCCCCAATTCAAATGATTTTGTGTGGAAAAACATGAGCATTAAAAAAGCTCTGTTAGGGCTTCCCTGGTGGCGCAGTGGTTGAGAGTCCGCCTGCCGATGGCAGGGGACACGGGTTCGTGCCGTCCGGTAAGATCCCACATGCCGCGGAGCGGCTGGGCCCGTGAGCCATGGCCGCTGAGCCTGCGCGTCCGGAGCCTGTGCTCCGCAACGGGAGAGGCCACAACAGTGAGAGGCCCGCGTGCGGGGTGGGGGGTGGGGGAAGCTCTATTAGCAATTGAAGGTAAGTATCTCTCCATTGGTGTTTGAAATAATCTTTTATATCGCTTGTATGGATTTTATTCTCTTATATTTATAACATGTGCATTGGTTATGCATCTTCCCCCATCCTCCACATTTAATCCCTAAGGGATCTGTATTAATGAGTTTTATGCTTTGAACTTAAAAATTGCTTCTTGTCCTCAAAAGTGAGACTGGGGAGAAAGAGAAGGAAGGCTTTTCAAATTTCCTTTGAAAGCTTTTATTTATCTCACATACCTATTCCTTTTGAAAATTTCTCTGTGTACAGCAGCCTTAGGTTTTTGCACATGACCAATTTAAATGCCAGAGAGTATGTGCAGATTCACTGTCCCTTGGTCGGTCATGTCCGCGTTCCTTTGCTCAGATTCATCTTCAGAGTTAGGGAGGGGAAGCACAACCTGCCTACACTTAAGGCATAGGTTGGTCATTTAATTTGCACTTAGTTAAAAAAGAATTTTGACAGAAACTGTATGTAATTTGTTCCTGCCATGATGGAACTAAAAATTAACTAAAAAGAAAACCAGAATGCCTGTCTTTTTGCAAATGTCTATGTGAGTTTTTCTGTGTGCTCTGAAAGCTATATGTGTGTGTGTGTGTGTGTGTGTGTGTGTATAATTTCATTATTAGTAATAATATATGTACCTCTGTAGGGTTCCAATTACCTTACTTTTTAATCTCTAATATTTGAAAATGTAGTTAGATCTTCTACTGGTACTAATTTTAGATTACATAACAGGTCTGAACTGAGGATCTTTGATGATACTTCTATTTCAAAGTATTTTTCAAATGAAGATATTAATGATTAAGCTGTACTTGTACAAAGATACGCCTGGTTGTTGCTCTGTATATAGCAAAGCAAAGGTGTTATTCTTAACATGTTTGAAAACATGTGCCAAAAAGTGAAAGTCTGACAAAAAAGCCATGCAGCCACTGAGAATTTTAATGGGAATTTCAAAATCATATTTTACTGAAGTGTCAATGTTTAGTGTGTTGGGCAGTTCAGAAGAGTGATTTGTTCAGATTTGCTAGGAGACTTGATGAGAGGTAATTTGACTTTAAATTTGTATTTATAATTTAAAAAACATAATCATAAAAAAAAACATAATCATAAAAGAAAACTTGAAAAATAGGGAAAAGAGCCATATTTCTTTTTTTTTTGCCATATTTCTTTAATGAAAGAAAACAATGTTTTAGCAGTGTTCCCCTTTTCTATGCAGTATCTTAAAAATCACTGCTTAATGCTATGTATAAGCTTGCCAACTTGCTTTTGATTAATAAAGTAAGTTTAATCAGGGAATAATGTAAAATACGATCATTGGCAGCGTAACTGGAAGTGACTTGAGCAGATAAAAATCAGCTTTTTTAAAAAAATCTTTTACTCCCAGTACTGTTTTTTTAAAAAACATTTTTATGTATTTTATTTATTTATTGCTTGCTTGCTTGTTGGGTCTCAGTTGCGACACACGGGATCTTTGTTGTGACACACGGGATCTTTGTTGTGGCGCACGGGCTTCTCTCTAGTTGTGGTGCGTGGGCTCTCTCATTGAGGCGCGCGGCCTTAGTTGCCCCGCGGCATGTGGGATCTTAGTTCCCCCACCAGGGATCGAACCCGCATCCCCTGCATTGGAAGGTGGATTCTTTACCACTGGACCACCAGGAAAAGCCCCCTAAAAATTAGCTTTAAATCAAAAGCTAAATTCCTCCTTTCATATTATCTGTTGTCATCGTTTAGAGAAAAGAAACATACCTTACCTTAGGAATTCTCTCTTAATATCTCCTGAAGACTGGGCTTTAACAAACAAATTTACCAGCTGTCATCTGGTGAAGGGGGAAGATGAATGCAGAGAAGGAAGACGGGGGATTGAGCTGTGACCCATGCCTGTGGGATAATTTTATACCTCGACTAGACCCACCTCAGGCTCATGCTTACAAGCACCATTACCCTGCAGACATTGATTTCAGCTTTTCTGTTTTTCTGTCTCTTTTCAGCTTTTATTTGTAGTAGATTTCTTCATGAAAGACCACTGTTGATTGGTTGTTAATCATCTAAACATTGGTTGTCATGATGACTAGGAAGTCTAAATAAAAATCTATTAGCTTCAATTTGGACAGAAATGTGAATGCCCAGTTTAGTGGATTGCCTTTATTTATTTATTTATTTTTTAGTGGATTGCCTTTAAATCATCATTGGTGATACGTGAATCGAGTTAGAGTTTCGCATATGATGAGCACCTTAGGAGTAAATTAGACAGTTTGAAAGCCCCGTTAACTCTTTCAGAGCACTAAGCTACTATTTAGTTCACCCAAACAATAATTTACTAAGTTTAGCATACCCAGACAGTAATTTGCAAAGTAATACCTTGAAGATGCTAGAAAGAGTTAATGAAGCTTCTGAAGTACCTTGCACTTCCTTGGAGAATCTAATTTCAGCATTTACAATGGTTATACTTGAGAAAAAGATCTTTAAATTGAGTGCCTGTTGCAGGAATTGCTGCTAAACGTATTCTACCATCTTTAGGTTTTTATCCTACTCCTGCCCTATTCCTGTCCTTGTTTTGCATACTCTTTTTTCTTCTTTCCTGTGAGTATCCCCCAAGGTACAGTCCTGTACCTCCTGCTGTTTCTTGGTCTCCTCTCTTCTCACTGGCTTCAGCTGCCTTGATTCAAAGACATGGGTTTCCGGACACCGTTTAGCTCTTGCTGTCCTGTTCTTCATCTCCCACGCGACATCTTCGCATCTTTTTTTGCTGAGCTTTAGTCTCATTTGTCAACCAGCTGGTGACCAAATGGCCTTAAACTTAACTTATTTTCCTCTCTTAAAACTGGTTTCCCCTCCTGACTAATTTATTTTTAGAGTAGCGCCTACCACTCTTCTTTCAGTAGTCTCGTCCTGGAGCTGTGGAGAAGACTCCTCCCATCAGCGGCAGCCCCTACAGTGGAGTGGCAAGTGCAGGCTCGCTCCCTTTGGAGTTTCTCCTCCCTTCCCTTCCCTTCCCTGTGGTCCTTACCATCTCGTACCTGGATCACTACACTGGGCTTGTTGCTTCCAGTTTCCTCCTCCTTCACTCTCCTCTGGGTGAGCTGAGACATCAAATTCCTTGACATGTCACTTTAATTATATCATTATATCATTCATCCCTTTAAGCACCTTCACACACTCTATTGGCATTCAAGGCCACCCACCATCTTTCCAACTTCCTTTCCTATGAACTCCTCTAGCAGCTCCCCCTTCCATGTTCTAGGGCATTCTCCTCCCTCATTCTGTTCCCCCAGCAGGGCATTCCCTTTCCCTATCCACACTAGATAGATCCTTCTAGAACTACATTCTGCACAGTTTCATTTATATGAATTTCAGTAAACAAGCAAAACTAGTATATCTCCCAGAAGTCAGAATAGTGGTTAACCTGTGGGGAAGGGGCTGCTGACTTGGTGGGGCACGGGAGCCTCCTGCTGGGGTGCTGGCCATGACCATGACCACCGTGGTGGGTGGTTACACGGGGGTGTACAAATGTAAAAATTCACTGAGCTGTACGCAGCAGATTTCAGTGTTTGGCTACGTGTAAGTTGAACATCAATAAAATGTAGGCTAAAACATACCCACCTTACAAGGCTGCAGTACGGCTTAAATTCAATACCGTATTGAAAATGCTGAGGACAGAGTCTGGCATGTGGGGAAAATCCCATTTCTTTCAGTGAGAAGAAAGTTGTCATTCTCACTCTGAATTGTATAGCAAATATTCCCCAGCAAGACTCATTTGGCAAGTAGTTTTGTCTTGGAGACATGTTTTGTACCTTCTTCACTTGAATTGCCATGTTTATTGCTCAGTTGATATTGTTGATATCGTGTGGATACCTGCTTTTATTTTTGTTTATTGTGTACATTCTTGATCATCAGTAGAAATAGTGACAGTACGGTGTGTCATGGAAAGCTTATGGTGAATTTAGAGATTTTCTTTTTTCCCCTCAAACATTGCACACAGTTAAAAAGAACTTTGAGTTTATTTTGAAAGTATTTCACACAACAGGCTTAAGATTGGAGTTCTTTCCCTGAGTATTCTAGTTACCAGGGAAGCATCCATAAATGGGCTTATGGGAGGGCATATTACAAGTCAGTATAAGGAAGAGTTTTTAGCAGAGCTGTTAAAATGGGTTTAAATGATTTTTAAATAAGAAACCATCTTCTGAGATGGTGGTTAGCAAACTTCAATATGTGTATGAATCTTACATACCTGGGGATCTTATACAGACATAGGTTCTGACTCAGTGGGTCTGGGGTGAAGCCTGAGGTCCTGCATTTGTAACCAGTGCCTAGACGATGCTGCTGGTCTCCAAACCACACTTCGAATAGCACAGAGTCAGGGGTATATTCAGGTTTAGAGATGTGACATTTTTAAGGGCAAAATAAGAACAGCTTAGCCCATAAAAACCACTCCTCAAATTTGGGTGGTTAGTGGTCACGTGAGCCACGTTTGTGTAAAAATATTCCTGAAAGAATCCATTCAAGAAAGTATTGACTCTTTCTTTTAAAGTTTTGGTGTTACAGGATTTTTGTTTTTTCGTGCTAGTGGGCAAGACTGGTTGATTTCATTAGTTTGTTTTTGTTCCCTCTTGCAAATAATGTTGTATCAGTGGAAATGGTTGTGAATTCAACCAGAATTTTTAGGCGAAGAAATTGAGAAATAACTCGGAATCATTTGTGAGTTCCCTTCCTTAAAAACAAAAAAAACAGACAAACTAGAAAAGTATCACCACAGGCCACAGCCCTTGCCTGTTTGTGACTCTGCTCCACGCACAGTACTTGGCGGGATCACCACTGCTGTGCCCTGTACCATTTGAAGAGCCAGCTTCACTACTTCATACTCTGCCACTTGTGTGGTAGATTTCCGTCTCCTTCTCTGAACGGCGGGGGCCTCTTTTATCCTATTGTTTGCTTTTGCTGGTCATATTCTTGACTCACTACACAATGATTTTATACCCTGTCAAGTCTTCAACCTCTGTCAGCCTGTGATTTGAAACGGAGAAAAATCCAAGTTACAAATTGAAGACGCGACCTGACCCTTTGATGTTGGGAAAGCGGTGCTGTCAGAATACTTGTCCCCAGCGCTGCTCCAGCCCTGTCTGTCCGCCCGCCCGCCCGCCCGCCGTAGCAGGGTGACAGGAGGAATGTGGCTCTGCCTGCTGGCTCCCGGGCACATTCCTTTCTGTTTGGGACTGAAGTACCAGACGCTCATTATTAAATTACTTAGCGGAGATTTTGTAGCACCTCTGATGCCTTTGAAAAGGCCCTTTCAGCCAGAGAAAGGGTGTGTGGGCAGATGGAGGGAAAGAGCAGCTTTCACACTGGTGAACAGGCCCTCAGACGGTGCTCGGGATGCCTGTGAACGTGCCGAGGCTGGCTGTTTCTTTTCAGCTCTGATTCGGCAGAAGAGACTTTCCCAAGCTCGATGGAAGGTTCTTCATAGGGCAGGGCCCTTCCCTCACCGAGGGAAAATGTAGGGTTTCGGCTTCAACCTTGACTCAGCGTTGCCATTTACATTCCAACACAGGAGACCTTGTTTAGGCTATGATTAAGGGCCCACAGATGGTGGGCTGTGGTTTACAGATCCTGATAACTTAGAGCGGGCGCAGCTCAGGCTGATAAAATGGGCTCCAGTGGTCTCCGTCAGAAAGATGTGTGTAACTGAATTACGTAGGTGGTTCTGGAATGTCCTCACCACCGTCTTCCTGGGGAGATCTCTCTGTCTTAGAGAATGAGAGAAGGTACAAAGGCTAGGTGGCCATGAACTTGTCTCGTTTATCTGACTTTGTAAGCCTTTATCTGTAATGATGGTAATAAAAATAGCAGTCCTGAATACTTCACAGGGTTATTGTTGGGATTGAGTGAGATAATGTATGTGGAAAGACTATGGACTTTAAAACAGTAATCACACGCACTTATTTGTAAACAGTGGTCTTCCAGGGTTTTGCTTTGGTAAGTAGCCTTCCTGTGTGATCAGTGCTGAACTCGCAGGGAAAGGCGGTCTAGTCTTTCTCACATGCTGCTGGGGAGACCAGTTGCTGTTGGCTCAGGAAGGACACATAGTGGGGAGATGGGGTGAGGGGACAGGCTCTCTTCCTCCTCTTTGGGGTGCTGTGCTGTCTTCAGACAGAATGAGGGTGAGGGGATGTGGTGGGAAGCAGGGAGGTTTAATGACGAGATGGCATTGGGGACGGTCTTTCTCCTCTGTGTACCGCAGTGCGTAGGTGAGTACATAGAAATCAGGAATTATCAGTGATGTTTAAAAAATTGGTGTGACTATACGTGTTGCTTGCTGAGAACGTAAGCTCGCTGAGAACAGAGGCTGCCAGTGACATGTATGTTTAGTAGAGCGTGGATTGGGGTTGCTCGGCTCAGCTGGAGAAGGTGGCCGTGATGGTACGGGTGATACTTCTGCTGTTGAGCCTCTCTGGGCCGACTGCCGAGCTGCTGGGAGCTCAGAGTACCTGAGCTCGCGGGAACCTCACTCGGTGGCTCTTGTCCTCATTTTATAGTTGAGGAAAAGATTTAGAAGGCTTAAGTACTAGTGACTGTCAGGGTTTTGAGCCAAGATCTCCAAAGCCACATTGCTTCCTAAGCCTAGTTTTAAAAATTTGATTCCTCAAATGTGGAATAGCCCACAAAGACTATAAGACAGTCTTCAGAAAGCTTGCATTTCCACTAAGGCATGTGAGACCGTGGAAGGAAATGGTGTCAGGTGTTAGAGAAATGATTGTATGCCTGGGTTAGAGCAACCCTGCTCCACGGTCTTAGCCCAGGCTTTCCCGTGGGTTGTCACAACAGAAGCCTCAGGACTCCTGGAAAATAACACAGGACCCATTCTGAGTGCAAATGGGGAAGATTAGCTTTCATGCAAAAGAACACATGGTCCATTTGGCCACCCAAGAGGACTTAAATCAGGTTCTATTAACTCTGGCCTTTGCTCTCCCTTTCTTGCCTGACAAACATACAGGCTATGGTTTTTTTCCCCCCAAACCCGGAGCCACTTCTGTTGTATTAAATAATCACAATGCCGTGTACTGAATGCTTTTATGTTTACTTGTTGGACTTGGAACCCGCCCCCCAAGAAAAAAAAAGTTATGTTGACATTTCTGCAGAGCCTGTCACTCACCAGAAGGAAAAAGACTCACATGTCACTGTTTTATAGCCAGCGATCCAAGTTGTGAGATAAACATGCCTTGAAATGTGGTTTTCATACCTCATGTTGTTTTATGGCCTTGCTGCCTGAAGTATGGTCCATAAACCGGCCTGGTGGCATCAGCATCACCCAGGAGCTTGTTAGAATCTCAGGCCTGACCCTAGGCATCTGGAATCAGAATCTGCATTTTGATAAGATGCCTGGTGATTCCTGTGCAAATTTAATAGCAGAAGCACTGGATTTTATGGTACTCACTGCCCTAAGTTAACGGTTAAGCTTATTGAATAGAGGTTTTTTTTTTCCTTTTCTACAAAGCCTGTTTCAAGAATATAACCTTATATTTTTAGAGCCAGGCCCTAAAGAACAGAAGTCTCGAGTATAGCTGTTTAGCACCAAAGGGGCATTTTGCCATTTCTAGCAAAGTCTGACATTTATTAAACCTCTTAATCACTCCATCTCAGTTTTCTCCATTTGTAATGCAGAGTTGCTAGTGTTCCTTTATTTGGGGAGAGGAGTTGACCTTGGCTTCTTAAGAGTATAAAAACCACAACCCAGTTACAGATCTCTCACATAGGTACCACTGAAGATTGAAGCCCGTAACCAACCGTATGGTCCAGACGGCCCCTCCCCCTGCTGCACACCTCTTCTGCTGCCCTCTTCTTTTTTTTTTTTTGTGGTACGTGGGCCTCTCACTGTTGTGTGCTGTCTGGAGCACAGGCTCCGGACCCGCAGGCTCAGCGGCCATGGCTTACGGGCCCAGCTGCTCCGCGGCATGTGGGATCTTCCCGGACCGGAGCATGAACCCGTGTCCCCTGCATCGGCAGGCGGACTCTCAACCACTGCACCACCAGGGAAGCCCTTGCCGCCCTCTTCTTGTGCTCTTCCTTGGAGGGGAGAGTGTGAGGTACACACGTAGAAAGGTGGTCCACACCAAGCCGTTTGAACCTCTTCATTCATTGTCCACGCATCTGCCTTCTCAGCGGTGGGACTAGCAACCCAGGCCTGATTCCTGTCGCTTCCTGGCTTTGTGCGCACAGCCTCAGTTTCCTCAGCCCCGAAATGAAGGCGTTAGATCCTGACACCCCGGAGATCCTCACCAGCCCATTTCCACTGCCTGCAGCCAGCTCTTCATGACCCGGGGCCGCTTCTGCCCCTGCACTGCTGACATCCTCCTTTCTGCTGAGTGCCTTGCCTTCTGCTTGGCTCCTGCTGCCCTCATGGGCCTCCTTAAACTCCAGAAGAGCGTAGCGGTGACCGCGTGGGCTTTTTGTGCGCTGTCCATTAACTGCTCAAGGACTCGGAGGTGAACTTGTGAGTGTATTTGAATGTATATTACTGCTCACTTGATAATGGTGCAGCTCTCTTGGGGGCCCTTCAAACAGAAGACACCCCTGTATGAAATACTATCTCTTTATTCCCCCATTTTTAGCGAAGAGGGTTCCCTAAATCCTTTCCAAATTCAGAGGAATTAGGAAATCTTGGATCACTTTAGTATTAACTAATTGTGGGTTGTTGTCAAGTGAGCCTTTGTCTAAGAGGATCTCATTAGGCAGTGCTCTATGATGGTGACAGGGCGGCTTACGATGTCTCGCTAAATGTAAATGATCTCAGAGCCAATTGTTAGGTTTCACTTGAAAGTCTATGAAACATCTAATTAAGGAGCAAAGAAGGATGTCAGAGAAGGATCCAAAGTCCTGAATTTTTGTTATATTGGGGTAGATTTTACTGGAAACTAGAGGATTCTTTATATAATAAGTTGCTGTTTGAAAAAATAGCAAACAACAGAAAGCTATATCTTCACTTTTCTTTACCTGTGGTATAAGTTAGAACCAGCTTATAGGTTGGGATGTCCAGTAGTTTAGTTTGTATTATTTATTACCAGAGTTCAAATCTGAACTTGAAATATTTTTAAAGCACACTGTACAGTGGTAACAGCTTTTCTTTGCAGCATGTATAATTATCTTGCTAAGCTTTTTCATATCACCTAGGTAGAAAACAGTAACGTCCCGGAATGATTGTACACCGGGGCTTGAGACCCCGGAAGTGAACTGTTTTCTAATGACTGTATTATGTGTGTGATCCAGTACAGTACAGTGTGGTTCAGTACCTCTCCGAGCCTTAGATGTTAAATGATCTCATTCAAAATGCCTCCTTCTATTCTTGAGGCATAGTTGGTATTTTATCAGTGTTAAGTTTTATAAACATAACTGCTATGTAGGTGGTGAAATGATTGCTTATTAGATTGGTAATATCGTAAGCCATGTACCTTTTTATTGTGTTTAATAATGTGAGACCCAGAAATGCCCCCAGTATATTTATTTAATATTTCATGGCAAGACGGTAGGGGCCTGCCATCCCTGTTAAGCAGTAAAGTAATACAAGGAATTGGAAAATAGGAATTACGATTATTGAAATTGGAAAGAAGGAGGGAGTAACTTGGATTCTTCTCAGTTATTAGAAGTCTTGTTTCCTGACTGTGCTAAGCACTGCAGAAAGACAGAGTCAGAGCTTTAGTCCCTCGGGAGCTTACATCCAAGGCAGGGGTCACCTGATGCTGCGTTTCCAGTTGTAGAATTGGAGCTATTCAGAAAATGTTCCCGAGGAATGTAGTAATCAGGGCACTCTTCTGCTTTAGTCTTGCTTCTTCCCTGCTTTCACTGCTATTCAAAAACAGAATGTTCTTTGTTCTGGATCTTTGAAATACAAATTGATCTGCTGCTTTTAAAAATTTAAGATAATTCCCGGGAAGGCATTGTAGGCTTAGTTCACAAAACAAATTGTGCAGTGGGCAGGAAGCAACTGGCCGTGTGTCCTGAGTTTTGATAATTTTTTTTTTTTTAATGGAGGGCAGGTACACAGGTTCTTAAATTAGTTTGTCCGTAGCTTAGTAACCTGAGAGCCGTTGGAAGCGGAGATGAAAGTAGCATGAAGATGAAATGAGATGGGGATCGCACACTATGATATATACTCAGCTGGGAAGAGTGAAGCGTACGTAGCTATGGAATGTTGATGGGTGAAGATGCCAATGTGTGAGAATTCAGCCTAATGATTTATTTCACTTAATCTACTTGCAAAGTTTTAACTTATTTACCGAGCTACAGCAACCAAAAATTTCAAATAGTCTTTGCTGTAGTTTTAAGTTATGCGCTGCTCCCAGGAAATAACAAACAGCCGGCAGCCCGCAACACCACGGTGTGCACAGCCTCCTGTTAATTGGAGATTTAAAGTCTCTTCCTAAAAGACGTGGCTAAACAATAAAGTGATCGGGAAGATGATGCAGTCACACCTTGATGTATCTGTCTTGATTCTGACTTAAGGTGAAGTATGCATTGAAACCTCTTATCAATAGAATTTCACAAAAGTCACTGAATGAAAAAGCCTTCAGTGTCAGCTGTTTTCACCCTGAGATGCAGCAGGGCCGCATTCAGTGTTTCTGTACAAGTCGTGTTTCTTTTGGAGATCTTGAAGAGATCAAAAGTTAACCAATCCAGGAGGAAAAGTATTGTAAATTCAGTTTCGTATATGAATTCCTATGACAGTAGCCATGTCAAGGATATGCAGAGACTTTTCTTACTGTTCCCCTTTATTATTCACCTGGTCAGTGTGTACTGAATATCTAATACGTGCCAGGTACCATCCTGGGGACTGGAGACCCACCGGTAGACAATACTCACAAAATTCATGCCCATGCAGTGTTTACAACCCCAGCAGGAGAGACTGCAATAATTGGTACTAGTAATTAGATAAGTAAAGCAAAAGAAGTGTGTCATGGGGCTAAGTGCTCTGGAAAACAGCCAAGCAAGGGAAGAGGGCAGATCCTGAGTTCCAGGGTAGACTTACTAGGGTAACACTTACGCAGACACCTGAAATGGTGAGGTCTTCTTTCAGATCTTTTGAATTTTGTACCGCATACATATATTTTGTACCGCATACATATACTACATATATTAAATATGTATGTACATAATAAATATGTACCGCATACATATATTTCCATATTAGAAATAAATCCTCAGGAAAAGAATATATGGTGTCAACTCTTGGCTATGCTATGTCATTCTTTCATGATCCTGGCCCGAATGGAATCTTTGAACCCAAAGGTGGGAAAAGTCACTGAATATTGGCTTTGTACTTAAGGAGATGCTAGTTTCAGCCGCCTCAATTTTTATATTGAAGGTTTTAATGAGATAGGATGTTTTTGTTATCAGTTGCTGATTAACAAAGTATTCCCAAACTCGGGGGTTTAAAATAACACACAGCCCGTATTTCACAGTTTCTGTGGGTGAGGAATCCTGGGCTCAGTGTAGCTGGGTGCCTGTAGGGGAGGAGATGACACAGGGCCTGAATATCAGGAGGAGAGCCTGTGACATCTTAGAGACCCCTTCCCATGTGGGGGTCTCAGGTACTGTGAATCTCTTCAGACTGGCCTTGAGACTGGAGGGACAGTTGGATGGAAGTACCTTTCTTTCTGCCCTCTAAGGAAGGAGAAGAAACTCTTTCTTCGTTTTTTTTTTTTTCATCCGGTTTTTCAATCAAATATAACACTTATCACAGGGAAACAGTAGTAGTAAAACGATAAAGTGACTGTCCTTTAATGGTTTTACACTTTCTCATTTATACGCCCCTTTGGGGGTTTCCTCTCTCCTCCTCCACTCTGCTCTCTGTCCTACCCAGCCATCCTGGGTGCCCTACCTGGTGGGCCTGCTGGGGAAGGATGAGGTTTCCTATTCTGGGCCTTTGGCTGGCAGTACTAACCTCTTCATCACTCCCTCCACTTCCTGGCTGTCTCTGGCTCAGTTGCTCGAAATTCTTTTACCTCCATCTAGTTTGTAGTTCTGCCCAGTTTGGCCGAAGCTCAGTGCCGGTGATGATTTCTTCTTTTTGTGATGCTTGCCTTCTCCATATGAGCCAGTGTCTGCTGGACCATGGCTTGACCCAGTCATAATGCTCCGTGTCCGGAACGTGGGAACTACTAGGAAACTGTCTACATCAGTGCCATCCCTCAGCAGCAGGCTGCCAACTTGCCCTCTTCCAAAGTCTGCGTTCCCTCTTGGATTTCTCGTTGCTCCCCCTCCGTCCTCCTCACTTGTCGGCAGAAGGGCCTCTTTGATTCTCAGTGGGTTTGCAGAGCAGAAATGATGGACTTCTGATGAACTCCCTGAGTGGCCATCCTCTCTGCCTGGGACTGTAGTCCTCTTGGCCTCCCTGCTCATCCTGCACCCATCAGTCATGCTGCAGCCCCCCAGAGGTCTTCTAGAACCTACGCATGGTGTTTTTAGCAATACCTGCCACCTTGAAAACCAGAAGGGAATAAAAGGAAGAGGGGAGTGGACATTAAGTAAAAGAGCGTTTTGCTGGGCAACTTGTGAAGTGGAATGTTAAATGAAAAACTGCCATGTGCCAGGCAAAATGTTTAGTTAAATTTAAGTCCACTCCACTCCTCAAAAGTAATTTGATTTTCTTTAAAAAAAAAAAAAAAGCCTCACGGAAGGCATTAATATAGTTCTTGGTGTGTTATTTAAACAGGGTTGGCATTTCAGCATGTCTCCTCATTCTCATTGCAATTCCATTCACAGCAAATCTGAGCCAACGTAACAAATCTAGACTGTTGGGATTAACCTACGCTGTGGAGATGGAAAACTCAGCTTTATCTGCTGAATTTTCTGGGTTTGTGCTCTTTTGGGTTCATCTTTAGATTTCTCTAGTTCCGGTTTTGAGTATCTATATTTTAGTTCTGGTTAGGGTCCTACTTGGGATGCAGGTGTGCCTTGTTTTACACTGAGCTTCACAGATACTATGTTTTCACCGGTTGAAGGTTTGTGGCAACCCTCTGTTGAACAAGTCTACTGGCACCATTTTCCCAACAGCATTATTTTTAAATGAAGGTATGTAGACTGAAGGCAATCTCTGTCTCCATTCTGCACCCTTGACAGACAAGTGCTTCTCTCAAACTTGAGTCACTTTAATTCTGGAAGGGGTGGGTATTTGGATAATGGTCATTTTGGAAAGAAAGCTCTTTTAGTAACAGTAGCAGCCAGGAGTTATTATGTAAGAAGGGACCCAGGAGTCTCAGCAAGGAGCAGATTTCCCCATTTGTGGCATTTACGCTCTGGTGTAAATTCCTCTCATAGTGTTTTGTTTGCATCCTTTGGCTTAGATGTTATTAGATGTTACTAGTCTAATCCAGTCCCTTGTTTTGTGAAAACAGGTTTTCTCTTTATCCGAGAGAGCCTCTTCTCTGACATTGTCCTGGAGTAGTCATTCTGGGACAAATGATGGCTTTCGAATCTGTTACATTTTCAGACTTGCTGTAGGCTTGTAAAATAACACCACTGTTACTGGGAAGAGTTGGGCAGGGGCCACGAGCAGTAGGGAGAGGAAGACTGCCACAGGACCAAATTGCAGACTCTTGCTAAAACTTCTTGACTGCAAATTATGGCGGAGAGTAAGACCTCTGTCACTCTCCAAGTTACTGGTCTCTGCGTCTTCACCTTGTTGTTTCCAGGCACCCCTCAGACACCTGCTGCTTCTGCTCTTGTCCAGTCATGCCCTGGTGATCAGCCCCAGAAGTCTGGCGGCTCTTCCTGCCAAATCCGAACAGCCGCGCTGTTCTGAGCACCCGGGAACGGTGGCACTCCTGAGCACCTCTGCTGCTGACATACAGAAGCACATGCCTTCTTTCTTAACTTCCAGGCAGAGTCACCGCGATGGCTTTGAAATGTGTTCTGAAACGGAATAAACTCAAAGGATTCTGTTAATCTATTCTGATTTACTTAGGAAGCAGCAGCGTTCATTATTTGACTTATGTTACTGGTTAATTAACCAGACTAGAACATGTTTCCTTTTTACAAATTGAATGCTGAGGGAGTAACAAAGACCAAATATTTTACAACATGGATCCTTGAGTTTGAGTCTGAAATACCATATTTTATTTTGCAGCAACTTCCGGTTTTAGTGACAACTGAAATACTTTCTATTATTAGCAAGTTTTGAATTTTAAGTAAATTGAAATGGAAATGAAAGTTGTTTCTAAAAATAATACTGACTGTGCTTATGTGATTTTTTTTTTTTTTTTTTTTTAAATTCTGTGTTGTTGGTGAGAAGGTCTTGATTGGGAAGAAAATGTAAATTTCATGCCAGTCTCTTCTTGTTTAGAATTAATGAGAATAGATGGGACTGTTTGAGGGTTCTTTTAGTGTCGGATACTCTTGCGGTCATCTCGTGATGATCTACCCTGACTGACGGTCCTATGGGCTGCTGGCATCAGCGGCATTTCTAAATCCCTGTCTTGTTGACTGTGAAGGACCTGCCCTTTATTGTACCAAGGAAGGCTCCTTCGTTGCTTAGTCTGAATTCTCTAGAGAAGGTTTGGTTGAGGACAGCTCTAATGAGGCTGGTGCCTTCTACCAGTAAGGAGGTTCGATGGATAACGGGGAAACAAGCATATTGCTTCCCGACTCCTTTTTAGTCGGCGTGGGGGGGTGCTTCTTTAGGTGACTTTCTACTTGGAATAAATTCCCCTCCAAACCTGATACACTCATTCATATATAAGGATGGAGATATATACCAAAGCTTAAAAGTATTTTTTTCTGGACTTCGGGATTCTGTGAACATTGCTTGCTCTTGCTAGCGGTGACTGTGGAGGGTTTAACACCCTCTTTTTCACTAGGATTTTAGATGACTCAGTGGAAAATGAAAAGGAAGGCAGACAACTTTGTTTCACCCATGGCATCGCTTGGCTTATCCAGCTTCAGCTGAATCAAGATGTGATAATGAACGTAGAGGTCCTTTCTCCAGATGCATCTGACCTTCATGCTGAGAAGCACAGCTCAGGGAATTACCACCAGAGCCTGTCTTGGGAACACACAAGTCATTCGGGGAGGAAACGTGGGAGATGCAGCACTCCCTTAATCCTCCATTCTTGGTTTCTTTAGGATGAAATTAACAATTATTTAAATGTAGACCTCGGTTTGCCTGAACTCCTAACCTTTTGTTAATTGAGTTTAATTTGTGAGATTCCAGGCCTCCTACACCACCTGTACCTTAGGACATGTGGGGGTATGGAACACGATGCAGTATTCTGTACTCTGCATTATATAATTTGAAAAGCACTGTCCTAACCTGAAAAAGTTTGTATGTTTGTTCTCTTTTGTATGGAGGACCCTATGGTTTGCTTGGAGGTCAGCCTACATAGCACAGAGGCAAAGACCCATTTCCACTGCCAACCCAACCCCCTGGCCATTTTCAAAGACGGGGAAAGGATACTGTGAATGCCAAAGACAGCACTTTAATTGGATGGGTTTCATAATTAATGTCTCCTTAAGTGAAGACTTCTGTTTAATTTGCTTTTCCAGACCATTTGGTAGAAATTGCAGAGGAACGGAGGGAGAACAGCACGTTGTAGTTGGCAGGCGGTGGTGAGAGCAGCCGTGGAGGTGCCAACTCCTTTGTTTAAAGGTGGCTGTTTTCTTCAAGTTCTTGAGGGAGATTTGAGCTGTGCTGTACGTGCAGGAGAGTAATTCCTACGGTTAGTACAAGTTTTTCCCCTCAGTTCTCGAGTCTTTCTTTTAACAAAAACGACCAAGGTACGTACCAGCCTTGGAGAAGAGATGAAATTTGGATAAATACTTTAAAATTTGTATTTGAAGGGGAAGATGAAAACTATTCATGTAAATAACTGTTGGGCTTATCTGGACTTTTCCATTGTTTCTGTGTTCCTGCCTCTTGTGGATAATTGACCATTGGCTACCAGTTGATGCCTGGGGACCTTTTCACTCTAGTCTGCTCTCTCTCTCTCTTTTTCTTCTTTGTTCTGAGCCCTGCTTCCCAGGCAGAGGAGGTCAGGCAGGTACACGTGCATTTGGGAAGGAGGAGGTGGGAAAAATATGCAGTAATGAGCCCTTCTGACTTTGGATTCAGCAATTTAGCATTGGTGCAGTAGGTGGAGTTATTCTTGGAGCCCCATTTTGAAGATTGCTGTGCAGAAACCCATCTGTGCTGCTGGTTGCCAACATTTCTGGTACAAATATTGTCATTTGCTCTTGAGGCAATCTGCTATTTCAGTCCTAGATGCAGTTTTGTAATATGCTGGGCAAAATAGTAGAGAAAAAATATCTTAAGTGGTGGTATAATCTTCAGTTTAAAAACACTTCAGCAATGTTTCCAGTAGAGGATTTGTTCAGCGTGTCTTCTTTTCTCCTTCCCTTGGCTTGTAAACATAATCTAAATTCATCTTTCTCACTTGCCCGAGCCATGGTTTCGTTGTGCTGACTCTGCACCCACCCAAAGGAGAGATGGAGACTTAAGTAATAGTTCTTTAAAATCACACTTCTAAAATGTGAAGGTTTCGCATACCACGTTTCTTCTCTTGACGAGAAAGTAACTTGGCCAGAAGTTACCTGGTTAAAAAAAAATTGTCCAACAGGATAGTACACCACCCTTTCCCAGCCTGTATTCTTCCCTGTCCCACATAGTGAGTCACATCTGCCTCACAGGACGCTGAGAAGAAGGCCCCCTGTTGCCTGCACAGAGTGGGCGCTCCCTGAAGGTTTTGGGGTATCTCCGGAAACCCTGGGGATGGAGTTGTGCTCCGTTTCATTGGGCTTTGTTGTTAGGTCTTTCCTAGAGAGGGAAAGCATGTCCTCTAGGAAGTAATACGTTTCTTTCTGTTTCTGTGGCTTTCTCGTTTTTGTCCCCAGCCTGATGCACAGTAAGAAATCCATTTTCCAGTATGACTCAGTGTACACGTGCACAGACGTGATACAAGAGCTTTACAAAATAGAAAAGCTTTCTATTTTGTTAATAAAAAAAATGCTGGCCTCCACCCTCTAGATTGATTTCACTGCTTTATGGATTGTGATCCAGAGTTTTTAGCATGAGGTTCTTTCCCACATTTATTCTTAAAAGAGCTTCATGTCACAGTAACCTTGGAGTTAGGGGAGAAGTGGATGCCTCCATATATGGAAGACTGGCCTTCAGTCATGGAATGGAAGGAGGGGCTTCACACTTCCCTTGGGCACACACTGAAGGAAGTAGCCCCTTTTTGGATTGGTCTTGTCTCAAACATGATCTTGTTAAAATTATGTACGAAGTTAAACACCCTCAAAGATGTCTGATGCCATGTGAGCCCTTATGTGACATACTAGCCAGGATAATTTTGCACTTTTCTGGACATCTTTGTCATTTAGATTCTGCTTTTGACCCTTGAAAACTGGCGGCTGCTTGGATCCACTTTGCTGGTTGGGGTTTCGCTCTCCTTTCCTTCTGCATTAACCTGGGTCAGGCTCACCTGACCTATGGTCAGCTGTGTTCAGAACCTTTGATCCCATGAAAGTACTTTCCACTGTTAATTTCCAGAGCAGATGTGAAGTCTCCCTCCACCCTGGAGTCAGATGGCTTGTCAGAAATGTAAAGGAATTTTAGGTGATATCAATGTTTGATAAGAAATGATTATCCTTTCTTGGCCAAAGCAGGAGCAGTGGAAGCGGGTGCAGTCAAGCTGCAATAGTGTTCCTCCCACTGAGTCCCTGGCTGGCCTGTTGGTATCTGGAGCAGTGATCTTGTAAAGACTTCATTGTGAAGTTGGCTGTGTGTGTGTCCAAAGGAAATACTATATATTAAAGAGGAAAACGGGGGAGGAGAATTCCAGGAAATTGAAAGGTGAGGCTGACACGTCCTCATTTCCCTAACGATGCTTCTGTTTTTCTTTCTGAAAAACAATGACGGTTTAAAGTTTGATCTCAGAACAAACTGGCTTTTATCCATAACCTTATAATTATATTTTTAAACAGCCTTTCTTAACTACTTGTTAAGTAACATCATACTAACAAGTTGCCTTATATTATTTGGTGTTAATGACCCATCCAAGTACCACTAACAGTGTTTCTCAAACTTACCTGTCAGGTGAGATAACTTGTTAAGGATATTCTGGGACTTCACTCTCCTCCTGTTGAGTCAGACTCAATATGGAATAAGACAGTTGAGTTATTTTCTTAGAATATTAGAACTGAAAGGAATGTTGGATGTGAAGCTAGTCCAGGTTTCCCAAACCTGGTGACCCTCAGTAGTATTATGACTTTTTAAAATATAGAACCCTGGGCCACACTCCATATGTGCTGTGAATCCCAACCTCCAAGCCAAGGGCTTTAGGGTTTCAGTTTTCACCACACTTCCTAGAAGATGCCGATCATTAGTCTGGAGTGGTAACCACCCATCTCTTCAGACTCCTTCAGGAAAGGGAAATTGACGGGGTGTGCTTGGTTATTGGGCTACGAGATAGCAGCGCAAGAAATCCTCTTCTGATAGCTATTGACTCACTCAAGGAATATTCATGTCTCAGGTCCTGACTGGGTAGGTGAGCACTGGCAGTTTCGGGATGAGTGAGTGTGGCATCCCTGCCCTCGAGGCGTGTGCACTGCTACTCAGCCTTCCCGAAGGATGAGCTTGGGGGTGCGGCATGACAACTTGGGGGAGCTTTTCCAAGCTGTGTGCAGTGTTGCCCCAGCTCTCAGATGGGCCTGCGCCTGGGTGGGGGTCAGAAAGTCTAGGGCGCTGATTCTCCTTCCCTCTTGGCTGCTGCCCTGCCCCCCCTTGTCTTTCTCTTACAGCTTTATGAACTAGTCCCAACATCTAGAAGTGCACAGAGGCTACTACAGTTGGTACGCACATGCTACCACACGGTTTTAACAATTGTCACCCATCTTGCTTGAAGCCTTCCTGTCTCCCCAGAGGCAGTCACTGATTCAGAGGTGGGCTGCTGGGGGCTCCTTTCCTTAGAGAAGCCTGCCCCCCCTCCCCAGCTGGGCTGATATAGGCGGGTCCATAAGTCCTATATAGTCACCCCCCACCCCTTTACGATTATGTAAGTGTTGTCAGTGTAGGTATCATTCTGCGACTGTTTTAAAGTCAGCATGGCGTTTTTGAGTTTTAGCCATTGTTATTACATGACCTGATGTGGCCCCATACTTAACCGTAAAGTCAGGAAATTGAAGCCAGACAGCTTGAAAACCTTCTTAATGGAAAAAGTGCAAGAAGATGTGGGTGGGAGAGAGTTTCTGTTGAATTTTTAGTATAGAACTTTGTCATTTATGGGAAAATCGTTAATTTGAATCAGGCACTGTTTTGAATAGCCCAGTATCAACTTAACAAGAATTAATTGCACGTTGTATGAGAAGTTCATTGTTTTTATTTACTGTGGGTGTAGTTATTGCAGTTTGGTTCCAGACAGGTGAAAGTTAAGATTTGTGGCATAAAACAGGAAGCAGATGGGGGCTAATTAAAGTTCTGTTGATGATAAAAGGATGACTGATCAAGGAACAGCTGGTTTCCCAATTTAAACACAATTTGTACTACTGTATGAAGACAGCCCTCCGCAAGTTCTTATGATTGTCTTTCAGAGGTGAAGGAATGTGTTTCAGCAAAGTGTGAAGGCTGTTGCACTCTATTTTTGTTCACCTTTTTTGCCTTTAAGCGGTTTCTCTTCAGGTTTATCCACGATGAGGGAAGGAGTCACAAAACACAGCTGAGATTTATCAGTGGTGCTCTGTCCACTCCAGACACCTTTTTATACCCTGGAAAAACCCGAATTCCCTTCTGTATTCTCCAAAGACGTGCCCAAGCATTTGATTTTATTCTGTATTTTTTTCTTATTTCTTCCGACACCCTCTCCTGCTGGGTTTTAGAATGTTGGTGCCCATATCTCCCTAACTGCATCACCTGTGTATGTCTGTGTGTAGATGAGGGCTCAGAAGTGCTTTGGACGTGGTCTTGAACTGGTGTGTCTTTGAGCTCCTGGCTGAAATTATTTTGTTTGATCGTGCCCTGGATGACTTTCATCTTCAAGTGACAGCATCTTTTGTTGCTACTGCTAATAATGGTTGGATAAACATTAAGACCCAGTGTCCAGGGATGTGTTTTGCCTAAAAAAGGTACCAGCACTCGGTTCTCTTTGAATCTGTGCAGGGCGGCGACATGAGGTTTGCTTTGCCTTTAGTCAGAGGCTAGACTTTTGCTTGACATTTTGTGTTCCTAAGTGCCTTGTGTGATTATCTCATTTTAATCCTTATAAAAACTCTTTAAAGTGGCAACTGTTGTCCCCATTTTGCAGATGAGGCAGTTAAAGCATGGGGAGTTGAAGTGCCTCAGCCAAGGTCACATTCACTAAATGCCAGGACTGGGTTAGACTCCAGGCTTGTCTGACAACAGGCTCATGTTCCTCAGCCACCATATTCTACTGGTTTTGTGTAAAACTATCATAAAACTATTGTTTTTTCTACTTCTGATTAAGGAAAGAGCTATTTCCTGAAAAAATAAAAAATCAGGATGTAGTTTGTGAACTTCATCTTATTTGATTATGTAAATATTTGTGTGTGTGTGTGTGTGTGTGTGTGTGTGTGTATTATATGATACAGGTCCTGGCACTTGGTAGGAAATCAGTTTTTTGAATGAACACATGAAAGGGGAACAGGCATCATTTTTTTTTTCTTTTTGGGTCCCCCCGCCAAGGAAGTAGCTTTATTCTGATTTTAAAAGTTATACGTGCTCTTTCTTTTAACAACAGCAAAAAGGACAACGTACAACTAGAAAGTAAAAATCCCCATTACCTTCACCACCGAGAGACATCATCGTTATTATTCATTGAGGTTGCCTTGTAAAAGAAATAATTGACCATATAGATCCCATGTAACTGGTAATAAAGGTCACCGTTTATGTTAGCGACAAATAGCATGCACTAGAGGTTTCGGGGATGTGATAATTGACATTCATTGTCGAATGTTGTCTATAAGTAAACTTTCCAGTCCTAGCTGCTGTTTTTCCCCAATCTGGTTCTACAGTAGTTCTGCTACACGTTGTACTAATGAGGAGCGCCTGTGTGCAGGTTCCTCTCCTCCAGGCTCTGTTTCCATGACCCTAGAAAACTGTCTCCCTGCTCACATCACAGCTCTTACAGTGTGTGGTGTCACGGCCAGAGCTGGAGTATTTTCCTGACCTGGGAGCTGTCTCCGGAATCATAGTCATTTTTTTCATTACGCTGTCTGAGCAAATCAACCTACCACACTCTTCTCCTACCTTCTCTCCTCCCCTTTTCTTCTTCCTCCTGTACCTTGCTTGCCTTCCTTCCTCTCCAAAAGCATTAAGGGAGGTGGGAGAGATTTGGAAATGAAATTAGAGTGGGCCCATTCTTCTCCCCTGGTAACTCTGACTTGCGTATTTTTGAAGATACTGATGTTGGCTCTTACTGTGAGATCTCGGGCGAGAGGCCTGTGCGCGACCTGCTTCGTCCTGAGTAACCTGACCTGCTTGGAGAGTCTGCGTCTCCTTCGTCCTTCAGAGAGTGAGAGGGCATGGTTCATGGTTCGCAGAGTGCCTGGGCTTTCCAGGGTACCTGGGACAGGTGTGTTCTTTTGTAGGAAGTGTGGATAGCTCTGCAGCTTTCAGGTAGCCTGCCCTTATACCCTGGGCGTAATCGTGAAATCTCACAAGTGCACAGTACTCTATGCTTTTTGAAGAGGTCGTATCCATTACAGCTCCTCTGCGGAGTTAGGACAAGCGTTATTTTTTCCACTCTGTAGGCAAGAAAGCGGAGATACACAGGATATAAAATTTGTCCAAAGTCGTACATACAAAGATAGAGCCAGACCTAGGTCTTCACTCTCTTGACCACTGTCTTGCCATTAGACCAGCATTTCCCAAAGTGTGTGCTGCTAAACGTTGGTTCCACAGTATGGTCTGTGAGGAAGTGTCAGAGACGTGGTGGGTGCATGGGATCACACCCACAGAACAGAACGGAACATCTTAAGTTAGTGAAGGGCGTTGTGTTTTGCTTTGCTTTGCTTTTGTACATTAACATGAAGTTAGTGTATTAGAGGCTCCAAGAATCCTGCAGTTGGGAGTCCTGTTTGAGTCGGTGTGGCCAGATATCCCGAACATACTTCCTCAGTGAACTCCTTTCACCCTAGGAGGAGCCATTATTCTTTGGAGCGCATGTTGGAGATGCTCTCCTTGGCCATAATGTACCGTCTTGTCCTGGATTTACTTTGGAGGTGCTCCAGGAGCCCTCAGTGGTTAGAGGAAAATCTAACCTTTGGCGACCTGGAGGGCGAGTCCATATGGGCAGTGGTTGGAGATAGAGACTACCCTGGGGGTGGGGTGGGAGGCTGGCCATGGGGAATCCTGTCATCATGTCATTGTCGGCAGTTCAGCAGGAGCTTTGTGGAGTAGGATTTTAACCGGGACGCAGGAAGGTTCTCAATCAACAGGATCAGCATTCTAGGAACAGTTGTCAGAGTTGTTAGGTAAAGATTCATGAACTATAGCCTGAGTGACAGCTGCACTGTTTGGCAAGGATGGACTTAAGAAATTTGGACCCAGAACAGCACACTGCTTCCTCTTGGCAGGTGTTGGACCAGGCACATTCCCCGAGTGAGGCCGTCTGTGTCAACACCCCTCCCCCCAGCTCTCGTTTAATATTTAATATTGAGCTTTGCTGCTTTTGTTGCTCTCATTAGATTGCTTGATTATGGTAGCGGGGCAGGGTGAAGGTGCAAGCGGCAGGTTCTGCATCCCGCTCATCAGTCAGCCCTCTGCTTTGGGGGAAGCAGAACCTCTTAACAAAACTCTTTTATTTTGAGGTGAATTGTTCCAGCAAGCAAATCCAGCTTCTCAGAACTGATCTTGGGCATTGCACTTGATGTTCTCTTCTCTTCTCTTCTCTTCTCTTCTCTTCTCTTCTCTTCTCTTCTCTTCTCTTCTCTATTCTCCTCCCTCCCTTCCTTCCATACCTAAGCTAAGCTTTTCCAGGAGTTGAGTGTATGTGAAAAGTTCACATAAAGTATTTTCTATCCAGAAGATACAAACTCTGAATTAATGGAACTGCTTTTGTTTGGTTTTGTTTGCTTTGGTGGGGAGAACAGAAGGATCCTAGTAGGAGCAATGGTTGGGAGAAAGCACTGTGAAATAGATGGGAGGTTAATAACCTGTGGTGTGGTATTTCTCTCAGCAAGTGTTCCTCAGCGCTTCTCCAGAAAAGTGATCAGACCAAGTATTGGACTGTGAGATCTTCCTTTTACAAAATGTTTGAACTGCCTGCTATTGTTTGTTTACTGGTAACTTTGTGACTTTTAAACCTGGTTGTAAGTTGCGCGGCACTAACTTATTTTGGGGGCAGAAAGGAAAGGAAGCAGATAGAGGCCAGGGCTCCTGGGCTGTGGAAGAGGAAAGGTCGATGGGATCTGCTGAGGGTAGGGTTTACACCCACACTCATGCTTTTATAATCAAATTCTGATGGGATAGTAGCCGTTAAAAATTAAGTTCCCAAGATTTAGACCTCTTTCCTGTGTGTGTGTGTGTGTGTGTGTGTGTGTGTGTGTGTGTGTGGTGCCTTTCAGGATGATGGAAGTGTGTATGTGGTTGGAGGGAGTGTTGTGTGTGTGGGTGGTTACTGGGGAGAAAATGCCATCTCAGTTTATCCTCATACCACTGCTGTCCAGCCATGGGCCAGTCTCGGCCCTGGATCTCATACGCATCTACTAAGGTACTGAATAACTGAGTGATTTGTTGTAGCTTTATCCTTGTTTATGTGGAACAGTCCATGGTTACATTGTAGGGCATTATTTCCTTTAATTTCCCTTTAGCCTTTCAAAACAACCTGAAAGATGTTATGGTTGAGCCTAGACAATGACCTCAAGAAACAAAAATAAACCTTTCTAAAAGTAAGAACGGGATTTGTTTGCCAAATGTTGTGAACGATGGATAAAAGTATGAAAACACAGCAGACTTCACGAATTTTAGAATTTGTTTTCAAAACAAATGGTCCGGGTCCCAGTCTTCTGCCCTCCTCTGACTATGAAAAAATCAGATATTATACCACGACTTTCAAAACAACCAAGTAGCATTTGAATCATGAGACAAAAGCCCGGCAGCAGCTTTAATATAAAACCCCATCATTTTCAGAGAGATCCTCAAGGTGACCCTTGTCATCCGCCTCTCTACACGAGCTGTGACAGCCTCCTGTTGGGGGAGTGATTTGAACAAAGGGCACCTTTCAGGGTGGGGAAGAACCATACTGAAGACAGCACCTCCCCGAGGTGCTTTTGCTTATCAACAAACATTTATATGCACATGAAAACACAGACGTCGCACATACTTAAATTTTTGGAAATATTTTCAAAAATATCTGCTTTCCGAGCAGGACACAGTCTCTCCATTTTCCCTGCTGTCTCGTGGGAAGACAGGTTGGCCCTTTCCTCTAGGTTCCACGTCGTAACTTTATTCTGATCTTTTCTCGCTCTCCTGAGTGTTGCGTGTCGGATAAAATACAAGCTCCTAGCTCATTTTTAAAAGTCCTCTCCCACCTTATTTTCCCCTCTTTCTGCGTCTGAACTCAAATACAGCCACTCTTACCCCTTCTTTCTTCTCCAGACACGTCTTGTTAGTGCTTTTAACAAACTTTTTTGCATGTACCGATACTAATATTTGTTGGTCACTTTGTACACACTGAGCATTTAGTACTGTGGTTCAGTAAGGTAAGTACTGTTAGATTGTAAGTCACTTGCCCAGGATTACTCAGGTTTGGGTTTGAATCCAGGTCTCTTGGGTTTTAGAACATGTTATGTAGTATACCCATCACCTTTTATTCGTGTTCTGCACTCACATCGACAATTCCCTTTTATCCAGCGATCTGAATCTTGCCTTTCCTCAATTCTAGGTTAGGGTCTTTCCTTTCTTGTTTTGAGCATGTGCCACCTTTCATTTTCGTGTTGTCAGCCATCTGTATATGACCCTGGGAGGCAGGAAAAGAGCCTCATGTTACTTAGTTGTTTCAACAGTACCAGTATACAGTAGGGGCCCAATAAGTACCTGTTGAATGAAAATGACATTGATTGCTTTCCATTAAAAGACCCTGATTTATGTTATTGAAATGTGAATGGAAATAAATTAATTTCTGAGATTGTCTGGATTTAAATAGTTTACGTTAGACCCACTTCAACTAAGCTTTGCTTGATTTCTTGATTAATTTTGGATGGATTTTTCCATGATAGAAATGAGGGTGAAAGTTTACCTTCTGTTTGTATTTCCAATAAAAATGACTGACTCAGGATTCTGTGAGATCCTTGGTACCTCCGCCCCCCTCCATCCCCCAAGAACAGAACAGTGCTCTGGTGCTGGCTGGGGCAGTGCTGATGGGACATGTTCTGCTCCAGCCCTGACTGACCCTGGGGTCCTTTTGGAACAGTCGGGTGTCTTTATAATTTAAATAAACAAAAAACTAAATAACCCAGCCTTGAAGACGCTTCAAAAGAAAATATTTTGTTCTAAAATTGCATGCTACTCCAGTTTAATTTATAGTTACTTTGAGGATTAAAACAGTTATACAATATATTGGTGTCTGTCTTCATCAGCTGTTTGATAGAGTTGTATCATGGACTTTAAAAATGGTTAAAATGTACAACTTCTTACCTTTGGGGGTAGAGCTGTAGTGAAGAACGATTGTTTGAAACTTTGTTCACCCACTAACAATTCTGAATGCTCCCTTACAACCTTATTTAGGTTGTCAGAATTTGTCCCAGTCACTTTTCCGAGTAATAAAAAAGAAAGAAAATAAATTAATACTGAAGAGACTACCTGTTGTTTAGAACAAAGCGAGAGGAGTTGAAATTAGACTGATCTCACTGCTCATAGTTGTTTGAGTATCTGTGGTAATAGGGCTAACAACTTCTTCCAGAAAATCCTGCTTTTGTTTTAGAATATCAAGGATTTCTAGAAATTGAAATTGTTAGTGTCTTTCACATTTTTAACATGCTGTGTGGTTTCCAAACGCACTCCCACTTAGCTTTCACCGTGCTCCTTTGGGTTATATGATGGTGAGGCACAGGGCGTCATCTAAATAAGCCCTTACTCTTCAGGGAAGACCCTTAATACTGAACCATTTGGGCAAATGCATCATTTTAAGGAAGTGGAGAAAAGGCACCCCAAATGTATATACTAATATATTGTGGCGGAAACTGTAGCAGTGGTTCAGAGTATCCTTGAATGCAGTAGCTCGGAAGAGATGCAAAACATTTGTAGCATGTGCAAGATTCCAGCCACAATGGTTGCTATTCACAGTTCCATTTTGGACAAAATTCAAAGTGACAAAACTGAAAACAGTGAGCAGTGAAGTTGCAAAGAGGAGTTTAACGTGTACCATCACAGACTGTGGGCTCAGGTGAGAAGTTCTAATTCTCCATGGGTTTGAATCATCCTAAGAAATGGTTCATATAGTTATTTATTCATTCTTTCTTTGTTAGTTTCCCTCTAGTATTTAAAATAGAGCTTAACAAAACTCTCTCATCGTTTTCTCAACCCAGAACAATGAATGTGTGTTGTGTGTAGCCGGTGCATTGACAATGTTGTTCATATTTCTAAAGAGGTTATGGGTTCAAACTGCAGCATTAGAGTAAAAAGTTTAATACAAGGAAAACTTTCCAGATGGGGAGGTTTGCTGATCGCTCAGTTGGGGATCCTCAGGTGATTTGAGGATCCTTTTTGTCCTACTTGGCTTTCTTCCTCTCTTCGCTCTGGAATGTGGACCAGCCTAACCCTGGGGCTAAGCTCAAAAATAATGGAACCCACAGGAGTCATAGTAGATGTCCCCAGGTCGTCTAAATCTGGTTCCAGGGCAAACTCAGTTTGGAGCCTTCCAGCATCCCCTGAGCCCTGGAGTGATCGTGGCGAAGCACATTCTCCCACAGCTGGCCTTAATCTTGACCTGAGACCTGATTTAGGCTGCAGGTCCTGTGGGCATCACTTTATAAATGTGTTACTTCTGGTGGAGCGTCAGTGACTATGCAGGAGTGAGGGGGACGTGCTCAGGCTCCTTCCTTGTTCAGTTGATGCAGTTTTCAGGGGTGAAAATGCTGTTCATAGCATGGGTTACAAACAAGCACAGCACCATGTTGTCGTGACAGCGCAGTGGACAAATACTGCTTGAGAAGTTAGGTGCAGGCCTCGTGTGCAGGACAGGGGCTGTGCTGGTGAGGAGGTGTGGTTTTAAGGTGGACACATTCTGAAAGGCCTTGAGAGACATGTATATGTAGGCTTTTAGGTAACCTAATAAAGCTGCATTTCTGAAACATTTTGGGGGGTTCTTTTGGAGTCCCTGAACTGGCGTGGGTCCCGGTGGTACTGACGGAGCCTTTGTTGTTTGGAAGGAAGGTGTGGAGAGTAGGGCTGTTGTGCAGCAGACCTGCTGCGTCTGTGGTCTGTTCACTGAGGTGGATCCCTGCCATCTGCAGGACGCTTGGGGACAGCTCTGGCTGGCCCAGTCTCCCACGGTGGGGGGCGCTTTGCTTTATCATGAAGTAAATGGGCCCAAATGGTTTTGCTAATATTGGGTCAGTCAGTGAATATTTGTAACTATTTGACTTGAGACAAACTCTGAAGAATTTTTTTGGGGGTAGCCCTAAAACAGTGTGTACTTGACAAATCATTGTTGCATTAGGTTCCTTAGCCAGAATGATGGGCAAGAAGGCTGGTTTCAAGATTCTGTATAACCAAGAAAACCGTACATTGCAAATAATGTGTAATTCAGAGTGTTATATTTTATTGCAATTTGTTGTTGTAATCTGGGTTTATCATACTTGGGTTCCAAAACAGAAAAAAAAAAAAAAACCCACATAAACCGAGACGTTGTACTTTTTAATTCTGTTGACCATGAGTAGCAGTTTTTGGTAAATAGCTTATGCATTCAGTGGATTCATCTTTCCCTAGATTTTCCAGACAGTGAACATATTTAGGATAAAAAGCAATTATAGATAGTACGTCCTATGGGTGGGATCTTATCCTAGAGGTTCTAATCTGTCCAAGTTTCAGCCTTATTGCCTTTACATTCGTAAAGCTTTTTGTGGCTCTTGTAAGCAGTTTGGTTGCAAGCCTTGAATAAACATTTACTTAACACGAACAGGTTTAATGGGCTCATCACTAACTCTGACAAAATACTTTAAAATTCACTTTAGTTCTCTTTAGAAAACTTTAAAATGGATCAAACTATTGATATGTGCTATGTTTCATTTTATGCCTAATTTAAGTTCTTCATCAGAAGAGAGTAAATCCTAATGTGTTCTTTGTTTTTGGCTTTTATTTTGTTTTGCCTCATTCCGGTAGCCAAATACATAAGGTAGTTAATTGCATTGTAAAGCGGTGCGTTTCTAAAGCCACTGAAGATTCGAAAAATGGTATGGCCTATAAAATAGACAAAGATTTTCATTAGGAAAATGGCAGAATCACTTCAACAAATGAGTTTCCTCTTAATATTCTGCGCTGGTGGGGCCTTCTGTGTCTGAGGCAGTCATTAGGCAAGAGCACAAAAGAGTCTGTATTCTGGGCAGTTAATGAAAAAGAAGTTTCGCAAAGGATAGGCTCCTTCAGGTCAGCTGATGGGCAGGGTGGGGAGTGGTGGCTCCTTGCTGTGGGCTTGGCAGTGCCCGCCGGTCTCCGTGCCTCCCTGGGGAAGGAGTGACTGGGTTAAAGGGTGGCCAGGGATGCCTGCTTGCCGCGCTGGAACTAAATCCCAGGAGAAACAAGCTCCACTTTGAAATCCTTAGTAGCCGACACATCCTTTTTATTAAAAAAAAAAAAAAAAAAAAAAAGGCATTTAAAAGAATTTTGGCTAAGTGAAATTTAGTCTCTGTATATCCATTACGGGGACCTTCCTAGCCAGGGTTGATGACATTCACTTGAGAGTTAGCTCTGTGGCTAGTATATGGCAACATCAGGCCCAAGTGTATAGCCGTGGGAGGTAGTTTCTGTTTTCCAGACTTTACTAAGCAGGGCTCCACAGTAGCAACTTTCACGGAGATTGTACAAGGACAGTGATTCAGATAGATGCCTCATGATCTGGAACAGAAGGGAAGATGCTTGCATCTAAGGTTTCAGCCTCACCTGGGTTGTTCTGGGTTTTGTCTTTCGGAGTTCCTGGTTTCTGATAGTGTGTAAAACACAGGGCATGAAATGGTATAGGTTTTCACATCTGAAAATTAAGGACTTACCCCTTCCTCTCATAAAATGTAGCTTTCTCTGATACAGGGTTTTCCTTTGGGACACAGCGTGGGGAAACATGGTGCTTCTTTTTTAATTACCACCTTCTGAGAAGCAAAAGCTTGGGATACTTTTAATATCATTAAGTAAAGTTTCTCTTCCATCCCTGAAGATTTTTTCTTAAGTCCTAAATGTCTGAGGTTGTTGGCTGAAAATTTACCCTGAAATATGGAGGCTTTTGGCCAACAGGAGAGCTTATTAAAGACCAGGCAAGCCGTGGAGCATCGTCTGTTTCTCTATCACGAGGTTTCCTCCTTGGCCGTCCTTCTAGGCCAGGGGTGCTTCCGTCTGCACGCCTTGTTTCCTGATAACACGGTCCCGTTCACTTTGTAACCCACCCCTTTACCCAGCACTCTGCCCTGCAGTCTGCTCTAAATCCCCCCCACCCCTCGGGGGCTCTTTCAGGGTTTGCTGTCTGTGAAGCAGGCGGCGGTGGGTGGCCACTGTGTGGGAAGAGACGCCGAAGAGCGTTGTTCTCGTAATTGCCTTCCTGGATACCAGCTCTTCACTGGCCGACTGGTGTAAGTCCCGCTCCTTGAACAAGCTCGTGGACACAGGTTATGACAGGGGTCGCCCCCACAGCTGACGGAACGCGGGAGTCAAACGATCCAGACTTTTACCTTTGAAATCCTCTTAAAGGGCGAGAACAATTTCTCTGTCAAAGAAGGGTTTTGTAGCTCAGTTGTGAGGACATGGAAACAGCCTCAGGAAGGCTGGCTGCCTGTTGAACAGGAAGTTTGTGATGAATGGTTTTTTAATCAGGTTGTAACCATTCATGATGGCTAAAAAATTCCTGTTTATACATCTCTTTACTTCCCATCACAAAATAGCCAACCTCTGTTCCCTCACTTTGTGCCAGGTGATGCGCTGAGCACTTTCCATGGAGATGATGCCGTTCCGCCCCTAACGATCCCAAGTAACAGTTGGTATTGTGTCACAGACATCAAGACTGGGGCTTGGGGAGACCAGCTGACTCAGGGGTCCCACAGTCTGACCTTGGGATCCGCCTCCCCTCTGCCTCCTGAAAACACGAAGGTTCGCATGAGATCTTACATGTGTCTTTCTGGTTCTGTTTTACATGAGAGCATAGTCTCCGATGTGCTTTTTTTAGTAGAAGCCGATTTAATGTAGTCATC
The DNA here is from genome assembly GCF_059928025.1 of Delphinapterus leucas. NCBI lineage: Eukaryota > Metazoa > Chordata > Mammalia > Artiodactyla > Monodontidae > Delphinapterus > Delphinapterus leucas. The sequence goes on from NC_143146.1 coordinate 64,045,096, forward strand.
TTTTCCTTCCTTTGGAATGATTTGAGTCAGAGATAGAGCTGCTTCGAGCCAAATGTGTGTCTGTCTAGCCGCTGGAGAAATCTGTAGCTGAGTATTGGTTTGGTCGGGGGAGGGTCATTGCATGTCCTTGACACTTGTTCTTCTAGGACTAAAGCCCCATGTGATTCTGCTTTTTTGTAAATGAACACCCATAAGCCTTTCACCTGCATTTTAATCTTTCTGAACTCTATTTTCCCTAATATAAAATGAGGGTGTTAGGCCAGATGACCTTCCCAGGGTTTTCCAGCTCACAAGTTTTATGAGGCTTCGAGTCCTCTGTCCACAGGGGTTCCCAGGGAAGCCTGAGTCCTAGTACAGACTGGGGGTGAGAGTGGCCTTTAGGGGGTCACTGATGTGCAGGCAAGAAGGACAGGTTTCGGGGAAATGAAATCAGCTTTACAGAAGAGCTGGCTGCCAGGGCCTAGTGTGTAAGCATGTAGATCAAGCTCTTCACAGCAAATCTTCCACTGCAGCACTTTCTCAAGTTGAATTTTTATGCTGTCGGTTGGTAACATACATCTTTCGACATCACCTGTATAAAAGAAGCATGGGCAAAAGGTCACATGTTTCCTTCTGTTTGCAAGCAAAATGCATTATTTTACGAAGTTGTTGTTTTATTAGCACCTCTAACGGGAACTCTGTTGAACAGAGATTATTCCTGCTTTCTCCTTAGTTTGTTTTCATTCTTGGAACTGCAGGAAGGGATGTGTAAAACAGAGGAAGCAGGAGGAGGGGGTGAGTCCATGCTGGGAGCCTACGAAACCATAGCGCACGTTGACAGAGTTCACAGAAATTAGATAAAATGCTTTTGGAAAAACCTAGTGTGTCTAGCGTTTTGAAAGAATTTCTAGAATTTCTAGAACAACAAGTTCACTTGTTCCAGCGCCTTAGCTTGGAGCTCTTTTTGTTTGACTTGGTGACTGTAGCTCACACCCACCCTCTCCCAGGACGACGGGCAGTTCTAGGCTGTGGGACCTCTGAGGGCCTTTCCATTTCCCTCATGGGTCCTCACAGCCCCTTTGCACAGGCTTTCCCTGGGCGGTGCTCACATTTGAAATTCACACTTGAGCTGCTCTGCTTTCCTTCCACAAAGAGTAACCAATTAGAATTAAAAGCAAACCATATTTTGTAAATTTATTACCCGTTGAGGCAGAACACGAGTTTTCTAAACTAGTGTTTGTAGACAGAATTATTTCCGCTCCCTCAAGATGCATACATGTAACCTCAGTCTTAAGTATGTTCCTTTGATTCTTCTTCATGATGGTGAAGCCAAAAAGTGGTTTCTCCAGCTGGCAGTGGTGTTGTGTGCAGAGTTATTTTGCATGAGGTTCATTTTCTGAGCCTCAGTTTTCCTATTTTTAAAATGGGTCCAATAATACCTGCCTTATATAGGGCTCTCGCAAGGATGGAACGAGACATGATGTATTGAAAGCTGTTTGTAAACTGTAAGGTAAGATCCACGTGTAAAGTAGGAAGGCCAGGGGATCCTGAGCAGGATGTGTTCAGCTTAAGTTCCTGGTTTTTGTTTTATTCTTCGTTAAACACAAAGACCAGAGTAGTCTTAGAATGCCCAGCAGAAAGTAGGATGCAGCAGTGATGGGTAGAGTGGTGGCTGAGAGGTGGTGGTCTCCACATACACTCGTGGGTGGGCTGGATGGAGCCGGGTGGGAGCTCAGGTCTGAAGGTGGGATTCAGGAGGGCAGGGGAGGAGGGAAGCAAACCGAGGGTTGGACCCCAGGCCATTTCTTCAGCCCAGGCCTTGCGGGACCAAAGAAAGAGTTCGTTAGACTTGACGGAGGCCTAGTTCTGTCCGCCCCCTTGGTTTTCTTTGTTGGGGCTTCTAGTAGACTGGAAGTTTACTGTAATAGACTAGTGCTCTCTAAATGTTTTTGTAAAAATCACACCCTTTTTGATGGTACATTTATTCATTTATACTGTACCAACATATTGTATATATTGTATAATGCATTTGCTCATTTTTATTTACTTAATTTTTTTTGAGGCTGGAACAGACAAACTATTCAATGGCTAAAGAATGGAGAAACGGAACTTAGCTCTCAAATCAACTTCTCCATGCTCATTTTTTAAAAAATGAGATAAAAATGTAAAATAGGTGAAAAGTGTAAAGATTTCTTCTTGCATGTCGATGGCTGTCCGATTATTGCTTTAGACATCCAGGCTAAGGGCGTCCAGGGAAGGGGCAGTTCCTGCCCTGTGTCTTCAGCGTCTCTGGGGCCCAGCCTTGGAGCGTGGCTTCTTGCAGCCAGGAGGGCGGTGGGCCCGCAGAGCTCAGTCACAACGGTCCCCCGAGGAGACACACCAGCCTGTGGCCTTGGGAGTCGCCCTGCCCTAACACCTGCCGCTGCTTCCCCGTCACACGCCAGCTGAACTCAGAGCGCGGAGCCCGCACGCAAGGCTCGGCAGCCACCTTGAGGATTCTGAGAACGCGCCCGGCAAGCGCGTTAACAGACCAGCTGTAGTATCTAAATTCCTTCATTAACACCTGCCCACAGCAGACACTGTCTAGTGCAGAGAGAAAATATCTTAACTACTACCTCAAAACTGGTCTATTTTCCCAGTAACTAACATGTAAAAGCCTCGTCTTAGTGGGAACAGTACAAGGTACGATTATAAAGAAACGAGACCAATGTTTGTAATATGGGTGAGTCTCTAAAACACAGACATGTTATCTTATAGGTGCCATTATCTTAATAATAACAGCGGGCCTATCGATTGAGGTAAGGACATCTGTTATCTCATTTAATCTTCACGACAACCCCGTACATGTAGGACCTATTAATCCATTCAACAGATACTTGAGTGTCTACTTGGTGATGGAGCTGTGAGGATATAGCGCACAAGAGGACAGCCCAGGTCCCCGAGCTTATGCAGCTCACAGGGTAGTGGGGAGCCAGACATAGCAGAGTCATGCTTGTGGTGAGTAAATCAGGTCCTGTGTTAGCTGCAGGCTGGGATGGGCTTCTCAGGAAATGCTTCCGGAAGGAAAGGACACTTGGGCTGAGACAGAAGTTGGGGGGGGGGTGGTGGCCTTTGGCAGGAAGAAGTCGAGGCTCCTGGACAGTCCTTTGTACATCATTTTTTGTCCTGAGTGGCCATTTAGGTGGACTTGTTCCTTTCCCAGGTAGATCATAAAACACCCGGAGGGCAGACTCTGTGACTAATTCCTTCTGACGTCCTTCACTGCACCCAGCATAAATCAGTCCCAATAAAAGTTACTTGGCATGAATTGGTGCACGAACGGATAGAGAAAAGATGTGGAAGGCATTACACCTTCCCTGTGATGTTTTTGGGATGTCAGTCAACAAACGTTCATTGAATGTATCGTGTGTATAGAGCATCCGTTAGGGGCTTTGAGATTAGGAGCTAAAAACACACTCCAGCCCCTTGCCCTTTAGGAAGCCTGGAATCTGGTCTGTAGAGTGCACAAAATGAACACCCGGGCATTTGAAACAGCTGGCAGAGCAGGTTGAGCAAGCCAGGGCACACCGGGTGCAGGCTGCCCCTTCCCCCAACACGATCCACGGACTTCCATTGGGTCAGGCTTCCCAAGAACTCGCTGCCCTGCTCGGGGTGGCCAGGCACGCAGAAGGCGAGGGAGAGTCAAGGGCCAGGCGGCCGAGGGGCTTGTGCAGAGGAGAGCCAGCCGGGCACCAGCGAGCGGCAAGCCCGGACTGCGGAGACTACGGCTAGTGGAGGGGAAAGTTGTTGAGTGGTCTTTTTCTCTGATGGTCTCATGCAGAACCTCGGGATTTAGGTATGTGGTTTGCAGTGCACGAGTCTCCTGTCCTCTCACCCTACCTCTCTCCTCACGTGGTATTTATGCGTGGTCAGAGCACTGCTGTCCGCGTGTGGCTCTCCGCACAGGTCACGGGGAACCGCAGTTTCCCTGCCTCGGCTGTGTCCACCGCATCCGGCAGAGATTTGCAGACATAACATCATTAACAGCGACACGTATTTTTACAGCTTTACCTCTTCAACACCCTCCACTCCAATATTCCCCATTGGAAATCATGGCTTCTTTAATGTCCTGCCGGCTGTGTGAAAAACAGGAATTTATGTAACAAGCCCTGCGCAGCAAACCTTTTCCTGTTCGGAAAAAAATTTTTTAATTGTTGGCAAAGTTAGGAGACAGCTCTGTTGCTCAAAGAGCGACCTGAAATGTCCTCTTAGGAAAATATGTAGCATAATGTTTTGATAAGTAAGGGATTGTTCTACATCCACTCCCCGCCCTCCCCCCACTTTTTTCTTGGTAAATCTAAGTGGTAAGTTAGCGTATGTCCCATCCGAGCTAGTGAATGCTTCCTGAACTTTTTAAAGATTTCATCATGACAGATTCTGCAGTCTTGTTAGAAATGTCCCCCAGGGACGTCCCTGGTGGTGCAGTGGTTAAGAATCCGCCTGCCAATGCCAGGGACACGTGTTCGAGCCCTGGTCCGGGAAGACCCCACATGCCGCAGAGCAACTAAGCCCGTGTGCCACAACTGCTGAGCCTGTGTTCTAGAGCCCGCGAGCCACAACTACTGAGCCCATGTGCCACAACTACTGAAGCCTGCATCCCACAACTACTGAGCCTGCGCTCTAGAGCTCACGAGCCACAACTACTGAGCCCATGTGCCACAACTACTGAGCCTGCACTTTAGAGCCCGCGAGCCACAACTACTGAAGCCCGCGCACCTAGAGCCCGTGCTCCACAACAAGAGAAGACACCACATTGAGAGGCCTGTGCACCGCAACGAAGAGGAGCCCCTGCTCACCGCAACTAGAGAAAGCCCGTGCGCAGCAACGAAGACCCAACGCAGCCAAAAAAACCCCAAAAAACAAAAAGAAAGGAATGGCTTCCAGGCAAAAATAAGATTAAAAAAAAATGTCCCCCAATTGCAAATGATCTGATCTAATTATGTGAATCATAGAGCTGTGCCACCCCCTCCCCCAGGCAGTGCAGACAGCCAGGAAGCCACTATCTAGGAAGATCTCCCCCCCTTTATCAGTTACTAAATGTGACAGGGACAGGAGTCAAGCTTCCTTTCCTCCAGAGATTTCATCGTCGCTTATCTGTGTTTCTGTTGTGTTCAAAGAACAAAATAGTCATGATGGAATATTGGGAGCACACAGTACGTGCATGCGTGCGTGCGTGTGTGTGCGCGTGCGTGCGCGTAAGTAAAACCTTCCCATAGGGTTTGGGGAATCTTATGGGGATGAAATAGGACATTGGGGAATTGCAGTGCTGGGCCTCTTGTAGAGGGTTCTTGTATGTCCACAAAGTCCTCAAAGCCGGTCTTGAGTTGGGGATAGATCTGTAGGTGAGAAGGAAGAGGAGAATCTTGGCAACAGAAGAAAACCCTCACTGCCATGCACTTACACACCTGCCCAGCGTCCAGCCTGGAAGTCCCCATTCAGGGCCGGGGCTGACCCACACTCGCCTGGGCCTGGCAGAAGGGCTCATCACATAGCTGCTGTGTTGCAATCCTTGGGTGGAATGTAGTACAGAGGGTCAGAGGGCGTTTTGAAATGTGGATTTCTCAGCCTTGACTGTCCGGCCTCACTCTGACTTTTGCATCTCCTTTTAGAAAGTGAGATTTTTTTCCCTTTGTTTTCTGCCTCCTTTTAATGAGGAAAATTGTGAACTCATAGTCTGTGTTGAGTCCCGGCCTACCCTGCTGTGTGCCAAGGCTTTGTTGTGGCGCAGTGATTGGCATTCAAGCATCTGCGTCCCACGGCGATGGCGTGAGGGTGTGGGTGTCGTGGCTGCATCCCGGGCGACCACAAATCCAGCCAGAGCCTTTCCGTGGTCAGGGAGGGGGGCCGCAGCGGTTCGGGGGGCTCGGTCGGCTGAGCCTTGCATTCAGTCGGCAGAGGAAGCCAGGGAAGTCTGGGGGCCACGCACACAGCGCACACAGCCCTGCTCCAGGTCCCCAGGTCCCCGCCCCTGGACTTGGGATCAGGGCCCTGATGATGGAGCCTGCTGCGTGCCCTGTCCTGTGCTGGGGCAAAAAAATCTATCAGAGAAGCTCCCTCCTCCTCGGAAGCCCGCCTTTCCTTGTCCGCATGTCCCAGAGGCTCTCCAGATGCTGTTAGTCTCGCCGCGTGTCCAGTAGGGGAATTGCATTCGGCCTTCCTTGTTTACCGCCTGGCTCCACGGCTTCTGCTGGAGCTTGCGACGGTCTCTGGCACCCGTTGCAGTGTGTTCCGAGTGGAGTGGTGGGTTTGTGTTTGTGATACCCGTAAGCTCCTACCGACACCCCAGTGACTAGGAGGGGGGAAATGGGCTCAGAATGGGCGGTGCCTTGGGCCCCTCCTCCCCATCCCCCAACCAAGTTGGGATCTAACACCTTCCTCTTGGTGACCGCTTACCATGTTGCACACACCACTGAGCATTTGACCTACCTTATCTCGTGGAATCCATAGAACAGCCCCAAAGGGGCTATAAGGTACATGGGGGCCAAGCAGTTACCCAAGGTTTGTAGCCAGTGAGCAGCAGAGCCACCTAAGTGCTCCAAAAACAGTTGATTTTCTTTACTAACTGTCCTAGGGCGCATGCGATTTAGTTGTGGAGCCGTACTCAGTGGATCAAAGCCACCAGCTCTCTGTCCTCTCCACCACTCTGTCCCTCCCAGACCGGCTTTTTGGCCAGAGTGTAACCTCTGACGGGTGTCAGGGGCTGAGTTAGGTGGTGCGTGCTACTGGTTATTGCTGGGAGGAGAGGGTTGTGAACAACGTTTGAATTTAAACTTTCTTTTCTTTTCTTTTTTCTTTTCTTTTCTTCTCTTTCTTCCTCCCTCCCTCCCTCTCTCCCTCTCTCTTTCTTTCTTTCTTTCTTTTCTTCTTTCTTTCTTTCTGTCTTTTCTTCCTTCCTTTCTCTCGTTTTTTTTGGCAGTTCAACTTTCTAAACTTAAACAACAACAGCCCAGTTGTCCTTATATTCACCTATATCTGCCTAATGGACTTTAAGGATGTAAATGAATCTACATCTTACTAGTTTTCAGGCTTTTAATTCTTGACTAAGAATATATCCTGCTTCTTTTCTCTCCTTTCCTTGACCACGTGGGCCCCATAACATAAAACTTCTCACTTTGTGTAAGTGGCAAATGTGCCATCCGAAGAGAATTTGCAGTAGTTCTAGGCGTGATAGAGTGGAAAGGGGTTTTGATAGCACTTTGTTGTGGAGTGGTATTTGCATAGCAAATCCAAGTGGTTTAAAAACCAGTTCCTGTAATTTCCCTGCAAAATAGAGCTATGTAAAAGAAGGTGTTTATAATAATGCTCATTTAACTTTGTCCCGTCGTTAAATTAAGACACAGATACTGTTTTTAAGATACGATACTGTTTTTCCTTTACTGATTTGAGCTCTCACGTAGTGACTGTACAGGTTGAAATCTATACCGTAAACTCTTTCAAAACTTGTCTTCCATGTGATACGTGTCTGTATCGAATGGTGGGTTTTCCAATTGGAGGAGTATTGTGTTTCTAACATGGTGTTTTGCTTTACAGAATTCAATTCGTCATAATCTGTCCCTACACAGCAAGTTTATTCGAGTGCAGAATGAAGGAACTGGAAAAAGTTCCTGGTGGATGCTTAATCCAGAGGGAGGCAAGAGTGGGAAATCCCCCAGGAGAAGAGCCGCCTCCATGGACAACAACAGTAAATTTGCTAAGAGCCGAGGCCGAGCTGCCAAGAAAAAAGCATCCCTCCAATCTGGCCAAGAGGGTGCCGGGGACAGCCCAGGATCTCAGTTTTCTAAGTGGCCTGCAAGCCCTGGCTCTCACAGCAATGATGACTTTGATAACTGGAGTACATTTCGCCCTCGAACTAGCTCGAATGCTAGTACTATTAGTGGGAGGCTTTCTCCCATTATGACTGAACAGGATGATCTTGGAGACGGGGATGTGCATTCTATGGTGTACCCACCGTCTGCTGCAAAGATGGCTTCTACCCTGCCCAGTCTGTCTGAGATAAGCAGTCCTGAGAACATGGAAAACCTTTTGGATAATCTCAACCTTCTCTCATCACCAACGTCATTAACTGTTTCAACCCAGTCTTCACCGGGCACCATGATGCAGCCGACGCCATGCTACTCGTTTGCGCCGCCAAACACCAGTCTGAATTCACCCAGCCCAAACTACCAAAAATACACGTACGGCCAGTCCAGCATGAGCCCTTTGCCCCAGATGCCTATGCAAACGCTTCAGGACAGCAAATCGAGTTACGGAGGCATGAGTCAGTATAACTGTGCACCGGGACTCTTGAAGGAGTTACTTACTTCCGACTCTCCTCCCCATAATGACATTATGACACCAGTTGATCCTGGGGTGGCTCAACCCAGCAGCCGAGTCCTTGGCCAGAATGTGTTGATGGGCCCTAATTCGGTCATGCCAGCCTATGGCAGCCAGGCATCTCATAACAAAATGATGAACCCCAGCTCCCACAGCCACCCTGGACATGCTCAGTCGACGTCTGCGGTTAACGGGCGTGCCTTGCCCCACGCGGTGAACACCATGCCCCACACCTCGGGTCTGAGCCGCTTGGCCCCAGTGAAGACAGCTTTACAAGTGCCTCTGCCCCACCCCATGCAGATGAATGCCCTGGGGGGCTACTCCTCTGTGAGCAGCTGCAATGGCTATGGCAGGGTGGGCATTCTCCACCAGGAGAAGCTCCCAAGTGACTTGGACGGCATGTTTATCGAGCGCTTGGACTGTGACATGGAGTCCATCATCCGGAATGACCTCATGGATGGAGATACGTTGGATTTTAACTTTGACAATGTGTTGCCCAACCAAAGCTTCCCACACAGTGTCAAGACGACAACACACAGCTGGGTGTCAGGCTGAGAGCGAGCGAGTGAGCAGGTAAGAGCACCCCGATATCAAAAGACCTTCTGAAAACAGGACTTAGAAGAGAGGAACCCAGTACCTTGCCTTGTATCTTCCATGGTTGGGGATTTTTGGATGGCAGCTGGCCGCCCCTTGCCGAGAGGCACCTTTTATCATTCATTCTCCACCCCTTTTGCAGCTTATAAATTTTCCTTTGGAGCTTAAACGTAAGGAAGCTTTTCCTCTAACTGCTTTAGAGAGTTTCTTTCGACAGACTAGATGGCTGCATCTTTTTAGCAACTCTTCAATAAGTGAACACATTTGATACAAATCAAATGCTGAAGGGTTTTTTAAAGTGGAATTTTCTCCCACCGAATGATTTCAGAGCTGTTTGAGAAAGTCCAGCCCCCCCTGCAAGCATGTCTGTCACCCTGATATGTTGAGTTGAATTGATTTTAATTTGGCTGTATATTCAATGAGTGTGTGTGTGTATGTGTTTTCTTTCCTAGGCTACACTTAAAAGTACTTCAGATTGTCTGACAGCAGGAACTGAGAGAAGCAGTCCAAAGATGTCCTTCACCCTACCTTTTCGTTTTCTTGATTAAAAAAAAAAAGAAAGAAAGTGTTTCTTTTTTCCTTTCGTCAGACTTGGCAGCGAAGACACTTTTCCTGTACAGGATGTTTGCCCGATGTTTGCAGGTTACGTGCTGCTGTAGATAAGGACTGTGCCATTGGAAATTTCATTACAATGAAGTGCCAAACTCACTACACCATATAATTGCAGAAAAGACTTGGATCCTGGTGTGCTTTCAAGTTTTGTATATAAGCCGAAGCTACAGAATTGTATTTGTGTGCATTTTTGTTTTTTTAAATATTCATTTGGTCCAAGGAAAGTTTCTACTCTTTTTGTAATACTGTGATGGTCTCATGTCCTTGATAAGTTAAACTTTTGTTTGTACGACCTGTGTTCTGCTGAACTGATGAATGACAAAGAACCAAGCTCTCCATTCTGCACCTCCATGGAACAGCTCTGGACCTGTTCACATTGCCACATAATTCACAGGAGAACCAGTAGCCTGTTGTCCGTCTGCTGAATTAATGGACTTATCAAAACTCTTTTGGAAAAAAAAAAAAGAATAGAAAATAGGTTAAACGCCAGCCTTGTACAAGTCTTTTCTATTTTTTTTGTTTGTTTTGTTATTTGCAAATTTGTACAAACACTTAAATGGTTCTAATTTCCAGATGAATGATTTTTGATGTTATTGTTGGGACTTGAGATCATTTTTGGAATAGATATTGAACTGTAATGTTTTCTTAAAACTAGAGTCTACTTTGTTACATAGTCTGCTTGTAAATTTGTGGAATCCCAGATATTTGAAGCAGCATCCGTAATTTTCATTTTGTATTTCTAACTGGATTAGTACTAATTTTATACGTGCTTAACTGGTTTGTACACTTTGGGATGCTACTTGGTGATGTTTCTGACTAATCTTTCAATCATTGTAATTAGTACTTGCACACTCAACATTTCTGGGCCTATCTTGGCAGGAGAGTGATGTATAGTTATGAACATTTTGTGTTTCACGTTTAGGAGAACTTGATATGTTTTTATGTATGCGTTTTTAAAAAATTCCATCCGCTTCTACTATCCTGTGAATTAAGCATACCACACAGCATTGACTCTGCTGACGGATGCCTGTATGCTCTTTGTTGCAAATACTCCTGGCGGGAGGCCTCGTAATATTTGTAGATCAGAAGGGGAGATCCACCTCTAAAACAGTGCTCCTTTCTCAAGCTGGGGGTTTTGATCAACGTAACCGTTTTGAGTTGAGCTTCAGCAAAAGTTTTCCCTTGTAATACTGTGTTCTTCCTGGTCTAGGTGGAGGTTGGTTCTGTAGCTCTGCCTTGAAGAATCAGGTCCACACTCATGCTTCATCCCTCTTTCCCTCTGTCCTTGGGCTACTTGGCACCCTGTGGAAGGCCAAGTCGAAGCGGGGAATTTTTTAAGTGGCACTCAAGTGATTTTTAGAATGTTTTGTGTTCATGAGTGCAGGTGGCTACCAAATGGAATAGAACTTGCTTAAAAATCGGGGCAATGAATTTGAAAACCAACAAACCAGCTGTAAGTGGTATATTTGAATTTATTTTAAAAAGCCTTAGCGTAAGTTAAGAATTGGAGAGTTTCTTCTGCCTTTAGCAACGCCAATTATAATTCTGATCATTATGTTGTAATATTGATATTTTTCAATTACCTGTACTGATAGACCAAGTTAATTGGCTTTGCGTGCCATTTAATCCATCGGTGTGTTCAAGTCATGTGGAACGCTGAGAATCCGCACAATAAAAGGAACAGGTGCACAAAAACGTTCCTCTGGCCTTCTTGAGAAGGCTCTGATTTCTGTGAACCCAGCCCACTTCACACTTGCTGTGTCTTGCCTGTGAGTTGCGTCTCTGTTGGCTTGGTTTTTCCTCCGTGTTTAACAGGAACACAGGTGTTCTGATGGCGGTCTCCTCCAGGAGACAGGCTCTACTGTAAGCTCCCACAGTGACTTCTGTGCTTCTGAAAATTCATTAAACAGCCGTCTCTCTAGCCGTCTTCATTGTTGGCCACTCCAAAATAAGTCTGGTCATAGAAACCCTAGTTCTTCTGAGCAGTGCCTCCTGCACATGTGCTAGAGCTCGCTGGAGCCAGAGTACTCGTGTTCCCCTCTGGGCCCACCTGCCACCACTCCCCGCCTCCCAGGCATCACGCGGTGAGACTCCCCACCGCCCTGTTCATTGAAGAGGCAACCTAGCTACAAATCACTGTTAAAATCTTACTACTTCGTAGGGTGACTTTTAAAAAGATGTTGCTTCCTCTTGAGTCTGTGTAAATATCTTTTTTTTTTTTTTCCCTTCAAATTTTTCTTTGTGTTGAAATTCCAACAGGAATCCTGGGTAGCTCTCCGGGGTACAGTGAAGTCCAGTGAAAGGCACCTTGTCTATTTTGAAAACAAAACATTATGTGACCTCTAGTAATTCTTTTTCTGTAAGAATACTGACTTTCTGGAGTAATGAGTATATCAGTTATTGTACATGATTGCTTTGTGAAATGTGCAAATGATATCACCTATGCAGCCTTGTTTGATTTATTTCCTCTGGTTTGTACTGTTATTAAAAGCATATTGTATTATAGAGCTATTCAGATATTTTAAATATAAAGTATTGTTTCCGTAATATAGACGTATGGAATATATTTAGGTCATAGATGTGTTACTTGGAAAGTTCTGCTTTGACAAACTGACAAAGTCTAAATTAATTAGCAAATGTTGTACCCCAGTGAGCAGTAAATCAGTGAAACATCATCCCCAAAAGAGGAGAAGAGACACTTAAAATGGAAACAGTTCCCCCCAAATATATGATTCGGACCCGTTCAGCTGCTGGATATATGTTATCAGTCCTCCCCTCCCACCCACCATTCCCCAACCCCCAACTGGAAATTCTTACATTCAGCTCCTAAGAGTTCTTAATTTATAACTGACTTTTAAACAAGAAGTTTCTCTTGTGGTTTTAGTTTGGGAGTAACCATTCAGTAAAAGTTGCAGTGTGGTTTATGCAAACAGAACAGCCTAGCATTACTCTTGGCCTCCTCCCTGACGGGGGCGGGGGGCTGACAGCCTGGCAGCGTGGCCAGGTGCGGCCACGTCTATCCCGTCGGGACGCAGTCACTCCCGCCCACATTTCACTACTGGAGTTTAGTACCAGGTTCCCGTTCCCGTTCCCATACTCTCTGAGAAGTGCCTGATGATGCTGACGTACTTACAGACACAAGAACAATCTTTGCTGTTACTGTATAAAGCCATAAATGTACATAAATTACGTTTAAATGGTTTGGTGTCATTCTTTTCTAGTTGTGCAGAATAAGCTCTTTATTAGGTTTATGGGGTTTTTTTTCATGTTTTGCTCTCACGTGAGTGCAAACCTTGTCAGCCACGGTGCCACGGTTTATTCAAATCTGGTATTTCTTTGGGGGGGTGGTGGAAACAGTCCCTCTGGGACCAAACTGTCATCCCCAGGAACTGAAGAGCAAGTAGACTCCCTGGTAACAAACCACCCTGAAGCACTTCATCTGTGGAGCGCCTGACACTACATCTGGCACAGAAATGACCAGGCATATGAGATCTCGTGCTGGAATAGGTGGGGCTGAAGGTAGAAACACCTGAAGGGCAGGCTGGGGAGGGCCCTGGCTAGGAGGTCAGCGAGCAGGGATGGGTGGTGTGGTGGAAGCAGTGGCTTCCCAAGGCCACATGAAGGGGGCGTTGTGCCTTCCACTCAGTGGCTGCAGGTTGAGGTTTCTTTGTTTGCTTTTTTTTTCAGAAAATGCCCGAGGAATGAGCTGGGATTAGATTAATGATGTTACTAAATCCAGGATTAAAACCAGGATTAAGTCCCGTCTCTCCATGCTTCTGACTCTTTTGCTAGGCAAGGGGACATCCAAATGAGTTGGAGTAGGAAAAAGGAAATAGGTCATTCTAATGTTTGTCTGTGTAGACAGTGGAAGATCAGTCCAGCTTTCAGAGTTTTCGTTTTTTCCTTACTTCCTTTCAGCAATAGAACCCTTGCTTTAAAAGACACGATAGTCAGAAGTCCAGAGTGTGGAACAGATAAGAGCATCTACCCCCAGACCTGGGTCTTGTGCATAGATCACTTTGAAAAGTGATCTAGTCCAAATGCAGAAAAACGCCTTGATTGCACCACCAGAACTCAAACCAGCAGGCTCCTTTCAAAACCCTCTGTACATATACATAAAATCACGCACCTGATGTCATTCATTAAGACCAGTTCCCACGTTTTAACATCAGTTGATAAGAGGAAGCAACACAGTGGGAAGCGACAGATCCCATGGTTGGAGCTCTATGGTTAACATGGAGGGAGAAACTTCCTTCCTCGGACAGTATCTAGGCCCCTGCTGTGACCAGAGACTGACGGATTGTCTCTTGACCTGTGTACCTGCCACACTGAAGGACTCTGCCTTGGCTCTTGTTCTCCACGTTGGAGCTGACCTACTGTAACAGTGATGGTGCTGGTTAAACTTATACCCGTTGGTGTGGTTAGGCAGGTGGCAGGCTGTTCCAAGAGACGTATTGCACTAAGTGGCAGTCTTGGCAGTAGTCACTGTCACGTAGACATTGAACCTTGTATCATCTGTTAGTGTTCCTCACGGGTCATGAGCCTGCAGCCAGGCTGGGCCGTGACCTCTAAAATGACAGTGTGTTCATGTTAGGTTTCCTTATTCTCATTTATTATTTCGTGTAGAAAATTACCCTGGTGATCACACGGATACATGGTCTCTAGGATGTTTTCCAGTTTAAGTAACTGGAAAATGAGTGAAGTTAGTGTGGAATGGAAAGGGAGGTCTGTGCTGGCATGAAAGAATGAGGAAGGGGCTTCCCTGGTGGCGCAGTGGTTGAGAGTCAGCCTGCAGATGCAGGGGACACGGGTTCGTGCCCCGGTCCGGGAAGATCCCACATGCCGCGGAGCGGCTGGGCCCGTGAGCCATGGCCGCTGAGCCTGCGCGTCCAGAGCCTGTTCTCCGCAACAGGAGAGGCCACAACAGTGAGAGGCCCGCGTACCCCAAAAACAAACAAACAAAAGAATGAGGAAGGCAGGTAGTCCTGGGTGGTGGTGGGTAATCCGGATGTGAGATGCAGACAGCCGAGGTATGAGCTGCAGGTGAAGGGCAGGCCTTTGGATCCTTTGACCAGAGGAAGCTGCAGAGTGGCATGGGCATCTAGAAGTTCAAGAGAGAACTTCTAGTTTTGCAGGTGGCTGGGAGAGGAGGCTTTCTATGCAGATCCCAGGCTTCGCCAACATGGCTGTGAGAGGGAGAAGCTGCATACTTGAGAAGGCATTCACCTGTTAAGGAGAAAAGGAGATGGAGGCCAACTTTCTTAGGCCATCTTTTCTCTGCTTGACTGGTAGCAGGATACTGTTTTCAACCCTACTGCCCATGAACTCAAAGGCAAAGTTGAAACTTCTTGGCATTAGTACTTTTATCACGTTCATGTCTTCGAAAAGTGAAAGTCTTGTTTACACTGGCAGCCACTGGTGGAAAGTAGAGATTTACATCCTCCAGGAAGAAAGAGGGCAACTTTTTGGGGGCTTGTTAGTCATTCTTTACATTTCCTTCCGCGAGCTCCAATCCCCGACAAGCAACTTTCAGAGTTCCCATAAAACTTAAAATTGCCTAAGATGGTAACCCACTTGCTGGAGTTTCTCTGAACCCACTCTGGGGATTGTGACGTTACTAAAATTGCTGCTCCAGTGAGGTGATCTTAGCTGCTTAGAACAGAGCTCACAGTGGGCCATTTTAGCGCAGATTTCTCTCTCTGGTGAATTGGGGTAGAGGACGGTCCGCTTTGCACTTTGGTTGCAAACTGGTTCGAGAACAAACCAGAGATGCCCACTGCTTAGTCTGTGCTGGTGGCAGGGACACTCGGAGTGTTTGCAGAGCAGTGAGCTTCCCTGATGCGTGGGCAGTGATTTCCCCACAGATGAGGTAAGTTGAGGATACCTTCTACGTGCCTCACCGGTTTGATGTAAGGATTGGAGGGTGAGGTAATGTCTGCAGATGACTTCCCCTGTCAGGGGAGAAGCCTCAACTGAGGAGTTGGTGTCAGCATAGGTAATGGTAGGCCTTGGAGATTCGTTTCCTTAGTGGGGCTTCTGGACAGTCAGCATTTCCCTGCAGGGTAAGTGGAAGAGCTGCTTGGCTCATATCCGTGGTTTTTCCGCATTCCCATTTGCAGGCCTCCATGTCTTACACAGGGGAGTGGGTAGACATTTTACCAGACCCAAACTCCAGGAGAGTCCATAACCTCTCCTTGGTAACTCTAGAAGCACTTATTAAGTTGTAAACCCATTATGTGCCCAATACAAACTAGTCGAGATACTTGTTTCCCAAGAACAAGTGGACCTATATTAAGAAAATTGAGAGACGTTTGTAGACCATTTGACCTCGACGTCACCCTACTCATGTTCACCCAGAGGCTGTGGAGGACGTCAGCTCCATGTGCCCTTATAGGCTAACCTGTAAGATAGGGAATGAGGAGAGGGGAGGGCCAGGCTGATGTTGAGGGGGCCTTGTGGTGTGCTGGAGCCCGATCGCCCATTTCACAGGAGCCGATGCTTAAGTGTGCAGGAATTTTGTGAGCCGATTTCAGGTAGCACCATTATTTGCAATTAACTTAGACAAACTTACGAAGTTACATTTAAAAACAAAGGCAGTAAATACTCAAAACTCATCATGTCCTCGTGAACTACATGTGGCTCTTGTCTGCTCTGGAAGTAAATATTTGCCCTGGTTATATCTTAGAATGGGGATGCTCCCACTGCTGGTGCTGAAGCTGAGCAAAGTTTCAGTTTAATGAATATAGTTTGAAGGAGGGTGGGAAATGGCTTAACAATAAATCATATCAGTTGTTTTTTTTTTTTTTTTTTTTTTTGGTGGGGGGCCGTGCTGCACAGCTCGTGGGATCTTAGTTCCCCGACCAGAGATCGAACCTGGGCCCTCGGCAGTGAGAGTACGGAGTCTTACCACTGGACCGCCAGGGAAGCCCCACGTCAGTTAAATTTATTGAGAAAACAAATTTATTAAGAAAAGAGTTAGTGGATTGGGATGCAAGTCCCTTTGTCAAATCCTGGCTGAATTGCCTTCACTGCCATATGTTAGCTGCAGATGAAAGAGTTCGCCAAAAATCAATTGGCCTGATAGAGTTTACAGTAAAGGCTGTTGTGTATTTTGTTATTTATAGAGTGTGTGTTGCATATTCTTTATATCAGTAAATTCATAATAAACATATACATATGCGCAGGCATATGTTATATATGCAGCTCCGTGCTGCCTCCACAGAGCAGGTTAAACATTGACCAGTGCACCACGGACGGGTGTAACGAAGGCATTAAAGGACTCGCGGTTTGGATGACACAGGAGAACAGGTGGAATGGCAGTGAGAGAGGGAGAGAACAGGAAGTTGTCTCAAGGTCCAGGGTGTGGTCACGCCAGTCGGTGATTGACAGGCAGTGAGGATGGGGCCCTAGAGTGGAAGAGGTCGGGGAAGAGGAAGCCTGAAGATTGCATGGGGCATGCAAATTAGACTTCAGAGCCAACAAAAGAGACTGCAGGGCCGGGGTGGAGAGGAAGTCTCAACTTCAAGTGCCCAAGCCTTTAATCTGGGGGAGGAACCAAGTGGCAGGTAGATGTCAGTGGCTAGGAAAGGTACACGGGGGAGTAGCTGAATGCCCTAAGCATCGACAGAGGTTTTTAATTTTTAAAATTTTTTATTATTATTTATTATTGTTATTTGCCATGCCGCATGGCTTTCGGGATCTTAGTTTTCCGACCAGGGATCGAACCCGGGCCCTCGGTAGTGAAAGTGCGGAGTCCTAACCACTGGACGGACAGGGAATTCCCCAACAGAAGTTTTTGAAACAGGAGGGTGGAAGGGGAAGGTTCTGGAGCCGGGAAAGGAATACAAAAGGATGTCAGTTCTGCTTTGGGGACTCATGATGGTTTGCCAAATGGAAATAATCACAGCTGCTCAACCGGAGTTACTGAGGGAAACAAATGACCCGAGTTAAGACCCTATCACAGTGCCTGGCACATAGAAAGGGCTCACAAAATAGCGGTGACCAGACATTCTGGTTTGGCCAAGACAGGCTTGGGCTAATTGTGCCCAGCACGATTATTATTAGCTGTTCTTGTCAAGTGTTTGGGTGGTTAGTTATATGTTTGACCTATCAGCAAATGACTGTTTTCCAGTTAATTACTTCCTAGAACCCTCACTTCACAGTGGACATACCAAGAGTCCCCCTGGAAGAAGCGGTCTCTGGCTGGAGGGCTTTTCTTCTAAAGGAATGTTAGCCCGGTGTCTTATGAATAGCATAGGTTAATCTAAGGCGTACAAGGTCTTTCCCTACCTTCTTCCGCATTCTCATCTCTTCCACCCAATGTACCAGTCACACCCGACAGCCATTCCCTTTTATGCTTCCAGCTGTTTCACATGCTGGAAGATTTTGTCTGGAATGCCTTTCTCCTCCTTTCCTTGTCAACAAGGTACAGCTCAAAGCTTCCTCCTACCCTTCAAGGCCCTCATATCAGAGTCGTTCCTTGCATAGGTGGGCTAGATGGTTCTCAGGACTCCTTTTCCAAATGCAGGCACGTGTCTTTGTTTAGCTCTGGCTCCATCGTCATAATCCTCAATAGTCCTCCCTAGGCAGCCCTCTAGCCCCTGCTGAGAAATTCAGAGCCCAGCCTGACTGACTTGGGTCATCACCAGGCTCCCAGTGAGGCTAAAGCAACTGGTCAGTGCTTGCCACTGGACACAGCCAAAGGCATTCCTCTGGGGTGAGCCAGTCTGCGTCTGCCTACATTCCAACAAGTTAAAAGCAGACCAAGAAGCCCAAGGTATTTGGACAAGTCTGGAGCTGCTATTCACTTTCTTCAACCAAGGAAAGTTCAGAGGCAAGAGAGGGGATGTGACCAATGATGAAATGGGATCATTGGCTTTCCTTCCAGCCAGCCGTCCCCATAGGCTGCTGAATCCTCCCTTTCCGTATACCTCTTCTCCGGGCTCAGGGACCAGGGTCAGTCCCCTTTGCTTAGTTCCCACCTCCAAAATTGCCAATAACAAGACTGAAATGCCAGTTTATCTGCTTACCCTCCGGAGGGTTGTACGTCTATAGAAATGGCTAGGTTGTGTCAATCCTGGAACAGTCCTAGGCTCTCCACTTAAAAAAAAAGGCACAGCTGGTCACCCTGAGATAGTTGCTGACTTGTTTTCACAGAACCTGGCCGGAGAAAGACACTGTCATTTGTAATTTTTGCCTTGGTGTTGTGTCATTGGATTGTCTCCACTTTTCCCCTACAGAAAGGAATTAGACAAAATAGGTGGGTTTTGCATTCTGATTATAAAATAATATTTTGAAATTAATTTGAAATTTTCAAATATTTTTTGAAATACAATGTTATTCTGAAAGGAACGTAATCATTCTCCTTTACAAGATAACAGTTTTTCCTACCTCAATTCACCACATGTACCAAAACAATGACTTGGTAAAAAGGAGACATTTCCTGAAGTCAGGCAATTCTGTTTGAAAGTACGTGTGAAGTTGTGATAAAACACACCCTGAATAGAACATTTCATTTATTCTTAAGAAAGTGTCTTATGAGATCTCAACAGTTGTTAGAGCCCTATGGGCTGTATTTTAGATTAGTATTATCTTTAATGTTCCAGTTCCCTTTTGACTCCTTTTTTTTCTTTGTCTTGATTGATATTGCATTAAAAGCATGAATAATTTTCAAAAGCCTGGATTGGACTGGCTGGAGGCATTTAACAGCTGTATGGAATCTCATGTAACTATCACGTGCCTTTCTTTGGAAACAATTGTCCTTGTCTTTTGTAAGAAAATCACATGATTAAAAAAATAGATGGCTAGCAATAATTCTGTTGTCACTTGGTTACTGGCAGGAGTAGGAATAGGGAGGAAGATGTAAAAAAAAAATGCATTCTTGGATCCCTTAGCCACACCAATCTGCAAACCTTCCTGGAGTAAATAATGTCCTTTGTCATTTCTGGGTAACTAAAAAAAGGTTTCGGAATGTTTCCAGGCTTGGGCATTCAGTTGTGTAATACTTTTGGAGTCTGAGTTACCTTACTTTGCTCCAAGAGTTGGCTCAAAACCCAGCCATCGTCCCCCCTGCTGGATCTGAGTGTCAGAGAAACTGATATCAGTTGAATGAATGAAAATTCAGTCTTTATTATGGACAATAATACTCCCTCTGGGATTAGACTTTCTTAATATTCTTGACAGCAAAAAGAAGTTTTGTATCAGCTTTGGATCCCAAAGATGCTGTTTTGACCTAATCGTCTTGAGATGAAGCCTGACTCTGTCTCAAATGTCCCCACCTGGGAAGGGAGCTGCCGGCTTCCACTGCAGAGAGCCTGCCCACGTGGGGAAAAGGGGAAGGCCTCCTGCCACCTTCTAGATTCCAGAGAGTGAATGTTCCAAATACGGAGTGTTTGAAAGCTGTAGGGCTGGTCACTGACCAGCACAAAAAAAGTGTTGGAATTGAGTGCTTCTCTGAGAAATGAGCCAATGTTATTTTCCAGGGCAGTTCGAAGACTTATGGAAGAAAAACTATAATTAAGGAAAGTGGGTGGATTATTAGGAAAGGTTTGTTTCTTCCAAAGGTTTTGTGATCTTAGTAGCATTTTGCATGGGCCATACCTAGCATCTGGTGAAGTTAGTTCCTCAGCCTCCCTTTGAATTAAAATGAGCAGAGGAAACCCACTCTGTATGGATCACAGACTAGGGAAGATGTCTAGAGAGCCCGAGGAAACTGGCTGAAGTAAGACACGGTGTTTCTCTAAGTGTAAACTACCAATTGCGGGCAACAGAATAATTTGGGAAGATTTGTAAAAATGCAAATTCCTGGGCTCCTCCTCAGACCTGTGGATTCAGGAATCTGGGATGGGGGGAAGCGGGGGTATGATGGCTGAGAAATCTGCATTTTAATCATTCCAGGTGATTCTTGTGAACACTGAAATTTGAGAACCACCACCAGTCTCTGGAGATACTGCGACATTAACTGCTATTCGTTCACTCATTCAGCAGTTAAATGTCTTCTGAGCACCTGTGTACCTGACCCTCTGTGCTGGGATGCCCCGTGTGGTGCACAGGACAGACCCGTCCTCTGCCTTCATGAGGCTTTCCGTTTCCTGCCCTCTTTAGATGTCTAGTGAGGTTTACCAGAAAGACTTCATGAAGTGTTCTTTAAAAATAGGCTACTGGGGTCAGGTAGAGTACTGGCCTGATAACTGGTTCCGAAACTCTAAAATTTCCAACATCCATCAAAGGCTTTTACCTGCCTAACCTGCAGGGCATACTGAGTAAGCTAGTTGAGGAGACTGGCCTTCTGTCCTCGAGGCGCTAACAAATCCAGGCCCGGTCTGGTCTCTAGCCAGCACCAGGATCCATCCCTGAGTAACACTGTGGAGTGGCACTGAAGTAGCTTCAGCCAAGAGGCAGACCTGGAAACACAGCCAATTTGATCCCTACTGACCAAAGGGCAGTGCGAAGTGCATCCAGGTCTGAGGAAAATAACCCAGTCTGGGTAGGGTCTGTTTTCCATTGGGAATGAAGCTTTTTTTTAAAAAAAACAATTTAATTTTATTTTTTAATAGCTGCAGGAGAGAAATAGCTCATCTTGCAAGATTTTCGAAGGAATGTAAGCTGGACCCAGATGTCCCGGCTGAGATGAGCTTACAATACCGAGCTGGAGAGCGAGGCTGGGCCGACACTGCCTTGCCCCTGGGCCAAGCCTGCGCAGCTCCAGGGCAGAGTGCTCCAGGGTGGAGATCTCCAGGGTGGAGAGCCTCTCTTCCAAACCCTGGTGAGGAACAGCAGCCACGGCCCTGGGGCAGGGTCCGTTGCCCCCGTGATGATAGCACCTTGACCCTTCATTTGGGAGGTGTCCTCAGGCTGAGCTCTGCCCCAGACAAGGGGATAGTTCCAGATCACTGGAAGTCTCCGCCTCTGTGGTTGCCTGGATTTTTTCTATTTTGTTTGTAAAATATCCTCCAAAGTAGGACATAAGTCTCTCTTGCAAAAAGAACCATATCCAATTCAGCTTGACCAGTTCAGGGTCTTCACAGGCATGTCTATGATTGAGCCAAGTTGATGACTGGAGGTGTCCTCGATGCCAGAAACTTGGCCTCCGTGCACCGGTGCTGAATTGAATTTTGGAGAAAGAGTTTTGGGTGAAGTAGAAAAGAATAGCTTTATTGCTTTGCCAGGCAAAGCGGGGCACAGCGGGCCCATGCCCCTCAAAACTGTGTGTCCCAACCTGGGAGGATTTGGTGAGGAGTTTTATAGCAATGGTTCAAGGGCAGGGTGGCTGATAAGGATCAGGGCGCAGGGCCTGCAGTCCTTTAATCTGGCTTCAGGTGGTGTCCTGATGAGCTTCTCAAGGTTATCAAATTGTGATCTTCTGTGGAATGAAGAACGCTAGCATCTTCCATTTCTTGGGGGTTTTAGTTCTGTAGAAGAGCGCAAAGATATCGTTTTTATGTGTATTCCTTGAGGCGGAACCAGGACCCTGCCCCAAGGCTGCACTATTGTTTCTTGACTGCCCCTCCCTTGTCCCTGCATCCCCTCCCTTCCCTGATTAGCAATTGTTTGAATCTGCCCTCTGGAACTCAGGGAAGGTCATGGAAGCTGGAGTCTATTCCCTACAAGCAAGAAATGGGGGACACAGAAAGGCTTTCTTCATGCCCAGGAGCCCCACAGGGTCCTGCTTGGCTTCATCCTCAGTGCTTTGAGGTAGATCTCATGGTTGGACCCTTCCTCCTTCGTTCCCTCCCTCCATCTCTCTCCCTCATCCCCTCACCCCTTCCCTTCTCTTTCTCTCACTCACTCTTTATTATGGAAAATTCCAAACATAAACAAAAGTAGGAAGAATAAAAAGTATCATGAATCTCCACATACTCATCACCCAGGTTGAATAGTTATCAACTCATGGCCAAACTTGTTTCATGTATACTCACCCTTGAATCTGGATTATTTTGAAGAAAACCCCATATATCATATAATTTCACTTGTTTAAAAATAGATATATAATTATATAGATAAGAATTCTTCTAAGTTAAAAAAAATTGTTTGGCCACATAATTTACATACATTCAGATCCTTAGAACTTCTGTACCGCTCAGTCAGTCGGACAGCTGCAAATCAAGGAACAGCATGTTTCTATCACCCCATCCCTTCGTGCCCCTTCCCAGTCAGTGCCCTGCATGAAGAAGCAACCATTGATCTGATTTCTGTTGCTACCGGTTATTTTTTGCCTATTCTAGAATTTCATAGAAATGGGCTCATATACTGTACTTTTCTGCTCCTGGCTTCTTGCATTCAGTGTGTTACTTTGAGATTCATGCAGGTTGTTGCTTGCATCAGTGGCTTGAGCCCTTCTGTTTTTGAGGAGTGTCTCATTGTATAGATACGCCAGTTGGTTGATCCGTTCTTCTGTTCATGGGCATCTGGACTGTTTCCAGTTTTTGACGAGCATGAATAAAGCTGCTCTAAATGTTCTTGTACAGGGCTTTTTTCGTGGACATATATTTTCATTTCTGTTGAGTAAATATCTAGAAATGGAATTGCAGGGTCATAGGTATATTTTCCTTTTTTTGTTGTTTTGGGTTTTTTTTTCTTTTTTTATTCCAGTATAGTTGATTTACAATATTGTGTTAGTTTCAGGTGTGTGGCAAAGTGTATATATGTATTCTCTCTCAGATTCTCTATTTTCCTTTTTAAGAAATGCCAAATGGTTTTCCAGAGTGACTGTCTCCATTTTACATTCTCACCAGCAACATATGAAGAGTTCTGATTGGTCCACATCCTTTCCAACATATAGTATTTTTCATCTTTTTAGTTTTAGCTATGCTAGCGTGTGTAGTGGTGTCTCATTACGATTTTAATTTTCATATCCCTGATGATTAGTGATGGTGAAACCTTTTTCATGTGCTTATTGGCCATTTGTGTGTCTTCTTTTGTGAGGTGTCCATTCAAGTATTTTGCCCATTTTTTAATCGGGTTGTTTGTCTTTTTATTTTTGTGTTATAGGAGGTCTTTATGTATTGTGGATACAAGATATAGGTGTTTCAACCAATCAATTACATAACCTTGTTTTGTGTGTGACTGTTTAAAGACACCTTATTAAAAAAAAAGATATAGATGTTCTATCTATGTATGTATCTATCCATCCAGATATACGTGTTGCATGTATTTTCTCCCAATCTGCTACCTATTTTTTTGATAGTGTCTTTTGATGAATAGTACTTTTAAGTTCAGTTTATATTCATCTTCTCTTTTATGGTTTGTGCTTTCTGTGTGTTCACCAAGAAATCTTTACCTACTTCTGTATTCTCTTTTTTCTTTTTTTAAATAAATTTATTTATTTACTTAATGGCTGCACTGGGTCTGCGTTGCTGCGTGTGAGCTTTCTCTCGTTGCGGTGCGCGGGCTTCGCATTGCGGTGGCTTCTCTTGTTGCAGAGCTTGGGCTCTAGGCGCACGGGCTTCAGTAGTTGTGGCATGCGGGCTCAGTAGTTGTGGCTCACGGGCTCAAGAGCTCAGGCTCAGTAGTTGTGGCGCACGGGCTTAGTTGCTCCGCGGCGTGTGGGATCTTCCCAGGCCAGGGCTCGAATCCATATCCCCTGCATTAGCAGGCGGATTCTTAACCACTGCGCCACCAGGAAAGTCCCCTGTATTCTCTTATGTTTTCTTCTAATCACTTTGTTTTATATATGGGATCAAGAACTAAAACAATAACAAAAACATAACCACAGTACCATTATTACACATAAAGAATAAAAAAGTTCTTAATATTGTTAAGTATCCAGTCGGCATGATGTTCACATTTTCTCAATTATTTTCTAATTTTTCCTTACAGTTTTTGACATTTACATTAGAATGCAAATAACATTCATATATTGCTATTTTTATATGTTTCTAAGAATCTCTCTTAAGCTATATATATCTCCCCCCCACACACTTTTTTTGCACTCTGTTGAAGAAACTGGGTCACTTGTAGAGTGTCCCACAGCTTGGATTTTGCAGATTGCATCTTCATGGGGTCGTTTATTATATTTCTCATCCCCTGTGTATCCTGAAAACTAATAGATCTAAAGGCGTGGTCATATTTAGGCTCAATTTTTGTCAAGAATACTTCATAGTATTCTGTGAATACATAGGGCTGGAAGTATATGGTGTTTGATTCTCTCTCTTTTGTATGATGTTAGCAGCCATTGACAATCGTTGTTATTGTGATTATTTCATTAGGGTCATAAAATGGTGATATTCCATCATTTCTTCTAAATTCACTAGCTGAAACTTCCAATGAAGAGACTCCCCTGAAGTAATGATATGGATGTCCTGTGGACTTTATCTTGAGTAGTTCTGGGAATGCCAGTGCTTCTAGAGTTATCAATCTGCTTTGTATCACTAGATTTAAATTTTCTGCCAGGCATTAGGCTGAAGTTGTTGCTTATTGATAGTTACAACAACAGCAATAATAATGACTACATGCTGAGCGCCTTGGGGACAGGTTCTAACCTAAGCACTCAGTGCATTTCACTCACCAGATATTCTGAGTTGGAAATTATTACTCATAGATCCTCATGGCTTCTACCGTAAGATGATAGCAGACTTATCCAATGATCTCCAATCTTCCAGGCCACTGTCTCCACTATGGCTATGTGGAAGACTTCCCTCCTCCTTTAACTTTATAGGTTTGAAAAGATTTATATCATTAAATGCCTTTCCCTGTGTGAAAAAATATGAACTCGGGACAAACAGTCACATAATAGGATGTTGACTATTCCCATTAAAGTTGAAAGAGAAGGGCCGTGGCTACAGCATGAGTAATCCCAAATCTGGCTGCTTACTGATTCAAGCCAGAAATTTAAACACATCATTTGCCCCTTACAAAGGCTCCATTTCCTCCTTGGTAGAATGGGAAAAAATAATACTGGGTCATGACTTGCTGCCAAAGAGGTGTTTCCTACTAGAGACCAACTGGAGACAGCTTGGGTAGGTGGTGAGGTCTGTAACTGCTCCCAAATGAATATAGAAAAACATTCCAGAGAACACACCTTCCCTGGTGAGAGCCCCCATTTTTCCTTCTTTATAGCTTCGTGTCTTTTAAGAGGAAATGATCTAAGTGACTAGATGTTTGAAGGAAATTATTAAACAGAATACTTAAAATTGGGTTTGACTTGAAAGAAGAAAGTGTTTAAGGTTTGAAAGACTAATGAGTTTATGCTACATAGCAGTCCGTTCTGCTGGGATGTACCTTTCAGCTGGTTCATAGGCAGAGAGGTTTGCATTCTCTTTCTTGATCTGAGGAACAGGATTATGTCTTGTGTGTTCAGCTGCTTGTGCCTCCTTCTGTTTCCTTGCCTTTGAGTCCCTTCCACAAAAATATCCTCCACATACCCAGCAGTTTCTATCCCTTTGCACATTTAACTCCATTATAAGACAATCTGTTCTCCCTGAAAACTTCACTGAGGATTGCTGTTGGCTTTCCTGAAGATACAGATATGTTTAGTAAAAGTTTACCAGTCTCCGTTGCTTTAAGGGTGGGATTCTGTTTTACATAGAATGAGGATACACCCCAGTTCCTCCAAGATAGCCTCAACTTATGATTGTCACCCAGTTGTGATTATTGATAGTATCCTCTTTCCCTTTCAAAAAGTGTCTTGGTGTAGATGAACATCATGTGGGCACGTTACCTGTACTCGCTAGTCACCCATTACTTTTCTTTAGGCCCAGCCATGAAATGGTGGAAGTGAGCCCTGGGGGAATGAAGATTAGAGTCAACAGGTTGAACAAAAGACCTCCTGGCTCTTCTTGAATAAAAGAATCACTAGTGTTTCATGACTGTTCCTCTGATACGGTCAATGAGACTGAGAATGCCACCTTATTCTTCTTTAGACTTGTTACTTTTGGTAACTAGGAAACATGTTTTTCATCTGAAGCCACTTCAAGTCAACCATGAGGCAGCATATTTCAAGCCAGTTTAGCAAGAAGATAGCAACGAACATGCTCCACGTAAGGCTGTCCACATGGATCTGAGTTGCCGTCTTACAAAATGAGGCCAGATGTTCACGGCTGGGTATAACACTCCAGAAGCTTTTGCCCAACAATCGAGAACAATATTAAGAGGGTGTGATGGCTGGGGATGCTGTCCACTTCAGACGGGTATCTCAGTACTCTCTACCTGTGTACCATAGCAAATTAGCATCGTCCAGATGAGCAGAGAGGCAGGGGAAATTCAGCTTGATTTGAAACACAAGCATGCAAGCAAAAACAACCTAAGATCTACTCATAAGAGCCCTATACAGAGTTGGTCTGAGTCAGAAGTGGACACAGCTGGACACAGCTAAAATAATCAAGTGTTTTGCCTAATAGCGGCTCTAGACTCAAACAAAGAAAGACAGATAAAAGTTGAGCTCCTAAGTGAGTTCAATTTAGGTAACTTTTTGGGATGTACACAAAAATCATTCATGAATTAGTCTGGTCCTTATTCATTTATACATTCTTCCAACAATGTAAGAATCAAGATAATTGACCTGAAAACATTTGAAAAACTGAAATGTATATAAATATTAAGTATTATTATTGAGAATCAACTATATTCATGATGTGTTTGGGACTGTGGGAACAAAAAGACCAGTAAGACATGATTCTTATCTTCAAAAAGCTTATAATCTAGTAAAGCAAATTATAGCAATCCAGACGAGCTCGCCCTGACCAAAGCTAGAACAATTTGAGCAACAAAATAAATCATGATAGTATTTATATTTAATATAATTTAATATAATCTATAGACAATACATTATACATAATCTATAATGACTGTAATTTAATATAATCATATATTCCATAATGTAATATATAGCACAATTATATTTAATATTAACTTTATATAAAGTAAGCATCCTTGAGTTGATACTGATAAGTAAAATATAAGTGACTGAAATAAATAAATATGTGAGGAGGAGGGACAACTCTTCTTTACAGAAAAATCCTAGTGAATAAATGTGGAAGGAATGAGGGAAATAAAGATTACTGATAGAATATCGTCACAGTGGGGCTTCCCTGGTGGCGCAGTGGTTGAGAGTCCGCCTGCCGATGCAGGGGACACGGGTTCGTGCCCCGGTCCGGGAAGATCCCACATGCCGCGGAGCGGCTGGGCCCGTGAGGCATGGCCGCTGAGCCTGAGCGTCCGGAGCCTGTGCTCCGCAGTGGGAGAGGCCACAACAGTGAGAGGCCCGCGTACCGCAAAAAAAAAAAAAAAAAAAAAAAGAAGAATATTGTCCTAGTCATTATTGTAGGAAGATCCACTGATGAATAGTAAATTAGAGGGCCAGCGTTTAAGGAGAAACAGTTCATCCCCCCTGGGGTGGAGGGATGGAATTACCTGCCGTCAGGTGGGAGGTATGGACCTGGGTGGAGGACGTGGATGGGGAATCAGGCTGCCTTCCTGGGCAGGGAGTGTTTGGCTGGTCCTTAAAGGCTGGGAGAATTTCGATATGCATGTTTGGGCTGGGCAGGTGAGGCTTCTAAGGTGGATGGTGTTTTAAAAGTCTGGGCCAAAGCACAGGGTGGGAGAGGGCAGGAAAAGGGTGAGTGGGTAGCTTTGGCTGGAGGTCAACAGCCTCGAAGAGGAATGGCGGAGGCCAGGCCCCTCGTGGCAGCAGGTGGAGGGCCAGAAGCCAGGCCGAGGCTGTTGAGAGCACTCCTTGGCCGAGCATGGGGAGACTTCACCCACTGAAGGGATCAGGGACACAGTCTGAACCTGTCCCCATTGCCTTGAGAGCAACTAAAGGTGTGATGAGGGAACGGATGGTGTATTTTAAAGGCCTTTGTGGAGGTTGAGGCCGCAGTGGGGGAATGACCAGGAGACCAGTGTGTGCAGAGAGGCGGGTGAGATTCCCATTGCACAGGGGGGTCTGTTCCGTGAACGCTGGGTCACTTGGGAAGCAGGTCTGGCCCCAGGTCTTTGTCCTTGGCTACTGTCTGCTCCGTGACTCTCTCATAGTACCAGGGATTGCTGCTGTGACGTGGAACCTTGCCCGCTCAGAGAGAGAATCATCTCCTTGTCAGGCTCTTTCACGTTCTGGGAGTCAGCTCGTTGGCCTGACAGGGTCACTGGGTCCAGGGGTGTCGGGAAGGTTCTGTGGGTACGCTGAATGTCTAGAGGGGATGTGTGGGGCTTGGCCTCGTTCCTCTCACTCCCAGTGGAAACGCTGTCTCTGGAGCTTCCCCCTACACCTTTCCCCGCAAAGTGGGGGTGGATTTGGGCATGAATGTTCCTCTGAAGAAATGTGCTGGATTCTTATGTCATGGCTAGACAGCCCCCCGCTGGGCCTGTTTGCTGTCCCTTTCCTTTTGCTCCCGACGGTGTCAGGAGATTTGGGGAACTTGTGACTCATCATAGCCAGTGACTGTGGCCATTCTGCTGAGAAGCCCTGTCTCAAGGGAAGAGGCAGGGGTCACCCAGGTAGGTGCCAGCAGTCACTTGGCTCCCAGGGATGACAAGCTCAAGTGGGACTTTATGGCTGGGCGTGATGGAAACCATAACACACGGCTCTCTGGAGCAGGGCCGTGCTGGCTGGGAGGATGTTTGGCTCTGCTTGTGTTTGAACGGTCTGACGACAGCTATAAAGCTTAGCAGCTGTGAGGTTGATCAGGTACTGCAGGACTTTTGGACTTAGGTTAACCCTGGGGTCTTGAGACTAGAGCTGCAGCTTTGAAGAATTCAAGCAATGAGACAGCACGTACTGAGAAAAGCAAACTCTTAAGCTCTCTGCATATTCAGTTCTGGAGGCTCTGTTGACAGCAGCCCTTCCATTAATTAATTTTCTGAAGAGATGAATTACCATTTGTCTCCTTCCAGGAGCTGACCTCTAGATGCCAAATAAATATCCCTTTACCTTCCGGGAACCTAGTGTTTTGACTTGGGCCCACTGTAGACACTAGAACTAACTCCTTCATGGAGAGTTGGTAGCAAAACTAGGGAGGGAGATTAGACGGGCCTCTGCCACCCCTTCCTTCGTGTCACTGTGATAAGGAGTCACGAAATCACGGGGATTAGTGTAGACCTAAAAACACCGCGTCCCGGCACGAGTGCAGTCCCGGCACGAGTGCAGTCCCGGGCCTTTCTGTGTCCAGAGCGGGAAGCTGAGTGGCAGGCGGTAGGGAGGAGCGGTTGGAGGGTTGGGATCTGTTCTCAGACTCAGTGTCGAGTCCCGGCGCCTCCACACACAGGTATGTAACCTTGGGCCCGTGCCTTCTCCCAGCCGGGCCTTTCTTTCCTCCCTGATAAAATGAGATAACGATGCGTTCTTTTCCGGGTTGTTGTGAGGCTTCAATAAATAACAGTGACCGTGAACTCCTTGTACAGAGTCTAGTCCCGGGCAG
The DNA here is from genome assembly GCF_059928025.1 of Delphinapterus leucas. Lineage (NCBI taxonomy): Eukaryota > Metazoa > Chordata > Mammalia > Artiodactyla > Monodontidae > Delphinapterus > Delphinapterus leucas. Next base: position 64,074,984 of record NC_143146.1, read on the forward strand.
CGTGAGCTCCCACCCTTCCTTCTTTTAACCTCCTTAACGAGGTAGATGTTCCCAGCTTCATTTTCAAGGGAGGAGGCCGAGGTGAAGCAGCTTGGCCAAGGATGCAGACGCCCCAGTCCACGCTCTTTCCGTCACACCAGGCTCCCTCCGGAGGTCAACAGGGTGTGTGGGCCCCGAGAGGCCGGCGCCGACCTTTGAAGCTCTTTCAAGCGTCTTTGCCATTTGCCGAATCATGCCTGGAAAAATCTGTTCATCAGACATGTGCCCTGCCAGGTCGTCCAGCAGACCAGGCGCTTTATTTTTTTATTTTTATTTTTTGCCAGTGAAACAGGCTGCAAGGTCCACCTCCGGCTTCATCTTCCGCAAGTCTGGGTGTTAGGAACCATCACAGCAACTGCTTTTGGTTAACATGTCTTACGTGTCAGGCGTGGCGCTAAAAGCGTTCCCTGCATTGTCTCATTTTATCCCCTGCATCGACCTTGAGAGGAAGGTGTTTTTATTCCCATTTCCCTGATGAAGAGTGTGAGGATTAGAAAATGGAAGAATTAGCTCCATCCTGTTGAAAAAGAGCCCATCTGTCTAACTCCGAAGGCCGTGTTCTTTACCACCTAACTCAGATGAATCCAGAAGAAATGTCAGTCGTTTTCTGTAGCTGAGTGTCCAGGGCAAGTGATGTTCAAATATGGAAAACCACGTTACACACCTGACAGGTGTGACCCAACACAGGCCACACTTCAAGCAGCCCCTGGGAGGTAAAGATGGTTTAACATACTAACACTGTTATGGGTTGAATGACATCCCCCAAACCAGCTCCTGGAACTGATGATTCTGGAACAAATAATCTAGGATTCAAGGGAAAAAAAGAGGTGGTGGAGTTAGAATGAAATAAACTGTGTAAACCAATATGAACCATTACGCAAAGCTATTGTGAGGCCTTTATACTCTGCAGGGCTATTTTACCAAATTTTGTGGGGAAAGCTCACCTCTTACTCAGAATCTTCCTGCTATAACGTTACTCATGTATATGTAAGCTCTGACTTCCTTGAAGTGTGAAGTATTTTACTTTATAAAAAGCTGTTGAATGGATCTGGGGATCTTACTTCATCAGCCTGACTATAGTAAATCATATGAAGTCTGTATGCGGCATTGGGACGTGTGTAAACCATGACTAAAACATACTCTGATCATTGCCCATCATTTGTGGGTCAAGTCCACGTACGTGGTTGGTTTCCAGTTTCCTTGCAACATCCCTGGGGTGAGAGGCAGTAGTTCCATGCATTGTATAGTTATGAAGATACAGCATCTGGTTTACAGTGTTATTATTTATATGCCATTCATTCCCACAAGGCATTTGCATTAACATCAAAGGTGGAAAGATAAGAACTAAATAATTAAGGAAGAGAGAACTAATTTATTAAAAGACTTTCTCTTCCTCACTTTTTCTTTTTTCCTTTTTGTTTCTCAATCATCTTTTTATACCTCACTCTTTTTATTATAGAACACAAATGTAGAATAGTATTGTTATCCAGATTTGACACCTCTAGCCCTCATTCACCCCACACCAGAGAGCTTTGAATTCAAATGCTTCAAATTCTCTGTATCTGCAAATACTTCAACATTAATCTTTAAAAGATAAGGACTCTTTATTTAAAACCACAATATGATTATCATGCCTTAAAAAATCAACAATTAATAATAATTCTTTATTATCCATTGGTGTTCACATTTCCCTGATAGTCTGACACACTTTTTTTTCAGTTTTATTGAGGTATAATTTACAAACTATAAACTTCACCCATTGTAAATGTACAGCTTGATTTTTAGTAAATTTATACAGTTGTGTAAACATCACCACAATCCAGTCCTAAAACACTTAAACATTTTTAATGGTTTGTTTACATCATGATTTTATTAGGGCCCTTATACTGTGATTGGGTGATGTCTTCTAAGTCTCTTTTAATGTATAGGTTTGCCCTCTATAACAGTTTTTTTTTTTTTTTTAAGTGAAGAAATAGGTCTTTGCCTTTAGAATTTCCTGAAGTCTAGATTTTGTCAACTGCATCGTTGAGATATTATTTAACATGTTTCTCTCCCCCTGTATTTCCTGTAAGTTGGGTTTAGAGACTCATTCAAGTTCAGTTCTTTTATTTGGCATGATTACATCATGAATGGTGTAGTGTACTTCCAACAGAGTGTCATGGTGTGTGATTTATCTCTTTTCTTGATGTTAGCAACCTTCGATAATTATTGCCTAAGTCTATTATTTCATTAGGATTGCAAAATGGTGGTTTTCTACTTCTGCCTTTATTACTTCTGTAAGATAAACTTGTCCTCTTAAACCATTTGGTCTCCTAAGGATGAATTTGAATATGAACGGCAAGATAGATGCTTAATTCTTTTGCTTTATTATTTTTCAAAATAATGAGTTGATTCCCTAGCATCGTCCAAAGACAACCATTGAATTTTGTTTTGATTTTTACTGTCATTATAAAGTCAGAGATTCAGACTTACTGGAAGTGTTTCGATTTATTGTGGTAATTGTCCTCTTTGATGCTTGGTTGTTCCATTTTGTGCAGATTGGAATCTGATCAACTTGGCATCTCCATTCTTTTGGACATGACCCTTGTAGTTGTTGGTAGCTTCTTCTTTTTTTTTTTTGGTGGTATGACAGAAATTTCCAGGCTCATCTGGTACATTTTGTGCCACAGATCTGGAGTCAATCGTTTCTTCAAGGAGTACTTGTTCTTTTTGGTGGAAAACTGTATTCAGAGACCATAGTCTGGGCGCTAGGAGGCTCATTAATACTGGGTAGGTTATTTTTCACTAGGATTTTTAGTGGGCAAAGCTAGAAAAAAGTGTTTAAGGTAAAATACATCTTAATTCATACTGTTTAAGATAAAATACATCTTAATTCATGCTGTTACTTCCAATTCAAACTCAAGAGCATAAAGTTTTTTAACCTAATTCATTGTACAATTATATTTCCTTCCTCCTCTCTATCAGTCGTTTGTTCCTTTTAATTTCTGAACGGTATTTCATTGTACAATATAACACATTTCGTGTATCCATTTACCAGCTGATAGACATTTGGATTGTTTTCAGATTTTGGCCGTTATAAATAATGCTGCTATGAAAATAGTTTCATCCAAACATATGTTTTAATTTATCTTAGGCAGATACCTAGGTGTGGAAACTGTTTTCCAAAATGGTTGTACCATTTCACACTCCCACCAGCAATGTATGCAGGTTCCAGTTTCTCCACATCCTTGCCAATGCTTGCTTTGCCCTGTTCCCAGCCTATCTTTCTGATTATAACCATTTTAGTGGGCGTAAAGTGCTTTCTCATTTTGGTTTTAATTTGCATTTCTCTAATGTTGAACATCTTTTCAAGTTCTTATTGGCCATTTGCATATTTTCTTTGGTGAAATGTCTATTTAAATCATTTGCCTAATTTTAGAAATTGTTTTTGTCTTATTATTGAGTTGCATAAGTTCTTTATATATTCTGGATGCAAATCCTCTGTCAGATATAGGATTTGCAAATGTTTTCTCCCAGGTTGGGGTTTGGCTTTTTGTTTTCTTAATGGTGTCTTTCGAAGAACAAAAGGTTTTAAAGGTTTAAAGTCAAATATAATAATTACTTTATGGACCATACTTTTGGTGTGATTTTTAAGTCTTTGCCCACCCCAGGATCATGTAGATTTTCTTTCATATTTTTTTCCAGAAGTTTTAAGGTTTTAGCTCTTTTTTTTTTTTTTTTTTTTTAAGTTTTGGCACTTATAGTTAGGTCTTAGAGGCATTTTTTAAAAGCATTTATTGACTGATTGATTGATATTTATTTATTTATTTTGGCTGCACTACGCAGCATGCGGGATCTTAGTTTCCTGACCAGGGATCGAACCCTTGTCCTCTGCAGTGGAAGCGCAGAGTCTTAACCACTGGACTGCCAGGGAAGTCCCTTAGATCCATTTTTGAGTTGATTTTTGTGTATGGTGTGTGGTAAGGGTCTAAATTAATCTTTTTTACTTGTCAGTATCCAGTTGTCCCAGCATCATTTGTTGAAAAAACTTATCTTTTCCCAGTTGAATTGTCTTGGAATTTTTGTTGAAAATCAATTGACTGTAAAAATAAGGATTTATCCTTGACTCTTAATTCTCCTTCATTCATCTATATGCCTGTCTTTACAATAGTACCACACTGTTTGCAGTAGAGCCACACTTAGCTATATAGCTATATTATAGTAAGTATTGAGATGAGGAGATGCAAGTCTTCAATTTTGTTCTTCTTTTTATATATTGTTTTGGCTACTCTAGGCATTTCACATTTCCATATAAATTTTAGGATCAGCTCATTGTTTTCTGCAAAATCATCTGCTGGGATTTTTTTGCTTGGGTTTGCATTAAATCATTCTTCTCAAGTGCACATGGAACATCCTCTGGAATAGATCATATGTTGGGCCACAAAACTAGTCTTAATAAATTGAAGAAGATTAAAATCATATCAATCATCTTTTCTGGTCACAAAGATATGAAACTCAAAAGCAATTACAAGGATAAATGTGGAAAATTCACAAATATGTTGAAATTAAACAACATGCCCCTGAACAACCAATTGGTCAATGAAAGATCAAAGGAAATTTAAGAAATCTTGAGACAAATGAAGATGGAAACACAAGATGCCAAAATGTATGGGATGCAGCAAAAGCACTTCTGAGAGGGCAGTTTATAGTGGTAAATACTTTCATTAAGAAAAAAGAAAGAACTCAAAGAAACAACCCACCTTCACACCTCAAGGAACTAGAGAAAGAAGAACAAATTAAGCCCTAACAAAGCCCAACAAACTAAACGAGGTTAGAAGGAAATAAAGATCAGAGAGCAAATAAATGAAATAGAAAATAAAATGAAAATAGAAAAGATCAATGAAACTAAGAGCTGTTTTTTTGAAAAAATAAACAAAAGAAACAAACCTTTAGGTAGACTTGCCAAGAAAAAAAGGGAGAAGACTTAAATAAATATAATTAGAAGTGAAAGAGGAGACATTACAACCGATACCACAGAAATACAAAGGATCATAAGAGACTACTATGAACATTATACACTAACAAACTGGACAAGCTAGAAGAAATGGATAAATTCCTAGAAACATATAACCTACCAAGACTGAATCATGAAGAAATAGAATGCTTGAACAGACCAATTACTGGTAAGGGGATGGAATCAGTAATCAAAAACTTTTCAACAAAGAAAGGTCCAGGACCAGATGGCATCAATGGCGAATTCTACCAAACATTTAAAGAATAATTAATACCAATGCATCTCAAATTCTTCCAAAAAACAGGAGAGGTGGGAGCATTTTCAAACTCATTTTATGAGGCCTGCATTACTCTGATACCAAAGCCAGAGAAAGACACCACAAGAAAAAAAAATTATAGGCCAATATCCCTGATGAACACAGATACAAATTCCTCTACAAAATATTAACAAATTGAATTAAACATTTCATTAAAAGGATTGTACACCATAATCAAGTGGCATTTATTTCAGGGATGCAAGGATGGTTCAACATCCACAAATCAATAAATGTGATATGCCACGTTAACAAAATGAAGGATCAAAATCATCATCATCGTCTCAATAGGTGCAGAAAAAGCATTTGACAAAATTCAACATGTTTCATGATTGAGACTCTCAACAAACTGGGTATAGAGGGAATGTACCTCAACAGAATAAAAGCTATATGAGACAAACCCAAGGCAACATCATACTCAATGGTGGAAAGCTGAAAGCTTTTCCTCTAAGATCAGAAGCAAGACAAGGATTCCCACTCTCACCATTTTTATTCAGCATAGTATTTGAAGTCCTAGCCAGAGCAAAATTAGACAAGAAAAAGAAATAGAAGGCATCCAAATTGGAAAGCAAGAAATAAAGTTGTCTTTATTTGTAGACGACATAATTTTATATGTAGAAAACCCTAAATATTCCACCGAAAAACTGTTAGAACTAACAATGAATTCACTAAGGTTGTAGGAAACAGAATCAATATACAAAAATCAGTTGCATTTCTGTACACCAACAAGGAACTATCAGAAAGAGAAATGAAGAATATATCCCATTTACAATTATTACCAAAAAAATAATAAAATACTTTGGAATAATTTTAACTGAGGAGGTGAAAGATCTGTTCACTGAAAACTATAAGATGTTGATGAAAGTCAAGAAGACACAAATAAATGGAAAGATATTCTGTGTTCATGAGTTGGAAGAATTAATTGTTAAAATGCTCATACTACCAAAAGTGATCTACAGATTCAATGCAATCCCTGTCAAAATTCCAATGGCATTTTTCACAGAAATAGAACAGTCCTAAAATTTGTATGGAACTAAAAAAGACTCTGAATAGCTGAAACAATCTTGAGAAAGAACAAAGCTGGAGGCATCACACTTCCTGATTTCAAACTATATTAACAAGCTAGAGTAATCAAAACAGTATGGTATTGGCATAAAAAGAGGCACAGAGATCAATGGAACAGAATAGAGATCCCAGAAATAAACCCATGCATATACAGTTAATTAATTATGACAAAGGAACCAGGAATACACAATGGGGAAAAGGTAGTTTCTTCAATAAATGGTATTGGGAAAATTGGATAGCCACATGCAAAAGAATGAAACTGTACCACTCCCTTACACCATAGAGAAAAATGGACTCAAAATAGATTCAAAACTTGAACATAAGACCTGAAACCATAAAACTCCTAGAAGAAAATATAGAGGGTAAGCTCCTTGATATTGATCTTAGCAATGATTTTTTTAGATTTGACATCAAAAACAAAGGCAACAAAAGGAAAAGTAAACAAATGGGACTATGACAATAAAAAGCTGCTACACAGCAAAGGAGACTATCAACAAAATGAAAAGGCAACCCAGGGAATAGGAGAAAATATTTATAAACCACATATCTGATTAGGGGTTAATATCCAAAATATACAAGAAATTCATACAACTCAAGAGCATAATAATAATAATAACCTAAGTAAAAAATGGGCAAGCTACCTAAATAGACATTTTCCCCCCCAAAAAAAGATATGCAAATGGCCAACACATACATGAAAATGTGCTCAACATTGCTAATCATCAGGGAAATGCAAATAAAAATTATAATGAGATATTGCCTCATACCTGTTAGGATATCTATTATCAAAAAGATGAGATATAACAAATGCTGGTGAGGATGTGGAGAAAAAGGAACTCTTGTGTTCTGTTGGTGAGAATGAAAACTGGAATTATAGCCACTAGGGAAAACATTATAGAGGCTCCTCAAGAAATTAGAAGTGGACCTACCATATGATCCAGCAATCCCACTTCTGGCTATATATCCAAGGGCAATGAATTCATTATCTTGAAGAGCTATCTGTATTCCCATACTAATTGCAGCACTATTCACATTAGCCAATGTATGGAAACAACTTAAGTGTCTGTCAATTGCTAAATGGATAAAGGAAAAGTGATATAGATATGTATACACACTGGAATGTTATTCAGCCTTAAAAAAGAAGGAGGCTTCCCTGGTGGCACAGTGGTTGAGAGTCCGCCTGCCGATGCAGGGGACACGGGTTCGTGCCCCGGTCTGGGAAGATCCCACATGCCGCGGAGCAGCTGGGCCCTGTGAGCCGTGGCCGCTGAGCCTGCGCGTCCGGAGCCTGTGTTCCGCAACGGGAGAGGCCACAACAGTGAGAGGCCCGTGTACCGCAAAAAATAAATAAAAAATAAAAAAAGAAGGAAATTCTGCCATTTGTGACAATATGGATCAAGCTGGGTGAAATAAGCCAGACACAGAAAAACAATGGTGTCACGTACATGTGGAGTCTAGGGGGAGAAAAGTCAAAATCACAGAAACAAAGTAGAAAAGTGGTTGCCAGCAGCTGGGGATGGGGGAAATAGGGAGAGGCTGGTAAAAGAGCACAAATTTTCAGTTCAGAAATCCCACTTGGTTGTGGTAATTCTTTTTATACATTGTTTGATTTGACTCGCTAATATTTTGTTGGGATTTTTGTGACTATGTTCATGAGAGGCATTGGTCTGTAGTTTTCTTTTCTTGTAATATCTTTATCTGGTCTTGGTATTAGGGTAATCCTGGCTGCATAGAATGAGTTAGGAAGTATTTCTTCTGCTTCTATTTTCTGGAAGAGATTGTAGAAAATTGGTATAATTTGTTCCACAAAAGTTTGGTTAATGCTCATCAGTGACACCATTTGGGCCTGGTGCTTTCTTTTTAGGAAAGTTACTAATTACTTATTCAATTTCTCTTATAGATATAGGTCTATTTAGATTATCTATTTCTCCTTGTGTGAATTTTGTTATTTTGTGTGTTCCAAGGAATTGGTCCTTTTCATCTAAGTTATCAAACTTGTGGCCATAGAATTTTATATAATATTCCTTTATTCCTTTTAATGTCTATGGGATCAGTAGTGTTGATTCTCCCCATTTTTAAATGAACTTCTAAATTTTATCATTAGTAGTTGTAAAGAATATAACTTAAATTCAAATATCCTTGGCTGAATATAATGTTGTTTGAATGATACAAGATTTGATATCAATTCTGTAACTATTTTTGACTTTTAGAGATGTAAGTGCTAAGAAATCTTGTCTGCATACGTAAGTAGATAGGAGTGGAAAGATTCTCTTAGAGCAGTGTCATCCAATTCTCTGAACTCCTTCTGATTTAAATGCCCAAATCACTTGGGGATCTTTCATCAAAAATTATTTTTAGATGAATATGGTGAATAAATCTATTAGGAACTTCTTGCATTTTGTTAAAAACAATGAATTAGAAACTACTTGAGCTGCAAGAAAATATTTTATTTACTCGTTAGTGTTGTACACTTTCTCAGATGCAACCTCAACCTTCCAAGTAAAACTTTGCCTGGCAACCTGGAGGTTTTACATGGACAAGCCATCATTGTAAGATCTGGGATGAGGAAGAGGTAAATATTTCTTTTGTAAAGTGAGAGAAGGATCTGTTTTGAAAGAGGAAGTAAGAAGAGGGAACTTGTAAGATACTTGACCCTAGTCAAGTCAAACAGTTTAGGAAAGAATGAAGGTAGAACTTGAGGCTCCAAAAGGTATTTCTCTTAAAACTATATGAGTGCCTAGGTGTTCCTTGGGAAGATTTTGTATATCTGGAGGCACGTACCCTATTTTGAGGATCCTCCTATGGAAAAGGCAGGAAGGCATCCTTAATAATGTGGCATTTGATAAGAGACCTGAAGGAAGTGAGGGTGGAACCATGTAGCCATCCAGGGGAAGAGCACTTCGGAAGGAACCACACAGGCAAAGGCCTTGAGGTAGGAGTGGTCTTGGAATGTTCTGGAAATAGCAAGAAGGCCAGTGTTCATTGTTGCAGAGTGAATAAGGGAGAGGGTGGTAGGATATGAGGCCAGAGAGGCAATCTGCATCATGTTAGACCTTAGAGTCCAAGGTAGGAATGTGGGATTCTATTCTGAGTAAGATGGGAAGAGTGGCTCTCCTTTGGAGGGTTTTGAGCTTGGGGGTGACATGACCTGATTTTTGTTTTAAAAGGCCCAACCTGGCTGCTGTGTCAATTATTACATAGAAATATTGTTGTCTTTGTCATTTCTGGGCAGTTTTGTTTACAACTCTTTCTGCGTTCACAACTGAGGATGACAGTTGTAATTGCGTGTGACTGTGCAAATAAGCTGACCTTGGAGGAGTTTGGGCTGCCAGCTCGCTCTGAGTGTGGCTTTCTCAGCCCTGTGGCCTTGGAACACTTGTATTCAAAAGGGAGCCACCTCCTTTCTGGCTGCCACACCATTGTACTTGAACCATAAATGTTGGGATTTGAGAGGCAGAGAAGCTCACTAGGGTCCTAGCTGATGACCTGCAGCTCGTGGAATCACAGATACTCTTGTAGGTTGGTGCCCAGGACACGGACCCTGATGCTCAGGCTGGTGCGGGGAATGTTTATTGGGGAGTGTTCTTGAGGACATTACCTGTTAGGGGTAGGGGAGCCGAACTGGGCAGAAAGAGATGCTGGATTGTGAAGCATTTGCCACAGAACTCTTGGCCTTCCTTAAAAGAGGAAGGCCCTTCAGAGTCTTCTCAGTTGAGGCTTGGTCCTGGGTCTTCATACCTTCCACATCCATGGCCGTGCGTAGCGCCTAGAAAGGGAATGTGAACTTGGGCCAAAAATAGTTTCTGTGGAGGGACTCATCTGTGAGCCCCCGGCAGCCAAGATGCCAGGCAACCTGGGGATCGAGTGTCCCAGTGTTGAAGGGGGGGCCGGTCTCCACCCCAGCTGGTTAACTGGAAGCACTTTTTTTTTTTTTTGCGGTACGCGGGCGTCTCACTGCTGTGGCCTCTCCCACGCGCAGGCTCAGCGGCCATGGCTCACGGGCCCAGCCGCTCCGCGGCATGTGGGATCTTCCCGGACCGGGGCACGAACCCGTTGTCCCCTGCATTGGCAGGCGGACTCTCAACCACTGCGCCACCAGGGAAGCCCCTGGAAGCACCTTTTGAAGATCATCATCTCCCTCCTAGACGCCGCCGTTGTGAAGCTAAAGAAGCTGAGGCCCAAAGGGAGTGCTCATGTCGTTTATCCGTTCCTCATTTTCTTTTATGTGAATTAGAAAACGCAAACATGACTTCAACAGCGAGGCCTTAGTTTCTAAAGGAGGGAGAGTGTAAAACTTATTCTTAATTTTAAAAAGTATTTCTGTATTTCAAAGGATAGTTTGCAATGATTGTTAGTGCTGCATTTATATATTTATTTATTTTGAAGAAAAAGTTCTTTTACTTCCGGACAACCGCATTGGTTATTCAGGCGATCACCAAGTTCACTTCTCACCCGTGCTATACACATTCTGTTTCCTTCATTGGTCCACACATTATTCATTACAATAAAAATACAGTCTGTGCCCACAGCTGTGACAGGAATCGATTCATAACATTGAGATAATTTCAACCAACGGGAAGGACACTGCTCAGATAATGTCGTTTGCTTGGGTGGTTCTGTCTTCCTGAGCTCACTGTGAAAGGAACATCTTTGACCACCCAGCAGTAAGATTCCCTTGTTTGTGAAGTATTTTTCCCTAAAAAAAGAAATCGGATAGGACCAAAACAACCATATTTTGTAAGGTGTGGACTGAATTCAATAAACCAACTATGGGGAATTCCCTGGTGGTCCAGTGGTTAGGACTCCGAGCGTTCACTGCCGCGGGCCCGAGTTCAATCCCCGGTCGGGGAACTAAGATCCTGCAAGCTGCGCAGGGAGGCTGGAAACAAAACAAAACAAAAAAACCACGACTGTAAGAAGACATTTCGGAGACAATTGGGGGAAAATCGAATACATTAGGAAATATATACACTAACTAATATGTATAAAATAGATAACTAATGAGAACCTGTTGTATAGCACAGGGAGCTCCACTTCGCTGTACAGTAGAAGCTAACACAACATTGTAAAACAACTATACCCCAATAAAAATTAAGAAAAGAAATAATATTAAGTAATTATTACTACTTTTCTTGGGAGCTATAATGGATCTGTCGTCATGTTAAATTTAAGTCTTTATGGATGATGATCAGTACTGAAATTTCCAGGTCATATAATATGAGGCCTGGGACTGGCTTAAAATATTCCAGAAAATAAGAGGAATAGATGAAGTAAGAATGGTAAACTGTTGATGGTAGTTGGAGCCGGGTCAGGGTACAGGGGGGTTAATTTTTACCACTTTCTTCACTTTTGTGTGTGTTTGAAATTTTCTGTAATAAAATGTTAAAAATATTTTTTCATGTCTGGTTTTTAAATTTTCATTTTACTGGGTAGAAGCTAAAATAAGGGGTTGTCTAGCTCAGTGTTGGATTTCTGGCAGTATGTGTCCTAGTTTAGAGAAGAGGCATAGCCCAGCCCGCAGAAATGCCCAGCTGGACCCCATGTGATTATGTTCACCCTCCAAGGCGAGCAGTGCCACCCGCTGTGGGTTTCACTGGGAACGACCTTAAGCGTGGCAGAAGGAAGGTTGAGCTGACAGAGCACAGGGGCCTGGGTTCAAAACCTGGGCCACCTTCCATAGTACAATGATCTTTCCTAAGGCTAGTATAATAAACATAAATATAATGCTCTCATATGTCTCTTGTGCCCTCTCAACCTCATTTATAAACTGAGACTTGTTTTGAGGGTTGGCAGTAATGCACAGAAAGTGGCTTGTTTTGAGGGTTGTTTTGAGGGTCGGCAGTAATGCACAGAAAGTATGTAACGCATAGTTGATGTCTGATAAAATGAAAATCATTATTAATGAAAAGCCTGTTCGTTCTCCTGTCCTAGGGAATAGTCCTTTGTCTTGTGTCACAGAAGTCACTCACCCAAGAAAGCCAGATCCATGTTGTGGGAGAAGTTTTCCCTGGGAGCTTATCTTTGGGAGGAAAGGGTCCTTATCACTAGAGTTCTTTCATGAAGCCCCTCAGCGCCCTGAACTTCTACCCTGTAATCCTTTTATGAAAGTTTATTTACCAGTCTGTCTTTAAGAATTTGAAATACATGTTTATTTAAAACATGAGGATATGGGAGGAAGCTTAAAATGTCTCTAACACATTTTTTTAATTGTTTGGTTGGCCATGTATATTTTTGCTCCTTTGGGCAGCTAATCAAATAAAAAGTACCCAAGGACCTTAATTCCTTGGCTGGGGCTCCATCTCCTAGAATGAGGGAACCTGTTCCTTGGTGCAAAGTGGAGGCTAGTATAATAATATTCGTAATACCATGCATAAAGATTTTTCAATAGTATTTTTTTTACAATTTCTTTTTGCTTATAAAAGTAACACAACGTGAAAATCCACCCAGTTCTCTTATATTTCATTTGTCTACTTCATAAGTACTTTTTCCGTTTTTAAAAATATGTATTGATCATTCCATCTTATTTATACTAATGACATTCCTGGGAACTAGAGAGTTGGGAAATACTATCATTTGGAGACAGAGAGGGTCAAGGTGAAGGACTTCATTCCAAACACAGATCTCACTTCCACCCCAGGATTCTATCCATTCATTAGACCCGGATTATAACCCACCCATTGCTCTGGAAGTCATGCCTGGTTAATTTCCCAGCTGACAACTGCCCTCTGCTCCCCTCCCCCTGGGAATTTCCCAAGGGGAATGTGACCAGTACTGACTCAGCCAGCCCACACCTCACAGCCTTCTAGCAGCCCCCCCCACTTCACCCACCTTGATCGTACTTGAAGGAAATCAAAAGTAACACCTAGTTGGGAAAGGGCTCGGTCTCTTGCAGGAGATGATACAGCCTCCCACTCATCGGTAGGTGTCTTGTTCATTTGGACACACAGATCAGGCTGAGGTTCAAGAGCTGCTGTGTGGACCAGAACTGGGGGCAGAAGTTCATTTCCCGGTGAACTGTGTGGGTGGTAGACTTTGCGCCTCTGAATCCCCTGCTTCTCTGCTTGGAGGTGGCAACAGAGGATACAATACTCGTTCCTTTTTCATGGAGTCCACTTACTTTCTCAATACTGAGGTCAAAGGTCTCAGCAGATAGCCTTTTGCTGACTAGCAATGTGTCCCTGTTTTTATCAGTTTGAGCTGGATGTTAATAAGAGCTATCATTTATCAAGCCCATACCGTGCACCAGGCACGGTGCTGAGCAAAACATTCTGTCAACAATTATAGAGCCCCCGGGAATATAGTTGTGAATAAAGCTCTCCAGAAGCTTATGATCCACTGGGGACGACAGCCACTGAACAACTGCTATTTGAATGATTACAAGAGAGCAAAGCCCTATGCAGGGGGAGGCCAGGGCACGTCGGGAGTGTGTAAGTGACTTTACTTCTGTTTTATTCTCACATAGCTGTAGGAGGTAGGTATTGCTATTCCTCCTTTTTCAGACAAGACAGCTGATGCTGAGAGAGTTTAAATAAATTTATTAGTGAAAAGGAGTGCCGGGATTTGACTCCAGATCTATCTAATGCCAAGGACTTGGTGTCCTCCTCGCCTGTACTTAGTGCTCATATACAGAAACAAAGCTACTCATCATTGCAGGAAGTGTACATCTTCCATAAGTTTCAGTTTAGCCATATCATTGTTGTATTAGACAATCAAATCCTCTTACCCCATGGAGGGGCTTCAGGGGGCCTGTGAAACTGCTGGAAATCTATGCAAATTTGAGGGGATATGTGCACGTATTTCTTGGGAGTGTCCTTAGTTCATACCGTGTTCTCAGAGGGATTAATGACACCAAGAGTTTAGTAGCCACTGTATTAGTCCGTGTATTCCTAGCCCTGATCCTGACTTTGGTCTCAGCCTGCCCAGCAGGCAGCTGAACAAACCCACCGCAAAAAGAGGTGACTGTTCATCCATTGACATTTTGCAAGGTGTCAGTAGTGATGATTGAGAGTTCACCCAAGTCTCAGTCTTACTTTTTCCTCTCACCTGCCAAGCCCCGTGGTTGGGGGCGGGTAGAACAGGTGGGGTAGGTCTCTCCTAGGGCACTTAGGATCTTCTCCCAATATATCTCTCCCACAGGTTCACTGGTGCCTGGTAATCCAGCATTTCAGATGGTTTTCTGGGCTGCTGTAACCAAACACCTACACAATCTCAGTGAATTAAATCAACAGAAATGTGTTCTCTCATAGTTCTGGAGTCCAGAGTTCCAAAATCAAGGTGTTGGCAGGACCATGATCCCTCTGAAGGCTCTAGGGAAGAATCCTTCCTTGCCTCTTTCTAGCTTCTGGTGGTTTCTGGAAATCCCTGGTATTCCTTGGCTTGTAGCTGCTTCACTCCAATTTCTGCTTCTTCACGTGACTATCTTCCCTCTGTGTCTGTGTCTTTCATGGGCTTCTAATAAGGACACTGGTTGTTGGATTTAGGGCCCACCCTAATCCAGTATTACCTCACCTTAATTTAACAATTACATCTAGAAAGACCTTTTTTCCAAATAAGGTCACAATTTGAGGTTCTGTGAGCGGGGGCGGGGGGGGACATGAATTTCAGGGGGATACTATTCAACCCAGTACAGATATATTCTTTGACTTTGGCTTCCGCTAACAAAATAAGTACTTCTCAGGAAAGGGCAGTTCCATCAGAAGCCTTCTCAGTAGTTTATACAGTGGTATGAATGAATTTATCAGATCTTTTCCCCAAAGCAGGTTCTGTCTGGGCATAGGTCTGAAGTACTGGGTAGCTGGGTAGGGAGGGCTTAAGCTCCTCACAGGGAAGGGCAATTGGAGATACCAAGGACAAGTTTTCTTCACTTTGTAGTTTTGCTGAGGGTAGATCTTGGTGTGGAATCCATTCATTGTGTGATACATTCATTCTAAAAAGATTGAATAGTTGGTATGTGTAAGGAAGTGTGAGGACAAAAAAATGAATCAGATATGACCTCCACCCTAAAGGAACCTGTGGTCTCACAGGGGAGGTGAACAGACCTGACTTACCCAATAGCGAGGCTCTGAAAGGGGTAACAGTCCCACTCGATAACAGAGAGTCTTACCCGAGTTGAGAGGTGGGAACACCTGTGCGTGTTAACCCGGGTGGTGGGTCGGGAAACGCCTCATGTCAGTGGAGGTGTTTGAAGTGGGATTTCAGGGACAGAAACGTGGAGAAGTAGGAGAGAGGCGAGGGGAGCCATAGGACGAAGGCACCGAGGTGGGAGGTCTGAGGCATGAGTGGGAAATGGCCTGGTTTGGCTGGAGCTTAAAGAGCATGAAGCAGCTGGATTGTGGAGGCCTTGAATGGCAGGCTAAGAAAGTCAGGCTCTAGATTTTAATGCCAGGGCCACGAGGGGTCACTGAGGGTTACTGAGCTGTGAAAGGCAGGTTTAGTTCTGCTTCAAGAAGGCTCACTGGACTGCAGTGGGTTTGAGGGAGGGAGACGTGGACTGGGATCCAGTTGTGAGGACTCAGCAAGGGTCCTGCGGAGAGGGGACCGGGGCTGGGAACTGGACAGAGTCCATGTGAACGGGGCAAGAACATGGGTAAATCAACATGAGACAGAATATGTAGTGAGGCCAGGACTGGGCCACTCATTGGGCACGATACCAAGTGTTGTGCTTTGCTTTTATAAGTTGGAAACATTTATTAACCTGACATTCTTTTTTTTTTTTTTTTGCTTGGGCCTCTCATTGTCGTGGCCTCTCCCGTTGCGGAGCACAGGCTCTAGACACACAGGCTCAGTAGTTGTGGTGCATGGGCCCAGCTGCTCCGTGGCATGTGGGATCCTCCCAGACCAGGGCTCGAACCCGTGTCCCCCGCATTGGCAGGCAGATTCTCAACCACTGCACCACCAGGGAAGCCCTAACATTCATTTTTTAATCATTTTTTAAATTATGCAGTATATCATACAGAGCGGAATATAGGTAATGTATATGTAAGTTATAAAGTGTAACATTCAAATAAGTACCCTTGAACCTACCACTTACCTACCACTCACAATCACACCTGTGTGCCTGATCTCATCCCTGGTTCTACCATTAATTTTGTGTTTGACCATTTTCTTGCATTTTTCTTATAATTTTACCTTATCTGTTTGTATCTCTAAAATGTTATTTTGTTTTGTTGGTTTTGAGCTTTATAAAAGTGGTATCATACTTATGTACTGTTTCTCTCTATTATATTTTTATATAGTAGATTACATCATAGATTATATAATATATAATACATATAATAGCATATATAATAGATTATATAATAGATTATGCCTTTAAAAGAAATGGGAAAGGTGATGAGTGCTATTTGTTTTTTTTAAATTACTTTTTTATTGGAGTAGAGTTGCTTTACAATGTTGGGTCAGTTTCTACTGTACAGCAAAATGATTCAGCCATACATATACATATATCCCCTCCCTTTTGGCCTTCCTTCCCGTTCAGGTCACCACAGAGCACGGAGTAGAGTTCCCTGTGCTCTACAGTTATGTTCTCATTAGTTGTTATCTATTTTATACATAGTATTGGTCGTGTATATGTGTCAATCCCAATATGGGTGCTATTTGGACATTTCCATATTGTGCGCAGAAGGCACTTCCGACTGGAGACTTCCAGGAAGGGAGAAGTCTAATTCCTTGGACGCCCCCCCGCCCCGCCCCTGGAAGGCATTTCTGAGGAGCTAGCTTAACCTTCTCTCTGTTCTATCCCTGCCCTGCAGAGCAGCTTCTGCCTGGTGGTAACTGAGGGGCAGGCACCATAGTACATTCTGTGCCAGGAAGCTCCGTAAAGAGAACTTGCTGGTTTAAAAACGACAACAACATTAATTTTGCTCACAAATCTTCAGTCTGGGCAGGGATAGCTCATTTCTGTTCCACTCTGTGTTCAGCGGGGCGATTTGAAGCCTGGGGGCTGGAATCGTCCGGAGACTCACTCGTTCACACTCTGGTACCTGGGCTGGAAAGACTGAGACAGTTGAAGGTTAGAACAGCTGGGGCTCCTTGGGCAGCACCCTCTGCAGCTTCCGAGGGCTAAACTTCTTATAGGGCGGCTCATGATTCCCAACGTGTGCATCCCAAGAGAAGGAGAGCCAGAGGGAAGCTGCATTGCCTTTTACAACCTAGCCTTAGAAGTCCATTAGCTGTACTCCACTGGTAGAAGAGTTACAAAGGTCCACTCAGGTTCAAGGAGATGGAACATAGACCCCACCTTTTAATGGGGAAGCGTCGACATCACATTGTAAGGATGGAACATAATAATGCGGTCATCTTTGGAAAATACAGTCTGCCACAGACTCTGACCTAGAAGAATGAAATGCCTTGATGTGTTTTCACAGGAGACTCCTGTGAAGCAATAGGAATGTGCATATAAAGAATAATGGCCCGGAGAATAACCAGTTAGACATCCAGGTCCAGGGTCTAATATATATCTCTCCTGCTTCGTAAACCAAGGAAATAGCATTGACGCACAGAAATTGGGCTTGTGTAACTAACAATCGCTGTGCAGTAGCATTTAATTCAACCAACAAGAATTAATTTCGAGCTCCCATTTCTCATGAGGTGCCATGGTAGGTGCTGGCATACAAAGACAGGGTGGTCTGCATGTCCTGACTTGTTGGTCAGCTGCTTCCTGGAAAATGTGGCGACCAGACAGGAGAGAGCAAGGTGAAAGAGGGACAAAGGAAGAAAGGCGAAGAAATAAGACTAAATAAAGGAGAAATAAAAAGGATGGAAAGAAGAGTTCTTAAAATTTTCCGTTTCTCTGAGTTTCTACTTTTCTGCTCCAATATAACTTTTGAGTTCTTTCCTCACAATCTCACACACCCCAAATTTTAACTACCAGGTGGTTAGGAGGAATTTGCAATAATACTCTGTGAAGACAGCTTTTTTTATCTTAAAAGCTCAAAACCTCAATACTCCTTTTTGAGGTAAATCTTCAAATACCACACCAGAATCCTCGCAATTGGTACACTGTTGCTAAGTGGGCATATTCTCTAGTTTCCTCAGTTTCAACCCCTTGGGATGCCATCTTCCAAAACACAGCCTACCTCATCGTGGTCCCTCTCCTGAGGGTTCTTACAGGTAGATTCATGTGATTGGGTTTGAGCAGGGAAAATGAGCTGCTTATTTGCGTTGTGACCCAGTTCTGTTTTATTGGGGGGAAGAGGGTTGGTACTGTGTATCTGCATGTCCACAGAACTTTTGACAGTGAATCCAAAAAGGGAAGGGGTACAGGGAATTCACACGGATTCAGCAGCTGGTTCTGGAGGCCCTTCCAAGCTCTCTCTCTCTCTCTCTCTCTCTGTCTCTGGATCTATCCAGGCAGTTCTGTTGCCAGCCCCTACTGTTTCTGCTGGAAGATAAAAGTCTGGCGCCCATCTGAAGTTCCACAGAATTGGTCCTCCAAGCTGAGGAGGCTTCTGAAATTTCCATTGTTATCTTTAAAAACAGTTTTATTGAGATACGATTCACACACCATACAATTCACCCATTTAAAGTGCACCATTCAATGATTTTTAGTATACGCAGCTGTGCAGCCATTACCACAATCCATTTTCGAACATTTCCTGATCCAAAAAGGAAGTCTCATACCCATTAGCTTTCACTCCCCATTTCTCCCTAATCACTTTCCTCCCCACCGCCACCTCCAGGGAACCACTCATCTACCACTAATCTAATGGATCGATTGAGAGTCTGGATTTTTCTTATGTATGTAATCTATCTATACAACATGTAGTCTTTTGTGACTGTCTTCCTTCAAGGTTTTCAAGTTTCTTCCATGCTGTAGCATTTATTAGCACTTCATTCGTTTTTATTATTAAATATTATTCAAGTTTATGGATCTAACACATTTTATTTATGCATTCATCAGCCAATGGACATCAATTTCCACTTTCTGACTATTGTAAATAATGTTGCTTTGAGTGTTAGTGTACAAATTTTTGTGTGGACATATTTTTCTTTCTCTTGGGTATATACCTAAGAGTGGAATTGCTGGATTGTATGTTAACTCTATGTTTAATTCTTTGAGGAACTGTCAGGCTGTTTTCCAAGGTGGCTGCAGCATTTTACATTCCCACTAGCAGAGGGTTTCAATTTCTCTACATCCTCATCAGTACTTCCTATTTCTTCCTTTTTTATCATATTCATCCTAGTGGGTGTGAAGTGATATCTCATTGTGGTTTTGATTTGCATTTCCCTGATGGTTGGTGATTTTGAGAATCTTTTCATGTGCTTATTGACCATTTGTATATCTTCTTTGGGGAAATGTCTATTTAGATCTTTTGCTCTTCTATTAACTGGGTTATTTATCTTTTTATTATTGAATTATAAAAGTTCTTTATGTATTCTGGATACAAGTCCCTTATCAGATATATGATTAGCAGTTATTTTCTTCTGTTTTCTGGGTTGTTTTTTCACTTTCTTGATGGTGTCAGTTCAAGTGCAAAAGTTGTTGAGTTTGATGATGTCTGATCTGTCCATTTTTAAATTATCGTTTGTTGCTTGTGCTTTTGGTACAGTAGCTAAGAAACCATTGCCTAATCCAAGGCCGCAAAGATTTATGCCTGTGTTTTTTTCTAAGAGTTTAATAGTTTAACTCTTCTATTTTGGTCTTTGATCTATTTTGAGGGAATTCTAGTATATGATGTGAGGAAGGGGTGCAACTTCATTTTTTTGCATATGGATATCCAGTTTTCACAGGATCATTTGTTGAAAGACCATTCTTTCCTCATCGAAATGTCTTGGCATACATTGTTATGTCTTATGGCATGGAAAAAGCAACAATGAGAAGTTAAAGAAATTGCAGAGAAGTTTCTTGATGAATCCTGGGCAGTAATGATTCATGGCAGCTACACTGCGCTGTGCTCGTCACAAGCACGATCTCATTTAATCCTCACAAAAACTCCAGGAGGTACGTTATGATTATTCTCATTTTATACACGAAGAAGCCCAGGCTTAGAGAGGTTAGGAAGCTTGCCCAAAGGGCCATTGCTAATAACCAGTGGCGCTGGGCTTTGAATCCAGGTTCATCTGACTCCAGCACTGCTGTGGACAATTGGTGGCTCATGCCAGAAATAACAACAGCAGCTAACTATATGTCAAACACTATTCTAAACACGTTACTAACTCATTTCATTTCTACAATAACCGTAAAAGGGGTGCGTATTCTTTTTGTACCCACATAAGGATGGGTAAACTGAGATGCAGAGAGGTTAAAAACCAGCTCAACCAGTAAGTGGTAGAGTTAGGATTTGAACCCCGAGTCTGCTTTTTAACCGCCACCCTATACTCTTCAAAGCTTGGTTGCTGGCGTTTTAAATTTTCGACTGCAGCTTCTCTGTTTGGAGAACTTTATGATCTATTCATTTGCGATTTCCAGAAGCAAGTCGCTTTAATTTCACCAGGGCTCCTTTTCACTGGGATTGCTCATTGGAATAGTCTTGAAGAAATTTCCAGGAGCTATTTTTGTCTTAATGAGATGAGCAGTTTTCATAATGCTGAGCATCTGCTTTTCTAAATTAAGGGAGTTTCTTGTAATAACAGGGCATCAATAGCCTATAGGTAACCAACCAATCCCCACTGTGGATTACATTTAAGGTGAGATGGATGAGTTTCACCCTTTAGGCATGGATCCTTGTTCTTGGCCTACACAGGTAGAGTAAATGCTGCTGTTCCAAAAGATGTCTGGTGCTGTGCTCTCCATTTTTAGTGTTTCTTTTGAATCATGAAATGTCACAGTTCATTAATTCCACTTGTTCTTTTTGCACATGAAAAAAAAAAAACAACCCGAGTCTCCCAAAGGTTATGAGCCTTGCCCAGGACTTCTGATCCCGGTCCAGTACATTTCCTGACCTCCAGGCTACCTCTCCCTGATGTCAGTATATTTGTTCTCGTTTTCCTGAAAGTGAACTATCGCAAGGTGTCTGCTGTGAATGTCTTAATGGTGGAATGCAGAATGATACAATGCTTTTCAGCCGTTTTATTGTGAATTTACTCCAGATAGTTTTTGTTTAATCAGAACAATATTTTCTAGGTTGCCAGGCAACGTAGTGATGGAGTTTCAGGCTTTGTCGGCAGCCAATGAAATAGAAAAGGCTCTATCTTTTGCTTCCAGAATGGACTTCTCTTTCTCTCTCTTTCTAGATTTCTGTTCACTTTATGTTGAGGTCAAAGAATCAAATAGGCATAAAGAAAAAGAAAGTGGAAAAAGCTCATTTAAGAGGAAATTAGCATCCATCTTTTTTGGTCCTTGTACCTGACTAAGTGGATAGGTAGACATTCAGTTTGTGTGTGACGCTGTGTTAGGCTGGGGAAGTTGGCACCCTCGAGAGTTACATTAAATCAACATAGATCTGGATGGGGATTGACATTTACACACTACTATATAAAATAGATAACTAAAAAAAAAAAAAAAAAATAGATAACTAATAAGGACCTACTGTATAGCATAGCAAACTCCACTTAGTCCTCTGTAATGACCTATAAGGGAAAAGAATCTAAAAAAGAGTGGCCAAATGTATGTGTATAACTGATTCACTTTGCTGTACGGCAGAAACTAACACAACATTGTAAATCAACTGTACTCCAATAAAAATTTTTAAAAAACCTCAACATAGATTGGGACAATTGGGGAAGGAGACACAGTTAATCAAGATGAAATTAAAGGTCACAACCACAGAGTAATTTACTTAGGTAAAATACGCACCCATCAAAGGAAGGGCTATTGTGAAGTTCGAAGTAGAAGGGGAGGGAAAGATGAGGCGCAAGTAAAAATACAAATTCAAAATGGAGCAAATTAGGTTGTACTGTTCTCTCACTGCTTATCAGCATGGTTCTAACCCTGTCAACAATTTTGTCACGTTTGGGAATCCTGAGTGGAAATGGGAGGATGGCGATCCTGGAGAAACTGAAGAAAATGAATGAATGATTTGTGATGAGAGGAAAGAGTAGGAAAACCTGTGTTGTGTTAATTAATTGGGCTGAGTCAGAATGCTTCTTGTTTCCCATCAGTACCTTTCCAAGCATTCTAATCCCGCTGTTGCCATTTGTAGGTGCTATGTGTTGCTTTCTCTCCCATCACGTCGTGTCCCTGACGACCTCACCTTCCCCCTCTAGGAGAAGGTTGTGTTGTCACACTCCTTTTCACCAGGAAGCTCATTCACTTGTGCTGGTGTCGTGGCCCTTGAGGTAAGCATTTCCCTACAAGGGGCCAAGAGGCATGTGTAATGATCCAGGACCCCGTATCAAACATACCCATTAAGTCACTGGTTTCATGAAAGCCCTTTGTCACCCACATCTTGACACCTCCCTGCCCTGCCTCTTCCCTCCTAGCTCCCTTCTGTACTTTGGGTCCTAGCCCTTATTTTTGGATACCTTCTCTTGTAAAATAAAACCCAGATGTTTGGCCCTGTGTACAGCTGCACTCCTCTCCCCCCTCCCTCCCTGCGTCCTGAAGCATGCATGCACAATGAGTCTCCTTAATAAACAACACTCTTCCGGAATTTCTCTGATCTGATTTCCTCTGCTTCACCTTTGCCAGAATCACACTTGCCAAGGGTTTCCAATGACTCCTAACCACCAACAAACGAGGACCGTTTCCCATGCTCGATCGTTCATCCATTCACCCAGCAATAAAGCTGATTTTGCTTGTACCAGGCTGGACACATGAGATGAAGGATGCCATCCTTGCCCTCAACACACTTAGGTTCTAGCTGAGGGGAAACCAGTAAACAGACCGGCCCAATCTGAGGATAGGCAATGGGTTGGAAGATGCTTCTAGGATTCCCCATAACTTGGTTGGTTGGGTCATCAATTTACTGCTTCATGCTCTTCTTTGCCTGATCTTGCCTTTTAATTCAAGCTACTCTTCTAGCTCCTTTGGAGATATGTTGTTCTGTGATCCTGCCTTTACAAAGCCCCTGAACACAACACATATTTTAAAAAGTCTAATTTACCCAGATCAAGTTGCAATATCATAAAAAATGAGAGATTAAGAATGCAGAAAACGAGTTTAAAGGAAGGCGAGAATGAACAGTTTAACAAAAGAAAGGATGGCAAAACAGAACTTGGAACGAGTTAGAATGAGAATTGGGTCTTTATGGGCATTTATCATCTATGGATACTTATAAACGTCAGTAGTCAGCATTCAGGGATGTTCATTCAGCCAGTATGTGCCAGATGATGGAGCTGGTTGTTTACACCCAGCATTTGTTCTGATTGGTTGGTGCCGGAGTGGACTTACATAAAGGTAGTCAGGCCTCAGCTTCAGAACCCTTTATTTTCACAGCTGTGTGACGGCCCTAGGAATGCGTTCATTGCCATGGTCATGTGTTTTTGTAAAACTTGTACACCTAAGAGAAATTAATTTTACTTGGTTAAGACCACTCCCTCCTTCTGTGGGACTTGTCTGCATACACGTCTCCTTGAATTGGTGGCTGCAGGCACTTTTTGGATCATGCTAAGGGAAGTGGAGTTGGGCAAACATTCAGTCTGGGTTAGAAGCGTATATTGATGAGATCCCCAGTCACTTCTGTGCAGAGGTAAGTGTCTCTGGCTGCTCTTATTTAAGAGTGGTTTCCAGAAATACTCCCAATGCCCATTATACTGACTCCACCAGTGCCATGACTGAGCTGGTATTTCATGTGAACAGGTGCTGAGGCACCTGGCACTAGAAATATGTGGGTAGTAGAAGATAATCGGGGTTGGAAATGGAAGGAGCCAGAAGCTATTCTATAGTAAATTATTCCTTTATCAGATATGTAAAAGTTTAAGCTGAGGATTCAGTTCTTATCCATGCCTCGTCAAAATAGTTCTCTCCTATCCAGTATGTACTTGGTAATGCAGCATCTCAGTTATAAATGTACCATGTAAAAATTATTTTTCATGCATTTCCATAGGAAATCCATAGAAATATTTTGATGTTAAACAAGTGAATTGTAACAAAACATTTCAGATCACAGTAAAAGCAGTAGGATGGTAAGAAGATAAGATCGTTCAGGGACTTCCCTGGCGGTCCAGTGGCTAAGGCTCGGAGCTCCCAGTGCAGGGGGCCCGGGTTCCATCCCTGGTTGGGGAACTAGGTCCCACATGCTGCAACTGAAGATCTCGCACTCGGCAACAAAGATCCCGCGTGTCGCAACTAAGACTCGGTGCAGCCAAATAAATAAATTTAAAAAAAAAAAGAAGAAGATAAGATCTTTCAAAAGAAGTCACGGATACACGCTTGGATTCTTGACACTCTAATTAATGAAGAACAAACCTGCTGTCACCCCTAGACCCCAGCAGGGTGGGCCTCTCTGCTGTGGGCACCTGCTTCCCAGGACCCAGCCCTAGGTCTCCTCCCGCTTTGCCCACTCTAAGGGGAGAAGTCCACGTGGAGCCAGGCGCCCCTTGTCTCAGTTGTGAGAACCGGCAGAACATTTTTTTTTTTTTTTTTGCGGTACGTGGGCCTCTCACTGTTGTGGCCTCTCCCGTTGCGGAGCACAGGCTCTGGACACACAGGCTCAGCGGCCATGGATCACGGGCCCAGCCGCTCCGCGGCATGTGGGATCTTCCTGGACCGGGGCACGAACCCATGTCCCCTGCATCGGCAGGCGGACTCTCAATCACTGCGCCACCAGGGAAGCCCCCGGCAGAACATTTTTGATGAGAAATCTAAATGCTGCTCCCACACTGGAGACCAGTGTTTGGAAAGCACATTCAGGAAAGACTGTGTTAAAAAAAATTATTATTACTTTTTATTGATGTTCAGTTGATTTACAATGTTGTGTTAGTTTCTGGTGTACAGCAAAGTGATGCAGTTATACATATAATATTCTTTTTCATTATAGGTTATTACAAGACACTGAATATAGTTCCCTGTGTTATACAGTTGGACCTTGTTGTTTATCTACTTTATATATAGTAGTTTATATCTGCTAATCCCAAACCCCTAATTTATCCCTCCCCTTCCTTTCCCCTTTGGTAACCGTAAGTTTGCTTTCTCTGTCTGTGAGTCTGTTTCTGTTTTGTAAATAAGTTCATTTGTATCATATTTTAGATTCCACATGTAAGTGATATCATATAATATTTGTCTTTCTCTGTCTGACTGACTTCACTTAGTATGATAATCTCTAGGTCCATCCATGTTGCTGCAAATGGCATGATTTCATTCTTTTTTATGGCTGAGTAGTATTCCATTGTATATATGTAGCACATCTTCTTTATCCATTCCTCTGTCAGTGGACATTTAGGTTGTTTCCATGTCTTGGCTATTGTGAATAGTGCTGCCATGAACGTTGGGGTGCATGTAGATTTTCGAATTATGCCCAGGAGTGGGATTGCTGGGTCATACGGTAGTTCTATTTTTAGTTTTTTAAGGACCCGCCGTACCGTTTTCCATAGTGGCTACGCAGGAAAGCAATTCTTAAAGAACCCTGGAGAGAGAGCGGCACACCAGGTCATATAGCTAGTGTATGAGAGATGCCAGACAACAGAAGATGAAACACAGCCTTGTGACATGTGGAAGACAGCCTCCCACTTAGGCCACCCCACAGGAACAAGAATGAGCCAAGTACCTCCAAATAATAGAGCTCAGAGGAAGTTGGCCCGTGAGCGAGGTGAATGTCTTTGCTATGGGTGAATGTGGGCTGGCGTAGCCCTGGTCGTGAGAGGGCTGTGCTTCCAGAGTTGGGAGGGGTATGTGGTGACCTTGCCTCCTGCCTGCCTGCCTAGCTGAGGCTGCAGCCAGACCTCGAACTGAAATGAAAATATCCTTCTAAGGGTATTTCAGGTTCACGATCCAGTTGGCTAGTGGGAGGAAAAGGATATTATCTGATGACAGATAGTGGTAGCCAATGTCTGACGATTACTCATAGAATCAACATATGCTGGGAATTCCAGGGAGGTGCGTTCCAGAAAGCCTGCATCCCAGTACTTGACTTCTGGTTTAGGGAAACAATGGGGCCTGGCGGGGGTGAGGGCTGGGCTGTTTGTGGCGCTGAATATTCATCTCTAGTCATGGTGTGACTGGCGCGGTGAGGTCACGCTGCCATTCTTCAATAGCTTGGGGGATTCCTCAGAAAACCAAACCCCGGAGTGTGAAGCTTACCTTGATTCAACTCACTTCACAAATATCTATGGTGAGCTTGGTCAGCCATTTGTGTTAAGAATGGGAATGTAAAGACACAAGAGAGAGGGCCCCTCTCCTTAGGGTTTTGCACATTGGGTAGGAGGCTTAGAGATTTCTGTTCTGACGGAGCACAGGGACTGGCAGCTCCTTGTTAATTCTTTGGAAGCTGGTGTTGGCTGAATTGTGTGACTGACTGGGAACAAGGATGGATGTTTGGAGTAAGTTAATTTTGGGCTCCAAGACCTTCTGTCTCATAACAAATCTATTTTCCCTTCACTCTGCTTTTCAGCACATCGAGGTCGGCTGCCTCGTGGGTCTCTGGATGAGTAGAAGTACTTTGAACATTCAGTAGAGGTCATGGCTCTCGGTTACTAATCTTGTAACCATCTGTTAAGTACAAAGCCCTCCAGCGGCTCCTTCCAAATTGGTCCATTGCTGCTTGGATGGTGAGGATGGCTGACACAGTAATGGCCCTTAATCTGGGGCCCATAGCTCCAGCTGTTGGGAATTTTGCCAAAGCCAGAGTGTACTTCGGTTAACCCTGCGAATCGACACAGTGGTTCTGCTGTAAGAGTGTATACTCCTCCCTCAAGAAAGCCAGTTAGGCCAAAACAGTGGAATGTTTTCAGGGCTGTAATGTGAGTAAATTCTGAGACAAATGGCTATGAAGTCAGTGCTTTATCTTCTTCCAAAGCTGGAAACACGGATGCTATTCTGTGCTTTAAAGTTTAATGGCTTGTAGCAATAGGGTGGAACATTCTTACGTTATGAGGTACGGGCTGTTCTGTATGGTGGTCAGCGAGCTGGCTGAGGTGACTCCAAGTTTGGGGTAAAAGGGAGAATGTCCTAAAACAAAGGATCAGAGAAGTGAACAAAAGTTTCATAAAAAGTTATAGTTGACATTATAACTATATAGTTACATAGTTAGTTATAGAACTATATAGTTTATAGAACCATATAGTGACGAGGACCACTTAGCTATAGTATTACCTCTATGAACTTTGAAATTAAAGGGGCAGAAGTAAGATTACTATAGTTATAAACCTCTCATTCAATGGGACTGTGGGTGAACTCCCAAGAAATAACCGGCTTCAGCCCTAGAGCACCTAGGTAACGAATATCCAGGCAAATGGGCTCTTCTTTGTTATTACCTGCTTTTCAAAGGAGTTTGAATTATTTATAGGGTTAAAAGCCAATGCTGATGGGATACAATCTGCTTTGTAGTTCACAAAAGTGGTGATAGTGATAGCTGTTTCTCGAACACGGTTAAGTTCATTGTTACGTTTGATAAATAACCTCTTAGGTTTCTCGGACATGCTTCCTAAAGAGAGCCTCAAAGCGTCTCCGCAGTGCCTTGGGCAGCTCTTTGAATGTAGCAAGTGATTGGAAGTTTGTGGTTGCTGATTCCTGATGATGATGACAAAGGTGAAGATGGCTAATGTTCTGAGTGTTCAGTATGCACCAGGCTCTCCGTTCTGTGCTCTGCCTTCATTAGCTCATCAAATCATCACCCCTCTATGAGTCAGGTACCCTCAGCTCCACTTCATAGATGAGGAGACCGACACAAGGAGAGGATAAGTAACTAGTCTGTGTTCACATGGTGCATTTGTAGCCACGCTGGGAAAGGTTCCCAAGTGTTTTGGTCGCTCTACTCTACTGATTCCTTCCTTCCTTCCTTCCTTTCTTTTCTTTCTTTCTTTCTTTCTTTCTTTCTTTCTTTCTTTTCTTTCTTTCTTTATCTTATTTAGTTTTTGGCTGTGTTGGGTCTTCATTGCTGTGCACGGGCTTTCTCTAGTTGCAGTGAGCGGGGGCTACTCTTCGTTGCAGTGCATGGGCTTCTCATTGTGGTGGCTTCTCTTGTTGCGGAGCATGGGCTCTAGGCACGCGGGCTTCAGTAGTTGCAGCACGCAGGCTCAGTAGTTGTGGCGCATGGGCTCTAGGGTGCACGGGCTTCATTAGTTGGGGTGCGCGGGCTCAGTAGCTGTAGCGCACGGGCTTAGTTGCTCTGCAGCATGTGAGATCTTCCCGGACCAGGGATCGAACCCGTGTCCCCTGCACTGGCAGGCAGATTCTTAACCACTAAGCCACCAGGTAAGTCCCTCTACTGATTTCTTGATGCTAATGAACCTTGGCTCCTTTCTGCTCCTGTGCTTACCATATAATTTATATCAATCCTTGTAAATAAACCAGGGTTCCTCCCCACCCAACCCTGACAAAGATGTTATTGTTACTTTACAGGATGTATCTCAGAGATTTTTAAAAAATAGCTAAATTGGGAATCCAGTCTTCTTTTAATGGCATATTTCTGCCAGGTCCTGAGGTGTATCTGAAGATGTGTTTACTTTGTCGTTATCAGACACTTTCCCCCCCCCTTTTTTTTTTAACCTACTGAAAAAAGGAGAAAGCAACATTTACTGTCCAATGGGCCAAGCAGTTCTGGTTTGGAGACCCTAGTTCTGGCCCCATCACCCTCACTCACAGGCTGTGTGGTTAAATCCAAGATACTCGATGATCTATCATGCAGAAAACTCATGGAGGTCAGACAGTTTGCCTCCCAGCCTGGAAAGGATGCAATGGTGTTTAATGTAGGGATGGAGATGGCTGGTACTCAAGGGGAACAGGGCAGGGCCTCCAAGGGATGGGGGCAGTGGCTGCTGCCAGACTATTATTATTAATCATAACCTTCTACCATTTATTATCATGGCATCTTCAGTCTTTTAGCTTCTAAAGCAAGTGTATGTATATTATCTCATTTTCTTCTTTTTACTGGAAAAAGTGGATGGTGCAGAGATTACCCCATTTTCCACTTAAAGCAGTGGAGGCTCAGAGAACTCAATTGACTTGCCAAGAGTTAGTTTACTGTGTGGATTGATATTTGAGGCTCCTTGACACTGAACTTGCTCCATGCTATACAGTCTGCATTTTTCAAGTCACAATAATGACCTGATAGCAAACGCCATTTCTAAAACACTGGCCCCTGGAAATTATAAAGAAAGAAACAGTTTTCAAATTGAATGATTTAACATGCATTTGGGCATAAAGTGCTACAAAAGTGTAATTCATTCTTGCTAGTGAGCCCAGAGATTAAGAGACTTGGGGTCTTATTTTTTCATAACTCTACTTTTTAAAATCTATTTAAAGAAGAAAAAAAATCATCTGGAGGCCTATAATTTTTTCCTGTGTGCCTACAATGAACAGGGATATATGTTTTCTTTCTGATTCTTAAGTAATAAAGCATGATCATTATATAAAATTCAAATAATATATAAAAATATAAAGAATGTAAGAGAATCCCAAGGTAATCACCATTCATAGTTTCAAGATCAGCGTTCTATCATGCATTTGTCCAGATACTTGGAGCTTCCTAGATCAAGAGAGCTAAGCTAGCAGACTTTTATAAAGAGAGATAATCACCTGAGATTTTCTTTTAAAATACAGATTTTTCCTAACACCAGTTTGCTTAATGTGAAGCCCAGCTATGCTTGATAATCATCTTGTAAAAATAGAGAAAATGAATACATTTGGGGCCAGCCTGCGTTGTGAAGGGCCAGGAGCTGGGGAATTGTAGGTGACGGAATGAGCTGGTATCGACGCTGAGGAGAGGGGTTAGTCTGTTCAGTTCAATAAGCTTATCTTGAGATCCTGCTCTGTTCCAGGCATGAGCGACACAGAAAAGGAAAGCGTCTGTCCCGCTGGTGGGGTCTCATGGGCCAGCGATGGCAGACAACTTTTGAGTAAGGGGCACGGTGGTCAAGGTGGATCTGAGTGCTGTGTGAGCTGGGGCTGAGCATGAGGGTGGGCACAGAAGGTTTCCTGGAAGGAAGAGAACCTCAATTGGTTCTTGAAGCACCAATTAACCTGGTGCAGGAAGGATAAGATGTTCCAGGCAGAAGGAAAGGGGTAGAAAAAGGCTTGGAGGTAGGAAGGAAAAACCACCGACAGTAGTTCAGTATCACCAGAATTTGTGTGTGTGTGTGTGTGTGTGTGTGTGTGTGTGTGTGCACATGCGTGTGTTTAGTGGTGGGTGAGGAAAGATGAGCCGGACCACATGGGTCTTGAATGTGAGGGTAAAGAACTTAACATTCAACCCTGTAAGCTGGGCAAAGCAGTCACATGGTAGGTATGCATCTAGAAAGCTTGCTAGGGCAGCGGGAGGTGTGCAGGGTGGGTCTGAGAGCGCCAGAGTGGGGCAGAGAGGAGACTAGGCCAGAGTCCAGGTGAGGCGTTGAGGAGGCCTGGGCGAGGCAAGGAGCTGGGCTGGAGGGGAGGCTGGAAGGGAAAGCAGAGGGTTCAGGGCAAGGGCCTCAGAGGCAAATAGGAGAGGCTCAGCCCAGAGCTCCAGCAGCAGGACTCGGGGCCCAGGACCCGCCGCCCTTCCAGAGGCCGGGGTGCTGAGGAACCGGGGGGACGACTTCCTGAGTGTCTCCTCAGGTGAGCCGAGGCAGTGGAGAGAACACTTGTTACCTTTGTTGGGAAAGAGGGAAGAATAAATTAAAAAAATAATACTGAGACCTTTGAAAGAAGAGTATAGGAAAAATGTACAAAATTGGCATGGCTTTCTCCTCAGACCCAATCCAGACATCTTCTCAGAGATGTGAGAGATTTGGAAAGGAGGCCAGAGGACAAGTTCAGTGTGATGGGTGCCGGGTGCCCACTCAGATAGCAGTCATTCCCCCAGCAGCGGGGACCCGTGGCAGCTGACAGCTCTCCGACGAGTCCCTCTCTGGGATTTGCGGGGCCAAGGTCATGCCCACTTCCTGGGGCAGCCTGCACCCAGCGACTGCTCATCATGGGGTACAAAGGGACAGCCCCCTTGACTTAATTTGGGGCACGTCTCCTCCCCATGGGTAAACTGAGGCTTAGGTTCTGGCGGCCTTGAAGTTCAAGGTCTCTCTCTACCCAATCTGACTTCCTCTACCCACCCCGCTCCCCTGCCCCAGGTCTTGACCCACAGAGCACTCCTTAGGGACCTTAAGCATCAAAGACGGGAAGCTAAGGGGATGCTTTGAGAGGACGACGGAGACAAACTGGATTCTTCTTTTCTAGGAAGATCCGTGTCAAGAATCTGTCTTCTCAGTGAGGCGGTGAAGGTGTTCTCTGGGACTCTGAGGTCTGGAAAGTAGTCTGGCCAAGTGCCCTGAGAATTTTTTTTTTTTTTTTTTCTGTGGTACGCGGGCCTCTCACTGTTGTGGCCTCTCCCGTTGCGGAGCACAGGCTCCGGACGCGCAGGCTCAGCGGCCATGGATCACGGGCCCAGCCGCTCCGCAGCATGTGGGATCTTCCCGGACCGGGGCACGAACCCGTGTCCCCTGCATCGGCAGGTGGACTCTCAACCACTGCGCCACCAGGGAAGCCCGAGAATGGGTTTTGACATCGGACAGACCTGAGTTTGAATCCTGCTCTGTTACTTATCAAGTCTGGGATTTTGGGAAAGTCACGCCATCTCAGGGGTTTCATCTGTGGAAGAAGTCGTCGTACTCACCTCTCAGGCACGCACTTACCTTACATGCTTTTGTTGTGAGGACAAGCGACATGGCTGTTCGCGCTGCAATTCCTAGTGCTTGGCGCCTGGAAGGGTCCTCGGTGGATGTCGAGAAATAACGAGTGAGCGACACTGATGGTAGATGTCATTCAGGGCGGTGCTGGCAGTGATCCAGGCTTCAGAAATTAAGGAAAGAAGTGTAAAGGATTAAAAGGAAAGTATATCATGGAGGAAAGAGGAGGTTGTTGCTGCCCATAGATGAGTAGACGGATCCAAACTACACATATCTGATTCCCGAACGATGTCCTAGCAAGTGAATCCAGTTTAAAACAATAAGATGCTGGAGGACCCTAATTACAAGTCTGTTAGTGGCTTAAAGAATTTATTTTATGAGGAAAAAAAAAAGCACATATAATCATTAAATGTAGTCAGAGCACAGAACGGGTGCTCAAAAAGTATTTACTGGATGAAGTATATTATATGAAACGGTTCAAGTTGTTGAGTGTCTTAGAGCTAGTAGAATTTATACCATATAAGAATGAGATAGTTAAAAGTAATGATGATATGCCCCAGAAGTGAGGCAGATGAAGAAGTGGAAATTAGGAAAGAGTACTTAATACAGGAACATTCTAAAGTCTTAAGGGGCTCAGTGAGAGGTGGGAGGGTACAAGATAAGGAATTTGAAAGTCCTGAATGGATTTAACCCTTCTTATCTATGCACACAGAAGGAGCTATCAGAAGGCAATAAAACAAAGCAAGGATGAGCTCTCAAGAATTCCGTATTTGTCTTCGAGTGTTTTATGGGCTGATTCTTTTGGCTCACGTCTACTGTCCTGGTTATGTTGGTTCCAGTGTTGCATTTCCTGAGCACATGCCAGCTAGTAGGAAGGGATGAGAGCCAGCTATGTGCTGGGGAACCTTTCCTCCCTGGGATTAAAATTGTGACCTGTATAATCCACAGAATGGACAGATAGAGTTGAGAGGAAGTTAATCGTTCTGGATATCTGAGTTTTCCAGATCCCAGGTAAGACTGTACCCTAGAGGTCACAAGTTCAAATGCCCATGGGGGTGGAGGGGCAGATGAGGCAGGTCATGTAAATGAGGAAAGCGGCCTATGTACATAGGAAAGAAGAGTGGTGGCCATGTCCTTTAATGACTCTGTTTCATCCATGCTATGGACCAGTACTCAGCAGTGAAAAGAAACCACGTATTGATACACTCAGCAACTCCAGATAAACCTCCAGGGAGTTATGATGAGTGAAAAAACCCAATCCTATACACTGTATGATTTCATTTGTGTCACATTCCTGAAATGACAAAATTACAGAAATGGAGAACTGAGGAGCAGCATTTACCATGGGGTCAGGGATGGGGGTCGGTGATGGAACGCAGGTGGTGCTCATGAGGGATCCTCCTGGTGACTGAACTGTCGGTATCTGGACTCTTGTCAGTGTCAGTCTCCTGGTTGAGATGTGATGCTAGAGTTTTGTAAGATGTTACCATTGGGGGAGACTGGGGACAAGGAATGTGGCATCTCTCTGTATTATTTCTTACAATCGTATGTGAG
Source organism: Delphinapterus leucas (assembly GCF_059928025.1). Classification (NCBI taxonomy): domain Eukaryota; kingdom Metazoa; phylum Chordata; class Mammalia; order Artiodactyla; family Monodontidae; genus Delphinapterus; species Delphinapterus leucas. The sequence continues at coordinate 64,108,583 of NC_143146.1, forward strand.
CCTACAATTATCTTCAAGTAAAAATTCAATTGAAGAAAGGAAGGGTGGGGGCTTCCCTGGTGGCACAGTGGTTGAGAATCTGCCTGCCGATGCAGGGGACACGGGTTCGTGTCCCGGTCTGGGAAGATCCCACATGCCGCGGAGCAACTAGGCCCGTGAGCCACAACTACTGAGCCTGCGCGTCTGGAGCCTGTGCTCCTCAACAAGAGAGGCCGCGCGACAGTGAGAGGCCCATGCACCGAGATGAAGAGTAGCCCCCCCTTGCCGCAACTGGAGAAAGCCCTCGCACAGAAACGAAGACCCAACACAGCCAAAAATAAATAAATTAATAAATTAAAAAAAAAAGTGATATGAAAAAAGGAAGGGTGGGAGCTGTAGTGAACTAGACAGCCCCTGACCCTTTTAACGGGCAGCGGCCACGGAATTAAAAAAAATGTTGCCATACGTGCAATCCCAAATAACAAACACCTTCCCCAGACTAACCAACCCTCCAACCAAGGAATAAAAGCATCTAATCCCTGGTCTACCCACTTAAGCTCTCAAAAATTTTTAAAAAAATTGTGAGCATTTTAGATGTAGGTCTTTTAAAAAATGTATTCCATAGTCCTTTGCCTTCTTAAACATAGTACAGTGAATACAGCAAAATAATCTCAGTTGTTCCTGGAAGCAGGATGCCGTCATCTGCAAATCATAGATAACCTCGCTGGAAACAGCTTAAACACTGAGAAAAGGGCATTTGTTTGTATAAGAAGAAGTTGGGTTGGAAGGTCAGAGTTTAGGGCTGTTTGACTGTTTTTATGTAAAGCTGAGCTGCCACGCTTTGTAAGGTTTCTGATTGCTTTTAGGATTTCTCTGCCTCCTTTACTGCCAGGCTCATAGGAATATTTTCTTGATGCTGTCAGCATGCAGGCTTGCAGTAGAATTTTGTTTCCTACTAATTTATTATGTGCTAAGAAATTGGGTAGCAAAAGCTATCGGAGTGACTGTGTGTGACTGTGCATGAGTGTGTGTTAGGAAACAGGTGTTGAGTGGGACTCCGAGGGACCGAGTACTCACTCTTCTGTGTGCAGTCGTTTTAAGATCCGTTTGACTACTCAGAGGCCTCACTGGTTCCAAGTAGCAAAGACTTCTGAGATACTGCATTTTGAAAAGGTAAAAATGAAACTTAAACATGGAAATTTCATGGTGTCTTGCTAATTTCAGACTGGCCAGAATAATACTTCTGAGAGGCAGTTTAAGAACCTAGACTCTGCAGCCAGGCTGGTTCACATCCTGGCTCCACCACATATTAGCTGTGTGCCTTTGGGCAAGGTGCCTAACCTCTCTCTCTGTGCCTCAGTTTCTTCACCGATAAAATGGCGAGGATGATAATATCTATCTCGTAAGGTTGTTAGGAAGATTTAATGGGTTGCTATGTGTAAAACACTTAGACGAGTACCTGGCACATAGTAAGCACCGTACCTATTCATATATGTTAAGCAACAGTAGCAGCGTGAATAGGAAATGTTGCCAAGTACTACTCGCCATCCTCATGTAACTCCCAGGACCAGCAGGTGAGGTCACATAAGGCAGTTTTTCCTAAGGTTTCTGGATTATTATCACCTGACCCGGCGGTAGCACCTGAGCCCTTGTGGGAGGGGGGAGATGCAGATTGTTTCCCATGATATTCCCGTGCCTGGACCCGCTGTTCCTCTGTTCCAACTATCACTCTGGCTGCCCCTCTTAACCGTCATCTGCTGTCCCTTTAGGTGCCAATTGCAGATTGCTGGGAGAGACAGTGTGACAGGCCAGCTTGGGTATCAGCTGTTACGGGGCACCTCTGGAGAGTTGTCACCGTGAACTGGGCAGGCACCTCACAATGTGCACGTTGCACTGATAAATCAGAGCAAATACTGGTTTGGGAGTTAGCTGCTCACCAGCAGGGTGACCTTAGAGAAGCCATTTAAGCTGCCTGACCCTCAGTCTCCTCATCTCTAAAATGGGGATGTTGATAATACCTGTAATGCATAGTTTGCAGTTTTCATTGCAAAATGAAAATATGGAGCTCTTTGTTCCAAAATGATTAAGAATATCACGATGGTGACAGCAGAATATAAAACCAAATGTGGGGTCCTTTGTGGCTGCCCGCGTCACACACCCAGGGAGCTTATCCTGCACAAGATTGTAATAATGACCTAAAATAAAATCTTGTAAGAAGGTATCATATACTTTCATTTATGCATTTTTGTTGTTTTAATCTTAAAGTGTTCTTTTAAAAGAACTTGGCTTAACGCTTCTGTGAAGGCTGCCTGAGAGAGCTGATCTTCAGGTGATGTGCCCCGGGGGCTAGCTGGCCCTGGGTCAGTAGCTTGCAACCATGGGGGCTGAGCTTGTGGTTTCCAACCTCACCCCTGCACGCAGCCATCAGGGAGGAAGATGGGTGCTTCTCCCGCCTCCTCCTTTGTTCTGGCCTTGGCCTCACTTGGAGGGAAGGCTCCCTGAGGGGCTACTGCAGGGAGCTCAGGGGTGGGGCTGGGAAAGGCAGACCGGAGAGGTCTCCCCCCCAGCCCCCGCCACCCAGAACTACCACTGGGGAGCCTTGGCAAAGGACCGGCACCTGGGAGGCTCTGAGGGACCATCAGGGAAGGAATTCATTCTCCTGTGTATTGATAGAAGGGACGGAGGCCTCTTCATTTTTACCATCTTTTAGAATCTGCTACATGTCCTCTCTCTAGAGACAATCCCAAACTCACTTTCAAGCAGTCTTGCTTTGCACTCACCTGGTCCACCGCTGGGCTAAGCCACTGCCCTGTTCAGCCTTCCGCCTTTGCGCAGCCTGGCTCCCTGGGGACTGCCAGTCGCTTTCTTGATCAGAAGTGGCTCCTTGCTTCTAGGTCTTCTCTTTCCTTGCGGCTCCTTCCTGAAGCCCCTGATTGGGGGTCTTTACGCCAGGTTGCCCTGAGGCCTCTCCGTTGCCACACCACGCCCCAGTCAGGACCACGGCTTCAGCCATCGCCCCCTCCCCCAGGGCTCCCCCTTTTTGGTAAAGCTTATCCCTAACTTCCTTCTGGGACATCCGTGTGACCCAGTGATGGCTTATCAGCTAATAAATTGGCGAGGAGGAAGGAAAAGAGGAAGAAGGGGGGCGGCAGGAGAAAAGGAACACCGTCTGTCCAGAGGAAGTTCAAGATAAGCACATTCCTCACCTCTGAAATAATGGGAGAAAAGTGTCCAATATTTCAGGGCAGTTTCCGTCTTACGAATGGCTTGCATTCCAGATCTCAAGGCAGCCCCTCGGAAATCAGAACTGACTTTCCTAAGAAACACTATGGTGCATGGCGATTCTCAGCACAGCCCCCAGGAGCCCTTTGGCCTGGGGACCTGCAGTACCTCACCAATAAGCCAGGTTAGCAAAAACAACTCGGCATCTTTTCCAAGCTCTGTGATGCATTAGTGAAATCTCAGGTATGTTTTGGAGGTGACAGCTGACAGAGGGGGTATAGTCCTCTGGGGTCCAGCACTTTGCATAATTAAAGACACTTCTATCTTCTGTAAGGCTCCTCCCCAGATAGGAATGTCCTCATAAAGGAGGCACTTTTGGAGGTGGGGTAAACATGCTATCTGGCAAAATCTGCCCAATGGAGGTGAAGGTTGGACTCCAAACCCAGACTCCCTTGTTCCCGGTTGCTCACAAGAAGAGTTTGTAGAGCGTTTGTGTGTGTGTGTGTGTGTGTGTGCGCGCGTGTGTGCGTGTCCGTGTGTGTGTGTGTGTTTCTCAGAAAGCCCATTTTGTATGCATTCTCTGCAGATGCAGACCTCCAGGACTTGACTGTTTTTATAATGATGATGAATAAAAGCAAAGTCTTTGAAGAAAAAAAAAAGTTCATTTTGATTTTTCAAGACAAGTCAGCAGCAGCCCCAGAGACTGTCCAATCCTTTTTCGCCCTGTGCTTCCTGCTCAGAGCTTCACATTCATGCGCTGTTTGCTGTAACTGAAAAATGCCTTGGCCTCTGGAAAGCTAAGTGGATGCAAATGGGTTTGGAATTGTCAGCTTGGAGCAGTCTCCAGTGGCCCGCAGCCCCGGCACAATTTTGATGGCCCTGACAGAGCCCCCCTCGTACCTCTTCGGAAAGCTGGCTGCCTGGGCGTGCTTCCTGCCATCTGTAGCTATCTGGGACCTCGCTTCTGTTGGTGAGGCTGCAGGAGATGAAAGCAGGAACCACGTTAATTATTGCAAAGTGCTTTTTACTTTTAAAGTGCCTCGCTAGCGTTAATTAGTTATTCCTACTTACAGCACTGTGGTGAGGTAGGTCAGAATTATTACCCCTTTTTTTACCTTGGAGGAAATGAAGACACAGAAATTTAATGACTCCCCAGGGGACCTGGGGGAAGTTGGTCTTCTAGACAGAGTTAGGTTTTCAACTGGTGTGTCTGGCTTCCTCTGGGGGTCTTGCAGATCTGCATCCCTGCTGCCACGCTAATATCCCCGGCGCGTCTTAGGCAGGGATGACTTCTGTCTGCCGTTGTCAAAAGGAATTGGATTTGCCAGAGGCTCAGGTGGCTGGAAACAGAGAGGAGAAGTCGCTGCCCCTTTTCCCATCCATACCAGGCAAGGAAGCTTGTTGGTCTCGGTCCTTCGCTCCTCTACAGGAGGCGAGGTTTGGGAGGAGAGTCCCCGCTGGTTAGATCCCCAGTGAGGGTGATGGAGCAGGGGAGGGAGGGAGAGTGTGGGGCTGGGGGCTGTTTCTAAGCCCTCCTGTCCCTGGCACACATTTTCTAGGTGGTTTCTCATCTGTGTGGATCTGGAAGCAGGGGTGCTGATGCAACTGCCTCCACGTTTGGGGGCAGAAAGCGATTAAATGTTGGGAAGGGATGAGGCAGGTGGCAGGGGGAGAAACGGGCCTTGGAACCAGACAGCAGCTGCTTCACACGCTTTCTGGCCATTTCTCTCACCAGAACAATGGCTCTTAGTGGCTGTGGCTCATCTGTAAGACAGAGGTGATAAACGAGTTCACGGGTTTGAAGCTTCCGGCACAGACTGTTAACGGTTGTCACCGAATCGCTGTTTCATTCTCGTTTTTTCCTTCCCCGCTTGCAGGCTGAGTTGGAATTTGGTCTTCTCACCTCAGACCCTTCACTTTCCAACTAAAGTCTCCAGATCTCCTTTAGCAGATCTCCTTCTTGCCTGCAAATTTATCAGATCACCTTGGGTCATCAGATAACCTTGAGAAACTCCATCCCAGTGGAGTGATCTCCTTCATTTCTACACAGAATTTGGGGTTGGCATGGTCCAGGCAGGACTGACAGCTTGAAGAACAGCAATCACAGGGCTGAGGACAGCAGGTGGGGGTGGAAGACACGGGTCCATGGGGGAGGGGAGGGGCGGCTCTGGAAGCAGCTCAGCCCGCCCACTCCCAGCATCAACCCCTGACGGAGCTCACAGTGTGTGATTCCCGGTACTCGAGGGCGGCTCCGTCTTCTCTCACCTTCATGCTCGTGTGTCCCCCAGAAGCACCTGTGCTTTTGGGCAGCGTCACCCTCTCTGGGCTGCTGTGCCTTCTTCCCGGGAGAGGCGTGATGTTCTGTCCCATGTGAGCCAGACTTTCCTCCATGGAGGGAGGTGAGATGTTTATGTGCCCACCTGGAGCATCTTTCCTCTGACCCATCCGGTCCCAAGAGCCCTCACGTGGCAACCTGACTTCCCCTTGGGGCACGCTGGCCACTCGTGTGCTGGGACCCTCTCCTGTGCTAGCAGAGGAGCCTCTAGTCCTTTTCTGGCAGGCTCTTGTGCTAGGCTGCCTGCTTGTCCACTGCTAGTTGGGTGACCTTGGTAAGTTCCTTCATGGCTTGGGGTCTTGCTTCCCCATCCGTAAAATGAGAGAAGAATATATTGACCTTATTTATGAGGATCAGATGAGTTAAGAGAGTCAAAGCCCTTCGAACAGAGCTGTCGGCTCTTCTTACACCTCTGGTGTGCATAGGAGGGAGAGGACACCCCACCTTGATTATAATGGAGCACGAAGACATGCGGCTCATTTCCTTTGAACACGGGAGCAGTGGGGAAGACCTTACGTAGTCTCCCTCGTTTCTTGAAAACTGTGCATCAGTGGACAGGAAATAGGTACCTCTAATAAAGGAGGAGGCTCCTTGTTGCCTACAGACTAAATTCCACATTCCTTAGCGCGGCCTTCAGGGCCTGATGCGGGATCTGGCCCGACTGACTCGTCATGATAGCCCCGGCCCTGCACGGGCAGGGGTCATGTCCTGTGTGCCCCTGAGTCTGGCCCCACGGGAGCCTTCCTCCCCGCCCCTCCCCCATGGCCCCCTGGCTCTGGGTTAGCCCCATTGCTTCTGTACACCTTGAACTTTCACACTTACGTTCCTTATCTGTGCTGTTCTCTTCCCATCTCTCCTCCTAACTGAGACCCATTTCCTAGGTCACCTCTCTGTGAACCCTTTCGTGACTCCCCCCCCCCCCCGCCCCCGATTAAAAACCTAACACGAGAAAGATGTTGAAGCCTCGGCCTGGATTTGTGAACTGCCCACGGGCTCTGTGGCCCTAACGGATCAGTGTGGCGTTACCCACTGGGCGCTGTCTTGGGGCTGCGCCCTTGGCGCTTCTGCTGCCGTTGCCTGGAAGGCTCAGCTGCCCAATCACTACTAAACTCTTGAGTTAGCTCAGGTGCTAGTGCCTCCAGGAAGCCTTCCTTCCCTGCCCCTCTCTCCGATCACTCAGGATAAGCCAGGGCTCCCTTCCTGTGCCCCCTCGGTCCTTCCCAGCATTTCCTGTGGGCAGTTATGGGTTCCTAGCCCACCCCAGAGGATGTGGGCTTTGCTGGCTTCAGGCTCGCATCCCCAGGCCTCACCTGGGCTCTGCCCAAGAGCACGTGCACCACAGATCCTGCGGAAGGAATGCAGAGTTGCAGAAATGAGGCATGTTTTCCTACCTTGCAGGCTGCAAATTCCAGCTTTCCCAGAGCAGGTCTGGTAAATTCCCCTGGTGCGAGGCCATTGGGGAGGGTTTTGGGGGAGACCGAGCTAATAACCTTCTTACCTCTGGGAAAAATGTGTGGTTTCACTCCAGGTTTTACAGTGGGTCTCGCCCTATTGGTCTTGAGGGCAGTTCAAGTCTGTATGCCGACACCCGGGAGTTGGATGCTAGTACATTCCTTGGAGATTACTTTGCCCACCTCTGCAATTCTACCGCCCCTGGTAGCAGAGAGGTTGAGAGACTTGGTCAAGGACCCTAGAACTAAGGGACAGAGCTTGGGACGGGGACTGGCGGCCCTTGTTTTCTGGACTAGAGCACATTTCTCAGCCCTTGAGGGGGTTCACTGAGGGGAGGGAGGGCTTTTGGCCAGTTCTGAAGTGCAAGGGGCCGTCTGGTGGGGCTGAAAGCAGAGCAGCAGCCCTACTTCAGAAGCCTCGGGCTGCTCGGGGCACTGGAGCTGCTGCTGGGACAGGAAGTAATACTTTCAGAGTTTTAGCCCCAAAACCTCAGAAACTTTTTGATGATGCATTAAATGTCAAGTATATTGTCGAGAGGAGGAAAAAAAAAACCCAACAACGAGATATCAGCCTTGTTCCTGAGATGACAGGAGATACTCAGTAATCTTACAGGAAGTCATACTGTCAAAATATAGAGAGGGTAGTGTCTGGGGGACCACACCTTATAATAAATCGTACTTAGTACCAAAGAGCTTTCGCTGGCACCTTCCGAGGCGGAGCCAGTGGAGGGGCGGTGGGGAGAAGGTGGTGGGACTGCTGTGTGTGGATCTTTGCTGTGAGGGGCAGAGCACAGAATTTAACGGCAAGACTGCTTTGTCTGGGAGGGACTGCCCAGGCTTCAGGCAACTAGCATGAAGATGTAGGTAAAATGGAGGTTTAAAGAAAAGCACAACTGAAGGAAAAGGATTTTTCCATCTTCTTTTTTGCCTATCTGATTTGTCTCCTTGGGCAATCAGCTCCAGATAATTATGACCTTTGGGGACTGGAGGGGAGTCTTGGAGATCATCTTGTCTAACAAATGAGGCCTCGAAGCCTGCTGATGGACTTGGCCCAGGTCCTCGGTCAGGTAATGGCCCAGCAAGCCCAGCCCCCAGGCAGCCTGCCTCCCCTCACCGGCGCCCCCCCTGCCCCCGCCCCTGCCCCTCCTCTTCCTGTGGCCACACCCGTAGGTTCTCCCATCTCCTTTTCAAGTGAGCTGGCTCCCCCAGGGCAAGAGTCCTGTTCTCCAGGGTAAGTATTGGGCCCAGCAGGACACGGGTTTGCTGAGCGAATAAACGAAAGCCCGGCAGGACCTGGGCCGGGTTCCTCCACGCAGTCGTGTGTGCAGACTGTAGAGTTGTTTGAAACACGAAGGGACTTCGGTTGCAAAGGGTGCGGCTGGCTGGGTGCGTTTGGAAGCTAGGCAGTGTTGCTACGCTGCTCATCAACGTCTCTCTCTCAACCCCAAACGTTTCTCTCCCCTATTTATATCTCCAGCCCTGACCCTCCACTGAGCCCATCTGTCCAATGGCCTGGCTTGACATCCCCACTAAAATATTCAGCAGGCATCTCAAGCTCCGCGTGGCCTTTTTCTCACCTCTGTTTACCCTGAATCTAAGGAGTCGCTCTTGGTTCTTCTGTTTCCTACCCCTCTGACCCCAAGCAAGTCCTATTGGCTTCACATATCTCACATCAGACCACACGTCACCCCTCCACGTCTCCCTCCCTCGGTCAAGCTGTCACCATCTCCCCCTCTGCCCTCTGGCCATTCCAACCTTCCTTCTGTTCCAAGGCTTGTGTGCACCTCAGGGACTTTGCACCTGCTGTTCCCTCTTTCTTTGCACAGCTGACTCCTTCGCACTTGGACTGGTCTTGGCTCAGACCTTACCCCTTACAGAGGTTCCCCCCCACCCTCCTTGTCGCCCTTACTTATCACCCTTTTTTGCTTTTGTTTTGTTTTGAGGACACTTACCCCCAGTGAATACTCTCTTTTATTTATATGTTTGCTGGTTTATTGTCCAGCTCCCCACCCTGAAGAGTAGCCTCCAGGAGGGCAGGGGCTTGTGTATCTCCCCACATAGACCCGCGGCTGCCACATAGTAGGAGCTCAATGAATACTTGTTCCATGAACAGAGCACTGGCATCTCATGAGCCTTTGCTGCCTTCCTCTCTGCCATTCACCTGGAAGTGCCACACAGCGCTGAAAAAGCCACAGAGCAGTTCAAGGACACTCACAAAACCTTTGAAAAGAAAAGCGTCTCATTTCTTACAGTTGTGGCAGGGCCAGGGGCAGCACTTCCTGCTTTGAACCCCTCAGGGGTGGCACGCGCCTCACCTCCCCAAGACCACCATGCCCCCATTCTCATTCGCTAATGAGAAGGCCCTGAGCTCCGCTGGGGCCGGAAGGACAGTTGTGGGCAAGACTTGTGCCTCTGCTCTCGCTAACTGTACTGCAGGCTGTTCCATGGGGGAGGGTAATTCACCATCACCAAGCACTTAGAAACGCTTGCAGCTCACTTCATCCTCCGTGATGCTTGGCACGCAGGAGCTGTGGTGGCCCCAGGCATGCGGCTTTCTTGCTCAACCTCAAGCATCCCCAGACATCTCCCTCCATGGATCCCTGGGCCGGGGCCACGTGTGACAGGGCTGTGCATCCTCAAGGGGAAGCAGCAAAGGTGCACATCTCGGCTGCCCTCATGGAGCGGGCGTCCCTTCTGGGTAGAGCCGCTGGTCATGCAGGCTGCGATTAGGGCAGGTTCCCATCTCACACCACCCGGGAGCTCCTGGGTGCCACAGACTGTGTGCTCTCTACTCCTTTATGTTTAAATCCTTGCAAACAATCGTATGAAGTAAGCGTTTTGAGCGCTCTTTTTAGAGGGGGGAAACTGAAGCTCAGAGCAGTGACGTGATCTGTGCTGGGACCCACATCTGGGAAGTGGCAGTCGGGGAGTGGACAGAACCGGGAGTCTAACTCCTCAGCCCACATCTTCAGAGTCTCAACAGCCTGGCATCACATCCCTGAGCCTCCCTAGACCTGGATCCGGGGTGACCAAACCACTGAGGGGGTTTCTAGGACACGGGATTGTCACTGCCCAAGCCGGGAGAATCCAGCAGCCCGGGACGGTTGTCACCCTACCTGTGTAGGCAGGGACGATGGAGCCAGGACAGTTGGGTGCAGGCCTGGTCTAGGTTTCTGAGAAAAGGAAAATATATCCTCTTCCCCCCTGCCCCCTCTGGCCCTTAGCTCATCAGCTTTTTTTCTTTTTGCGGTACGTGGGCCTCTCACTGTCGTGGCCTCTCCCGTTGCGGAGCACAGGCTCCGGACGTGCAGGCTCAGCGGCCATGGCTCACGGACCCAGCCGCTCCACGGCATGTGGGACCCTCCTGGACCGGGGCACGAACCCGTGTCCCCTGCATTGGCAGGCGGACTCTCAACCGCTGCGCCACCAGGGAAGCCCCTCATCAGCTTTTAAGATGTTTTTCTTTTGTCATCTGTTTCTAAATGACGTTGCACGTTAAGTGCCAGTGTCGAAGTTTGGTGGAACCTGATCTCGATGCCAAGCTTGCTGGGGGCTGGGATATTACTTTTTGGTGACAGGATCTCAAGGTTGACCGTGCATTTGCTCTCTCATGTTTTCCAGTCATGCCTTTGTTGTCTCTTCTTCATGTGATAATTTAGCAAGTCTTGGTCAACTTTGCAATGATTCTGACAGGTCAGGCGGGTCGTGAGGTCAGAGGTTAACAGCAGCAAACCTTCAGTGGCCCTGAGACAGCCTGGAACTGGAGCACACTGTGCCCTGCTGGGGGCCTTATCTGAGGGTGGGCCTGGTGGAGCTGGCAGGGTCCCCTGAGGAGTTAGGACAGAATCCTGGGCTCCCTGAGTTCCACCCTGGCTCCTTAGGCATTCTCCAGTGACCACCCACGACTGCCGGGCCGTTTCCCCCCAGCGCTCGGACCACCCGTTCTCCTTGGCTGTGTCACCCTACCATCTTTTGTCTCTTTGTTTCTCCATCTCTTCTGGCCTTCTGGCCTCTGGCAGCCTTTGCGATCTTAGGTGGTTTCTGCTGAGGCTAATTGCACTGACCTTTCTGCTGGCCAATGGGAATTAACTTCAGTTAATCAGTTAAGGGGATTATTTAGCTAAAACGTAAACACAGATGAAGATATTCTAGTTAATTAATGAGAAAGAGGTTAAAAGTTTAAAGGAATCTTCCTTTTTTTTTTTTTTGGCCGTACACGGGCCTCTCACTGCTGTGGCCTCTCCCGTTGCGGAGCACAGGCTCTGGACGCGCAGGCTCAGCGGCCATGGCTCACGGGCCCACCCGCTCCGCGGCATGTGGGATCTTCCTGGACCGGGGCATGAGCCCGTGTCCCCTGCATCGGCAGGTGGACTCTCAACCACTGCGCCACCAGGGAAGCCCTAAAGGAATCTTGACTTTCAATTTTTTTTTTAAGTGACTGGAATCGGTGTCCCTTCTTAGGCAGTGACACTGAACAGTCAAGGGTGGTGGGGTGCGAGGCATCTGGGCTGTCACCATGCTCCCCAGGGGCCTGTTGCACCTATCCTGACCTAGTCACCACTGTAGTCACCTGCACAAGGAGCCAGGCAGGGACCTGTATGCAGCTCCCTAGCTTACTAGCCATCTCTTTGCATTTCAGTTTTAAAGCCAGCTCATTGGTTCGTTACTTGGTAGACGTTTCTACAAGCCTGAATTGTTAACAGCTCAAACTGGGCTTCTCCTTGACTGAATTCAACATTTTCCTTCCAAGCCGGCTCTCACTCCTGTGTGTGCTACTTCAGATATGTGACCTGGCTTTCCACCCTCCCCCCAACCCCCAATGTGTCCAATCCAGAGACCTCAGTGTCACCTGCTCCCTGCCTTCTCCCCGCTTCCTCCTTCCCATCCCTGTGGGCCAGGCCATCATGCCTCGGTGTCCTTCCTGGGTCATTCTAGATGACTGTAATGTCTTTCGTCTCTGCAGGTGGGCCTCCCAGTGTTGTCCGAGTTATCCTAAGACAGGTAGAATTACGCTGCGCTTCCCCGCATCCCCTGCCCCCGAATTGGACATGTTCTAGGTCTTCCAGGTTTGGCCCAGCTGACTTCCAGCCTCACTCGCTTCTCCCCACCCTGTGCTTTGGCCACGTCACAAGCTCTCCTGACTCCTAGTTTTTGCTTATGCTTTTCCTTCAACCTGGCTTCTTTAGTCATGGAACTCCTACCCAGCCTCAGAAGCCACCTCCTCTGTGAAGCCTTCTTTGCTTTTTCCTGAAATGAATGAATTGCTCTGGGGCCTCTGGGAATGCATTGCCAGCGTCTTCTCTGCACCTCTTTAGTTGCCCCTGCCATGTATTACTGTTGGTCTCTCCACTGCATTGGATTACAAGCTCCCGGAGGGTAGGGGCTGTGCTGACTCACCTGCGTGTCTGTGTATTAACTGTACATTGGCCTGGCCGCGTCCACCTAGGCTTGCAGCTAAGTAGCTTGAGCAACTTAGCTGCAACACGCTGGAGTCCTTGATCTCCCCCTTAAAGGGCATTGGGGGTTTCCCTAGAAACTGCCACTTCAAAGCCGTTCAAAAAAAAAAAAAAAAAAGAGCTAAATTAGGCAACATTGTTTACTTCTTAAAAAGATGCTTTGGTGCGCCTTCCTGCACCTGTGAGAAGCCTCCAGTTTGACCTTGACAGTTCCCTGTCCAGCAATAGAGCTGTGAAAATCAGGGCTGGGAGGGTGTGAAGGGCGCCCAGAGAGGCGGAGGGGACCAGGGCTACTCTCCCTGAGCCCCCAGCCTGGGAGAAAGGGGTGCAGGTCTCAGCTGGCTTGGCCACGCGGCACCCCTCTCCTCACCTGTCCGCCCAGAGGGGTGTTTGTAATCTTCCCCCTCTGGAGGCTGTGCCTTCTTCTCCTTCACAGAAACGCTAGGACTTGTGCTTCTGCCTTGATACTGACCACACTTTTGTTTTGCTCCTAAACTCTCAGCGAGGGGAGCCCTGGGCTGCGTCCTACGTGGGAGTCCTGCCCTGATCCTTGCTTCTGGGCTCCCACATTTCCACAAGGGCCCTTTGTGTTAGCTAGGCCCTCCCTCCTGCCAATGACCTTGAATAGCACTGTCCTCCGCACATTTCTGGCCGCGGGAGGAGCCGTGACCGCTGTGAGTCCAGGGTCTGGAAGCCATTTTTGACTCAGGCAGGAAAAATAAACAGATGGGCAAGGTGGCCGCCCTCGAAGTCTCACTGTCATTATTCACCCATCGGCGGTGGTCAGCGGATGGAGCATTTCGGACTCGGGTTTGCAGTTTGTCAAGTGATTTAACAATAGGGCTGTATTGAGCCACTGCCGTGGGCCCACGTCTCATAGGCCTGTTTTACGGAGGGAAAAACTTGAGTGACAACCAAGAAGTTGCACTTGAGCGAGAACCAAACACGCCCCGGGCTGCCATGCCGGTACTTTTTGTGCTGAATCACGGGGCCTTCTCGCGGACCCAGAGCAAAGGAGAACAGCCTCTTGTGCTCAGTGGATTTTTCCTGCTACCTTTTAGGACTTACAACTCCTACTGACCCTCGTCCCCGCCCGGCCACTCCTGCCCGTCCTGCAAATGCGGGCCATTGTGCCAGGCGGGCCCCAGGGGGAGCGCCCAGGAGGACAGAACAGCAGCCGAGAGGGGCTTTCTGGGTGACGGCAAAACTGCTGTCCTTTTCTCAGCCGCGATTTAGCAGTCGGGAGGCGTGTGTCCCGAAGCAGGGGCTGCAGCGGGAGAGGGGCCCCGACAACCAGCCTTCATTCAGCGGCCTCTGGGGCCGCCGGCTCCCTCACGGGTGTCACATGGGGCCCCGATGAAAAGAGCAGGGGGTGCCCGCCAGGGAGGCCCGGCCAGGCCAGGGGCTTTCTTCCCTGGGCACTGTTCCCCGGGCCTCCCAAGTCCCACGAGTCAGCAAACTGGAGGAGCGTTTTCAAAGCGAGGCCTTCGCCCCCCCTTGGCACGTTCCTCAAAGCCGGCCTCACTCTCGCTGCGCCCGGGAGAGCCTGGAAAAGGCTCTTTGTGTTCACGCTGCTCAATGGGGACATCCTCGGTGGGATGTGAGCTGGAGGACACTGGAGGTGGGGCCACTTGGGGGGGGGGACAGCAGGGTGCAGGGCCAGGCAGCCGGGGAGGAGGGGCCCGGGATGCAAGGCAGCTGGCAGCGTGGAGACCGGTCCTGGGAATAGTAGTGGTTAAGAATCCACACACACGGCCTAACAGATCCTTTAAGAGGTTGGAGGCAAAGAGCACTTATGCTTTTTCTTTGTTTTTCTTTTTTCAGTTTCACAGCAGTGTTTGGTATACAAACAACACCTCAGGTCTATGGTGGTAGGTCCTTAGGAACAGACAGAAAGAGAAGTTGCCTTGGAATTTAGGGACTTCAAGACTTGGCTTCTTTAAAAAAGAAAAAAATTCATTTCCAGACCTCAACTAACAATTTTTCACAGAAAGGTGGGTTTTTCATCCGTTCTGAAATAAAGGCCGTCTGAGGCTCATGTGAACGTGATTAATACCAGAGTCCAGCTTAGAAATCATGGGTGACGGCCCAGAAAACGTTGTCAAGCACAAATACCACTTCTGCTTATAGCAACACAGAATTCTGGGCCTGTGAAGCAATCCCAGAGGTCCGTTCCACCCTTTGTCTCTGGCAAACCTTTTTAATTGAAATCTTTTAATAGTGAGCATGATGGCTCTCTAATTCAATTATATTAATCTCTTAAGATGTCTTGACTTAGCCTATTTATTTACAAAAGTTGATCATAAAATATCATTGAACCAGCTGAAGGTTTGTATGTTTTCTATAAAACATAAAAAATAAATTTCATTTGGAGCTGATGACAGGTGAATTAACAAATATACCCTAAGTATGGCAAGAACGTTGAAGAAAAAAATGAATGATTTTTCTCTTGAACAATTCTTAGTAAGCCAAAAAAGAAAAAAAACCATCAACAAACCAAACGAAATAAAACAATAACAAAAGACCTCTCCAGCACTGTAGTTAGTCCAGTTTGTGCAAAGTTGGTACCCGGTTTTATGACCTAACTTTTCCCCCATTGTTTCCATGGATTTGGACATTATCTTTCAAACATGCCATTTCCAAGGAAGGTCTGAATTGGTTTGCTTTTGCCACGCATTTACAAAGCGGACTATCGAACTGGTTCACAAGCAAAACAGAGGCCCTGGAAAGACGATATGCCTTCCTTCCTGACGCAGATATTTCAGGATTGGGGAAGCAGAGTTTCCTGTGTTCTCACAAGGGGTTGAGATAAAGAAACCCAGGGCCGTCTCAGAAAGAGTTGAGCCTGGAGCGAGCGGGAGGCACTTGTTTTCGCGTGCCTTCTGTGGTGAGAGGCAGGCCCCGCCAGACTGCTTGCGGACAGGACGTGACGTGGGAGGGAGTTTGTAGCTGAGAGAATTCTCTCGAAGCCTGTGATGTCTGCTCCCTGGGAAGTTCAGCCTTTCTCTTCCTCCTCTCCCACCAACCCCCATGGTGCCAACCTTGGATGGTGAGCACAGCGGTGTCTTACGTGTCTGTCTCGTTCACACCAGCAGAGCATCAGCCATCGTGGTGCCTTCTGGGAATGTTTATTTAGTCTACTTTATGTGTTCCCTTTGTTTCTATGTTTGACAGAACGCAAAACAGAGAAGTAGGTAAAATTTGCCTTTCGTGTATTTCCCCATCCTCCATCCAATTTCCCGTTTTGTGTTTTCCCCGCCCCCTTCTTCCTGGCTGTCCTGCAGCCTAGGAGCCCCTACTGCCTAAATGAAAGCAATTTGAACATTAAATTCATCCAAAGATACTGGTGTCTGATAACTGAGGCCTCTTTCAGGTATTTCTTGCATTTAAAAGAAAAAAAAATCTGCAACTACCAAATGTAAGATAATAAAAATAATAAAGATAATAATATAGCCACATGGTAGGAAAAATCCAGCAGCATAATAACAAAAAGTTTATGTTTATTGGGAGGGCAGGAGTAGGTGGAAAGGAAATGGGAGGAATTATAAGATCATTAATTTTCTCATCTTTCTTAGTTGGGAGGTAATGGATACGACTTGATTTCTGAAGCTAATTGAGAAATAGAAATTTAAGCATCTTATTTAAAATGGAAAAGGTAACCACTGTATGAACTGAAATTCAGACTACACAGTAAAGAAAACATAGGAAATATAAATGAAGCGTTAAAAGCGAAAAGGATATTCAAGATGATAGTATTATGACAAACAAATGTATTACAATAATAAATGTAAATGAGGTCAACCTATTTATTAAAAGAAATAAACTAACAGAATGGGTAAAAAAAAAGAAAAAAAAACCTAAACACAACTATGTACTGTTTTTAAAAATATATATATATGTACCTAAAACAAAGTGACTCAGAATCAGAGATAGAGCTTAAACTCCCAGAAATATCTCTCTAATGGTGGAATTCCAGGCACTGTGGCATTTGGGAGGGGTAGATATTTTTGGACTAAGCTTTCCCAGCCTCTAAAATCAGACCATGTGGTTGCCAGCTCACGAAACCAGCCCTGTGTGCATCAGTGTTTGTTCTAGATTGCTGAGCTTCCAAAGGGCAGGGGCTGCGCCTGCTTTGTTTAATTCCAGACATTTCAGAGAAGGACCATGGGAGGACACACTTTTTGATGTTGAAGGGACACAGAAGTGGCGGGGGGGTCACGAGTCCGTAGGGTAGCGCGTCTCTGGTCAAGTCTTTCAGGAAGTTATGGTAACTATTTTGGGCTTTGAGTGTGCTACTTGATATCTCCAAGCATTTGTATTTAACAGATCAGGGCTTGATTTATCAGGGCTCCCCTACACGTCATGATTTCTGAGAAGCAGAGTTAGACAGACCTGGAGTTAGACTATCAACTCTTTCACCTACCCGCTGTAGGAACTTTGGAAAATTACTTAGACCTTCTGACCCTCATCTGTACAATATATTTGTTCATTCATTCAATAATTATTTGTTGAAAACCTACTCTATGGCAGTCTTTACCCTGGTTGTTGTGAATACAGAAGTCTCTGTTTTCATGGAACTTATAGTCTAATGGACCAGGGTAGAAAATAACAACAGTCAGCAAATAAATGCATAATATGTCAGGTGAAATAAGCAATTAAGGTGATGGGGATGTGAGTGTGCATGTATGAGTGTGTACCTGCTGCGGTCAGGAAAAGTCTGCCTGGGGAGGAGCCTTTGACACCTGAAGGAACTCAGAGCTGGGGAAAGACTCTTCCCTGCAGAGGGGACACGTGAAGACTCTAGTGTAGAAAAGTGGCTGGAGTGGGATGAGCAGGGAGAGCAGAGGGGACAGAGAGCTACCAGGGAGCCACATGGAATATTCTAGGCTGTGGGAAAGACGGCGGATCTATCAGGAGCCTGCTCAGAAACCTCTGCAGGGATTTGAACAGAGGAGTGATACAATCTGATTGATTTAAAAAGGATTAGTCTGGCTTCTGAGTTGAGACTAGACTGAATCATCAGAAGTCAGAAGTGGCAGCAGGGAGCCGAGTTAGGAGAGATGATGGATTCTTAGAGCAGAATTCAGCAGTGAGATGGTAGGAAGTGGACGATTCTGGGTCTGTTTTAAAGGCAGAGTTAGCAAGATTTCTAGTGCGTTGGACGTGAAAGAAGGAAGTCAAGGATGACTCCAGGTTTTTTTGGTCTGAGCCACTGCAAGAATGGAGCTACTGCATCCCGAGATGCGGAGAGGCAGATGGGGGACCAAGAGTTCTGTTGTAGCCATATGAAAAGCCTGCTCGATGTATAAGTGGAGATGTTACGTTGGAAGTCGGGAATAAGAGATGGGGACTCGGGGGGTGTAGTTGGGGAGGAGATATATAGAATTAGAAAATAAAGCCTTGGGTTCAGAAGACATCACGCATGGGGTGAGGTAGCCAGAGAAGATATCTATGCCCTGGGTCACTCTGGCATTTAGGGGGTCGGATGGATGAGGGGAAACTAGCATAGGAGCAGCCGGTAGGGTGGGATGGCAAACAAGATCGGTGAGATTGGGAAGCCAAGTGAAGAGAGTTTGAAGGGGGCATCTTCAGCTTTGCCAGAGGCTGCTGGTGGTCAAACGAGATGAAGCCCGGAACTGGCAATATCATGAGGATTACATGAGGTAATGTTAGTACAGCGCCTAGCACACAGAGCAAATACTCAACAAGGGTGGCTGTAACCAAGTGGTTAGAGATGTCTTCCTTTGGGTGAAGGTACCTGGGAGGCGTATCTCGCTTTGATGGAGGGAGGGGGAGAGAAGGAATACGTTGGGTGTGGGTGCTTAGAGGAGTTGCCCAGAAGGGAGAAGGAGCCCAGGAAGGTGGGGGAAGGTCTCTGAAGATAAGTTTTTGTGTTAAAGGCTCCCCAAGACCCGCTGCTGGCATTACAGTCCACACTGAGGATGTGTCAGCCAAGTTGCAGTTATTTTCTCATCTTTGCACATCTGCCCAGTGTCTGAGTCTGTATCTGGAAGGTTTGGAGACTGTTGAGATTTGGCAGAGCCTTACGGGCTGTCCTGGGCTGGCACCATGGGCCACCCCACCCTCACTCCATGTCCTGGTTGGGCTGTGGCATCATCACGGTCAGTAAGGACCCAGCCCTTGGGGACTTTCTTCTGGTTTGATCAAAGTATTCTTTCCTGAGCTAGGATACAGCCTCAGATCCTTCTCAGCACAGGTCTTCAGGACGTCCCTAATGACTGGTCACAGTGGCAAGCAAGATGCAGTGCGGTGTAGTGGTTGCGAACATCACTGTGTCTTATCCCCGCTCTGCCATTCACTGCCCAAGTGGCCTTGGGTGATTTCCCTAACCGTGTCTCGGATTCTGCATCTAAAACACAAGAATGGCAGTAGGACTCACGTCACAGGGTTGCTGTCATAATATAAAGAGAGCACTTAGTGCCTGATGCAGAAAGTGTTCAATAAATATTAGCTGCTATTTTTATGCAGCGTGAGGTCTCCTGCCAGATAGTCTAGTCAGTCTCCTAGGTACTCTAACTGGGAGACTTTGAAGGCAGAGCCCCACGTTTATTGTTGAAGGCATCATTGAATTTAATCACTAATGAGAGGAGGTAGCAGGGGAGATGTTGCTGTGGTAGGAGACTGAGCATCCAGCTACTCCTTTCTCTTTCTCTCTCGCCCCCTCTCTGCCTCTTCTGACTCTTTGTCGGTCAAGCTCTTCTTTTTTTGCAGAGCAGTGCCGATCTTTAAATCTGAATTTCAGTCCTGGAAAGGCTTTGGCAGTGGATGGGTTCGACTGTTTCACCTGCAGGTGTCTCAGGAGCTGGGGGGCCACTTGGCCTGGGTGTCTCCAGGATGATGGCCAAGGAGCCTGTGGTGGAGGCACTGCTTTCCCTCCCTCTCCTTGGGACCATGGAAACCCACTGGGTCCCACCACCCCCAGTTTGATGATTCAGAAACACTCACCATTCCACCTAGCGGACCCCTCAGGGAGGGTACAGATCAGCCAAGTTCAACCTGGCCACCAGTGGGCCCCTGATCTTGTAGTCAGCTGACCCTCAAGTCCACCAACACTGAAACGTAAAGAAATCCACTTTGCTGTTTTAGGGAAAATAAGTGGAGTCATTGGGCTGGCAGCATGGGGCGTTGGCTAAGTGCTCTGGAGCCGGAAGACCTAGGTTCAGATGTTGCCCCTGTCACTCTCCATCTGGATCTTCTTGGAGAAATTACTTAATTCCTTTCTGACGCGTGCTTCAAAGGTGCAGCAGGACCAATAACAGTGTTTACTGTGCTAAGTGATGCAGGGTTAAAAGGAATAATGCTTGTGCAGTGAGCAATGCTGCAGTGGGCACAGGGTCTTCCGTCTTCGCCCATTTCCTCTTTCCATTTTCAATCCCTGTCCTGCACCTCCTCTTCCCTACCCCGGTTTGACAGGGGCAAGGCTTATGTTCCTTCAGTATTAAAAACAATCACCTGGAAAGCTTGTTGAAAATGCAGATTCTCGGGCCTCGAGCCCTAAGATCCTAATTCAGTTGGTCTCAGGCAGGGCCCAGGAATCTGCATTGTTGATGAAACGTTCACTGGGATTCTTTTCTGTGCTATGAGGGTCATGCTTCCAGAAACTTTTCTCTAAGGAGTTTTTTTCTTTTTTTAAAATACATTTATTTATTTATTTATTGGCTGTGTTGGGTCTTTGTTGCTGGGCACGGGCTTTCTCTAGTTGTGGTGAGTGGGGGCTACTCTTCATTGCAGTGTGCGGGCTTCTCATTGCGGTGGCTTCTCTTGTTGCGGAGCACGGGCTCTAGGCACGCGAGCTCAGTAGTTGTGGCTCGTGGGCTCTAGAGCGCAGGCTCAGTAGTTGTGGCGCACGGGCTTAGTTGCTCCGCGGCATGTGGGATCTTCCCGGACCAGGGATAGAACTCATGTCCCCTGCATTGGCAGGCGGATTCTTAACCACTGCGCCACCAGGGAAGTCCCTAAGGAGTTGTTAATAAGAATTTAAGGCACCTTCCCACATTTCCATTTTAATAAGGAGTAAAAAAAATAAAAATATCCATTCAAACCTACTAAGACTTAAAACTGAGTTCCATAAAAATCCTCTTGTGATTATACTCCAGTCCCATAGCAGCTCTCTTGATTTTCTGTCTTCCATGCTTCATTCTGAAGCATTTCTTCAGTTCTGCTCACTCAGTTATACAGTATTTTTGTTTTTAATTTTTATTTTATACTGGAGTATCATTGATTAACAATGTTGTGCTAGTTTCAGGTGTACAGCAAAGTGATTCCGTTATACATACACAAGTATCTACTCTTTTTCAAGTTATTTTCCCATTTAGATTATTACAGAATATTGAGCAGAGTTCCCTGTGCTATACATTGGTCCTTGTTGGTTATCTATTTTAAATATAGCAGTGTGTACATGTCAGTCCCAAACTCCCAATCAGTACTTTGGGTGATGCTTCAGCCTGGCAACCTCCCGGGAGCCCCAGACCTGTCTACTGGCCCTTCCACCTGGAAGGGTAACAGGCATCTCACCGCTCTGGTCTTTCAGCTCCTCGAGGACCACGCTCTCCCTGGCTCTGGAGATCTGCCCTTGCTGTACCTCTCTCTGCCGCTCCTGGCCGCCAGGTCGGCTTCTGGTTTTTCAGCACAGAGATGGAAGCATTGGGCAGGGCCCACCCCGAGCCTTTGAGGGGGCTGCAGACCACCCCTGCCTCCCGTCTTGTCTCCCAGTATCTTGGGTCTCGGGAGAAAAACCGAAGGGAAGGCTCAGACACATTCGATCTGCTCCTTCACCCTCACAATTTCATCTGCCTCTTCAGACCCACGATTTTTTGTCTGGTTCTGAATTGGCTTGGGAGAATCAGTCTGTCTCACAAAGACGTCCAAGTATAATGTTTTTGGTAAAGAGTAAGTGTCCTCTTCAGGGAAGCTGCATTTAGGCTTTGCGCTGTTGGTGCTGGGGATTACTGTGCTGGTGGAGGTCTTTATGAGCTGCATGTGGCCTTGTGATCGACCCTCCCTCCAGCCCAGGTGAGCAGGCTACTGATTTAGTTCCATTTGGAAAACCGATTCAAAATCCTCATTATGAATGCAAGGCTGGCCTCTGATTCAGAGTAGACTTCTCACAATCTCTTTTCTGGGTTTCAGAAAGATGGAAAAGCTCCTGAACCCTGGAAGGGACCCTTGATGACATCTAGCCTAGTGCCTATAATTTCTTCTATAAGTATGTAAAAAAAGGAGCTTTCTGCTTTACAGGTATGAGGCCCAGTGAGGTGGGTCGACCTGCCCAAGGTCATCTGCTTCCCTTGGGCTTTGGCCAAGTAGCGTCTTCACCTACTGTTAAGGACTCAGCTCTCCGGAGGGATGAGGGTCCAGCCTGTCCAGGAGCCATGGGCCCTGCAGCAGGGCCGGATCCCCCAGGGCAGGGCAGCCAGAAGCACTACCGGGGAGAGAGGGAGAAAGAGGACGGGAGAGGACCAGAGCAGGGAGAGAGGGGAGAGGGATGCTAGCAGGAAGGGCATGGAGGTAGAGGTGGGAGAGAGCCGGGGGAGAGGGGCTCAGGAACGTGAATTTCCCATCTGCAGGCACAGTCTGCCTTTGAATGGCAAACACTTTGGCAGGAGTCTGTCTGCTGAAGATCCAAGATAGTAGCTGCCAGCCTCTTAGCATTTTAGAGCAAGTTCCTTCACTCTCTTATCTTCTTAATTTCACAGCAAACAATGGGCTATTGACTGAGCTTTCAGAGCTGTGGGTGTTCTCGGAGGGAGGCCGGCCAGAACACTGACATCTCCAGCTTTTGCTCCAACTCCCAAATCAGGCTCCATCTATCAGAAATATGAAACCCCGGAGCCTCCCTCCTCCTTACTTCTTTACCTTAAGGCACAGGCAGCTGGGGAAGGAGAACCTTGGGCACAGGGTGTGTGTGTGTGCGTGTGTGTGCGCGCATGCATGCCTGTGTGCACGTGCGTGCCTGTCGGTGTGAGTGGCTGTGTGTGCGTGAGTTTGTGTGTGTTTGCGGTGAGGGTGTGTGAATGGAGGACAAGGTGCGTCTACCTGGTCAGTGATGTCAGCGCTTCCCACGCACGCCTTTCCTAGGGCAGGACTGCGCCGAGGTGAAGCGGTGTGGGCTGCAAAATGAGAAAGCTTATCAAGTCTTTTCTTGGAGGGGCAAGATGAAGCTCCAGGGTCCTTTTCTTCCCACGTCAGGAGAGCCAAGAAATGGGCTCCCAAAGCTTTTGCGCCCGTGTGCACATGGACCCTTGGCAAGGACACCGACCTCAGCATTCTGGGATGTCTGCCCTCCAAGTGCACGCAGGAGTTAGGATGGTGCCCGGCACTTTGATAGGAACCAGCTGAGAAAGGGTGTCCTGGGACCGCTTCAGAGAAGGATCTTCAACCTTGGCTGGACAGCTCAGCTTTTGCTTCTGACGGGGTTCAGGACACACTCCCCCCGAGTATGGCACCTTGGCACATGGAACGCTACCAGCTGAAGGAACATGAGAACTGTCATGTGCACGAAGACCTTCCCCGGAAGCAGGTCGTCAAACCCTCATGTGACAGGTGCCGTCCCAGTACCTGGAGGAAAGGCACATCCTTATCTTCAAAGAAGACCATGCGGGGACACAGAGGACTTTGAACGAACAGGTCTTGCGCGGTTTCCTCCTTGCGCAGTTTATCTGTTTTGCTCTTATCTTTCCAGGACTCGCCACTCTTCAGCAAACAAGCACAAAAACACCCAGGTTGAACCGTTTCCTTGGGTCTTCATTTCCATAGGAAAGCTCCCGTGTCACATAGAACTTGTACTGAATACACTTGTATGCTTTTCTCTTGTAATCTGTCTTCTGTTACAGGGGTTCCAGTTAAGAACTAAAAGGGTAGAGGACTGCCTCCCCAGCTCCAATTTCCCTCCTGGGTGAGTCCCTCTCCTTGGAGATAAGGCTGTTGGCAATAATCTCAGCTTGCAGTAGAGTATCCTACGTGGGCCCCAAAGATCGAACAGTTTAACTGTTAAGCTTCCTTGCCCCTGTTCCCCTGACATTGGCTATCCTGAGGTGAAATATGGGAGTCCACTGACGGCTTTTATTCCTGCATGGTTATGGGAGGACAGAAGTGTTTGTTTCGCTGGGTTTTCAATTAGGACACAAAAAGGCAAGCTAGATCACTGTGTCACTGCCACCATTTCTGGATCCTGGTGATGGAAATTCCTTGGGAATGTTTTGGAGGCTAGTGTGTGCTCACTGGCCTTCCCATCCAGGCCACAAAGCAGGGTCCGCCTCTGCACTTTTCTCCTAGAAGCATGGCTTGGCATGGGTAGCACCACATCAGAACACACCAGGACAGGTTTCTGCTTTCTGCCGAGATGGAGATACAGAGACTGGATTTACTCCCTCATCTAGAACTGCTACGACGTTGGATAAAATATATGGACCAGACACTGGACAACAGGCAGGCAGTGAAAGCCTGCAATCCCTGTGAGATGAGAAACAATTGAGGTGAGCCCTGTGATTGCCCAGCTTGCTGCCTCGAGAGAGTTCCGGACCACAGGGCAGGAAAGGGCAACCCAGGCTGGACTCCCGGAGTTGAAGACGTGGAACTGAGTGTCCAGGGAGCACAAGTCCGCAGGGCTGGAGGTCATAGCCCAGAGAAGGAGAGGAGAGAGCTGCAAAGAGAGAGCACTTTAGGGACCTGCAGAGGCTCCCTGCGTGTACTTAGCAGAGTAGGGATCTACACAAGGCCAGGGCAGGAGTCTCCTGAGAGGACTGGAGCGAACAGTGCCGACACCCACACAGGGCAGGTAGTGGTGCCTCCTCCCTCCAGACAGACTGGAAAGTCTCATGATACTTGGAGCACTGGGGAGAGTACTTGGGAAGGTCTTGCCTTGGACTTCACCAAAATTAATAGCTTTTTCTCTTTGGAAGACTGTTGAGAGAAGGAAAAGCCAGGCCGCAGAGTGGGAGAGAGTATTTGTAAAGCATATATTTAATAAAGGACTTGTATCTAGAATATATAAAGAACTCTCAAACCCAACATTTAAAAAATGAACAACCCCATTAAAAAATGGGCAAACAATTTTAACAGACACTTCACTAAAGAGGTCGCTCACCATCATTAGTCATACGGGCAATGCAAATAAAACCACACCGGGGTACGACTCTACTCCTGTTAGAGGGGCTACAATTATAATGACTGTTCATTCCAAGGGCTGACAAAGATGTGGACACATTGGAACTCTCCTACCCTGCTGGTGGGAATGCAGAAAGATGCAACCACTTGGGAAAACAGTTTATCAGTTTCTTAAACAGTTAAGGAGACATTTACCATCTGATCCAGCTTTTCCACTCCTGGGAATTTGCTCAAGAGAAATGAATGCATGTGTCCATCTGTATTAGTTTCCTAGGGCGGCCATGACAAAGAACTACAAACTGGGTGGCTTAAAAACATCAGAAACATATTATCGTGTATTTCTGGAGGCTAGAATCTGAGATCAAGGTGTTGGAAGGGCCAGCCTCCCTCTGAAAGCTGGAGGGGAAGCCTTCCTTGCCTCTTCTTAGCTTCCAGTGATTTTCTGGGACTCAGGCATTCCTAGGGTTGCAGCTGCATAACACCAGTCTCTGCTTTCGTTGTCACATGGTGTCCTCCCCGTGTCTCTGTCTTCTCATGGCCATCTTCATGTAAGGGCACCAGTCACATTGGATTAGGGACCCGCCTACTCCCGGGTGACCTCATCTTTATTTATTTATTTAATTGGAGTATAGTCGTTTTACGATGTTGTGTTAGTTTCTGCTGTACAGCAAAGTGAATCAGTGATACATATA
Source organism: Delphinapterus leucas (assembly GCF_059928025.1). Taxonomy (NCBI): domain Eukaryota; kingdom Metazoa; phylum Chordata; class Mammalia; order Artiodactyla; family Monodontidae; genus Delphinapterus; species Delphinapterus leucas. The sequence goes on from NC_143146.1 coordinate 64,133,844, forward strand.
CATATATCCCCTCTTTTTTAGATTTCCTTCCCATTTAGGTCACCACAGATCATTGAGTAGAGTTCCCTGTGCTATACAGTAGGTTCTCATTAGTTATCTATTTTATACATAGACCTCATCTTTAATTACATCTGCAATGACCCTTCTAAATAAGGTCATTCTGAAGTTCTGGGGGTTAAGACTTCAGCATATCCTTTATTGGGGCACATGATTCAACCCATCACACCATCCAAAGATTTGAACAAAACTATTAGTAGCAATTTTATTTATAATAGTCGAAAATGGAAATAATGCAAATGGCCACCAATTTGATGGATTAAATTAGGTTAATGGATAAACAAGTGGTGGTGTATTTATACATTAGACTGCGACTTGGCAATAAAAGGAATAAACTATTAATACAGGCAAAAACATGGACGAATATTAACAAAATTGTACTGAATGAAAAGAGGTCAATCAAAAAAGAGGACATACGATATGATTCCATGTAAATGAAATTCTACAGAATGTAAACTAATCTATAGTGACTGGGAGCAGATAAATGGTTGCCTGGGGACAGCATCAATGGTTTCCTGGATATATACCGTATGAGTTTCCTATTGCTGCTGTAACAAATTACCACAAACCTAGTGGCTTAAGTGTATTCTCTTACAGTTGTGGAGGTCAGGAGTGTGAAATGAGCCTTATGGGACTAAAATCAAGGTGTTGGCGGGACCGTTTCTTGTGGAGGCTCTAAAAGAGAACCTCCTCCAGCATCTGGAGGCTGTCCTCATTCCTTGGCTTGTGGCTGCATCACCTCATCTTCTCCTAACTTAGGTCTTCCTGCCTTCCTCGTGTGGAGGCCCTTGTGACTACATTGGTCCCATGTGGATAATCCAGGATTCTCTCTCCATCCCAAGATCCTTAAGTTAATTGCACTTGCAAACTCCCTTCTACCGTGCTGGGTAACATATTCACAGGTTCTGGGGATTAGGATGTGGGCATGATTCACATATACATTTGTCCAAACTTTCAGTTGTTTACTTTAATATGTGCAGTTTATTGTATATCAATTATATATCAATAAAGCTGTTAAAAAAACAAAGCCAAAACTAAGCCTAATAAATTACTTTGATTAAAAAAAACCCCACAGTAGTCTTCTGTGTTCCATCAGCTTGCCAGGGCTCTTTGCTCTCCTCCTATAGTCATTGCTGAGCTGAGCAAGGATTGGTCCCGAAGGTCAGGGCTCCTCCAGGGAAACGTGCTTCCGCTTCTGGCAAGTGATTCTTCAAGCCTGGCTTAGTTGGCGTCACCAGGGCACCCCAGAGGGGCACAGCTGGGGGCGTGCTCTGCGGAGCGCCTGCTGTATTTTTATGCTGATGAATCAAGGTAAAGCGAGGGATGATAATCAGAGAAGGGCAGCCGGTGTGTTCTGTGCCTGGCAAACTGGTCCATGCATATTTGCTCCAATTGACTTTTCCAGTCTTACTCCCTGTTTCCCTACATGACACTGGATTCAAAGGGGTTAAAGAAATTGCTCCTGATTGTGTAATTAGGAAGACAAGAACAGGGACTCAGTACCTCGGTCTCCAAACCTTGTGATTATCTCACAGGCACATCCACGGGGAGGGTGTTAGGAGCTGAGGATGTGATGGAGAGCCTGGGGTCCTCTGCTGTGCTGACAGGGAGAAGTTGTCTTTCTCTATTGAGGGCTGCTGTCAGCCTGGACCTCAGAGACTTCTCTGCCTGTCACTGCCTATACAGCTAACTTTATTCCTGGACGAGAGAATGATTCTTCTACCAGCGAGCTCAAGTCCACATGGGGCAGAGATTTAAAAATTGCTACCTCAATTTCTTTTTCTTGCTTCCTTCCTTCCTCTTTTATTGGTATACACCTGACATATAACATTATATTAGATTCAGGTGTACAGAATAATGATTTGATATTTGTACACGTTGTGAAATGATCACTACAACAAGTTTAGCTGACATCCATCGCCTCACATAGTTACAGAATTTTTTTTTCTTGTGATGAGAACCTTTAAGATCTACTCTCTTAGCAACTGTCAAATGTGCAATGTGGTATTATTAACTATAATCACCATGAATTATTTATTTTATAACTGGAATTTCATACCTTTTGACCCCGTTCACCCGTTCACCCCCTTTGAGGCAGGGCAGGGTGGGAAGGACATGCCTTTCCTGGTTGAGGGAAGAGGCGCTTTCAGCTGCCTCTCCTCAGGACCATCCTGGCTGCAGCTGTAACTCTGCTCTCGGCTGCGCTGCAGCTGGGAGTAGCTTTCTTGCTCTCTACTGGGCACACGGAAGAGTAGTGTGTGTGTGTGTGTGTGTGTGTGTGTGTGTGTGTGTGTGTTTAGGCTGGAAAGCTAAAAGTGAGAAGTGGATTGACAAGATCCCCAAAGTCAAAGGCTCCACAGCTCCACAGTGGTTACCCCCATCCTTGACCTGCCTGGGCTGGTAGACCCTGGTAGGCACAAGGGGACTGGCTGTATATGTCCTGTGTCCTCTAGGCTGAAGTCCCAGTGAAGAGGGAGGTCCATGAATATTCTTCTCCCTCCGTACCCCGCATGGGGGCAGAGAGACCCTGTACTGGGTTATGCTTGAGGCATGTACACTATATATGTATGTGTGTATGGAAGGAAGGAATCTTGGCTTGAAAACATTTTTTTATTGGCAAAGATAGCACTTCTCCTAAAGGAGATGGCAGAATTTGCCTAACTAAGCCTCCAGAGGAAAATATAACAGAGAGTGTGAAAGAAATCCATGTTCAAACATTGGCAAGTGTGAAACATTCAAGAATTCTTGTGTGAACATCATATTGTCAGAGCAAAATTAAATTAAGCTGGTCTCTGGCAAGTGTTGGGAATGAACACAGAATCGGAGCAAGCTGATGGAGACTGCTCTGACATTTCTGCAAGAAGGCAGACAGAGTGCAATCGGGCGAGAACCAGGAAAGCTGAGGGCTGGGTTCTTCAGTTAATTAATGCCCAGAAACTTGACTGCTTTGTGTCCCAAGGGTCCCAAGGAGCTGCCAAAAGAAGAACTGGAATTTTCTTCCCCTCCACGACTCAATCACGGGCAGAGTAGGAATTAAGTTCATTACAAAAATATTTATCGAGCGTCCCTATAGTATATGTTGGACAAACTATTGTTCTAGGCATTTCAGGAGATGGTCCCACCTCCTTCATACAGTCTACAGTCTACAGATGTGAATGCAACTTACTAGAATCAAAGGCAACGTGAAACAAATGCTCCGTGGGAGGTGTAAGCAAAGTGCCAGGGAATGCGGGGTTCAGAGTGATAGGTTCTGATAGAGTCGCCTTTGTGGGGTCGGGATGGAGTTGGGGAACACTTCGCAGAAAAGAAGCAGGCATTTGAGCTGACTCTTGAGGCAGGTAGAATTTGTAGAGAAGAAGGCAAAGAGGGATGGTTTTATAGCCAGAATGGACCCCGGAGGTCCCAGGAATACTAGGATTCAAGCAATGAGCCAGAGATCCCATACACCCCCCTCCATTCTTGGATACCCTTCTCTGGCCGGGGTCGGGGGGAGCGTGTGGTCTTTGCTGATGTGCCAGAGGTGCCTGAACACCGCTAGGAGGGCTGCAGCCCAGCCACGGTCTCCTGTGCGGCCGGCCCCCATCCTGCCCCACTGACGACTCAGCCACGCTCTGCTCTCCTCCGCGCCTTGGCACTTGTGTTGGCCTTGTGGGTGACGGTAGATCGGCAGATCCGGGGGCGCCGTGGCTCGGCATTCTCTCCTGGGACTCGTCAGCCCATGGTTGTTGTGTTATGTCACGGCAGGGCTGGGAACACGTGGAGAGTCATTCCCTCCATCCCTCTTCCTTCTCTGAAGGCACGGGAGCTCACCATCATGGTGGCCACTTAGTCAAATTTTTTTTTTTTTTTTTGCGGTACGCGGGCCTCTCACTGTTGTGGCCTCTCCCGTTGCGGAGCACAGGCTCCGGACGCACAGGCTCAGCGGCCATGGCTCACGGGCCCAGCCGCTCCGCGGCATGTGGTATCTTCCCGGACCGAGGCACGAACCCGTGTACCCTGCATCGGCAGGCGGACTCTCAACCATTGCGCCACCAGGGAAGCCCCACTTAGTCAAATTTGAGAAGCAAGGCTGGACTCCAGTTCTCCCTATCCTGTGCCACACCTTGCGTTTTGGGTGGTCAACATTGCATCGCAGCTTCTGTCTCTTAGACTTTTGTCAGCATCCTCCTCCAGCTCAGGGCTCTCTTCTCCCCACCACTGCTCGTGTCCGCAGGGGGCACCTCCCCCAGGAGCCTCAGGCTGTGGCTCTTTGGCTCGCAGTTTGCTCTCCAGTGGGGATGGTTCTGGCTGGGCTGTGATGTTGAGGACCAGCGGAGGACAACTTGCTCAGAGCAGCTACCGCTCCCCACAATTGTTCCCCACTGACCTCGGCTCTTCTCATTACTGGTGGCACCCCTGAGCACCTGCCCACACCTCCGGGTCCCAGCCAGGTGCTCCAGGAGCCTCTGCACACTGTCCTCATTGCCAGTGTCGGTAATTGCTGTTTGTCCAAAGTTAGGAGCTCAGTAGATGTCGCCAGATGAGACTGAAGTTCTTCGGGGCACTTGCCTGACTCGTTCACAGTGGATTACCTTCCTTGGTATCTTAAATTACCCAAAGCAGCTTATCTGAGAATGTAAAATTACTTACTGGATGCTAGAATTTTTGTTGGAAATGCTTTGAACCTGTGGATCTCTTTGGGAAGAACTGACATCTTTCCAACATTTATGTGGTTATTTGTTTTCTCTTTATGTCCTTCTATAAATCTTTCTATTTTTCATAGGGCTATACTTACATATTTTGTGCATTGCTGTTATTGTGAATTAGATAATTTTTTCATTACGTTTTCCAATTCTGTTTGTATGTATATGTATATCTATTTATGATAATATATAAAAAACAAAAGCTGTTGAACTTTTATTTTGATTTTCTGTTTTTGTTCGTGTGTATGTGCATGTGCGCTTTGTTTTATTTTTATATAGGTAGTTATACATTGGAAAGAAATTTTATTTCTTTCTACTTGCTATGCATCTGCTTTGTCTCACGTCTTCTAGTACTGGCTAGAAAATATAAATATATACACGCACATACATGTATACACACACATATATGGATTTTAAATATGGAGAAAAGAATTGTCTTTGTGTATCTGTTATTTATTTGTCTGTTGATTTTTATAAGAGTGCCCATAGCATTTCACTTTTAGTTAAAATATTCACTATTGATCTAAGAAATTTTATTATTTGGAATGTTAAGGTAGTATCTTCTTTTTTTTTTTAACATCTTTATTTGGGTATAATTGCTTTACAATGGTGTGTTAGTTTCTGCTTTATAACAAAGTGAGTCAGCTATACATATACATACATCCCCATATCTCCTTCCTCTTGTGTCTCCCTCCCACCCTCCCTATCCCACCCCTCTAGATGGTCACAAAGCACCGAGCTGATCTCCCTGTGCTATGTGGCTGCTTCCCACTAGCTATCTGTTTTACATTTGGTAGTGTTTATAAGTCCATGCCACTCTCTCACTTCGTCCCAGCTTACGCTTCCCCCTCCTTGTGTCCTCAAGTCCATTCTCTACGTCTGCATCTTTATTCCTGTCCTGCCCCTAGGTTCTTCAGAACGATTTTTTTTTTTTAGATTCCATATGTATGTGTTAGCATATGGTATTTGTTTTTCTCCTTCTGAGTTACTTCACTCTGTATGACAGGCTCTAGGTCCATCCACCTCACTACAAATAACTCAATCTTGTTTCTTTTTATGGCTGAGTGATATTCCATTGTATATATGTGCCACATCTTTATCCATTCATCTGTCGATGGACACTTAGGTTGCTTCCATGTCCTGGCTCTTGTAAATAGAGCTGCAATGAACATTGTGGTACATGACTCTTTTTGAATTATGGTTTTCTCAGGGTATATGCCCAGTAGTGGGATTGCTGGGTCATATGGTAGTTCTATTTTTAGTTTTTTAAGGAACCTCCATACTGTTCTCCATAGTGGCTGTATCAATTTACATTCCCACCAACAGTGCAAGAGGGTTCCTTTTTCTCCACTTAAGGTAGTATCTTATTCTTAGTTTGCTAAGTACTTCTTTTTCAGGAATGGTTCTTAAATGTTTGGTATCTATTGAAAAAATTATCTTATCCTTCTCCCATGTCCTTGAAGTGATGTGTTATATAACTTGATTTACGAATATTTAACCACCTGCACCTGCACAAATAAGCCATATTGGGTCATTTTGCTGTTGTTGTTGTGTAGCTGCACTAGATTTATTATTTTGTTTAGATTTTTTACATCCATATTATAAGTGGGTTTGATCTGCAGATTTCTATTTTGTGTTTTCTTTGTTAGGCTATAGAATCTGGGTTATGATAGAGTCATAAAATGAATGGAGAAGTTTATCAGAATTTTCTGTGGGACTGAATATAGCACAAGTAGTATTTATTTGAAAAAAAAAAAGTATATAATGTGCCTGTAAAACTAACTGATCAATCACAGCTTTTTGGGAAGGCGGTTCTCTGATGACAGTGTCCATTTCTTTCATGCTTATCTGTCTCTTAAATTGTCCCACTTCTTAATTCAACGTATCATCTCAGTAAACCATCCATTTCAGAGTTATTAGCAGAGTTACCATAGTTTTCATGTAATAAAATAACTTCTTCAAAGCTCTCTTGCCAGCCATTCCTAATTTTGCATATTTGTACTAACTTTTTGTTTTCAGTTAGACTTCTGAGAAATCTATGCACTTTATTGTTTTAGATACCATGTGGCCGGTTTTTAAAATTTTACTATTTATATGACACGTTAGTTACATTGCACTATGACAAAACTTGTGGAATTGAATTAATATCAATTAATTGCCCCTGGAACTTAACGTCAATTAATTCATATCAATTTCTGTAGCAGGAGGCAATTTTCAGTCAGTATTTAGAATCAGAATAAGGAGAACGTAAATAGTTCTCCTTGGCGAGGCAGTAGGAGTTATCAGCAGCAGGTAGAGCTATAGGAGGAATAGTGAGAAGAGAGTGCACATCCAGGTAAAGTACAAAGTAGTGGACACTGATACGAGTTTTAGGCTGAACAGGGTAGTTGAGTTCACGTAGGTGGTGTGTCTTTTACTTCCCCTTTCTTCAGTCCTCACTCTAACACTTTTCCGGTCTCCTTAAGTCTGGAATCTGACCTCTGTTCTTCCCCTTTATCCTTCACTCCTTTAGGCTTGAACTTTGTCTCCAGACCAGGTTTTTGATAGCCATAGCTAATCTTTGCTTCAGAACAGGAAGGTAGCTTGCCTCAATTTGCTAAATTTGTTCCATTTTTGCGTTCACGTTATTCCACAGAAAAATGGATTTTTCTATAAAAATGAGAATTGGCAACTTACCCCAAGTTTTTAAAAAATATTTAAATGATGGTGGGAGACACTTAGCAAGGCAAGACTTTCTCCTTTTCCTCTCATTGATTAGTTTTAGGATACGTAAATGGTAACTAATTTGAATGATGAAGAAATCAGACATGAGAGCAGGACTCAAGTGTTATTCATATCTTTTAAAACTGAACGTGCTTGTTGAACAAGTCTGGGGTTTCTGATAAAATGGGTCTTTACATTATATCCTTTGAGAGAGTTAAACCCTCTCAAGTTGCTAAGTTTTCAACCAAGCCATTGGTTACTTAATGAAAACCATAGAACCACTGGCAAATTTCTAATCTTTAGTTTGCTTCTTTTATGAGAAAAAGAAGAAAATCAAATATTAGAAATGTTAATTCTCTATTTCACCTACCATTTTTCTTAGGGGGAGTTGCCAGGCATGGTATTCTATAATGTCGTCAAGGAAAAACTGTGTATCTAGATCCCTGTTTTCTGTGAAAAGTGACCAGAGAAAACTGAGCGTTATTTCTATCTTTGTGACAAAGATTAGGTAGTTGTCATTTTTCACAACTTTCTCTCTGGATCTTGAAAATGGTATTGCTGAGACTGGCATTGGAAGAGTTAAACCACACACAGGTTCGCTTTCTACATCAGTCTGGTTGAGTGAGTTCTCTGACATGTTACACACTGTTGTGAGGGGGTGACAGAGGGGTAAAGAATATGTCATCCTTTGCCAGAATAATTGGGTGTTTAAAACATCTTCCAGGACATTCTCTGCTCTGTTTTATATGCCCGGTTAATAACTCCGCTCCAAGAGAAACAAATTTGAAGATGATCCACGAAGTGAAATTCTACCCCATGCCTCTTCTTCTACTTTAATGAGAAAAATTATTCTGCATTCAGATGATATCTAAACATTTCATATGTATATGTCTTTGCCCTCACTGACCACAATGAAGAGAAAGCTCTCTTTTAGGCCAGTGGTTCTCAAACTTGAGCCTGCTTCTGAATCAAAGAAGACCTTGTTAAAACACAGACTGTTGAGTTCCACCCTCAGAGTTTCTGATTTAGTAGGTTTGGGGTGGGGCCTGAGGATTTGTATTTCTAACAAGTTCCCAGGAGATGCGGGTGCTCCCTGGCATCCTTTGAGAACCTCTGCAAACTTGTGAGTTAAGTGAAAATGCTTATAAAATTTCTTCACTATCTAAGGTTTTTCGTAGCACAGTTTCACAGGTATGTGAAAATTTGATCTGAAGCATGTGGTTGGAAAAGGAAACCCAGAATAACATAGGCTGATGGAGCAATTATGGAGAAGGTCCAAATTAAGCAGGATGATCAACTTTACAGAACACACACCTGAATGATTCTCCTGAGTACACGGTTGGAGGTACCTCAGCTGTGAGGTAAGGTGTGTCATAAATGAGACCTAATGTGACCTACTGGGACGTCTCGCCTTCCAAATACGGGCTTCGTTGGGGCACCTCCGGGGGATCCCATGGTCATGCCTCTAGGCACCTATGCAAGGGATCAACTATCAATGCTGAACCACCTCTAGCATGGCCATGGAGCATGCCTGACAGGGACCTGGGAGCTGTCCCTCCAATGACCAAATCACAGAAACACACATGCTTTCAAAGTGGCCGTTTTCTTTGAGTTGCCTCCCCATGCCACCTCCCATGGGACTGGAAGAAATGGCTTTGCCTCTAGCTATACAGGCTCTTCGCGGATAGAAGCTCATGTTCTTTGCCAGGGTTAAGCCTGGCTAGAGTGGAGAAGACCATTGTCCCCAGCCTGTGTCCAGGAAGACTTGTCGGCCTCTGCCAGAGAAAGCTGGGGATCAAGCTGGTTCATTAGGGAACCCAAGGCCAAGGGCAGAATTTCTGCTGCCCTCTCTTCAGTTGGAGGGGTCATATCACAGGGAACAGGGCTCACCTTCCTCCTTCACATTGCGTCCTGAACAACAGGGCCATCAAGCCTCAGGATCTACATGGGGAGGAAATGAAAATTTGTGCAAAATCAGGCAGTTGCCTGGTTCTTCCTGTGGCTGAGGAGCCGCAGTGAGGTCAGTCCCCAGCAGCTGTCCCCTGGGACAGCTCAGTGAAGTCCTGGGCCACCAGGAACTGCCGCCTTCCCATCTGAATACTGGAACCAAAGTCAAGCTGGCTTGTCTTTGACAGAGTGGCCTTTGAATTCTTAAAATGTGTTCTGACTGGTGTCTAGCCAGTGGGAGATGTGATTACAGTAATTGATGGGCCTACGATAGAGACTACTTTCTGAAAATGCAGTGTCGGGTATTTTGAAAGTGATTCCATGAGTGCTTATTTATACATGACTCCAGTTTTCTGTATGTGAAAGGCTTGTGGCTAATGTGTCAGATGAGGACAACCAAACCACCAAGGTCTTTTCCCTGGAAGATCACAGTAGAAGAATTTAAGGCTAAGAAAATGCAAGCATTTGAGACAATACCGTCATTGTTGTAAGATAAGCTCCTTTACATTTTCTTTAAAAAAATTTTGTTTTTTTTTTAGTTGGGGATAGAGGGAGATAAAAGTAAGGCAGACATTTACCCTAAATTCAGAATCTATGGTCACATCTACCCATATCCTTCTTTTCTGGAACATCCAACTTTATTTAGCAGGTTAAAGCTGAAGTTTCAAAATTGAAGATCTTTCTTAGCCCTCTGAGAAACAGCGACTTTAAACATTTATGAAAGAAAAGAACAGCAAGTCCGAACTATACCTAGTACTTCGTTAAAATAACTATCTTTGTTCAAGGCTTTTTGGTATTGTTGTTTCTTCCATTTCATTATTTAGAGATTGTTCTTGTATCCTTGATTTAATGGGTTTATTGTCTAAGTTTCTATTATTTTAATTCCTGTCATAGACTCAGGAAGGAATAGTAAACAAACCCAAGGCAATAGAGATGATGTTTTCAACTGTTCAGTTTTATCTATAATCTGCCTTCCGTGGTGATAATGTAGTTTATTCCAGCTGTGTGGGTACTAAAATGCTTTTATGCCCAATTTTCTTGCTTGTGAGGAACCACATGGTATAAACCTAGGGAGAAAATTCACCCCCAAATAAAAGTCTCTTTCAACTTGGAATGTTGGTGCTTATTTGTAAGGTTAATTTCTTTTTTATAAATTTATTTATTTTATTTATTTATTTTTGGCTGCGTTGGGTCTTTGTTGCTGCGCGTGTGCTTTCTCTAGTTGCGGCGAGCTGGAGCTACTCTTCGTTGTGGTGCGCAGGCTTCTCATTGCGGTGGCTTCTCTTGTTGCAGAGCACGGGCTTTAGAGTGGAGGCTCAGTAGTTGTGGCGCACGGGCTGAGTTGCTCCGCGGCACGAGAGATCTTCCCAGACCAGGGCTTGAACCCGTGTCCCTTGCATTGGCAGGCGGATTCTCAACCACTGCGCCACCAGGGAAGCCCTGTAAGGTTAATTTTATTTCCATATTTCAACTATTTTCAGAAAAAGGCGCTGGGAGGAATTTAATTACTCTGTTGTTACTTATTTGTCAATTTCATGAATGTGTGGTGGCAATGACAGTCACAAAGTGCTGTAGCATTCCACAGTCTGGAGAGAATTAGCACGTTGTTATCATCTTCTCTAGTTGTTCTAGAATGAGGTTGGAAGAGATCATTATCCTATTTGAAAATTAGAAACAGATATAGGTGTGAAGAGACCTGGCAATGGCCATTTAGCAAATGAAAGGTCCAACCAAAGATGGGTCTGATTTCTCATGCCTCAGGTACTTACTTGTTATCCTGGGCAAGGATCACGAGGACCACCAAGACAGTCAGAAGAGACACTTGATCTTTCCTGGATATTCCAATTTTGGAGCCCATAAACATATGTCATTCGCTTCACATGCTTACTAAAAACTGGTTGGTGACATTGTTCTTACATGATCTGCGTGGGTGCCAGTTGCAAGTGAGCGAGTTGAGCCAGAGACGTGGCGATGATTATGTCAGAACAGGCAATCTCTGCTTTGCAGTTTTGTTTATCAGGCTTGTGTAGTTCATACCAGCAGCTTCCAACTGTGCTTCTCCACCCAGCGATGGCGCCTCATCACTGCAACAGGTAAAGGCGGCACCACAGAAGGACAATTGTGACATCCTTTGGAAGTAGGTTATATGACTTTTTCATATAAGAAAATCCTCATAAATACTTTATGATCTCATTTTCATGGATATGGATATATGTGTGTGTGTGTGTGTATGTGTATATGTGAATATATATATATATATATATATATATATATTTATTTATTTATTTATACCTTAGTGGTGAATAATCATCTAGCTGACTGAACTGAAATGTCAGAGCCTGGTGGGTCCTCTTCCACATCAGTGATGGAATCTTCAGGCTCCGGAATAGGAGCCTTCTACCATCTCCGAAAGGCTAGATCGATTGTCTCCTCTCTCCTTTGACTGTGTCCGTTTCCCACTGTCGACAACATCCCACCCAACAAGCCAATAGTTTCCACTAAGAAACTATTATAGTGCAATGTGAAGAATCTGGGCTCACAAACTACATATATATGGGAAATTTGTGGGTATGCTGGCAGAGATCATGCACTCGTGACCCGTGGGCCACGTGGCAGTGTTTCAAAGGCAATGTCGCAGGCAGGTAATATGCGAGAACTTTACACCTGCACCCCTACTCTAACCTCTGCTTCACCCTTTCGTATTGTCTTTCTGGTTCCTATAGTTTCCTTGGGATCCTTGTTAGATTCATGGGGTCCTAGGCCAGCCTTCTTTAAAAATTATGTTTCTCTTCATAGTTTCATCTTGTTTCTGCCATAGTTGAATCAAAGCTCTATCTAACTATTTATGGTCCTTGAGGAACAGTGTTCCTTTTGTTTTCGGGTACAGCAATTGAATCGAGGCCACACTATCTTGTCAACTGGGCTGCACTGCTGTTCCGCAGACTATGGCCCAGTGTTGTCCCAGAACTAGGCTTCCTTATGGGGTGGTTTCTCGGTCTTTTCTTGGGCTCCTCATCACCCCTCCCCCTCTAGGCCTGGGTTATTTGCCTTTTATCTTCTGTCCAGCTTCCTCCTAGATAATCTATGGCCCATTAAAATTAATGGTGGCAAAACCTCTTCATTGACATATGCTATATATAAGATGATTCTTGACCATAACTATGAAGGATGCACACTCCTTACGTACAACTGAAAAAGTTCAGATTCAATTGATATTTATTAAGTATTTACTATAAAAAAGGCATTTTACTGGTGCTTTCACATATATTTCTCCTTATGGCATTGGTGTGAGGTAGGGATCATCATTGCCCAAGGAAGGAAATAGACTCAGACTCTTTAGAGAACTTGTGTGGGTTCACACAGCTGGTGACTGATGAGCAGTGGTCAGGATTCACAAGCCAAAGCATTTTCTTAGCACAAGATCAAAGATTAGGGTGGGGGAGACACAGGCAACACCTCTTCATTCAGCTCCAACCAGAGGCAGCCCTGTAAGGTACCTGTGCCTGGGCAGGTCCTGTGGAAGGAGGGATAGGTGTGGGCAGCAGTGCCATTTAGCAGGCTGTCAACTTCAAGGGGCATCAAACATTAGCCACTTTTCAGAGGCTGATTTAAGTGGAGGAACAGCATGAGGCAGCATCACAGATGTTCATTCTGCTCTCAGATCAGTCTGTCCCTGGTAGCCATGTTTCACTGGGACGTGGGAGGAGAAAGACACAGGTGGGGACCATGGGGAGCTGAAGCTGCTGAGACTTCCCAGAGGCTCAGGGTTGTAAGTTTGGGGGAGGAAGGGGCAGTTAGGGAGTTTATCCTTCAGGGAGAATCTAGGTACCTTTTGGCTCCATTGTCCCCTTTCACGGGACTCTTGCTGTGCACACAGAAAGGTGAAGGAAGGAAGAAGGTAAGAGTGAAGTGGTGATAATGCTGAAATCGATTTCAGATGCTATGGGATGTAACCTAACTTTCCTAGTTACCATGTATCGCATGGGACTCTTTTGGGAAGTTTTCTGCATTTATCAATGGCTAAGACTTCAAGTTCACTTGAATTTCTTCAGAGTCTTGTAGAATTCTAGACATTCATATACTCTTAATAAATGTTCACTGAAGAAACTGAACGAAGGAATGAATACATGAGATGTTCCCTTCCTGATTTCTTAATTCCTTTCACTTTGTGCTCCTACTCAACAAATATATATTCAGCTCCCATTAAGATGCGTGGCTGTGATCAAGACAGACAAAAGTCTTCCTTTCCCAAGCTTACATTGTGGAGGTGCAGAGAAAGAGGATAAACCTATAAAAGAAACTGGCAAAGCGAGTGACAAGTGCTATCAAGGAAATCACTCAGATACTGAGCTGGAGTGATGGGGTGGGGATGACGTCCTTTAGCGGGAGTGGTCAGGAAGGATCTGAAGAGGTATGGTGTGAGCTAAGGTCTGCATGGGAAGAAGGAGCCAGCCGTGCATGGATCTGGGGAAACCTCAGCTGTGAAGGCCCTCACTGAGGTGAAGCTGTGTGCACTGAATGTACTGATATCACTCATATTCATTTGCCAGGGCTGCTGTAACAAAGTACCCCAAACCGAGGGGCTTAAACAACAGAAATTTATCGTCTCAGTTCTGGAGGCCAGAAATCTGAGATCAAGGTGTCAGCAGGGCTGGTTCCTCCTGAGGGCTGGGAGGGACAATCTGTTCCAGGCTTTTCTCCCAGCTTCTGGTGCTTCCTGGCAGTCTTTGGTGTTCCTTGGCTTGTGGTCCTCTACCTTCATCTTCATATGATGTTCCTCCTGTGTGCCTGTCTCCAAATTTCCCCTTTTTATAAGAACATCAGTCATATTGAATTAGGGCCCACCCTAATGACTTCATATTACCTTGATTACCTCTGTAAAGATCCTGTCTCTAAATAGGGGCCCGTTCTGGGGTCCTGGGACTTAGGACCCAACATATCTTGTTTTTTGGAGACACAATTCAATCCATGACATCACAACTCACGAATGTGATGAAATGTCTCTGTCGTATGTGCTCACAGAAGTTTGTCTGGGTTTTCTCCTCTCCTGGATTAGGTAGCACACCGTGTAAGGGGTGCACATGACTCACTGTTCCTTTTGTATCTTTCCAGCCCCTCGTATAGAGTTAGCTCCCGGCTGATAGAGGAGCTTGGGAAAAGCTGCCAACAGACTCAGTGCTTAAGGAGATCACCTTCACTGCGGGAAAGTGTTCTTCACGCCAGTTTCCAGTGGGTTTTAGGAAGAGACGCAGTGAATTCCAAGTATTTGAGAGGGGGCTGGGCAAATGGACTTGCCTTTTTTTTTTTTTCTTTAATAATAAATCTAGGCTTCGTTTCCTCTTTGGACACCCTGATCAAAACAAACGGATTAGGCCCAGCACGTGGTCACAATAACAGGTGGTTGGGAGGTCCCCTGTGGCTTGTTGCCCGCCGAGCCTGGCCTCCTTCGGGCCTGGGAGGAAAGCAGCCTGCGGTCGGGCCCCTGGAGGAGGTGACCGCACACAGGGGAGCCAGCGGTGCATGTCTGCAGCTGGCCCCGGCCAGCTCTTGACTCATGGGGAAGTGCAGACAATGCAGAGAACAATGTAGGGCCGACAACTGTTAATGAAAGGAAGCGAGATTTGTCAGGGCCTTTTCCCCTGGCTGCTCTCACCGTTGTGCTTTGTGAAGCGTGCCTCTCTCCTCCGGGTCTGAATGGAACCACACACGCCATGATGGCGGATTCACCAGCCATAGTGAAGAGCCTGCGGGTCTTCTAAATAACGTCCCCTCTGTAAAAAGCACACCTGACGGGGTGCAGGTGACCTGCGTTCAGGTCCCAGGGCTACTCTCAGTGTGGCTCCGTGACCCTGGGCAAGTCGGCCAGGCATGGGGAGTCACAGGGTTTCCCCGCTTTCTCCCAGTGGTTAGGAATTCAAATCAACAACGTAGAGGAAGGTAATGCTCGGAGTATAAGGGGATCTGTACACCATTACCGATGTTACTTTTGTGATTTCCAGATGTGTGTGTTTCATCAAAGTTAGTGAGATAAAAGGAAAACATTGCATCAGAAAACAGATAGAGGCTGAGGAAGGGGAGCAGGGGACTCAGAAGGATGAAGGTAGATTTGTCCTAAGCAGGGTCTCAACTTTTTTTTTTTTTTTTTTTTTGCGGTACGCGGGCCTCTCACCGTTGCGGCCTCTCCCGTTGCGGAGCACAGGCTCCGGACGCGCAGGCTCAGCGTCCATGGCTCACGGGCCCAGCCGCTCCGCGGCATGTGGGATCTTCCTGGACCGGGGCACGAACCCGCATCCCCTGCATCGGCAGGCGGACCCTCAACCACTGCGCCACCAGGGAAGCCCCAAGGGTCTCAACTTTTGTTTCCTCCGAGCAGGCCCAGAAAGTGCCCCACGCGAGCAGTTGCTGCAGTGTATTCAAATGGCTGAGAGAGGGTTTTGAACCAGCGATTATGTAGCTCACTTGGGAGTGTACGTCACGTTACCCAGGAGCAGTTTTCTTACAAGGCTCTGGGAAAGTAGGTTGGCTTTAGGGTTGACTAAACCCTCTAGGTCTGCTCCCTTTGTCTGGGATTCTCTTGGCTTTGCTCCCTGTCTGTAGCTGGCACCCTCCTGGGGGTCAGAGGTACCATGTCTACAGCAGTTCATAGCATCCCTGTGACCACCAGCTGCACCAGAGGGGGACGCTTCTTTCCCAGGCCCGCCAGCAAACCTCTCCACATTCCTTATTATTTCTAACTTGGTTACCTACGATTCTGAGGCAAGGGGACAGCATTACTTGCAGGAACTAGTGGGTGAGGGCACAGGAGCTGAACAAGATCCATGTCCTATGAAGTCAGAGGAAGGGGGACTGAGGCCAGGTGGGAACTGGCTATGATGACCCCGTAGCAGAGCCGGGTCTGGAATTGGGTTCCCAGTTTCCTGCAATACTCTCTTCCTCCCTGGCAGGCCCATAAGTCATTCAGCTAAAGCGGGTAGAGACAGCTGTGCAATGTCTGAGCTAGAGATCTGAGCATGATCTTCACGTGTTTTATTCTGGACGGATGGGGGTTGTGAGTGGGGGGATAAGATAAGGAGAATCGATGAGGGGCTTGCAGATGAGGGCATAGAAATGCTTTGGGTTGTGTCAGACTTGAGGAGCCACTTCAGTGGGTACAGATTAAGGGCTCAAGTTTCCCTATGACTCCATATTAGCTGAATATCAGGGAAAACTTTGTATTAAGTAGAATGCCCCAGGCAGGGCCCTGCACTTGGTTTAATGCTCTGTTGTCGCATTGAAATTCTTAATAATTTTGAACGTTGCATTGGGCCTCCCAAATTAGGTAGCTGGTCCTGTCGTGGTGAAATAAGAAACACAGGTATTACCAACAGGCCCATTTTATAGATGAGGAGATTGAGGGTTAGATTAAATGGCTTCCCTAAAGTTACCCTGCTAGTAAGCAGCTCACATCAGCTCCTATATCTTGCACCTCCCAGACCAGTTTTTGGGCTGATTTATCAATGCAGTGTGTACAGTTTTGAGTGCCTGCCTCGTTTATGACAATGGCTCTCCATAACTTCCCCACACCTTCTATGATGAGGCCCTCAGCCCTGTTTACACCATAGAGACTCCCCCCGGTCAGAGTTGGTACCTGAGCTGGGCCCAGCTGGGCCCAAGTGGGGAGACTGGTCATCTTCCCTGGCGTGGCTTAAGCAGAAGAGTCAAGGTCATGCCCGGGCTCACCATGATGGGACAATATGCTGAGACGTGGCTTCTGGACTTCAAGTTCTCAAGGTCTCTGCCACTTGAACGTCTACAGCTTCAAGTCTTTATTTTCGTATACTGCTGGACTAAAAGCAAGAGACACTTGAGTTTTGTTGAGTTTAGAATCCTACTTGGTCTGAATGAACAGATTTGCCCTTACTTTGAACAGCAAATACATCTAGGATTTTCTTTTTGAAAGGGGGCCTTGTCCTAGGCTTCAGTTTTGATGTAATAAAGTTGAAGTACTCATCTAAAATCCACAGTTTCAGCAGGCCCCTTCACCGTGGTCAGAACCGATGTGGGTGTTTTTCAAGTCTGTTTTCTGTACTGATCAAGCTTCCACATGTTGACCTTTGAGACAGATATTGTCATTTTGGTAACATGATGCACACATTACTGAATAATTACATAAACTCTGGGCAGCCGCATTTCCTAACACGTGGGCCTCATCTCAGGGGGCCAGGACAGTACTTTCAGTGCAACAATTCCAAGAAGTTTTATACAAATAGCGCTCTCTTTGAAGCATCTTTCCTGTTTAATGGGAGCTAGGGGATATCATTAACTTGAACACTTGATTTGGAATAAGACATTAGAGATTTTAGAAATTGAGGGCTTTGGAATATCAAACTATCTCCTAGGATTTAGACCCAAACAAGGAAAAGCTTCAAAATAAAACAACATAAAAATTACTCAATTATTATCAACCAAATTTAGAAACATGTAATGAATATTCATTTTTTTAATCTGGAGGCTGTGCAATCCCACGTGGGGATTTTTCCTTGAATATGAGAGAATAGAAAAACAAGTGTCAAGGAGTGAAGGGTACTTGTGACCTTTCCCCCAGGCTCCCAAAGTGATGTTTGGGGACACCTATCTAATCGAGAAGAGCTATTCACGTTGAGGACAGCATGAGAATGTAGCACAAAACTATGGGGCAGGGGAAAGAGGAGAGAAAAGAGATCCTTTTTACTGTCAGCTTCAATCTTTAGAGAACTGCTCTGATTTTTGAATTGTTAACATTATCACTGGCTAGCAAGTTAAAGTTTATAAGCAAAAGACATTTTTTCAGATGGTACCTTCGCATCTCAAAACAGTGTCATAAAACACATGTAGAGTCAGGCCTGGGAAGTTTGGAGCCAGTGTCAAGGTTTCATCACTAGATTTTTTTATCTGCATTTCTCACAGTGGTTCCAGACCTCAACTAAAAAGGGGTTGTTTGCTAGTGCTCTCTTTGAGGATGCTGAAGGCAAACCTTTCAGGAGTTTCTAAAGTCATTTTGGAACCTGAGCACTGTTCTACACCAGAGACTCAGTTTGAAGTCCCTCCTTTCTAAATGATGCCATTCACACGGCTCAAAGTGTGGCCCATTGTTGTCTACACCTGTGGAAATGTGTGAGCCTCACTGGGCTACAAAGTCTTCATTAGTCAACGAGGGGCGTACTGCCTTCCATAAAACATCTCCTTGCTCACCAGGCACCTGCGGGAAGCTCACTGGAAGTCACGGTGTCTGATGATCAGAGGTGCATCTTAGGACCAACTACTCACCTAGACGCACAGTGCAAGGCGCCTTGCTTTGCCTAACCTTTCAGTCAGGAAGAGGCGAGTCTCCTTTTCGGCTTATGTTTTTTTTTTTTTTCCTTCGTGAAATTGATCTTAAATTGTGGACCATGCACTCACTGGGACTGAACTTCATGGTTCTCGTAGAAGTGGCAACAACACTGGGCTTTGTTCAAGCGAACTAGTTCTGTGATGGGTGCTGTGAACCTGGTTCATCCTCTGAGAATCAGGAAAGTGGCCACCCAGCTCAAGTGTCTCTTAATGACAAGATCTGTAGCGCATTCTAAGATCTATAGAGTGCTCTAAGATCTACAGGGCTTCTAAGATTTTAAAGCCTGGAGTTCTAGAAATGTAAGAAAGCAATTGGTCGAGAATGTATAAATATACACCACGCAATGACTTTTTAATAGTTTACCAAAATGTGTGTGCATACATCAAACTAAAACATAAAGTAAATACTGGTGTATCTAGAGTACAAGCCAGGTGCCAAGCCCAGGACTCCTCACCGGGGCACTGGTGATCCTGAAACTCTGTTTTGGACATGATGGGAATGAGCATGTATACACACACACACACACACACACACACACACACACACTCTACTCTCAGGCACACACGTTAGTTGAGGTGCTGGAGAACGTGTCCTCCTTTGGGCTTATCAGATGTACCTTCACCCTCTCTGTCCTCCACTGACCCATGGTCACTTCTGCCTAATTACAGTTATCTCTGTATATTAGAGCTGATGTGTTACTTGCTTCTGACCCCTGCCTGTGGTTATTCAGAATCTTCATCATTGTTTCATCAAATGATGACCCATCGTCATCATTTTCTGTGGCTCTAGCCATTTCTGTTCCCATTTACAACCACACTAGTTGGTACAAAACTAAACCAGAAGTCAGACGATCCAGTTTAGTGTATCTGCACTCTGAAGTATCCGTGCAACGCCCCTGACGGCCGTAATGAGAGGGAGTCTCCAGACCTCCTTGTTTCACGCTGCAGGGAGAGCCATGCCCTGCCCTGAAGATGACGGGCAAGTGTTTGACAGTTACTCATAAACCCTTTCTGCTATGAGCTTCTCGTCTTTATCCTGCTCTCTTTTCTATGGTTCTTTTCTCTTTCCCACTGTTAACTGGTCTTCTGGCTGCAGCAGCTGGAGTTATACACTGCCCCTTTTGTAACAAAACGCCTCTCAACTGGGGCTTTGCTCTTTGAGGATTTCATTCTTACCATGATGTGAGTTACACAAACAGACTCTCACTCCTGGGGTTCATGAGCCAAGTGGAGGTGCTGATGGACCAGCACCTGGCACACATCCTTCTTTAACTCATTTATAACACATCCTTATTTCACTTGTCTGTCCTTATCAGAGTTGGCGTAATCCTGCATTGCCGCCCATTAGCAAGTGGCCAGGCCTGCTCCTGTTACGCTCAGAAAGTGGCTGTGCTGAGTGATGAGGCACCTGGCAGGTCTCAGTGACCTGTCTTGCCCAGCCACCCAGTTCAGGACACCTTTTCAGCCTGGCCAGTTGCTCCAGGGTGATGACAGTTCAGATACAATTCTTGTTCACAGATTCTTTAAATCAACTGAAGTCAATTCCAGACTTACTGCCAGAAGTGAGAGTGTATTAGAAATCTCATCAACCCCCAGAAGATCCTGAACGCATGGCGGGGAGTCAGGAATCCCTCAGTTGTACTTGCGATACATCTGCACCTGTCCTTAAGTAGAGTCTTCTTTGAGATCAACTTAGGGTCTTGCTAATACGTTTATCTGAAAATTTGCTTTAGTATCTATTTCACAAAAGTGAGGGGAAGTTTATTTTTTGCAAGCAAGTATTAATCATGTTGGATAATTTTTTTTCTTTATCGGAAGGCATCAAATAAAGGCAAGATTTAGAAGACTTTGTGCCCATGTTTGCATATACACAGCAGGGTCACATCTGTCTAAAAGATGCTGTTGATGTGATTCTCCATAGCCAGCCTCCATTGCCTTTTTTGTTTGTTTGTTTTGTGGTACGCGGGCCTCTCACAGTTGTGGCCTCTCCCGTTGCGGAGCACAGGCTCCGGATGCGCAGGCTCAGCGGCCATGGCTCACGGGCCCAGCCGCTCCGCGGCATGTGGGATCTTCCCGGACCGGGGCACGAACCCGTGTCCCCTGCATCGGCAGGTGGACTCTCAACCACTGCGCCACCAGGGAAGCCCTCTATTCCTTTTATTCAGTTTGAATCTGGAAACTCCTATATCGAACTGACGGAATGGTCAGTCGTTTCAAAAGGCATCTGCATGTGAGCAGTGATGACCGTTTTTCTTTTCCTGGTGTAAACCCCTTAGTAAGTAAAGAAGTCAGGATAACATGCTGATTTTGAAAAAGCATTTCGTTTGGGTTAAGCCATTAGCTGCAATGGAGAAAACATGGCGGAGTGGATTTAACGGTTAGGACTCTGTCAGCGAAGGATACTTAATCTAGGTCTGGGGTCAGGAAACTCAGAAGGGGAAGCTCCAGTTCCCACACTGAATTGCTTGCCTACCCTTTGGTAAGCCTTGGCAGGGTTCCACCTCTGTCCTGCCCCAGTCTGACCCCTGGAGCCTGTGAGCGCTGGCACCCTCTGAGTACTAGATGACATGAATGGCCAGTGGCCAGCGCCATCTGAGACTTCAATCAACTCAATACCAAAGGTTAAGCTCTTTCAAGCGAATCACTGAATTTGTAATTGGCTGCTGGTACTTTCTAGCAGAAACCCCTTTTTCCTATAATACCTATTGGTTCGTATTTTTAGGTATGGCTCACAGACCTCTTTAATTTCTGAACTCTCTGTTTTGCACAGTAAATTTTTTTTTCTCTTTTCTTATAGATCTTGTCATTCCTCAGGCTTGGACAGATTGCATTCATGGAGTTCTCTAGTGTGAGATGTTAACGTATTCCATTTTTCTTTCTTTTTCTTTTTAAAAAAAATTATTTTAATTTTTATACAATTTAAAAAGATTACTTTGCATTTACAGTTATTACAAAATATTGGCTATATCCCCCGTGTTGTGCGATACATGCTTGAGCCTAGCTTACACCCAATAGCTTGTACCTCCCCCACCCCCTCCCCTGTGTGCCCCTCCCACCCCCACTGGTAATCACTAGTTTGTTCTCTTTATCTGTGAGTCAGCTTCCTTTTTGTTATATTCACTTTGTTGTATTTTTTTAGAGTATGCCATTTTTCTTGCTCTTTTTTGGCTGTGCCATGTGACATGCAGGATCTTAGTTCCCCGACCAGGGATCGAGCCCGCGCCCCCTGCAGTGGAAGCGCAGAGTCTTAACCACTGGATGGCCAGGGAATACCCCTAGAGTATTCCGTTTTTCTCGACTGTCACATTCAGGTTTGGAAATGTTTACATGAGAGACAGGAATGCTATTTAGACTTTCATTCCCTCTGAGCAAAGGGAAATGCGATAGAGATAGAATCTCACAAATAGCTCGTGATTTTCCAGATACCTCAGGAGGAGGCCGTTGGGATTTTTATTAATGGAACCTGTCTTGCTCCAACCCATCCAAGATGATCAAAACGCTCCTTCAGGGAAACAGAAGGTCAGCTTGGGCGATTCCCCACTTCAGTAAAATAAGCACGTTTTCTTCTCTCCCTTTCTCTGTTTACAGCCTTCTCCTTCCCTTGGAGTTTGCGTCTGATCTGTGTCTGACAATTTTAGGCTTTTAGGCCATTCTAGGAGCTAATGTGAGAGGGGAAATGGCAGCCAACAGTCATGGTCAACTGCGTCCTTTACGTTTCTCCACAGAAAATTGGAGACTCCATTAAGAAGGAACTATGAGGGCCAGTGACTTTTATCTGAAGTGTCACCCCATGTTACTGTTTCCCTGCCATGCCCTGCAGATTCGTCCTTTCCAGAATGTGCTAGAAAGATGCCCCTACACATCTGTGCAGAGCTTGCTAGCATGAGCCTTAGGGTAGGCGGCCCTGGGTCTGAATCTCACGTCCACCTGTTACTCGTCACCAAGTGTCCCAGGGCAAGTCTCTGAGCCTCTTTGAGCTTTAAGGTTGTGTCTTTAAAATGTGAATGGTGATTCTCCTCTCATAGGCGGCTGTGAGGACTCAATGAAATGACTGCATGTAGTACCGTACCCAGCACAGGGCAGACTCTAGGAAATGCTAATCCGTGCTCAGCGCTAGCATGATCACAGTATTGTTTCCACGAGGACGGAGCCAAGTTAAAATAAACATTAAAGGGAAAACGTGAAGGAGGATAAGAGAGGCACAGTGCACGCAGATGTGTGTGTGTGCGCGTGTGTGTGTGCGCGCGTGTGTGTGCTTGTGTAAGTGGGTTTCAGCTTTGTCTCTTTGACGGCGATGACTCATTAAAATGCTGCCACAGCACTAGAAGCGTCCGAAACCCTCTAGGGTGTAAACGCAGGGTCAGTTGTTTAGAGGTGAGCGAAGTGACAGGAGTGAGCGTACACACGGATCTGGTCAGTTCTGGGGTCTGGAAGCCAACAGCCAACCACGTTTGTCCCAAATTTGTGCTGCTGTGGCATGTATGGGGGCCCAGTGCAGGTGAATTTGTGGAATTGGCTGTGTCTGAGGGACTTAGCCCCCGTGAGCTGCTGTAGCTGTGTCCCTCCGGTTACCGGCCAGCTGGTGTGTGGCCTCTCGCCTTATTTCCTGCGCCCTAGGGATGGCTTGGACCCTTAGCAAGGGAGAACTAGGTTTCTGAGGAGGACATCAGGGCTGGAAAGAGCTCTGGATCTAGCTGAGTGGCTTTTTCTTCACTAACGCACAGCAGAGGGAGCTCAGGGTGGGCAAGGGGGAGTGGCAGTAGGAGAGGGAGGACACGGAGGGAGAAAGCAAGCATTCAGATTCCTTATGAGGGCGCTCTAGGCCCCAGGTTACCCACTTCATGGGCTGCAGCCAGCAAGCACAAAGGCTCCTGAGTTAAAACCTGCCTAAAGAATGTGAGGCTAGTTACTTCCCATGTCTCGTTTTCCTCCTTTATAAAGCAGGGATAGTAATGATAATGATAACGATGATAACAATAATATTACCTTGCTCATTGGGCCGCTGAGAGGAGCTAAGCCCTCCAGATGGTTTCTCACTGTGCCTGGCACCGAATATGTCTCTTATAAACGTTAGCCGTTAACATTTTTACAGGAATGGGCCTGAGATTCTTGTACCTTTGTGTATTTCTATTGTTCTGACCACGGGAACATTTCTTCTCTCAATTTCTTTCATTTGCCGCACTCTTTCAGTTCAAGAATCTTCCAAATCCTTATCAAGGGCATCTGTTAAGCACTGAATTGTGTGTAGCTCTCTGCTTGATGCTGTATAATTGTCTGGCTTCTCTTCTGAAAGGGAAAGTGGTTTTCTTTTTCTTTTTTTTTTTAACATCTTTTTTGGGGTATAATTGCTTTACAATGGTGTGTTAGTTTCTGCTTTATAACAAAGTGAGTCAGCTATACATATACATATACCCCCATATCTCCTTCCTCTTGTGCCTCCCTCCCACCCTGCCTATCCCACCCCTCTAGGTGGTCACAAAGCACCGAGCTGATCTCCCTGTGCTATGCGGCTGCTTCCCACTAGCTATCTACCTTACGTTTGCTAGTGTATATATGTCCATGCCTCTCTCTCGCCCTGTCACAGCTCACCCTTCCCCCTCCCCATATCCTCAAGTCCGTTCTCCAGTAGGTCTGTGTCTTTATTCCTGTCTTACCCCTAGGTTCTTCATGACATTTTTTTTTCTTAAATTCCATTATATGTGTTAGCATACAGTATTTGTCTTTCTCTTTCTGACTTACTTCACACTGTATGACAGACTCTAGGTCTATCCACCTCATTACAAATAGCTCAATTTCATTTCTTTTTATGGCTGAGTAATATTCCATTGTATATATGTGCCACATCTTCTTTATCCATTCATCCGATGATGGGCACTTAGGTTGTTTCCATCTCCGGGCTATTGTAAATAGAGCTGCAATGAACATTTTGGTACATGACTCTTTGAATTTTGGTTTTCTCAGGGAAAGTGGTTTTCTAAGCCTGATTTGGAAAATATTGGGTACCCTGTTTTGGGACCAGTAGGTGCTGAACAGGAATATGGGGTTTTTCTGTTGGTTATAAGTTATTAGTAGTGGGAGTTGGGGAGTTTTCATCAACTGACCGAAGAGAACTTTGGGGCATGGATAACTCTAGTCCAACTCAATGCTTAATAGAATGACAAATGAATGATTAAAATGTGGATTTAAGTGCAATCAGATTTTAAAAATGGTAACTCTATTCCAGGATAGTCATCTCTAGACATTTTTAATAAAATTGCTCAGCTGTACGTTCTGCAAAAATAGAATGTATAGGAAGGTCTTAGGCTTATCAATTCGTAGAAATAAGTGCAATTCAAATAGGATTTCTTTTAGAAGATAATTCATGTTCGTGCTCACAAATTTGTTGATTTCAGCAAACAAATGTTAAGAAAACAGACTTCAACAAAATTCCATAAAGTCAAAGAAAATCTATGGAGCCTCTTTGCATAAGGAGCAAAGGAGTTCTGAATAACTGGATTTATTTTTAAGGAGAAAAAAATAGAAGGACACAAGAAAATACTCTTTTTGGTTCCAATGAAACTGAGACAGGAGGAAGAAAACAAGCTCATGTAAGAAAAAGATGAAATAAAAATGTGAATACAGCAAAAGAAGGAAACGGGGTCAGACTCTCAAGCAGCATCGCTGCGGTGACAGCCTTGGAAGAATAAGGTCACACTAGCCAAAGCAGCTCACGAGACACCACTTATAGAAGACATAAAAGAGCAAGAAAGGCTAAAAGAAAATGTCACCTCTCTTCTTTATTACGCTGGGATGAAGAGCCAATAACAAGCCATCAAAAGAACAGAGATATTGGATGCTCCTTTAGAAAACCTCCATAGTTTAAAAAAAAAAAAAAGACAGGAAATAGGAACAGAAGACATAAATTTGGAGGGTGGAGGACATAGTCGTGGTGGATGATGTTTTAAATGGGTTGAGGGTATTAAAGTCAGGATGCTTGGTGTACTTGCATTTCAGGGCCTGAAAATGAAGTCGCCAAAGTCATTTCAAGAATGATTTTGTGCAGTCAGGGAGGTATCCCTAAATTGTAAAGAGCTGTCACGCCCATACACACCCATACACATTGGCAGACACACACACACACACACACGAAGATTTAGGCAAGGACCCTTAAAGAAGAGTCTCCAAATAAATCAACAAGCATATTGAATAAAATACCGCACGGGGTAAAATCTTTCATACTTAAAATGGGCATCTCCATCTGGCCAAGGCAGTTTCTTGCTCTGCAGAGGGACTGGCCTAGTGATCAAGAGGACTTACTGGGTACAATATCTTTGGCTTCAGAGGGACCCTGTGACCGTCAAAAATGATCAGTAAACTAAGCAAGCTGACCAGCCCAGCTACCATATGTGTTTGTTCGGAGCTGAACCATTTTCATGCATCCTGGGCTCTCTGTGTCTGATTTTCCCAGTTTTTTTCCAGTTTAATTTTACAGAAGAATGTATTTGGAGAGATTTCATGTGTTGGGTGATGATTTACCTCTATGACAAAAGGTATCGGAATCTTTGGTGAAATTTGAAATGAATTTCGATTAGACAATTTTTTTTTTTTTTTTTTTTTTTTTTTTGCTGTACGCGGGTCTCTCACTGTTGTGGCCTCTCCCGTTGTGGAGCACAGGCTCCGGACGCGCAGGCTCAGCGGCCATGGCTCATGGGCCCAGCTGCTCCACGGCACGTGGGATCTTCCCGGACCGGGGCACAAAACTCTGTCCCCTGCATCGGCAGGCGGACTCTCAACCACTGCGCCACCGGGGAAGCCCTAGACAGTATTTTTTAATTAATTAATTAATTAATTTTTGGCTGCGTTGGGTCTTCTTTTCTGCACACAGGCTTTTTCTATTTGCGGCGAGCGGGGGCTACTCTTCATTGTGGTGCCTGGGCTTCTCCTTATGGTGGCTTCTCTTGTTGCGGAGTACGGGCTCTAGGCGCGCAGGCTTCAGTAGTTGTGGCACACGGGCTCTAGGGCGCAGGCTCAGTAATTGTGACGCACGGGCTCAGTTGCTCCGCGGCAAGTGGGATCTTCCCGGACCAGGGCTCGAACCCGTGTCCCCTGCATTGGCGGACGGATTCTTAACCACTGCGCCACCAGGGAAGTCCCTCGACAATACTTTTATTGACTCCCAATAGTAACCTAAAAACCAACCCACAGTTTTCATAGGCTTGAAATAAAGTAGTACACTTTAGAACTCAATTGTGTGTATAAGTATTTATTCTTTAAAAAGACAAAGTAGCACCAAACATTTAAGAATATTTAATAATGTATCCTGGGATTTTTTTGTGTGTGTGCTTTTGCGGATCGTATTATCAAATTCCTTATGGAGAAATTCTTTTAATATTGTTCTCATCCACCCTTATCAGTGAAAATTGGGCCATCTTTCCAATGGGGGGATCAGGGGCCAGCAAAATTGATACTGTCTTCATTTTTAGAAAAGGCTGGGGGCCTTTCCTTGACCTACAGTATGACCACAGGGTCTATCATTCATTCAGTTATGCATCAAAGAGTTTCTCAGTTTCTACTAAATGCAAGAGAATATGCACCTTTGTTTTCTCAGAGTGGGTCCTCCTTTACTGTGGAGCCGTATAGTAAACCTAATGCCGTGTATTGTGACTTGCGTATGATGGTGCTTAGTACATGCTGGGGACTTGAAATGAGCACTTAGCATTTGCCTGACTCTATGTTAAGCTCTGGCTCCCACCCTTCTGATTTTCTGCAGAAGACCAAGAAGAAAGCTTAAATAGGGGTGGGGACAGAGGAAGGGCTGCTAACAGAGTAGAAGAGACGTTCACTTGAACCACATCTAACAAACCAGAAAAATAAAGGCAATGTTTTCCTGCTTCAAGCACCTCACTTTTATCTGCCCAAAGTTTATTTGAGAACATAGACGTTTAGTTCATTGTTCACGGTGCTCAGATCTTCAGTTTCCGAATGCTGCTATATGCACCTGGACATTCGGCACAGTCGATGAACAGGCCTGAAGGGAATGCAGTTTCATCGTCCTTGGTCCCTGTCCAGCTCATGCATGGAGGAGAGCGCTTAGGTCATTGTCACTGTCATCATTAGACCTTCTTCTTTCTCTTGCTGCTGTCACTGGCCAAAGAAGTCGTCACTGGCCAAAGTGATGTGGGCAGGTGTAAATGGAGTCTCAGATAGTTATGCGCTAAGGATGGTCGGGGCTTACTAGGAGAGCTGTGTGCTTTGCTGCCAATATCACTAAAGAACCAGAGTTTACCTACCCCACAGGGCACTTGGCTTTGTGGGGTCATGGATACACATCTCTTCTACTAAAACGACAGGGGCTATCTAAGTGGGAAGGTACTTTTCAGGGCCAGGCCTAGTTTTTATAGATGGTGTAATATTGAGGGGAGCCTGACTCTTTCATATTATTGATTCTGTCTTTAGTAGTTGTTTTTAGAGGTTTTAGTAGTTGTATTTACTAAATATCATGAAACAAATCTACTAATAGGAAGATTGTGAATTCATTGTATCTCTCTTTGAATACTTAAAATGTTTATA
Organism: Delphinapterus leucas; assembly: GCF_059928025.1. Lineage (NCBI taxonomy): Eukaryota > Metazoa > Chordata > Mammalia > Artiodactyla > Monodontidae > Delphinapterus > Delphinapterus leucas. The sequence continues at coordinate 64,162,130 of NC_143146.1, forward strand.
GATCAGAGGGCCTGGCTTAAAAGTTTATTCAAATCTTAATTTTGGTTGACGCACATGAATACATGCTGTCTTTTAAAAACAAATAGCTTCTACCACAAACTTTTGTTGAGGTGTGTGTCGTTTACTTCTGAAATACCGAATTCTTTAGCTTTTTAAGAAAGTGTGCACCAAACCAGTTTCCTCTTTTTCTTGGGTAGACAGCTAGACTACATTTTTCAAAAGGGGCCATATGACTGACTTCTAGACAAAAGGATGTGGGCAGGGATGATGTGTGCCCCTTCCAGGCCTGACCCACAGATGATCCCCCATGCTCGTCCCCTTCTACTTTCTTAAGACGAGCATGACCACCGTGGTAGCCGGACCTTGAAATGGCAGAGCCACAAGGTGGAAGGAGCCACAAGGTGTATCGCTTCTTGGAGGAGAGCTACGCCCTATTAGGAATAGTCACTTGGGACTTGGTGAGTGCAAGAAATTTCTAATCTGTTTGAGACATTATATAGTTTTGGGCTTGTTTGTTATAGCAGTGAATGTTACCCTAACTAATACTAAAGTTGAGAATCCTTAAGAAAAATGTCAAGCAGTGCTACACAATGGAAAGTTCATGCACTTTGGAGTGCAGCAGAACTGGGCTGGAGTCGTGGCTCTGGATCTTCATTGCTGGGTGGCCTCTGATGTTTACCTAACTTTTCTGAATCTCCACTGGGACAGTGTCAGTGCAGTCAAGCAGTAAGGCCTGAGCTCCTTGGTTTGTATACATTTCGGGCTTGTGTGAGAATACCCCCCTCGATGGACTCATAATCTGGGGAAGCTGGTATGGGCCAGATAGGAAAGGATTAGGAAACTTCTTCTTCCCTCCCTGCCCCATCATGGCTGACGTTCAATACCTAGCTAAAAGTTCCAGTTTGCTAAGGGGCCCAGGGAAGATGAGGGTGAAAGGCATTCCTATGAGATGCCAAGAATAGCTGAATCTGGCCTCACATCCGTGTTCCTCAGAGTTAAACCTGCCAGAAATTATATTTGCAATTACCATTGAATGAAGGCATCACTTGGTCCTGCTCTGGAAAAAGAGGTGAAATATATATTTTTAGTACAGAAAGGAGGGCTTCACCAGCCTCAGTTGGCACGTGAACAGATTTGCTAGCAGCTGGGAGCTGTGATCTGAATATTGCTGACCTAGACCAAAGGAAGTAAAATTCCTAGCCGCAGACACAGCCTTGCCCTCCCCAGGGGGTACCTGATTAAGAGCCATTTTTGGCTTTTTCCTTTACTGACGCTCAAGGGCGAGTGGGTCTCACTGGGCCCGCAGGTGTGAAACACATTCTCTTTTCAAGTCCTTGGGCATTTTCTCCTTTGGGGAGTTACTCGGGTTGTGATGTATCTGGAGGGCTCAATTAAGTGGCTCAGCTGGGCAGTCCACTTTTTCCGTTGAGAAGAACTCAGGCAGCTCAGGGCACTGACACTTTCAAATTTTTAACTCTACATTGAGTAGAAATATCTACTTTTGGAGACTGGTTACATTGCTAAATGTCTTGAAAAGCCTCCACTAATGGACAGATTGCAAGTTACTTTGTATCTCTTTTTGAATATTTAACTTATTTCCTGCTTGTAGGGCCTGTCCTGATGCTAGACTCAAATGGAGTTATGTTCATGGTGTCAGGACTGGATTTTCGGGCAGTCTTTTCAGTGTTGGCACTGTTTTGCCCCTGCAGGCAGGCACCGCCAGAACCCTCCTTACTTTGGTTTTCATGTGCCTTTTACTTTGTAAAAGCAGATGCTGGGATAGTTCATCCAGGCTACTTGTATAAACTTGTAACCACGAGTGAAGGATGAAAACTTAAATCCTGATTTTAATGATGCTCAAGAAAACTTAGAACACTCTTATTTGAAGACAACTATCTGTTTGGGTAGCGTGAACGTGTTTTTGTATTATTTGATCCAGTCCATCTGGAATTTTCCAAGAACTCGGGTTATCTAGGTCAATGGCAAATTGCATAGCTTGGTAGAATGCTGCCGGGTAAGATTCTGTCTTATTCCTTTTGTATGTAAATTGATTGTTTACCCAAGAAAGGGGTCATGGTCAACTCTGCTTTTTCCCTCTAGCCTTCTTGGTTCCTCAGACAGTAGGGGTAAAACTGACTTAGCAGTTCAAGAATCTAGGACTAAGAGAAGTAAATGATATGGGGTTTCTGACCAATGAGACACCTTTTCAACACCCAAAGGCCCACAGGAGTAGACATCGTTGCCATGGTGCGCTAATGATGTCATTCGTCATGCAAAGGAATGCAAGCCTGCTGAGCGTGTACAAGGTCAGCCTTAAATGGAGGAGAATGGATGGAGGTGGCCAGGAATTCTCACGCTCAGCTCACTTCCATCCTAGGCTTCGCTGTCCTCCCAGAAACCAGAAGAATTACAGTGAATCTTTTTCTTACCCAGTTGCTGTGTGAGCGCATATGCATTCACACGTGTGCACGTGTGCATGTATGTAACAGCGTGATGGCCAGTCTTAGACATTCAGGGAGTGGTGTGAATGACAAATCCAAGTTCAGTGGTTTGGGGCTTGATCGCTTCAGCCAACCTTGCCGTCATTAGCTGTGTTGATGTCAGGTCTGTTTCTCTGTCCCCATCTCTGTCTCTCTGTCTCACACGCGTGTGTACCCGTACCTGGGGAAGCACAGCAGCTAAGGAGGAAGTGAAGTGTCACAGCCTGATGCCACACACACTCACCTGTGCAGTGAGTGGGTCTGACTGACTCTACTTTTTCGCTGGGGACAGCACGCAACCTACAATAGTGGAGCATTTCAGCGGACCCCAAGAATTCTATAATAAACCACGGGCTTTCATCTCTGAGTGCCTGTGTGACTCTGCAGAGCCCTGGCCCGAGCTTCCTGCGCAGGTGTTTCTGGCCTGATGCTCAGAGAGCCTGGCGCCCGCAGCAGCTCTAAGACGGGCCTGGATGGGTGTCCTGACGCTTATCTCGCTCCTTCTCCTGTCTGCACAGGCTGGAGAACAGAAAAGGGCCTCTGGCCACCTGGTTTCCTTAAGGCTGAGGGCTTATGGGCAAGGTCCTTTCCAAGCTTGTGTAACCACGCGGAAATCCCTGGGGAGCCTCTAAACACAAACTCCTGCCACGCAGGGAGGGCACCTGCCATACCACAAATTCCTCTTCTGCAGCCGAGTTGCCATTTCCCACCACGAACAGTATGTCCTGCAGCCTCACGCCACACCTAATTTGTGTTGCATTTTGAATATTCTTGGAAATGCCTGTGTAATGAGAGGAAAACAATATGTGTCTAAGCAGAGTCTTGTCTCCATGTGCAACTTTTCCGCTGGCAGAAGTCACACTGATGCTAATGAAATCTGAACGCTGACGTCCTGTCCTGCAGTGGAGGATGGTCTCCTCTGTGCTGAGACACAGTTCCTTCTCGTTAGCCCCACCATCTTTATCAAGATTAACAGGAATAATGAGAATTAGAGAGGCTGGCTTCTGGCAGAATGCAGAATTAATGGGGAGGGTGGGAGGAAGATGAATGGTTGAGAAGTTAAGATTCACTGGGATAGTGAATGGACCGCATCCTTCTGGGACCCTCGAGAGGTATTTTGTTCTAAATGAGGTATATGGTGAATCACTGCCACCCTGCAATTTTAACTCTAATGGGGAACTTCTCACAGCTGAAGCCCTAGTTTGTGACAAACTCTGTCTTGTGATGGTTTTGCAGCTGGTGTGTGTGTGTGCGTGTGCGTGTGTGTGTGTGTGTGTGTGTGTGGTTAACACTTGGATCTAGAGTCAACAGCCAGCTTAGTCAGGATTTGTTCACCACGAGAAGGTCTGCTGCAATGGTCCATCGTTAAATGCATCTCCATAAGCATTTCATAATTTTAATGTGTTCATGACGGTCTCACCCACCATATGAAATGTTTTAAAGGGAAATGCAGTGAGGGAAGTGGGGGCAGAGTCAGGGAAACGTTCTTTCATCGCAGAAGAGAAATTTTCATGCTGAGGGAAAGTCAGTTATAAGTGGTAGATGATGTATCTCCTACTGATTTCATTCCCCTTGGAAGTTTCTCTGATTTTTGCTGCTTATTCAAGCATTGGATGTCACTGTGTCAAATCCCCCTACTGTTCCCAGGGCTGTTTGTGACTCTGAGAGGGGCTGAGACACCTGTCCCGAGGCAGGCAAACTTCAAGGGCAATATGGGAGTGGGGCAGCCAGGGGGCCTGCACAGTTTCTCGAGAATTGCTGGTTTTCTATTTCTCCAAGAAGTTGCTGTGCCATGGGGATTATGTCTGGTAGCAGGAGTGACTCAGATGTGGTCCAAGCAGCTGGAGGCCATGCTGCTTGTACTTAGAGGGTGTCTAACCAGCAAGCATTAGGGCAAAGGGAAGGAGTGCACTCGGGTTTGTGTCTTCTTCTGGAGCTGTGCACCAGCCTCAATGTGCTCACACCTCGCTTTCCCATTAGGACGGGGCCACGAGGACCTCAACACTGTGTGGTGCAGGGCAAAGTGCCCCAGCTTACAAGCTGGAAGACCCAGGCTTGGGTCCACGTGCTGACAACATAGTTGCAACCTCAGTGGTGTGACACGGCTGGCAGAGAACTTAGTGTGCCCTTAGGACGTGTGAACAGAGGATGCATCTAGCATGGAGGGGGCAATGGATCCGCTGGGAGGGCCATGTCTGGAGAACTGAATCGAGTTCTGCATGCCGCACTTCTGGAGCAATAGAAACAAGGCAAAACACACTCGGAGGATGGTGTGCGGAGCTGGGAGAGGATGCGAAACCACATCACACCAGGAACTCATGGAGGACTGAGGCCCCTGGCCTGAAGAAGTGATTTGGGGGAAGGTGTGATGATCTGAAGAGCTGTCACGAGGAAGAGGAATTAGATTCTTTTGATGAAGCCCTTTTTGGTGAGGTCTGGGACCCTGGCAGAAGCCATGGAGAAACACATCTTAGTTTCCCATAAGGAAGGTCTTTCTAATAGATGCAAATGTCTAAAGGTACTTTAGATTGTTGTTATTGGGGATAATCAGACCAAATTCTGCAATTTTGACATGGTTGTCCGGTTGCTGTGGAAATTTTGATGCAGTGTTGTGGTGAATTGTCACCATGGACACTTTGATATGCCTTTTAAGATAGAATCAACCCTTTCTGGCAACAGCAGAACATGACAAATGGCTTTATGCCTACTATTAAACTTTCTTCTATTTTGAACTGAGTGTGGAATAGATGCCTTTGGCCCATTCCACTACCCCGCCCCCATCCCTGCCCCACCTCCTCCTGGCTCACAGCTCTTCCCTGACCCAGGCCCCATTCTTGATACATCTGTGGGCCTCCCCCACTCCCTGTCACTTGTCCCTTTTGATTTGCCTGAAGATGGGGATATGGTGACATTGAAGAGCAATGACGGGTCTCTGGGGTGGAGTGGAGTTGGGGTTAGGTTGAAACTACTGAAAGGACTCACATCTTTATTTGTATTTTAGAGTAGCTGGGTTTTTTCTACTGTTACCCAAAAGCCTCAATTATAATTTTATACTGTACATGTCAAGATGTCCACATGTCAAAATGGCCTCATCAAAATGTTGTTCTTACAACTAGCTGGACACACACTAGTCAAGTATATTACACAGGGAACTTAAGCATCGTAGGGGTGGTTGAACACGGTTATTTGAAAGATATTTTGTGATTCTAAGAGTTCAAGAGTTGCCAGTTGCAGGTCCATGGGCCGTGCTGGTCTAGGACAAAGTTTTCACCATCTGCATTAAAATGCAGGAGAATAAGAACAATGGGTTTAGTTTTCTCTAAGGCTAAATTTATTCAATTTTAAGGACTTTCTTCTAAGATAAGGGTCTTTTTTCCTTCTGTTGTTGTAGTTCAAGTATTCTTCTTTTGTTTTTGGACACTGGTGATAGGAGGTGGTATTTAAAAATGTCAGTGGACAAGATAAATATGCCTGTCTCATTATTACATATTTTCTTTTACTGGTATGTAAAATCTCAAAGTCTGGGAGTCCTGATTTAAGTCACCCAGTCTTTGGAACCTCGTTTATTCAATTGTGAAATGGGCACAGACGCCTCGGTTCCCCATCAGCATAGCTGTAAAGTCTCACACTGGCTACTGTTCTTTCCAGACACAAGTGCCATATACTTTGTATGATATAAATGCCCTGATCATCGAGTGGACAGCAGTGTCAATACTGGTAAAGTGAGTTGTTGCGTGAAAGGCTGGTGGAGCAGAAGTAATCTCTCTCCTCTTGCCCTAGTTTTTCCTTGACTAGTATTTCCTTCTCAGCTTCCAGTAGCGCAACTGAACGCAGCCAGGGAGTTTGCTGTGTTCTTTCAGACTCGTGACAAAATTTCTGCCAGGGCAGCCAGAGGAAGACTAGAGTGCCCGGGGCAGCCAAAGCGTGCTCTTCTGTGGAACATGGTATGGGGGGATGGGGGTTGGGGGAGAGTTCCAAGAAGCGGGGAGAGGGGTGGTCTTGCCTGTCCCAAGGTAGGTGTGAACTTGCGGCGTGTTTATCAGGGCAGTGCTTCCAGGCAGGTGTGAGGGACCCGATGGTGCCACGGAGACCACGCCCCGCACCAATTAAATCATGCATCTCTGGTGGTGCTAAAGCATTCCAGGTGATTCTCATCTATAGCCAAGAGAACTACCCTTTCAGCTCTGAGGGAGAAACTTTGAAAAGATTAACCAGGAGGTAGCTCATTCGTGCCAATGTCTATCAAATAGAGCAAATTCCTCCTTCAGTTTTCAAGGAATCATTGCAGGTGGGAGGGGTTTTTGTTAGTGCTTGCTCTAGGGCACCAGCTGGTTATACTTGATCTCCATCTTTTGTCTTAATATTTCACTAGGGAATTAATAACATATTGAGGTTAAAGGTTCAGCTTCTGAAGAAATTTTTGCCTTGTGTAATGATGTTCAGAGCAGCAGTGTTTCTGGTGGAAGGTAGAAACAACTTAGTGTCCATCAATGGGGCCTCAGACACATCAGCGGTGGCATGAGATGGAATACTGCGAACCAATCAGATCTGTAGGGCTTCCCTGGTGGCGCAGTGGTTGAGAGTCCGCCTGCCAATGCAGGGGACACGGGTTCGTGCCCCGGTCTGGGAAGATCCCCCATGCCGCGGAGCGGCTAGGCCCGTGAGCCATGGCCGCTGAGCCTGTGTGTCTGGAGCCTGTGCTCCGCAACGGGAGAGGCCACAACAGTGAGAGGCCCGCGTACCGCAAAAAAAAAAAAAAAAAAAAAATCAGATCTGTAAGTATCATCATATCACATGCAAAATATAATGTGGCCTGAAAAAAAGCAAGTTACAGAGCAACACATAGGGAATGAGACAGTTTATTTGGCTATTTAAAACACACAATATGACTTGTTACTTACTGTTGCAGCTATTTTACTGTTTCTGGATACCTATACATGTGGCCCAATGAAAGCTGAAGGACTAGAGGGGACACAGCAGAGCCACCATAAAGGTGATCTTTGGGGAAGGAAAGGAATGGAATTGGAGAGAAGTCCAAAGAGGACATTTCTGTAGATGTTTTGGTGCCTTTATAAAAAATAACTGAAGCAAATATGAAAATGATTAAATGAATTCCAGGTTATGGGTACAGAGATATTCATACATTCTTTGTTCTTTATTGAAGTTATATATTTTTTCTAAATTCAACAATATAACGACTAGAAAAAAATTAGCCTCTGGATTAAGATCCTTTCACCTTCAGGTCTTGGTCTTCCACTTGCTGTGCGTGTGACCTTTAGCTGTTTCACCTTTTGGGGCCTCATCTGTAAAATGAGGACAGCGCAGTGCCTAGGGTATGGTAAGCACACCGTGCAGGTTAGCTATTTTTATCAGCGTCCTCCAGCTGAGATGATAGAGGCTGATTCTTCCTCTTCAGCCTTTGGAATCCAGCTCAGGTGTCATCTCCTTCAGGAACTGTTTCCCAACCACCCCAGCCAGGTGCTTCTATAATACTTTGCTCTACCCTGCGTGGTACCCTACGTGCCATCATCTTCTAATTATGATGATTCATATTTATGGAGTATTTACTATGTGCCGGGCTCTCTTCTAAGCATCTTTTTTTTTTTTTTTTTTTTTGCGGTACGCGGGCCTCTCACTGTTGTGGCCCCTCCAGACGCGCAGGCCCAGCAGCCATGGCTCACGGGCCCAGCTGCTCCGCAGCATGTGGGATCCTCCCGGACCAGGACACGAACCCGTGTCCCCTGCATCGGCAGGCGGACTCTCAACCACTGCGCCACCAGGGAAGCCCTCTTCTAAGCATCTTGCCTGCTTGCATATTATCTCAATTCTCACAACATCTTGTTTCATATCACCATTAATTCCCATTTTACATCCTCTTTTTAAAAAAAATTTTTATTGGAGTATAGTTGATTTACACTGTTGTATTAGTTTCAGGTGTACAGCAAAGTGAATCAGTTATACATGTACACATATCCACTCTTTTTAAGATTCTTTTCCCATATAGGCCATTACAGTGTACTGAGTAGAGTTCCCTGTGCTATACAGTAGGTCCTTATTAATTATCTATTTTATATATAGTAGTGTGTATATGTCAATCCCAATTTCCCAATTTGTCTCTCTTCCCCATCTTAACCCCTGGTAACCGTAAGTTTGTTTTCTACAGACTCTATTTCTGTTTTGTAAATAAGTTCATTTGTACCCTTTTTTTAGATTCCACTTGTAGGTGATATCATATATTTGTCTTTCTCTGCGTGACAATCTCTAGGTCCATCCATGTTGCTGCAGATGACATTATTTTGTCCTTTTTTATGGCTGAGTAATATTCCATTATATGTATGTACCACATCTTCTTTATCCGTTCCTCTGTTGATGGACGTTTAGGTAGCTTCCACGTCCTGGCTATTGTAAATAGAGCTGCAATGAACATTGGGGTGCATGTATCTTTTCAAATTATGGTTTTCTCTGGGTATCTGCCCAGGAGTGGGATTGCTGGGGCATATGGTAGTTCTATTTGTAGTTTTCTAAGGAACGTCCATACTGTTCTCCATATACATTCTAGTTTAGAATGACCTGTTAGTGTGTCTCCCCTAATAGGTGGTGAGTTTCTGGAGCCTAGGGATTATGATCGATGAAACCCTGTACCCTCCATGCTTGGCACAGTGAATGAGAAAAAGAGGTCATTCAAGAAATTGCCAAGTGAATAATGAATGCATAAAGTTAGGCCAAGCAAACCCAGCCCCTTGGTCACCGCGTGGCGAGAATGTGAGATGGCTTGAGGATCTTTTATGGGCTCCTTGGCTCTGCTTTGCCGTCCTGAGCGCCATGTCTCTGAGGGACCATAGCAGGGAAGTGGGGAACGTCTCCTCTCAGGGACACTCTTACTGTCCTTCAGACATCAGCTCATCGTCTCCTTCCCCAGGATGGCGTTTCTGATCCCTAGGGCAGAAGCAAGCCCCATCACATACCTTCACCCAATCCTGTGTGTTTCCTGGCTCGTATCAACAGTCGCTCTCAGATGGCTGTCTCTGGAATGACTGCTTACTGCCCGTCTCCCCGTGAGCCACACCTGCCGGGAGGGAAGGGTTGTGTCCCCCATGTCTCTGCTGTGTCCCCAGGGCCTCTGCAGTATTGGGCCTGGCATGTTGCAGGTGCTCAGTACATCCTTGATGAATGAATGGAGTCAGGAGAGGCTGAGAGTGGGAAGAGTGGGTTATTGAAATTCAACTCAATATTCCAATTCACAGCTGCTACTGATGAAGACCATGGCTAATGTCTTCAGGCCAATATTCTGGGGGCTTGTGAGCCTCTCTGTAGCTTGGAGCTTGGCACGGCTGATAAGTGATCTTCTAGAAGGAATCTTGCTCAATGGGCAGAATCTTCTGTGGCTGGCATCATTCCAGACCCTCTTCCCTATTAGAGTGGTTCACAACTTACACTCTTGAGTCAGGACCACCTGGGGGCATTAAAAATACAGACGTTACCTGCTCCCTGGCCTTTACATCTATGTATACACCCACGCATACCCTGAATCAGAATTTCTGGGGTAAAGCCCAGGAGGGCATGTGTATGACATGGTACATCATGGGATGATAACCACTGTTGACCTCTTTCAGGCCACTCAGTCGATTTCCAATGGTCCTTAGTTTATAGGTAGGGAGTTCCTGACATACCTTACCTTTTAGGTGGAGAAAATGGATCAGGTATTGAAGGGCAAAGAGATGGGTTGTTTTTTCCTAGTACAAAACCACAGATTTTCTCTGTCTCCCTTTTATTCTCATCCATCTCTGTTCTCTTTCTTGTTGTCTTTGTTGAATCATTCTTACCTGAATCTTAAGAGATGGATGGAAATAGCCTGAAACAGACAAAGGTGAACTCAGGACTCAGTTGTGACCAGAGGCTGCCGGGTGACTTGTGGCCTCCCAGCCCTGGGCACGCAAACAGGAGATTTGTGGCGTGCTGGGAACCCCTGGCGAGGGCTTATCATACAGCGGAGTCTCCCAAAAGCTAATTTACTGGATTATGGCCACATTTCCTTCCGCTCCCCTTTTTAAGCTTAAAAAAAGGACTCTGTCAAAACAACAGGAGGCGTCACAGATGTAAACCTTCAAGGCTTTCTGAGCATGCGAACCATTCCTTGGCTCTCAAGATGATTGAAAATGAGACTTTTCTTCACATCTTCCCATAAACATCAGCTCCTTCTTCCCCCATTGGTGCTCCCAGGGAGGGGAGCCGGCCCGGGGAGGGACTCTGTCCCCGCCCCTCCCCGAGTGGATGGACACACGGACAAACATCTTCATCCACACTCAGGGTACAAGTTGCTTGCTCACGTAACTCTTAGTTCTACCATTGTAAGAACACTGGGGGTAGTGTTCCTTTATTTACGGGAACACTTATGAGGTCTGAAAGGGTCAGCGATTTGCAGGCCAGGAGCAGACGCAGGCCCCGTGTCCGGGTCTGTATGTCAGGGCCCCCGTCACCACTTTCTCCCTCCCCACTGGCCTGGGTGGGAACACACCCGTAGCTCCAACACCCGCCAGGTGTCTGGTTTGGCTCCGCGGGACTCTCACGCCTTTCCTCTGGCCTCTGGGCGCTCTTGATGAATATCCCTGTCCTACCCTTGAGACAGAGGCCTGAAGCTGAGCCTGAATTAAACCTGAGTGGAGGCGCTTGGAATGAGAATGTGGTCTGAGATATTTGTTAAGGTCTATGAGGGAGGAATGGAACTTAACCTATTAGCCTTTCTTAGTTTATTCGCCTCATTTCTATTCCACTTGATGTTCTGAAATTGCCGTTTATTAACTGTTCCATGAACACGCATGTCTTTGCGGAGCGCTTGCTGCGTGCCGCGCGGTGGCGTGCGGCTGGGGGCGCGGCAGCGTGGACTTTCAGGGTGGGAGCAGTGGAGACGCCGAGAAGGCAGGCGGACAGGTGTGGCGCTCTCGAGACAGGAGGAAGGCCCAGAGAAGGCTTCGGGATGTACTGGGGGCCTCTGGCTCCAAAGCCCTGGGGCGGGCGCGGGCTTGGAGGAGGGAAGCGGGGCAGCGAGGAGGGCGGCGTGGCTGGAGCAGACCAGAGCCGAGCACGAAGGCCGGGGCTGGACTGTGGATTTAATTCTGAGTGTGATTGAAAGCCTCCGGGGGTTCTGGAGCTCTGACTTGGGTTTCTTTTGGGTTTTTTTTCATAATTAAAAAATATTATTATTATTTTTTTTTTGTCTGCGTTGGGTCTTCGTTGCCGTGCGTGGGCTTTTCTCTAGTTGCGGTGAACTGGGGCTACTCTTCATTGCGGTGCACGGGCTTCTCATTGCGGCGGCTTCTATTATTGCGGAGCACAGGCTTGAGGCGCGCGGGCTTCCGTAGTCGTGGCACGCATGCTCAGTAGCTGTGGCTCGTGGGCTCCAGAGCGCATGCTCAGTACTTGCGGCTTGTGGGCCCTAGAGCGCAGGCTTAGTAGTTGTGGCGTACGGGCATAGTTGCTCAGCGGCATGTGGGACCTTCCCGGTCCAGGGATTGAACCCGTGTTCCCTGCACTGGCAGGCAGATTCTTAACCACTGCGCCACCAGGTAAGTCCCCTGACTTGGGTTCTTGAAGCATCCCTCTCGGGAGACTGGCAGCTCGGATTCAGGTGGGAGGGCAGGAACTGGGGAGGAGTGGTCGGGTTCACCGTTTGTTCTGAAAGCAGAGCCAATGGCATTTGCTGATGCGTTGAGTGTGGGGTGGAGAAGGAATGAGTTGTTCGGATGGGTAATGGCGTGTCTAGATGTGCACACCTGAGAAGCTTCTGTGAGCATTGGCACTTGGGGAGATTCAAATCCAGGAGGCTCCTGGCAGGAGATGGGCCATCGGAATAAGGACTTTCTCTGGAGCTGCTGCAGCAGCTTCCTGGCTGGTCTCGACTCTGATTCCGGGGTTGTGTTTCTAAACGAGGGTTGGCTACTTTCCACTTCCCCGAGATCAGCAGTATGTCTCATTGGCCTTCAGACCAAGTCCAGGCCAGCCCAGTGGCAGTCAAGGCCTCATCCTAGCGTCCCACCCCATCTCCAGCTATTTTCTTGGCTGCATTTACCGATGTTCCGGACACATCAAACTCCCCCCTCCCCGGCTCCCCCGCCCATGTTGTCATAATCATACCCACTGCCTTACTTTATGCTCCTCATATGCCTCTACCTTTCAAGAGGCTTTGGAAGCATAGTCAAAATTCTGCCTTCTCCAAGTTCACATCCCATATCCTTCACGATGGAATTATTTCTCTAATAAAACTTGATTTGTACATGTAGTCTAGTCACCATTTAATCTTCCTCTATATTACAGTTGTATATCTTTAAATGTATGTTATACATATTTATATTGTATTTTTGTATATATTGTATATTTTGTGTTATAGTCATATAGCCCTATAATATTGCTTTCATTAACATAAGGTTTCTGTTACTAGATTATGTACTTCTCAGGGTGAAACTGGGTCTTACCCTGTATTCCAGTCTAACCTAGATTTTTAGAACCTCAGTCAGTGATCTGAATCATATTGATTCAGTAAAGGTAGGCAGGGGCTAAGAGAACGGTTCTGAAGCATCAAATGCCCTCTGATTACAGCTCTTAACGGTACATGAGGGTGATAGTAAAGGACTTGTAAAAACCTGGAAATTGGGTAGTTTTCTGTTTCAGATGCAGCTAGCACTCTCCAAATAATCCAGTGGTCCACCATGTTTCCCAGCTTCCTTTGCAGTTGTATTGGCCACGTGACTAGCTCTGATCAGTGAAATGTGAACGGGAAGTCAGGGGTCACTTTGGCTGAGGCTCTTAGGAGCCCGTGCTCTCCTCCATCTTTGTCTCCCTCTGCTGCAGTCCGCCTATAGCCATGCGTTAGTACGCAGAACACAGAGTGGATGGAACCTGGATCCAGACTCATCAGATGGAGAAGGGCCCTGCCATCTCACATTAGACCTCGCAATGATATGAAATAAATGTTGTGCTAAATCAGTGAGATTTTGATTTGCTTGTTACCTCAGCATAGCCTATCTTATCCTGACTACTGTATCTTTTCAAAGTAGAGCTAGTAAATTCTGCATACGATGGCCTTGATTAGCCGTTCGAGAAAGCAAAGTCAGAAATGGTCTGTCTGTAATTTGCAAGGCATCAGACATCACATTCTGGATGATTCAGAGAATGAGCTCATGGAGGCAGAAATAGAATATGATTGTAAGCAAACATACAAACAAACAGCAGAAATCTAATCTGTTGTGATGTCCTGTGTTTCAGAAGGAGGGTGTAGAAAGGGAGATGAAGAGCCAGAAGTTGGACATGTGCTTGAGAGAGGGTGTCTTGTGGAGGAACAGCATCTGGCCATTGGGAAGGTGTAGCTACTGTGGCGATGGGCGCACCAAGTTGTTTGGGCCAGATGTCATTTCACATTCAGATTCTGTAACTTCCTGCTCCTGACGTGAAGCCGTGCTTGTAGTATAACCTCCAGATAATACTGAACTTGCCATTAGTTTGTACAAAAGGAGAGAAGACCTTCATGCGCTATCATACATACTAGCGGGTTTCATCGACAGGTCATTCTCTAGCCAGTTAATTCTCTAGCAGTCTACTTGTTTGTATCAGCCTCTGTAAGGCAGTAAGTTCATTCATGAGAGATGGAAATCAGGCTCCATCTGTTGAGTCTGTGGAAATCAGACCCAATCCACTGGCAAGCCACCTTGTGAGGTCTTTAGGCAGCCAGGTGGGCAGCCAGCCAGCCAGGTCTCAGACCCTCCCCAGGCTCCACCACTCAGCATTGCCCTGGGGGTTGTACTTGGTACAGCACGTGTTCTTGACCTGCACCCTTCAGAGGCTCCCAGGAACGGAGCTGACTGGGAAACAGTCAGCTTTGTCTGCATGATCTCATGAGCCTTTACATTAACATTGGAGGCCCCAAAACACCCCATTAGAGAAGCTTCTCCTTGAAAGTAAGGTTGATTGTTGCACTGAAAAATGTATAGACCCAACCATAAACAGTACTGATTTTTGTTTACTTAAATGAATTTTAGGGAGAGGAGTCATGCAAACATACTCTAACTCTGCCATTTCCCCCAGAAATCTCAAAGACAGTTTTGGATCATCAACAATATGTATATTTGCAGCTGTGTGTTTGAAAGCTACCAGCAAATCCATTCTCAAATAAAGAGTTGTCTCTCATACGAGCATCATGTTTTGGAGATTTTCAGTTCCCTTTGTTCTCCTTTCTGATTCCAGACTTGACATATTGGTTATGTTCTCATGTCCCAAATACCAAGCCCCAAACTAAAAATAGAACACAAATCTTTGTTAATGTTTTTTAATAGTAAAAATATTCATATAAATAAGAATTTCTAAAAGTGTAGAAGTAATAAAAAAAAATAGAAAATAGGACCCTTTCTAGTTCCACCCCGTAGAAAAAGGCACTGTGAAAGTTTGGTGAATATCATTCCAGATCTTCTCCCTACACATATACAACCGTATGTTTTATTATTTACAAAAATGGGATAATTTTATGCATGCTGTCTTACAATGTGCTTTTTTTCTCTCGGCGACATATCTTGGGCATATTTTTCATGTCAACGCACATTTGTATGTTTTAGTGGCTGCGGAATATTCCATTTTATATGTGTACTATAATTTATTTAGCCAGTCCCCATTGCATTGCTCTCAATTTTTCACGTTTATAAACAATCCTGAAATGAATGTCCTTGATTACAGATCTTTGAGTACTACATGGTCTTAATATAGTTAAGTTTCTAGATGAGAAAGAAAGAATTCTGTATTTTAAGTTTTAGGTCAAAAGAATTCTGTATTTTAAATTTTAATAGCTTCCGCCCAAAGGTCTGTACAGTTTACACATTCACCACCGCCATGCTGGCATCTTGGTTGGATTTGCATTTTGATAATCTTAGACAAAAGAAATCTCAGGGCTAGAATCTACTGTGCAACGTAGAGGTGTAATTTTTGAATTACTAAAATGCAAAAATTACCCCATACAATGCCATTTTGGTCGTAGTTTCATAAGCACAAAATGGTAACCATGACTCCTGAGTGAAAGCAGAAGTGCAGCCCATTCTGACATTCTCTGTCGAGTTCCCACCTCTCAGCTCCCAACCCTGACAAAGACAACCATACACATGTGAGGAGGTTTGCTGGGCCGGCTGGAGTAGGAAGTGCTTTGCTTTAAATCTGCCTTTTACAGAGGAGTCAGTGGGCTGAAATGGAAAGGTCCTTAACTCCCACACTTGCTGGCTCTGCACCCTTGGTGCGTCACTAATTCTCTCTGAACTGATTTCTTTATCTGCCTAATGGCATTTTGTGAGAACTAACTGAGAAATTAGACGTTAAGTCCCTAACCAATGCCTGACATGTAGCATTTGCTTGTTTTCTCCATCAGCCGAGCATCCTTCCTCTGTGGAGAATAGAGCTGCTGTTCTAGGACCAAACTTCACTGTGACAAACGACTCCAGTTTTAAACCATCTCCTAGAGAAGGGTAAGTATTACTTGTAGGGATTCTCTATTCCTCTTGACTTGTTTTCAGTGTATTGGACATTAAGGTACATTGTTGAACAGGACACTTTTTCTGTTTGTTTTTTCAGAGCAATTTTCTCTAAGAGTCTTAACCATGTACATTTGGTTTTGCCAAGCACATTGTGAAATAAGTCGTATTACTGTTTGGCCACATTATGTAGATATAGCTCATTATGTTTAAATCTGCCTGTTGTTTCAAAGGTAGCTCTGTTGACGCTGGTTCCAATGGGGGTGACTGTCGCCAAATGAGACCAGAGTTGGGTCTGTGAGGCTTTTCATTCCGTGCACATGTGAAATTGTTTCCTGGGTGAGCTGTTCTCTACCTGAGGTTTGAAGAATCTGTCACTTGTGGTAATTTCCTTCTACCTGATGGTTTAGCCAGACTCTTGCTATGCTTGTGCCCATTCAAACTACTCCAGGGTGTTCTCAACCACATGGCTGCCCATCTGGAGTATCCAAAAGGATCCTGGTGGATACGTGGGAAGCAGCTGCAGATGGAGACTATTCCTGGAGAAATGCAAAGAGCCCAGTAGGCTGGTGGGGAAACAAGCCCTGGACAGGAGGGAGGCAGCACAACCTAATTCATTATCTTGCTTTTATTTAACCACCATCAAAGCTGGGGAGTGTAATGAATAGTATCCTTAGTCTTCAGATGAAGAAATGGGAATTCACAGGTTTAATGACTAAGTCTAATGAGATTTGTAAAGCTCAAGCTTGGGCTCAAGACTTGTGGTCCAGTCCAGTGGGGAAGACTGCGATGGTAGTAGCACCCCAAAACTGTCCCTGGGCTGCAGATGCAGGAGGCCCAGATTCAGCTTGCACAGCAAAGTGTCAGGGTTCAGCCACATACATGAAACTCAACGGGAACACCACCTAGTCGGAAACTAGAGGGAAACTGAGGTAGACGCCCTGTTCTATGGAGTGTGTTGCTGAAGCCAGAGATGGAAGGACCAAGGATGTCAAGGTGTTCAGGGCTCACCTCAGATACCAGTTGCTTCACCCAGTCCAAGATCCACCTGGGAGAGGTTGGAGGCTGTTAACTTATCCTAGTTCATCAGGGTTCATTAGGTACGAAGCATGGCAGAGCTCAGGAGAAATGAAGCCTCATGACTTCAGGTCAGAGGGGCTGCAAACAGCAGGGACTGTATGTAGGTTTCACAGTTTAGCCCACAGAATTGCCCTATTCCAGATGCTTCTTCTACCTTCCTTGCTTCACCTCTGCATTGTCGATTGAGTGCAGCAAGCAATGCCAATGATGCCAGACTGTAATGGGCTTCGTGAAAGTGCTCTGAGCCCACTTGACCAGGTTCTCTCCTTTCCTGTTGGAATGAGTCAGCCCATCATTGAAACGTGTGCTGTTCGTGTGGCAGACTTCTGTGGCTGATAAAGCTCTGAGTGAAGTTTAGGCTGCCACGTGACCTCGGTCCCCTTCAAGTTTATACCTGTTCATAGTTCTATTTAGTCTGCAAAGTCACTTGTAGATAATAACAGCTTTTTTTTTCTGTTATATTCTCCAAGAATCCAGTTACACTAAGCCTCTTGATACAGGTTCATGAGCTCAGATCATGCTCATGACCAATTGATTGGGAGTTTTTCTACTCCCCTCCCAACCCTTCAGCCGCAGATTAATATCTAACGTCTTTCTAGAAGGCTGATAACAAAGTATCTTTGTAAAGAGCAAAGGCTTTTTTTTTTTTTTTTTAAAGCTGAATTCTGGTTGACCAAGTTTATTTTCTGTTGAAGCAGAGAATAACTATAGAAGGCACAGACCTGGCTGCTCAAATGCTTTCTTTTAAAATGAGTGTTTTCATTGCTCTAAATTAGAAGATGCTGAGGGTGATGGAGTGAGAAAGTCCAGGCAGGGCCTTCTGTTTAGCTACGATGTCCAGTTCTTGCAGTGATATGGAGAAAAGCAAAGAAAGTGATGTGTTGAAAGGCAATGGTGCCATTTTCTGTCTTATTTATCTCCTGCTCCTTGTTTTTATTTTTAAGGAATTAAAGGTAAATAATTTGTACTGAAATACATAAGGATAAATATTGGGTGGGGTGTTTCTAGCCACTTTTCTGTCTGAAACTTTTTGATCCTTTTGGGTAAGAAAATCAAATGTGTGTCCTTTGTTATATAAACTCCAAGGGATTGAAAGCTAGGAGAGAAAATATAATCAGTAAAGCTTTGGCTTAATCAAGCTTCTAGACCCAGTGACCAATTTATAGGAAAATAAGACACAGGAGCATGTTAAGAGACATCATGGGATGCAATTAGCAAAACTCAGATATAGGAAGTTCTAAAGAACAGATAATCTAATTTCTTCTTCTTCAACAACATCAACAAGACATGGGAAAAATAAATGGGGGAACCCATAATTTAAAAGAGATTTAAGATATATAACTGGGCTTCCCTGGTGGTGCAGTGGTTGAGAGTCCGCCTGCCGATGCAGGGGACGTGGGTTCGTGCCCCGGTCTGGGAAGATCCCACATGCCGCGGAGCGGCTGGGTCCGTGAGCCATGGCCGCTGAGCCTGCGCGTCCGGGAAAAAAAAAAAAGATATATAACTAATAGTAGTGTACGGACCTTACTTGGATCCCAGTTCAAATCCCTACCTAAAAGATTTATAATCTTGGGATAACTGGGGGACAGCCCAGTAGCAATGAGAACTGCTAACATTAGACTGTGGGCTCTAATATCACTTTCCCCTAAAAGAAACCAGGGTTCCTTAAAGAAGTGGCCACTTCCATGCATAATATACAGTGTGAATTTAGAAAGTCTTGTCATGTCAGTTAGCAAGGAAAATGGCAAAGACTTCTAACATCATCTTAGAACTCAAGAGCTACCTTGGTCAAAGATGGGAAATATGGGCGTCAATAAGAACAATTACTGCAGTGGATAGAAATAGTTCAAATATGCTTAAATTCATGAGTTCATAATGCTACTTTAAAAAGTGCAAATGAATTGGTCATTACTGGAGGATGCCAAGGAACCAACTCATTATTTGAAACCTGGTAGACAAGAGGGAAAAATCAAGCGTTTATTCTTCCTTTTAAATATGAACTGTGCCATGAGATAGTCAAAAGAAGACAGGAAGTTTCTCACTCTAGAAGTAATCCAACTAATAATTGAATAAGAAATATTACCTTTTTGTAACCATTAATTAATGGATGAATCTAGGCATTGAGCATGAATGAATACTAATATCACAACACTACAAACAGATATTGTGCACCCCTGCAATGGAAGAACATAGTACCCCTATGACACAGTCTTGACAAAAAGTACTCGAACGTGCTTAAGCCTCTAGATCCAACTACCAATTTATAGGAAATACAGATGACAGGGAAACATGTTAAACTGCACCATGGGGCTACAATCACCCAAATCCAGATGGTGGGAACTTTCACAGGACAAACAATCCAGTTTCTTCAACAAATGTATTGCAAGGAAAAGAAATAAGGGTTGGAAAAGGAACCTCTATGCTCGAAGGCAATTTAAAGGATGTAAATCAATTGCAATATGTGGATCTTCTTTAGATGTTATTTTTAAAAAGTGTCCAAATTCTAACAAACTAGTAAATGTTAATGACATTCACGAGATCAGGATATTTGAACACTGTCTAAGGAATTATTATTTTGTTACATGTGATACTGGTATTGTGATTATGTTAGACTCTTTATCTTTTATAGGTATATATTGAAATATTTACAGAAATGATATGAGGCCTGGGAGTTACTTCAAAAGCATAAGGTTAAGGGGAGTCATCTCCTGGGGTGGAGATGAGCCAGACAGACCATGGGTTGATGGCTGTTGGAGCTAGGTAATGCACATAGAGGAGGTATTATTTTGCCTTTTTGGTGTATGTTCAAAATTCGACATAAGAAAAAAAAGATTATTTTAAAGGATAGGTAAATGTGAACACTGACTTGGTGTTTAATTATGTTGAGGAGTTAATGTTATTTTTAAAGTTTGTGGTAATTTGGATTTACACCTTTGAAAAGATAAAATAGTTTCTGGGATTTGCTTCAGATCATTGGTGCTTGTAGGGATAAAAATGAAATAAAAGTGTCCACTATTGTATAAGTTTGAACATTTCCTGAATTATAGGTAACATACAGAAGCTAGGCTAGGCTGTAATTAAAGGAAAAAAGGGCTGTAGCATGGAGCAGTTAATGTAAAAGTGCCTTGTGTCTTTGACTAAATTGAATGAAAGCCAAATGTTCATTTTTATTTTTCATGCTAAGCTTTTGGGTTAGCAAAAACAAAACCTAAACACAAATGCATTTAAGGCAAAGTGAATAGAAATATATAAACCTGTTGGCAGTAAAGAATTCTTCTTTGTAGCAATCGTATAATAAAACAAGGAATTAATTTCTCAGCCCCATCTCCTCCCCCTGTATCATCTGAAGGTCAGTAATGCTATTGTGTGTAAGATTTCTAGTGTCATTTATATAAACTGCCTACTAAATTAAGTTCCTAAGTTAAACTTGAAATTTATCAGAGTTAGACCTTGAAATTCATACATGCGAGAAAAATAGGTAAAGTCGCATATTACAAAAGAGAAAAGGTAAGTACCCATTTGTTTGAGCTTTAAAATGTACTGAAATGAGATAAGAAGCATGTTTTTATCAAAATGGTAAGAGCTACAAAAAAAAAAAAGACGATTATATAAGGTCTTAGATTCTAGATGCTGAAGAGTAGATGGAGAGGGTGGCGGGAAGAAGACATTTGGCAAAGTCAGAGTCAGAATCTGTGGAGTTCAGAAGTCTGAAGCACAGGGGGCTGTGGATTGCTTGCTCAACCTCCATTCCACTCTGCTTCTAGTTGGAGATGTTGGGACTCTAAACCTGTTGCATGGCAGATTCCCTTGCAGCAGGGATTCTGCATGAGAATTAGGCCTTGCCGATTATACATGCCTACGTTTGGATTTGGAAGGCAGACGTGAGGTGGAGGCCGTCTCATTTTCATTTCTGGGGAGGCTGTCCTGCAGCAGCACTGCAGTTTGCTTTCTCCAGGCTCCTGGGTACTGAGAAGCAGTTGCAGAAGCAGAGCAGCTGTGGGGACTTCCAGACTCTGGCCTCCTTGTCCCTGGTTTACAGCTATGGGAGTGGGTCTGGAACCCATAGCTTCAGTATGAACCTCAGGCTGGTAGCTGGTCTGGTGGCTCCATCTGCACTGTTGTGGGAGTCCCTGCTATAGGCTCATCCCAGAACTTGTCTGTCAGCCCTTCCAAAGACTTTGTAAGCACCCAACTTCCTGGATTAAATTTCTTTCTGTTTAATACATCTAGCATGACATTGTTCATGATATTGCTGATGGAAACAAGCAGCATTTAAAAGCGTTCACGCTTTCACAAATGAATGTTAGGCCTGCCAAAATTCACCTTTTCTTCCCCACACACAATTACCAAGGCCTCACACGTCCAGCCCCATCATCCCCAAGTCCCAGTTCTCTTGGTTCCTTCGCTGTTCCTTGCCAGTGGTCCGAACATTCGAGGTATCTGCAGCCAGCGGAGGACCTAGGCTTCAGAGTGGCTGGCACGGTGCCCCACACTCAGCTTCAGTTGCAGGTTCAGCTGTCTTTGAACTGTGCCAACTTCTCCTCCCCCCACACCTATTGTCACAATAATTCTAATATGCAGAGTTTTAAAAAAAATTTTTATTTATTTTTGGCTGTGTTGAATCTTCGTCGCTGCATGCGGCCTTTCTGTAGTTGTGGCGAGCGAGGGCTACTCTTTGTTGCAGTGCGTGGGCTTCTCATTGCGGTGGCTTCTCTTGTTGTGGAGCATGGGCTATAGGTGCGTGGGCTTCAGTAGTTGCAGCATGTGGGCTCAATAGTTGTGGCCCTCGGGCCCTAGAGCATGCGGGTTTCCGTAGTTGTGGCTCGTGGGCTCTAGAGTGCAGGCTCAGTAGTTGTGGTGCACGGGCTTAGTTGCTCCGCGGCATGTGGGATCTTCCCGGACGGGGGGTCGAACCCATGTCCCCTGCGTTGGCAGGCGGATTCTTAACCACTGCGCCACCAGGGAAGTCCCACATATAGTGATTTTATCCCTATTCAAAGACAAGGTGGCTGAAGCTTAGAGACATTAAATAACATGTCCAATATCCATGTTTAAGGGCAGATTTAGGATTTGATCTCAGTTTTGTCTGTTGAATGAGCTTTTGAAAATACACTAATGTAGGTATATAGTAAGCATCATAGTTTAGTCCTGCAGTCCTGCCGAGGACTGAGTGGAGGCTACACAAGAAACAGAATTTCTTTTCTTCTGTGCTGGCTTCCTGCCTTTCGGTTAGTTCATAGGAGACAGCCGAGGAAGAAGGCATGGGAAAGAAGCCATAAAATATGAGTGAACAAAGGGAGCCAAAGGGTAGTGGAGACGAGCTGGTGGTGTTGGTGCTGTCGGCGGTAGAGATGGGTGGCATTGGCACGCTCGTGATGCTAGCTGGGGCCGTGGCAGCCCCGGTGGGCTTCGTGGTGTGGTCCGTCTGCTGCTAGCGCTCAGAAGTAGGGGAGCAGATTGAAAGCTGCCTAAACATTTGCAGTGTTACTTCACCCTAGCTTCCGCTCCCTCCTTTCATTCTGCTGATAGAACGAACCTCCCTCTGCTGTAAAGGAGGAGTCTTCTTTCTGGCCTAGCAAACCCCACGCAGCTCAGCCAGGCTGCAAGGCTTGGTTGAGGCCTGGACCCCTGTCTTTTCCCTGTGAGTAACTTGACCTCCAGCTGCAGACTTGGACCTCCTATATTCTGTTCTGTAACTGCACTGTCTCTAAAACGCCAGCATGTGACTCCGTGGGTGCTGTGCCCTGCCCCTGCAGTGGGCCTGGGAGCTAAAATACATGGCTCAGGATTCCAGTTCTGCAACTTTCTGTCTGTGTGATTCTGGCCCAGTGCCTTAACCTCTTTGAGCCTCTGTTTCCTCATCTCTGAAATGGGGGGAAATAACACTACTTCACAAGGTTAGAATGTGGATAACGAAGTGAGTTAATTATCTAGAACGTGGCAGGCGCTTTATACATGGTGTCCCTTATATTAATTATACACACTCTGAATGGAGTCAGTGCGTCTCTCCACTGGGGGAAGCTGATGAGAAAACGGGGGGGTATCAAAGTGTATTTCTTCACTGACCAGAATAGATTTTCCGTTAAGAAACTTACTTTCAAACGCATGCAGAGCGGTCCAGTTCCTCGCAAGTGAAGTGTTGTTCTCTTGACTTGGCAAGGGCATGGCGTGCTCTGAGCCACTTACTGTCGTGTGTCATCAACAAAACACAACAGTAAACAATTGGTGTTTGGCCTTCGTGACTCTGATCTCAGGTATCTGCCCACAGCCTGGTCAAGCTCTAGAGGCACACTTCAAATAACCCTTAGATAAATATCATTTCCTCTTAAGAGGAACCCAGCAACCTAATGAATCATATTAAAATAATTCCTGACTGTACATTTGCCTAGTGTTAAATGTTCATAAGCTTTATTCTGAACAACTCAGGTGCCGTTAGACTTAGAGCTGTTACAGGAATTTTATCGTCTCTCCTTTTTCATAAATGTGTGTGTTTATTTAAAAATAATTTGCACAGAGTTGAGAGCTTAAATTTTCTAAAAGGAAGAAGGGAATAATTAATTGTGTATCTCCCTATTTCTATCTATAGACCATCTCACTAAATATCTAGATCTGAAACTCTATGAGATTGATAAATATGCAAAAATCTATGCTATCGGAAGTTGAAACGAACATGTTTAAATGAGTTGTTTTTTATAAAGTGTTCGCACAGTTCTTAACAGTTTATAAAATCAGCTCCTTTTGAATATTTACTAGTGCCTTCGTTTGATGATTCTAACTCATACTATGTCCAGAAATTGTGTTTTCTTCACTTTGAAAGTGATTCATTTTTTTTCTTGCAATCCACTGGATATTGAGATCATGTCATGATGTGACTTAAACGTGATGTAACCTGGTGGGGGAAGGAATTATGTGACGTTGAGAAGGTCAGGTTGAATGAAGTGTTCCTAGTACCCTAAGGAAAGGAGATATTACCCTCTATTGGTTTACAAGTCATGTTTCAAATGTTTTCTTTGAGGTTAGGACTCAGATCATCCCTTTGCTATATACACTTAGTAATTTGCTAATTCATTCCTCAGGCTTCTAAGTAGCATTCAGACAACCCTATTTGTCTCCAGTCCCCATCTATAAAGTGGATAGCATGCCTACCCTACAGGTGTGTCATGGCTAGCAAGGCATGAGTATTTACTGGGGGCTTATTTTAGCAAGAACTTAAGAAAGAAGTCATGGCCCTTAGCCTTCATAGAATTGACTATTGAGCCTTAGAGACCAAAGTGAAAGAAAACATTGTGAAAAAATGTTTTCATTGTTCCCTGAGAATTGAATACAGATACCAGGCCATGCAACCCCGGCTTCTGTCACTGCGCTGAGTGCATATCCGGCTCCCTGGATAGTCTGGCCTTTCCCCCTCATAGCCCAGACCTCCTGAAGCTGCATGTTGGATTTGAGAAAACAACCTTTCCAGATAAAGCAAGATCATTCTTTGTTATCAGTAGACACATGGCCACCCCTCCACCACCCACCCCCCGCACCCCCCCACCCCCGCCAGAAATTTCAAATAGCACTCAAGGTCCATTAGTAGAAGAATGAGAAGTGAAATTGGATCGCCCGTTGAGGGTTGAGCTTTGGGTCTTGAGTCGTATTTAGTGATTAGTTTCTGAAAAGCCTTCTGCTCCTCAAGCTGCAGCACACTTTGGTCTTCTCCTGGTCCCATTAGGGTCATGGTCCGCAGTGAGGAAACTCAGCTTCTGATAAGGAAGAAGCTTGAGGGTTTTTTCTTTTTCTTTTTTCCTTTTTGCAGGTAGTACAGGGGGGTCAGGAAGCAGGAGCAGAGGATGTCCCCTTGACCTATGAGATAAGAAAACAAACAAACCCATGTGAGGCAGGAGTGACATTTGTTCCGAGGCCTAATTTTAGAAGCAGAATGTGAGGAGATGAGTTGGAACACACATGGGCAGCTCCAGTGAAAAGTTGAGATGGAATGTTCTTGCTCTTACTCTGAATGTGCTGTGGGACCAGCATGCACTGGGTTTTGCAAACAGATAATTGCTGATAGATTATAGTTTTCTACTGGAGGGTCTGAGATAATCTGGCTGGCTCTCTGTGAACAAGGAAATAGACTCGGTAGGAGCTGAAGGATGAAAAGTAACTTTCCTACATTAACCATCTAGGAAGCAGGTAGGAAGGGGAAGTAGAAACCCCCCAGAAGGATGACTCCCTTGATTGAATCTTCATGGTGCTTTGCAATTAGGGGCCCTAAAGGGGAAACTGGAAGACTGAAGGCTGTCTAGATAAGGGGTGGCAGATACATGGCATAAATACCACCCTCTTCTTTTCCAGGCCATGGCAGATACCGCCAATCAATCATGGCACTTCTTCCTGCTAAGATCTTCAGTTCTTTTATGCTGAGATCTACAAAATTATGAAGACCACCTCTTCCTGTGTGAGTTCTCATTTTGTACTTCTGGTTGGAATAAATTAGAAATCACAAGACATCAAGAAACTGATACAAATCAAAAGGTTTCACTCTCCCTTTATTCCAGTTTATTGTGGTGGTCACGAAGTCTCTTAAAGTGAAGTTGATCTTGGTGATTTATTCTGGTCGAGGCACTTGTCTTATTTTTTTATTTTTATTTTTTGCATAATGAGATTAATGTTAATTTTCAGAGACCGACTCATACTAACCAAGCTTTAGAAAACTAATGTTGTGGTATAATAAGATATATACATGGGCTTTGCTCCCAGTTCTTGGTACAGAGCTCCTAAAACTCGGCATTTCTTGAGTGAAAGGACTGCCTTTTGTTATTCATAAGAAGATCCTTTTCAGCACATCTGAGTTTATGCTAATGAGGTGACTTAAAGTGTCCCCTGGATAGCCTGGGATGGGGCAGATTATCAGCAAGACCAAGCAATTAGAGGGTAGGAACTTTCAGCCCCCATCCACAGCCTCTAGGAAGGGCAGCGGGAGGAAGGCTGGAGATTAACACTCTACAAAAACTCTTGAACAATGATAGGTGATGAGCTTCCAGGTTGGTGAACACATAGAAGTGCTGGGAGGGTGGTGTGTCTGGAGGGAGCATGGCAGCTCCATGACTCTCCCCCCTTGCCCGAAGTATCTCTTCCAGCTGGCTCTTCCTGAGTTGTATTCTTTTATAATAAATCAGTAAACGTAAGTAAATGTTTCCCTGAGTTCTGTTAGCTATTCTAGCAAATTATTGAGCAAGAGAAGGGGGGTCAGGGGAACCTGATTTATAGCTGGTTGGTCAGAAGTGCAGGTGACAGCATGGACTTGCAATTGGCCTCTGAAGCGGGGGTGGGAGGTAGAGGAAGGGTGGGTGTGGCGAGACTGAGCCCTTAACCTGTGGGATCTGCTGCAATCTCCAGGTAGGTAGTGTCAGGATTGAATTTGTAGGGTACCAGTTTGTGTCTGCCCGAGATTGGGGAATTGCTTGGAGAAGGAAAAACCCACACATACTTTTAGCTTGCCCTGGGCCTTATCTACCTGAGAAGTAAAATTATCGTGAGAAAGTTTCTTGGGAATTATGGAACCAGAACTAAAAGAATCAGTTGCCTGCATTCCTTTATTCGTTTATTTTTTTGATCATTCTACATTGAAGACAAAGAGTCTGCTCTCTTAGGGCCTACATGGCAAGGAAGGGGGTAGATGATCAACAAGGAAACAATGAATGAACAAAGTTATTTCCAGTAGTGTTACATGGTATAAAGGGTATAAGACAGGATATTGTGGTCGTGAATCAAACATTTGATTCACGCTTTATCAGCAGACTGGCCTTTCTACAGTTGGTAAATTCCTGACACCAGAAGCGGAATGACTCAGGCCTCGGGCAGGGACACGCCTTCTCCCTTGGACGGTGCTCTAACGGGGACTGCAAAACATGCCTCAGTGTGTCCTGCTCATAGACCCCTTCACATCGATCAGCGATCCTTATGCTGGGGAGCGGAGTGGTACAGAGTTGTGGTTAAGAGCAGGAGCCCTGCAGCTGGGACAGACCTGGAGACATACCCTGATTGTGCCACTTTTAGTCATTCAACAAACGTCCATTGAGTATATATTATGTACCAGGTGCTGTACTGGTGCTAAAGACAGGCAGTGAACAAATACATATGAAATATGACATTTATCTTTGGACACCTATGTTCACAGCAGCATTATTCACAATAGCCAAAAAGGTGGAAACAACCCAAGTGTCCACTGATGGATGAACGGATAAACCAAAGGTGGCATAAACACACAATGGAATATTATTCAGCCTTAAAAAGGAAGGTAATTCTGACCCATGCTACAGCGTGGATGAACCTTGAGGACACTATGCTGAGTGAGATAAGCAGTCACAAAAGGACAAATACTGTGATGTGAGGCACCTAGAGTACCTCACATCAGGTACACATAAATTCATAGAGACAGAAAGTAGAAGGCTGCTTGCTGGAATCAGGGGGAGAGATGGGGAGTTGGTGTTTAATGGGTACAGAATTTCAGTTTTGCAAGACGAAAAGAGTTCTGTGGATGGATGGTGGTGATGGTCGCACAACGATACACTTAAAAATGGTTAAGATGGTACATTTTATATCGTGTGTGTTTTACTACTATAAAAACAACATAAAACTAAAAGGGCCCTTAAACACTGAGAAGAATACAGCAGGTACAGGGGATAGAGAGTGGCCTGGGTAGTTGCTGTTTTGGGAAGGGTGGTTTAGGCATAGCCTCTCTTAGGACATGACAGAAGAGACCCAAAGGAAATGAGGGTACAGGCCATGAGGACGTTAGAGAGAACATTCCAGACAGAGGGAAGAGCAAGTGGAGGGAGCCTGAGCTGGGAGCAGGCTTGGTGTGTTTGAGGATCAGCCAGGAGGTCCTGGATTGGACTGGAGGGGGCGGGGGTGAGCAGACAGGAAACGAGGTTTGAGAGGGAGACCGAGGCCAGATCAGGTCGCATCCCGCCACCACGGTAAGGACCTCAGGTCGTTCTCCAGGTCAGCTGGGAAGTCACTGGAGGGTTTTGATGGAGGGGCGACATGGTCTCAGTTATATTTTCAAAGGAATCATCCTGACTCCCTGGCAGAGAATAGACCTCAGGGGACCAAGAGTGGAGGCAAGATGACCAGTAAGGAAGCCGATACGGCTAGAAAGCAAGTCAGGGTGAGGGACGAAGGTGGCGTGGACAAGGGTGGTATTGGTGGAAGCAGCAAGAGGCCGTCTGATTCTGCGTGTTAAATGTTGAAGGTAGTGGACCAGTGTGACGGTAGTTAACCAGATAACTTTTACGCAACAGGGTGATGGCCGGCTCTTCTGGTCTAACAGTCTCCCCACTGAGGCCCCTTCACTCCCACACGAGGTCTGTGCCCACCCAGCTGCCTCTGCCCACCTCTGCTTCTCATCACCGAGGCCCAAGGAACACTGGGTCCTTGATCAGCCGTGGAGGCCCCGGGTGCTGCCTCCAAACGTCCCTCTACCTGCCTCCCCACCCCCACTCGGCACCACTGCTCCCGCTCCAGGGGGCAAAGGCCAACTGCCATCAAGGTCCCCAGAAGCGAGCCCATATCTAACCTGATGCATCTCAAGCCCCGCCCCTTTGCGAGAGGCGGGCCTTTGGGGTGTGGGCTTCGCAGCCTCTGGCCCTGAATTTCTACCTCTTCTTCATCTTCCTTCTCTCGTTCATCCGCCAAGAAGCATCAGGGCTTCCCTTCTTCCTGGAGGGGACCTGCGTCAGGTGGGACTCCCTGAGCTGGTTTGCCAGCCTTGCTGCTTGAAATGTTAAAGGGGAGATAACGGGATTTTGAAAACCCTTTTCTCTCTTGACAAAGCCTTTGCATGGATTTGATAACCCTTTTATAGATGGTAGACGTTGAACTTGAATCTGTCTTTTTCTTGGTTTCCTTACTTGAACATTCTAATGTTCTTCCCTGCAACACTCCTCCCCCACCCCCCGAGCTAGGACGAAGGTCATTTGCAGAGAAATGCCAAAAAGAAAAGCACAGTGATAGATTCCAAGGTACTACACCTCTCACATAAGTGGACTTTAATAATGTGAAGCAGTTTCCATAAGTTTCCCAAGGCAGAGTTGCCTGTGCCCACGAGCTGTCTCCAGCGCCGCAGGGAATGGCGGTGCCTTGATCTCCTCTGCCTGGTGCTGCATGGACCAGGCTCATCCCTTGCCCTGACTGTTTGGTTGAGGACATTTTTGGAAACTCTCCAGAGAAAAATGTTAAAACCAACCTGAAACAGGTTGTCACTGGCATGGAGCAAAGCAGGAGGTGTGGAAACGGGCAGCCGTTTGGAGGTTTGCAGTCGGATGCAGTCGGATGGAGGTTTCTTGAAAGTTCAAGGGAACCATGGATACAAACACAGGGTGTAAGGTCAGGACCTTGGGCGCAGGGTGGGGACACTGGACAGGAAGAGAAAGACCCCAGACTCCTGTTGGAACCAAGTCAGTCGCCGTTTTCAGCGCTGGACTGGCATGTGGTCCAGCGGGCTGGAAGTAAGTTCGGAGGGTGGTGAGTTGCAGAAGCTGTGGGCTGTGGTCCAGGCACTGCCCCTCATGAGTTGTGTGGTTAATTTCCAAGACTCAGTTTCTTTATCAGTAAAATAGGAACAATAGTGTGATCACCCCTGTCCAACCCATTTCACAGGTTTCCTGGCCACCTGGTGTATAAAAGGGCTGCGTAAATTCCTAGGTTGGGACACATGGGGGCTGGGAGGCAGCAGTTGTCCCCAAGGCAGAGATGTCATGATTCGCAGTCTTCCGAGACCCCTGCCTGGGAGCCTGGACCACTCGCCTGGGTCCGAGGGTTCAGTGGGCTTCTCATCCCTTACCAGGAGTGGGGATATTTGGAGGCAACTAGAAAGCTCTGTGTGGTGCCCCCAGTGGGGTCGTCCGGGGCTGCTGACTGCTTTTACTTAGCAACAGGCGTTTCAAATGCACAACACGAGAGTGTAGGCCCTAGGAATGCAGCATTTTTGAGCAGCGATGTACAGCATGCCGGCTGTAAAACATTGCCGTGTTCACACTAGTGCTCAAGACATGTGAAGAGAAACGAATATATTACTGCTGGAATATTTCTGTATTGAGGAGAACCTTGCCATTACCCTTCAGAGCCTTCTGGAAGAAATTAGGATCATTTTTAAGAGGCCTGCTTGAACGCAGTGAAGCATCCATTCCTTTTATTTTATTCCTTACACATTTACAATTGGAAAATTTCATTATTCTGGAATTATTAAGTAGTTGGGGGAAGGATTACTTATTTTTAAATTTATTTTTGAGAGCTCCTTTCCTTATTTCTTTTCATGTTAAAAAATGTATTCTCTCAGAAGCCGATTTCTTTTTCTTTTTTTGGCGTGTGTGTGTTGAAAAAACCTTGGCCTGAGCTTGAGAGGCTGACCTTTAACTTCAGAGGAGGAAGTGCGGTGTCGGGCAGCTGGGGAGGGCGAGAGGGAGGGCAGAGTGAGTCAGAGGCTTTGCAGTGCCCTCCTCCCTCCTCCCAGACAGGAGCCAAGCCCGTCCATCCAATGCTACATGGGAAAAAGGAATACTGTAGAAGTGACCGCTGTGGTGATGACAGCGTAAATGGTTCTTCTTTTGAAGCCTTAATGCTCCCAGAGCTGTGGGAACCGCAGTCGGCATTCACTGTCCTCCCTCCACCACTGGTGAGCCATAAGGAGCCGGGCGTTTTCCCTCCAAGATGGAGGAGAGGGGCTGTGACTGTGAAGAACCATTGACCTTAGGAGCTGAGCTGGAGGCTGATGAATGGGCAGCATTTCAGGTTGGGCCCTGGGTTCACAGTGACCTTGAACCATGACTTCAGTTTTTTGGCAGCTGCCTCTCCAGAAGAAGGGGGGCCCACTGCATTTATTATCTGAGAACTGTGGTGTCCTGTAACTGAGTAGACCGGCCACGTCCATGGGGCAGCCCGTGGTGAGCGCTCTGTGCCGATGGAAGGGGCTCTTGTCTGCCTGCCGCCTCTTCTTTGGAACTTTTCCTGTGCAACTGAAACCGAGGTGTGAGCCTCCCACTCCCACATTTCTGAAATCTCAAGTCACGTACCCACCATCTTTCTTTTGTTTTAAATCACTTTTTTTTTTTTTTCTGGCCACACAGCATGCGGGATCTTAGTTCCCCGACCAGGGACTGAACCTGCAGAGTCTTAACGGTTGGACCACCAGGGAAGTCCCCAGCATCTTTTTTCTTTTGACTCCATAACAGTGATTTTGGGAATGGTCTCATCGTCCTCAGCAATGGCAAGCCAGCAAATGAGCAGTTACTATGTATAAGCTTGGTCCTAGGAACAACAGATGGAGAGAGAGGGAGGGAGAGAGAGAGAAAGAGAATCTTCTTTAGGGTCTTACAAAGAATCTGAGGATAAGGACATGGATTCTTCCCTCAGCATGCCACTAAAACTCTTCTCACCCGGGTCATACATGACCTCCTAACCATCAGTTCCAGCAAACATTTCCCATCGCCTTCCCTGCCGTGGGAGAAACAACCTCCTATTTGGACATCCTCTCTTGAACTCCCAAGACAGCACTCAGCCTTGGTTCCCCTGCCCCCTTTCACACTATGTCTTGAGGTCAGTTGTTCTCTACATCTGTCCCATGGATGTAGCTGCTGTTTCTCAGACTTCCACTTTTGGTCTTCTTCTCACTCCTCCATTTTTTTTTTTTTTCCTCAGCAATTTCATCTTATCCCAGAGCATTTGATTCTACATTTTTAACAGGCTTCCCAGGTGTGCTGATTCCCAAGCAGTTTTGAGAATCTCTGGACTTCTTAATCCCTCTGGTCTTAGCTTCCCCACCTATAACACGGGGATAATACTGGTACTTGCCTCATTGGACTGTTGTCAGGATGAAGTGTGTTCATATATGTAAAGCACTTAGAGCAGTGCCTTGCTCATAGTCAAATTTACATACGTGTCTGTTGTTAAGTTTAGGCAGAGGCCTGATGGGAAACAGGTCTTCAAAGGAGCATTGAGGCCTTTTGCAGAGACATAGTTGTTCCCCCAAATCTAGTCTCCCCTTCCGGAATCCCCACATGGCCACGCAGAATCTCTTGCAGCTAGGTGTGCCTGTGTAACTAGGTTCTGGGAAACAAGGGCTAACTGGAAATGTCCTGTGGCAGTTTCTGGGAACTTCCCTACAAGCCAGCTTTGTCCTCTCTTCTTTCTGCCATTCTGCTGCCCAGAACTTGAGGTGGTGGCTGCCATCTTGAAACATGAGCGTGACGACCATTTATGAAGCTCGTCAGGATGCTGAGCTGAAAGTGCCTGAGCGCTCAGGAGTTCATGTAGCGCATCTCCTTACGCCCTGGATTGCTCACCTCTTGAGTTTTACATGAGAGGGGAATAAACTTCTGTCTTTTTTTTTTTTTTTTTTAATAAATTTATTTATTTATTTATTTTTGGCTGCATTGGGTCTTTTGTTGCTGTGCGCGGGCTTTCTCTAGTTGCGGCGAGCGGGGGCTACTCTTCACTGTGGTGCACGGGCTCATTGCGGTGGCTTCTCTTGTTGCGGCACACTGGCTCTAGGCATGCAGGCTTCAGTAGTTGTGGCATGCGGGCTCAATAGTTGTGGCTCGTGGGCTCTAGAGTGCAGGCTCAGTAGTTGTGGCGCACGGACTTAGTTACTCCGCAGCATGTGGGATCTCTGTGAACCTGTGTCCTCTGCACTGTCAGGTGGACTCTTAACCACTGTGCCACCAGGGAAGTCCCGAAACTTATGTCTTTTTAAAGCCACTATGTTTTTGGGTCTCCAAATTGAATTGTAGCCAACCTAATCTTAGGTGATACAGAATGTTGATACAGGCAGTACATATTGAATTAGGCATCGAATGCCAAATTATCTTTTATTTGGTAGTTAGTAGGAGAACCATTGAAGGTTTGTGGTCACACAATGGGGAATCCACTTTAGGAAGGTTAGTCTTCCAGTCATCTCCAGCCGTGTGAAGGTGGTGAGAGAGCCTAGAGGTGGGGGGAGTAATGAGGAGACTGATACGGAGTGGGCAGGACAGGAGGCAGTGACGGTCTCAGGCAGGAAACGGTGGTGGAAATGGAAAGGAGAGGCTGGGTGGCAGAATCTGTGTTAAAAGAGACCCGAGAGTACTTTGCAGCTGATAGGATGTCTCGGTGAAGACATGGGAGAGGGAAAAGGTGACTTTGAGGCTTTGGGGGAGAAATTTGGAGGATGATTCAGTGGTTTCCTGGAACTGCCATGTACTGGTCTCTAACCAGACTCTGCAGTCAGTGACTTCATGTTGGTAGCTTGAAAGTGGCCATGGTGGGAATACGGAAACACTGTGGAAATCAAGAGATGCTACACATCAGGGCTCCTCTGTCTCCCCACAGAGAGTCAGTTTATCAGCACACCACTGAATTCAAATGCCCCAAATGTGAAAGTCAGGAGGAAGAGCTGGTCTGGGAGATACAATGAGCTTCACTTGACCCATGAAAATTTGAGGTGTTGGCTAGCCACAGTGTGGGTGAAAGCTAGTTTGGAAGCAAGCACACAGCAATAGAAGTGCTGAAGCTGTAGGTGTCATAAATCATCAAGGGGAGATTGTGGACCAAAAAGAAAAGGGCAGAAAACAAAACCCTCAGGAACATGTCCTTTTAGGACTCAGAAGGAGGAAGAGAAACCAATGGAAACAGAAGAAACAATCGGAGAGACAGTAGGGAAATATAGGAAAGTTCTGTACTGTGGAAAAGAGGAGGAGAGAGAGAGAGAGAGGGGCCAGGAGCTATAGAGGAGCTGAAACAAGTGAGGTCTCAGAAAAGGCTGCTGAATTTGGGGATTAAGAAGCCATTGGAGGGCAATGTCTATAAAGGGATGGTTGCAGAAGCCAGATTCCTTCTTCAAAGCCGGGGCCCAAGAATATATGAAGCTAATTTGTACAGCATCCAGCAAAACTTCTAGTGCATCACAGGCTATACATAAATGCACTTTGATGCATTTTATAAATGCAAAGTACTTTGGAGATTACTTGACTGTGTCTAAAGAAATTGGGTCATTTACTGATCTTTAAGACTACATGGAGCCTGGGGCTACCTAATCACGAAAGGAAGAGTGATCTTGGGGGTGGTGGAGGTTTGATGTGGGGCGAGCGTCTTGGCCCACGTGATTAAGCTGTCATCCAGTGACTAAGGAGATAAGCCTGTCTCTACGCAGGGGCTGTGGAGCTGACCACGTTGTATGTGCCTCAGGCTGCTCTTTGATCAGCAGCTAATGCTGCAACATTTTACTGTCCTTTGCTCCATATCTCAGTCCTAGCCCTTGTCTGCAGGAATTGCTTCGTCTTTGGTGTTCTATCAGTATGTTGGCCTCTATGTGCTATAACCGTGGTGATGTTTTTCTGTAGTGCAATATCCTCAGAGGTATGCATGAAAGTTCCTCAAAATATTTCTCTATTTCATAGTTACCTGCCTCTTTTGGGAAAGCAGAGGGATGGGAGACTAGAGGGATGAAGGAGAAATCACACTTACAGAATGCCCACTGTTTTAAAAATTCATTTAGCCACTATTTATTAGACACCTCTAGTTTCCAGGCCTTTTGCATCTCGTATCATTCTTCCAAGAACCTTTCTGGGAGGTTATCATCCTACCCATTTTACAGATGAGCACTTCTGTGCTCACTCATTCCCCTGCAGGTATTGGAAGGCAGATTGATTTCTAGAACTTTATGATGAGTAGGGTTTTTGTTTGTTGGTTGGTTTTTTAGCATCGTATATGTTTATTCAGAGTTGACCTTCAAGACTCTGGATGTGACATCTTCAGCAAGTCCTGGAGTTCTGCCTACCTGTGGGAGTGGGACCTCATCTAGAGTCTAACACTTAATCATGCTCATCTCCTTGTGGATTCGGCTTCCAGTCACAGGCTCCAATTATTTCCTGATGTAGAAATATAGGACTTGGAAGACTGGCTCAGGCTGTCATCCATTTTACATTCATTCATTCAACACAAATGTGATGAACTCTTA
The DNA here is from genome assembly GCF_059928025.1 of Delphinapterus leucas. Classification (NCBI taxonomy): domain Eukaryota; kingdom Metazoa; phylum Chordata; class Mammalia; order Artiodactyla; family Monodontidae; genus Delphinapterus; species Delphinapterus leucas. The sequence continues at coordinate 64,197,166 of NC_143146.1, forward strand.
CTCTGCTGAACACTGGGATTGTAGAATTAAATAATCCTTTGTCTCTGTTCTCAAGGAGCTTGTACATTGCATAGCAAGCCCAAGATCAGAAAGTAGGTCCTTCTCAGCCAAGTCAAAATCAATGCTCAAATACCTAGTACTACTTTGTTGTGTAACCTGTGGTTTCTGTGCACTTTTGTTCTGTGGTTATCCTTACGATATTTCCTCCATTTATTTCATATGACATCAGCTCCCATGAGGAGTAAGTGCCTTGAGATCTGGCACTCTGTCTCATATGACTTTGTACCTGCACCAAATGGCACAATGTCTGGCACATAATCTGTGTTCATCGGATGTTCGTTGAATTAATAGACGAGTTACAAGGACTGTTTGTTAATTAATAGTAGTATTCTTATATATCAAATATGAGGCCCAAAGACTGACTTAGTAAATTCAGAACATGCTAGAATTCGGATTTCTGATATCTAAATGCTAACGTTTTATATACACTTATTTATTTTATTTTTGATTTTAGTGCACAGAGTTGAATTCAATGTATTTTTTAAGTCATGATTCACCAAAATCATCATTCTGTGCAGAGCCCCTCTCTTTGTTATGTTTTGTGTTTTTCCCCCTTACTTTTCCCATTTCCTGCTGCCTGCCGCCTGCCGCCCACTCTAGTTTGTTGTTTGAGTCCTTAGATATGCATGTATTTTTGAAGAATAAATAGTGTTTGGATTATGTATGTGTGGTACTTAATTCCCAAGCAATTAGAGACTTTCTGGTTACCTTTCTGTTATTGATTAAAGAACATACACTGTATCCTTTCAGGTTTACTGAGGTTTGCTTTTTGGACTAGGATATCATCTATTTTGGTAAATATTCCATGCATATTTCAGAAGAGGATGTATTCTGCAGTGTTTAATATTTCTTGATTAGGTCAAGTTTATTAATCACATGGTTCATATTTTTTATTGATTTTGTCTGGAGAAATGTACAATCTGCTACAATGATTATGAATTTCTTTTTTTTTTTTTTTAGTTTTTTTCTTTTGCTTTATATATTTTGAGACTATGATGTTAGGTGCTTAGAAATTTAGAATTGCTGTTTCTTCCTAGTAGACAGAAGCTTTTATGATCGCAAAGTGTCTTTCTCTAAGTGTTTCTTGCCTTAAAGTTTATATTTTCTCATGTTAATGTAGCTACATTAACTTTCTTGGGGTTAGTGTTTGCATAGTACATCTTTTTTATCATTTTACTCTTAGCACTTCCATTTCTATATATTTAAAGTGAGTCTTTTGTAAGCAGCATATAATTGGGTTTTGTTTTGATTTCTCAGTATTTCAGCTGAAGTGTTTAGTCAGCTTGCAGTTAATGTAATTACAATATACTTGAGATAAGAAATTTCATCTTCCTATTTGCTTTCAGTGTGTTTTACCTTTTCTGTGTTTCTTTTCTGCCCTTGTTTGCCTTCTCTTTCATGTAAGTTCTTTTTTAAAAAAACATTCCTTTCTTTCCTCTGTTAGTTTATAGTTCTTTTCCTATTGTTAGTGCTTACTCTAGAGATAACCACATGCATCCTTGACAATGTCACATCTAACCTAAATTTGTACTGTTACCATTCCCTAGACACAATGAACCTTAGAACATTTTAACTCCCATTAACCCCACTTTCAACTTATTTACTATCGTTTGTCCTGTATTTTAATTTTATATGTATTTTAAACCCCACAAGACCGTTATGTGGTATTGTCAGTGTTTATTTAGATAATTATGTTTGTTGTGATTTATGTAAATTATGTTTATTCAGATTTGTCACTAGTGCTACTCTTTATTCTTTCCCGCATTTTTTAAAAAATAAATGTATTTATTTATTTTTGGCTGTGTTGGGTCTTCGTTGCTGTGCGCTGGCTTTCTCTAGTTGCGGCGAGCGGGGGCTACTCTTCGTGGCGGTGCGCGGGCTTCTCGTTGCGGTGGCTTCTCTTGTTGCGGAGCACAGGCTCTAGGTGTGCGGGCTTCAGTAGCTGTAGCTCACGGGCTCAGTAGTTGTGGCTTGTGGGCTCTAGAGTGCAGGCTCAGTAGCCGTGGTGCACAGGCTTAGTTGCTCCACGGCATGTGGCATCTTCCCGGACCAGGGACTGAACCCATGTCCCCTGCATTGGCAGGCAGATTCTTAACCACTGCGCCACCAGGGAAGTCCTTTCCTGCATTTCTGAACTTATGTCTAGGATCATTTTCCTTTGGTCTAAAGAAAATCTTGTAGTATTCCCATTAGATTTGATGTGCTGCTAACATTCTCAGTTTTTGTTTGAAAATATGTTTACTTAAGCTTAATTTTTGAGGGATTCGTTTTTTCTGGGTATAATATTCTAGATTGGCAGTTATGTTCTTTCAACACTTTGAAGATATTATTTCAAAGTCTTCTGGATTCCATTGTTGCTACTGAGAAGTATGGTGTCAGCGAATCTGTCCTTTTCCTCGGACTGCTTTTAATATATGTCTTTGGTCTTTAAGTAATATTTCAGTGTTTCTCACTATGTGCAAAGATATAATTTTCTTTAGTATTTGTTTTTGCTGTTTGTAGTACTTCCTGAGAGTGTAGCTGATGTCTCTTGTCATTTTGGGGGAATTCTCAGCTATTCCCATCTTTCCTGGGATTCCCCCTACATTAGGCCATGTTTTTGTATTATACGTTTCCTGCACATCTAAACGTTTTTACATTCTTCTGTATTTTCTTCCTTTTGTCTTTCCTTGCTTCAGTTTGGATATTTTCTTCTAATATCATCTAGTCCACAAATGCTCTTTTGAGACAACTTCAGTAATTGCACTTTTTCACTTCTAGAATTCTCCTTTAATTCTTTGAAAAATATACGTTCCAAGTTTTCGGCTCAGCTCTTGGCCAAGATTCTCTCTCTTTTTAATTCTGAAAACATATTAAGCATAGTTATTCTAAAGTCAGTGCTTGATAACTCCACTATCTGGAGTTCCTCTTGGCCAGTTTCTGTTTAGTTTTTAGCTCATTGGCAAGGTCTTGGTATAGGTGGTGCTGGCCCAAGTAAGGTTGTTTCTGTGTAGATGGGAATTCTGCTGTGTTCTTCATATGCCCATAGTGTTCTGGTCCAGATCAGACAGGGGTTGGTGAGCTGCTGAGAGGAACCCCAACTCTGTCAGATTTAACAGCGTGTAAGAAGAAATGGGAGCAGAAATTTAAGAATTCTAATTGAATGCTGTAGTTGGTGAGCATAGCTGCAAGTTAGCATAGAGTTGAGAGAGAAATGGTTTTGAGAAAGTATTTCAGGTCTCTAACAATAACAATAATAATAACAACTAATATTTATAAGAACTGGGTTTGTACCAGACAATGTGTCTGGTAAGTGTTTGTCTGGATTATCCCTTCAAGGCACACAAAAACCATGAGCTAGTTGTAGTTATTAATCCCATTAGACAGATGCCACATCCGAGAATTAGAGAGACTGACTTGTCCTGGGTCACACAGAAGTAAGTGGCTGAGCTGGTCCGACTGACCCAGGACTCCTGTGCTGAATGACGAGCCATGCTGCTGCTCGGAACTCGGGCCCTTTTGTTTGAAGAATGGGCTTTTAGTATTCTCCACGAGAAGACTTGCTCTTGTACCTTTTCTGAGTTGCTTATTTAGTAGCATGAGCATCTGGTTCTAGAGGATTTAGTGTTTAAAAAGCAGCAAAGGTAATGTAGAGGCAGAGACATTTAACAGGCTTCCTTTCTTCTGCTGCCACTATTGGCATTTTGCTCCCGGGCTTGTTTCATTTTCCCTTGGCAATGAGCTAGAATACATCAGCAGGGACAGACACCACCAAAGTGCAGCTGCCCCGGTCAGTGGGTAAGATGGCCAGACCTTGGCGGCTGAGGGGGACAAACGAAGCCACAGGTGACCTTCAGGAATTCAGCTGCACGTATAGCTTCTCTGAGCCCCCCAGTGTGAGCGGAGATGCAGGTTTCACTTAGATTTTCTTCTACCCTTTTGGTATTTGGTATTTTCCTCATCTGGGTCTGATGATCCTGGTGTTTTTCATCTGTTTTACTGATCCATGCGCTTTCTTTCTGAAGTGGACAGAGTGCCGTGTTTCCGGCCAGGCACCTTTCCCATTTCTCTTAAGCCAGGGACGTTTATAGAGAGGTGGCATCATGTACTTCTTGTTCCTGTCAGATTTACCCACGTAGACTCCCCTGGATATCTTGAGGGAGCCAGCAGCGCCATTCCATGCATTTTCTCTTTGAACCAAGAAGTTGTATTTAGTCCAGATGAGATGGAACAGTTGCTGGAGGCTGAGTGAGGCCGAAGGAGTGAATGGGGATTTTGTGAGATTTATTCTGTAAAGCTGGCCCTGAGCCTAAAGCAACCCCTCCTGGCTCCTGGCACTTACTTGGGAACGTTTGAAGGACACTCCTTTCAGGGCCTGAACCCCGGCATAAGGAACAGAGGAAAAGGCAAAGTAAATCCAGCTTTATCACCTAAGACCTGGAGCTCAGAAAAACTCTGACTGCAGTTTGGGGTGAAGTCGGAATGGATTCTTTTGCTCGCTTCATCCTGAAAAATATCTGTGCACCCTCCTCCGTTAAAGAAGATAGGGGAATACGTTCATTTGTATCATTTTTTTTTAGATTCCGCGTATAAGCGCTATCGTATCTTGTCTTTCTCTGACTTACTTCACTTAGTATGATAATCTCCAGGTCCATCCATGTTGCTACAAATGGTGGTTACCAGGGGGAGAAGAGTCAGGGGGAGGGGTAGATTGGAAGTTTGGGATTGACATATACACGCTGCTATATGTAAAATAGATAACCAACAAGGACCAGTGTATAGCACACGGAACTCTGCTCAGTACTCTGTGATAACATAAATGGGAAAAGAATTTGAAAAAGAGTAGATACATGTATATATATAATTGAATCACTTTGCTGTACACCAGAAACTAGCACAACGTTACTAATCAACTATACTCCAATATAAAATTTAAAGGAAAAATGAAAAAAGAAAAGAAGATAGGGAAAAAAGGGCCTCAGTGATGTGATGTCATCTTGATTCCCTTTGCAACAAAGAATCTCGATCTTTTTTCATGAACCAGGGGCCAACCTATCAAAACTCTGGAAATGACACAGTGACATCTCCCCCTGGTTACAGGTAGGTGTGAAGTTAGGGGAGATGTCTGTTCATAACTTTTTTCCTGATAGATTTTCAAGTCATGCATACCAGTAGGGGTAATAAAGATAGCACTTGAGGTCTGCTAGGCAGTTTTCTCGAAGTCGTTGGTTTTCAGGTTGTGCAGGCCGAGCTTCCCTGCAGGCCAAGGCTGGTTGATTGTCTTGCCGGCTCACAAAAGAGAAAGTAGGTGTCTCAGTGGGAGTGGAGTACAACCGTCATCTCCATGGGGCTGTGTGTGCAGGGGACGCGAATAGAAGTGGATTTCTGTGGAAACCTTATGATTGAGCTTTTTGCTTTTATTATTTGGTTTCCATGGTAAGTCCTTTCAAAAGACTAAGATAGCAGTGTCTTTACATACCCAGGAGAGGAGTGCAAACGAGGCATCAGCAGAGGCTTGAGGGTTTACAAAGCAAGCTCGTGGGCAGTGCCTCATTGGGTCCTCACAAAAGCCCCGTGATATAGGTAAGGGTTGTTATTCCCATTTTGCGGAGGAGGAAATTGAGGTCCAAGGAGGGTAACACAGCGGGAATGTAGCTACATCAGGGGTTGTCAGGCAACTGCACGGAAGCTTTCACAGGGTGCTCTGCATCGCCCAGGTTCAGGGCCATCACCTCAGGACCAACAGCAGCTCCCCGCCCTGCAGGCCTCATGGTGCAACCACAATTAGATGAATTCTCAAGCGGGATTGGTGCCCGCAGAGGGCATTTGGGAAGGTGTGGGAGCTTTTTAGTTTCAATCACTTGGGGTGGAGAAAGCCATTGATATCTAGAGATGGGGGCCAGGAACGTTAAATGTCCTACACAGGACCATGCTACAAAATGAAGACTTCTGCCCACATTTTCAATAGCATCCCTGTCAAGAAACACAGATGAGCATCTTTTTCTTCTATTTAAAAAATACATATGGGGTTTATACATGTGATTATATTTGAGGTGAAGAAGTTTCCCCTGCCGAAAGGAACCTTTGAAACTGACTGGGCTGGCTGTCTTTTGGGGCACCTCCAGCTCGAAACGCCCACTACTCTTGGCATCCTTGTTTCTGGAATTCCCCAGAGTACCACAGAGAGGAGCGCTGGCCTGCTGTTGCTGGTCTAAAATTCCCGGGAGGAACCATTTCAGCCTTTCCAGCTGAATATCGTAAAATGGGTGGGTGGCTTGAGCCCCGTGCACAGGGACTGGCCCTCGCCGATCTGAACCACTCAGGTCGAGACCCTTAGGTCCTCCCCGCCCACAAAAAGGGATCTTGCTGCAAATTCTGAGACTCAGCCGACTGCCAGGTTAAAGACAAGGGTGCCAGCTCTCCTCGCTACCCTGCCGAGGAGACCTGGATCCCAGAGCCCTCCATCTACTTGAGAGAAGCTCTTCCCATGCAGCGTCAGATTTTCCCACTGAAAGTGTCAAGGTTGGGGGTGGCAGGGAAGAGGGTGTCGCAGGAACCCATCTGTCACAGCCATGAGCTGGTGAGAGCTGAGCTGTGACAGTTTATTCACAAACCCTGAGAGCGCTGCTGGCAGCATCTCAACCCTTCCCTGATCGTCCTGGCCACAGGGTTTCCTCACATCTGCTGCCATCTGCCTCCCCGCAGGAACTGGGGGCCGCTGGAGAAGCCTGGCATTCTCTTAGTAACTCTTATTTGCACTCAGTGACAGAAAGAGGCTTCAGTGTGGATGAGGGTAGAAAGAGAAAGCTCTTCGGGGCTGCCATAAGAATCAAAACAGACACCACACGCCTTGTAGTAATGCTGGGCCCCTCACAAGAACCCTGAGGGGTGGGTATGGTTATGTCCACTTTACAGATGGGGAAACTGAGGCTTGGGATGAGGACATAAACCATCCAAGACCCCATAGCTTCTAGGCAGTACAACCAGATTCCTACCCACATCGGCCTGTGTTAAACAGCATCTTTCAGGTCATTGCCTACCTGGCCTCTGGGAGCCTGGGCTTGCCATTTACTTCTGGGGTCCAGTTTCTTGCGTGAGGACTGCCGGGGTTCTGAGGGGCTAGTAGCCCAGACTCTTGGGTCTTTGTTCATTGTCATATCCTCTTGTCTAGTCTGATACCTGGCGTATAGGGAGTACTTAGCAGCTCCTGTTGAATGATGAATGCGTTTGAAGTCTAGGCTTCCTTCACATATGTGTGCAGGAATCACGTTTTCTTATAAATTCAACCGCCCAGCTGCCTCGCAGATGAAGTAGCTTCTAGATCCGGGTGAGGGGTTTTAGGAAAGAGGACGGGGATCCTGGCGTGTACCACGCCTGGAGTTCAGAGTATGGCTATATACAGGGGACAGCTCCTAGGAGTCACAGAAGCAGTTGTGGTCTGTGTGAAGTGCTCCTTCACAGATACGGGGGCCAGAAAGTCTCCACCTGGCCTTGCTCCTGTCTGACACAGGGAGGGGACTGCGACGCGGCAAGCGAGGCATTTGCTCCAGTCACAGAGTTTAAGAGGGAACAAGATCTTAGTCATCAAGATGAATAAAGTTTTAATGAACTATTAACAAAATCCAAATCAATGCACGATAATCCATGATGAACAGATCATCAGCGTGTTAAACAAAGGGAGGGTCAGTGGCCCCAGTGCCTGGGCTGAGCTGTACTAGAGCCCGCGGCGAAGGGGACAGTCACTCCCACTGACCCTGTCTTTTTTTTTTTTTTTTTTTGCGGTACGCGGGGCCTCTCACTGTTGTGGCCTCTCCCACTGCGGAGCACAGGCTCCGGACGCGCAGGCTCAGCGGCCATGGCTCACGGGCCCAGCCGCTCGGCGGCATGTGGGATCTTCCCGGACCGGGGCACGAACCCGCGTCCCCCGCATCAGCAGGCGGACTCTCAACCACTGCGCCACCAGGGAAGCCCCCACTGACCCTGTCTTTATTTAACATGTTTATATTTTGTTTGTTGTGAATTTTTTTGCCTTAGTTTAGATTTTTAAAAACTACTGCATTAAAATGCAATTCATCCTGTATTTTATTTGTGGTGCCCCTTACCTTTGCACCCAAGGCGAGAGCCTCCCTGCCCTCGCCCTGGTCTGGCCCTGCCCTGCCCTTGAGTCCTGCCACCTCCCTCTTGCTTCTCCAGCCAGACTGGCCATCGTGCTCAGAACACCGCAGGTACCTTCAAGCCCCAGGGCCTTTGCTCAGGCCACTCTTTTCCTGGCCCTCCCTTTCCCCACAATTCTGGTTGTCTGTCTCCAGCCTCCTGTAGGTCTTTGCCCCTTTATATGCTGATTATTCTTTGCTTTCTTCCTGTCCACTCTAGTGCCCCAGGAGGGCAGGTGTTTTCATCTGTCATGGCCAGGCATGTGGTTAGATGCTCGATAAATATTTGACACACGAAAGAATAAACAAAGATGATGAACAGGTCTCACTGTTGAGGAACCTAAATGCCACAATGAGGAGTTTTAGTCTAAGGGACAATAGCCACTGTTGGTTTCTGGAAAAAGAAATAACTACCTAGCTACAGTGCGTATGTTGCAAGCCCTGTTGCGTACTTTTTATAGGTATATTTAACTCCTTGAATCCTCCCGACCACCCTCGTCCCCATGTTTTACAAATGAAGAAAGTGAGACCTGGAGAAGTTAAGGATCATGTCCAAGTGCAAGGGCCTTGGAGTCACACATAGATCAGTCTGAGCTTCAGTGAGGACTCTTGATGTTTGTAGGATGTGTTGGATAAGGAATTTAGAGACTAGAAGTCGGTGGAAAAGCAGAGAAGGGATGTGTGAGATGAGGGAGGAAAGGGTGATGCTGCAGAACGATTTGACTCCACCCACTGTCACCTCTCCACTCTGTCACCCCGTATCCCTACGCTCAGGGCGCAAGTCCCGGGAGGACCAGATGGGCTTATTGCCAATCAGTCGAAAGGAGGTTGGGACTAGGTTAGGAGTGGCTGGCGGACAAGTCATTCACTCAACTAGACTGAGCTCTGTTGAAAAAAAATGCGTTCAGGACTTGTTTTCAAATGAGATTTTAATCGGATTAGCAATGTCATCTTTTGTAGTCACAAACAAACCTGTACTTTTTCATAGCTCCAGTTTATGCACGAGGTCCTTGCTGGCAGCTCTCAGATCTGCGGGGGCCATCTGGCCAATCTCTGGGAGCTCTTCAAGGGACAAGGGCACTGCTGAATAGAAAGAGAGACCTGTTAGGAACCCAGGAAAGTCTGGGCTGGCATCCTGGTTCTGCAGACTTCACCCTTCTGAGCCCATTTCTTCAGGGATATGGTGATAATAATCCCCTTCTCACAGGGTGCTGTAAGGGTTAAATGAGATAATTTATACAAAGCACCTAGTGTCTTACCTGGCACATAGGAGGTACACCATGGATGTTCGTGTCCTTGACTCTTTTTGTCTTTTTGTTTTTTTTTTGTTTTTTTGAGTTCTTTGTAGGCTGGTCAGTGGGAAAGTAGGAACAGGCAGAGGACAAGAGCTGAAAGTGGATTGCCATCTAGGAAACACTGACAAATAGGGCTATAGGTGACCCTCACTATTGCCACATTACATAAGCACACACTGAAAAGTGATATATGATGATAAAACAGAATTTACAGAACACTATTTCTCTAAGGAATTCAAAGCACTTTTACACACATGATCTTATCAACCCTGGCAGAATCCCTCAGCAGGTGCTGTTGTCTCCATTTTCAAGAGGCGACAGGGACCCTGGAAGGACCAAAGACTGGTCTGGTCCCCATACTTTCTCTGCTCTCTGCTCAGCCCTGTCTGGTGAGCCACCCAGCCAGCAAGGGTGGAAAGTCAGTGGCACCTTCAGAGTGCCCTGCATCCCCAAATCCCCGTAATATTAAGCACCTTAATAAAGCAATTCTTTCTTAGAGCTTTCCAGGAAAGTTTTCTGGAGATGAATTACCGGAACAGCAACTTCATCTTATTAGAATTAGCGTGCTTTGGTAAAGCCCATGAGGGGATTTGCTTCATTCCAGAGTTCTGAGGGGGCAAGTTGAGACATGACTGGTCAGTGTTAATGGTTTTAGGATTTATCCACAGAATCAAAATTATCCTGAGCCATTGCTTTTCTCTCCTCCTCTTTTTTTTTTCTTTCTTTCTTTCTGGGGTTAAACTGTTAATCCAGGGCCATTAAAAAGGGACAACTCTTGGGAATGAGTTTGTTTAAGAAGAGGAACTGCAGGCACAAAATTAGAGCACAGACTTTCTGCAAACTGCAACTGAAGAGGTAGACTTTACTGTCTCCATGATGAAGAGACGGCGGCTTGCTGTTTGTTTTAACACTGACCCTAATCTCAGACAACAGCCATCAGGCGGCCTCAGTGTACCTTCTCCTCAAGCCGTTGGTTAGGCACAGGTGACCTTCATTCAGGAGGGTGCTGGGGAGGCAGGACCAATGCTGTGGGTTTGGCTTGACCACATCAGCCTATTGTCCTAAAAACCGGAAGCAACAACCATAACGAGGCAGACACTGATACGTCATCTCCATTGCACTGGATGGGCCACACTTCCTGCAGCCACTCAGAAGTCCTTCAGTTTTAACTGAAACATTCAGCAAGCAGTTAAATAACAACCATGTCATGGAGTTTTACATTAATTCACTCAAAAAGCCTTCCTGTACCAGGCACTGTAAGAGATGCAAGTGATATAAGGATGAGTGCAACACAGAGCATGTTCACAGACTTTTTTCTCTGACTTAATCCTCACAGCAATCTTATGAGGATGAGCATATATGGCTCCCACTTTGCAGGCGAGGTGACCAAAGCTCAGGGAGTTGACTAACATTTACTCAAAAATCTCACGTACAGGCAATACACAGGAACCAAACTCATGTCTTCTGAAAACAAATCATTATAATAACTAATGTTATTGAACATTTACTGTGTGCAAAGGCACATAGTTGTTTTATATGTACAGGATTGCATCTAATTCTTAAAATAATCCTAGGAAGTAGGTACTATTTTTGTGGTGCCCAATTCACAGAAAAAAATTCTGTTTGCTCAAATAGAGGCACAGAAAGTTAAGTGACTTATCAGGGGAAGGACGAGATGGAGCAAGGATCACACCCAGCCGGCTTGGCTGAGCCCTTGCTCACGTCCCACTGTGCCGCCAGCTACAGAGGAGATCTTGCTGCCCTCTGTGCGTGGGGCATGCGTTAGAGTTTCCTCTTGGGAGGAACGTATCAGCTGTTATCCATTAGAAGTCTCCTTTCCAGCATTTAACGAGAACCCACCACGTTCCGGGCACACTTTGTGCCTGTCCGCAGAAGGGGTCCTTTTCGGGCTGTGATCAGTGCCCAGCCTGTGGGAGCGGGCTAACACTGAAGGGGAGGGGTGCAGTGTGGAGTATCACTCTGCGGGCTGTGGCTGTCTCATGAATACTCAGTCCCTGCGGCTCTCCCACGGGGCTGCCCGCTCTGCCTGGAGCCCCTGCCTGCTCCTGATGACCTTGGGCGGAGGCTGATCAGGGGTTTGGAGAAGCCCTTTCTGGAAGAACAACAGTTCGGGGGGTTTCTCTTGTGTCTTCTGAATGATCCTGCCAGGGAGACCCCTGTGCTGCCCAGGGGAGGATGAGCGAGGGCAGGGGGACATGTGGAAGAGGGATGCCTGTGTCTGTCTCCAAGTGAGGAACTCGGGTTACTTATGACACCATAATTAGACCATTTCTCTGTTTTTTTGGGTTTTTTTTTTTCGGTACACGGGCCTCTCACTGCTGCGGCCTCTCGTGTTGCGGAGCACAGGCTCTGGACGCGCAGGCTCAGCGGCCATGGCTCACGGGTCCAGCCGCACCGCGGCATGTAGGATCTTCCCAGACCGGGGCACGAACCCGTGTCCCCTGCATCGGCAGGTGGACTCTCAACCACTGCGCCACCAGGGAAGCACAATTTTTCTGGTTTTATTCACTCAAAGATAGATATTATTCAGGGGCTTGGGGGAAAAGGCAGGAAGAGATGCAGAAGACTCATTTATCTGAAGCTAGAAGAGCAAGCTTAATGTTTTAAATTTATTAGACCTTAGGCTGTAGGGTTGATGGGTCACCCTGAGTGGTCTGTACATCTGTTAGTTTGCCTGGTCCGGAATAATCGAGCACTGAAGACTGGAGGGCTTAATAAACAGCAGAACTTTATTTTCTCCTAGTTCTGGAGGCTCAGAGTCCGAGGTGAAGCTGTTGACAGGGTTGATTTCTCCTGAGGCCTCTCTCCTTGGTGCTCAGACGGTCTTCTCCCAGCATCTTTACGTGGTCTTCCCTCTGTGTGAGTTTGTGTCCAAATTTTCTCTTCTTATAAGGACACAAGTATTACTGGATTAGGCCTTGCCCCAAAGACCTCGTTTTACCTATATTTCTACTTTTTAGGCCTGAAAAAACCCCGAAATGACATCTTATTGTGCTATGGTGTTGGTGTTTTGGGTACAGTTTCCCCACTGTACTCCAGATTTTCTGTAATGTAGTTATATCTTTAAAAAACTTTTTTCCCCTAATTACTTCTATCCCCCAAAACAGTCACACTGTGAGGTGCTGGAGGTGAGGACTTCAACATGTGGATTTTGGGGGGATGGAATTCAGCCCAGAGCAATAGCGGAGCAGCAGTGTTCTTGGCCAGGAGGCAGTTTTGTTTTCTCTGAGTCCTAATGAAATGAGGTGGGAGAGAACGACAGGCAGTGGGTGTGGCTGACTGACAGGTGGGGAGGTCTGGCCAAACCCCTTCCCAGCTCTGGCCAACCTGGAGACATGCTGCCCAGCTAAGGCTTCAGAACTGACGGCCGGATCCTAATCGTCCTTGGCCCCTCCACCGTGTACTGCTCGGTGCTACCTGCTTTCATCCTCCTGCAGGGCCGAATGGGACAGAAGGGGATGGGGCTAGCCTTGGGGGCTGGTGCTGAGTCAGTGGAGCTGCCCCACTCCTGTCTCTACTCAGTGGCCGGTTCAAGGCTGGGCCATTGCAGCCTTTGTCTGGGGCCCAAGGGGATTGTTGGTTTCGTGGGCAAAGATGGGGCAGCAACAGAGAAAGTTCCCTTTCTTCATTTGATGGGGCAAGAACTGGCAGAACACACTCTCCCTGGGGAGGGAGTGGAGGGATCCGGGGCAGAGGTGGTTAGAGGTGCCAAGTCAGTGGGAGGGGAGCTTGAGCTAGAGGGACAGGGGAGAGGGGGAGAGGCAGAGGAGGCGTTCCAGCCCTGGACACCAACCATCAAGATGGGGAAGGCCTTCAAGGGGCCTTTTCTAAACTTTGTTCTGTAAAGTACTAGGAAGCTTGTCTCATGGGGCACATCACTGGGGCATATGATACAACTTAGGAAACACCAGGGAAGTTCAACAGGTTTGGTTTCCAAAATGGCGACAGTCTTGCTTTTGAACAATGGGTTTAGGACTCACCCATGAACTTGAAGCTCCAGGCTGGACTTTTCTTATTAGCTCATCCTTTACCTATTTCCAAGTTATTTGAAACATACATATAGATAATGATAGCATTAAATAGATATTTGGATTGTTTATTTCTGATTATAAAAAAATACATATTGTAGAAAATGTGAAATGTATACATATTCAAAGTCACCGAGGAGAAAATGTAAAATCACTGATGAATTCAGGTATAATAATTTTAAAAGGGTTCTGGCATTTAGCTCTCTAGTGTTATCCTTTTGCAGTTGTATGAATACATATAAATAAATATATAATATATATAAATATAAACTATATATAAATTATTTTTACAAAAGGGATCATTCAATACATACTCTTCAGTTGATATATTTTGAACATTGCTGACAAGTTTCTATATCATGATTTTACTTACTTACTTAATTAATTTATTTATTTATTGCGATACATGGGCCTCTCACTGTCGTGGCCTCTCCCGTTGCGGAGCACAGGCTCTGGACGCACAGGCTCAGCGGCCATGGCTCACGGGTCCAGCCGCTCCGCGGCATGTGGCATCTTCCCGGACCAGGGCACGAGCCTGTGTCCCCTGCATTGGCAGGCGGACTCTCAACCACTGCGCCACCAGGGAAGCCCTGTATCATGATTTTTAAATAGTTTTTTAGTAGTCCATTGGATGGATTTACCACAATTTCTTCAGTTCTCTATTGTGGAGCATTTTTTTCTCTATTATAAACAAGGCTTAACTGAACATCTCTGTAGAAACCTTTCCATGTCCTGTTTTATAACGGGTACAAACGTCAGTCTTGGACTCCTTTGATTTTCTGAATCATATCTGTGAGGGAATGTGAATTTGGGGGCTTAGCTGGCCGATGGGAATCAGGGTGGGATCCTGGAGCCCACAGGTTGTTGTGGCTATGTCCCAAATTAATCCAGTTTTAATCAGGATGAATAGAAACAATATCCAAAGCAAAAAGCATCCAGCCATATCTGGGGAACCATGCAAAAGTCTGATGTTATGTGTAATAGGGGAAATGGCAAATGGGAGTTTGTTCAGAGAAGACCTCAGAGTGTGGGGTTCTTTAACACAGCGGTCCCCAACCCTTTTGGCACCAGGAACTTCATAGAAGACAGTTTTTCCATGGGGGGTGGGGGAAGGTTTAGGTGGTAATGTGAGCGATGGGGAGGGATGGCGAGCGGCAGATGAAGCTTCAGTAGCTCACCAGCCGCTCACCTCCTGCTGTGCGGCCTGGGGGGTGGCAGGGGTGGATGGCGTTGGGGACCCTGCTTTAACAGATCCCTCAAAGCAGTTATACGTTTATAGAATGAGGGCTGCTCTTTTGGTCATAGAATGTGTGGACTTGAGTTTTTTCGGTCTTAATGGGCCAAAACATGGGAGAAGGAATGTCATGAGGCTTAAGTCCAGTGACTTTCTGTAAAAGAAGTCCAGATGGCAGGTACGGTGGCTCCACCTTCATTAGACGCCTAGATTCTGTCTTGTCCGTCATCCTTAGTATCTGGTTTCCATCTTGAAGGCTACATCATGGTCCTGAATGACAATTGGAGAGCCAACCTTTCATCTTTATTTCAGGCAGGGCTGATATTTACTCAGAAGGCATAGGTATGACCAATTCATTGTTGAAATATCAATGTATTTCTGAATGAGTGGGAAAGTAGCCACTGCCTCTTGGTATCTCTGGATTGTCCAGCAACTAAAGAGTTAACACAGCTGCAGCAGAATCCTGCAGGACTCTGCTCAGCAGTAAGCCTGATGTCCATTGGATTGGTTGAACATGTTCAAAATGACCCCCAATTCCAGGTAGGAAGAAGGGAGGGCCAAGCAAAAGGGTTCACTTCCCAGGTAAGCTGACCTCCTTTACAGAATGTTTTTCACAAGCCCCACCCATCAACTTCCACTTACAGCTCATTGGCCGCCTCTTCCTGCAATGCAGACTGGGAAATGTAGTTCTATAGCCATCAAGATGTCATCCTTCCTACAATATAAAGTTCTCTTTCTAAGGAAGCAGGAGTGTTAGTTAGGCAACCCTACTGAAAAAACAAACTCTTTGGTGGCCACAGTGAGGGAGGCTCAGTCTTTTTACACCTTAGTGTGAATAATGTTCCAAATCAAGTCAGCAACCTTTTGGAGGGAGATAATTCTTCTCTTCTATTATTGTTGCTTACCCTGTGTGTGTGTGTGTGTGTGTGTGTGTGTGTGTGTGTGTGTGATGTGGGGAGGACAGGGATGAAAGGTAAGAGGAGGGGGCCTTATCTAGCTGGGATGTTGGATCTCCAGAAAAAAAAAAGGAACAGCATTTGTAGCTGTTGCTATTTGTCAGGGAAAAACATGATACTTCCCTCTGCCTAGACCAACTGCCTAAGAAAACCCCTCCTACGGTTTTTGAAAACAAAAACAAATAAATAAAACAAAAACAAACCTCCCCCCAAAGCTGGTAGGGGTGTAAATTAGAAGGCAGTTTGGCAGTATTTAGCAAAACAAAAAATTCACACACCATTTGACCCAGCAAATCCACTTCCTGGAATCTCATCTAAGAACTATTCATCTGCCTGTGTGTAGATGCCTGCACAAAGATGCTGATTGTGATGTGGCCTTCAAAGGGGGAAGATTGGAAACCGCATGCACATCTATCAATAGGGGACTTGTTAAACCAGATTAGGGTATATCTATTCTGAAGGATTAAAATAAGAAGTAAACTTCTTGTATCATCAGAGAAAAATCTCCATAGTATATTTGGAGAGGAATAAGTAAATTGCATGACAATTTGAATGCAAGTCTAGTATGATAATACTTCTGGAAAAAAAATTGTGTACATACATGTCTGTATAAAATGGAACTGCCCACACTGCTGACGGGGGAAGTGGGGTGGGGGGTGACAGGGGTGTCTATGTTTTGTTCTATCTACAGGCAAACCTCAGAAGTACTTCGGGTTTGGTTCCAGACCACCACAATAAAGCTAATCTCACAATAAAGATAAAACGAGTCCCACAAATTTTTTGGTTTCCCAGTGCATATAAAAGATATGTTCACACTACAGTGTAGTCTGTTAAGTGTGCAATAGCATTATGTCTCAAGAAACAATGTACATACCTTAACTAAAAATATACTTCATTGCTAAAAAATACTAACCATCATCTGAGCCTTCAGGGAGTTGTAATCCTTTTGCAATAGTAACACCAAAGATCACTGATCAGAGATCACCATAACAAATATAATAATAGTGAAAATGTTTGAAATACTGAGAGAATTACTAAAATGTGACACAGAGGCATAGAATGAGCAAATGTTGTTGGAAAAATGGTGCAGATAGACTTGCTCGATGCAGTGTGGCTGAAACAGAGTTGTAGAGAGAGTTGGCTGGCTGCTTCCCTAACCCACAGCCTGAGAGAAGGGCACAGTGAGCCGGGAAGAAGGAAGCCAGGAGTGAACTCCTGCTGCCATGCCTCTGCTCCTGCCCCTGCAGCCACACTGGCCCTGGGCCTTTTTCTAAAACATCAACCTCGTCCTTTGGCTTGTTGTTTCCTCCAACTAAACGTCTTTCCCTCAGCTCCCTTAGGTCTTTACTCCACTGTTCCAGAGAGGCCTTCTGTGCCACCCTCTAAAAATCACACCCAGTCCCTGTGCCCCTTAGCACTTGCCATTGGCCACCATAGGATATGCTCTGGGTTCTGGAGCACTGGAGCATGAGCACTGGAGCATGAGCACTGGGTGATGCACTGGAGCATGAGCACTGGATGATGCACTGGAGCATGAGCACTGGAGCAAGAGCACTGGAGCAAGAGCACTGGAGCATGAGCACTGGATGATGCACTGGAGCAAGAGCACTGGAGCATGAGCACTGGAGCATGAGCACTGGATGATGCACTGGAGCATGAGCACTGGAGCATGAGCACTGGAGCAAGAGCACTGGAGCATGAGCACTGGATGATGCACTGGAGCAAGAGCACTGGAGCATGAGCACTGGATGATGCACTGGAGCAAGAGCACTGGAGCAAGAGCACTGGAGCATGAGCACTGGATGATGCACTGGAGCATGAGCACTGGAGCATGAGCACTGGAGCAAGAGCACTGGAGCATGAGCACTGGATGATGCACTGGAGCAAGAGCACTGGAGCAAGAGCACTGGAGCATGAGCACTGGATGATGCACTGGAGCATGAGCACTGGAGCAAGAGCACTGGAGCATGAGCCCTGGATGATGCACTGGAGCAAGAGCACTGGAGCAAGAGCACTGGAACATGCACTGGGGCACAAGCACTGGGGCCAAGGCAGCGCATGCTCACTGCTCTGTCCCTGGCACCACACGACTCTGCCACATGGCTGGAGGACTAAGTGAGAGGGCAGGTGGGCAGGGCGGCCTGGGAGGGGTGAGGAGGAGGACAGCCTCACGGTGGAGGTGCTAGAGGCAGGGCTGAAGGGAGTGGGAGGAATGCCTCCACACAGATGTGTTCTAAATATGTTTCTATTGAAGGCCTGTGGCCCCTGGCCCTTGCCCCTGATCCTGCCCACTGACGGGCGAGCAGCCTTGCTGGCCTCTGGAGAGTGGCCGGGTGTTCGGGTGGCCCAGGGTTCCCTCTCTGTGGGAAAGGGCTGGGCAGCCGGTGGGAGCCACGGAGCCCCAGAGCCGGGAGCGGGCACCAGACCAGCTCCCCACGGTCTGGCCCCGGGGCCCAGGGAAGGCTGGGCAGACAGCGAGCTCTCTGTCGCTCGGCGTGTGGGCTGCGGTTGTCCCCTCTGGCTGGAGAGGGTGATTGGCATTTCCTGCTCCCATGCCGCCCTTGGCTCTCTGGGGTCCTGCTCCGCTCTCTGACCCCCGAGACAGGAACATCCTGTCCCATCGGGGCCCCAGAGACCCTATAGCTTCAGGTCACCACATGTTCCCTTGCCTTCTTTCACTGCTCATCGTCTCCCCTTCCTGGCCCCAGGGTGTCCGGTCCCTTAGAAAATCACCCAGAGCTGCCCTTTGTCGCATAACTCAGTGAGGCCCTGCGCCCACTACCTCTGCCAACCCTCAGACTCCCTTGTGAGGCTGCTACTGTTGTTGCCCCCATTTTCCAGATTGATACGAATGATTTGCATCAGTTATTGAGAGTTTTCTGAGTGCCGGGCGATGCCCCAAGCACTTCACCTTTGGGACAGACTCTGCTCTTGTTCCCGAGTGCTTGCTGCCCCTCCCCGTGGGACAGTCAGGTCCCCACCCTGAGGGTGACACACTGGACTAGTTTGGCCAATGGAAGTGACAGACTTCAGCACTGAAGCTCTGAGAGCCGTTGTGGGTTCTGCCTTTCCTCCTTCCACACCAGCCCTGCCAGACCCAGAAAGGGGTGGATCCCGACCGTCTGGTTCCCAGAATAAAGACATGTGGCCAAACCACAAAGAACATGTAACAGGAGCAAGAAATAAACCTTTGTTGTCGTAAGCCGCTGAGATTTGGGGTTGTTTGCAGCGTAATCTAGCGAAAGCTGGTGGATACAATGTGCATGAACACATTTAACCCTAAGAATAGCCCTCGGGGGGTATTCATAGACCCATTTTCATCATTAATACTATAACCCCACTAAATCCCGGAGAAGGAGTCTGTACGGCTCCGTCTCCACGTAGAGTCAACTTTAAAGAAACACGGGACGAGAGCCAAACTAATTAAAAGGGAATTTTATTTTTGTGTCTTTAGGAAGAAACTTAAAAGGGGGTCCACGTGAGACTCTTCATTGAATTCCTTCTCCTCTCCTACCCTCTTTCCTCGCCCTCCCCAGCTGCCTGTCACGTGTTTCCCAGATGCTCTCCCATCCCGAGCTCCCCGCCTTTCTTCTCCTCCGTTCTCCTCCCTCCCTTCCTCCCCACCAAAGCAGAGTAATTTTTTTTTCCCCACTAAAAAAACATCTTGGAACCCCCTTGTGTGGGGAACTTGCCATCTTCTCTTTTTCAGGACGGACACTCTTTGCACACCCTGGGGATGATTGATCAAGGAGGCTTCCTTCCACACCCATTGGCCCAGTGCCATCACTCAGGAGACTGGGTGACTTGTTTAGCTCCAACTGCAGAGAATGAGCTTCCTTTCTTGCAAAAAGGAGAAAGAAGGGGCAGGATGGACAGAATTCTCTGTGATGGGCAGGGGGAGGGGCAAAAGCTGTGACCATCCGAAGTTAATAATATTTGCCCTGTTACATTCATAATAATAGTCATAACAGCAGCCCATATTTATGAAGCATTTACTACATCCCAAACACTGTGCTAAGAGTTTTATATACACTCATTCATTCCTTTCTGCAACCCTGTAAGATAATGAAACCCTCATTTTATGGAAGAGAACTGAAAGCCCAGAGCCGTCGAGAAAGTTGCCCAAGGACGTAAGCTAAAAAGTGATAGAACGGAGGTTCAGAACCGGTTCCGAATCCACAGCCTGCTGTGTGACCCTGTACCATGCCGTGCTGATGAGGTTGGCTCACTGCTTCCAGACCTGGGGACTTCCGGGCCCTTGGACACGAGCCCAGCCCTGCACATGTCCAGGAGGTCCTGCACCCCTGTCCCTGCTTCCTTCTCCAGCTTCGTCCCCCGTCATCTTCCTTGTCTTGGCCCTCGTTGCGTCTTTCCGGTTTCACTGCGTCGCCGGGGCACAGCCCAGGCCTGAGATGGAGTGTGTGCTTAGTAAATATTTGTTTAATGAATGGATGATTGATGTTTATTTATTCAATTTACATGAAGCGGATGGTTTGCTTGCTCTTACTGTTTGGTGAAGGTTCCAGGCCACATCTGGATTTGATATCTGTCGTCTTGTGGCCTGAAAGCCCTCAATGAGCAACATCTTCCTTCCTGCCTGGGACTCGAGTTTTTCATATTTGCCACATGACATGTTTCACCTTTGCCACTTCCAGAGCAGACCAATTATTTTTTTCCCATTAAAAAAAAAAAAAATCTTGGAGCTCCTTTGTCTGGAGGACTCAGTCACTTATTTTTGTTTTCAGGATGGACCCTTCCCACACACTCTGAGATGACTGGTCAAGGAGCTGTCCATTCACAGCCCCGGGACCCAAGGTCCGGACCCCCATCATCTCCTATAGGAGTAACGGGAAGAGTCCACAGGGCGGAGGTTGGTTGACTCGCATCACAGATTTGTCACGTAACATTTTTCCGGACCTCAGGCCTCCATGACAGCAGCAGGGATATCGTTCTCATCAAGGGATAAGAGAAAATTCTTTCACAACTTTTGCAGCCGAAGAAAACCAGCCAACTTACCAACAAAAAGTGGCCAGCCTCAGAGGCCTCGCCTGAGGACCTTTCAGGCTTCCAGCGCAAGGAAGAAAAAAGCAGGCAGGCATAGAGCTTCCCACGGCACCTTGGAATCTTCACACTTGCTGCATGAGAGGTGCAGGAGGTATTATCCTGCGTGTCTCTCCAGGGCCAGGAGACTCTCCAGGGTCTCACACTCCGCGTAGAGAGAGATTGGTGGGCTTGGGGGGAGAGTGAGCAGGGTCTGGACGGCTACTCCTTTAGGTCACTTTCATTCATACCAATATACACGTACTCATAATTCAGACCTGCCTGCGCCTCCACTGATGTGTACCAAGTACAAATTGACCAGGGGGCATGCACAGTTCTACGCCTGAAAGTGTAGACTCTCCCTGGGCCCCAGCAACATGCTTGGTTGATGTATTGATATTAGGCTTCAAATCAATAATCTCTCAGAAAGTCTGAGTCAAGGGTAAATTAACATTTATTGTGTGCCAAGCACTGTGGTAGAGGCCTTAAATTGGTGATTCTCAAATGGCATCAGAATCACCAGGGGGGCTTGTGAAAACACAGAGTGTGAGACCCCATCCCTAGAGTTTCTGATTCAGTCATTCTGGGGTAGAGGCCAAGAATGTACATTTCCCACAGGTTCCCACACGAGACTGCCGCTGTTGATCCAGAGACCACACGTGGAGAACCTCTGCCTAAGTGTGCATTCTTTTTATTTATTTATTTATTTATTTATTTATTTATTTATGGCTGTGTTGGGTCTTCGTTTCTGTGCGAGGGCTTTCTCTAGTTGTGGCAAGTGGGGGTCACTCTTCATCGCGGTGCGCGGGCCTCTCACTATCGCGGCCTCTCTTGTTGCGGAGCACAGGCTCCAGACGCGCAGGCTCAGTAGTTGTGGCTCACGGGCCCAGTTGCTCCGCGGCATGTGGGATCTTCCCAGACCAGGGCTCGAACCCGTGTCCCCTGCATTGGCAGGCAGATTCTCAACCACTGCGCCACCAGGGAAGCCCTAAGTGTGCATTCTTATTCTATCCTCCCAAGACTTGAAGCACGTGAAGGTGGAGAATGTAATTCAAGGTGACATCGCCAGTAACCTGCAGAGTGGGGATTCTAGCCCATCCCCAGCTCTTTCCAGAGCCCGTTCTCTTTTCCATGGCCCTTCCAGCTTTCCATCACACTCATTTGCCCTGGGAACTTTGCACTAAGACAAACGAACAAACCACAAAAGAAAATCCCAAACACTTAAAAGAGAGCATTCCTCCTGTAGCTCGCTGCTGTTTTATTTCCGTGATAGTGACAAGCTTATGAGATTTAGACATACGGCAAGCAAGTAACAATCCATGACCACAAATCAAATGCATGGTGGAGTCCGGGCTTGAGAATCTGATTTCTTCCTGGTGGGGAAGTCCCAAGGCCACAGCATATTTTAATCGATGTGCAGAATGATCAGGGATGTAGTTTTGAAACAGTCTTGGGTTGGGGGGTGGGGGCAGCCTTTTGTATTGTTTCAGCGCTCCAGTATCCATCTCTCAGAATGGCAGGGAATAGACGCACAGCCCTTGCTCTGGAGTGACCTTGAGAATGGCCTTATAGGAAGCTCTGGCATCCTGGAACCTTGCTTAAAGTCTGCTGAAATTGTAAACAAGCAGAATGACAGCTGCCAGACAGCTAGGAAGCTCCAGCTCCAACCCAATGGGCCAGCAGTGAGAGATGTGGAGAGTGGACTTTTCTTTTGTAACTTCGCAAGGCCGAGAGAATAGCATGCAACGTTTGGCCTTGCAAATGTTTTCTACACAATACAGACATCATACCGAGAAAAGTCTGTGGACACACATCTATCTTTTGGAGTCACCGTGGAACCCATGGGCACACACTCCATCAGTCACATCATTTTCCGTTTCTGGAGCAAGGGTTGTTACGTCAGTCCTGTGCTTGCTGCTCGTGACACAGCATCCAGCGTGAGGACAGGGGACGAGTACACTCTCTCCTCAGTGCTTTGAGCACCTTTATTTACAAAAAAAGATAAAATTATTCCTAAAGCACAAGAGGTCTCCTTACCTAGAGACAACGAGAACAACAAATTATCAGAGGGGTTCGTTTCACTTTTTTAAGTGATCAAGAGAGTTTTATGATGTTTCTTGATTTCCCTTGCAAAGATTTTCTTCTCAAAAAATGACAGTAAGAGTAAAAATGATAATAACCAAAAAGACAAGCTAAACTCAGCGAAGGAACAAAACTAGCATCTTGGTCAGACATTAAAAATGAAAAATAATCATGAAACGTTCTCAAATCTTTCAAAGATTGTAGACTGCATAAAAGCTTGAAGAACTCTTGGGAGAAACTCCTCCAAACAGGTTTAAGAGCTCTGCTGAGTTGAGTGACAGGAGGGCACACACACATATATATGTTTTTTCGTTGGGAGGAGAAAAACATACCACTATTCTGGGTTCCAACAGAAACCCTTTTCCTTTGCTGGCAGCTTCCGTTTTCCCTGGGCCTCCCAAGACCTTCTTTTCCCTGAGGCTTCTCTGGGGTGAGCCCTGACCATTCAGAAATACTGGCTTTTGCTTTTATAAAGCCAATAATGAATTACAGGCAGAAGGACAAAATTACATACGTGTAGATTCAGCATATCTCCTTCATGAGGCCCCTGGAGGGGACCAAGAGTTCTATCACCATCAGCTTAGATAATCAGGAGTTCACAACACGCCCCACTACAGTCGTTCCAGACAAGCATTGTCAAATTGCTAGTTTCTTTCTTTAAGTACAGAAACGTTTTCTCTCATTCCTATTGGATGGAAAACTTTCGAAGAGACCACACTGCTATCTGCCCTTCTGCTCTATTCCTTGTGAGCGGAAATTATTTATAGTTCACAGATACCTTCCAGGGTTACCCTAAAAAGCCTTGGCCTGTTGGTCAATCTTTGTTGGTTTGTTTGATTTTTTTTTTTTTTTTTTGCGGTACGCGGGCCTCTCACTGTTGTGGCCTCTCCCGTTGCGGAGCACAGGCTCCGGACGCGCAGGCTCAGCGGCCATGGCTCACGGGCCCAGCCGCTCCGCGGCATGTGGGATCTTCCCGGACCGGGGCACGAACCCGTGTCCCCTGCATCGGCAGGCGGACTCTCAACCACTGCGCCACCAGGGAAGCCCGGTTTGTTTGATTTTTGCCTACTTTACTGCTGTGAATTTTTCCTAAAGGGAGGAACACCTTACCTCTCTTCCCCGTTGGCTGGGAGGAGGATGTATGGGTGTGGAGGTGATATGGTCATTTCAGGGCTAGAGGTGATTTGCCAGCTCATTTGATGATGAGTCATCCGTCACAACGTGAGTCAGGCAAGTCATAACCACTCTTGAAGAAATAACTCAAAAGACTCCTTGTTTTTGAGGGCTAGCACTTCTAAAAATAATTTTGTTTAGGAATTTGAGGGGGAAAAAAAAGCCCCTTTTTGTTTTCCGTCCTGAAACGTATTTGGTCCGTCAGATGGACACAGAAGAAGGAGGTGTCAGGAGTGGAGCACGGGACGACTTTCAGAGCTGAGTGTCAGCGCTCGCTTTTTATCCACCTGGAGTCAGGGCCCCTAGAGGTGGTCTCAGAGGCAGCTGGCCTTAGTTTCTGAACTGAGAATGAGGGGTAGGTGGTGGTGGACCCGCCCTGGGCCCCATGAGTTGAGAAGGCGGCCATCACGCCTCTCCATGTCTTCCTGGTCAACTCCTTTCCCTACACTTCCTCAGAAGCCATGGTTTCCTGACCCTCCCCCCAGTTGTTTGCCAACTCAGGCTTTTCAGCCTTCAGTGGCTCAAACCGGTGTGTTCCCAACAGTTCTCTGAGGTGCTTCTTCCCCAGTGTTATTCTTCCTTCCTTGACAGCGATGGTCATTTAAAGCCATTCTCTGGAAGAGCCTAGGGGCAGGACAGGAATAAAGACGCAGACGTAGAGAATGGACTTGAGGACACGGGGAGGGGGAAGGGTAAGCTGGGATGAAGTGAGAGAGTGGCATGGACATAGATACCCTACCAAATGTAAAATAGATAGCTAGTGGGAAGCAGCTGCACAGCACAGGGAGATCAGCTCGGTGCTTTGTGACCACCTAGAGGGGTGGGATAGGGAGGGTGGGAAGGAGACGCAAGAGGGAGGGGATATGGGGATATATGTATACGTATAGCTGATTCACTTTGTTATACAGCAGAAACTAACACACCATTGCAAAGCAATTATACTCCAATAAAGATGTTAAAAAAAAATAAAGCCATTTTCTAAATTCATACGTGTTCCTAGTAGCCTCTTGTGCTGCCTGACAGGTAACTTCAAAGTGGTCTCTAAAGACCACATGAGTTTGGCTTCAGAATGGAGCAATGGAGGTGTGTGTGGTTTATTCATACAGCAGGCTTCCAGGGACAGGGGAGGGGGACATTTTCGCAAGTATTACAGTCAGTGGAAGATGAGCAATCTGAATTCAAATGACTCGACTGAGAATCACAGAATTTCAGACCGTAAAAAGCCTGTAGAAAACCTTTGTTTTACAGATAAGGGCACAGAGGTCCGGAGAGAGAAATTGATTTGCCTGGTGCCACACGGCCTGTGGGTGGCCAGGGTTAGGGATGTAAGCTGGCTCTTCTCATCCCAAGTTTACTGCTCTCCCTGCTACCTCCCTATCTAACTTCCCTTTGATCCCTGGGGTACTTTTTCCAGTGGAATAATTTCTTAACTGCTGTGGCCTACCAATTTGGGAGGAATGAAAAACATACCAGCATGAACATCAATGGCAGACACGTTTTAAAAAATATAAAACATAATGAAAGGTCCTGAAATATTCTTGATTTTTCACTTCCCATCCCACTGCTATGCAGAGCTTATTAAAGACTTGAAAATTTTGAAAGAACTACTTAACTTTTCACCATGGAAACCGTTTGGCAGTTCCAAAATGTGATTTTTTTTTTTAACTTCAGAGTATTATAAATCAAGGAAAAAGCATTTTACCTGTTCTCAAGTTAGAGGGAATAAAAAGAACGAAAGAAAATGAGTGTTGGGGGTTGGTTATCCTATACTGAGCAGCAGGAAGTTCAGGGTCAGTGTTTCTTCATTGTGAAAGAGCAAGTTTGAACCTTGAGCCCAGATTACTGGATGAACCTTGGCCCCTGATCTTAATAGCTAATTTTCCTAAGTTAACTTTTCCTCCATTTATTCCTCTAGTACTTTTCAATGTACAGATTATGGCAGGGATTTCTCCAGGCATATAGGGACATTCTAACTCCTTAGCATTCAGAGAAAAGCTCAGGTTAAATTTGATCCCTGTGATTGGTCTGGTTCCATTCATTTCCCGTAGCACTCACAATTTTATTAATTCACCTGACTAGTGATGAGTTTATTTCTGATCAGTTTTTCTTTTCCTAACATAAAGCTTACTAAGGATATTAAAACAGTCGTGCTTTGTAGTTAAGGTTGTCAAATAATGCATGGGATATATTTATACTTAAAAATTATTTCTTGGGGCTTCCCTGGTGGCGCAGTGGTTGAGGGTCTGCCTGCCGATGCAGGGGACACGGGTTCGTGCCCCGTTCTGGGAGGATCCCACATGCCGCGGAGTGGCTGGGCCTGTGAGCCATGGCCGCTGAGCCTGCGCGTCCGGAGCCTGTTGCTCTGCAAAGGGAGAGGCCACAATGGTGAGAGGCCTGCGTACCACAAAAAAAAAAAAAAAAAATTATTTCTTGTTGATCTGAAATTCAGACTTAACTGAGCATCCTGTATTTTAATTTGCTAAATCTGGTAATCCTGTTTGAATTATGTAATAGATACCCTCCTGAAATCTTGCATTTGGATAGTTTTTTTTTTTAATAAAATCATACATTTAAATATTTTAGGGAGCTAAATGTCTATCTTTTGGATTTTTATGTATCTGGCTTGCTTTCGGTGTGATATACCCATATGTGTTTTATAAATTCAGTTTTAAAAAATGTTTATTTTGTATATCAACCACCGCTCACCTTCCCTCCCCCGGGCACACGTTACACTCTCTCAAAATTTGCAGACTCTAAGGCACAGTTTAGAAGTATATCATTTTCCACTTGTTTAGGTGTCTACATTTCATGGTTTTTGAGATCTGTTTCAGGAAACAGATTAGCCTGTTGTGAATTTTGTGAGATTTTTTTTTTGAGCTCTGAGCCATTAACCCAAAAGAGTTCCACCAAGGACTTTGGTATCCACAGTAACAACATTTATTAAATGTCTGCTGTATGCCAGGCCATATGTGTGCTTCTTGTATGCATTATTTCATCCAATTTGAATGACCCTATGAGCTAGGTACTATATCTCCATTTTACAAATGAGGAAACAAAAAAGTCCCAGTCGTTTGCCTCTGGTGTCACAACCAGTAAGATAAAGTGTCAGGACTCAAACCCAGGTCTGATTCCAACATGCTTTCAACTCTTACCTAAAACAGAATGTTTCCCACTGGAAACGTTGTTGCGGGTCTTGTGAAATATGGAAAGTGCAGAGACTTGCTGAGAAAAGGGAGGATCTAGGAAGGTTTACTGCAGTCAACTGGCAAAGTCCGGCTCGGTAGCAGCCGACAAAGAGTGGAGATGGTTGTCTCTGCTCTCTTAAGAGATTGGTTTGCAATCCAAAGCCCAGAATTTGAAGCCTTATCAGAAGGAAAATCACAAATTATTTACAAATGCTTTGAAATTAGGGTGTCTGTCGCATTCATGTGTATGAGAATCACCAGGAGAACTTGTATAAAGATTCCTGAGCCCACTCTTAGAGGTTCTGATTAAGTTCTAATATGGTGGCTCTGCATAGAACCCGAAACCTCAACTTGCTGCCTGATGCTTTGCAGCAACCTTCCAGGAACCAGGTGTTCCAAGTGGGTGCCAGTGGGTATGCACTTTGAGAAACGCTGCTTGAGCTTGTGAGTTCCTGGAGGGCAGGAATATGTCTCACCTACCCTTGTATCCTCAAACCTAGAACAGAGCCGGATGCAAATCCGATACACGTTAGGAAGGTACTACAGGGAATGCTGAAAGGGAAGGGTTTCCATTGACATTTTGGGCTGCTGAAAATAACCAATTTTAATTCTAATCATGGTGAAAGAGTTTTATTCCAGCTTTTATAAGTGCAAAGTGTTAACTTTGATCTCCAGGGTCTATATTTCAAGGGGATTGGTGGGGGGGGTGGGGGAATGGTGGTGATGAGCATATATTTATGTACAGCAAAATCCTTATTATGCCTTATCAGTGAAGCCGGAGCGCACGCTTCTTTGTATGTGAATATGCATCTCTGTCTTCCTCCCTTCCACAGCTGACACTGGAGATTAGACTCAGTCTTTAAGCTTGTAAAAAGCCTTTGAGGGAAACCCTTAATGAGGAACTGATCCTCTTAAACTCAAGTCTAATTACTTTTACAGCAACATTTCTATTTTGGACACTTCCCATGAATACAGTCTCTCTGATGCCGTTGATGGCAGGCTAGCCCCTCCATTGCATCAGAAAGAACGCCCAGCACACGGCCTGACAGACAGACCCCAGTGAGAAAGCCAGTGACTCTTTTCTGCTTGAGCAGCTCTCTGGATTTCAAAGGCCACCAGGAGAGAAAATCTTGGCTCCCATGTTTACAAGCCCTTGAAACTGTTTCTATCTTTTCTCTGCTATTCAGCCATTTGCTTCCTCTACTCGTGGCGAGAGACAGGCATCCCGAGGTCATGAGCCTTTTGGCATGGTCTCCTGTGGGGCCAAAGAAAACTGGAGGGGTTACTGTGGTCATTGTAGTCACATGGACGCTTGCTTTTCAGTGTCCAGTATTTGATGGAAGCCATACGGGGGCACCCTGGCGATTGTACTTTTACAAATTGGATTTGGGCTCGCCACTCTCAGCACATCCTTGGCAGATGGTCCCCTCACCACAGTGTCAAAAGACTGGTACAGGAGAAATTAGGTCTGACTTGGTCTCTACTAAGACCCCCCAACCTGGCGGCAGATGGTCCCCTCACCACAGTGTCAAAAGACTGGTACAGGAGAAATTAGGTCTGACTTGGTCTCTACTAAGAACCCCCAACCTGGCAGCACAGTTCAATCTAATTTAATTTTTTCCTGCAGACAGCTCATTTTTGACTAGAGATATAGCAAGGTAAAACGGGAAGAGTACTACGTTAGGAATTAGGAGGCTCTCACTAATTCACCAAGCTCCCCTGAGCTTCGTACTGAAAACACCTCCATGACCTACAAAACCTTCTATGAATGTAAGGTGTTCAACTCATGGCGTCCACCCACCAAATAAGTGTGAATGAAAGAATGTAAGGCTGAGGTCACGGGTGGGTAGATGTGGCAGGAATGAATTCCTATATCCTGAGAAGAGTGTGCCCCCTGCACTCCCTCCAGGCCCCTGGGGTAGACGAGGAGTGTTGCCCTTGACCACCCTTTGTATTGGGCTCTGGAGAAAATGTGGCCAGAACCCTTTGGCTAATCAGCTGAGCGTGGGGGAGGAGCACAGGCCTGAGCAAAGATGGGGCCCCAATAAAACAGACACCAGATCTGCCACGTGTGGGTGTGTGACTGTGGGCAAGTCAGTGAATCTCTCTGAAATCCCATTTCCTCATCTGCATGGCACCTGGTGCTAGGAAGCACCTTTTACGTTGTAGGTGCCCGTCACATCAGAGTTGTTACAAATTACCAGCTGTGGTTCTTTGGGTTTGGGCTTCGGCTTTTGGGGTTCTAGCTGCCACAGTCTTTGTCCGGTAAGTCCATCATTTGTTTAGTTACATTAAGTCAAGCTCTTTTTAATGCCCTTCCCTTAGCTCTTCCACGCTGTGAACGTGGTCTATTTGGAAACTAAGATCTTTCTCCCATTATTAGCCTCAGGATGGTTCTCATCAGTGTTGGTGAGCAGTTACTAAGGTGGTTGAAGAGAAGTGGGAGAAAGGCCAATAAGAGCATTAAAACCTTAAAAGTTAAGGAACTAGTAACTCTGGTGCCAGACTGCCCAAGTGTTGGTACCGTCAGTTACTTGCTAGGTGACCCTTTAAGATGTACTCATTCATGGGACTTCCCTGGCGGTCCAGTGGTTAAGACTTTGCCTTCCAATGCAGGGGGTGCGGGTTCGATCCCTGGTCGGGGAGCTAAGATGCCACATGCCTCGCGGCCAAAAAACCAAAACAGAAAACAGAAGCAATATTGTAACAAATTCAATGAAGAGTTTAAAAATGGTCCACATTAAAAAAAAAAAAAAACACCTTTAAAAAAATGTACTCATTCATAAAATGGACATAATAATGTTTGCAGAGTATAGGAGATACTCATAGAGTGATTATAAGAATTAAATGAAAACATCTGTACAAAGTGCGTGTTAGCATACTGCTTGGAAAATGGCTGTCCTTTGATAAATGTGAGCCTCTATGAGAAACGTGTAAAAAAAGCTGGAGATAAAAGCTTAAAAGTAGCTCAGACTATCTTCAAGTATGGGGCTGGCCAAAAAGTTCATTTGGGTTTTTCCGTAACATGTTATAAAAACCTGAACGAACTTTTTGGCCAACCCGATATATTATACAGCATGTAGAGTGCGATAGAAAATGAGACAAAGTTGTAGCAAGAAATATTTAGATCATCATTAAGAATAACATGACTCTAAGGGTGATTAAACATTTGGATAGAATTTTATCCTCCTTCCGATTTCTTAAGACTTCTCTCCTTCTGGTTCTTACCTCTCCTGGAGCTTGCATATTAATAGAATAGCAACCAAAACAAAGGATTTAAAAATATAGTTAGAGACATTTGCTCCAAATACCACTCATAGCAAATAAAATTATAGTCAATAGTACTGTAATCCCAGAATTTAAAAGTGCTCCTACAGCTCAGACTAGCTTCTAAAGATTTCACAGGGAATGGCTGGATTTAGGATCAGGATTTAGCATCCTTTAGCATCAGCCGTTGACATCAAAGACAAAGCACGCCTGCTCTGTATGTACAGAGATATAAGTCAAGAAGAACAATCCAACTGGGGAGGGGATATCAAGTAGGCAGGGAAGACGGGAGCACTGGTTATTTGTAATAACCAGTAATTTGCAGAGTGTACTGGGCTCATTATATTTGCTGTTCGTTTATTCTTCATAATAACTTTATTATCCACAGGAAACTGAACTTCAGAGACTAAGTTAAATAACTTACCCCACTTCCAGAGTTCAGTAGCGGTAGAGGCAGTGTTCACCTTCAGGTCCCTCTGATGCCACGGGTTTTTCCTGACGCCGTGTGGCCATGCACATACGGTGTATGTATACATTGCTACATGAGGTGCAAGATTATACATGGTACCCAAACGAGGGATGGAGGAACTCTGTGAGCCATCCGAGAGGGGCTTCGTGGAGGAGCTGGGGGCTGAGTAGGGTTCTGATACTGGGACGCCCATCAGGCTCTTTGGGGGCAAGAGAAACCTACTTGGGCCTCCTTAATTCATTAATTGGAAAGATACTAGTGGCTCGTGAAACTGAAGAAAAAGCTGAGGAGACAGAGGGCTAAGGCAGAGATTCTTAGTGGGAAATGAGGGAGTTAGGGAGTAGAAGGTGACCACCCTCCCTGTCAGCCATATTATCAGTTCCATAGTTTTAGTTCTCAAATGTCCTGATTAAAAAGTCCTGATAACAGAA
The DNA here is from genome assembly GCF_059928025.1 of Delphinapterus leucas. Lineage (NCBI taxonomy): Eukaryota > Metazoa > Chordata > Mammalia > Artiodactyla > Monodontidae > Delphinapterus > Delphinapterus leucas. The sequence goes on from NC_143146.1 coordinate 64,228,539, forward strand.
TCATTCCAGCGTTTCTCTCATGTTGTCTTAGGCCAGCCTTATAACTCTTTTTCCAGTCAAACCTGAGGCCTCCTGAGTTACCTACTGGCTAATTTTAAACATGGACTGCAAGTTTCTCCTGACTGGAGTATAAGGTGAAGCAGCAGGCGGTGAGGTTGGGGGCAAAGGTGGGGATGGGGGGTGGTAAGTGAGAGGAAGAAGAGGCCCTTAGGGGTTCAGGTTTGAGGCAAGAAGAAATGTGGGGCTACGGACAACTGAGTTCATTGGATTTGGGGTGAAGAGGTCATCCTCAGTCTTGATAAGGAGCATTTTCTGTGGAGGGATGTGGGTGCTGGGGATGTATCCTTCAAGCTCTGGCCTCTCTCCTGCTTCCTGCTGGTTTAGGAGAATTGTAGCACATCCATCTGGTCCACCAGGCTCATGGGGCTGTGAGGACACAGCTTCAGCTGGGCGAGTGGGTGACCAGACTGGTTACTGACAGCACCTTTGATGTATCTGTTCCACTCAGTGCTGAATGAGAATAAGCCAGGTGCAAGTAGGAGGCGCTTCCCCAGTCTAAGGATGATTGGGGTGGTGCTGGGAGTGGGATGGGGGAGTAGATAACATACCTTGCGTTTGGGCAATAGCAAGAGCAGCTGGGTTGGGCTCTCAGGACCCCGTGTGCGGTTGTGCTGCCGCCTTCTAGGCTAGAGCAGCAGGGAGAGGTGCTAGCGAGGCTGTGTTGGGGGGAAGGATGCTTCTAGGTGAGGAGACCTGGTGACCCCCTTTCATGATGGGTGGGCATGCATGTGAGGGCAGCTGGCAGTGTGCCTCTAGAGGCTACAGTCTTTGTTCTGCTGCCATATTGCTGGAACTGCCACCGTGGTTTATGTTTGGAGGAAATTCATGTGTTAACATCTCAACCAGTGGTTCTCAAACTTGAGCCTGCAGCAGAATCACCTGGAGGGCCTGTTAAAACACAGATTCCTGGGCCCCATCCCCAGGCTTTCTGATTTAGTGGGTCTAGGGTCGGGCCTGAGAATCTGTATTTCTAACTAGGTCCCAGATGATGTTGACGCTGCTGACCCATTGACCACATTTTGAGGATGACTGTTCTAGACCTGGATTTCTCAGGTGCCTAGGGAGCATTCTGGGGTGTTCTTGGGTCAAGGAGACATTGAACCTGATGAGAAAGCCAGAAGACAAATCCTATTAAAGGTCCCAAAGTAAATTCACTGAGGGATGCCGGGGAAATGGGGGACAGGGTAAGATTTTAGGCTTGCAACTTGCCTGGGGCAGAATATATAACATGTGTTAGTCTCATTAGAGCTGCCTGCCCTCTTGTACGGTGTGACAAGGTGATTTCTTTGCTGTCTGTCATGTAGCGAGATTGCCCCTGGTTTCTGGGAGAGACCTTGCACTAAGAAAAGAAGCCATGATGGCAAAGCAATCTGTGCCTTTCATACCCACCCCACCTACTACTTTGAGACAATGCAAGTATTTTTAGAAAAGGAGGGGATATTTGTAGAGCATCTGCTAGGTGCTGGGCATCGTGGTAGGTACTTTACACACAGCACCGCCTGCGTTTGAAAAACATCTGCAAGGTCTGTATTACTTTTCACTCTATAAACGAGGAGACTGAGGCTCATAGCCTTAAAACGTACCCAAATCACAAAGTTAGTAATGGGCAGAGCAGGACTTGAAAATATGTATCATTCTTATTCCAACTCTGTGTTCTTTTGATTTATCATTGGAAATGCAAAGATCTTTATAAAAAATGTGCAGTTTTTAAAATGAAATGTTACTTCTTAATTTAAAAACAAGATTATATATTCAGGATGAAAAAGATACAGACATGAAGGAGTGGGGATTATAGATAAAGGGATAAAGAACATAAAACATGTGAAATCAGGAGCCCTGGAGATATTGACATTGATCCAAGAGGTTATTTTAAAGCTTCTTCCCTCCTCTGCCCACTTCGTGGCTCTCCTTGGGTAAGTAAGAGTTCAGAAAAGCTGAAATAAGATGCAGACGGCAGATCTGGTGCATCTTGTATGCGGAGTGTTTAGAGCAGTGCCTGGCCCGCAGGCAACGCTCAGAAAATGTTAGCTGTTCTCCTCTTCTACACCTGCACCATTATCACCTGCCTGCAGGTGTGCAGGTGTGCCCGCCTGCAGGGAGAGTGAGGGTGGGAGTTAGGTGGGCACCAGCAGCAGTGGGTGGAATCCAAGAAGAAGATAACACTGCAAAGAACAGATTGCTTTCGTTATGCCAGCCTCCTGAAAATTCTGGGTTCTGATTTAGAAGGCAAATATGATTTTGCTGAAGAAGGGAACTGGAGGAATTAGGGTCGGGGGAGAAGGTAAGGAGAGGATATCTGAGAGAAGAAAGTGAATCAGTCAGTGAGAATCACTGTCAGGAAGGTAATTTGAAATTTGGGTTCATCTTGCTGAGATATAAACTACCTGATTAGAAAACTCACCCTCTATTCATCAGAAATCCTGGTGGTGTGTGCGCGTTGGGTACTTAGGTCGTTCTTGGGAAGGCAGGCTTGGCAGGAAACCTAGATGAAGACGAAGCTGCTAGGTGAATAAGAAGCTAGGTGATTGCACCTGGCCATAAACTGGGGAGATGAACACACCTGTGGGCTTTTCAAAGAATGAGTTCAGAAGGTAAAGGAGACCGCAGGACCTTTGTGCAAAGAAAGGGAGCCAGGAGGGGCCCCTGGGAGATAAAGGCAGAGAAGAGGTGGCAGGCTGGGTAAATGGAAAGAGTTGGGACAGAAACAGATGTGGCTGCCCATGTGGGGACACCCAGGAGAGGAGCAGAGCGGGCGGCAGGAGGGGGCCCTTTCAGCAGCCCCGGCCAGGCTGTTTCAAATTGATTTCCACATGGCATAAGGGAGAAATGCCGGGTGGCAGGCTGGACTCCTCTCTGTAGGAGGCTGGAGGATGCCGAGGACAGAGAACTGCCAACTGGGAAGCAGCCGGGGAGGTAAACAACTGGCCAGATGTTTCAGGGACAACCCGTGTGGCCGCCGGAACATATGCCAGTTATCAAGGCCGATGAATAAGCAGGAGCTAGCGGGGCATCACGCTGCTGTTTATGAACTCGTGGGCCCTCTGCGCCACGCGTGCCAACGTGTGGGACATGAGATACGCCAGAGATGCACCCGAAAGTGATTCTCGTTTCCGTAGAGCTAATTAGGAGCCTGTAACAAAACAGGAGCCTGGCAGAGAGGTGAGAGAGGGAGTTTGCAGGAACCAGTCAGAGCCCGAAGCTCGCTGTTCCGTGCTGTGCTGGATGCATTGTGGCTCAGGGGGGTAGCCATTTGAGAACGGCCTGTTCCTGTCGGCTCTGAAAGCAGAAGGCATTAACAGCCTGGTGATGTGGCCTCGGCTTAACTCTTTTGTAAGACTGGCCTTTGCAGCCTGTTTAAGCATTCTGTGACCGTGGGGCGTGGAGTTCCTGGCACGGTCCGCAGAGGTCCTCCTTGCTAACAGCCTCTCCTTGTCTACGACTCCAAGGGAGTTCTCCACGGCAGCTTTTCAGCCTTCAGATCTGCCTGTCTCCGAGGGTAATTGCTGGGAAAGAACCTAGCTGCAGCCAGGAGCCTGGTGCCGACGGCAGGCTGGGGATTAAGTGCCTTCTGTCCAGCAGTGGCAGGTTCGAGGCCCCCTTTGGCCATCCCTATGGCTCTACCCGACCTCCACTGAGTAAACTCTTTTAATGTGAATAAACACGGGAGGGAAGTGAAAAAGAGCTAGCAAGTTAACAAACAGAAATTTAGCTAACGAAACTCAAGACTAGCAGACGCTCGGGGGGTGCGAGACGCCCCAGATCACTCGCCCTTACAGCTGTCACTGAGCGTGTTTCTAGAACAGGCGTTAGTAACGGGAGAAGAGGGAATGAGAGAGGGAGAAGGAAAAGCCAGCAGAGTGGAGGGCTGCCAAAGTGGAAAGGGAGAGTCAGGATGCAGGAGGCGAGGAGGAGAGGGCTCCTGACCCCAGCAAGCTCAGGGACCGCCCGGTGACAAAGCAGGCCAGCGCCCCAGGGCCGGGCTCGGTGGGGCAGTGAGACCTGGAGGCCGAGCAGAGGCCGGCTGCGGGTTAGGGCACAGGGATGCTGTGTGGATGTGGATTATTAGCGGGAACCCGGAGCATTTGCTGGGGAGTTGGGGGAGAGCTGCCCTTTCCTTGGGAATGGGGAAAGAGGCGGGGGACAGAGGACTTGGCAGAGCTGCTGGGACATTTAAGAGGACTGCAGAGACCTTGCTGAAGTAAAACTCTGAGGTTGCCGTCTAAACTTTCTTACAGAATGATTAGAAAATGTAGCTTGGGAGGCCTTTGCCTTGAGAGAAACTGCCTTGGCAATTTCTCTCTCTCTCTCTTTTTCTTTTTCCCCCTCATTTTGTTTTCTCAGCTGAGAAATTGCTTTGCCAGCCAGTCTGGTACAGTCCGGATCCTTCAGTTCCATATAACGTTCCCTTATGAGTAACTGCGAACATCTAGTGAACACGCTGCATGACTGGGAATCAGAGGTGTCCTGCTGCCCTTCCTCCCTGAGGCGCTCAGCAACTACCCCTCTTGTCTGTATTGGGTGCATCTCCTGAATCTTTGAGTAGCATGGAGACTGGGGGCCATTTGCAATGGCTTTGGGTCAGTGTTTATCAGTTTTAGCCAAAGGTTCTGGGTCAGCCATCCTGGTGGGTTGGAGGAGAAGCAAAGGATGGGGGTCTTGTAGACTCATTCGATGAATTCATTTTATGCTCCTTTTATCTTCCTCCCAACGACATGCTTGTTCCACAGATACACCCTGAGCATCAGTTCTGTGCTGTCGGAGCTACAGAGGTGAAAGCAGCCTTGGAAGCTTCGTTCTTCTTTCCCTCTGCAGTAGGGTTTCCAGGAAGCATTCAGGGAGCTTAACATGTAGTACTGGACAATAAGGCATTTTCCTGAATAATCATAGCGTAAAATAGAATGTGATGAACGCACTAAGAGGTGTCTAGATTTAAATACTTCAGGGGTTCAAAGGAGGAGAGATTTACTACGCATGTTGGAATTGTACGCAAGTACAGGTTGTACCGGGAGAAGATAAACAGCCTATTCACATCATAGTAATATAATAAATAAAATATTATTGACGTGGCTGGGAAGACACCTGATACCATTCGGGCGTTGAGAAAGAGTCTGATGTATGAATAACCATGGGTTCATAGAACCACAGAGTCTAGAATGTGAGCACACTGCAAGTGAGCTTGGAAGACATCCAGTTCAACCTCCTCATTCTGCAAATTTACAGATAGAGGTCCAGATAGGTTCAGTCAATTGCCCGGGATGGTTTGTGGCCGAGGCAGGGGCCGCTTACTCACTGCTTGCGCTGGAGTGGTGACATCAGCCACCCTCCTGCCTCTGCTGAGCAGCTGGCGGATTTATATTCCTATCCCAACTTTCTTACCAGAACACCAGCATAACAGTTTTTGTCTCCTTAGAGCATGAAGCGTGGGTGACAGTTCTTTACAAAGAACTCACATGGCCTGGGAACAGCACAGAACAAGGAAAACAAAGGTGGTGGGCTGGAGTATGTATTGATTTTATAATTATATAAAACAAAATGTTGAGCAGTTTGAAGGAAAGAGCTGACTGCCTTGGCCCCCTCTCCCAACGTCTGGTCTCTCCTCTGCAGTATGCCCAGCTCGTACCCCACCTTCTCGGGGATCCGCTCCCCAACCCAGCAGCCGTGTGTCCACCACAGCACGTGACCCAAGAAGGGAAAGTCAGCCAATCGGATCTGTTCTGTCTCTGTCAGTCCCTCTGTCTCTGTTGGCCAGTCTGTCCATTACTCCCTCTCTAGCTGCTGGTCAGGCTCTCCTTCCATCTGTCTTCCTGCCTATCCTTCTCTCTCGCCCTTAAGGACCGCACAGTTTCTCTCCCATCACATTTTTCCTTCTCTCCTAGCTTTATTTCCAGTGTTAACTCTCTCCTAACTGAAGTCAGCCATGGCCCCAACGCTGCATCCTGACTTCCTTTCAATCTGTCTCCAAGCTTCTGGCTCAGTCTTTCCGAAGACCCCTACTCCCATTACCCAGCCCCTACCCCGCCACTGCATCCAATCCTTCTCTTCTCCCCGCTGCTGGACAGTGGGTTGTTGCCTTGGTCAAGTGTCTCCTCTGGATCAATTGTCGGTGGCCATTCTCAGTTGTCCTTGAAATCTGAGTTAGGAGGGCTGAGCATGGGTTGGCGTCTCCGGCATCCACTCAGTCATTGAGTCGGAACCCTGTCTAGTAAATTGTTCCCTCTCCCCTGATACCAGCCGTGAGTGGTGGCCCCCTGAGCCCATCGGCTGTGGAGTTCCTGTGGCATTTCTGCAACCGTGCCTTGGGCCGTGGAGGGGCCTCTGCCACCCCCTTTCCGGCACTAGAATGGAAGCTACAGCAGGAGAGGAGCCCTAGCGGGGGCATTTGCATCACACTTAGCACACTGTCTTGCCCGGGGACACTACTCAGAACAGGAGAGAGGTTCTGAAGTGGCTGCCACTGGGCTCATCTGACACACTTGCAAGGGCTCCTTAGGGAGGAAAAACCTACTCGGGGGAAGAGGGCGTGGATACGTGAAAAAGACATCTTCATGAAATTATATAGTAGCAAAGTGACACCACTAGCATCGCCATCATTTATAGAGCCTTTGCGCCAGGCACGTTCTAAAAGCACTTTGTGTACTTTCCCTCATTTATTCCTAACAGCCTCCAGGCGACTATAGGTACTATTATCTCCTTTTTACAGATAAGGAAACTGAGCCTCTGGGAGATTTAGAAACTCACCCAAGGTCACAGAGCTAGGAAGTGAAAGCTTTCCAGCCCAAGCCTCTCTAATGCCAAATCTAGTGTAAATTGTGGCACACATTGGGAGAATGATGGGCTAATCTTCCAAACGTCTTATTTAGTCAACATATGAGAGCTCAGGGTTTCTCTTGCAGCCATTTTGTTTCTAAATACATATGACCCCCATCCCTCCCCTTGGTCCGCTCGATGGTGTTACCACACAGCTGGTAGTACTCGTGTTTTTTTCCTTCTTCCAGATTTGCCTTCCAAAACAAATTTATTAATTGCCCTGCTTCTAGAGCTTATGTCATACTCTTTGATTCCTGGCATCTAAATTGTCATTAAAACGTCTCTTGGAACTGTTCCCTGTGACATTACAGACCGGGTTCCTGCAGCATAATTCCACTGGCTGATTTTTTTTTTCCCTTGTGTTGCGTTCAGATGATGAATGGTCCCCCGATGCTCCTCCAATCTGCCTTCCTGCCCTCAGAGACCGATAGCACGGGTCCTCTTTTCCTTTCTAATGGCCCTGCTCGCCTTCTGGCATTGTCGGGGCTCAAAAGTACTTGCACGCGATGTGCCTTTGGGCATTCCAGTTTGCCTCCACCTCATTGTTCTTGCTTCTTCTTCTTATTACTATTATTATTATTTTCGGCCATGCAGTATGCGGGCTCTTAGTTCCCCAACCAGGGACTGAACCCGTGCCCCCTGCAATGGAAGTGCAGAGTCTTAACCACTGGACCGCCAGGGGAGGTCCCTCACTGCTCTTTCTTTGTTTCCTTTTTCTCCACTCCGGCGCCTCCAGTCTTCACTCTGGCTTTTTTGTGCTCCCTCCAAGCTCCACCCGTGCAGAACTGTCCCCATCCTTCAGCATATCCTTGGGACTGGCGACACAGCACCCAGTCTCTCTTCCTTTCTTTTGAGGCTTCCTCTAAAGTTTCCATTACTTGACCCCTCTCCTCTCCTCTTGTTATGGCGAGGTCCTTCCTCACGTCTGTTCCTCAGTCCCAGGAGAAAGCAGCTGTCCTGCCTGTCATGCTTTCCTTCAACATGCATTTGTGTAGCCTCTTCTATATGCCAAGCCGTGTGGTTACAGAGATGGGTAACATAGTCTTAGGAATTTTAAAAATTTAAATAAACTTTTTTTTAGAGCAATTTTAGGCTCACAGCAAAATTGAGCGCAACGTACAGAAATTTCCAATAAGCCCCCCGTCCCCACACGTGCACAGCCTCTCCACTGTCAGCATCCCGCATCAGAGTGGTACCTTTGTTACAGCCGCTGAGCCTGCAGTGGACACATCATGGTCACCCAAAGTCCATGGTTTCCATTCGGGTTCACTCTTGGTGGTGTGCGTTCTACGGGTTTGGACAAACGTATAATGACATGTATCCACCATCGGACTGTCATACAGAATAATTTCACTGCCTTAAAAACCCTCTGTCTCTCAGGAATTTTTAAAGCCTAGTAAAAGAGGCTGGAACATAAATAATCACCATACAATTGAAACCATGTTGAAGTAGAGTTAAGAACAAAAGAACGCAAAAAAGAGATACTCCTTAGTGGGAAGGCATGGAAGTTTGGGGGTTCAGGTAAAATATTTGAATTCTGTATATTTGCAAAGGATAAGGGTGTCGGGACCAGCCTGAGCAGGGCCACACAGGCATGAGTACCCAGGCATGTTTGAGGGAACGCAGAATGTGTGTCAGTGGTGATCAGGGGCGAGGCTTCTGCAATCTCATGGGTGGGAATTGGAATCTGACCTCTGCGTCCTACTTGCTGTGTGATCTCAGCCCATGACTGAATCTCTGTAAGCCTCAGTCTCCTCATAGGGAAAACGGGGATGGTGACAACACTTGCTTGCAGAGACGCTCTGAGGGTTAAAGGGATGCACTCCTCTCTGCTTGGCCTCTGGTGAGGATTGTACCTTATTTCCTGTGCCCAGCCGGCCCTGTCCCAGTTCCTGTGGCTGCAAGAAACTGTCTCCACCTCTTCTATGAGGGCCTCCATGCCTTTTGATAGCCAGGGCTAGTTTTCTGATCTTCCCAGCTGGATTGTCACCAGGTTTACAAAGAAAACCCTCTCCCTTCCTCAGTTCTTCATCTTTTTTTTTTTTAATTTTTTATTGAAGTATAGCTGTATTACAGTGTCATGTTAATTACTGCCATACAGCAAAGTGACTCAGTTATACATATATATGCATTCTTTTCCGTGATGGTTTATCCCAGGATATTGAATATGGTTCCTCTCCTTCTGTCTTCTGAAAGAGAATCCTGAGGGTTACTTGAGGTCCACAGGCCCTTGGTCACAGAGAGCTGTTGGTAAATCCTGCGTTGGGAGTCCCTGCTCCGATTTCCAGTTTATTCTTAAATCCCCTGAACCAGCCAGGCCTTCCTCATTCTTAAATACAAAGCTTTGAGTGCTTGAGTAAGAAGGACCTCTCCTTTTGACCTTTTGGCTTTTTGTGGCTGAGATACTTGAGAGCAAATTTGTCCATTTGGCTGGTACCCCCTCTCCCCCCTCCCTGCAAGCGCCTTTCAGCAGGAGTGAAACCCCATGTTAAGTGGGCATCACGGAGCCCAGAAAAGACTAGCTGCATTGGCCCCAGGTCCCAAACAGAGCTTGTAAATGAAGTGCTGGAGCAACTGGGAAGGCCACAGCCTCAGAGAGCCCTTGACACTGAGCCTGGGGCTGACATAGGCCCTTGTTGGGGCCAGTCACCGTGGCCAGCCTTTAAGCTTTCTGGATGTTCAAGGCTTCGGAGCAATGACACATCGAGTTTCCCAATGCCACTGGGGCAACAAAGGCATAGGCCCAGCTGTTTGTGCAGCTTTCCAGAGGGATCTGGGACAGCAGGGGGCCTGGAAGGCTGTGGAATCGTCTCCTCTCTGTTAACTTTGACAGCAGCTGGACCCTCCCAGGAGCCGTGGGACCCTCCCATACTTCACTCCCTGCAGCCACTGCTTTCTCGCTCTTAGGCTGACATTAACTAAAAGCAACCTGGTGCTTTATGTACATTATCTCAAATCATGACCAGCTGGGGAGCTGGCCCCATCCCCATTTTACATACAAAGGCTAAATGATTGACACAGGGCAACTGCACAGCTGGGGTTCACCCCCAGGGTGGCACGAGTCCCACCCTGGTGATCCTTCACCCAGGGTCCCACGTTGTGTTGCCTGCCCTGGAATGAGTCAGATCATTATCCGGGGTGACAGGGAGGTTGCTTAGTAACCGAAACCAATCGAAAAGCATGAACTGTGGCTTGACAGATTACTCAGGATAAATTGGTCTCAGTGGTCACGTGTAGCTCTGGACATTCCCAGAACTCAGGGAATTACTTGGAAAGGAGGCGGTAAGAGGGAGTTAGAGCCAAAAGAGAGATAAAGTGCTGGAACTATATGTTGACAAGAGTTTGTCTGCTTAAATATGTAGGTTTTAAGTTACACTTGCCTCGTGATTTCTACTTCTTCTGTGGCTGTGGCCTGAGGTTTCAGCCCCAGCAGTCCAGCTTCCCCAGCTGTTCACATGCCAGGAGGGGCAGTGCTCAGGGTGGGAGGACGCTCCCCAGGGGCCAGGGCACCTGGGATTAGAACGAGTTTACTTTCCATGGTCTAGCAAGTGGGATTTATATTCACCATTATTATTATTATAGGTTAAGTGGTTTTGATTTGTATTTTTTGTTGTTGTCTTGTTTTTACAATGTGACCTTTATTAAACACTTGGACAGTCTTAAATACATTCAAGGCATTTAAAGTATTAAATTTTCCATGCTTAGTACGGTTCCTAGAACACAAATTAACTAAGGTTCAGATATTTCTTCAGAACAAAAATGTTGCAGATTTCTCCCACCAGATCTGGTTTTGTCCCACTAAATCTCTACAGCATGGAGGATGAATCTAGAAAGCCCAGTGTTGACTTCCAACAAAACATAAGCCAAATACTCGACCTCTTAACCCACAAAAGAATGTAATTTACTGCATAAATTTCCAGTACTCCTCTTGGGCCCTGGGTAGACCATTATTGGCTCACAGCCCTTTTAGCCACCAGGTAAGGCATCCCCTATACTTCTTAAGCCTTGGAAATCTAGCACCATGATTTGACTTGTATTTTGACGGGTGACTTAAGTTGCGATTCCAGGAGCTCACCAGTGGTGCATCTCCCTCAGGTCTTAAAGTACGCACTCCACGCCGTCCACACTTGGCGTGTGATGAAGCAGTGGACGCTGATGAGATCTGCCGTCTTCAAACCTGAAGTGCAGCAATCACTGAGAGCACAAACCAACCCCAAACCAGCAATGAGCAGAGTCTAAAGTACTTACCAAGCCTTGAGATGGATCTGGTAGAGAAATTTTATTTTGAAAACCACCCAGGTAATAATTCTGGCGCCTACAGCCAGGTTTGCGAAATCTTGAATGAACTGTCTTGGACAAACAAAGAAATTCTAGTTTTTGATTTGCCAACTTTTGAAAGTTCCCCAGTTTTGAAACAAAAAGGTTGTATTAACCAATTTCCTAGGGTCAAGGTGGTAGCAAAGCAGCATCGCGTTCTGGTTGGAACCTTGGGGAGAACAAGTGAGGTGTTTGCATAATCCCGGTATCGTGTGGACTGGAAGTAGGAGCTCTCAGTGATGACAGTAAATAGCCACTGGGAACATGGGTGAATTACCTCACTTTTTGGTACTCCACTCTCCCCGTCTACAAAATGAAGGACTTGTTCTGTGTGATTTCTGAGTTCCCTGATGGGTCTAAAATTCTGTGATGGGAATCTCAGCTCTCTGGAATATCCTTTCATGCCGAATGATTTAAATCATATTATCAAATATTTATTGAACCCTTGCTATGTGTCCAGGAAGTGATATTCTTTGAAAAATTGGTTCTGGGATTTTAAAAAAAGTCGTGGGGGGCGGGTGGTGAGCGGGAGGGGACAGATGCTAGTGAAGAGAGAAGGACGGAGCTCAGTGACTAAGAATTTCTGAGCCCTAATAGTGCCCCTGCTTTCTTGTTTTGAGCCATTTTGTGTGTGGTTAAAGTGCAGGCTACAGTGAGACAATTGACCGAGAGCAGCAAACAAATATAACCTGCTAGATGGGAACTGAGCTACTCAGCCCTTTGGATGACAAATATTGCTCGGCGATAAAAAGCACTAACGCATCAGGGGCTAATCTGGTGCTAAAATGCTGCTTCAGGAAAAATGTATTCCCAGAAAGGAAATGCTGGTGATTTGACTGATGGGAACAGCTGGAGGCCCCCGTATTCGTCCAGATAGGAAGCAGGAAAAAATAAAAAAGAAGTCGTATGGAAGAAACTGGTGAGCTATGTCTCTCGAATGTTCTTGTTGCCCAAGGTGTGGGAAGGTATTGATTATATGACCTCTCGGTGGCCTGCAGGGCTCCCAGTCTGGGTGCTAATGCTGCTGAAGGCCTTAGTCCACCCAGGGGCCCCCAGTGTCATGCTTTCTGTCTAGGAGGTAGTGGTCCAGGGTCAGGGCTTTCAAACAGCTGTTAGAGTTTCGCAGAAGTGCTGAAGGTAGAGGGGCTGGGAGGGTGAAAGGAGGAGTGTGGTATCACCGGCAGCATCTCCTTAAATCAGAACAGTTCTGCTCCTACAGTATCCTGCAGTATATATTGGAGCCCTACCTGGGACGTTGGGACAAGTAGCCTGTTGGCAGCCTCACAAGCTACTTTGGTGGCATTAGTCACCCATCTGGCAAAGCCAAGCTGGGCAGAGACTGAGTGCTCAGTCCGCCTCGTTTGGCTGGGGCAAGTGACTAACAGTGTTTGGGTTGAGTCTGTGGGGTAATGTGACCAGATTTCCTGGAACAGAGAACTGGGCAGATGGTACATTTGTTACTGCGCACCTTCTCCCGCGTCCCGCCACTGTCCTGACCTCTGGGGGTGGTGTGGTGTGAGGAGTGAGGGTGGGGTCCACGTAGGGCAAATATTTAATCTTCACAACAGCCCTCTGGGCTAGCTCCTATTATTTCAACTTTTAGAGGAGGGAATTGAGAGTCCCCAAGTTCTAGGATCTTGTCTGAGGCCATGGAGCAAAGGAAAGTGCTGGGGAGACATCAAGGGGTATGGTCATCAGTCGTCTCTTGGATCTGACTCCAAACACGCCCCAAAGTAGCCTAGTGCTGGAAGCAACCAGAACCTTCTCTGGGTACCATGAAAACCAGGAGTCCGGAAGGCCGAGCTGGCTCAGGAAGACTGTGACGTAATCCATAATTCTTTACTCGCTTCAGCTCACAAGCCCTAAGGCTCATCAGCCCTGAGACTGATCTGGGGATCGGTCTAAGAAGGGAGGTCGAGAAAGGACTCTTCTGAATCTCAGGTCGGCCACAACTTCCTGCAAGAGCTGAGAAAAACCCCTCTAACAAATGAACCAGGGTCAGAAATACTGAGCCGTACCATAGGCAATACGAAGTAATAAATAGTTGGATTTTCCCCAAATTTATAAAAGTTGATGCAAAGAACTCATTATTTTTCCTTAATACATGTTGATTCAAGATCCTTCAAAATTTAGGGACCACCATTTTACTTTCCGAGGTGAAGAAAATATATGATGTAGAATAGGCACTTCATAAACATTCCTGAAATGAATAGCTGGAAGAGGAAAAAGACAGAGTTATGTAAAGCATTCCTTCTGTCCCGTGATAAATGCAGGAGACTGTACCCCTTGGAAGGGAGCTTTACTGTGAACCCAAAACATGTTCTTTACTTCTGTAAAGGTGCTGAAAACTTGAGTGATTATTTTTTTTATGTTTAATACTATTTATGTGTTACATGTTGAAGGTCTTATAAAGTTGACAGACTACAAAGAAAGGAGCTGGGGTGATATTAGTGGAAGGAGAGTAAGATCTTCCTTCTTCCTTGTTTTCATGGCAGACCTCTCAGATGGAGTTTCCCTCTGGTCTCTCTCGGGATGCAGACCCCAATAAGAGTGTGGCCTGACACACCCGTGGCCTCACCACAGACACATGTTTAGAATTCCTCGGTCCCCTGGGAGGCAGGCAAAGAAAGCCCCAAGCAAGAAAGGCAGACACTGGGCACTTTTGAACTCATTCTGGGTATTAAAGGAGCATTAAATGGGAAAGGATATGTGAAAACAGCAGCCAGCGGTTTTAGCTGACTCAGGAGATAGCTGTCCAGGAGACAGTGGCTGCACAGCCAGATCTGCAGTCCGTACATTTAATACGTACATTTACGATATTTTCTAGACCAACTGTCTAGACCCACTTGTGTGCCTGGTGTCACCATATGTAGAGTAAAGCCATCTACAAAAGGAGGTGGATCAGAGCCACGTCGGTGCCTTCTTCCAGGTAGAGAGATTCATGGCAGTTTGGAGTTTTCTGCCCAGGGCTGGCGCGTAGCCTGCACACCTAGCGGTGGGTAGCCTGATTGCCTACGGCCGGTGCCCATGCTGACTGGTCGATGCCCATGTTCTACCCGCTGTTAAATACTTTGACTATCACCTCTTGTCGTATCCTCTGTAATACTGGTTAGTGGAAGGTCTCTAGATTCCACAGATTCACAGACCTCCATCCTCGTTCCTGTCCTCAGGAACGGCTTTAAAGAAATGGCAGAAAGTACCATTTCGAGGTGAAACAAGCTTGATAAATGGGTCTCAATCTCGCCCCCCATGTGGATAATGATTGGGTCTTGGCTTAAATGTGACTTCTCTAGAGAGGCACTCCATGACCCCTAATCTAGACTACGCCCCCTCCTATATGTGCCCAGAGCTCGCAGTAGGTACTCCCTGTGTTATAACATTCCGTATACTCCATTGTTCTCACTTGTTTTTAGGGAACTTCTATCCTCTGTAAAGTGTGTAAAGGCAAGACCTTGTGGATCACTCCCTGGGCCAGAGCCTAGCATCAAATAGGTTCAGTCAGTATTCGTTGAACAAATGAAATGAATTGGTGTTGAATATTTTTTAGATGGCAGATATAATAGCACCCTCAACGGAGTCATTCTATAGGGGAGATAGTAAAACCATCACCTGGGCACAAATGCCACATATATGGGGTGTTACAGGAAATGCAATGAAAGGAGAAATTTGCTCACTGTCCTGGGCTGGTGGGAGTGGGGGTGAGGGGTGGTGTCATTGGTAGGATTTGGGGAAGACTTCATCATGAAGGCAAGTCTGAAAGTGGGAACTAAGAATTTGCCAAGTGGGGAAAAGTGTTCCAAAAAGAGGGAGCTGCAGGTAGAAGCTCAGGGGGTATTGGCCAGATGTGGCATATCTGGAAAGGACACTCATTCAAATTGAAAAGAGTTAGAGCATCAGGGAAGAAATAATGAAACAACAGGCCAGAGAGGTAAAGCAGGGTTTTCTAAGGCATGCTACAGAGGCTGGGCCTCTATACAGTGGGGAACGTTTATAGGATGTTAACAAGGGCAGTTACATGTTTCAAAAACATAATGTTAGTGCTAAGTATGGAGAATGGGTTGAAAATTGGAAGATCCTGGAAGTAGAGCTATTTTCTAGAGGGCAGGTCCTCTCTTCTTGTAGCATTCAAGGTGAAAGGGAGAGGAAATGGTTAAAGATGCCACGATGTTTCCCCAGAGGGGGAGGGTGTCTATATCTTGACGGGCTGACATGCAGTGATTTGCGATTTAAGACTATCCTATGACCTCTTTGTAACTCAGTAACTGCATCTGTAAAATGTAGGGAGTGGACTCAAAGACCTGCATGTCTCTGAGCATGAACATTCTATAACTCTACGGAATCATAAGCTAATAAGATGAAGTAATGTAGGAACTCGTAGTATATCACTATTAGTAATAGTGTTGTGGGAACACAAATTATAAAGAAATCAACACAGATACTGGCTTAGCAGCAATTCTTGTGAAAAGACCCAGGACTTTGATTTGACTGCAAGTCGGCATGACCAGCAACGTGGGAGGGGGGCTGGCCGAGAGGAAGAGGATGGAGAAACAGAGGTCCCAGTCTCTGTGTGCCTGCCAGGGCATCCCTTAACTTGGAGATTGTCCTGGGCCTCCTTTTAGAGGGACATGAACATCCAAGAAAGACGAAGTGGCCACGGTGGTGAGAAGTCTGGTGTCTGGATTGTAGGAAAACTGAATGAAAGAGCTGGGAATATTTAGCCTGGAAAGTAGAAAACTTAAGGAAAATGTATTAGCTGCACTTGAAAGACTTCTGTATAGAAAAAGGATTTGATTTTATTGGACTTCAGTGGCCAGATATAGGACTAATGATGGGACATTTCTGAAGGCATGGTTTGGCGAAAAATATGTAAAAAAAAAATCTATCCACCAAGTAGGTTTTTCAAAAATGAAAGAGACTTTTGTAAGTTTGGTTCATTTGCCATACGATTTTTATGAGGGAGGGAGGGAGGAGTTCTGTTTTGTTCAGTGTTATATCCGTGGTACCTGTATAGAGCCTGGCACACAGCACTTGATCAGCAGATTATTTATGAAGAAGGTGGCATTGAACTTATCATCCCTGATATTGAAATTAATTGAAATTAATATCCCTGATATTGAAATTAATGTCTCCATCCCCAGCTCTTTTGTTTACACAGCCCTCACCACGTTAGATTCTAATTTGTTCTTTCAGTATCTCCTTTTCTGGCTAGACTATGAGCTTGACAAAGCCAGGGACTGTGTTTAATTGTGTCCTCAGTGTTCAGTCCAATTCCTGGCATACAGCACGTGCTCAGTGAGGAGGGAGTCATATCATCTCTTTTGCAAACCAGGACTCTTTACGAGGAAGGGGGGTGCTGACCAGATGGGAGCTGTATTGGGCAAGGCAGTCAGTGCTTGTTGAATGGATACAAAGTGAATGAGCTTCTGGAGCCGGAAGAGGCAGGCTGCGTGAATGCCTCCCTTCTACTGAGATTAAAAACTGCTCCCTAGGAATTCCACCCGCTGGGCTCAGTTCTGTTTGACTAGACACACAGAATGCATCTAGACTTTCATGTGGCATTTAAATATTTGAATTCATCTCCTGCTTCCCCCTTGGGCTGAGTTTTCTCCTTTCTAGCCTAAACATTCTCAGTTTCCTTAACCATTTCCTGTGTTGCCTAGAGGATAGCCCTGCTGCACTTGGGGTTCTCTGTTCTGGATGGGCTTCCATTTGACGAGGTCATTTTCGGCATCATAGGCCTTGACCCTCAGTAAGCACACGTCTCCATCCTCCTGTGTCCGTCCACTCGCACCTGTCTTGTCATCTGTTTTCCCTTCACACCTCAGGTCCCTGGACACCTACCCGTTCTCTGACCATGCAGCCTTGGCAGGGTCTCTAGAATGAGTTTTGACCATGGACAGAAGGGGTTTAGAAAGTTCTGAGCCAACGTTCTGCAGGTCGTCCTCATACAAGCCTTGCCGCTGGTCCAGCCCTGAACTGGTGACCTGAAGCCCTGAACTGGTGACCTGATTCTCATCCATGTGCTCTGTCCTCCCTCCAAGATGCAAGTCCCTGGGACCCTAGTTCTGGTGGCCAGGCTTCTGTCCTGATTCCTTGGACTGAGTGTTTGTTGGTCACCCACAGAGGGCTCATCATGTTCTTACTCTTCTGTCTCCCTCTTGGCCCAGGGGTGAGGTCTTAGCCCATGAGACCCAGCGCGGAAGGTGTCCAGTCCCTAGAGCATTTGTTGTGTCAGATTCTGGCTCCCACTGCCTACCTGCAAGCCTGGAGCTTGCCTCCTTGCCATTGGGTCTGTACTGGGGATTCTGCCTGCTGACTTGGAGGACCTCCCTGTCTGCATCTGTAAATAACCCTGCTCTGCTAGAACATTCCCTGGATGCAGCACTGTTGCCTTTTCCCCCACCTCACTGATCGTCTTCTTTCTTTTTTCACTCTCATTGTTTTCCGATTTGCCCCCTTTTCACTTCTCTTTTTTCTCTAGATTTAATTAATTATCTCAAAGAATGCAGATAGCTCTTAGTTTTTCTGTGGCTGCTTGCTTTTATGGACAAAAAAGGGGAAGAAAAATCTCAAAGATTCTAAACCCCTTGCGGCGAGGGGCTGGGCTGTATCTTCTACTTCCTTTGTCTGCATCTTACTTCCCTCATATTCCCCTGTGCTGGGAACTCGGGGATCTATCCGTCAACTGACCCATCGTTTCAAAAAATAACTGAGAGATGCTAAATTTTGATGCTCCCATCCCCTTAGTGGAAAATGTTCCATATAAATGTACAGCATTATTATAAAATTGCTAGAAGGCCCTGAAGAGGGAACTGACCTTTTTCGAGTTAAGTCACATTATACCCTTGAGCTACATGTTCCATAAATTCTGGAATAAAAGTCAAGCCTTGGAAAGATTAATCATCTCAACTGGAGAGGGACTTCTTTTCAGGAAAGGATGATGATCTTTCTTATCTGTTCCTAATCTGTTCCAGGTTACAGGTCCAACTGCATTTTTAAGGGAGAAAAAAAAAGGAATGGAGTAAATAAAACAGCATACCACTTCCAACTCCAAAACATGACTCCTTGCTCTGACTTCTAGCCGTGGGATCCTGGGAAAGCCATTTCACCTCTCCAGGTCCTACGTCCTCATTTCTAAAACAAAGGTTGGGGCCAAGCATCCTCAGAAGCCCCCTGCAGCTCTAGCATTTTATGATTTAACACAAACATTAAGAACTAGCAGTTGGGGGCTTCCCTGGAGGCCCAGTGGTTAAGACTTTGCCTTCCAATGCAGGGGGTGTGGGTTCAATCCCTGGTTGGGGAGCTGAGATCCCACATGCCTCAGGACCAAAAAACCGAAACATAGAACAGAAGCAATATTGTAACAAATTCAATAAAGACTTTAAAAATGGTTCACTCAAAAAAACAAATTAAAAAAAAAAGAGTAGCAGTTGTGTTGGGCTTGGAATGGAGGTAGATGCAATGTTCTCTAGGCTTGTATGTGGTTTGCCCTGTATGGGAATGGAAAGCTCAAGCCCAAAGAGGGTCCCACTGGGATTCTGGAGTTCTGGAAGTTCACGGAGGCTCCTTGGCTGGAGAAGCAGCCAATATACTGCAGGGGTTCAGAGCTCAAGGGACCAAGTCGGAGATCCGGGTGCCGCTGCTTCCTCAGTCTGTGACATTGGACACATTACTTAGCCACTCTTAAAATCTCATGTGTTAGATGTGGATCATAAAGCTTCAACTCTGATGGGCCATTGGGGGATTAAAGGAGGCACTAATGTGGTTCTTGGGAGATGGCCTAAGGTCGATAAATTATGTTGTTATCACTGTTCCTCATCTGTGATAGACGATCACGTAGAGGGTGGCATGGACCATCTCAAAGGTCCCATTCAGCTCCCCACGGCTATAACTTTTATGGCTTTGTGGAAAATGTATTGGCAGATGACCTCCAGGATGTTTAGTTAACTGGAGTTTGGGGAATGAGGCCAAAGTGCACGTGAGAGCTCCAAGCCTATGATAACCACAAATGCTAATTTTAGGTTACTGTGCTGACATAACGGAACCTTTTTTATTCACCGTGTCTCTTGCAGGCATTCTTGTTCTGCAGTCGCACTTATATCTTTCTGGAAGGTGGGGAAAGGCAGGGGAGTATTTTGTGACACCCCCTGCTAGAGGCTAAAGAGACAGAGCTACTGATTTCTCAGAAACGCACTGCCCAAGAAAAATGGTTCCTTTAGTGAATCTGAGGTGATCACAAAGGAAATAAGGTCGGATCTGGGCACGGATGGGAAGGAAGTGCTGGCTGAGGGCTGTGCCTGGCCTCGATCACAACCCGATCCAAAGTCCACAAGCCTGAGGCTCTTTGCTGGATCGCTTGCAGAAGACTGTCTTGGCCTTGTGCTCATGGCTGTTCTTCTGGGCACCCTGGCTCGGACTCTGACAGTCCTGAAGTGTCCCTGGAGACCTCTGTGGCTTTCACTCCAGTCTGTGATGTGCGTCTGACTGTGACTTGGCCTCACATGGCAGGGCTGGGGCAGGACAGTGAAAGGTAGCTTGAGCGTGTGGATGGCGTGGCTGAGCTTGGGAGGCCTCCTGGCAGAAGAAGCAAATGACTTCGATGACACATTCTGAAACTCAACACACAGTAACTGTCTGTTAAGGGGCTTTTTGCATTTCCATGAGATCATTGGCCTTCAATCTGTTGTGTCAAAAGTCTGTAGGGTAAAATTAAAACTGAAAATTAAAATAATTGTATGGGACTTCCCTGGTGGCGCAGTGGTTAAGACTCCACCTGCCAATGCAGGGGACACGGGTTCGAGCCCTGGTCCGGGAAGATCCCACATGCTGTGGAGCAACTAAGCCCGTGTGCCACAGCTACTGAGCCTCCTCTCTAGAGCCCACGAGCCACAACTACTGAGCCCACGTGCCACAACTACTGAAGCCCGCGTGCCTAGAGCCCGTGCTCCGCAACAAGAGAAGCCACCACAATGAGAAGCCCACGCACCGCAACGAAGAGTAGCCCCTGCTTGCCGCAACTAGAGAAAGCCCGTGCACAGCAACCAAGACCCAGCGCAGCCAAAAATAAATAAATAAAATAAATAAATTTATTTTTTTAAAAAGTTAAAATAATTTTAAAAAATCAATGTAAGGCATAGTAAATTGTTGAGAGAAGAAGTCCATTCAAAGGTCGCCTGTATTTAATGATAAATAACAGGATCTGTAAACCAGATTGAGTGACCTGTTAACTGCACATAAAAGGAAATTGAAGTCAATGCAAATGTAAAATAAGCACTGCACCTGCTATGTTTAATTTGGGACATTGCATTTTCAAAATCCCCTCCACCATGTCCCACCCGTCCCTTGCATTTCTGTCTTGACCGGCAATGCAGAAGAGCGGCAAAGAGCAATTTCTTTCGCATATGTAGGGCCTTCTGTTGGCTCTGGACTTACCACAGTATCTGTAAGGCAACATCGTCAGGCACAGTGTTGAGACGGCCAATTAGTAAGATCAAGGATATGATTAAAGGCGTGTAGATGAGTAATATTAAAAAAATTCAGTTACTGTTTTTGAGACCATTTAATCAAGGTACAATTAAAACAGAAGCTGAGATCTGAAATTAAAGGACCCAAAATGAATCACACTTGACCCACAACTCCTACCAGTGACTTTTTATGTCTCAGTCTCCAAGAGCAACCGAATGTCACTGCCCTAGAGTGGCCTGCTTAGATCAATCCCACACCCTCCAATTCCTGCCCCATCTGGGCCCCCGGGACGTGTTCAGTGGTTAAGCAGAGCATCTTCCTTCTTATCTCTGCCACCTCCAGTGTACCAGGGCTTGTGCCTGGCTCTGATTTTGTTCTGGTCGTGGTGATCTGCTCATCTCTCCAGTATGGCTTCAAGGCTCCTCTCTCTGGCACAGCTACCCATCACAGGCAGCTCTGAGTCTTACCTGCTGCGTGGATTCCCTACCTGGGAGTTGAACCCCAACTTGTACTGGCCTCTGGTACACGTGATCCTCTCTAGCTTTGACTGTTCACCTGCCTGGCAAGGTCCCAACATGTTAGCGTCTGAGTACTCCTTGGGTTCAGCGAGTTCTGGTCCTGGTTTGTCCAGACATCCCCATCCCTGCCTTCTCACCTCCTCTCCTTTACGTGTTGCCGTCTCTGTGTGCCCGATGATGCATGCCCAATCCCTCTCGCTCCCGACTCTTCTCATAGGATGCTGCCCTAGAATCTCTGCTGGCTCTCTGAATTACTGGATGTGTCATGGAAAGGCACTGGGCTGGAGCCAGAGCTCTACTCCAGACTTTCTACTTCCTGATTTTGTCATCTTAAGCCATGTGATCTCTTTGAGTTTCAGTTTCCTCACCTGCAAAACTGAGAGGATGATGACGATGACACTTACTTGGCCTACCTTAAAAGTGATTACTAGGGCAGTGGTGTTGGGCATAGTTTGGGGTTTTTATTCGCTATCCATATCTCTTCTCTGGTGAAGTGACCGTTCAGATCTTTCACCCACTTAAAAAAATGGACTGTTTGTTTTCTTTTATTGAGTTTTGAAAATTCTTGATATATTCTAGACACAAGTCTTTTACCAGGTATATGCTTTACAAAAATCTCTGCCAGACTGTGCTTGCCTTTTCATTCTCTTAATAGCATCTTTAGAAGAGCAAAAGATTTTAATTTTGAAAAAGTTCAGTATCTTATGGTATAAATATTGTTTTTCCTCTTGTGCCCTATCTAAGAAATCTTTGCCTACCTAAGATTGCAAATATGTTTTGCAACTGTGTTTTTTTTCTAGAAGTTTCATACTTTTTTTGTGTGTATTTAAGTTTATAATTTATTGTGGAGATATATATGTGTCTGCCTATCTAGCTGTGTATCTCATGTGAGGTCAGGGTTGAGGTTCGTCATTAGTCATTAAGGAAGTAACCGTAATGAGATAATACTACATACCTGTAAGAATAGATAAAATTCAAAAGACTGGCCATACCAATTGTTGGGGAGTTGGAGGAATTGGAAATTCACACCCTCCTGGTGGGAATGTGGAATGGTACGACCACTTTAGTAAACAGTTTGATAGTTTCTTAAAAAGTTTAACATTCACTTACCATATGATGATACTGCCATTCCACTGCTAGGTATTTACTCCAAAGAACTGAAAGCACATATCCCTACAAAGACTTGCATGTGAATGTTTACAGCTGCTCTATTTGTACAGCCCCAAACTGGACACAACTATAGGGAAATGAATAAATAAATTGTGCTATATCCATAAAATGAAATACTAGTAAGCAACAACATGGACAAATCTCAAAATAATTACGGTGAATGAAGAGAGACAGACAAGTACTGTATACGTCCATATAAAATTCTAGAAAATGGGCACTAATCAGTAGTAACAGAAAGCAGATCCACGGTTGCCTGGAGATGGGGGTGAGGTCGCAATGGGTGATTCTGAAGGGGCGTGAGGAAGTTTCCTGAGGGCGATGTTTATGTCCGTCACCCGATAGTGGTGACGGTTTCACAGAGTATACATATTCCAAAGTGTACCAAGTAGTGTACTTAAAAGTGTTCAGTTTATTGTATATCAATAAACTATTAAGTGGGAAAATGTTGGAATAAATAGCCATCAGTTTAAAAAAAAGCGATTAGAAGTCTCCAGTGAAGAAATGCCCAGGGAACTGCATTGATAGCTATAATCTGCTCTAGAAGTATTTGAGTCATCATTACCTGTACCACAGAGGCTAGGAAATTTTCCTGTAAAAGAACTAGACCAGTTTCTGGGGCGGGGGGTGGCCTCATACTCTAGTTTTCCCAACTCCATCCAATGGAAAATGTCAAATTGAGGTTGTAACACATTATTGGACAAAGGCCTGATTGCATACTAGGACATTCGGACACTCAAAGGATCTCTTTTTGGGCTTGACCATATCCCAGTCCCCTCATCCCTGTCCCTTTCTCCCAATAAACAATAAAACAGTGGCTTCAAGTGCCCAGGCTTTCCTGTATGTAAAAGAGAAGTTCTCAGTCCTGCCGTACGTTGGAATTTACTGAGAAGCTTGTGGGAAATGCTGACGCCTGGCCCTGTACTTGGAAAATTCTGATCACTTGATCTCTATTTTTAAACTCTCTAGGTGATTCTAAAGTACAACTCAGGTTGAGAAGCACTGAGGTGGAGCCTGGATCCTCTTTCATCACCTGCCCCACCCCTGTGGCTATGTCACTTCCGGTTCATTCTGTGCGCCTCTAACTTCCTGTTCAAATAGTGGCAGAAAGTAGTCAGGCAGGACTGACTATGATCATCATAATAATGGACATTTAAATAGTGTGGCCTATTCTCAAAGTATTTCCATGTGTCTCACAGATAACCTGAGAAATAGGTAGGAGAAGGTGATATTATTTATAACTTTCATTATATTTTTCCTAATTAATTATAAGTGCAACAAATGATCATTTAAGAATATTTTAAATAACAAGTATGGAAAACTACAAGGAGGAAAAAAAAATCATCTGTTATCCAGTCTCTCAGAGAAAACCAGGCTTAACTTCTGGGTTCTTTTCATGCAAATGCAGTATATGCATTTAATTTTTTTTTAACCATATCAGGCACAAGCTGTATCCATGTTTCGTAACCTGCTCTTTTCACTCAATACATTATAATTACCCATTGGGCAGACTGGGCTGTCTGCTCAGATACATTTCCCAGCCTTCCTTGCAGTCAGGTGTGGGTGTAATTGCTTGACACCAGTTCCAGACCTTTGCCTATACAAACCTGCTGCATTCACTCTTCCACCGATCTCTTCCTCTGCCTGCAAACTGCATGTAAGTATCAGGACAACTCGGTGATGCAGATCAGGTATCAAAGACGGCAGAGTCTTCATCGGTCTTGTCCCTGAGAGACTGAGTGGCGCAGAGCCTCTCCTCCATGATTTTGAACTTTTCATGTTAGAAAAAATTATTATTGAGTCAAGCCACTCACATTTTGGGATTTGTCTCTTAGAGTAGCTAGTGTTACCTTAACAAATATATCTGACCTTCAAGCCGAGCTCAGATCCCCTCTTTTCTGTCTTCCTTTATTGCTCCAGGCAAAAGTCATGCCTCCTTCCTTTTAGTTATTATAGCGTAGAGTTCTTAATTTTATTTTGATTTCATAGTGCCTGTTCCAAGCTACCTTAGCTTCCTGCCCACCTGCCTCCTAGTATCGTACCTGTACTCACGCTTAGTGTCTTTCAGGCTCTTCCACTGAGACTTAAGGAAAGGAAGTGCCTCTCCTCACGTCTTAGGCCAGTCCCCTCCCTCTGGAATACATCTCCCTCTTGCTGCCTCAGGGATCTTCTTCCCCTGTCTGTCCACCCCCTTGCCTGTGGTTTCAGATTTTCCCTGAACTGGCTCTGCAGCATTTGACAATGTGCATTGCTAGTTACTTCATGGAACTCTCTTCCCTTTGGCTTCTGTGGCTGCCTCAGTTACGATGGGCCAGGTCATGCGGCAGTAATCCAATTATCAGTGATCCCCAAATTCAGTGGTTCACCATGGCAGAGGCTTATTTCTCACTCGTGCTCTCTGACCATTGTAGGTTGGCTGCACATCCACTCTGCATCCTCGTCATTCTGGGACCTGGGCTGATGAAGGGAACTCTGAACAGTGGTCATTCTTGTGGCAGAGGGAAAAGAGAGATCACGGAGAAGCACATACAGGCTCTTAGAGCTTCCACCTGGAATTGACACAGGTCACTTCTGCTCACATTCCCTTGTCCAAAGCGTGTGGCATGGCTCAGCACCTCCTCCTCCCAGAAGCCTTCCTTGACTGCTCTTTCCCTCAACCTTACTGGTGTAGGTGTCCTGTTTGATGCTTCAGAATCACCCAGTATCTCCTCTACCATAGTCCTTAATACACGTAATTGGAATCACTTTTAAACTTCTCTACTTCTCCAGTTAGACGGTGTTATGGGCTGAACTGTGTCTTGCTCCCCAAATTCATATGTTGAAGTCCCAAACCCCAGTACCTCAGAAGTAACGTATAAGGTCTTCAAAGTGGTGATTAAGTTAAAACAAAGTTGTTAGGGTAGAGTCCTAATCCAGTCTGACTGGCGTCCTTATAAGAAGAGGAAGAGACACCAGGGTGGGTCTTGGAGTGGGTGCACAGAGCAAAGACCATGTGAGGACAGGGTAAGGAGATGGCCATCTGCCAGTCGAGCAGCAAGGCCTCTGAAGAAATCAAACCTGCCAACACCTTGATCTTGGACATCCAGCCTCCGGAACTGTGAAAAAATAAATTTCTGTTATTTAGGCCCCCCCAATGTGTGGTATTTTATTATGGCAGCCCTAGCAAACGAGCACAGAGTGTAAGCAATTTGAGGACAAGTTCAAGTTTTGTTCCTCTTGGCGTCCTTGTCATATACTCCAAAGCCTGTCATGCAGTAGAGGCAAAACAAACGTTTATGGAATCGATGGATAACTTGATTAATAAATGGATAAATAAGTTTGGTATTGAGAAATAAATTGGTTTTGAGAGTTATCTTGACATGGTAAATTTGAATTCAACTAACTTGTAGCAAGGAGCCCTATTATGAATGAATTTGCAAATCACAGATGTGCAGGAAAAATTGGTTGGTTGGTGAATTATAGGGTCATATCATAACAGTGTTTTGTATTTATAGAAACTTTCCTCTCAAGAAACCAAAAAGGCTTCAGCTTCCATTAATACATCCCCCTGGGATCGGCAGAGAGAAGTACTAGGAACTGGGATCTTGCAGGGGAGGAACCCAGGGGTGATGGTCAGGCGACCTGTCCAGGACGGACAGAGCCATGGGCCCGGCCAGCACAGAGGAGAGAACAGCGTTTCCGCTGAGTGGCCGAGCGCTGAGTCCCGCAGCCAGTCCCCGGGCTGATCTGTGCAAAGCTCCAAGGAGGTGACTCAGCCACACTTGCTCCGAAATGACAGTCACACCTGAGATTCACCTTCTGGATGTCAGTGGAGAGAAAGAAATGGCAGATTTGAGGGGAAAAGAGAGACGACCCCGTCAGAGTTTTATATGACAGACAGCAAGTCCACTGGGCAAAAAGTGGACTCCGGGTCAAGCAGATACCCAGATGTCTTCTAACCACAAACATGACAATATCCGGAAACATCTGGATGATAAGTGGAAAGGCTTGTGTTTTCCACCTGTGCGGCCCATTTGGGCAAACCCCGGCCAGGAACGGGCTGAGTCAGAAGGGAGCAGGTGAAGTCTGCCACCTCCCCACACAGAGTTGCACTGGGTCGGAGGAAGCTGGATCTGGCTGGGCTTGTGGTTGAACAGGCATGTGTGTGCACACACGCACACGTGGTAGGAGACTGCCTGCATGGATCCGGAGCTACAGCACACCGGGGCTTCCAGGGAGAAGGCTCCCCTGGGGACTGAGAATGCCAGGCGGCAGCCTGCCGGACCCGCGGCGCTCAGGGCATGGAGCCAGCCCCCACCTGTGCATGATTGGTGGCCAGTATTGGTCACTAGAGGCAGCGGCAGCCAGAGGATGCAGTAGGATAACGTGCTCAGAGAAAGAACGAGAATGGTATCAGGCCAGCGGCAGAAGTCTTGGCGGTCGAGGTGGTTGGCGTAGATGGGACTCCGAAGACAGGGTTAAGTGTCAGTTCTTACGAGCAGATGTTGTCTGCAGTGAACGAAGAGGACTCCCTAGGAAATGGGGCTTGTGGGTCACAGCCGGCACGGCTCGCTGCAAATCCCTGGAGCTGCGGGCTCCCCAGACTTGAACCGGTCCTGAGATCAGGTGAAGTGGTACCATCATTCCCGTTCATCGGTCCATTCATCCTCCATTCACCTGACCTATATTTATTGAATGCCTCTAATGCACAGATCAACAACTACCCTGTTAGTAGAGATTAAGTAGTAAATGTCTAGGGGAGGATACAGAGAAAAGAAACGGGCCACTGCAATACAAGGGAATCGTGGACAGCGGGAACTCCTCCGGACCTGATGCCTCCGCGCTACCAGGAGGGTGGTTTCCACATTAAGATCTGAAGGGTGAGTGGAACTGAGCCAGGAGCGGGGCGCTAAGGAGTTTACCGGAAGAGGGGACAATGGCTGTGCTGCGGCTCAGAAGACGAAGATCCAATAGTTCAGAGAGGCTGGGATATTTGGCGGGAGAAACGAGGCAGGGAAAGTCAGCGTAGCCGGATCCTAGAGAGGCTTTGTTCCTCCGGGGGGGTGAGGCGGGACCACTGGGGCTGGATATACGGGCTAAAGTGCAGAACGCAGGGCAGGGTGAGAGGTAAAGATCTGGGCATCTCTGGCATTCTGATGGCAGACTAAGGCCTGAGAGAGTGAAACCCTGCCCAGAGAGTGTCCAGGGTGAGAGGGAGAGTCTGGGACAGAATCCCGAGAAACCTCAACATTTAAGGGATGGGCAGAGTTGTAGGGGCACCTAAGGCCAGCTAGGATGGGCAGCCAGAGAACTGGGAGGCAAACCCGGAGAGGTGGCAGTGATGTTCCCAAAGGAAGAGCAGGTTAGAAGAACAAGGTCATGGTTAACAGTGCAAAAGGGGCTGACAAATCAAGTGAAATGGTAACCAGAAAAACCGCCTACTTAGCAACAAGGGGAAGGTTAGTGATCTTGGTGAGATCAGAAGCTTCCTGATAATTCAGGTGTGGGCAGTGAGTAGGAGGTGAGAAAATAATGTTGCACACATTTTGTAGAACTCTGGCCATGATGGCAAGAGAGAGTTTGGTCTGAACTTGGAGGGCTTTGGTTGGAAGTACTTTTAAAGATGGAAGAGTCAAGAGCACATTTGAACATTACTGAGTGCCTAGGAGAGCTGGAACACTGCGGGAGGGATGGGGTGGATTCCAGTGTGTAAGGGGTGGAAGGTGTGCCCGGTGTCAGGACAAGCCCAGAACTGGTTTGGATATGAGACGGTAAGGAACTGGAGCTCTGGGGCCAGACCACAGGGATTTAGTCCTACCTCTTCTGTATCCTGTCCGTGTGACCTTCAGGAAGTCACGTAAGCTCTCTATGTCTCCATTTCTTCATCTACAACAATACAACGTACCTCCTAAGGCTATGTGAAAACCAAACTCAGTGTTGTCCATAAAGGGCTTAGCACAGTGCCTGCTAAGTCCGCATCACTCCCTGGCTGTCAGCGTGCCTGCCCCGGAAGGATGGCCACTTGTCAGAAACCTGTCCATCCAGGTGGTGGGAGCCTCCTCCAGTGCCCACCTCTGCCCTGGACGGGGTGAGAGCTCATTCTCTTTGCTCTGCTGGACTCTCTTTTCCCGGCACCAGAAGCCGAGCACACAGTCCTTGCCAATCTCCGTGATCTCCAGGTTGTGCTTACTGGCTGCAAGCCTCTGGCAGGGAACAGCGGCTGGGGACACACCTACCAGAAGCAGCATTGCTGGACGGGTGACACCTCAGGGGGAAACCACAGCTTCGTGCCTCTTTGCTGGAAAGCTCAGCTGCCTCTTTTTCTGCAGGCAGAAATGTTGTTAAAGGGAATGCGGATTGAGGTCCTGGAACACTGTAAGGTACTTCTGAAATGGTTTCTTTGTTTTTGAACATCACGGCAAAGTGATGCAACAAGATGGGAGTGCTCGAGGGAGGCCAGGCTTCACCTTCTAAACCAGATTCTGTGCTTGCTTTCTCTTTTGCTACCTGTCCCCTATTTCCTCCTAGTAGAGGCTATCTGCTCTTTTTTGTCCCCTCCCATTTGGAGCCTGAGAGGTTTATTCCCATTGGAATCAGATGGAGACCCAGGGATGGAGCTGGAGGCAGGTTAGATAATCCAGTGCCTGGAGAGGAAAATGAGGCTTGAGGTCACACAGTGAGTAACTGAGGGGCCAGGACAGGACTCCAAGCTCAGAACTCCTGGTTTCTGGTCCAGCGCTCTGTTCACAGCTTCATAGATGATGAGGATTTTAGTAATCCATGCATCTCCCTTCAGCCTCCCTGACTGTTGCTGATTTTTTCATCCAACATGCATCACACACTTCCTTTCCAGGACTCCAGAGGACTCACGGCCAGTCCTTTCTAGGCACTGGGGACTTATCAGCAAAACAGAAATAATCCCTGCTCTTGTAGGGCTTATAGTCCAGTGAGAGGAGACAGATAAATAAATAAAATACAGGCGTACCTTGGAGATATTGTGGGTTCGGTTCCAGACCACCGCAGTAAAGCGAATATCACGTTAAAGCGAGTCACATGGATGTTTTGGTTTCCCAGTGCATATAAAAGTTGTGTTTACGTTATACGGTAGTCTATTAAGTGTGCAATAGCATTATGTCTAAAAAACCAATGTGCACACCTTAATTTAAAAAATAATGCTGTTGGAAAAGTGGAGCCAGAAAACTTGCTCAACACAGGGTTTCCACAAACCTTCAATGTGTAAAAAATGCAGTATCTGTGAAGCGTAATAAAATGAGGTATGCCTGTAAGTAAACAAATGATAGTACATCCTCCACAATGTCTTTCCAGGGAATATTTTCTCAATAGAATGCCTTTTGAATGATTAAAACCCAACTTCATAGCATGTATGTATCTCTCAGTACAGTGGTTTTTGGTCAATGATTACATAGAAAAGCGTGTGTCTTTAGGACCCCCCAAATGCCATACAACATTTAAACAAAACAATTTGCAGGAGTGGTCTTGCATTGCCTTCTAAATACAATTCATAGACAGAATTGTTTTAAAGGCGTATTGAATGGCGACTGGGGGTGAGTGCCTTGGTAGCTAAGCTGAGAGAGAAGACACAGGACGTCAATCAAGCAACTCTTTGTTACAAACGTATTAAATTTTTGGTGATCATGAAGCAATGTTCGAAGCATTTTACATCCTAACGTGATGTTTTATTGCTTAGGCGTGCATACATAGGTGTTTTCTACTACATTAGTTACATTTTAGGAAATTGGTCGGAGCTTCGGGGTCTAAGGTCATGGGCAGGAGGTTCCCGGTTAGCGTGGTTGGGTAGAAGGCTGATTTCAGGAGTCTCTCACTGATGTATAGCATGTGGTGCTAAGCAGTGTTACACCAGGCCCGCATGTGTGCTTCTTATAGCAGTGTCTGTCTGGCACCCCGGTCACAGCCTCAGCATCCCCAGAGGTGACAGATCCCTTTCATGGGGGAGCTAGCACAGAGACTGGTCCTTGAATCAGAGACATTTAGCTGGGTACCCTGGCTGTGAACATGACCTCCACTAGGAAGCTTGGCTCAGTGAGGACGACCATGGCTACTTGCGAAATAACTTTGACAGGAAGCGCAGAATGATCCCCTTGTCAAGTTCCGTGCTGGTCTCTTGCTGGGAGAAGTGGCCCAATTTCATGACCTTTTTTTTCATTTTTTTGAATGGTAGGTCTGGAATGGTAGGAAGTCTCCCACAAAGGATTTCCTTTGGTCATTGTTGTTTTTCCCTTAGGAAAAAAAATGTGGTAGTGGGGAGGGCAAAGCATCCCTCTCCCTTTGTGACTTCTGTGATTCAGAGTTTAAAAGGCCAGTGACAGGATCTGGGTCACAGACTTGTGTGAGGCCTGTTGCTTCACAGGCCTGTCCCTTTAAACACTGGGACTAGGGCCTCAGATTCTGTCCTGTTGTTATATTTGGTCACATGGGTGAAGAGTGTTTTCCTTGAAGTTGGAATCTGTAGTAAGGGAAGTACCATGTATTGGAATAACCAAATCTTAAATTTTAGCTCTGTAAAGAGTTGAAAGGTCATGTAGTCCCCCTTCCGCAAAGCAGAACCCCCCTCGCTCCCAGTGACAGCTGGTGGAGACTGCATGCGCTCTAAGCACATCCGATTCGGGCCATGTGATTACGGAGGCTGACAGGTCCAAAATCTGCAGGGTGGGCCAGTGCTCTGGTCCAGTGTGCTTGTCTGAATGTTTTGTCCCCCTGCAAAATGCATATGTTGAAATCCTATTGCCCAATGGGATGGTATTAGAAGGCAGGGCCTTTGGGAGGTGATGAGACCGTGAGGGCAGAGCCCTCATGGATGAGATGAATGCCCTATGAAGGAGGCTCTAGGTCCCTCCTTCGCCCCTTCTGCCTGTGAGGATACAGTGAGAAGTCTGCAGCCCAGAAGAGGGCCCTCACCTGACCATGCCGGCACTCCGATCTTGGACTGCCAGCCTCCAGAACTGTGAGATATGAATTTCTGTTGTTTATAAGCCACCCAGCCTGTGATATTTTGTTATGGCAGTGTGAATGGACTGAGACACCCAGGAAAAGCTGATGCTGTGGTTCACGTCTGAAGGCCATCTGCTGGCAGAATTACCTCTTGCCCAGGGGAGGTCAGTCCTGTGTTCTAATCAGACCTTCAACTGATTGGATGAAGCCCACCCAAATTATGGAGGACCATCTGCTTTACCCAAAGATCACCAATTTAAATTTACATCTCATCCCAAAACACCCTCACAGAAACACCCAGATTAATGTTTGATTAAATATCTGGGCACTGTGGCCCAGCCAAGTCGACACTTAAAATTAACCACTGCAGTGGGGTGCAGCATCTGGAATATTCTAGGTGCTTGTGAATGTCCAGCAATTAAACACACACACACACGCGTGCACGCGCACACACACACGCGCGCACACACACACGCACGCACACAAATGAATTGACCTCCGCCTGTGTAGGAGGAGAGGAAGAAGCAGCCCTGGATGGAGAGTGTCTCTGTGTCCCTCTCTGCCTAGGAAAAGGGGCGCGCAGAGGATATGACACCTGGGCTTGGATGACTGATTAAGAGCGACCTTGGCTTCAGAGCTTTGAAAAGCTGATGTCAGCCAGCTGCAGAACTTCCTGCATCCCTGGATTTGTGTAGGAACTGAAAAAGGCAATTGACTGATTGTACACACGTACACACGTGAGGCAGTGTAACAGAAAGGTTAGGAGGTGCATGGTCTGTGGGCCCTACTGCGGAGTTAGCATCCCAGCTCTGCCATTGGCTTGCCGTGTAACTGCGGGCAAGGTACTTAACACCTCTGTGCTTGGTTCTCTCATCTGTAAAATAGGGAAATAACAGAACCCATACTGCATAGGTAGTGAGAATTAAATGAGGTGGTAGCTGTGAAGCGCCTACAAGATTGCCTGGCACATAAGTCCTAGAAGCATCCATCCATCTATCATCTGTCGTCATCGTATTCAATGCATGTCACTTGTTCACACACACATATCACATATGGTTATTTGTAAGCAAAGGCAACCTACACTACTGGCAAATAAACGGGAACCTTATTCCAAAACTCTACTAATGCACTATTGCAGAGCCCGTGCTGGATTCAGCTTCATAAGAATATGTATGCTTTTGGTACTTCATTACTGAAACCCTGTTGGATAGGATCCAGATCATATCTGCTTTAAATTAAATTTATTTAATTTAAATTTAAACACTGTAAACAGTGTTGCAGCAAGATGCTGCATGACAGCGGAGTAAATTCGGCGTTTCAGGTTTTCAAGGACCACCTGCGGTGACGTGGCCTCTCTGCAGTGGAACGGGGTTGGGGGGGTGCGGGGCGGGGACCGGCAGTCTCTCTGCTGCCTGCGCGCTCAGGAAACACGCGGGCCACCTGAGGCTCAGGTGTGCCTGAGGCTTCAGGAACGAGCGCTCAGATAATGACAGTTGGTGGGCTGCGGTGTGCTCCGGTTCCTTCTCACTGATAAATGGCTTCACAGATGATGCCGGCTTCATGCTCAATTAATCTCAGTTGAATTGATCATCCAGTTATAAAGAAAACCATTAGCAATAAAGCAAAACTTCCCAAAGAGCTTTTATGGGGAGGAGGAAAGGAAGTGAATTGGTTTTTTAAAGAAATTAAGATGATGAACTGTGTTTGAAAGGAACATATCACCAGCCTTCTCTCTACCCAGCTGACTCAGCCCTAAGGGGGTGGGATAATGACGTGATTTTTTCACCTGTTCATCTCAGGCATCGTTAAAAGGAAATATTTTTAAATAAGCAAGTGCGTGTAAAGTTTATCGCCTGCCAGACTTTGTTGGAAGCTGAGAAACTTTATACATGCTGTATTAACTCATTTAGCTCTTAAACAACACAGTGGGGTAGGGAGGATTATTTTTCGCCCATTTTATAGATGAGGAAACTCAAAAGAGAGATTAAGTAGCTTGAGCGGCATCACAAGTGGTTGAGCTGGGATCCAAAGCCTCGCTCTTGGCCATTTGCCACATGTGTTCTATTCCTCTATTCCTATTAGAACTCAGAGTCCGACTGGGCTGGTCCCCTACCGCACCTTTCATTCTGATGCTCATCGCCTTTTTTCTGAAATCTTACATTCATATTTGTAATACCACATGCACATCTTCAAAAAGATAACTCTTATTACACATGTAGTACATGTTCATTTTAGAAACAAAGCAACAATGAAAAAATGCTGAGGAGCAAACAAGAAGAAAATAAAAGTTATTCATACTCCTCCACTTATTATAACCCTTGTTAACATTTTGGTGTATATTCCTCTAGATTTTTTTTCTATGCGCATCCTTTTGTTTTTAAGCACTAGTGAGCTCCTACGTTGCGTGCTCTTTTGTAATTTGATTTTTTTCACCCAACAACAGAAAAGGTCTTTCCATTTAAATAAATACATTTCTATGACATTCTTTTTAACTCTTAAAAAGTATTTCATCATATGGATACATGATGACTTATTCAACTAATTCTTTTTGGACAATTAAATTGTTTCCAAATTTTGAGATTAGTAATAAGACGACTATGAACATCCTTATAGCTTAACCTACATGCAAAACAATTTAAATTAAATTAATACTATTAATTAGTATTCATATTATTAATAATTATTATAAATTCCTATTCATTCAAAAGGTTTATTTACAAACTACCACCATTTTTCATTTCAAGATACTTACCTATTAAGGGAGGAATTAGTAGTAAGTTGGAATTAGTAGTAAGTTCTATACTTTTCATTAACATGGATCTTGATTTCATTAAAATTGTATGAATTCCACATTAAAACCATTGTGAATCGTGTTTTAGTTTTTTAAAGGATGACTGATGACATATGAATAAAACACGTAGAAAGTGGCATATTCTGTGACAAGCTCTCAGGAGGCCTCCCTCTAACTGCTGGTTCCCAAGAGCCTAGGGGGGTAGGTGCCAGCGCTGATGGGCCTCGGTCTTTGCGTCCATGCGCACTGGCGATGTCTCTGCGGCTCCTTTGGTTCAGGTCCTCACTAGCCTCTTCCTGAGACCTTTCCTCAGCCTCCTACGTGTTTTCCCACCTCCTGGAAACTTCCCTTCTCCAAATCCATTTGCACAGTGTTAGCAAATTTAGCTAACGCGCCAGTCTGACATTGCTCAGATATCCAAAAATCTTCAGAATGGTTTCTCGTTGAAGATTAAGAGGAAGAGATTAAAGCACAACAAAAGGTTTAGCCCGAGTGTCAAGGTGTTTCTTTCCCACTGCTCCAGACCGCCCGCTCTGTCCAGGGGCAAGCTAGCAGCCTGCCCCTCCGCTTTGATTATCAGTGGATTCTAAATGCTCCTGGATGCTACCAGGGGGACTCCCTGCTTCGCCATCCGCTTTCCAGAAGGTCTGGTCTGGGTCCCCAGGCAACCCAGTGGCCCCTGAGTGTTGCAGCTATTTTCCCACCTGGCCGTGAGGCGCCCACCCCTCCCGCTGTGTTCACCTCCCCCCTTAGGCACCTGCTTGTCTGGACCTAAGGCTGAGAGTCTCCTCATTAAGAGTATTTTTCATCCATCCTTCTGCCTCTCCCCAGTCAGCGTTGAGGAGTCTGAGCCCAGATGTATATTTTCTGTGGCTCTGTAAGAATTGTGTTCTTCCTCTAAAAGTGTCTTTAATTGGGGAAGCAGAAGCGGCAGGAATTTAACAGCCAGATCGAGGGACAGTGTGACACTTGTTTTCTCACAGAAAAGGTGCTTGTGAGGAATTTTCCCTTTATTAATGTGACATCAGTAGGAACTGAGCTTGAAAACAGATTAATTGAGCTCACAGGGTATCTCTTAAGGATGTTGGGCTCTTAGGAGAGTGGGTGGCTTATCATAACTTTGCATATTTTAAATGGCTTTCATCCAAAAAAGGAATCTTCCTTTTTCCTTCCCTCCTAAGGTCACAGGTACCCAGAAGTTACGGACAGCATCGACATGCTCATGTGGTCTGGTCCCAGACACTGTACCTACTATGCGGGAGCAATTAAATGGAAAGATGGAGACACTTTCTTTCTTTCTTTCTTTCTTTCTTTCTTTCTTTATTTATTTATTTGGCTGCGCCGGGTCTTAGTTGTGGCATGTGGGATCTTTTAGTTGCAGCATGTGGGATCTAGTTCCCTGACCCGGGATTGAACCTGGGCCCCCTGCATTGGGAGCGTGGAGTCTTAACCACTGGACCACCAGGGAAGTCCCTGGAGACACTTACTAAGCATCCAGTGTCTCATACAGTGTGACCGAAATGAGGAACAGCACTTGTGGAGAGAGAGGCCTAATGACCTCGTTCTTTAACTGGCCTCTCTTTATATGTCTCTTTTTGCCTAGTGCTTAAGTGTTATTTCTGTAACCTCACTTTTACTCAGGGAAGTGGATTCATAGAAGTTAAGTGGCTGCCTCAAAGTCACATTTCTTAAAGTGATCAGGGTCAGACCCCATGACTTTGAATTGAGGTCCTGCCACTCAGATGCAAGTGTCTTTTGGTAAGCGATATTTCTGTGCTGTTTTTTCATTGCCTTTACGTGCGGTGTGGTTGCATTTTATGGAATGGCTTGCGGAAAGCATGAGTTTAAGTCTCCAGTGTGAGCACCCGAACCCCACCTTGTCCAATGCAAGTATCTGCGAGGAGGAATGCCTCATGGTCTTGGGCTTCACTGGGGGCATTGGTGGGGGGGGGAGGGGGGGCTTCACAGGCCTGGGGGCACAAAGTACAAATGTTGGGGCTCGGTTTCCTCAACATCCCCCCAGACTGCACTTGTACGGCTGCTGGATGCTCTCTGAGTATTCTACACCCCAAAGAGCTTGGGCTCAGTCTCAGTTCAGGAGGATTTGGGAGGGTCCAGAGGGGAGTAGATGACCTTTCCCACAATGCTCTACATTTCCCTCAATGCCCTTAACTGCTGTCACTGACTTTGGGAAGAGGCTGCATATGTGGAGTGGAGCTCAGCAATATATTCCCGACTCACCGGGTCCCCTGATGGTTCTTCCTTTTCACTCTTCTTCACTGGCTTTCATAAAACCTCATGTATCAAGGCAAATTCCCAGGGGAGAAAAGGGGCTGGCAAGACCCAACCGAGTCCAGTCTAGTGGACAGGAAGCCTCAAGATGTTTAGACCAACTTGTCCTTTTAAATAGAGGTCTCTAACTCCGCGCCGTATCACACCTCCTTACTGTCTTTTCTTCCCTTTGCATGAGGCAAGGAGCTTAGATTTGATCTTAATGATAGTGGAGCAAAATAATTCTCTTCCCCCTCTCACCAATTGAGTTAGACCCTTTGGAGAAGAAATAAACTTGATGTACCTTGCTAAAAATTTGTCCCATGTTTGATGGATATGAATTTGAACAATAAATCTGCCTCACTACCAGCTGACATCAGTCTTTTCCCTTTCTACTTTACGAGACTGTAAAAAGCTTCTGAAGTGTCACCTTTTAACCTATGATAATGCAGAGCAATGGGTGCTGCTAATAAAACCAACTCTGAAAGCTTGGGCTGTGGGCTTGGTGACTGCTTCAGAGCTACCAGATCAGCCAAACGGTGAGCCAGTCATCTCTGAGCATCTCTTACTTGCTCTTTACTCTTTGATGATGAAGAGGGAGGTGAGACCCTGAGTGAGAGCAAACATAGGTGATTGGGGCTGGGAGGATATCTCTAAACTGATACTGCTTTTGAAAATGCAAAAGCCCCTAAATTTAAAAATAGAGTGGCCTTTGAAGTGTTGATTATATTTACTTCTTTTTGATAAATAGATAACTGTGTATCATTATGCATTTATCAAGTACTTGACAAGGGCCAGATGCTGTATAGGGCACTAAAATCAACCCCTGGATTTTCTCTGATACTGGGGAGTAAGGAGGAACACCATCTGTTAATTTTCCACCTCTGTTAAATTGCTAGCAGAGTGGGTTGCTGCCAACTAACAAAATGGACACATTTGACATCTGCATTTTTTTTTTCCTTCCCTGTCTTCTGGTGACAATGGGTGTGACCAGTGACCACATACTGGCCAGGTGCCAGAAGGTTCTGGAGTACGGAAGTCTTGGGGCAGTGACCATGTATCATTAGAGCCTGGCTCTTCAGTACCTTGAACAGTTAGGAGATTCTGACACTCTTAAAATTCAAATTAATTACACCTTGATTCTTTATTTTAAAAATTAAGAAAGCTTGCAGAAAAGAACATTACAATAAGGTTGAATGAAATAGAAATGATAATTAGAACCAAAGAAAATGAATCTAGGGATATGCTAATTGTAAGTAATTTGCCTTGATTGAGACTTTAATTTGGCTCCGGGCTGCATGGAAGCCCAGACAAAGGGAAACAGGACAAGTTGCATGTTCTTCGCAGCTCCTTGGAGGAGGTAAATCTGATCAAGCCCCAAATCCCAGAAAGGATTTTTGAGGGGCTGTGATGAGAAGATTTTTGTGTTTGAGGCTCATGTGGATTTCTCCCTGAAAGAATGACCTATGGCAGTTTGAGGTAGGGTCCAGTTTCCTCCTCATTCTTAAATGGGGTTTATAGTAACTACTCTTCACGCTTGTTGTGAGGATTAAATGACAGGCTTGGTAGAGTGTATTTTCATGACTATTAGTTGGAAGCAACCTAATTTTTATCAGTGGGAGAATGGTTAAAGTAGGATACATTCTTACCATAGCATACTACATCCTCAGGTAATGAACCCTCCCTGTAAACACACCCCTTGTCAATGACTGCAGTTTCTCAAGGAAGAGGCAGAGAATATTTCCCCACGCCACCAGTATTGAACTTGGCCATGTGAGCTTTGGCCAATGAAATGTGGACAGAAGTGACAAGGAATGGAGCCTAGACCTTCAGAGGCATTGTGTGTTTCCACTCACCCCTCTTGAGCTTCTGCCATCTATGTTAGAAGAATATGATCCTCTAGTGGTCTGGTCCAAGGTGGATAATAATAGACATGTAGAGCAGACTGGACCCAACCTGAAGTTCAGAGTCCAGATGAGCCTAGGTGACTGAGACACTCATTGTGAATGGAAAAAAAAAAAAAAGATAGCTGTGGAAATTCATTAAATTTGGGGGTGATTTGTTATGCGTCATTACTGTGACAATAGCTGACTGATACAGTGACCTTCTATGAGCAAGCCTGGACTGCTATGTGTGATATATTAAGAGAGAATAAATGGTTGAAAAGGAGAATAATATAAATTCTGATTTGTGGAATAATGTAAACATCTGATCTCATTTTGTTAAAAATAAGAATATGCTTATACATCTAAATAATAAAAAGTGTTGAAGGATGGCATTCACATCTTTAAAAGCATGAATTTGAAAGAACTGCTGGCTTTTTTTTGTTTTCTGTTTTTGCCTTTCTGTGTGGTATGTGTGTACAATTTGTGAATTAAAAAGAGCTTCAAGATCCCACACAGCAGCTTCAAAGCAGGCTGCCACTGCAGCACTGTGGTGGTCACCTTGTCTAGGGGTATCTGGGCAAACTTACGGTCTGTAGGAACGTTGTGTTCAGACCTGCCCTTCATCATTGCCTGAGTGACAGAGACTGTTGAAAACAAGCTTTCATTCTCTCAGCTGCTGTTGGAGTGAAGAAGTATTGCCCGGAGCCGCACAACTAGGGAGGAGTGTAGTTAGAACTGCCAGCCAAGGTGGTTTGCCAGTTTGCTTCCTTGCTTTTTCCCTCCAGAAATATTTGTATTATAGGCATTACACTAGGTGCTTGGGAAACTGTAGTGGACAAGATATTCCCACAGAGCAACAGCAGCATCAAATCGTAGACTAGCACTTTATCCATTTTTCATATACACACGTACATAATTTAACTTAAGTGCAAAAACACCATCTTATAATTTGCTTCTTTTTTTCAGTGCTGTCGTGGCATGTTCAGGCAGCTATAACAAAATACCACAGACTGGGTGGCTTATAAACAACAGCCACCCAGTGGCTTATTTCTCACATTTCTGCAGGCTGGAAGTCTGAGCTCAGGGTGCCAGCATGATTGGTTGAGGGCAGTTCTTCCTGGTTCATAGAGGGCAGTCTTCTTGCTGTGTCCTCAAAGGGTGGAAGGGGGCTAGTCAACTCTCTGGGGTCTCTTTTATAAGGGCACTAATTCCGTTCATGAGGGCTCTGCCCTCATGACCTAATCACCTCCCCAAAGCCCCACCTCCTAATACCATCACTATTGGGGGTTAGGCTTCAACATATGAATTTTGGGGCAACACAGGCATTCAGACCATAGCAAGCTCAGTCTTTAAAATTGTTTTTTCCCTTTGCTCTTCGACTCTCCCCCTCCTTTTTCTGTCTCATTTTGCCATCCCCCTCCCCAACCCCACACATACCACAACACACTAGTTTGTATTTTTCCGTACTTTTCTTAGGACGCTGTAACCATGTACAGACATATTTATGGTGTGACGTAGGGAGACTAGTGTTCTTGTCTCTATAGAACCCTGTGGCTGCTTTTTATTTTATGATCAGAGTAGAGGCACATACAGTTTAATGTACTCAACGAGAAATCAAGGCCAGGTATCCAGATAATGCCATCAGGGTTCTTTTGCTCCAAAGTTCTTTGCCAACCATTCTGCTAATCCTCGTGTGGCAGCGTGGCCCTTCGTCCACAGACCGTGTGGCTCTCCCCCCTCCTCATTTAATACAAATGCAAGATTGTCCCAGGTCACAGCGTCACATTCCCCTTGGCCTGTGGAGGTGGGGGAGGATGAGTTGGGGGGACAGGAGGGGTGCAGAAGAGCCATGGACACTCAGCGTGTCATTCACACTGAGTCTTTGTGGTTGGGATGACCAGTTAATGTGTCTTCCAAACCGAAGACTTTTGAGGGTGAAAGGAGGCTCTACTAATAATTCCACCAGGAAGACAGACATGAATTGACACCCTCCCAGGCAAACGGAGCCATGTGGCCACAGTCCTTTTGGTGTTACTGGGTAGAGTGGACCTGACAGTACTCGTAGCTTCGTGTAGCTTGCCTTTACTTTTTTAAAAAATATATCAGGAATGCCCATCACTCCCCCGCAACCAGATATAAGCAGTCCAGGCCTCTCAACCTCTAGGAATCCCTGGTATGTTTGTTTCTCTTCAATGAGTCTATACCTTAATTTTTTCCAGGAAGATATGTTTAAACGCTATGGAATATCAATCAGTCAGACTTTTATCAGGCACCTGGCAGGTGCCAGACATTCACTGAACAAATGGTAATCATTGTTCAGATGGTGGTTGAAAGGCTTAACTGAGACAATGCATGTTGAGCACTTAGTATGGAGTCTGGCACATGGTAAGCCTTCATTATTATTATTGCTTTTCTGTTGTTGTTTTCATTATCACTGTAATCATTACGCAACCATAAATATGAATAAGACAGGGTTCTTGTTTTCAAAATCCTGGCAGTGGTGATGGGGGCACATAGAAACAAACATTTGAAGCACAGTGGTGATGGTAAGTATCTACAAAGCTATAAAACAGAGAGCTCTAGAACATGATGGGTGTGACTCATCGTGCCTGTAGGTGGAAGCACAGGGTGGGTGTAGGAGGTGATCTCTGACGGCCTTCCACTGCTGCAAGAGGCATGGAAGCTTCCTAGGAGGAAACTCCTTTTGTTTGTATAGTCGGCCTCATTTTATGCAGAGAGAACTCTTCCATGGGAAAGGAAATCCGTTACATGGATGTTTGTATTTTATAACAGTCAAAACGAGTAGCGATGACTACTTTAACATTAATGTACAGTAGCGGTTAAGAGCTTGCGTTCTGAGCTGGGAGCCTGGGTTTGAATTCTAGTTCCATCGTCATGGGGCATATGATCTTAGGCAAGTGACTGAGCCTATCTGGATCACGGTTTCCACACCTGGGAAACAGAGATATTAGTAAGGTTTACCTGAAGGAGTGCACGTGAGGATTAAATGATTTAATCACTGGAAAGTACCCAGAATAGAACATGGCGTATGGTGAGAGCCCCACAAATGCCACCCCTAACTTGACACTTCAGTGTCCCCGGAGTTTGTTAAAGTGCTATTGCATGAGTTAATGTCCTTTAAGAAATAGCTAAGTGAATATGAATTTAAAAGTTGGTTTTTACATGGAAGAAATGTGAACCCATTGACCAAATGTAAGGGCTCAAAACCCATTCTTCTGGTTCCATGGAGGTAGTTAGACTGCAGTGCTAAAGATTCCAGAACTTTCCACTATTTTTATCTAAACTTAGTATTTATATGTAATGTTGGATTGAAAAGTACAGTTGACCCTTGAACAACACAGGTTTAAACTAATGGGTCCACTACGGGCGTGTTTTTTCAATAGTAAGCACTACAGTTCTACACAATCCTCGGTTGGTTGAATCCACAGATACGGACCCACAGATACCAGGGGACCGGGGATATATGAAGGAACCACATATAGGAAGGTCCAACTATGAGTTATCCTCAAATTTTCGACTGTGTGGAGGGTTGGTGCCCTAACCCCTACGTGGTTCAAGGGTCAACTGTATTCTGTTTTCTTCTGAAATAGCAATTTGTTCCATAAGGAGGTGACTTTTCAGTGCTTGCTAGAATGGGAGTGGAATATGGATCTCCTAAGGAAGGCTAGCACGCAAAGCCAGAGCTCCCCTCACCGCCCCACCCAACCCCCCGCATAGAGCTGAAGAACTGCCGACCTGGGCTGGATGCATGAGGATAAAAGGACCCACCAGCATAGTCCAGCAGGCCTCTTGGGTAACGGGGAAAAAAACAGGCAGCAGATAAAATAGGTTAGCAAAGGTATTTAAATATTCTTTCATTCCATCCAGCAAATGTAAGGCACTGTGCCAGGCACCATGTCGGGTGCTTTTACACATGTGATGCAACCGTCTGTAACCATTATCTTAAACCAGGATGTCACCCTGGGTGGAGAACTGGACAGGGAATTCTAGCCTGGCCCTGACCTGAGGGATCCCCAGCCAGGGTTTGGTCATCTCTAAAATGCAGCAGTCACCGAAGTCCTTCCCTCGTCGGTGCTCTCTGGTTGTAACTGCTTCCCTTTAAACATCTGAGAAGATTCGCAAGTGAGCATT
This sequence comes from Delphinapterus leucas, assembly GCF_059928025.1. Taxonomy (NCBI): domain Eukaryota; kingdom Metazoa; phylum Chordata; class Mammalia; order Artiodactyla; family Monodontidae; genus Delphinapterus; species Delphinapterus leucas. Next base: position 64,270,922 of record NC_143146.1, read on the forward strand.
CCCTTTGACAGCTCTTGAATATTTCATAATTAGCATCGGGCAATTAGCACAAATAACTGTGACCCCAAGTTCCTTGCTTGCCTGATTTGACGAACTGGCTCTTCTATTCGTTTTTTTCCCTCCTGGAACTGTAAATGTTGTAACTTTGTAAAATGAGAATAGTAATAGTACATATTGCATAAAATTATTGGAAGGATTAAGTTTTAATAGATAAAAGCCCTTACAACAGAGCTTGACCCCCCAAAATTGTCAATATGTATTTATCATTATTATGACTGTTTAGCATCACCTATGTGCCAAGCACTAGGCTAAGTGCTCTCCATGTGTTAGCTCAGTTTATCACCAGAAAAAATTTATTCGCTTACATTTATGTCTCAGTGATAGAATTCGGTGATCATTGATGTTTTTCTTTGCAACTGTTTTTTTTTAATCTTGTGTTCTTGTATTCCTTTAACTGATATCAACGGCACACCAACCACGTGACTGCAGTCTTTGATTCTTCTCTCTCTTACCCTTTTCTCTCTCAGTCCACCTGCTCCCCATCAGATTGGACAGATTTAAAATCTCTCCTGTATCTTTCCTCAGTTTTCTTTTCTCCCTGCTCTTTCCTGGCCCACTGGACACTGTCATAGCTTCCTAATGGGTTCCTGTGCAATCAATTTTATATACTACTCCCCAAAATATCCACCTATAACGTGGTTCTCAATAATGTGCCAATTCCGCCGCCTGGAATTGAAGACCCTTTACTTTCTGGTCTTAATCTACCCTTTGGAACCATCTGGAACTAGTCCCTTTATGCCCTCTATTCTACTGCCAAACTGAGCCCTCTACTTTTCCACTTAAAATTCGTGCTGCCCCACCTCCCTGGGAAGTTCTTGTAAATCATAAGAATACACTTCCCTTGTCAAATATTAAAGCATTATATAGAAGTCCTCTTTGACCAGACCACTACCCACTCCTAGGCCCTTCTGCCTCTCCCCAGAGATCACCATGGCTCTAGATCAAAGGGCCCCCTTTTGGCTTTATTTCTATGCATTGACATTCATATATATGCACTTACAGAGAATATAGGGTGACGTTTGTTGTTTTGTGTGTGGGTGTGTCTGTGACATAAATAGTATCCAAATGTGCTTATCATTCTGTGACTTGCTTTTCTCCTCCAACAATATGTGCTGGCAATCTGTCATCAGGATGCATCTTAAATGCCACCAAGAATTCCCCAAAACTTCACAAGATTCCATCGTACTGAAAGCACTCTCTCTACTGATACTCCTTGGAATCTCTTGAGAAAATTTCTACTTTAGATATGTGTGTAGTAGGATTATGAGTGACTTTTTATATTTATACTTTTCTATAATTTCAAAAATCTCAACTATTCCCTTAATATCATATTTAATCAAATAGGTGTTAGGTTAGACACACACACACACACACACACACACACACACACCCCATCACACACATTTTCTTTCTTTTTTTGCTGTAATTTTATGTTCCCCAGACACCTAACTATTCAAGTGACCTTGATACTGGGACTGCAGGTGCCTTGGAGAGGTAGGTGAACCTACAGGTCATCAGGAAAATGTGCCACTGTTACAGATTCTCCAGTCATGCCCATCTCTTAGGCAACAACCTCACTGCCAGGCTATGAGGAGAGCAAGTGTCAGATGAAATTCCGCCAAATTGTGCTGTGCCCAGCCACGCTGGAGAAGCAGGTGCTTCTGTATACCTTTATCAGAAGTTCCTGCTTATATGATTAATATTACATTATGCAATCATATATTACTACACTGTACATCAGATAAATATACAGCCTACTAATTATGTTATAAATTATGTGACTAATTATAAAATATATAAGCACATTTTATATCATTATATTATAGATGTTACTATCAAAAGTTCATAAAAACTCTACAATTGGAAAAAATGACTATACATTGCGCCCACCCGCGTTGCCCAATCTGTTTGGGAACTGTGTCCACCCGCATCAACCCGCCAGCTAGGGGAGGTCCTAGGTGTGGTCCCTGGATGTGGGCTGATTGGAAACACCTGTTGCCGAGGCATAGTAATGCCGAGTTGTAAAACAAACATCAACAGTTTAGCCTGTTTTTCTTTATTTGATATTTTGTCTATCACAGAGTTTTGAAAAATTATTGCACTAGAATATTTGTTTCGGTGCTCCTTTAAATTTTGCACCCGAGGCCAATGGTGCCCTCCTGTCACTGTAGTCCAAACCCCATTGTCACACATACAGCATTCATTCCCTAAGCATTTATTACAAACAAACACAGAAGCGGCTCGTGCAAGCCGTCCTGCGAGCTTGCTGAAGTTGCAGCTCACGGTCTACACGGTGGGCGAAAGCTCTGCTCCCCAGAGGCTGGTCTCGCAGATCCCAGAGGCGGGATTCCGGGGCTCTCATAGTGGCATCACACAAGGAGAATCCTCCAAGTTCATGGCTGTTCACACAGGACTATTTAGGGACTGGCCTTGGGTGCCTGCCGCAGGGGCAAGGCTACAGGCCTTACTAGACTTTTATACCCGGTTCCCCCAAGAGCAGAAAGTGCTTTTAAATATTTTAATCAGTATCAGTCTCAGACATCCATCATGCTAGTTAAGAAGTCTTTAATTTAACCAATTAAGAAATCCATTTATAACATTTACTCTGCTAATTAGCAAAGCCTCCAACGTTGACCAAGACGTAGATCACGGTTGCTCTTGTGGTGGTCCCTCTGGAGGATGGTCTTTCCCGTGTAGTGAGCATACGGCCTCTGGGGTGTGGCTTGTTTTTTAGGGCAACTCTTGAGTGAAGCTGGGACTCACTGGCACCTTCAAACACCACACCATCTTTGCTTTAAGTATATTAAATTACAGACTCTGTAACAATCATCCATGGTGAATGGACAGATCTGTGATCTGGTTTTCTTCTCTCAGTGCCTGGGGGGTGTGGTCACCTCTGGGTTATTAGGCAAATCCACATTTGTACTTGACAAGCTCAGTTCCAGGGTACGGGCCCCAGGAGGCGTCCCCCGCCCCCCCGACCCTCGTTGCCCTGGCGGCCCCTCTGACTTGCTGCCCAGCCTGCATATTGTCTGCGGTCAGCAACTACAGTAGGGGTGGCTGCCAGAACGTAGTGGTGGTGGGGAAATCAGATCAGGAACCGGAATGAGTGAGTGGAGAGAGGGTAACCACCTGCTTTCAACAACAGCAGCAGAGAGTATGAAGAATCAAGTGGTCACAGGAGGCCCCATTGCAAGGGAGGTGTGGGAAGCTCAGGGTCCCAGAAACTGAACTGGGTGAGGGCTCCAACCTCAGGAACCGTGGCTTCAACGTAAAGCCCAAGATACCGGACAGGACTCACCTCTACCAGGTTCAAGATAGTCCTTGGAACTTACTGATCAGTATCGACCTCAGAGATTATGGGTTTATTTTCTAGGAATCCAAAACTTTATCCTAAAAGAAAATGGCAGGAATAACATGTGACTAATCAAAGACCCCAGCTTCCTTGTAGGCTAGGCACCAGCCAATGTGTTAATGATAGCTGTTAACATTAAGTGAATACTTGCTGTGTGCTGTGAACAGCTGTATGTTTTATATGCATTAGTTGATCCCTATGTTCTAGATGAGATGACCGAACAGTTAAGCCACTTGCCCAAGTTTAGTGGCAGAGCTGGGATCTGAACTCTTTCCCCCTCGGAACCTATACATCTATGCCGTCAGCCACCACAGTACTGTATGTGGCAACAGCACTGAAGAATTTCTCAGGAGAGTGCGTTTGTTTCCTTGTTTTTCATATAAAAGATGCTGCTGCCAGGCTGACATATGAATTTCTCTGCTTTAGCTGAGAAAGAATGGGTGATCCTGCTGAAGTACCTGACTTTAGAAGGACTAGCGATTACTTTAGAAGTGAAAGCAGCTGTGAGCTACATTGGAAAAGCGGTCTTTCCCACCAAAACAATCTGAGAATGAACAAAGCGCAGAATTCTCAACCCACTGCATAGCCATCTGTTAATTAAAAAAGAAAAGCTTAAATGAATGAAATGTGTTGTTATGAACTATCTCAAAATGCATTCACATCTTTGATATTATTTTATATCCAGATAAATACTGGGTTAATTTCTGGCTCACCTTGCTTGTTGGATGAACTTTAGATCACTTAGTTTCTTTGATTCTCTGTATTCTTAATTACAGTCGGCCCTCTGTATCCATGGGTTCAGCATCTGTGGATTCAACCAACTATGGATGGAAAATAGCCAGAAAAATTCCAGAAAGTTCCAATAAGCAAAACTTGAATTTGCTGTGTGCCGGCAACTATTTACGTAGCATTTACATTGTATTAGGTATTACAGGTAATCTAGAGATGATTTAAAGTTTATGGGAGGATGTGCGTGGGTTATATGCAAATACTACAACATTTTATATAAGGGACTGGAGCATCCATGGATTTTGGTATTCGCAGGGCGTCCTGGAACCAATCCCCCAAGGAAACTGAGGGACAACTGTATTAATAAAACAGAGTTTTGATAAGATTATTATCCCATAAAGAATTCTTTTTTGTTATCCATTCTGTAAATTTGGCTTCTCTCACTTTATCAAGGAGGAAATTGAGGTCCATTAAATTTCAGTGATTAAAGCCACATTAACTGTTGGGGTTCATCGTGAGTAAATTGCAGAATTCCAAGTTCCCACACACCACTGTTTCTGGACTCAGTTATGTATTCAGAATTTATTTTGAAATTAGGAAAATTGTGAGCACTGTTTAAAAAAAAAACTAGTAAATCATTCACTGTAAAATGTGCATCCAGGGTCTTCCCTGGTGGCGCAGTGGTTGAGAGTCCGCCTGCCGATGCAGGGGACACGGGTTCGTGCCCCGGTCCGGGAAGATCCCACATGCCGCGGAGCGGCTGGGCCCGTGAGCCTTGGCCGCTGAGCCTGCGCGTCCGGAGCCTGTGCTCCGCAACGGGAGAGGCCACAACAGTGAGAGGCCCGCGTACCGAAAAAAAAAAAAAAAAGTGCATCCATAAGAGATCAAGTAATATTGATACTTTAAAAGTTAAGAAGGAAATATGCAAAGATGTTTAATTACCATACCTGACCATCTCATCAACATGTAGATTTCAGTCTTGTCCCTTTGTGTTCCAACCCGAGGACCTTTACAGGTGCTGCAGTGGACCTATCCTTCCCTCCCCTTGCTGTCCTCCCATGACTAAGGAGCTAGAAGATGTGAGTTCTATTTCCAGATCTATCTGTGTGACCATAGACAGACCACAAAGTCTCAGAGCAATACTTTCCTACCTGTCTTACAAAATCGTCAGGCTCAAACAAAACGTATGTAGAAGAACTTACTTAGTTACTTACAAAAGTTTATTCTCTACAAAAATGTGAGATGCTGCAATTAAACCCAGCAGTTCTTAGAAGTTCTAATAGCTATAGAATAAAAATTAATGAAAAAATTATTGAATAGGAAAAATATTTGAGGTAGCATTTCACTTTCCCAAACTTATCGCATCTGCTATGTATTTTATCCACACGATAACAAGATGGGCCGTGTAGGAAGGTGGTACAGGCATACACTTACTTTTTTTTCTTTTTAACAGCTTTCAAGAGGTAAGAGAACATTTACTGGAACATATGTATCTGGCGACAATTTTCCCCACACATTTTATTATGAAAACTTTCATACAGAAATATTGAAAGAATTTCCTAAGAATATCCACAAACCTACCACCTAGATTCTACCATTAACAGTCTACTGTACTTGCTTTACTGTGAACGTCCCTGTCTAGTCAGCCTCCCATCCATTCATTAATCCATCTTATTTTGGGGATACATTTCACGGTAACTTGCAAACGTTGGTAAACTTTCCCGTAACTGGCACACATATCAATAGCGCTGAGCATCTGCTTTTAGAACTTTTTTTCTCTTGCTATCATAGGGGTCTAATTTAATGTCATAAAACGCATGGCATAGTATGAGTTTTTTTGTTTTTTGCTTGCTTCTTTGTCATGAGACAGTGAAACCCTCTTTTCAAGCTAAATCTCACGTCGAAACTTACATGTGAAACAGATGCTTGCAGTGATGCTTTGGATGAAGCAGGAATGGGGACCTGGACTGCCAGTCCCTGAGCCCCCCCACTCTCCCTAGGGTGCTCCTTGAAGCCTTTCAGAACGCCCCGGGTGCCGTGGGTTATGAAAAATGGGTGAGTTCCTAAACTCCATGAACCTCCGCTGGATCATCTATCAATACAAAACAGGGCTTTGGAAATAGCTTTTTTCTCAGGTTCTTTTCAAACTTCTCTCCCCTGCCATTCAGTGATGCTTAAGCACTGAAAACTTTGCAGACATTCCCCTTCCCAAACCTTCAGCAGAAAACTTTCTTGTTTTAATTAGCTCAGTGCAAGAAGCCTCATTTAAGACTGTGGATCTGCATGTCTGAAGCAAAAACCACAGCTGGAAGGGCTGCCCGTGAAATGGAAGAAAACTGGAAAAACAAGAACCCGATCTAGGTGGATGGCCAGATACGGTAGCCCGCACATGTGGGGCGAGCGTGTCAACCAGGTGTGCACGGCCACACTGTCCATCTCCCGGGGCCTCCGCTGAGTCACAGCAGAGAGCACCTCTCAGGAATTCCAGCATCCTGCCATGAGCGAAGGCGGCCTGGCAGACCTGCCTTCTCCCGGTCCCCAGAGACACAGCACTCCTGTGCTCAGGGAGGTGTGTGGGCGGCAGCCCAGGCGGTGGCAGGTTGGGCAGGATTCATGTGAGCTGGAGAGTAAGTGTGTCCAAGGGCGAGAGCAAGGTTCAGAGCCATGAAAAGACCAGACGGATTCTCCAGATGTTGGGGGAAGAGAGTGGGTCTGAAAAATGGAGAGAAGCCAGGACGGGGCTGGTGATTGAGCTGTGAAGCAAGAGCTAGAGAGTGGGGCCAGGTCTGTGCCGTGCGAGGTCTTGGCCGCCCAGAGGTCATGCTTTTTTTTTTTTTTTTTTTTTAATATATTTTATTTATTTATTTTTGGCTGTGTTAGGTCCTTGCTGTGCCCGGGCTTTTCTCTAGTTGCGGCGAGCAGGGGCTACTCTTCGTTGTGGTGTGCAGGCTTCTCATTGTGGTGGCTTCTCTTGTTGCGGAGCACGGGCTCTAGGTGCATGGGCTTCAGTAGTTGTAGCACACGGGCTCAGTAGTTGTGGCTTGCGGGCTCAGTAGTTGTGGCTCGCGGGCTCAGTAGTTGTGGCACACAGGCTCAGTAGTTGTGGCTCACGGCCTCAGTAGTTGTGGCACGCGGACTCAGTAGCTGTGGCTCGCGGGCTCCAGAGCGCAGGTTCAGTAGCTGTGGCACACAGGCTTAGTTGCTCTGTGGCATGTGGGATCTTCCTGGACCAGGGCTCGAACCCGTGTCCCGTGCATTGGCAGGTGGATTCTAAACCACTGCACCACCAGGGAAGTCCCCAGAGGTCATTGTTACTCTTTATTAAACTCTGGGCTGTAAGCTCTGTGAGTACAGGAGTCTGTCCAAATGGACATTGTGCCGGGGCCCTAGAAAAGAGAATGGTTAAGTAGTAGCGGGGTACTGGGTAAATGTTTATTGAAGGAAGGAAGCAAAAGGAAGAGAGGGAGGGAAGGATGGAGGAAGGAAAGAAAGAAGATGGGGTGGCGGGTTTCCCTGAGTTGTGGTAGGGTCGGGGCAGGCATCCACACCATGGCCACCAGCATCGCTAAGTTGTCAGAGAGAACTTAAATCTAACCTCTCCACCAATGGCCAGTGTTTTCCATTTTGACTATGAATCGTAGTAAAAAATATATATGCTTTAATTGGCAACCCAGTACACACAAATACACACACACACACACACACACACACACACACACAGTCTTGTAAAATGTGATGCATTCTAATAATTTCCATCTTATCCCATCCCATTCCATTTCCAAGACACTGGCTTGTAACCCACAGACTGAACAAACCCTAGATCCAATCCCTTTGATCTCTTAAGGGACATTATTCTTGCAATGATAACTTTCCTTTCCAGAATTCTTTTTGGTTTTTTTTTTGTTTTCTTGGGGTTTTTTTTTGCGGTACGCGGGCCTCTCACTGTTGTGGCCTCTCCCGTTGCGGAGCACAGGCTCCGGACGCGCAGGCTCAGCGGCCATGGCTTACGGGCCCAGCCGCTCCGCGGCATGTGGGATCTTCCCGGACCGGGGCACGAACCCGTGTCCCCTGCATTGGCAGGTGGACTCTCAACCACTGTGCCACCAGGGAAGCCCTCCTTTCCAGAATTCTTAATCTCTCTTTCCTAGATGGGAGTTAATCCTCTCTTCCTGCAAACATATCGGATTTATTCTGTTTTATAAAAAGCAAAGGCAGTTCTTCACTTGACTTTGCTCCCTTGCTAGTGACAGCTCTTCTCTAAAGGCGTTCCTTTAAATAAATGATCTATACCTCCTGCTGCTTTCCTTGCCAGGCTTGCCATCCTTAACCCCCTCAGTGAGTTATCGTCGTCCACCACTTCCTCTCAAAGGATCGTAAGGACCTTCGGCTCTGCAGAGCCAAAGCTATTTTCCTCTACCCCCTCCTTATTTTTCTCCTTCTCTTTTTCTTTTCAGTTCCCTCTCTTCTTGGCTGTGGATACTTTTGAACCGTATTATCTTCTATTCTCTTCTCCTTTCTTGATTTATTCATGCATTCATTCATTTATTTGACTAGCCATTCAGAATTGGCTAAGGAACATTTCAATGAGTAAAACATGGGCTTATGTGCTAACGGGAGAACAAAGATGAATAAGGTGCACGACTGCTACTCTCGAACACCTTAAAGTATAGAGAAGGACTTGGATTTACACAGCTAACTGCTCGAGCTAGAGATTGGAGGGCTATTTGAATGGTGGAATATGGTTAAAAACTCAGGCTTTGGAGCTGGGTGGATCTGGATTCAATTTTGGCCCTCTGATTTGGAGCAAATTACCAATCTTCCCTACGTGTCAGGTTCCTCTTATGTCAAATGGTGATTGATATTGATGGTGCCTCCCCCTAGAAGTGTTATGAGGGTTACATTATCTCATTGAATTCTTACATGATTCCTCTGAGGTAGGTACTGTCATTTGTCCCATTCTACAGATGAGGAAACTGAGGCTTAGTGAAGCCATACTGTTCTTAAGTGGCAGACCTGAGATACAAACTCAGGCATTCTGACTTGAGAATCCGTGATCCCACCACAAAGATACCTTACTTCTCTGGGTCTCCCAGAATTCAGGGTCTGGTTTTCAGTGATACAAGACTAGAACCTAGCTTTATCTGTATTTGGAGAGGTTATCAGACTCTCACAAGACTGATGGATAAGCTGGGAAACAACTGTATTAATTTACTGCTCAAGAGATGAAAGTGTGCCTCAGCACAGGATACCTTCTCCTGTGCAGATAACAAGGACATCAAAATATAATAATGATAATACCATCAACGGGGCATCCGCTGTGTGCTAGGCAATTTACACATAGAGCTTATTCTAACTCACAGCACTCTGGAGTGATGTTATTGGCCCAGTTGTACCGATGGGAAGACTAACGCTTACTACTGAGTGATAAAAACTCAGTACAGGGAAATCCCTGGCGGTCCAGTGGTTAAGACTTCACCTTCCAATGTAGGTGGTGCGGGTTCAATCCCCGGTTGGGGAGCTAAGATCGCACATGCCTCGCGGCCAGAAAACCAAGTCAGAAGACAGAAGCGATATTGTAACAAATTCAATAAAGACTTTAAAAATGGTCCACATCAAAAAAAATATTTTAAAAAACTCAATACATTTTAGCAGCTACTGTTGTTATTATTACTAATAGGAGTAGCAGCAGTAGATGACGTTAAGGAACTTACCCCATAGTTCCTGCTGGTAAATATTAGAGACTGGAAATAAACTCAGGTCTATCTGATTCCAGAGATAATGGTTTTCATCACTAAACCTTACAAATGAACAGCTTTAGACAAAGGGGACCAAGTGTCCCTAGAGAATATTTCAACCTGTCTGAATTGCTTCTTATCCAGAGAACTATGTCTAGCAAAGAACAAGGCTTGGTCACCTGGGATGTAACAGTCTGATTCTTTGGATGGTTACGGGTAAAGATGGATGGCATAGTCTTGTTTGATTCCTTTTTCAACCAACTACCCAAATCTCCACTCCCTGATGCCGGTCAGGTCACACTCTGATTGAGTGGGTTATAACTTTATTTACAATGGTTGATTCTAGGTATTTCCTTTGGTGAAATATGTAGACCTGGCCCCCTTGCCTGGGAAACATAATATCCTTTGTCTGGATCTCTGGCACCATCTCCCAGGACAAGAGGCTTTCCAGAGGATTCAGGTTACATGGTACCTATGGGGTCTTCAAGGAGTTCCTTTGTCAAGAGAATCATTTTCTGAGCCATGTCCCCCTCTTTGGGGCAATGGGATATTTGAGGAGCATTTCCATGTGATGACAGGCTTTATGGTGGAAAAGTGGAAAGAGCTTCCCAACTGATTTTGAGCTTTTGTGGTGAGTGGGAGAATGGAAAGGAGAGATACAAGACAACTTTGAAGTTGGAGTTTAGGTAACTGAGAAAATGGTGGCAACATGGCAGAAACTGAAAGTAAGGAAGAGAAAGAAACGGTTTCAAGATTTTTTTTTTTTTCCGGGGTTGGGTGGACAGGGTGGACCTGAGGTCAAATGGAGAAGATTAATTCAACTTCAGACAGGATGGATTTGTAGTGTGGCTGGAGGCAGTAAACTTCTTTCACCTGTTGTGTTTTCATGCCTTTCCACTTCTGTTTGAGTAGGCAAATTTGATTTGCACAGTTAAAAATATTTGGTAAAGTAAAGTCATATATTATATGTATGTTCATATCCATATGATTTTATACTAAGGAACAGGCTTTTATACATTCATGCACAAATCTGTAAATATTTAACCAAAAGCCTTTAAAAGATTAAACAAGATTTACAGATATGAGAAGAGAAAATTGAGAAGCAGATGAAAACGGACTTAAAAAATTTCAGCTAACCACAGATATTAAATTTTAAAATGCACTGAAAATACGGTGAATGAATAATTTGAAAATTATTTCTGGAATAGCAAAACAAAACATTCCATATTATTTCGTGTAGTAATGTGACTGCATTTTGGTATAGGTACATTTGGTAGATGGGAGTTTAAACGCGTTTAGAATGATTTACTCTACAAGAAGTCAGTAATTCAAGAGGACTCATGGCTGTAACAAACAACTTTGATAGGTTTAAGAGAAGTCATGAGCTAGTTGGACATAAAATCAAGCCCATGAGTGAAAACAAAATGGAAAGCTCTTTAGTCATCAGAGTCTGTGTGTCAACCACAATAACACACCACTGTCAACACAACCAACAACAACAGACACAAAAACAAACCCAACCAACCATTTGTGGAGCAGCATTTAAATCACAAGGTTCTCAAAACTCCTGGGTGTGTGGAAATGTGGGGAGTGAGGTGGAGACTGATGCTTTCATTCTGAGTGATGTGTGTGTACAGAGGGTGATCCAGGGATGGATGTGAGGATAGGGAGAGAAAGAAGGGGGCCGAGGGCATAACCACCAGACACACTCTCATCTCAGAGAAGAAAGAGGGAAAAGGACGAACTGGGGCACTTAGAGAGGTGGAAGAAATGAGAAGGTGCTGTCATCAGGAGGGGCGTTTGGTAGTGTTGAAAAGTGGGGAGAATCACAGAGGGTGAGGTCTGAAAACACATGGTTGGGTATGGCTGTTGCGGGGTGCTATTGGGTCAACAGCTACGGAGATCAGTGAGGATGAAGGAAGTCAGGTTGCCAAGGGTCAGATGAGTAGAAGAAGGTGAAGGGGAGGGCTCTGAATGAGAAGGTGATGGTGGGGAAGGAAGGGGGAGAGAGAGAGGGAGAGAGAGAGAGAGAGAGACTAGAGCTCATTTTGGATCTTGTAATAAAATTTTTCCTAGAAGATTTGGGAAGGCTAATATTCAGTGAGTCAGAAAGAGGTGTGCCAGAGAATGGCAAATTCTTGGTATCTGAGAGCCTGAGGCCAGCAATAGGAAGCAAGGGAAAAAGACAACACGTTCCAAAGTGTGTTTTGCAAAACACTTGTCTGCGGGATGTTCACAGATGCTTGGCGAGCAGGGAACTGAGTTTCCCTCTCTCACAAATTGATTTTATTCCTCTCCGACCCAGAAGAAGGTTATCAGCATCCCCTGCCTCCTTTCTGAACCAGCAGGCCTGTGGGGTCAGCCTGCTTGCTGCTTTGGGTTTCCACTCCACTTCTGGTTCACTGAGCTGCTGCTTTTGTCTTTGTGCCGGGCTGTGCCTTTTTTATTTCCTCGACTTGTACTTGGTCTCTCACTGCTGTGTGTGTGTATGTGGTGCAGAGGGACGTGTCGGAGATCGAACCAGCCGTGCCGTGTGGATCGTAAGTCCTGGGCAGAGCTGTCTACTGCAGGACATCTCAGAGCTTCATGTGCCATGAATCTCCAAGAGGTGAATAACTCATGTAGTGTTTCCTGAATTTATATGACCACGGTGCTACTTCTGCCTGCTGTTCTGTGAGACACACTTAGGGAAGCTTGTAAATGAGATGGTGGGAATGATGGGAAAGTACTTTAGAAAAGCTGGGTAAAGTATTTGAGTTGAGGGTGAGAAGGGCCCTCTCCAGGGAGCTCCTCGTGGCTGAGTGTGCAAGGAAGGATGGCACTTCCGGAAACAGGGAGAAGTTCCAGCTCAGGGATGCCTGGGGGGATGCCCAGGGTGGGGGCCGATGGTGGTGTGCTGAGATTGCCTGGGGAAGGACATCAGCCTAAAGAGGACCCAAGTGTGAAGCTGGGCGAAGCCAGCTGTAACAGCGCCACGCATCTGACACCTGTCTGCCTGCCGAGGGGATGCTGGGTTCTCTTGTTGTAGTAAGTGCCCTCTTAAGTGCTGGGTGAGGGATTCCCAAGGTATTTTTAGAGGACGGGGTGCTTCTGTGACTACAGCATATGGTGCTCAACCGCGGCACGGCCTAAAGAAGAGAATGCTGCTTCCTGCCCGGCTAGCGGGGAAGGAGGAGTATCTGTGTGGCTATTCAGCAGCTCACCTGCGTAACAGATACATGTTGGGATTCTGTTGTGTGGTTTGAGCACTCCGTCACCGGGCAGGACATAGACAAGTAAATACGGTTGAAATGCAGCGTGATGAGAGCCCCGACCCAGGAAGTTCGGGGATTCTGTTGTGTGGTTTGAGCTCTCCGTCACCGGGCAGGAGATAGACAAGTAAATACGGTTGAAATGCAGCGTGATGAGAGCCCCGACCCAGGAAGTTCGGGGAGCAACAGGATGCATAGCAAGGGCGCTCGACTCAGGGGCCAGTCCAGGGTGGGCTTAGGTGGGAGGTGCTGATCAGGCTGAGGGCCAGAAGATGAGCTCGACAGGTAAGGGGGAGACTGTGTAAATTCCAGGCACAGAAAATAGGGTTTTTGAAGGTCTTCCGGCTAATCTGTTGGAGGAAGTGAACGACATCCAGCATGGCTGGAGTAGAGGGGTCTGGGTGAGGGGTCTGCAGTGTGGGTAGGGGAGAGAGAAATGAAGCGTAGGGCAGGCACTGTCTGGGTCCTGTGAGCCACACGTCCTGGTGCACCTGCATGGCAAAATCGCCAAAGCCTGGGCCTCGCTCCCAGAGACTGGGACTTTTCCGGTTCTCTTCCTAAAACTGATCATATATTTCCTTTGTACTTTAGTGCTCCTTCATTTTCCCACCCTTCAAATCTGTCCTTTGGAGAATTCAGCCCACTCTGTTGGGACAGGGAATTTGGAGGTCATGCTGGGAGTGACCAGAACCTGGAAGTATGACCTGCCCACTGGAGCGGGTCAGGGCTGGGGAGCACAGCTGGCCAGGCAGGCAGACACTGCACTCAGAAATGATGGTGACGGTGATGGCGACAGAAGTCAGTGGAGGCAGGTGGCCCATCAGGAGAACAGCTAAGAACCTGGCAGCAGGGAAGCTTAGAGCAGGCAACAGGGGGGCAGCCCGGCAGCCCTGGGCAGGAGCCCTGGGCAGCCCCGGGACCGTGGTTCGGTAGGGGACCTTCTACCACATCTGGAGTCTGGGTGCAGGCCTCGCAGGGACGTGACTCTCACTGGGTGGACGGGCGCAGCAGCAAGTGTAACTGGGTGTTGAGTCACCTGAACCGGGGACCTGGGCTGTTCCAGACTTCCCCGGGCAGCCCAGCCAGGGCGCGTAGCGAGATCCAAGCCTGGAGAAGGCGATGGGGGGCCCACTCTGGGGAGGGGAGGCGCCTGGGTCAGGGAGCCAGGAGGACATTGCTCTCTCTGCCCTCAGCTCTCACCTCTTTCTGGCTGTTGCCCACCTTAACCTCTTACCTGTACTTTCGTCTTTTCCATGGCTGGTTAACTCTTCCTTTGGCTTCAGCATAAATGTTCCTTCCTCACGGAAGTCATTCCTTGCCCCTAACTGGGCCAGGAGCCTTTGTTACAGGTTCTCATGCTTTTGAGGGATTCCTCCCTAGCCCTCAGCACGTCTGGAGGATGATTTGGGCGATCACTCACTGCCTGCCCTCTCTACCAGGCAGGGAGCTCAGTGAGGGCAGGGCTCTGTCTATTTTCTTCACCATCCTGCGTGGTACAGAGCCAGCGCCCGGCAGGAGCACAGCAGCATCTGCTGGGAGAATGAATACATGGATGCTTCCAGATGCCTGCAGGACCTGTGTTAGATTACGGTACCCGCCGTTCCCATAGGTTCAAAACCAGCGGCCTTCTTTCTCATTCTGGGTGTGCATTTTCTATCTAGATTCTTGAGCTCCACTGAAACAAGAAGGATTGAGGATATAAAGCAGACTCTATATGAACACTTCAAAAACAGGTCCGCATTCCCCTTTCTACCTGTGTAAGCTCATATCACGAACCTTAAATGCGCTTGTGCTTTGGAAATGGTCAGCTGAGAAGAAAGGGGGTATCTGCCCTGCTCCCTGCAAACCACCATTCAGCACATGCACGCCGCCTCTTGCCTGCAATTCTGACGGTCATGTGGTGCCCAGGTGGAGGTGATGCTTGTGATCCAAGCACGCCGTGCGATTCCACTGGCGAAAAGCCATCTCCTTCACGAGGTACCAAAGTGTATCAAGATGAATGCGGCATTCAGGCCAGTGCACGGAGCTGTTGATAGCGCTCTGTGAAAGCTCTTTGTTTCTCCCTGGCATGTGGATGCGCAGGCTTTGATGTTAGAATTTTGGCTCATTAATAACTAATTTACATTTCCCAGACAGCAAATTGTGATTTGACACAAATTTATAAAAGAACTCCAAATGGTGAAACTCTCTTACACAATGAGTCCTTTGTGGGTTTTTTTTTTTTCCCTCTCTTCCTAACTTAAGGAGTTTGTGATTAAAATTTTAATGCAATCGTTGAAATCTCATGGGCTACTTAAAAATAAAACACCATCTTATTCCCTTCCTCTCAGAGATCATGACGGCAGGCTGCTCCTCTGGGGGTGTTTTAAGTGCTACAATTGCTTTTTCATCTGCTCTGAGCCTCAGCTAGAGTAGGATGTCCTCGGTGAACTGGAGGAAAGGCACAGGGCAGGGACTGGAAGTGGTGGCAGGAGGCAGTGGTGCTGTGCTTCTCTGCTTCCTGAGCTCCCCGGGCAGGTTACAGGGAGGCGGATTTTCATAGGATTGTCTCACTGGTCTCCAAGGAGCTCACAGGGGTGGTTCTCACAGCTCCAGATGCCTCAAAGCTTGAATAGGTCATTTTGGAAACACAGATGGGCTGATCAGAGCTTTCAAGATAAGACATTTATATTTGAAACAAATATAAATTTGTTTTCTCCTGCCTACATCTTGGAGGACCAGATGCCTCATGGGAAACATGGTGGTTTGGGGGTGTTTTACCCCATGCTCCTTTGGGAGAATATGGAGGTCAAGGGAAGTTGCAAAAGAGCTCTTGGGAGGCAAATCTGGGTGCATCGTGGCTCCTCCCTCCCCCACCCCCCATTCATCTTTGCCAAAACCTTTGTCATCCTGTGTGTTGATGACGCATGGCTTAGTGGGGGAAGCAGGCAGGGCTTCTCTCCCGTGTTGGAAGGAGAAAGTGCCATGTGCATCCAGTCTCCCGGAAACACCTTCCCCGGATCACAGAGGGAGACCTGTGCCCTGGGGAGGTGAGGAGATGGACCTGAGGGGTGGACTGGAGAGCCGGCCCTGGGTAGGGCAGCCAGGTGGGACCAGGGGAACAAGACACCGGGGAGCCTGGCCGATTGCATCTCTCCTGGCGAGAGGCTGGGTCTACTGAGTTACGCTTTGCTTGGAGAAAGAGTTTAGGGAACTGCCGCGGGCCTGTTGTGTGGAATGGAAACATACCCAGCATGAAAAGATTTTGAAACTGGCACCACTGGAGGTCAGATTTTAAATGGTCGCCCAGCATGAGCCAAATTGACCTCACGCAGAGAAGCAACAGGCCACCCCAGTTCCCTATATTATTTTAATAACAGAAAGAATGAATTAGGAATTCCAGGCAAGACCTCCCCACCTGGACCCAGTCCCAGATTCTAAGTCATCTGTTCATGCCTTTTCACATGAGCCTTTGACAAAGAGGCTCTTTTTCTCTCCAGCCTCTTCCCGACCAATGAAGGAATCTGAGACTCTCCCTCCCGGCTTTGGTTGGAGGAAGCAGGAAACCCGAGAGCCCTGTGCTGCGCAGGGTGGCTCTGTGGAAAGCTGCTAAGGAAATGGCAGTGCCGACTGGGGTGGCCTTTTGTTCAAATAACAGGGTCTCCCTTAGGAGGTGGCACGAGGGCCACCTGCCTTTCCCTGGCTCGGGCATCAGGGTGTGTGGAACAGAGAGGGGGCTGAATGTGGTGGTTGTTTCTGTGAGACTCTCGGAGAAACAGCTCTCTGGGAACATCACCACGCTTGGAGGTCCACCTGCTCCTCTGAAGTGCCAGGAGGATTCCTGTCGACCATTCTGAGCCGCACAGGGGAAGAAGGAAAGCCTGTGTGTGACCTGACGATAATCAGGGTCTTTCTCAGCACCTGGACCATTGCTGACATTTGAAGAAGAATGCTGCTGTCACGCTTGCTAATTTTACCCTCTTGGATCCCCAGCAGTCAGTAGTAACACTTGGCTATTTTTCTAAGTCACAGAGACCAGACTGGATTTTCTCAGAAAGAAATCAATTCTGTTCCCAGCCATAGAGGGACCAAAAAAAAAAAAAAAAAGACCTTCTCATTGCTGTAAACAGGATAGCTTCTCCTGGCTGTGTGGTACTCAGCTTCTCCAAACTGTGGGTGGTCCTTAGAATGAGGTTAGGCTTGAACCCTGGTTCTGCCTTTTGCTGCTGGTGAGCTTGGATTTGTTACTTACTCCTCCAGAGCTATGGTTTCCTCATCTGTACAAAGCAGATGATAATAGCGGTTAAGCAGCTTAAAGCAAAGTTCTTAGCTCCTGGCCTGGCGCACAGTAAGCGCTCCAGCGGAGCTGTTGATCTGATCATGAGCCTTACCGTGGAGTTAGGTCTAAGAAGCCTCTGAAAGTGGCCTGCCATGAAGTGAGGAAACAGGAGCACCCGGGGCTGCTCCCCTGATGGCCACTTCTGGGGAGATATCACCATTCTTATGGCATCCAGACTTCTGAGCAATTAGGGATCCCTACTGGGCTCAGACACCAAGAGGAAGAGGCTCTTTCTACCCAAGGGGTTTATAGCAAGCCCCGTGGCCCTCAATGTCATGGGGAGAACCCATTCATCTGAGCAAATCTGGGTATGGAGGATAAACTCCTCAAAAGGAAGGACATTGTGTGTTTTTGGTGCACTGTTTTCTCCCAAGCAGTGCTTGGCATATTGTGGCACTCAATGAATATTGATGGAAGGAAGAAATGATAGAAAGGCTGGGTGGCTATTCCCGGTCAAACTGCAGCTCACCTTGTGCTGAGCACATCGGAGGAAAGCAGAGCTCGTGATCAGCTTGGTTCTTAAGGACTTCACTTTGGACCATTGCACAGATACAAACTAAGATCACTCTGTAGTTATTCAAAGAAGCAGGTGCCTTAGAGCAGAGACTCCTCAGGATGTAGAGAAATAAGAAATGGGTCGAGGAGAGAACTATATCTTGGCTATGCTGTGTAAGGGTTTTCACCAGTTCTTTCGGGAGAGGAAATTTAGGATCAAGTTCCATTGCCTAAGAATATCTAATAAAAGCAGTGCGTGTGCAGGCATGCATCCACGGAAAGAGCTCCTCGTCCACCAGGAGTGCCCTGCTCCAGGAGAACAGTTCAGGTGTGGGAAGTAAACCATCTTTCAGTGGAATAAATACTCTAACCAATCAGCCGTGTGGCTGACAGGGTCTTGGTGCTCTGGCCGGCTGTCAGGCCTGAGCCTCTGAGGTGGGAGAGTCGAGTTCAGGACACTGGTCCACCAGAGACCTCCTGGCCCCACGTAATATCAATCGGCAAGAGCTCTCCCAGAGATCTCTGTCTCAACGCTAAGACCCAGCTCCACTCAATGACCAGCAAGCTCCAGTGCTGGACACCCCATGCCAAACAACTAGCAAGACAGGAACACAACCCAGCCCATTAGCAGAAAGGCTGCCTAAAATCATAATAAGTTCACAGACACCCCAAAACACACCACTAGACGTGGTCCTGCCCACCAAAAAGACAAGATCCAGCCTCATCCACCAGAACACAGACACCATTCCCTTCCACCAGGGAGCCTACACAACCCACTGAACCAACCTTACCCACTGGGGGCAGACACCAAAAACAATGGGAACTATGAACCTGCAGCCTGCGAAAAGGAGAACCCAAACACGGTAAGTTAAGCAAAATGAGAAGACAGAGAAATACTCAGCAGGTGAAGGAGCAAAGTAAAAACCCACCAGACCAAACAAATGAAGAGGAAATAGGCAGTCTACCTGAAAAACCATTCAGAGTAATGATAATAAAGATGACCCAAAATCTTGGAAATAGAATGGAGAAAATACAAGAAATGTTTAACAAGGACCTAGAAGAACTAAAGAGCAAACAAACAATGATGAATAAATGACACAGTAAATGAAATTAAAAATTCTCTAGAAGGAATCAATAGCAGAATAATTGAGGCAGAAGAATGGATAAGTGACCTGGAAGATAAAATAGTGGAAGTAACTACTGCAGAGCAGAATAAAGAAAAAAGAATGAAAAGAATTGAAGACAGTCTCAGAGACCTCTGGGACAACATTAAACACGACAACATTAAACACACCAACATTCGAATTATTGGGGTCCCAGAAGAAGAGAAAAAGATAGGGACTGAGAAAATATTTGAAGAGATTATAGGGAAGTGAAAACTTCCCTAACATAGGAAAGGAAATAGTCAGTCAAGTCCAGGAAGTGCAGAGAGTCCCATACAGGATAAATCCAAGGAGAAACACACCAAGGCACATATTAATCAAATTATCAAAAATTAAATACAAAGAACAAATATTAAAAGCAACAAGGGAAAAACAAGTAACATACAAGGGAATCCCCCCATAAGGTTAAAAGTTGATCTTTGAGCAGAAACTCTGCAAGCCAGAAGGGAGTGGCAAGACATATTTAAAGTGATGAAAGGGAGAAACCTACAACCAGGATTACTCTACCCAGCAAAGATCTCATTCATATTTGACAGAGAAATTAAAACCTTTACAGACAAGCAAAAGCTAAGAGAATTCAGCACCACCAAACCAGCTTTACAACAAATGCTAAAGCAACTTCTCCAGGCAGGAAACACAGAGAAGGAAAAGACCTACAATAACAAACCCAAAACAATTAAGAAAATGGTAATAGGAACATACATACCAATAATTACCTTAAATGTAAATGGATTAAATGCTCCAACCAAAAGACACAGACTGGCTGAATGGTTACAAAAACAAGACCCATACATATGCTGTCTACAAGAGAGCCACTTCAGACCTAGGGACACATACAGACTGAAAGTGAGGGGATGGAAAAAGATATTCCATGCAAATGGAAATCAAAAGAAAGCTGGAGTAGCAATTCTCATATCAGACAAAATAGACTTGAAAATAAAGACTATATTACAAGAGACAAAGAAGGACACTACATAAAGATCAAGGAATTGATCCAAGACGAAGATATAACAATTGTAAATATTTATGCATCCAACGTAGGAGCACCTCAATACATAAGACAAGTGCTAACAGCCATAAAAGGGGAAATCGACAGTAACACAATAATAGTAGGAGACTTTAACATCCCACTTTCACCAATGGACAGATCATCCAAAATGAAAATAAATAGGAAACACAAGCTTTAAATGACACATTAAACAAGATGGGCTTAATTGATATTTATAGCACATACCATCCCAAAACAACAGAATACACTTTCTTCTCAAGTGCTCATGGAACATTCTCCAGGATGGACCATATCTCGGGTCACAAATCAAGCCTTGGTAAATTTAAGAAAATTGAAATTGTATCAAGTATCTTTTCCGACCACAACGCTATGAGACTAGATATCAATTACAGGAAAAAAAAAACTGTAAAAAATACAAACACATGGAGGCTAAACAACATGCTACTAAATAACCAAGAGATCACTGAAGAAATCAAAGAGGAAATCAAAAAACACCTAGAAACAAATGACAATGAAAACACAATGACACAAAACCTATGGGATGCAGCAAAGGCAGTTCTAAGAGGGAAGTTTATAGCAATGCAATCCTACCTCAAGAAACAAGAAACATCTCAAATAAATAGCCTAACCTTACACCTAAAGCAATTAGAGAAAGAAGAACAACAACAAAAAAACCCAAAGTTAGCAGAAGGAAGGAAATCATAAAGATCAGATCAGAAATAAATGAAAAAGAAATGAAGGAAACAATAGCAAAGAACAATAAAACTAAAAGCTGGTTCTCTGAGAAGATAAACAAAATTGATAAACCATTAGCCAGACTCATCAAGAAAAAAAGGGAGATGACTCAAATCAACAGAATTAGAAATGAAAAAGGAGAAGTAACAACTGACACTGCAGAAATACATAGGATCATGAGAGATTACTACAAGCAACTATATGCCAATAAAACGGACAACCTGGAAGAAATGGACAAATTCTTAGAAAAGCACAACCTTCTAAGACTGAGCCAGGAAGAAACAGAAAATATAAACAGACCAATCACAAGCACTGAAATTGAAACTGTGATTACAAATCTTCCAACAAACAAAATCCCAGGACCAGATGGCTTCACAGGTGAATTCTATCAAACATTTAGAGAAGAGCTAACACCCATCCTTCTCAAACTCTTCCAAAATATAGCAGAGGGAGGAATGCTCCCAAACTCATTCTACGAGGCCACCATCACCCTGATACCAAAACCAGACAGAGATGTCACAAAGAAAGAAAACTACAGGCCAGTATCACTGATGAACATAGATGCAAAAATCCCCAACAAAATACTAGCAAACAGAATCCAACAGCACATTAAACAGATTATACACCATGATCAAGTGGAGTTTATCCCGGGAATGCAAGGATTCTTCAGTATATGCAAATCAATCAATGTGATACACCATATTAAGAAATTGAAGGAGAAAAACCATATGATCATCTGAATAGATGCAGAAAAAGCTTTTGACAAAATTCAACACCCATTTATGATAAAAACTGTCCAGAAAGTAGGCATAGAGGGAACTTTCCTCAACATAATAAAGGCCATATATGACACACCCACAGTGAACATCATTCTCAGTGGTGAAAAGCTGAACCCATTTCCTCTAAGATCAGGAACAAGACAAGGTTGCCCACTCTAACCACTATTATTCAACATAGTTTTGGAAGTTTTAGCCACAGCAATCAGAGAAGAAAAAGAAATAAAAGGAATCCAAATCAGAAAAGAAGTAGAACTATCACTGTTTGCAGATGACATGATACTATACGTAGACAATCCTAAAGATGCTACCAGAAAACTAGTAGAGCTAATCAATGAATTTGGTAAAGTAGCAGGATACAAAATTAATACATAGCAGTCTCTTGCATTCCTATACACTAATGATGAAAAATCTGAAAGAGAAATTAAGGAAACACTCCCATTTACCACTGCAACAAAAAGAATAAAACACCTAGTAATAAACCTAAGGAGACAAAAGGCAGAAAACTATAAGACACTGATGAAAGAAATTAAAGATGATACAAATAGATGGAGAGGTATACCATGTTCTTGGATTGGAAGAATCAACATTGTGAAAATGAGTATACTACCCAAAGCAATCTACAGATTCAATGCAATCCCTGTCAAACTACGAGTGGCATTTTTCACAGAACTAGAACAAAAAATTTCACAATTTGTATGGAAACAGAAAAGACCCTGAAGAGCCAAAGCAATCTTGAGAAAGAAAAACAGAGCTCGAGGAGTCAGGCTCCATGACTTCAGACTATACTACAAAGCTACAGTAGTCAAGACAGTATGGTACTGACACAAAAACAGAAATATAGACCAATGGAACAGGATAGAAAGCCCAGAGATAAACCCACGCACATATGGTCACCTTATCTTTGATAAAGGAGGCAAGAATATACAATGGAGAAAAGACAGCCTCTTCAATGAGTGGTGCTGGGAAAACTGGACAGCTACATGTAAAAGAATGAAATTAGAACACTCCCTAACACCATACACAAAAATAAACTCAGATTGATTAAAGACCTAAATGTAAGGCCAGACACTATAAAACTCTTAGAGGAAAACTTAGGCAGAACAGTCTTATGACATAAATCACAGCAAGATCCTTTTTGACCCACCTTCTAGAGAAAGGGAAATAAAATAAAAAATAAACATGGGACCTAATGAAACTTAAAAGCTTTTGCACAACAAAGGAAACCATAAACAAGATGAAAAGACAACCTACAGAATAGGAGAAAATATTTGCAAATGAAGCAAGTGACAAAGGATTAATCTCCAAAATATACAAGCAGCTCATGCAATTCAATACCAAAAAAACAAACAACCCAATCCAAAAATGGGCAGAAGAACTAAATAGACATTTCTCCAAAGAAGATATACAGATTGCCCACAAACACATGAAAGGATGCTCAACATCACTAATCATTAGAGAATTGCAAATCAAAACTACAATGAGGTATCACCTCACACCAGTCAGAATGGCCATCATCAAAAAGTCTACAAACAATAAATGCTGGAGAGGGTGTGGAGAAAAGGGAACCCTCTTGCACTGTTGGTGGGAATGTAAATTGATACAGCCACTAGAGAACAGTATGGAGGTTCCTTAGAAAACTAAAAATAGAGCCACCATATGACCCAGCAATCCCACTACTGGGCATATACCCTGAGAAAAGCATAATTCAAAAAGAGTCATGTACCACAATGTTTATTGCAGCACTATTTACAATAGCCAGGACGTGGAAGCAACCTATGTGTCCACTGACAGATGAATGGATAAAGAAGATGCGGCACATATATACAATGGAATATTACTCAGCCATAAAAAGAAACGAAATTGAGTTATTTGTAGTGAGGTGGATGCACCTAGAGTCTGTCATACAGAGTGATGTAAGTCAGAAAGAGAAAAACAAATACCGTATACTAATATATATGGAATCTAAGAAAAAAAAAATGGTTCTGAAGAACCTAGGGACAGAACAGGAATAAAGATGCAGACATAGAGAATGCACTTGAGCACACAGCGAGGGGGAAGGGTAAGCTGGGACGAAGTGAGAGAGTGGCATGGACATATATACACTACCAGATGTAAAACAGATAGCTAGTGGGAAGCAGCCGCATAGCACAGGGAGATCAGCTCGGTGCTTTGTGACCACCTGGAGGGGTGGGATAGGGAGGGTGGGAGGGAGACGCAAGAGCTAGGGGATGTGGTGGTATATGTACACGTATACGTGTTGCTGATTCACTTTGTTATATAGAAGAAACTAACACAACGTTGTAAAGCAAGTATACTCCAATAAAGATGTTAAACAAACAAACAAAAAAAGAATAATGAAATACTAATACCCAATTCTCATTATAGAATATGAGCCAGTCACTCCTTATTATGTCTTACTGTTAATTTCATAAAATCTTCAGACTCCCTTCAGGTACTGTTGACTGGAACCAAAATTCTGACGCTCAGAGTGATCAAAACTAGGTGTGGGGCTTCCCTTGTGGCGCAGTGGTTGAGAGTCCGCCTGCTGATGCAGGGGACACGGGTTCGTGCCCCGGTCCGGGAAGATCCCACGTGCCGCGGAGCGGCTGGGCCCGTGAGCCATGGCCGCTGAGCCTGCGCGTCTGGAGCCTGTGCTCTGCAACGGGAGAGGCCGCAGCAGTGAGGGGCCCGCGTACCGCAAAAAAAAAAAACAAAAAACAAAAAACTAGGTGTGTTACAAAATGTAATCCTGTCTGGGTGTGGTACATGGTCCAGAGGCATTGATCAGCACTCAGTAATAATAACCCTGTGTTATATTTTGGTAACCCATATTGACATCCCTGCTTTCGTTTTCTCCTTACATCACTCACAAGAGGTTAGCAGGACAGGTGGGGTGACAAGTAAGGTCCTGACTTCATAGTTGAGGAACTGAAGTTTCCCGTCCCTGTGAAGGCATGGATTCAGGGCTCAGCTGGAACAAGCACACAGATTCCCCAAGTGCAGGGCTCTTTGTCAGCATCCAACCAAACATGGTTTCACACTGCGAACCTTGCCCCTTGGTCCTGTCTCGGGCCACGCGTCTGTCTTCTAGGTGGGAGGGTGGCCTGGTGGGAATGGGTCAGTGCTGCTGTAAGGAAGTATCCGGGGGGATGGTGGTAACAACTGGTACACACCAGACGAGGAGGGAAGGAAGAATTTTAAAATTATTATTATTTTTATTTTGGCTGCTCTTCACGACATGTGGGATCTTAGTTCCCTGACCAGGGATCAAACCCGCGCCCCGTGCAGTGGAAGTGCAGAGTCTTAACCACTGGACCCCCGGGGAAATCCCGAAGGAAGAATTTTTAAGCCATCCATGCATACTTGACTTTTGCTTCACCAGCCACCTCACCTCCTAGAAGAACTTGGACCACAGGGGCAGGCTTTGGAATGGTGTCTGTGAATAGCAGAACAGCAGCTGGGCCTTGTCCAGTCTGTTTGCACAGCTGGGAACATGATGACGGCAGCGGCCCTGGGTGATGACTCCAGCCATCACATTCTTTGACTTTCGTCAAATGACTGGCCCGTCCAGAGAGATGCCTCGCTGTGTCGGCCAGTCCGGTGGGTCCTGGAAGGGCTTGGCCATCTGAGAGTCAGCACAAAGCTGCTGGTGATGGCTCTGGCAGGTGCCGTGAGTCAGCTGAGAGTTCAGGATGCAGGTCTTGTGGCTTCCAGAATGTTCGTGGTTGGTTTAAGCCTGGATTGGATGGAGCTGGGCGGGGAGTTCTTGCATGAGCTCTTTGGGAAGAGCGAGCACGGGTGGATTGGGCTGAGATGGGTAGGCCAGGATTTTAGCTCACAGTGCAGACTGCTGTCTCATGGTGACAGGAAGATCTTTTAAATCACATGTAAACGCCTTCACTTTGGCACACGATAGGCATTCGGATCTCCTGTTGCCATCAATCTTATACCGCCTTGGGGTGAGGGCTGCACAAAGAGCCAGCCTGATGCTCTGCCCAGCACCTGGGGGGAGCAGAGGCCTGTGGGCTGCTCGTTTCCATGCTGTCATCAAGCCCATCTGTGACTTCAAGCAGGTTCCCTTACAATTGCCCACCTACTTTCCTCCTCCTTTTTCTCCCTGATGTGAAATTCAGAAGATGAATGGTTATTTCACCCTTTCCTTTAGTATCTTTGAAACAAATCTACTTAGATATCAAATAAATGTAGCAGTTTATTACCTGAAGTGGATTTGACCCATTAGACGAGGGTTTTGTTTTTGTTTTTAATAATGAGGGTACTGAATCCTGGAGGCCTTCAGTGAGGTCTCTGGGATCCTCTTTGTCACTTTCTGTCTAGAGCTGTGGCTTAGGAATATGAACTCAGAGGATATAGTAATGGAGGCTTCTCTGGGGGCTTGGGAGGGCTGCTCTCCTGGTGTCTTTTTACTGCACATATCAAGGTATCACCTTGTTTCTGAAACCAGTTTCTTGGGAAATTTGGAATTTGCTTATAGTGATTTCTGGAAAGACGTACTTCTCCGTGCAATCATTCTGATTTTATTGAACATCTTATGTACAGAGAAGAACAGGTTGGAGCAGTAGAAAAGTGCCTAGCTGGGAGCCTCCTTGGTTGGAGGATAACATGGTGTAGAAGAGAGAACATGGGCTTTGGAGTTGGACACACCAAGGAACAAATCTTAGCTCTCCAACTATGTGACTGGGCAAACTTTGGTTTTCTTGTCCATCACATGAGCCTATTAGCCGCTGCCTCCTAAGGTGGTTGTGGCGATAAAATGAGGTAATTTATGTGCTGATGGCTCCCTGATTGGTATCTCAGTATCTCCAGTCCAGACCTGTCTACTGAATATCAGACCCCTAGTCCCACCCGAATGCTCATATGGGAGGAACTCAGTAAAAGAATCTTCTTCTCTGATTTGGACACTAAATTGCTGGTTGACTTGGGTGAGCCCTATTACCTCTCTGAACCTTAAGCTTTCCATGAGAAAAAATTCATAGATAATTTTATATATCCATAATATCTGTACTGACATTCCTCAGAGACATTGCGGGTTCAGTTCCAGACCACTGCAGTAAAGTGAATATAAAAGTTTTGTTTATACTATTGTAGTCTATTAAGTGTGCAATTATAGCATTCTGTCTAAAACCATGTACATACCGTCATTAAAAAATACCTTATTGCTAAAAAACGCTAATCGTCATCTGAGCCTTCAGTGAGTTGTAATCTTTTTACAAGTAATATCAGAGATCACTGATCATCGTACAAATATAATCTTAGTGAAAACGTTTTCAATGTTGTGAGAAGCACCAGAATGTGACCCAGAGACATGAAGTGGGCAGGTGATATTGGAAAAATGGCGCCAATAGACTTGCTCGAGGCAGGGTTGCCACAAACCTTCAATTTGTAAAATATGCAGTATCTATGAAGTGCAATGAAATGAGGTTTGCCTGTAATAGTAAAAAATAAATGGAAAGTAATTATAATACAATTTCATGTGTTCTGTACAATTACACTAGGGAACATAATGAAGGGGTCAGATGCTTGCACTTGCTTATAAAGAATAAATCTGGTTTTCAGAGCGGTAAGACTGAATTGTGCTTACACCTTTTCTTTAAATTTCATTTTGGAATAAGGGCTAAATAAAAAATATAAGTTAAAGTGGAATACCTTTGAGTGGGCTAGTTGAAAATGCAGACTGATCAAGGTATTTCTGTACTGGTGACCAACAGAATACCTAATAGCACAAGTGGCAGTGCTCTTGGTGACATAATCTTCTAAATGAGCGTCAAAAATGGTAGATGGCTCTTGGTAAAGTTCTAAGCAAAACATCACAATTGTCTTTTGATTTTCAATATACTTACATTCTTGGAAAATTCAGTGTGTACCATCATAGTGCAAAAAAAAAAAGTGTTTACATGTAAAATGGAGTTAGGCACTAGGCTCCGTTACTTATAAACAGGTGTTTCACCTACAGAAATGTCCAGTGGAGAGTTAGACAGTCACACAGGAGGTAGCACAGTCCTCTGTGGTGTAAGGCCATCTCCACACTGTAGGATGTTCAGAATTTCTGGCCCTCACACATTATAGGGTGGGAGTGCCCACTGCATCAATGAGACAAAAAAATACCTACGCACACAAATTTCTAAAATACTTTCTAAGTGTCTTATAGGGAAGTAAATAAGCCACAACACACTGGACAGCAGTGAAACCCTCCCTGTCTGCATACCCCTTCTCAATGGAAAAGCAATGCACTTCATTTGTCTAAAGCTAATTATTATAAAGTAATTTATTTCCTATAACTAAAGCTTTGTAGTGTTGGGGGAAAATTACTAACTTTCAGTTACAAAGGAACCGGAAAGGATTTTCTCGAGACCCCAGCATATCTTGACTTCTCCTATCCTGGTTTCCCAGCTGTAGTCTCTATTATGTCATTGGACATTTTACAATTTGTTACAATTACTTGCTGGCTTGGCTTGCTTTGTGTACTCCTCTTCTTGTAAAACCGTGAGCCTCTTCTCAGGGACTGGTTTCCTATTGTCTGTAAACGATACCAAACTTACCACGATGCCGGGGCTGTAAAACGTGCTCCACAAAGAAGTTGAATTACATAGATGAATATGGTTGTAGTTTGGTTGCTTAGAGCAGGGCTCAGCCAACTTTTTCCATAAAGGGCCAGAGAGTAAATATTTTTGGCTTGCGGGCCTGATGACAATGAGTCAACTCCACTGTTGTAGTGGGAAAGCAGCCATAGGCACTGTGTAGACAAATGAGGGCAACTGTGTACCAATAAAACTTTATTTACAAAAATTGATTTGGCCAGCAGGATGTTTCCGAACCTCTGGCTTATAGTATGGTGCTAATGAAGCCATTATCAAGACCCCCTTTGGATCTCTATTTGTAAGCTTAGCGGCAATACTAAAATTTCTAACCCTGACCAGGAGCCTTAAAAGTGCATTGTCACCACGGGAGAACTGATCAAAGCAGGAGGACAAAACATGTGGCCATGCAGATTGTGGATCATAGAATTCAGAACTGCCACTCGCACTGCCCGCTTGAAAAGCACAGTCTTTCTAGCACAGATGAGTCCTGTTGTCTTCCCACCAGCAGGAAAGAGCACGACCATGTATTTGAGTATCTGCTGTGTGCCAGGTATTTTATATGTTGTCCCTCATTTCATTGAGGACAATTATCGTCTGAGGTATGAGTGTTATCATTTCTGCTTTTCAGATGAAGAGAGTGAGTCACAGGAAGTTAAATAATTTACCCAGAGTCACAGATGGGACGTGGTGAGTCCTGCATTGGTCTTTCTGACACCAAAGTTTGTATTCTTCCCACTCCACTATCACAGAGTTATTATCATAATAACTCTAGAGCTGGTGCGTGAAAAACCAAGCAGAATGTAATGTTCCTGGCGAGGCAGACTGACGCAGCAAGTTAGTATTTATGGTCTCAGCTGAGTTTCTGCTCTTGACTGTATTAATTACTACAGTTCTTCTTTTATAGCCATTAGAGCCTGCCAGTGAATAACTTGCATTGTCAAGTATACCTAAATCTCAGAGATCTTACTTTGGAAAGAGTCACTCCTAGACGTATGAATACTTTTACATAGTAGTAACTGTAATACAATTGGGATCTCTTTTAAGCTAATGGGAAATTTAAATGGGGGCAAAAATAATAATTTTTCTCATTTTCCCTATGCAGTGTTCATCTCTGTTGTGGTAAAGCAACGTGAACCTCACTGGATTTTTAAAAACTGGTCACTTATTTTCTTACTTGTAGCCATCCTCAGGGTAAAGACAATGATTTTGAGAAGATGTTAAAGCAGACTGTATAATTCAAAATCCCCTTATACCCAGATTGTATTACTAAGGCTGGAAGGGAGTGAAAATAAGGGGGAATAAAACATATTCATCTTAGGATTTTTTTTTTTTTTTTCACAGTACGCGGGCCTCTCACTGTTGTGGCCTCTCCCGTTGCGGAGCACAGGCTCCGGACGCGCAGGCTCAGTGGCCGTGGCTCACGGGCCCAGCCGCTCCGCGGCATGTGGGATCTTCCCGGACCGGGGCACGAACCCGTGTCCCCTGCATCGGCAGGCGGACTCTCAGCCACTGCGCCACCAGGGAAGCCCCACCTTAGGATTTTTAAGCTTGAGTTTCCTAAGGTTGAATAACTATACCTGCCATTTGTTCTGTCTTCTTGCCAAACCATGGTATAAGTCCAGATTCTTCCATTCTATCTTGCTGTTTTGCTTCTTTCCTTTTTTTTCTCTTTCCTCCCTCCTCCACTCCCTCCCTTCTTCCCCCTCTTTATCTGTCTATGTATCTCTATGTCTGTTTATCCATCTATCTATTCATCTATCTATGTATCTGTGTATCTGACTATCAAGCCTCCAGGTTTTATTTGTAATCTATGGGCTGGGTTCTCCTGTGGTGCCACCAAGTCTGTCTTGTCTGTGCTGTGTTTTTCTCACTAATCTTCAACCTATACCTTCTTCCCTAAATAGTCATGGTAATTGTCCTAAATAGAAGAACAACAAGTATACAGAAGACTTATCTTTCATAGTTATATCCACTGTTTGCTTATTCCAGCATTCCTGTTACAAAGGTTACATGTTGTGAGATTGAAGAGCCCAGGAGGTGTAGAACAGTGGGAAATGAATTCCATTGCACTTGGTACCTTTTGTAGTGATTTTCCAAAATACTGGGTTAAACAACAACAACAAACACACCACAACCACCAGCCAGAGAAATCTTCAAACCCCAAAGGTCACTGTCTTCTCCTAGGGCTGTGTACATACCAACGTATCATACCTTGAACACGTGAAAACCAGGGACTTGCTAGGAGATGCTTCAGTTTGGGACCAAAAGGCTTCAAAGGCTTCCCGCCCTCTAAATGAGGCTTTGAAGTAGAGTTGTGGTGTGTGGATGGGAGCAAGCTCACCCCTCTGTGTGGCTACTCTATTATTTCAGGCTTTTCATTTCCAGCTGCAAAGCAAACAAGACCCCCTGGTGCTCTGACTTACCCCAGGTTATCTTTATGGACAGAAAGGGCTAAATTTCCAACTAAGCCAAAGATAGAGCTTATCAGTCCAGTGTATTTATGTACCCAGGCATCTGCAAACTTCTCCTTATTTTGATTTTGTTATCATCACAGTGACCTTTGACATTGCATTTTGGTGTTGTGAAAATTAAAGCCTAATGAAGTGTGATGGTTTGATTATATACTGTGGTGGAAACCACTGACGGGCAAACTTCACAGCCAAGCTCAACCTTCTTTCTCCTTTCTGCCCTCACAATAGAGAGGGAGCCATACATTCACTTTCCCAGCTGCATTTGCAGCTAGGGTGGCCATGTTACCCAGTTCTAGCCAATGAGATGTTCGTCCTACTGGCTTTCGGGAAACCTTTCTGCTTTCCCTGATAAAGGGGCCATTTGGGCTGGTGCCACCTTTTCTCTCTCTTTTCCTATCTTATATGCAGATAAGATGCCTGGAGCTTCTGCAGCCATTTTGTGACCGGTGATAATTATGAAGATGAAAAGTCAACATGCTAAGGATGCTTGAGATGGCTGGAGGAAAAGATAGAATGAGCTTAGGTCCTTGATGGTTTAATTGAGCAGCTGAACCAACATTAGTCGTAACCAGTCTTTGGATTCCTTTGCTCTGTGAGAAAAATGAATCCCTATTTGTTTCTGCCACCATTAGTTGGCTATTCTGTTATTAGAAGCTGAAGGCATTCTTAACGGATACAGATATAATAGCCAAAAAATGGTAACACCAGGAGGGTGATTTCTGACTTCCACTTTCAGCTGTGAGACCACCATTCTTCTGTTTACTTAATCAACAAGCCTATCTATGAAACAGTGAATCTGGCTTCACAGATCTGACTTTGAGATCCTAGTGTATTATCCAGTAATTAAGGATGCCACCAAGATACACAGAAATATAGCATTTTCATTGAACACTTTCTCACTCATTTCCTCAGGGTAGTTTGTTTAATAACACATGTTCTTTTTTTCTCAGGGCTCCCAAGAATACCTTTACTATAGGAAAAGCACTAAGTTTAAAAACCCTAGGTTATAGGAACTTTTAATGGGAAATACTTTATAACACATATATCAGTCATTGAGTATTAGTAAAACATACAAACGACAAGAAATTCTGGGTGATTAAAGTCCATAAACCTGCACACTTGACCCTCAACCAATAATACGTTGTTTTTTCTGAATCAGACATGTGACTTCAGAGGTACAGTACTCTTTTGTGTTTAGCTTTCATGGTTTCCGGAGAATCTAGAGGAAATGCCAAGTTTAGAGGAAGTAAGAAATACTCTTCTCCTCCATGTTTTCTTGGTCTGGGCAACAGTCACTCTTTGTCTCTCTCCCTCTAAGGAAAGTAAGGCCAAATCCATTTTTTATTTTGCCAGAGGGAGGAGAACGTTATTGCTTTTGTTTGGTGTTCCCAGAAGAGTAATTAAATGTGATCAACAAGGCAAGCTTAGGAATTAGTTTAGTGCCTAACACAATCTTCTCTTTTTATATACTTATATTCTGAAGAACCACAGACCTAATTTAGAGATAAAGTAATTCCTCTTAATAAGAATGAAATATAGTAAGAATGAAATACTAATCTGGACAACTATGCACTGCTTAGATGTCATCCTAAAATGAGAATGTCTGAGTGGTTTGAATTCAGGAAGGGTTTCAACGGTATCATCATATAGTTTCCAGAATGTGCCTCCCTCCATGATTCCATAGTCTATTAAAACATCCGTTCTAGAACTTTTCACTGCACCAGGGATGCTTCTGCATGCGCCTGCCTCCTCTTCTAGATTGTGAATTTCTAGAGGGCAGTGGCAGGGTTTGTTTTATCTCTGTATTCTGCCACATTTCCTAGTGTAAAACTTTATACTCATACGACAACTCATAAATGTTTGTTGAATTGGATTTTATCTCTGCGGTTGCAGCCTTGCAATATCTTGATCTTTAGGGTGGGTCACCTCTGAGTCACACACTCAGCTGATTCTTAACTAGGCTTCTCAGACTGTCTTAAAGATCAATTTGTTAGTATCACCAAGCTCTGATTACTTGGTGTTATATAATTATGCTGTAATTAAACTAAAAATAAGCAGCATATTTAAATATCTCTAACAGAATTAAGGCGAGTGGGTGATGCACACAAATTTCCCCTTTCCTCTTTTCTTGGTGGAGAAAATTAAGTGCATCATTGTTGAATCTTTCCAATGTTAACTGGCTTCACTCAAGGCAAGCACACTTTACTGGAAATTTGGATTGATATGAAAATAAAATTAAGGCATTATTTATTTCCCTTTAAAATTTGTCTGGAAATAACATTTTTTGAATAGTAAATTTAAAGTCTGACTCGATTTTTTTAAAAATCAGTTACAATCTCTGAAAAAGAAAAAAAAAAAAGAAATGTCTAAAAGTGGCCTTTTCTGGGGAGGAGAGATGGCAGCCTAGGAGCTAGAGATAGGAGGAAGACATTTCTCACCGAAACCCCTTCATGATCATGCATGATCTCTTGAAAGATAATAAAGACAAACAAATTTCAATTTAAAAAAATCGAAGGACTTGTACAGCCTGATTCTAAGATTTACTAAAAAATTGAACTATTCAAGGTAATGTAGTATTGGTGTAAGGATAGTTATGGATGGAACAGATATGGACTCCAGAAACAGAGACACACACGTAGATGGCCAGTTTGACAAAGATAATAAGCCAACTCATTTCAACAATTCGATGTCCATGAGGAATAAAATGAACTTTAACACTTAAGTGATACATAAAAATTTAACCCAAAATGAATCATAGATCTAAATGTAACATCTAAAATGACAAAACTTCTAAGAAAAAAAAGGTGGGATAAGATCATTGTGACCTTGGGTGTGCAAAGATTTTTAGGACACAAAAAGCACAAACCGTAACATAAAAATTTGATGAAATGGACTTTATCAAAATGAAAACTTCTGCTTTTTAAAATAACACCATTAAGATTATGGGAAGCAAGCATCATAGAGGGAGAAAATATATGCAAAACATGTATCTGATAAAGAAATTGCACCCAAGAATACGGGCAAATTTTTTTTTTTTTTTTTTTTTTTTTGCGGTACGCGGGCCTCTCACCGCTGCGGCCTCTCTCGTTGTGGAGCACAGGCTCCGGACGCGCAGGCTCAGCGGCCATGGGTCACGGGCCCAGCCGCTCCGGGGCATGTGGGATCTTCCCGGACCGGGGCACGAACCCGCGTCCCCCGCATCGGCAGGCAGACTCCCAACCACTGCGCCACCAGGGATGCCCTGGGCAAAATATTTAAAGACATATTTCATGAAGAAGGTATACAAATAGCCAATAAGTACATGAAAAGATGCTCTACATCAATATCATCAGAGAAATGCAAATTAAAATCGTAATGGAAAATTAAGATGACTGATAATACCAAGTGTTGGTGAGGATATGGACACTGGAACTCTTGTAAATGTAAAATTTACTGATACTTTGGAAAATAGGTTGACCATTTCTTGTAAAAGTAAACATACCATACACCCCAGCAATCCCATTTCTGGATATTTATAAGAGAAATGAAAACCTGTGTTCACATGAAGACTTGTACTTGAATGCATTAGTTTCCTAGGTTTGCTGTAACAAATTATCATAAACTAGGTTAACTTTAAACAATAGAAATTTATTCTCTCACATTTTTAGAGCCTAGAAGTCCAAAATCAAGGTGTTGGCGGGGCCATGATCTCCCTGAAGGCTCTAGAGGTGAATCTGTTCTATGACTTTTTCTTAACTTCTGGTGTTGCCAGCAATTCTTGGCTTGTAAACGCATCACTCTGGTCTCTGCCTCTGTTATCACATGGGCTTGTACCTCTGTTTCTCTGGGTCTGTGTCTCTTATATTCTTATAAGGATACAACTCATACTGGATTAGGGTCCATCCTAATGACCTCATTTTAACTTGATTATATCTGCAAAGACCCTGTTTCCAAATAAGATCACATTCGCAGGTACCAGGTGTTTGGATTTTGACGTATCATTTTGGGGGACACAATTCAACCCACAACAAATGTTCATAGCAGCTTTACTGGAAACAACTGTTTATGGAAACAAACCCAGATACCCATCAACTGGCGAATAGATAACAAATTGTGGTGTATCTGTATAACAGACTACTTATTCAGCAATAAAAAGGATTAAATTACTAATATACATAACACAGATGAATTTCCAAAATGTTTTGCTGAGTGAAAGAAGCAGACGGGAAAGAGTACCTCCTGTATGATTCCATATCCATCAAATTCTAGAAATGACCAATCTAATCTATAACAACAACAACAAATCAGTGTTTGCCTGGGGCTGGGGCGGGGATGTGGGATTGTTGGATTGACAATCCACAATTGTTGGATTGTGCCAATAGGCACTAGAGTACTTTTTGTAGAGATGGAAAAGTTCTGTATCTCAGCTTTGGTGGTGGTCACAAAGGTGTACACATTTGTCAAAATTCACTAAACACTACCAAACTGAACACATTTTATTTTATGTAAATTACGTCTCAATAAAGTTTATTTAGACATTCAGCTGCAAACAGCAATGAAGTAATCTATGGCATAAAGCAAGGTTCATCTTTGTGAATATGTTCCCATTCTTGTATTTATTTAGAATAAAGTGTGACTGTAGCATCTGTGGAAGGTGTTAGGATTTACCCATTCACCGCGGGGAGGTGTGGAGGACATGTATGTTTTTGTCTGCCCAGCATCCGTTTACCCTCCTCTTGGAAATAGCATCCACTCCTTTCCCTTCTCTCAGTGATCTGCCCCTTCCTCCTTTAGCCATATAGTTTCAGGGGACCACCACGTGTAAGGGACTTCTTGCCTGTTTCCACTTCACTCCCTCCATCTCCTCCCACCCAGCATGCCAGTGGGAGCACATGTAGTAGAAGATAATAATGCTGAGCTGGAGCAAAGCCATAGTGAAAGGAGGAAGAGAGAGAGAAGACCCTCGAAGCATGAAGTCTCTGGCTTTGGAAATCCTCCAATTAGCCTCCACTCCATTATTTCTAGTTTCTTGAGCCAATAAAGCAATGCAATTTCCCCCTTTTTTTTTTTTTTTTTTTGCGGTACGCGGGCCTCTCACTGTTGCGGCCTCTCCTGTTGCGGAGCACAGGCTCCGGATGCGCAGGCTCAGCGGCCATGGCTCACGGGCCCAGCTGCTCCGTGGCATGTGGGATCTTCCCAGACCGGGGTACGAACCTGCGTCCCCTGCATCGGCAGGCGGACTCCCAACCACTGCGCCACCAGGGAAGCCCCAATTTCCCCTTTTTGCTAAGTAAAGTTAAGCTTCTTTCAATTCCAACCAGAGGAATCTTAACATATTAGGATTTTTTACAATTTCTGTTAGCTCTAATCGGGTTGATTCATACATATACAGGACTGTTTCTGCAAGTATCTTCACTAGTCTTATACAACACTTTCAAATTGTCAGCGTCCCTGTTAATGAATATCACCTTGGATACCTTCATCTCCCAATACGGCAGAGGTAGGGTTGCCCAGCATACTGGGACTCTAACTGTTATTTTTTCAGCTTTAATTGTATTGCATAAGATGGGGTTAGACATTTTGGTAGCTGCTTTACACGTTGCTGTACTTTGAGCTGGAGGGCAATGTGTTAAAACTAAGCCTAGATTTAAAAATACAAATTGCTATCAACCCAGGTCTTCTTCATCTAATATTTTTTCAAGTGGTCATTTCAACTTCAAAGCAAGAATTTACATGTATTGCTCTTCAGTTTACTTCTGATTTGTTTTCTCTTTCGAATATTATAGAATCCCACTGAATCCTCATTCCGTCATCTTAATACATCTTAATACTCTTCTCAGTTTTGTTTCATCCATTAGTTTAAAGCAGTAAAGTGGGGAAAATGACTTTTTGATGTGTGCCTATGTTAGTTCTGGTGTGTTCTTGAGGACTCACCAAGGTCTGTTCAGTAATCGGTTTGGGAATTTCCCTGGAAGTCAACAGGAAGCTTACGGATTGGCAGCTTTCTGCGTCGCTGTGAACAACCAATTCGCCCTTTTATGGTCATCAGGAAACAGTTTTCTATCTTTAGCCTTTTGGCATTTCCTCTGTTCTCTGGGGTATTGTGATGACCACTAATGTAGCTTTCGGATCACTTCTTCAGTTGATTTCGGTAGTAATTTGAGAGGCCAAAGACTTATACTCACTTAAGGCTACTTAGTATTCTCTAAATATCTCCTTATTTTTCTGGGTTTTTGGTCTCTTGTAGTTTTAATCTCATTATGCTTAGTGCAGAAGAGAAACAGATGAAACATAATGAAAATGTAGTTATTTCACTCCCTACATTACCGACATCACTGAACCACTCTGGTGTCATTTTTTCCCTCACAGCATTATGGCGGGGGATAAAAGGGACGATGTCGAGCATAGAGCCGGGTGCAAGGTAAATGGTAGTGAAGAGCTGGGTGTGTAGCCCCAGACCTGCTGCCCGGGGCAGGGTGATCTCTGGGGATGGACACCACTGGTAGAGAAGGTTCTGCCAGCGAGTAAGGGCGTGTAACAGTTGCTCCTTTGGCAAATGGTGTCTCTGCACAGGTTCTTACTGCCGAGGGTGCTCTTGCCTCTGGGTGAGTGGCCAAAGGCAAGGCTTCAGTTCCTGAGAAAAACTGAGACAAAACCCTAGCCTACATGGAAAGGATTCAGACCTGGGCTTCTGCGTACCAAAAGGCAAGGGAGCTGAGATTCAGGGAGCCCGGTGGTCAGCAGTGCAGCATTGCATCCTCAGTCAGACAAATGTGGGAGGGAATTGGACTTTTCTTCGAGCCCATACCAGCATTTGAAAAGCTTCTCACCTTTTGTTTCAGCAGAATTGAGCTCGGTTTATACTGGGGCCTCTTTCCCCTTCTGCAATAGACTGAATAAAATCTGTCTTGCCGTTTTAAAATAACTAACCAGTGAATAATTCCTCTTCAACAAAGAATTCAGTTCATGGTTGGTCTGAGATATTGGGGAGAAGCCAAACTTTGGAAATGGGAGGTGTAAGTGGATCCAGCTATGGAGGCCTGTGGGTGGCAGAAGGAGGAAGAAGGAGGTGGCCTGTGGTGATAATCTTCCTTGAGGACAAGATGAACAGATGTTGGCCTGATGATGACATCGTCAGAGTGTCAGATCAATGAGGTGATAACAAAGATAGTTCATAAATTGTGAACCCAACTGGAAGCTTCTCATGGGTGCTACAAGGCTCATTAGCTCTGTTACCCTTTATATCAGTAGTTTCGAGAAATGCTTGAAAGGGATGTGAATAGCATTCATGATGGCATGATTATGATTCCAAGCAATCTCAACAGTTTGACTAAAGAGCTAAGATAGTCAGGAGGAAATGTGATAGGAAGAAGTCTGGAGACACCAATACTCAAGGCAGGGCAGGCTACGGAGTTTGCACGGCTCAGTGCAAAGTGAAAATGCGGGGCCTGAGCACAGGATGGGGAAGTCAGTCTCCCTCACACAGGCCCACTGCCCCAATCACAGCAGTGCGTGACCCTCGAGGTGTTGCAGCCTCCGCTTCACGGTGCTTCCCTACCTGGATCCAGGGGGGCTGAGAGGATGAATGTGCTATGGTACCCATGAGGCCAGGGCAGGATGGCCTTCACTTTGCTATGCCCCAAGACACTGCGGGGTACATGCCCGACCCTAACTGTCCATGTGCCTCTGTCCAGGCCCCCACTGAGGGTGAGGGTGGCAGTGGTTGTGGGATGGAGGTGGACAGGGGGTGGTGGGACAGAGGACCCATCTCAGGGGGCAGGGGAGACAGTGGGAGGCGGGCTATTTGGGAACTGAAGCTCCAGTCTCTGGCATGTGCTCCGTTGTCCCGTGGACTTAATAACACACGTTCAAGGGCAAAATTATTAAGAATCTCAAGATGGCAGCCACAGAGCATTAGACCTCAAGTGCGGGCCCTTCTGAAGGTGGGCCCTGTGTGAACGCACTGGTCACAGGCCCATGAAGCTGACACTGAATCTAAGCCAGAAAAGAGTGTTGAAAGCGGAAATAACTTTTTTTGGACAAACCAACTTGAGCAGATGGGTGGACCTAAAAGGGAGGGTGAGAAAAGCTAAAGGCAGGTTGAATCCTAAGTGTTGAGAACTTTGGAGGCAGAATGAAGACTCAGACGTGGGCCTGGGGGGAGGGGAAGCAGGGAAGGTTGAGAGCAGAGGAGTGACGAGGTGAACGGGATATTTTACAACGTTGACTTCCTGTGAGGTGTCTTTTAGAAGCTTGTGCCTTTCAACTATTCTTTTTCGGTTTTTTCATACATAAAAACTGAAGGAACGCTCCTTTCGGATCAAAGAAGGGCAATTGCTTGGAAGGCCTCTTTCGCTCACTTTTTCCTACTGTTACACGCACAAAATCTGCTGGAACTTTTGACATTCTGCTCTTCCTTGCCTCTGGACTTTAATGCCAGCAAATTAGCGTGTAAGATGTCAACAGAAAGTGACGTTCACAGGACAGAATGCCCTTGCATTTTTTGGTCAGGAGAAGGGGAAAGCAGCAGACACACTAACTGCTGAATTACAATGAACCTTTCTACGATGCTTTGAATCTCTCAGGGGAGTCAAAACAAAACAAAATGAGAGCAGTGATATCAAGCAGCCAGCTTTGCACGCAGACAACAGGTGGAGATAAAAGCCAAACCCTCAACTTCTCTCAAAGTATCAGAAAAAAATGTCACTTCTGTTCCCCACGGACCGGTAGTAATTTTCATCTGTGTTCCCATTTTAGTAGCCATTTACAAAAGCAGGCATTTCCGTGGCAAACACACACACACCTACAAGCGCATCCTATAATATTTTATTCTAGATATACATAGATTGAAGCTGCTAGTGAAGCAGTAATACAGCTCAAACAGGAGTTGTTGAGAATGTTAATGTTCTAAGCGGGAAACTCTACCAGGGTGGTGTGTAGCCAGAATAAAGGATTTTATCATGCTCAAAGCGTTTGGCAGAAAAAAGCTCTGGGCTTCACCAGAGACAGAAAAATGGATACGAACTCCCAGTGGAGGAGTTTTGTTTTCTCTCCGTCATCCTCACGTGTCTCCCTGGCTTTGAGAAGTCAGCCTGTTTCCTTGTTTGTCATGTTCTGACTTAGAGTCGGAGAGGTCTTCCCCCAGTTGACCTGGGCATTTTTAACTGGTCTTGATGAATGTGGAGCTTGTTTTACCCTCCAGGTTATGTCCCCACCCCTCCTTGGTTATGTGCTCTGTTTCCATTCTTTCAAGCAGGTCTTAGAAATGTGTCACCTGTTCGGACAGCTCCCTGTGTAGATACACTCATTTCTTCAGCGATGGCCACTGGACCCTCATCATGGGTGCTTTTCTGTTGCAAAGACAGAACGGGCTTTCTGAGAAAGTGTGGTAGAAAGAGGGTCAACATAGGAGTCAGCTTGACTAGGGTCTCGACCCTGGCGCTGCCCTTTCAGCTCTGTGACTTCTAACGGGGTGACATGGCTTCTTTCCCTCCTCTGAAAATGGGGGTGCTCATAGGTGTGCTGTGAGCGTGCAACAACATCACATGCATCGAGTGCAGGAACACAGTAGGTTCCTGGGGACTTTCCACTCCCTCCATTCAGCTGCCTTCCCTTCTCAGCTGCCTATAGAGTCTCGGGCTGGGAAGCCATGTGGGGGGCGCCTTTCTATGGAGTGTTGCAGGTTGAAAGTCCATGCCTACCTATGACCAGACTTGCCTTCCTGCTTATTGGAAGTTCTGAGATGGCTTGTTTGCTTCTCTTCAAGATGTCAGCACTTTCAGTTCACCCATGAAGACCTCTCAGTTTGACTCAATTAGGTTTGAAGAATGTATCCTCTCATTGCTTATTTATTGTCTCAGAGATAAAATTATCATCAAGGCAAGCCTAGAACTTGCCTGATGATCTATTTTTAGCAGAATGTCCCTTCTGGCAGATGTTCAAACCCTTGGAGTATCTCAACCACTATGATGTATCTCCCTGAGGCCATTTTGTGATGCCCGTCAGGAAAGGCCTGAAACACAGTTCCACAGTCTTTGTTTCTATAAATCAAAGTAGGCATCAGGGCAACTGGCCCTGCCATCTAATTATTTCCCCAAAGAATGGTTTTATATTGACTATTTAAAAACTAGTTATTATTTTTACAAGCTATGTCTCAATGGCTTATGTTGAATAACAACCCCCCCCCAAAAAAAGTCCCCCATTCAGCTACCTTGACATAACATTGGCAACTCATTTTTTCATGTACGTTTTACCAGGATGTTATATCATTCAAAGTTAAATGGTACTTATTATTATTTTATAGCCAGAGTGAGTATTTTGTAACATGTGCTTGAAACTTTTATTTAAGTTAAAATTATTCTGCCCGTGCTCTATGCTGTATGGCTTCAATTGTCCATTTATTTGTATAGAAGGACAGATCTACACTGATGAAAGTTAAGATCTTTCTCAGTCCAACTGCACGTGGAAATTAGGTGTGCGTCTTCGGTGGGCTCCCCAACTTTCCTAAGAGGTCATCTGTTAAGACAGTGGCTGTGTCCCTGACTTTCAACACAAAAGAGCTCCATTGCAGGGATTTGTTGTTAAATATAACCTCAAACTCA
This sequence comes from Delphinapterus leucas, assembly GCF_059928025.1. Classification (NCBI taxonomy): domain Eukaryota; kingdom Metazoa; phylum Chordata; class Mammalia; order Artiodactyla; family Monodontidae; genus Delphinapterus; species Delphinapterus leucas. The sequence goes on from NC_143146.1 coordinate 64,312,198, forward strand.
CTTCTGCTCAATACTTAAGAAAAATGCAAATGAGAGAGACCATATTTATGAGGGATTGTTTAGATGATGTGCAAGGTATTCCATTCAATACACTAAAATCTCTCCTTGGTTTAAGCTAAGGATTTAAAGAGACTTGTTCCTGAAGCATCGTACTATCAACACGCTAAATGGAAAGACATTTCAGAAACAGTCACGTGGACTTCACTGCTGTATTTATTGCTACAATGTTGCTGAGACAGTTTTTACTCCATCACCCCTTGTCTTTTTAGAAGACAAAGTGGATAACTTTTCTTAGTTCTTAAGATGAGGTATTATAGTTGGGTTTCTCTGTTATTCTCTTACGGACTCTGTGAGTCATTTAAAAGTCATATTTCCCTCTTTGCTTGCACTGCAGAAAGCTCAAAACCAAATGTGCACCCTGCCTTTTGTGAGTGTGCTGGTCCTGTGGTGTGCACTCTGTGTAACCTCACACCTTTGTCCATCCCCAGGATGGAGAGGTGCTCTACCTCCCCTCAGCTTCCACACCTTCATCAGTAGGAAGAAAGATCCCTAGAGGTCTGCTCTTCTTTCCAATACTCAATGGTTGGCCACCATTACCAACCTTGAGATCATCATCAAGACAAATGCCTTTTATTATCTTTATATGTATCATCACCACCAGAAGAAGAGAGCTTGATTCTTATCCCCTCATGATCCCTCATCCCTTTCTCTGACCCCATCTCCTATCCCTCCACAACTTCTACAGTCTTCCACTGTGCCCTCTGCAGTTCTGGATCACTTATTAGAATGACCTCCTGTATCTCCACCACTTCTTGAATTCTCTCACCTTCTTGCTCTACCTGAAACTTGACTCAATATTTTCCCTGTGCTTCTTCCAAGTCATGGTTGTTTTCTTTCTCATGGTTGTCCTACCACTGGGCCTGGGGGTGGGTTGGTGTCTTTCTTGGTCCACAGTGCTGTTCCGGACCATTCCCATCTCTCCCCTCTACCCCTTAACCTGTATCTCATGCCATCAGTATACTCCGTCTCCATCCCTCCTAGTTGCAGTCATCCAAAGACCCGACCACCCAGGTCACTCCCCCTCATTCTTTGAAGATTTTAGCTCCTGGTTCATGGGCCCTTTCTCTACACTAGTCCTTTCAGAATCAGAGGCCTTAAAATAGAAAAAGATACTTCCAGTGCTCTGCCGTCTTAGTTTCTCCAACATATGGTCCTCCATCCAACCTAAGCCTCTCACTCCTTTGATCATATCCTAGAAATTGCCAACACCCCCCATGTTACTGTTCTATTGCAGGATATCAAATTACCACAAACTGAGCGGCTTAAAAGGACACTTATACATTAGCTCAGAGTTCTGTAGGTGAGAACTGTTGACCAGGCTGTGTTCTCTGGTTGAGGCAGACTTCACTTACTTGTGGTTGAGAACTAAGTCCTCATTTCCATGCTGGCTGTCAGCCAGGGCTACTCTCAGCTTCTAGAGGCCACTCAAATTCCTTGACCTGTGGCCCCCTAAATCTTTACGACCAGCAGTGGGGAGAGTCTCCCTTGTATAGAATCCTTCTCATGCTTCCAGTCTCTTTCATCAGGCAGAGACCTGTCTCTTTTAAGGACTCTCCTGATTGGGTCAGACCCACCAAGGCTAATCTCCTTTCCTCAAAATTCACTGTCCCATATGACATAACCTGATCACCTGAGTGCCATCCTTATAGTCCTAGGTCCCTCCCACACTCACACCAAGGAGATTATCCAAGGTCATGGGTCATTGGGGGATCCTTTTAGAATTCCTTCTACCATGCCCTTAGTATACTCAACTTCAAGAGTCTCATTCTTAAACTATAGCCTCCTATCTACAGCTCACTTCTAGTTCCATGTCTTTAGCAATGTCTTGAACTCACCAGAACCTACAGTTTATTGATCTGCCTACATTTTCACGTCCCACATTCCCATCATTTCTTTACTTGCCTCTTTTCTCAGCTTATGGTCAAGCACTGCAATCGCTCATTGAAATATACCATCAACTCTTTTGTCTCTCTCTCTTATTTGCCTGGCAAAAATCCCAACACCAGTTAAATCCCGCTCTCCTTTCCCCGTGTCTCTATCCAAGTAGATAAAAGTGGCTGGAGAAAAGCATACTCCTATGCTGACTGGTCTTCTTTTAAATCTGTGAGCACTAATTTAAGTAGGTTCTTAAAGGTGGCTGGCGCCTATAGGACACTTCCCTGCTTTTAAATACCCAAACTTTTAGACTTAGAACAAAGCGATTCAAACCTTTTCTGCTTGAAAATCTCCTAAAATAATTTTTCAAAACTATGTACCCCTTTGCATATTTTAAATGGATAAATTTTCATCAGAAATTTAAATAGTTGAAAGTCTTAATTACAGTGTATTGTAAATATGTACATTTTTTAATTACAAAACTTTTAAATTACTCTGAAAGAACCTTAAATCAAATAGTGATTTGATATCCATCAGTATCCATTTAAAAATGCATAAATGAGTTCTTCTTTATCATTTAGAAGTTTCATCTCATTCTACTTTTTCCTTGAACTCATTTTTGCATTCCACTTATAGATTTTTATAATTTATTTTATAGTGCAAAGTATTTGATTGTTCATCCTATAATTGCTTTGCTTCCAAAAAAGTACATATGTGGTTAAATTAAAAATGGCTTAAATGTCTTCATTGTAAGTCCCTTATGTTCAATTTATTCATATTACAATATCATGATCAGTGCAGAATTTAGCAAAATTATGTAAATATATTACATATTTTGATAAATAATCACAAAGCATGAAAGAATAAGAAATTTGAAATACATCTTACAGTAAGCATAGGACTGGTCTGTAGTTTCCAAAAATTTTGTTTTGAAAAATTTGAAAACATTGTAGTTTACAAAGTTGCAAGGATGGCACCATGAACAACCATATACCCTTCACCTATATTCAGCAGTTGTTAACATTTTGCCATATTTGCTCCCTTTCTCTCTCTCCAAATAGTTTTCTTTTCTTGCTGAACCACCTGAGAGTGTTCAGCTGGGCCATGCACCCATAGTAACACAAGGGGAGCCAGAGTCCATGGGCAGGATGCAGATTGTAGGGAAAGTGTGGTGGTGAGCATGCAGAAAGCATCTTACTCTTATTTTCCTGTGAAAGAGGAATCAAGAGTATGGGGGAGGATTTGTTGGCAATTTATGGAAAAGGGGAAAGTACCAGTCATGTCAGTCAGTGGACTTCAGTCTGGGGTCAGCACCCCCTTGGGGTGTACAAAGACCTTCAGGGGCTACAAGGTCATATGTAGCTTTAACATGATCCATTTCCATGTGCATTCTCTCCTTAGAATTCTGCTGTTGTGCTTACTCTCCATCTTGCCAACTTTAAGAGTCCCAGTATTAGACCCACGCCTACTATCTGTAGTTCACTTCTTCTATTTCCATGACTTCAACAGTGATTTGGACTCACATTTTCCCCCTGATGCACTTTTTTTTCTTTTTTTCGGTACGCGGGCCTCTCACTGTGGTGGCCTCGCCCGTTGCGGAGCACAGGCTCCGGATGCGCAGGCTCAGCGGCCATGGCTCACGGGCCCAGCCGCTCCACAGCATGTGGGATCTTCCCGGACCGGGGCACGAACCCGCGTCCCCTGCATCGACAGGCGGACTCTCAACCACCGCGCCACCAGGGAAGCCCATGATGCACTTTTTTTACTAGCCTTCCAGGACACCACATTCTTCTAGTTTTCCTCCTAACTCCTTGCTTACTCTTTCTAGGTCTCCTTTGCTTGTTTATCCTCATTCCTGACTGTTAAATGTTGGTTCACCTAGGGCTGAGCCCTTGGACCTCTTCTCTTTGATATTGTTACCTAGATAATCTCATCCAATCTTATGCCTGTAAATCCATCTATGTACCCACAACTCCTGAATTTGGCCCTTCCTGAGCTGCCGCCAGGACCTTTCTGCCTTCTCCTCTGGCTGTCTCACCTGCTCCCATCCTGTTCCAGCTACACCAGCTCTTTCGCTGCATCTCATTCGCGCCAAACCTGCTCTCTCCTCCCGCTTTTGCAATGCTCTTCCTTCAGCTCTTTCCTCAGACATTACCAAGACTTACCCACCTCCCCACCCCAGTTCCTTCAGGCCTCTGCCCAGCTGCCACCTTCTTAGGAAGTCTTCCGACAACCTGACTGAAATCAACAATCCCCGCCCCGTATTCCCTACGCCCACTCCTTGCTTTATTTTTCTCCAGAGCACCCTTATCTGTTGTACTGTTTTGTGTATTTGTTTATTATCTGTCTCCACCCATAAAGCAGAAATTTTCGTCCATTTTGGTCACTGCTAAATCCCTATTCTTTGTTTTTGTTTCACATGCAAACCTCCATCTCAGGTTTGAGACTATCCTCAGAGCTCTGTTTCTTCTTAATGTGGAATGAGACTTCACTTCCTCTCCCAACAAAGCCATTTCTTTTGGGTTGGCCATAGCTTCTGCAGCTGTATCTCAACTGGAGCTCCAGCCAACAAAGTGTTGGGGGTACAAGTGAAGTTGTATTTATCAACCAGTTTCCTCATTTGTGACTCAGAAATACACATGAAAATTGGAGACTGTCAGTATTGCTTCTGACTCCCCTGGTTGTTTGTTGTTTTGAGTGAATTACTGGGTACATCCCATCCTGTGTTCTCCTTTTCATTTGAGACTGACGCCCTCCACGGAGGCAAGTCTGCACGCCCTCTGCTCCTGACCCCCATCTGCTTCGGATTTCACTTGCTGTCCTGTCAGGAGTGTTCTGCTGACATTTTGAAATCCTTCACCTTAGAAGCTGGGGGAAAAAAAAAATGGAGGTTGAAGCATGGCACCATTAGAAGATTTTATGGATGGGATAAATCAGGTTTGTATTTTTATAGATTTGACAACCCAGCTTTCGAAGGCACAACTGTAAAACATCACAGATTGGAAAATGCCTTGGTGGAGCCCATAAACTATTCTATCAGCTATCTCACCTATTAATTATTTTCCCCAGCACTTGAAGATTTGAAAGTGACTGACAAGGGTGTTAAGAACTGGTTCAAGACAGTTTGCATTTACACACAGTTTAAATGCACATTCAGAATGATTTCCGCCTTTTAAATGTGTCGGTTATTATTCTAGGGTGTGTAACAGCGTGGCAAGAACGACATGGTTAACGCAATAATATGATCTTCCATCACTTTTATGAGACATTTGCATCCTTTTATGCAACACCTAATTGACAGTTGCCCCACCAGTCCTCCCCAGTGGAACCGCCTATTATATGGAATTTATGGCCAGTGCTTTTGAAGTCAGTTCAATGACATGAAATGAAAATCTCTTTTAAATGACATTCAGTGAAATCTTTTCTCTGGCTGGAAAAATTGCATTTTGAAAAATATTTATTTATTGTGTAGTTGAGCTAGCCACAGTGCCAATGTGTGTAGTGTGGATTAGGCAGTCCTTTTCTGTTGGGGATATACCTGCTGTGGTTTGGAAGTACAAGTCCCAGACCCTGCTGTGGCCCTTCTTATGTATATCAGGGCACAGCCAGCAAAGTGGCTGTTCTTGGGGAACACACACCCCTCTTTACTCCATTGGTCCAGGACTTCCTTGTCATGTGTGTTCTCTCTCTCTCTCATCTCATAGCTCTTACTTATTGTCCTTCTGCTAGAGTTTCAGCTCCAAGAAGACAGTGATTCTGTTTTGTTCAAGGATGTGTCCTCTAGCACATAGTAGGTGCTCAATAAATCTTTGCTTAATGATTGAACAATCATTCAATTGCCCTGGCCTTGTTATTTTTGTGACTTTGACACAATATTTATCCTCCCCAACCCATTCAATCCTTGTTCTACAAACCATTGAGTTTTATGATGAAGCCCCAAACAGATGCTATATTTATTTATTTTTTTAAGGAGGTGGATGAGCCACTGCAGCTAAGAACTGGCACCTCTTCCAGCTGACTGATGGGTGGGTCTCCCAAGGTGGCCAAGGGCTTGGATGGCTGCCGGGCCTTTCAAACTGCCTGATCCAGTCTGCCCGACTTTTGGTGGGACTGGTGAGTGAGTAAGCACAAACACTGGTTTGGATTTGGGGCGGGTAGTTGACTTTGATTTCTGACTTGGTTGAGGACCAGCATGGAGATCATTGCCTGCATCTTCTGTGACAAAGTGAACATGATTAAAACAGGATGGATAGATGTTCACCGGACTACTGCCAGAGCTGAACTTGGAAATTTATCCTCCGTATCGTGCTTCTAGGGAATGTGAATCCACCCTGGACTCTCCAATGTCCTGACAGTCCTCACAGGGTCTCAAAATGCAAGGACCACATTGACATCCACCTGGTCTGCTCGTGTAGCCCCAGTGCCTGGCATCCTTTTATTCGTCAGCATTCACTGTGCTCTGTGAGTATGAATTGGTGTTTAGCAAACATTGTTGAATGAGTGAAGTCATCCACTCTTGTTTCTGGTTGATACTATTTTAGAGACAGGTTTGAGGAGCCTGAAGCTTATGTACTTTGTGTGTGTGTGTGTGTGTGTGTGTGTGTGTGTGTGTGTGTGGTCTTCTTAATGTAAAAGAATGCAAAATGACAAATTAGGTATGAATATAATTATTTATTTGGAATGAGTAAAGAAATTGTAACAAATTACTGAAAGCTTAGAGGTTCAGGTCCCTTCTTGCCAAGCTCTTTTTAGCCAGTTTGCCAGAAATGCTTTCTTAGGAATGTTTTCCTTTTCTCAACTGGCTTTCCTTCTCCATTTAGAACTCCCTGAAAGTCCCAGCAATCCCCAGCACTACAGAGCTCATGTGTGTGAAGGACCCCAAATCTTAACCTTCATTAGCTTCACAGTAATCCTACCTCTGACTATTTCACTGTGGTCTTGAGAAGGCCTTAGAAAGAAGAGGAGTGGGAATGGGAGGAAAGAGAGAGAGAAAGTTCTTGACTAGTAGGCCATTGGCTCTTTGAGAAAATTCTAGAAACAATCTGGGACCTCAACTAGACTGTAGCCCAGAAATGTTGTAATGCCAGGACACTGCACAGTCTTCTTTTGGACCCCTGCCATGGTTCCTGACTTGCCCTGTCTCTTGTGACCAGGGTTTGGCAGCCACCGACATCCTGCCCTTGGGTTGCTACTGGGTCAAGCCTCAGGCATAAGCAGAGTTGAATAAATTCCCAGGCTCCATGCTCTACTTGTTGGCAATCAGTGGGGAAAAGGTCAGGTCAATTGTTCTTTCTTTCTTTCTCTTTCTCCTTCATCCTATTTTCTGTCTTCTCAGAGAGGGGATCGGTGTATGAGTAGCCAAGTCCTTTGTTCCTCTTCTGAAACCTAAAAACACATTCTGATTTATAGGAGCACGTGATTGTCATTGTTTTCTTTCATCCCCTTAAGTCTCTTCAGTTTCTTTTTGGATCTTTAAGACCACATTTGGGTCACACAGCAGACGTTATAAGTCTTTTCCATAGCATTTCTAAGACAAAAGACCTTTAAATGCAGTCATGTGGATCAAGTGAATTCAGTAAATGCATGTGGCATTGTGTAAAGGGTATGTCAAAGAGTTGGGACAGACAAGGAGCTTTCCAGAGAGGACAGTAAGTCCCCTACATACAAACCTTCAAGTTGCGAACTTTCAGAGATGGAAACTTGAGTTCCATCAACGTCAGGCGTGAGTGAAATTGCAGCTTGCCCTCCATCTCCTATTGCTGAGGATCCTTCAGCTCTACCATCTCCCACCTCCTCTCCCTCCTCCAGTCAGTAACTCTTCTTGCCTCTTCAGACGATGCCAGCCCCTGTGTGCCAGCTGTTGTACTACTGTACTTTTCAAGGTACTGTACTGGAAGATTAAAAATGTTTTCTTTATTTTTTGGTTTGTTTTTTATGTATTATTTGTGTGAAAAGTATTATAAACCTATGACAGTACAGTACTATATAGCCGATTGTGTTAGTTGTGTACCTAGGCTAACTTTGTTGGACTTAAGAACAAATTGGACTTACGAACGCACTCTCGGAACGGAACTCGTTTGTATGTAGGAGACTTACTATATTGCTATTTCAGGGGCAGATGGAGAATGAACGATGTACCATGTAGCTGTAACACAAAGTGGATCATGATGATGTAACATAAGGAACGTAAAAAGGGGGAAGGGGCTATAAGAATCCAAGACAGGGCAAGAACACATTGGGTTATATATACTCTTCATGGAGCAGGCAGTGAATTTCATGGAACTTTAAAGAAAGGTAGGATTTCAGCAGGCATGGATGGGCTGGGAGAGTAGGAGAAAGGGAAGCATCCCGTGAGCACAGCAGGGATTCGGGAGAGTGTGGGGAAAGTTCAGGGAAAAGGGAGCGTACAGCTTTGCTGTAAAGTGAGAGAATATGCTGGGAAATATTTTGTAATAGATGAGAAAGGGTAAATTAGGTACACATTATGGATGTCCTTGAATCTTGGGCATAATCGTTGTTATGAAAGACAGTGTGATGTACTGAGGAAATCACAGAATTTGGAGCCGGAAGATCTGAGTTAAATTATGACGTTGTAATTTACCGGCCGACTGGCTCAGCAAATCATTAAACAATTGGAGACTCCCCAGTTGAATGGTGGATTAATGTCTGAACTAGTGGTCATTAGATTATGGTGAGGTTCAGAATAAAGGAATGGTGTTCAGTCATTAATTCTTGCAAGAAACACTTACCTACTGCCTAGGTCCTAGGGTTATCGAGGGAACCAGGCATGCAGGGCTCTGTTTTCAAAGAGCTGACATGTTGGTACAGAGACCCAGATAAGACAGACATACACTAGCCGAAAGAAAATAAGGTAGTTTCAGATAGTGATAATTACTGTGAAGGGAGGAGAACAGGCAATTGAGCAAAGAATAATGAGACAGGGTGGAAGAGCTGGATTTTTCGTACTTCAGATGTGGCAGTTAGGGAAAGCTTCCTGGAGGAGTGGGCAACTGAGGAAAATGAGCCAGAAATGTGAAGACCTGGAGTCTACAGTTCCAGGCAGTGGTAATAGTAAGACCATACACGAGGATCAGAAGGAAGGCCAGTGTGGTTGGAGGACGGGCAGAAAGGAGGAGACAAGTTCCTTTGTATTATCAGGACAGATCAGATAAGGCTTTGTGGTCTAGAGGAAGAGTTTGTTTTTGATTCCAAGGGCAGCGGGAAACACTGCCTGGTGGAAAGCAAGGGTAGGGCATAATTTATTCTGTGAGAAAAGAATTGCAGTAGGACAGGAACAGAAGGGGCAGACTAGCCCTGGGACCATTGTGGTAATTTAGACAAACAATGGTGGTGGTTTAGGCAGGGTAGTTGTTGGGAGACAGAAACACATGGTTGGATTTGGGCTATTTGGAGCATTATCACGAAATTGCTGTTAGATTAGATGCGACCATAGATAAAATGCAAAATAGAAATGCTTTGTAATCTGAGAGCCCTGTGTACACAGGAAGGAGTAATAGAGCCTGTAGTCCATGGGGAAAGGTGAAGGTTTTGAGCTTGGGAGTGACACGAAGCAGCACCTCAGCCAGGTAATCAGGCCCTCAGGGCTCGAGGAAAATGCTCAGAGCCCAGGAGGGAGGGCGTCAGGCAGCCCAGCGCTTCTCAGCTTCCACGGGCACTCAGATCACAGGTTTGGCTCCGCAGATCTAGGGTAAGACTTGAGACTCTGCATTTGGAGGAAGCTTCTGTGATGCTGAAGCTGCTGGTCTGCAGGCCACACTTCCAGCAGCAAAGAATTCAGGAGAATAATTCAGAATAGTTCAGGTGAAATTAATGAGGGCTTGAGGGGGGCTGGGGCTATGGATAAAGAGAAGAGAGCCCTTTCTTTTATAGTCCAGGTAGAGGAACACAGGGGAGTCATGAAAAAATGAAGTTTCAACTCACAGGGAACCATGAAACGATGGTGTCAATAATATTCATACTGAAAGCAGGAGGATGTTTGGGGGAAGGGAAGAGGATGGGTTTTCTAATCCCCGTTCTTTTTTCTTGTGCTGTAGCATGGGGTCTGACTTGGGTACTGGGGTGGGAAACCCCCCGGGTGGGAAACCACCCCCCACCCCGACCTATCCAGTCTTGTCTGGAAGGAAGATGAGTCAAAGTTTTCATTCTCTACAAGTGTGTCAGCTGAGTACGAGCACGCAGAGTCTGCGTGTATTTATTTATTTTTAATTTTTTTTTTTTTTTGCGGTACGTGGGCCTCTCACTGTTGTGGCCTCTCCCGTTGTGGAACACAGGCTCTGGACGCACAGGCTCAGCGGCCATGGCTCACGGGCTCAGCCGCTCCGCGGCGTCTGGGATCTTCCCAGACCAGGGCACGAACCCGTGTCCCCTGCATCGGTAGGCGGACTCTCAACCACTGTGCCACCAGGGAAGCCCGAGACTGCCTGTATTTAAAGAGCCACAAAGGGAAGGAGCACCAGGAACCTCGTTCCAAGTAATGCGGTTGGAATTTGAACCCATACATCATCTTGGAAATCAAGAAAGGCCATGTTTCCTTGGACCGCAGTCTCTGCCTGTTTACTGTGGAGCATCCTTGAGGCCAGCCCCCGCCCCATCTCCTGCACATGACACGCTGCTCACTTCAGATATTGATACTAGAGCCCAAGGACTAGTACTAGTACATCTGTGTGATGTTAATAATATGAACAACAGTCCACGTTATTGGACACTTATTATGTGCCAAGTGCTGTGTGAAGCGTTTTACAGTTATTTCATTAAACCCTCACAATTCCAAGGGGAAAGTCTTATTACTATTACCTCTCCCCACGCCAGACATCACCCATGCCCGTTCTGTAGCCAAAGGATGTAAGGTTTTGCAAGGCTTAGTGGTTTGCTAAGGTCCCACAGTAAGGTGGCAGAACTGGAAATCAGATTAATCAAGTAATTCTTCCAACCAGCAGGCCCAGGGAGTCTGTTCTAGCAGCCTCGCCCTGAAGCATCAGGTAAAACAGCTCCCCTGGCAGCACCTCTACAAAATCATCCTTCTACCCACCTGGGGTTAAAACAGGGTACTTGGCCCAGCAACTGGTTTAACTCATCTCTGGTGCTAGTTCTGTCCCCAGTGATCTGTGTGACCTTAGGCAAAGCACTTGAATTCTCTGGGCTAAAATATTCTCCCCTAGAAAAAAAAGAGGGGGATTTGATTTCTCAGGCCCTGCTATCCATTAGAACAACAGAGAAGCCTTTAACAAATACTGTTGTTGGGTACCCCCCAGAAATCGCAATTCACTTTGTTTGGCAAACGACTCAGGTATTGGGACTTTTATAAACCTTCCAGGGGCTTCCAGTGGACAGCCAGGGGTGAGCCCCCAGACTGGCCGATCGCTCCTCGAAGGCGGTGAAGGAAAGCCCACCTCTGTCACTGTCTTCCTAAGACTTTGTGATGCAAGCCTCTACCAGAACTCATTTCATGGTAGCTTTTATTCTGAGCACAAAGCCTCAGTGGGGCTATGCGGTCTGAAATATTAGGGAGGTCTGATCTGGTCATAAAAATCATGGATTTTACAGGTGAAAAATAGGAATGTGGGAAAGACGATCCTTTTTTTTTTTTTTTTTTTTTTTTAATAAAAGAAAATGCTTCTCCAGAATGGCCCTCTGAGGCACCTGGAGGGGCCTGGGTACTTTGTGTGCTGAGATATAACCTGAGGCTGAGAAATGTGCTCAGGGCCAGCAGGACCCGCCTGGATTTGGCTGGGAAAACGTAGTCTCTGGACGCCTGAGATATTACGCACAGTGACATGAGGGCAAGGCATGAGCTGTACATAGAAATTTTTTAATCCCCACGGTTGGGACGTCGAATACCCTCCTGTGCCTCTGGGGACCGGAGCTTCCAGGCGGCGTGTGTGTGAGTGGCAGCACCTGGAGCCACAAAACCCACGGAGGTGACATCATGACCAGTGACCCCGGCCCGGGGGTGTTTCAGCAGAACGGTCCCTCCGCATAGGCTGTGCCGATTCCTTCGTTGTAAGGATTGGTGTATTCTCCCTGAGCTGTGCCGTCAGAGCCAAGCCTCGGCCGACTCCCTTTGATCCGAACCTTCTCTCACTTCTGGTCCTGAACTGCTGAACCTGGAGATGTTTGCCTCCCGGCGCAGAATGACGTCAGCGAGGAGGCAGCTCCTCGGCGGAGGCAGCCAAGTCCTCAGACGCGATCTCGGAAGTAGGACAAGTACATTGTGTTTCTGCGCTTCAACCCAGAGAACTTCTTGGTCCCCGAAGCCTGTGCCAAATGTGTTTGCGTAACCTCAGTCAGGCGCTTCCAGAATGTGGGCTAAGGACTTGCCAGGGTTTCATTTCTTTCGGGGATGAACATCCATGCAGAGCCTCAGTGGTGACAGCCATGCAAGCCAGCGGGAATCAGGGGCTCAGACCTCAAAAAGGGCGAGGGTCCTGAGAGACGCTCTCCCTGCCCGGGCTACACACGAGACACCCCTGCCCTGGCTCACGCCATATGGCCACGAGAACACTGAGATGAAGTTGGCCAGGCCTGCTTCCATTTTGTTTGGGCTAAGGGTGTGTTAATGCCGTGGAAAGGAGCTAGAAAAGCTACCAATTTGGCCGCTGCTTCTGAACATTTGCTCTGCATTACTGAATCCTCCTGGTTAAAGACAACTTCCTTGCAATTCTTTCCGCCGAGGCGGTGGGACGAGAACACACACATACTATACACATGCAAACACACACACGGAATTAAAACCTTTCGGAAATGAAAATCATTTATCGCACGTGTGCCCACATTCACATGCCCCTACTGGGAGAAATACAGGACTATAAAAATGGGCGTGCACATAAAAATGACCAATTTCAGGGCCAATGTTGGTGTCTTTCAAAGGTCAGTGTTATAATAATAAACTCCTACTTTGTAGTGCTTTAGAGTTTGTAGAACAATTTCACGTCTCAACTGATCAGCCCAATGACTTTGTAAGGTAAGGATTAGTTTCCTCTCCATTTTAAGGAGATGAAAGATCAGAGAAGTTAAGTGGCTTGTTCAAGATTACACAGCAGTTAATTTCCAGACTCAGGATAAAAAACACGGGTCACTCGCATCCAACCTCTCTACCAAATGTGGCTCTCTAATCTTGACCTTCGAAAGACCAGAATTTAATTGCCCTGTGACTCATCTATTTATATGGCTAGATGTTAGGCCTAGTGTCTCAGAGTGTGCTTTGAGGACCAGCCTCTCCTGGGAGCCTTTGAGAACTGCAGACATGCAGACCCACCCCAGACCTTCAGGATTCCCCTCAGGTGATTCCCAGGCACAGTCGAGCTTGGGATGCCCTGGAGGAGGGGCCTTGGGTTTCAGTCTCAGCTCTGCCACACTCAGGAGTTCCTGAGTGCCAGAACTGCATAACCTGGGGAACTAAGAAGAAAGACCCATGCCAGGATCCCACCAACGATGAGACAAAGACAGAGATTCACTTTGAAAAACGCACCAGGTGGCTCTAATGTGTCACAGATTGAGAGCCATTGGAATAGATCATTTCTGAGGTTCCTTCCCACCCTGGGTGAGTCTGAGAGCCTTCCCTTCCTCTGCTCGGGAAAAGGAGTTAAAACATCCTTTTACCTTTAAAGAGGCCCCAAAGCATCGTGCAGCACTCAAGGCCCTGGGGTGAGGAGGGATGGCCTGCACAGCTGGCCCTTCAGATGAAGCTCTCCAGTGTCCCTTAGGACTGGCCCAAGAGTCAGCAGATTGCAAACACCACCGAGAGTGCCAAGGAGAAAGTTCCAGACAAGATCTGGATCCCAGGAACAGCCTGGCTGTTGCTGGTAAGGCATTGAGAGTCCCCAAGTCATTATTGTGTTAAAAAAAAAAAAAACAGATACCAAAACAAACCCCACAGTTCCCTGTGTGTACAGAGTCACGCTGGAAAATGTGGGAATGTGTTCAGGCTCCCGTGGAGCCATCTGCTTGAGCTATCAGGAGGGAACATTCGTTAGGGAGAGATTGCGCCCGGGTCAGGGGAGGACAGCTGTACAGCCGGGGCCACTGAGCTAGCCCGTGCAGGAGGGAGCTGGTAACTCGAGATGTCCGCTGTTTCACTGCTTCTTAGATATGCAGAGAGGATGCCAGGCAGCAGGACCCACGACGATTTACTGGGTTTTGCAAAAGCAATCTAGAAACTGGCAGAGGTTTCTGGTAGTGCTCCGTGCCGCCGGCGTGAACACTCATGTTCTCATCTGCCATCTGAGGCTGGTCAGGTCTCACTCTGGCCACAGGAGGCCACGTGCTTCAGCTGGGTGCCACACACAGAAAGTACACAGTTGTCGCCATCCCTGGCTGCCGGACCTGCGCCTGTCATGTCCCTCTTTGCTCTCTGCCTTTCCTCCTCTCTCTTTCGCTCTCAGTTTTATGGCTTAGCAACTGCATGGCTAATTATTTGATTTTCCTCCCCCTAAACTTCTTGGATTCCTCTCATCACCTCCTTCCTGTCTCTTCCCGGCCCTTATTCCCAGGGCACAATCCAATTCCCATAGCTAAGCCTCCCACTCGCTCTCCCAAGCTCAGGATCCCAGGGAATCTGGAAATACTGGTGTAGACTTCTTTTGGATCTTGGAATAGAGGCGGGAAAGCTTCTAGGCTTTCGGTACCCATCATCTTTGACGGTTGCCCTCTCCACGTGCGTTGGCCGTCCCGTGACCACCACAGGACAGGTCAATTTGGTGACCAGCCATCTGTCAACAAAGACGCCAAGGCAGGGAAGCATCCTGTTCTCCTTGTACGTCTAAGAGCAGCAGGATGTGGGCAGTGTGGTCACGTGGGCCGCCTGATTACAAAAGCCAGTGGGTCGGGCTTTCTTGGTGGTGCAGTGGTTAAGAATCCGCCTGCCAGTGCAGGGGGCACGGGTTCGAGCCCTGGTCTGGGAAGATCCCACGTACGCCACAACTACTGAAGCCTGCACGCCCAGAGCCCATGCTCTGCAAAAAGAGAAGCCACTGCAATGAGAAGCCCGTGCACCGCAACAAAGGTAGCCCCCGCTCGCCACAACTAGAGAAAGCCCTCACGCAGCAACAAAGACCCAACGCAGCCAAAAATATAAATAAATAAGTAAATAAATTTATTAAGTAAATAAATAAAATAAAGCCAATTGGTCTCAATCCTGCTACATCTTAGAATCCGCTGGGAAATTTTCAAAACGTACCAATTCCTGGGCCTCACTCCTGGACTTCTGTCTTAACTGGGCTGGGGTGATGCCCAGGTTAGGTATGTTTTTTTAAAACAAGCTGTTGGCTGGGTTGAGAGCCACTGCTGTTCCAGGGTCTGAAATAGGTGTCAAGTCACCAAATCCCCACTTCCAAGACGGACGGTGTGGTTTTCCCCAAATTGAATCCTACAGTCTCTGTAAAAGCGAACATGTTTGCTGGTCCATGGGGGAAGGCCAGTGTGAACGCTAGTGTTAGAAAAAAATGTGATTGTGCTGTTACCTGGTACATATTATTAACTGCTAACCAAGTGTTGCCCAATAGTCCTCCCAGCGGGGCTGGCTGTAACGAATAGGACGGAGGCATCCGACTCGTTTGTAATTACCCATTAGCGCCACTAAGTGCAGCTCACACCTACTGCTCTCCTTGAGGCCTCTGTGCCAGCGGGCAGACTTTGCATTGCTTATTCAATTATGTTATGTGTCCACAGCCTAATCGCTTTTAGATTTGCCCTAATTTCTTTTGCAGGGGGGCACCTCTGGAATGGGTATCATTTGCGTATCTGTCTTAATTGCCCTTTCCTGACGAAGAAAATGGGAACTGCCACCAGCGCTGGGATGCAGCTGGGTTGACTGGGGCTATGGGGAGAGGAGGAACCATAGAATCACACATCTGCCTGCTTCCAGCTGTGTGGGACCCCACCAAACCGGCCTTCCGCCACCTGTCCCTCCCTGTTCCTGGTGGAAGCCACATGCGCTCCTGATCCGAGAATGTGCCTTTAGGCGTCGTCTCCATCTATGGCGACAGATTGTGAAGGAAAGAGTTTTTAAAAGGGACACGTGTGCAGGGGCTCCAATCCCTGCTGGCGGGGTTTCCCCACAAAGAAGCTGGGATATCATGGCTACAAGGGATCCAGAATGTTAATTCAGCTTGGGGCCACATCTTCAAAGGTTCATGCAGCTTTGTTGGATGGAGCTTTCTGGGATGATGGAAATGTCCTCTAACTGTGTTGTCCAGTTCAGTGGCCACTAGCCACGTGTGGCTATTGAACACTCAGAATTGTCTAGAAACTGAACTTTTAAGCTTATTTAATTTAGTTAAATTTAAGTAGCCCCATGTGGCCAGGGGCCTTTGCGTTGGACAGCTCAGGTATACAGAGTCAGGCAAGGGGGAGAAACCTGGGTCCAGATACGACCCCAGGATGTGGGAGGGACTCGTGCCCTGTCTAAAGGAGGCTCACTCGACTCCAAGGAATTGTTGCCGTGTGGCAGTGTTACAGGCTCAGCAGTGAGATGTTCTGTGTTTTCAAGAGAAGACAGCAATCCAGGTTTTTGTTTGAAACCTCCTAAGTTTTAAATGTTGGAAACTAGTCAAAAATTTTACAGAGTTTGTAACTTTCCTTTTAGTATAGTTCCTTCATTTTATATCTGAGGAAACGGAGACTCAGGGAACTGACATGTCCTCCCCAAGGCTGCAAAGCAAGTGGGTGACACAGCCTTACCTGGTCTTATTCTAGATTTACCTCTCATCTCTTAATCTGTGTCCGTGCTCTTTCTCTATATTCTCATTCTAGATGGTACCTATTTTATCCTCCAGATATTTTCATTTTCCCAAACTGACCTGTGAGTTTGTTCTCCCCACTTATCCTTCCAGCCAGCGAGAATTTTCTCCAAGCATCTGAAATGCCCTCGTGGCAGAGGAGAGAAAATTTTTGCTTCTCGGATTTAGGGGGCTGGAAGCAGTCTGTCTAGAGGTCTGAACTTCCTTTGAAGTCTCATATTTTGTCTTAAAAAAATCCATGCAAACTTGGCAGTCTGCTCCTTAATATATTTGTGCTTATTTAGTATTAAGACAAAATCCTCCTTTATATTTTCAAGTAAAACTGAAGTTCCTAAGAGAAGCACCAGTTTAATCTTACGGTTTCAGGAATTATCTGGCCCACAGCTCATACCATTTAGTACCTCATACTCCAGTTTGAAACGTGCTGAGGCATGGCAAACAATTTTGATGGTCAGCTGAAATTTCTCTGCCTTCCCAATGCACCATCACTGAACAGGTAGAGAGGAGACTTCTTGTTTGGGGATGTCAGGATTTCTAGTCTTTTCCAGGAAGATGTGAACAGTTTGGGGCATGAACTTCGATCGTATCTCATTATCCTTGAATTTCAGATCTTTCAAAGGCATAGATACAGAGATAGGGTAAAGCAGGGAATATAATCAGGAACAAAGAGATCAGTCCAATGTCACTGGCTATTTGAACGGCGTTGTCTTCCAGGAGACGTTTGTCTCTAGCAAGTGAGAAATATGGAAGTAATAAGGAAGGAAACCGTCTTGCGGGGGAGAGAGGAAACAACCTTAATTCAGCCTCCCATTGCATGTTCTTTAAGGCAAACGTGCAGGTATTTCAGCTCACATGTGTATATATACACCTTGAAGAGAGGATGCAGATAAAAGAAGGGTAGCTCTCATAAAGAAAAGCCACAGACTACTAGTCCTGGGTTAATTTTGTTGCTCTGTGGCTTCTTGATACATCAACTTGTTTTCTGTGTTTTTGCATTATCCCCTCCTTACCTCAAAGGCTTCCAGTCAGTTAGATGTAAAGGAAAGTTTAAGAATATTGACATTGAGTTTGCAGCTAGTCGTGGCTTAATAAAGTTAAGAGAGAAAAGTATCTTGAGCATTTTTTACTTAGATAAAAGACTGGGAAAATGTGGGACCCTTTGTGAATTTACTGTCACTTACTGTCTGCATTTACATTCAGCGTGCAGTGCATTATGGATTCTCATGAATGGGATTGGTTTTACGATGAGCTTTGGTTGATCTGGGCAAATCCTGAGGTCTTCTTGGTCTCCCTCCTACATTCTACTTTTTGTTTTGTTTTGATCTTGAAATTTCCAGAAGACATCCAGGATTTCAACTATCACTTTCCCAGTTCCCCAAAACATCCCCCCATATTTTGAATTGCCTACTGGATACATCCTCCCTCTTGAGATACCATAGCATATCAAACTTAAAATTTGCTAAAGAAAATGTATTATCTTTTCTCCCAAACCTGCTCTATATCCTATACTTTCTCTCTCAGACAGAGGTGAAATGGCTCACTTAGTTTCTCAAGTTAGATAATCCTCCATCATCTTTGAGTTTTCTTTTGCTTTTCCTTCCACATTCAAGTAGTTGCCTATCTTGTCAAATTTCTCCTGATATATCTGGCAGCATTCCCAGTGCTATGACTTTGCTTCAGAGCATCATGTCTTGTCTAGACTATTGCTATGGCCTCTAAAGGATTTTTTTTTTCCTGACCTCTGGTCCCTCTCACCTCTGGAGTCACTTTAACACTGCCCTCCTGAAATCATTAAAAAAAAAATTGGATATAGCAGTCTCCTGCCTCAGATTCCCTGCAGACCCTTGCTGTTCCAGGATAAAGTTTAAATTCGTTGTAAAGGTTGCATGATTTGTCCCAAACTGATGCCAATTTAGTTTTTCAACCTAAGCTTTTTCCCGTTTTCACCTACATACTCGACAGTCAAGCCACACAGTACCCCATTCCTCAGATCTGGCACACCCTTTCATGACCCTGGGTTGCTGCTGCATCGTCCCCTCTGCCTGGGATGCTCTTTCCTTTCTTCTTATTTCTCATTCCTCTTTCAAGATCAGTTTCAAATGCCAGCTCCTTTAAAAATTGTCTGCAACTCCTCCAGTCACGGTTAGCTAGTCTGACTCTTGTACTTCCCAATGCCTCGTCCGTGGCTCTTTTATAGCTGTGATGCTTTGTAATTTACTGGTTTATAGTTTCTCTGTATTGTCCACTAGATAATGAGATCCTGAAGGTCCATATATTGTTCATCTCTGTGTCTCAGGGCCTGGCACACGTGGATGCCCAGTAAGCCTTTATCCAAGCACTAATCTTACTAATCACAGTGGCCAAGGATGAACTCCTTAAGAGGAAGGATCACGTTTTAGACATCTTTTCATTGTCAGTGCCCATCAGTTACTGAGTGCCCTTTAAGAGTTTATGGGCATAATAAATTAGTAATTCCCAGAAATTAAATATGGTGATAAAGATCTTTGTCCATCAGTTTTGTGCCCTTGGAAAGTCACAAATCATTGTTGGGAGGGAACCAACAGTCTGAAGACCAACAGTCCATCATGATGGCCGTGGTTTTTGCGTTCATTTTATTTCTACCCAGAAATTATACTAAGAATGGTGATAGCTACTCTTTACCGAGGGCCTGCAATGTGTCAAGTTTTGCATTGAAAATTACCTCATCCGGGCTTTCCTGGTGGTGCAGTGGTTCAGAGTCTGCCTGCCAGTGCAGGGGACGCGGGTTCATGCCCCAGTCCGAGAGGATCCCACATGCCGCGGAGCAGCTGGGCCCGTGAGCCACGGCTGCTGGGCCTGCGCGTCCGGAGCCTGTGCTTTGCAACGGGAGAGGCCGCGACAGTGAGAGGCCCGCGTACCGCAAAAAAAAAAAAAAATTACCTCATCCAATTAGCATTTCTTTAAAAGGAGCTATGATTGAACTAAAAGATATCATCAGAAAAACTCTGGAATTTACTTAAAATTACCTTGTACACATCTGAAAGACTCAAATTATTGTTTAAGCCTCTCAGACGTTACACCACTAATCATTTTCTAATGATCTCATCTTAAGACATAACACCAGCAGGAGAACGGTCGAGCCTCCCCCCATAACAACATAATGAGCAGATTTGGGTATTTACATAATAACTCAGAATGATTTCAGGCATTTCAGACAAAATATACAGCCACTTAGATTGCTGTCACTGCAGTTATCTCATCGCTCTTAGAAATTAAATGGAGATGGAAATGGAAAAAGTGAAAATATGGGAGTTCTTGGATCTGTTGTACTTGGTTTAGCTACTTAAATGTTGGGTCTGAAGCAAAATGCCACCATTAGGAGATTTGGTTCACAGAAAATGCAACCATTAAAGCTTTGCGCAAGATATCAAAAGTCGATCTGAAGTAGAAGCAATTAGATTCCAGAAAGCCTTTTGCAAATGGCTACTCTTTGACATTTGTAGAGTGGGGAAACTGATGATCCTAGGGGTAAGATAACTTCCCAAATTCCCTATTTCTGACTCATATACCATCTTTATTTAATATTTTACTTCTAACTTCATTTCTTTAAACTTCACAAATGGGGCACCGTATTTATTATTTTGTACTTTATTTACCCATGTTTGTTATTTTCTTAACTCCTTGTTTCTTCTTGAGACTCATTTTATTTCCTTCTGAGATCATTGTCTTCTTTTTGAAATTCATTCTTTAGAAGTTCCTTAACTGAGTGTTTGTGGGTAATAACCTCTTTCAGGTTTTTTTTCTTGCTTGAAGTTACGTTCATTTCATCCTCACACTTGAAAGATAGTTTTGCTGGATTATCAATGATTTTGTTCTCGATCGCTGCTGTTTGTGAGTCAGCTGTTGGGCTAAAGCTCTTTGTAGGTTAGCTCTCCTTCTCTCTGGGTGCTTCTGCTTTGTCGTCAGTGATTCTGCAGTCTTGCTCTGATGTGTCTGTGTGGGGCTTTCTTTGGAAATGCCGGTGTTCATTGGGCTCCTGGAATCAGGGGATCATTGTCGTTAATCAACTCCGGAAAGGTCTCATCTGTTATGTCTTTTAATATCTCCCCATCCCCCATCTCCTGTGTGCTCCCTGTAGACTGATATTCGAACTTTGCCCTTGACCTCCTCGCCCTTTGACCTCTCTTTCACATTTTTCATCTCTTTGCCACTTTATGCCTCATTTTTGGTAAATTTTTCAGCTTGATCTTTAACTTCATTAATTTCCTCTTCAGTTCTGACTAGTTATATCAGCTTTTGGTTTCTCAAATTTCTAACTGACCTTTTTTTAAAATCAAAATCTTTCTTCTTATATCGAGTTGGGGTGTCTCTCTCTCTCTTTCTTTGTAAATAGTTGTTTCTTGGGACTTCACTGCAGGAATTCTTTGAGATCTGGGTTGAAGTCTCTTTTACTCAATGTGTGGCTTACGTTTTTAGAATGAATCCCATTCTAAGTGTGCCCCACTTAGAGTTGCAGGAGTCTGCAACTCCTCCAGTCACACTTAAAAGTCCACCATTTTAAGTGTGGGTTTATAGTTAGATATTCTCAGCAGAGAAGTCCCCCCACCCCACTTCTTATTCCTCCATCAAGAACAAAGGACAAGACAGACGTATCTATTTCTTTCTCTTCTAGAGTTTCTTTTTTAGGTTCACTTGCTGAAAGTGTTTCCCTTTTGAGGTCCTGGATTTTTTTTTTTTTTGGCCAGTGTTTCCTCTGACTGCTCATCTGACTCTAGCCGAGGTGTGTTTCCTGTCCTGCAGGCATGGAACCTGTTAACACCCCGGGGCTAGGTCACAGTGGTCGGCAGATGACGCAGGAAAGGTCCGCTCTAGCAGCAGTTTACCTCCCCGGATTCATGCTGTCTTACTGTTTCTAGCCTCTGAGAATTCACCTTACTTTCTTCCAGCTCTACCATACATTGTGTTTCATTCAGTGTTTCAGATATTTCCAGAAGCAGACATTTCCAGGGAGAATTAACTCTCCAACGTCTGATCAATACAATAGTTGTCGTTCGTCTTTGAAAGTTTAGAAGTACATTTACCAACAGGATAAGTGACTTTCTTGATAAATAATCAGTGGCTACACCAGATACTCAGGCCAGTATCTTCATTATTGTCTTAGCTGACAAGACAGCAGTCTTTCTACTACCTCATATTTTTTTGTTTGTTTTTGCGGTACGCGGGCCTCTCACTGCTGCGGCCTCTCCCGTTGCCGAGCACAGGCTCCGGACGCGCAGGCTCAGCGGCCATGGCTCACGGGCCCAGCCGCTCCGCGGCATGTGGGATCTTCCCGGACCGGGGCACAAACCCGTGTCCCCTGCATCGGCAGGCGGACTCTCAACCACTGCGCCACCAGGGAAGCCCTGTGGTCTTATTTTAAGAAACTGTCACAGCCACCCCACCTTCAGCACCCACCACCCTGATCGGTCAGCAGCCATCAACATTGAGGCAAGACCCTCCACCAGCAAAAAGATTCTGACCTGCTGGAGGCTCAGATGACGGTTAGCACTTTTTTAGCAAGAAAGTATTTTTCAATTAAGGTATGTACATCGTTTTTTGACATAATGCTATTGCCCATTTAACAGACTATAGTATAGTGTAAACATAGCTTTTATATGCACTGGGAAACCAAAAAATTCATATGACTTGCTCTGTGACAATATTCACTTTATTAGGGTGGTCTGGAGCTGAACCCACAATATCTCCAAGGCATACCTGTAATTAAAAGTGTTTTCTAAGTCACAGTTTCCACTCCTTTTTCCACATTCTCTCCTTCAGTCCATTACAGCTGGGCTTCTCTCCTTTCTAGTTGCTCGTGTCAAGATCACTTTCACGTTGTCAAGACCAATGATCACCTGTCTGTTCTTACTTGACCTCTGAGCCGCCTTTGGCACCACTAACCATTCTCTTTCTCCTTGAAAACACCTTCTTCTTTTGGCTTCTGTGATACCACACACTCTGCTCGTTCTCTTCCTACCATAACACTTCTTCCTTTGTAAGTCCTTCTCCTCTGCTGGACCTCGAAATTTTGGAGTGCTCGGAGGTTATGTGCTGGATCTGCCTTCCCTTCTCCATCTGCAAAGGTCTCCTGGGTAATTACTGGAATTCCACTGGTTTTGACTCTCAAATCTGTAGCTTCAGCCCACAGTGTCCACTGTATTCCCAGGACCTGAAATAGTGTTTAACACATAATATGTATAAACAAATATAGAAATAAGAATCAGAAGACCAAACAAAGCACCACAAGAACTCAAAATCTGAAGCCTGGAGTGGTCCTAGTCAGGTGAAATGGTGATTCGAATAGTGTACCTCTTGGAATCACTGCCCCTCAGCTGGTTCATGCTGACATCTTCGAAGAATTATGGCAAAACTGCATGCAATTCCTGGTATCCAATGTCTTCTCTTCATGGAAAGCTTGAAAACTGGCTGGTCCAACCTACTGTTCCTTTATAACATATTGAAACATTTAGAATGGGAAAGAAAGTCAAAAAGCTCCAAAGTCAGAGCCCCAAAGTCTTGGGGCAATAGACATCAGAGCCCTGGGGGAGCAAATCATTTTTAAAAACTGGGCTGCTTTTTTCCGAAGAGGGAGGTGTGCTGTCTGTGTGTCTATCTGTGTCTGTATGTGTCCCTGTTGTGTGCACTGGAGGAGAGGTGCTGACCTGGAGTGAGTGGAGAGCAGGGACTATAACATCAGTGGAGAAAAGGACAGGGAAGGTTATCTCTTTTACAAACGTAAACCCGTGCAGCGTCACGTCTGGCAGGAAAAGTCCAGATTGGTTCAGATGTAAAATCAGGTCTGGGAAACACAGATGATAATTAATCGCAGGTCTCCTGCAACCCCTGGCGTTCTCTCATGGACTCCTGCAGGGGACCCCATTAGGCCTGGGCTTATTTGAATTCTGGCTAATGATCTGGAAGAGGGTGCCGCCAGTCTACTAATGATTCTGAATCACAGTCATTTTGAGGGCTTAAATCATCAGCGTGGACTGAAAAGAATGCACATTGTACTAACTTCCTATTGCTGCTGTAACAAATTATCACGAGTTACTGGTTTAAAACAATATGAATTTATTACCTTAGGGTCGTGTGGGCCAGAACCCTGACAAGGGTCTCAGCCAGCTAAAGTCAGGGTGTGCGCAGGGCTGCATTCCTTCTGGAGGCTCTGGGGAGGATCTGTTTCCTCGCTCTTTCCAGCTTTGATTGGTCCCTTCCGCTGCCGTCTCTCTCTGGTTCTCTGCAGCCAGGAAACGTTCTTCCCTCTGAAGAAAGGGAAGATCCTGTTGGGCCACCCAGATAATCCACAGTACTCTCCCCAGCTCAAGGTCCTTGACCTCAATGACATCTGCAAAGTCCCTTTGCCGTGTAAGGTGACATATTTACAGGGTCTGGGGATTAAGATGTGCACTTCCTTGGAGGGTGGGGTCATTGTTCTGCCCACCACATGAGTAAAGGGGTGAAAAATTGGAGCTGTGTAAAGTCAGTCTCAAAAGTGGAAATGAATGGAAGAGGGAAAATGGCTAATCTGAGCCACCCTGATTCAGCAGGGATTAGAGACACATCCCCCTCTGAGCAGGAACCAACCGCATATGCCCTTTTGGGCTGGGCCTAGAGAACCTATTTTGGAGAAAAGTTAGGCACGGGCCATTGCCTAGGGGTCTATGGATATTCAAATGAGTGTTTGCTGTTTCGTTCCAAATCAAATGGCAGACCGATGTGTCTTAAATAGTAAGTTACTCTTCGGATGGGGTGTCTTAGAGACTGCAGAGGAGATGGATGTGCGAGCTGATGATTGAAAGGAAACCAGGGCAGGTCTGAGAACAATTTGCAAAGATTACGCCCGGGGAAACACCTTCAAGCGTAGCCAGGGAGGCTAATGAGGAACAACAGGCCAAAATCAAGGTTAATCAATTTCAATCAGATATGAAAAATGAACACTACTGGGACTGGGACTGTGCTAGGCAAAGTGATGGCCCCCCAAAGACGTCCAGATCGTAATCCCCAGAACCTGTGGATACACTGCCTTCTATTTTGGCGACATATAAGTATAGTATAGTATCGTATAGTACAGTACGCCATATACACGGCAAAAGGGACTTTGCTGATGAGATTAAATCAAGGACCTCGAGATGGAGAGATTGTCCTGGATTATTAGAGTGGGCCCAGTGTAATCACAAGGGTTCTTAAAAGTGGAAGAGGCACGCAGAAGAGTAGAGAATCGGAGAAGTTGTAGCAGGAGGAAGACGCAGCCTGATGCTGCTGGTTTTGAATAAAGAGGAAGGGGCCATGAGCAAAGGAATGTCAGTGGCCTCTAGAAGCTGCCAAAGTCTAGGACATGGATTCTTCCCTAGGGCCTCCGGAAGGAACACAGCCCTACCCAAACCTTGATTTTAGCCCAGTGAGACCCATTTTGGACTTTGCACCTTTTGAAGTGTAAGCTAGTACTTTTGTGTTGTTTTAAGGCTCTAAGCTTGTGGTGATTTGTCACCGTGTGTCTTTGTGGATCTGCATTCTATAATGGAGTCTAATGCTACAGGGATATCCTCTCAAAGCCTGGCTGAAAGGCTGAGTGATTGAGTAAATGAACACATAAACCATGGGACAATCTTCTCAGGACACTTTGAAATAATGTCACTACTTTGCTATTTAAATTAATTTTCCTCTTGCATAAGCTTCCTTTGATCTGGAGCATAGGACACCAAGAGAACACACAGATACACACATGCAAATAAACAACTGTGGGTTCTAACGGGTAGGACAAGGCTTCCCCTCCTCAGGGTTCTGCAGTTAAGCCCGGGTTGGAGGAAACTAAATCTTCTCCAGTTTGGGGCCCAACAGTGGTGTGGCAGGAAAATCTGTAGCATCTCTAATGTTCCAACCCAGGCTGTGAAATGTTCTTAATCATCTGACCTCAGACTCTTAGTTCAGGCTAATTAAGCCTCTTCTGGCTGTACCGAATGTGCCAGTTTGCAGCAGCGGTTGGGTAACAGTTTATACTGTACACCTTGGCCATGGGAGTTTGCTTGAGTACCTCTGTTTCTCTGTACAGGATTCAGGCCCTTCTAATAAGAATGCAATCTACCTGGTGCTCTGGTGGGGTCTCTGGGCTTGCAGCCATCAAAGGGACTATTTGTAGAGGTGGGCAGCGTGCTAGAACCAGCCAGCACTACCATCCAGCAAATCTCCCCTGAGCCTAAGGGTCTCTTTCCTCTTCTCCTGGGAGCTGCTTACCTACACATGTTCTCAGGTGGGTTTGGAAGAGGAGCCTGCTGCCTGCTGTGTCTGAAAAGGGACAGTGGTGGGAAAGGTCAGTGGGGGTCAGTGAGGGAAAATGTTCCT
This sequence comes from Delphinapterus leucas, assembly GCF_059928025.1. NCBI lineage: Eukaryota > Metazoa > Chordata > Mammalia > Artiodactyla > Monodontidae > Delphinapterus > Delphinapterus leucas. The sequence continues at coordinate 64,338,246 of NC_143146.1, forward strand.
ACAAATGAGCGCATATCTCCAAGAGTTAGTGTGGTGGGGAGAGGAGCTGGTTAGACTTTAAGGTCTATTTTATTAGATGTTCTTAGCCATGAACTAGGCTTAATGATGGGCTACATGGCTTGTGTGATCTGGTGTTATTTTATTTTAGTTTTTGCGGTACGCAGGCCTCTCACTGCTGTGGCCTCTCCCGTTGCAGAGCACAGGCTCCGGACGCGTAGGCTCAGCGGCCATGGCTCACGGGCCCAGCCGCTCCGCGGCACGTGGGATCTTCCCGGACCGGGGCACGAACCCGTGGCCCCTGCATCGGCAGGCGGACTCTCAACCACTGCGCCACCAGGGAAGCCCTCTGTTGTTATTTTTAAATTACTAGCAAATCCTCTCCAGTGGCGAATAAGTAAGAATTCTTAGATTCCGAGTGTGGGTGTCTGCATATAACCCACTGTTTCATTATCAGCTGACAGTCCCCAGTTTTGCAATGATATTTGAAGTTTTCTCAATGTCAGACCGTTTCACCTGCACCTAAGGCGATGGACGTTCCAGGAAAGAAAAAAAGCACTCTCATTTTGGGCAAGTTGCTTAGTTTGTGTAAGCCTCAGTTTGTTCATCTGTAAAGTGGGGTTCATAACACCAAACTCAAGTGTGTGGTCATCGTGGGGGTCAAATGGGACAGTGCACGTAAAGCCCTGTGGAGAGTGCCCGCCACAGGGTGAGCCTCTGCAGAAGTTAGCTGTTCTTCCTGGTGACAAGTGCTTGAGTAGAACCAGGTGTCATCTACAAGACCGAGTGCTGAGGTGCAAAGATGATTAAGATAGAGCCCTGCCTGAGAGATTGTTTGTAGTTTATTGGGGGGTGGGTGATTTGTGAATATATAAGGTTAAATGAAGAATCATGGGTCCCCTTAAAATTATGACTAGGGTAGAGTGAGTGGGCCATTGTGCCTAGAATGGGGATGATGATAATGAGGAAGGGCTTCTAGATCAGACGGTCTGGAGGTAAGACTTGACCCATGAGTAGGTGTTCACGAGGCAGATGGGCAGGAAAAAGGTCCTTCCCGCTTGACGGAGTGCCTATCCTAGAGGGTCCTGGCACAGACCCGGAGCATTGCCTGCCTGTCCCCGCTGTGGTCTGCTGAGGGCCGGGGAATATTCCTTTGTGCAGGCATAGTTAGGAAAGGAAAGCAGCCATCCCAAAGGCTTCAACTTCTGCAGTCAGGCGGCCTTCAGAGCAGGCACAGGAGACCCTGCATCCCCGCTCAGCTTCTTCCAGGGCTCCTGGCAGTGGAGCCTCTTCCTTTGCAAAGCTGCATCCTGCCCTTGCTGGCAATAATGTGGGGAGGTGCCCTGAGTACATAACCCTGGGAAAGTGCCGACAGAGTAAGAAGATCATGACCATTTACCAAGTAGTGATGAATTCTTCCCACTGTTCTGACCTGTCCTTTCCTTCCTGCAGTGAGTCCTACCGATTCCTGCCGACTCTGGGTAGTACGTGGGGCATCAGTCGTGTCTTCGTTCTCTCCTCCCAGTGGTGGAAGGACCTGACTCAGTTTTGTACATAGTATGTACTCAGCAAATACTAGTTGGAAGAAATAGTGATTTCTTGTACGAATGGAGGCTCTTCTCCATATATTTGGACAGCCAGTTCCATGTGGTTGGAAGGCAAAGCCCATTACGTGACCTTCCCACCAGAGTCAGCCTGGGGCCAGCATTAAGTCTTGACACTTTGTGATCTCGAATACATTTTTCTGGTAGTTAATGCAAAGCTCCAAATTCGTCTCTAACCACTTCCCCGTACTCTTAATGAGTTACTAGGCCTTGTCGACTGTGCCTGCAAATATTCGCACATTTTTCTCCTGTACATTCCTACTGCTACTTGCATTCAGACCCTGGTTATTATTTATCTAAACTCTTACAAAAACCATTTACCCAGTCACCTGGTCTTCCTATTTCCAGTGTTAGCTCACCCTCTCTATTCCCCAGCCTACTTTTTAAACGTATGGACTGATCATATGTCACCCATCACCTGTGTGTGTGTGTGTGTGTGTGTGTGTGTTCCTTAGCCTGGAAATAAATCCCTTCACAATATAGTCTGCATCTAACTCTCAAGACATGGTATTCTTCTGCCATTTGCGGTAATCAAATGTAACAACACGTCATTCCCTTTATATTCCATGTCTTTCTGTCTTCATGAATGTGCTTGTTTCATCCTCTTTTCCTGCAATGCCATATCTGTTACTCAGGTCTCAGTCTGAATGCTACCTTGCCTTATCCAGAGGCAGAGGGTTTGAAATTTAGAGCTGAAAGGGCCCTTGGAATCTTCCACTTCTGCCTCCTCACTGTATATGTGGGGAAACAGAACTCTAGGGAGGTGACTGGGTTTATGTTAGATCAGCATTAAAGCCAGGACTAAAGAGGATCTCCTGGCTCTTAATTCGCTACTCTTTCTATGTGGCCAATGCCTTTCATTCACCTTCAATAACTTCTCTTATGACAGTTTTTACATTCCATTGTGATTTACAATTTTCTGTAGTTGTCTGTATTTGTAGCTCTGAGGGTAGAGACCATGTCTTAGTCATCTTAGTATATTCCACAGCAATTAGCACAGGGCTTACACATGTTAGGTGCTTTGTATGTGCACTAAACATGAATGGATGGATGGTTGGGTGGATGCGTGGATAGGTGAGTGGATGAATGGATGGATGAGTGAATGAATGAAAGGATGAATGTGTAGATAGAAGGATAGGTGATTGGATAAGTGGATGAAAGGATGGTGGGTGGACAAATGGATAGGTGGATGGAAGGATGGATGGATAGATGCATGGATGAGGTTATGGATGGACAGATGGATGGATGGATGGATGAATGGGTAGATGAATGGATGAATAGATGGGGGAATGGATAGATGCGTGCATGCATGAATGAATAATTGGATAATTATTGATGTAGCAGTTCTCTAGGAATGTGCTCAGGTATCCTAATAGCCCCACGGCAGACTTTATCTGCAAGTGTGTGTATTGTGTAGCACAGCTGCGGTTGTGACTTAACTCATTTTCTGATGTGATGAGGAAAAGACTATGAGAGGGGGTTTGGGTAAGGGATATACACTTCCAGGTGTGCATAATAATGTCTTCGTTTGTTACGGAGCCTGTGTTACGTACTCTATGCACATGACCCTATTTAATCCTCACAGCAACTTTATGAAACAAGTTTCTTAACATCTGCAATTTCCAGGCACTTAATGAGGTTGAATAACTTGTCGAGGAAATTGCAGAGTTAAGATTTGAGCCCAGGTTTTAAGCACTTGGAAGCCCAGGCCCTTACCTACTGCACAGAGCCAGGAAATACTGGGGTGGCAGTTGGGTGTGAGGCCTTGGAAATCAGAGCTGCTGTGTTCGAACCCAGTCAGGCCACTCATTTCCTGAGCAGGCAAATCACTTAATTTGGCTTCTCAGTTTACTCTGCGGTTTAATGGAAGTCATAGAATCTTCTTAGCAGGAGTGCTGTGAAAATTAATGACTGCATATGAAGTGGTTTAAGATAAAGATTCTCACATAAAAGAACCTGGAGGGAGGGAGTTTGGAGGGCGATTAGGAAAGAGTGAGGAACTTCAGCTTATTCTATTTCCATGGGCTGGGTTGAGAGTGGGCAACGTAGTTTTTGCCCATTTGTTAGGACGTATTTGTAAAAAATTCAGCTTCAAATTGATTTGCCTGGGTGAAGCATTCTGGGGAAGAAATAGAACCTGGTAAATAATTTCTAGATTCCATTTTTACACATTTATAAAACATTATTTTTAACACTATATTATTTTTAAAAGAAAACTTCTGTTATGACTTAATAATGATGGTAATTAAATACCACTGGGGGAACCAGGGGCAAAAAGTGCCACGTGGCCTTGATCTCTGAGTCAGCCGGGCTTCCCCACTGGTAAACTCAGGGTGCCACGTTCTTTTCCTCATCTGTGTGTGCTTGGCCATGGACACGGGTAGGAGATGGAAAAAGAGAAGCTCTTTATGTCACTCCCTGCCTCTCTAGATGGGAGTGTCTTGGTGTGGTTTCACAGGTAGGATTTCTGATCTCAGATTTTATCACCCTTCCTCATATAATATGCAGCCACCACACATGCCCCGTTGAATGGATGAGTAAACTTCCCCCGGCCTCTTTTATCCCAGCCAGGTATTACTGTATATTTACATACACTTTCTCATCCATTCATGTGCTCATCAGATATTCATGGAACATCAGCTCTGTGCCAGACACTGCTCTCACACTGGGGTTTCAACAGACGTGGTCTCTACCCTGTGGAGAGATTCACTACCAAATAATCAGACAGCGAAATAATTAAGGAGATGACGAGAGCAATGAGGAAAAGTAAAGGCAGGTGGGAAAGCCCATGACAAGAGAGTGTGACTTTGTGGGCTGAGGTCAAGGAAGACTTCCAGAAGAGGTGGTTTTACCTGGGGCTGAAAAATGAGCAGGAATCAGTAGGGTCTACAGTGCCCAGTTCCTGCACTAGGTGTGTGGGATACAGAGATGAATAGGACCGAGGAAGTAAACGGCACAGCCCTGACCTCAGGTGCTTCCACTCTGGTCCAGGAAGTGGACAGACACACCAGCAGTGACGTACAGAGAGGCAAGGGCTGTAGATAGAAGTGTCCGAGGAGGAGGGCGAGGGGGCGGAGCTCCTACCTGGAGAGTTTCCGGGGCAAGTCCGTCCTGTCTGGGGAGTCTGAATTGCTCTGACGCATGAGTGGGGTTAGTAGTAGATGATTGGCAAGGGAGGGGGCGAGGGCATTTAATGGAGAGGGAACACATCGAGGGAAAGCTCAGATTGCTAAAGCATCCCTTGGTGGAAGCACAAGTAGCTTTTCAAAGCTGGAGCATAGGGACATGTTGGGGAGAGGAGATGGGAGAGAGAAAGAGAAAGCGGTCAGGTAAGAAGGGCTTTGGGAGTTTTCATGCTGAGGAATTCGAACTTGATCTTCTTTTCGGTGGGAATCGTTGAGGGGTTTTAACCCGGGGAGTGAGTGATCACATTGGCACTAGAGGATCCTCCCTCCGGCGGAGTCGTGCTCGGAGGCTGATACAGAAAGCACCAAGAGCATAGCATGGATGGGAGAGAAGGAGGGTTTGGGAATGACCTTCTGAGACTGCGGGACTGGATGTGATTGGGAGGGTACAAGAGGGCAGGCAAGGAAAAGGGTCTTCACCCTGTTCTCCAGGAAGCGATTCTTGGCAAAAGGTTCTTTAAGCAACCAATTCCTTAATCAATTTCTCACCTTCTCTCTGCTCTTAGGGTCCACCCACAAAGGGTCACTGATTGTACAGAACCTGGCAGCAAAGACACCTGATGGATTGGTTAAGGTTTTCCAAACGTCTTTGACCTTGGGACCGTTTCTTTCTTCTTCTTTTTTTTTTTTAACGAAACATACACTAACATCCAGAGTGATCTTCCTAAAATTAAACACTGAGCATTTCAATCTTTGCTTAAAATCACTCTGTTTTTTTGGACAAAGTTCAAATTATTTGCTTTGCACCTCGAGACCCTCTGGAACTAGTGTTTGGGAGACCATGTTGGAAGAAATGACTCCATTTGTAGATCTTCTTTTAGAGAAATGTCTCTTCAACTCTTTTGCCCATTGTATTTGGTTGGTTTTCTTTCTATCATTGAGTGGCAGAAGTTCTTTAGATGCTTTGAATATAAATCTTGTGTCAAATATATGTTGAAAGTGTTTCTTTCAGTCTGTGTTTTGAGATCACAGTATTATGTGAAGCTTCAGGAGGGAAATATGATGAATTGAGTTTTGGGCAGGTTGCATTTTAAAAGCCTGAGGTATATTCAGTCCATGCCTGTGTTGACACTCATCTCAAGGTGTCCTGGGGTAGGGCATGTGGTTCCCTGCCTCTATAATATTACCTGTCAAATGGGGATAACAGTATTGTCTTGCTCTTTTTCAAGGGTTGTCATGAAGATAAAACAAAATAAAATAATGTGAAAGCAGTTTAAAAGAGTGAAAAGCCATATACAAACGGTAGTGCCACACTGACATTATGTATGTTCCAGACCACTCCCAGAAGGTAAAGACTTAGCATTGCTTTCAGCTTTAACCCGTCTTACCTCTTGTCTTAACTTCCCTCCAACTTGCCTTTTGCACCTGCACATGACAAAGAAAACTCTTCTCCACTTACGTCTCCTGGATATTTATAACTGGGTATAATGTGTTTGAACTCCAGACCTGAACAGGATACAACACGCATGTGTTTTGATCCTCTGTTTGCTGGTGCATTGGTCATCATCTTCATCCAGTCACTCACCCAACACATATTTATTGCTTTTTAACTATATATTCCAGACACACGCTAGTGACAAAACAAGAGAGACATAGTCCTTTGTCTCATGGCCTGAAGTCTTTAGTGAGAGTCAGACAATTACATCATCGTTATCATACGGGTCATGAAAGGGGGTTACAGGAACATCAAAGAACAGAAGGCAGAATCTGGGGGAGAAGCATGTAAGACGTAAAGGAAAGCGAGGAGAAGCCAGAGCTGTTACACCGTGAAGTTTCTAAAGGAGCCACTTAGGGGAAGTAACAGAAGGGCATCCTGCATCCATCAGAGGAAGCCTGGATTCACGAAACCCACATCTTAGTTGGCCATTCTAATCTTCCCCATTCACATCTTTTTTCAGGGTTAGTTGGTGGAGTCTCAAAAGGTTTCCTATCCCTGCTTCTTCTAGCCCTTTGTTGAAGGTGATCCTGACAATAAGTTCAAAAAAGAGCTGATGGGAAGGAGAGGAGAGCTGGGGTAATTCCCTAACTGAGTGTCAACTCTTGAAGAATTGACCATTGACAGAATTGCTCTTCTCAATGACCACTTCCCACCCTTTTCCGGACCCGGCACTCCGGAGTCAGCTGGATCCTTCCAGACAGCCACTTGTCTTATGTCGCCATTTGCCAGGCTAGCACTGGGAGAAGAGGCAGAACTCGGACCTTCTGGCTGTGACAAACCCCCTCTGTAGGGTGCACAGTGCCTGGGACCAGGAGCGTCCCGAGGAAAGGCAGCGCTGAGCCGTGCTCCGGCCGTGCCATTGGCATAGAGCTGCCCGGTCCCTGGCCCCTCTGCTCTTGGTTAGGCTATTTGGGGCATAGAGCAGAGGGCTACCTGTGCTCAGAGTACAAGTTCAGATGAAGGGTTTTCCATAGGTTTTTTTTTTTTTTCCCCACAGTCAAAAAGCATCTCCCAGATCTGAGGGGCCTGTCGTCCAGCTGCTTTAGTGGGCATCTATCCGAGCTGGGTGGGCTCTTTATGCTGACTTTCCCCAGAACCCACCCTCCAGAAAAGCATGTGTTGTCCATCTCCTGCCACGGTTCTGCAGAGTGAGTGGCTCTCATCGATGCGATGCTGTGGGCCAAGATGTTTTAGATAAAAATCAACCAAGAACTTAATGAGCCCATTGGCAATTCGCATGGTCCATTCTCCGAGCATCTCTGCTCACTGTTGCTGTGGTGATTCATCTGCGTGGAATGGGAGGCTTCAGTAGCTTTAATGATGCGTTTTACGTGAATGCGGCCCTAGTTGACAGGTGTGCGTCTCCCTTGCTCTAATGGGAGCATGTGCAATGCAGCTATTAACTGGTAAGTTTTTATTTTCACCTCCTGTGCTCTTCAGAAAAAAGTTCCACCCTGAGGGAATATGAAGTTTAGGTCTGACTAAATTCAAGTGCTGTTAACTCATTCATCTTGGGCACACTTCCCAGTACAGAGCCTGTCACCCAGGAGGGGCATGATGAACGGGTCCCTCCTCCTTCTGGAATGACTGGCAAGGAATGTAGGCCTCTGGACTGGCTCCTGGAGATTCGTGGGTTTGATAGAACAAACAGCATTTGAGGAAGGAAGTACTGCGTTCTCCTGTGGACATTGTCGACCACGTGATTCTCTCTCCACGCAGGGGCCATCTGTTGAGATCAGGTGGTGTCACCCTTCGTCCTGCAGGTGTGAGAAATCACCGCTTTCTGCTTATAGAAGTCGGAAAGGAAACTTTGCCTTTCTGTTTCAGAGGCTGCCTATGGTCTGCTGACCCCTGCTTGCTGCATGCAGGCCGTTTCCCCAATCTTCCGTGGGCTTCAGCATCACCTGGGATTTATGGTAAACTGTAGATTCTAGGGCGCCACCCCTATAGCTCTGATTTGGAATGTCCGGGGCAGGGTCGCAGGCATTGAGAAATCCTGGGTTCATAAGACTGAGACTAAGAAAAAGAACGGCCTGAAGCTGGGAACAAAAAGAGTTGGTGACAGGCAGCAACGAAAAGCATGCTTCTTGTCACTGCCATGCATCAGTTACACGCACACAGCCCTGGGTGCCAAGCAGGCTAAGTGATATTCGTTTCTTCAGTGCCTACTAGGTGCCAATCCCCTGCCATGGGCTGGGAATGCAGAAATGAGGAAGAAATAGCTCTTTGCCCCATGAAATTCACAGGCCAGTGTGTGTGGGCAAACAGACAAATACAAAGCAACTACAATGTATGGAGACTGATGGTGCAACAGTGTAGCACAAATCCAGCCTGAAGAGTCACAGAATAAAAATACTGGCTGCCATTTGTTGAGCATTTTCTGTGGGCCTGGCTTTGTCTTACATATATTAAGTAAATTCCTGACAACAGCCGTTTAGGGCAGGTGAGGAAAGAGGTCTAGGCTGTTAAAAGAGCTTGCACAAGGCTGCCGAGTTAATAGGCAGCAGAGCCAGATTGTAAGTTGCCGGAGGCCATGTTCTTAAGAGCTGTATTGCGCAGTCTTTCTGGAGAAAAGGGGCCTGTTATTTGCCGAACACATACTATGTGTGGGACTCACTTAACTGAATGTTCGTGACATTTCTGAGGGTGGCCAGAGCTCTGCAAGCACTCACAGACCAAGTGCCCTTGTCAGATGCACCAGAGCCTGAATGGATGCAGGGATGTTGGGATGTTGATTCCCTTAGCCTTCCTGGTGGCTGGGCAGGGACTTGTCACCTCTAGCTATGGCATCCTAGTCAGTGTACCCCAGCATGCTCACAGTTTAGGGCACAGACGGCCCTGGTCTCTATTTCCCTGCCTCCGTAAGATACTGATGCTGTGTAGATGGCAGCTGTTCCAGCTTAAGGCGATCGGGGATGGCGTTTTGCATTTCCATCCTCCGACCACTTTCAAGTGGGAGCTCGGTTCCCCGCCCAGTCCTCTGAATCCAATCAGTCGGGCTGGTAGGTTGGTGCTGAGAGGAAGCCCCATCTGCTGGAACAGGCGTCAGGGCTCCTGAGTCCCTCACGGTTCATTTGCCGTGCCCCGGACTCACTCTGCACACATTCTATCCGTTGGGGTTTCGGTTGAAGACACCCTTCTTCACTTCCTCTCCTAAAGACTGTCATGTCTTGTGTCGCATGCATGCAGCATGGCTGCTCCAGCGTTGGCCACGTGTCATGGGTGGTCCCTGGCCCCTCGCTGTGAAGATGGGCTGCAGGGTCAGGTCCTTAATCAATGTGCAGTTTCCATTTGCCTTTTAATAAGTTACTATTGGGGGCCAATTCTATTATTTTAACAAACCATTTTCTTTTTCTTGTACGTGGTTCATCAGAAACAGGAAGTCAAAAGGTATGAGTACTCTCCCTGTGAGTCAGCAGAGAAACCCTCCTCATCTGTGCCCACGAACATGCCACGGGGGCCGCCAGATGCGCTACTAGAAGAAGGGAAGGTAGCAAGCGGGACCCTGGGGCAGTCAGCAGGCAGGAATGCCAGGGTGGGACAGCTGTGCCTGTTGACCTTGGGAGCGAAGCCTGGGAGGCAGCGCCCACTGTGAGCTGAAGTAGCAGGGGCGGGGACAAGGGCCGGGACAGGCGGCTCGCTCCAGGGCTGTTACAAATAAGGCGACAGGCCAGTGCTGACGAGCACATGATGCCTTCCAGCAGCCGTCAAACTGGAATGACGGTCCTGGGCCTTCCGAGAGGGCTGGCTGGGTTGGGGGAAGCGGCAGGGGGACGGGCTGGGGAGGACGCGTGTAGGAGAAGGGGCTCCTTTCAGCACCTTGTGCTGGATCCAACACACGAACACTATTGTTGCACACTCACTCGGCCTCAATGGACTCTGTCCATTGCTGAGTCACACAGGTCACGGATTCGTGATTAGCAACTCATATTTTGATATTAACCAGTGGGTCACGAGTATCAAGGAAAAGGGATCGATATGGTTTCAGGTCACATCCCGTGATGTCACTGGGGTTGAAAGACAGTCCTTTCTTGGCTGTTCGGGTGGCTGCTTGCCAGAGAGGAGGTATTGGGCAGGCTCTTGTCCAAACAGGCTGGTTGGTGTGCCTTTGGTAGCGGCCGCCTGCCTGCATCTTCCCAGGGAAGGGGTGGGATGAGTGAGATCCTGAAAAGAGAGTGTCTGAAGACCTGGAAACAAAAGGCCTTCTATACGTGGGAGCTACTCTGCCACTACCCCCAGTCCAAAATAAACAGCCTTTTCTGCCGCTGTGGACGGGCACTGAGAAAGCATGACAGCATTGGTGCCCAGACTTGTCTAATCACTCACATCGCCCGCCAGCTTCCACCTGGAGCCCGTGCTCATGCCAGGCTTTGAGCATCTCTTTCTGCAGAGCCGTGGCTTAGGTATCAATTCCCCTCAGCATCGCTGACTCTGATGCTCTGAGCCAGTTATCTGGGATCAGACCGCCTCCGCTGATGTCATTTGTGTCCGTTGGCCTTGCTCACCTTCATTCTTTCATCAGGATTGTATCTAGCACCTATTATGTAGCATGCACTGTGGGCTGAGTTGGGGATACAGGGACGAAAGCATAGGATCTGTGTCCCGCAGTTGCTTCAAGGCCAGTGAGAGAGAATGGCATATAATCCAATCAGATACAGGTGACCAAATGGTAATCGTGATTAGAGATGGGATGCCATCCCTTGAGAGACATCCAGGTAAGTAGCTTGTCTCATGTGCTGCCAGATCTAATGGTTACGGAGCCTAAACTCCCTTACTGTAACTTTGAGTCATTCATCCAGGTTCTTCCCTCTGGAACCACAAAGAGCAAATTACACTCCTCTTCCATAATGATGGAACTTTGGATATGTAAGCTTCTCTTCCAAGGCTAGTAGTCTCATGACATGGAGTCTAGACCTGTCCCTGTTTTAATTGCTATCTTCTGGGTATATTGTAATTTCTCAATGTCTTTATTGAAGTGGTAAAGCCAGAACCCAATACAATATTATGGGTTTAGCTGGAGAGAAATGTCAGAAAGACAAATAAATGAGGAATAATTATTCTAAAAAATAATAAAATAAAAAGGAGCCAGGCAGTGTGTGTGTGTGTGTGTGTGTGTGTGTGTGTGTGTTTAATGCACGGGGTAGAGAGAGAGAGAAAATATTTTTATTTTTAATTTTCCATAATGCAAAGTCAGTTCAAAGACTTTTTAGCACAGCATAATTGATTTTGACTTAGATTGTAACTTACATTTCCATTCTCTGGTCTGTTTATGTTAAAGTTCAATTACGAAAGCTTGATGGAAACATCTGACCTGGGCAGGTACTATGGCTGTCAGCCCCTCAAGTCGGTCTTGACCTCATTAGGCAGGGCCTCAGCACCCTGGGTGATCCTCCATTTCCAAGTAACTTCCTAATCTAGTCACACACATGGTTTTCTCTCTGTGTCAAAGCTGTAACCAAACCCTGCTCTCCTGCAGACAGCCAGGGAGAAGGCTCGCCCGGGAAACGCCAGGGACGGGCATTCCACTTACAGTCTCTGTGAATCGTCCACAACCCGAGGAGTTACTCCTTCCCTGTTCCGAGAAGTACAACCTGTGTGACCGCACATTGCACGTGGCTGCAGATCGCCTGTGACGTCTGCCTCTAGAGCACAACCCAGGAAACCTGTTTCTAATCTATCTTGGGAAACTGTCAGGGTCGGAATTTACCTGTCATAGATACATTGGTACTTGGCATCTGTTCCAGCTGTATATCTCACAGGATCCCTTGCAGCTAGGGTTATGGATACAAATCAGGGTTCCCCAGTTAGAGGCACCCATGGAAGATTTGAAATGAGGAACTCTGATAAAAGGTCAGATTTCTGCAGCTTTGGCCAATGTTGCTGGCAAGCAAGGTCTTAAAGATGCTGCACTTTTCTATAGCAAACTTCTCTTGTATAATTGTCAGCTCATGTGAGTAGAGAGGCAATTGTAGCAGCATGCTGACAGTTTCCAGAATCCACAGCTCTGGGGCTGTGCTCTGGAGCTCAGCCATTCCTGGGGCAGCCTGCCGACTCTCCACCTTCTGTTTGGGGTGGAGGGAGCAGTTCCCCTTGTGGATTGGGTCAGCAGTATAGTGCCAGGGGTCATTCCCTAGGCCCCAGCCTACAGCCTCATCCTTCCAGCCCCTCGAACGATTTTGTGAGCACTGAATTCCCTGTATTAAACCCCTTTCTGTTTAAAATAGCTACAGTACTTTCTGTTTCCTGAAACTGAGCCCTGACAGGTACAGTGTTCAAAGGTAGTGTCTGAAAGGTGATTTTCACTCTTTTACCTTACTTCAAAAGTGTCTTGTGGTTGCTTTTAGAGAGCACTGCACTGGAACTTGAGTTTTAGTCCGTGTCTGTGGCTTGTCACCTATGCCCGTGACCTTGAACGAGTCACTCAGCTCTCAAGTCCTTTTCCTTATCTATCAAATTAGGCAAATCATACCTGCTTTGCATATGTGAGCCTCAGTGGAGAGAATGAACCATGAACATGGGCTTCAAGCAATGAAACATGACTGGCATGTTTTCTCCTCAATCTAATATCCCCCCCAATAAAACCCAATCTCCGCCTTTCACCAAGTCTCAGTTAGAAAATGTTGTCTCTTCATCATAAAGAGAGAAATAATATCAAATGTCCTGCCTCACATTTTGTCTAGGATTCCCTGTGACTATTTGCAAACCAAATGCTCTGAGACTCTGGAGAGAGAGTTGACATTTATGCAATAATTTCTGAATGAATAAGTGTCAAATTGGTGAAAGCAAAGGACCTTTTAAAGTCAGGCCACTATCAAGATAGACAGTAACATCATCTAGCATGTGAGCTCAGTGTTTTACAAGAAAGTCCTATGGAAAAAGAAGACAGTTTCTGAAGTCAAATCATACCAGGTTGGTGGCGGACCAGGCATCCCCTTTCAGATAGCTGTTGAATGTCTACCATGTGCAAGGCTTTCTGTTAGGCATTGGGCCCTATGCTAGATGTGAAAATAAGTACACTTGGGAAAATACTACTGTCTGTAAATTATGTATCAGTGAGCCTCACTAAATTAGAAGAAAGACACAGAACTAAATATAATGGTTACTCATTTTCCATTCTGAACAAAACTTGTTTGCCACGTAAAACAGACCCACTGCACAGCACGCTATAATTCCCTCCTCTGTACAGATAATTGCTCTTTGCCACACCCACGCCTGTCCTCACTCCACTGTTGCTTCTCGTGGGAATCCTTGCCCGTCTCGCCTATCCGATTCTCAGCTCAGAAGCCCCCTACTCTGAGATGATTTTCTTTTTCTTTTTCTTTTTTTAAAAAAAGACACTGGAGATTCTTTTTTTTAAATTTTATTTAATTTTGGCTGAGCTGGGTCTTCACTGCTGCGCACCAGCTTTCTCTTCGTTGCGGTGCGTGGGCTTCTCATTGCGGTGGCTTCTCTTGTAGTGGAGCATGGGCTCAAGGTGCACGGGCTTCAGTAGTAGCTGCAGTACACGGGCCCTAGAATGTGCGGGCTTCAGTAGCTGTGGTGCGCGGGCTCAGTAGTTGTGGCGCACGGGCTTAGTTGCTCTGCAGCATGTGGGATCTTCCTGGACCAGGGATTGAAGCCGTGGCAGGCAGATTCTTAACCACTGCGCCACCAGGGAAGTCCCTGACAAGGTTTTCTTAACTCTCTAAATCTAAATGAATCCCTCTCTGCTGTCCTAATTACTCCTATGTGTTAACTCTAGCATACATCATTTTTCTATCTCATATGAATTCCTGTTTTAATTATTTTGTCAGTTTTTAGTTCTTTTGATCTGTAAATATCATATCTTTGTATACTTTATGGAAACTGGCACAGTGTAGCGCTGGTAGTAAACCAAGTTTGCTGAATTCGGTTTTGGGTGGATCCTACATACCTTTTACTGAACTGAATAGTTGAAAGGAGACAGACATAAAACAGATATTGGTGAGGCCTCAGTGAGTCTTTCCTGTTATTTCCTGTTTTCTCCTTAGCTGCTGCCTGCCTACTCTCCCCACGTGAGCAAGTGTCCACCCATCTTGTTAGAAGTGGATAATATATGGTAGCAGGCTGGGGGTATTAGAACAATAGGAGATAATGTCACCTTTTTAGCTTTCATTATAGTTCTTTGTAGTGCCAGATACGTGAAATTTCAGGGAGAAGAAATGTGTATAATTTATTCAAATCCTGATTAAACCAAATAAATGAAATGCGTCGGTGTGTCCTGTAAGCACTTGCCCTGTGCACATTATAGAATGACTATTTTAAGGGATGTACTTTTCCCCTCAAATTCAGAGAGAGGGTGAGAAGAACAATAGACAGACAGGAAAAAGAAACATCAAAGAAAGTGTAGATGATATGCAACCGCTTGCAGGACGAAGTGAAATCTTAGGAGTCGTTAAAAATATATATTAATGCTATTAACAAAAATGACATGCATACATTTGTATACAGTTGTAAAGTGTCTAGTTTTTTTTTCTTACATGTATTATCTCATTAGACCTTCACAATAACCCTATGAGGTAGATAGGACACAAGTTTCATATAAGGAAATGGATTTAGTCCAACAGTGTGTCTTTTTGACCCCTTTGAACAGAGCAGATTTCGTTATAGACAGTTTAGGGAAATATGCCTATCTGAAAAATTTATTAGCTGCCAGTTTGCTTTAAGATGTCATACTACAACGCTAACGAGCTTAATACCCATTAGAAGTTTACCAGTTAGGGTCAGAATCATCTAGGGTTACCCTGAAGCAGACAGAAAAACAAAATGACTTTCTTTGAATTGGGGGCTTTGCTTTATGGGTTACAATATAGGCATGAGCATGGTCTTGAAGCATTTATTTAAGATCAAAGTCTGGTAAAGCAAAAGATGTTAAAATGATTCTAGACATCTGTCTTTCTCTCTCCCTTGCAGTATATATCCACACCAGTAGACACAGAGCTGGAAGATGGGGTGCAGATCAGAACTGCTCTGGATTGGTTGCAGGTAAGTGAGGATCAAACCCTATCTACTTTCAGCTCTCTGTCCAACTGGTGTGATGCCACCTAGAAATCAGCCAGAACATGTGATCTGAGGAAAAAGATTAGTAAACATCTCTCTTTGGTTTTGAATAATTCATTCTGCCTCATTTATTCTGCTATTGATTCCTTCTAATGTATTTTTTATGTCAGTTATTGTATTCTTCAAGTCTGTTTGGTTGTTCTTTATATTTTCTAACTCTTTGCTAAAAACTTCTTGTAACTTCTCAACCTGTCCATCTGTTCTTTTCGCAAGTTCTTGGATCATCTTTACGATCATTACCCTGAACTCTTTCTCTAGTAGAGAACCTATCTCCACTTCATTTAGTTGTTCTTCTGGGTCTTTGGTTTTGCATAGAGACATGAAAAATAGAAAAGTATTTAAAATACAGCTGACTTTTTTCAAGTTAGATATTCATTTGTTTAGCTAAGAAAATATCACTGTGCTATAACCTCAGGACACACAGATAACACGGTTCTCATACTTGGGGAACCCACAAGCTAAGCAAAAGCACAGGGACATGAAAGGTAGGAATGATTTGCTAAAATGGTCAGTGACTCATAAAATATGTGTAAAAGTTCTAATTAAGATGGGAGAGAGAGGACAGGGCAGATACAAGAGATACTCAGGAGGTGAGACAGACAGGGCACGATGACTGACTGGGTGGAGGGATGTGAGGAAGAGGCAGAACGAGGAGGAGAGAATGACTCCTAAGGATCAGTCACGGAAGAAGGAGGTTTGGTGCTGCCATGATGACGTATATAATGCAGGAAGAGGAAATGGTCAGATCTGGGGTGAAAAGGAGCCTACAGTTCATCCAAGCAGAACTGCTTAGAAAGCAGTTATGATTCAGAACTAAGGTCTAGGAGAGCTGGATACAGTCCTGAGAGGTACAGGTGAAGCCACAGCGCTCAGAGAAAGAAGCAGAGAAATTGATGAAGGATTCAATACGGGATGGCCCGAGGGGTAAAAGGAGAAGAGCAGACATCATCATAGCAAGTAGAAGTCAAGCGTTCAAGAAATAGGTCATGTCAATGTCAAACACTGCAGAATTGTCCCATAAGGATGAAGTAGATTTAGCATTTAAGTCATTAAGATGGCTTTAGGGGAGGTAGTTCCAAAAGCGCTGTGGATGTAGGCCATCTATTAATAGGTAAGGAAAGTGTGGTAGGCAGAATAATGGTTCCCCAAAGACGTATCTGCCCTAATCCCTGGAACCTGTGAGTATCGTGCCCTGTATGGCTAAGAGCTTTAGCAGTTGTGACCTAAGGCAGGGATCTTGAGTTGGGGAGATTATCCAGATGGCTGGATGATTATCCCGACGAGGACTCTGATCATATTGAGTCCTTATAAATGAGAGAGGAGGCAGGAAGAGTCAGCCAGAGAGATAGGGTGTGACCTCTCAACCCACGCTTGCTGGCTGTGAAGATGGAGGAAGGGGGCTGTGAGCCAGGGACCAGGGAACGTGATGATCTCTGGAAGCTGGAAACGGTTCCCACTGTACAGCTATGAAGGAAATGGAGCTCCTGGTCTTACAACTGCAAGGAATTCTGCCCACAACCTGAACACAGAAGATATGGATTCTCTTCCAGAGCCCCCGGAATGGAGCACAGCCTGCCGACACCTTGCCTTTGGTCTGCTGAGACCCATCCCAGACTTCTGACCTAAAAAAACCACAAGATAACAAATTGGTGGTATTTTAGCTGCTGTTTGCTGGTAATTTGTTACAGCACGAATAGGAAACTAATGTGGAGGGGTTCACATCTAGAGTGATGGCAATAATGAAAAAGCTACTCGTTGAAGATGTTTGAAGGTTAAAAATATAAGATTATGAAGCTTGGAAATATGTTACTAGGACAAATTTTTTAAATTTTAAACATATTTATTCTTAATTAAATTCATAATAAAAAATCTTTAAAGTATTATTAGTGAACACTCATGTTGGAATTTCTAATAATATAAAAAAATGAACATTAAATTGAAAGTCACCCTACTCACTATTATAATTACATTCAATATTATAATTGTGTTCATTATTTTTCTAGACTTCAGGTGGCTAGACTTCTTGATGTGCATGTGTGTGTAGAGGGGTACATACCTAAGATCATACTACACACGTTAATAGGACGAATTTCGGAGTCACTTTTTCTTTGGAGTGGGAGGTAGGATGGTTGGGATCAGAGTCATATGTAGACCTCTGACACTAACTACATCCTTTCAGCTCTTCACTGGATGAGGTTGATTGATATGTACGATCCCTGTATTTGCTGCAGGGACGATGGTACATCCTGTCCCTGCTTTGGACTTTATTTATTTATTTATACATGACCTTATTCTTTAGAGCAGTTTTAGGTTCACAGCCAAACCGAGTAGAAGGCACAGAGACTTCCCATTGTCCCCCTCCCCGCAACATGCACAGTCCCTCCCCCCACCATCAACATCCTGCTCCGGAGTGGCTCAATGTTACAATCTACCTTGATGCTTCGTTATCACCCAAGGTCCACTGTTTACATTAGGGTTCGCTCTTGGTCTACTACGTCTTTTAACCTCAAAGTAGAGAGATCCCACCAGCAACCTTCTGGTAACTTGCTTCCCTGCTGTCGTCACTCCACAGCCCATCGGAGCCCGCCCCGTGGCTTCACAGCAGTGGGCACTTGCAGCCCAGGATACCTTTAATTTTCCTTTGCTCCGTCTCCTTGCACGTCTCCCGCTCAGCAGCCCGGCTATTACAGTAAGAGCTTAATGTGTGCCCTGGCACTGTTGTGGTATCATTTAGACGATTGCATGCTGGGCTGACACAAGTCAGAGGCAGCTAACACGTTAAGGGTTCCTCGTTATCAGCTTGCTGGCGATTCGGTCAACGGAACGGTGGTAAACCTCAGCCGTTCCGCTGAGACACGAGCCTATTTCCGCTCTTTCCTCATCCAGTCCTCTTCCCTCCTGTTCTGTCCTCTAGAAAAGCTGTCTCTCTATGTTGTTTGAAGCCAATGGGTAGCCGGGCGGCTTTTTCAGCCTTGCCTAACCCCCTGCGAACATAGAAATATCAACTGGTGAAGACATTGTTACTGCCTTTCAAATGAGCAAGTCCCGGGCAGTAGTCACGGCCAGGGCGTTTTAAAACATCTCTTTTATAATTATATACATTTCACGTACTTTTAGATTTCTGCGCGTATTGCAGTTGTTTCCGTTATACTCATTTGGTTTTGAAAGCCAGTTTCTAGAAGCAAGGTCTAGACATATTTAATGCTTATTTAGTATGCCTTAAATACAGCATCCAGTGCCACACCACTGATTTCGCATTAACACTGGTAAAGGGCTGCAA
This sequence comes from Delphinapterus leucas, assembly GCF_059928025.1. NCBI lineage: Eukaryota > Metazoa > Chordata > Mammalia > Artiodactyla > Monodontidae > Delphinapterus > Delphinapterus leucas. The sequence goes on from NC_143146.1 coordinate 64,356,828, forward strand.
ATCTAAACAAGGCCTTCTTTTGCTCTTTCTGCATCCATCCCTATATTTCTTTCCCAGGTGTCCTATGGAACTAAGCATTTCTTTATGCTCATAATTCAATTCAATTACTAGACACATCACAGAGTTCACCAGACTGATAATAACCGGTAATAAACAGTAATGCTTCTCAGAACGACCTTTAGTCCAGTTCTCTCTCACAGGTGCTCTGGGGGCCAAGCAGGTCTCCACTGACATATGCATGGTTTCAGGGGGCACGTGCATGCTCTCCTCCCCGCCAAGAAAGGCCCAGACTAAGGCCCAGGCCTTAGCCCTGGAAGAATTGCCTTTATTCCAAAGAGGTACAATTATGAGGAAAAAGTTGTGGGAGGAGATCGCATTCTGGGAGCTGCTTACCCATCAAGCTACTCTCATGTTGGTGTGTATCCTTCCTATTTTAGCTGTCCTGGGTCTCCTGACCCTAGGCAGTGGCTGGGTCAGTTTTTCTTACCATGCCCGTCTGGGAATACAGGTACTGAATGATATGGGTAAATTTACAGCTAATCCATTGCCTGCATTTGCTCTGAATCTTTAGGACCGAATCCTACTTATCCTTCCTCCTACAAAGTTGTCTTCTTACCAGCAACACTATTGCACCTCACCTCCCTGGAATTCTCTGATGGTTTTCTGATGTTCGAGGGCAGGAAAGATGTACTCGTGTATGGATTCAGCAGCTAGCGTTTATGAACTACTGTGAAACAGGGACTTTACCAGGCAATGAGGATACCTAGTTGAGTGAGACACTGTTTCTATGCTCAAGAAGCTCACGGTCTGTGACTTATTTTTAATATGTGTTGCCCTGTGTTTGGGTCATTTGGCCAATACGCATCAAAGGTCTCATTGGGTGGTCCATGCGAGAGGAGTGGCTGATGCAAGCTAGAACCAAGTTGAATGTCAGGGCCCACACCTACCTCCCTCAGAGCGTCAGAGGGCATCTTGGACGCACTTAGAGTCTTCATCTGGGCTGCATGAGAGGAAGCCAGGCAGACCTTTGTCACCCTCTCCCTTGACCTTTGGGTACCATATAGTCCTCCGTGAGGGCCTCTGGAGAGGTGAGAGATCTGATGGACACCTGAGTCTCAGAGTAGCTGTGATTCTGTCGACGTTGCTGTGATGGCCAGGGATAGGCACATCTTGAAACACGATCTCAAATGTTAAGTATGGATATTTTCAGCTTTAAATACACATACCTTTGCTTTGTATTCCATGCGTAGAGTAATCTAATTCAACACCACCTGTTACTAACTTGGATACCAAGACTAATCTAAATAACCCCTTCCTTTCTTATACACGACGCTGTGTCAGTGATATAAAAGCTCTGCAGACATGTCATATGTATGAAAACAAATGTTTACATTTATTGAAATAACTTTTCTATTTGTAAACTTAGCAGATTTGTTATGGAATGTCACCCACAAGGGAAGGGGTGTTTGTGAGGAATTCTAGGTCAGTTGGTGTGCATCTGAGCAGTTGTCGATACATTGGTTGTGATGATGGTGAGGAAGAGAGGAGGGATGTTGCAGAGGGAAGAAGTTGGGAGATGTCTAGGATGGATGGTCCGGGGCTGGGTTGCAGGAGTCTGCGGGTGAATCTTGAGAAAGCTGGGTGCTGGTCTTTGGCACAAATTCCTGACAGAACAGGTAGGAATGGGTGCTTCATGCAATCCAAGGACATCTGATTTGTCGTCTTTGGATTCCGCTTCAGTGTAGACAGAGCAGTGGTGGCTGGTTTTGGTTCATCTTGCAACCCTAAAGTACCTCAGAAAATGGGTAGCCAGTTTCCAGGAACTTTGCTTTGGAGAAGTTGATCTCCCGGCTGGGCTGTGGCCGGCCGGCAGCCTGTGGCCTCAGGGCAGCCACTCCTGAGGGCACGCTCTCTGCGGACCTTCCATCTCACATCCTGTAGACACAGAGCACTTCAGCCAGTAGATCCATAACTGTGTCCTCCTGGGTCTGAGGCCTTCTTGGCTCAGAAAGGTTCCTGGGTTTGCTGACATCACCCTCGTGTGTAGGAGGACTGGCCTGGCCGCTGAGAACGTACATGGAAGTGGATGAAGTCTATGAAGAAAAAGGAAAATAGCTCGGCCAGACACGCCTTCGAGGGCCATTGTTCCACCCTTGGAATCTGTGGAGAGGAAGAGGTGACCGGGGAGACATTTCCTAAGCATAGATGAGAAAGAGGCTGGTGAGACCAGAATTCGTCAGGAGGACACGAAAGGCAGTGCTCTCCCACCAAATAGGGTGATTCTGGGGAAAAGATGTGACGACAGGAGCCTAACAACTAGGAATTTCAAAACAAAACAAAGTACTATTATCACTCCCTTCCCAGCTGCGGGTGCCTAGAATCCAGGGCTCTGCTGCTCCCCACACGTGACGTGCCGGGCACGTGCGCTCTTCAGCAATGTCCCAATATCCTCTCTCAGTGATGGGTTCCAGGGCCGCACATTCCTCCATCTGGAAAACTTTCCTCACGTCTAACCCAGATCTCTCCTGCTGCAGCTGAAGTTCATTGCCTCGTCCTCAGTTCCGGAGGCGATGGAAAAGAACCTGTCACCATTTCCTCCTTAAGAATTCTTCAGACGCCTGATGGCTTCAAAACACAGCTTATTTTCCCTTGGTTGTTCAGAACTTGTTCTGAATTGGTCAATTCTGGAGCATCCTGGTCAGATCTTTCTGTTCAAGGGGAACGAGCTTTAATTCCCAAGCAAAGTAAAAAGGCAGAAACAGGCACCCCTGTCCTGGTTCGTCAAGGAAAACCCTTTGCCCTGGACTCTGGTTTTCCTGCACAGAATGCAGCATGCTGGTTAAAGAGCGTTTTGTTTCCTTTTTATGGAACCCATTGTGTGTTGCATCAAAGAGAATGAGCGCTTCGTGCAGCTGCAGTTGTCAGAGTATTAAACTTCCCAGGCGGGTCCCGGGGGCTCTCAGAAAGAGGAGTAAAGCTGCCCCACTGAGAGAGAGGTGTGTCCCTTGTGTGTCTGTGTGTGTGTGTGTGGGCGGAACACTGGGGCTGGGCCCACCATGCCCTTCTTCCCACCTTGAAGCCCTCACTGCCTCTTTCAGGCTCGAGAAGCTGTCCTCACGGCGACACTCACACGCCAAGGAACCGCATAATTGTTGGCAAAGTCTGGGGGCCAGTAAGCCAGACTGGGCGGAGAGAGCATTCCATTATTATAACACAATGCCATAATAGGATGCGAAATTCTTTTCACATTCCTTCTTACACAATAAGGATCTTAAAACTGGACTTTTCCACTGAAAAGGAGGTAGAATCAGCCCTCGGTTGTGTTCTTGCAATTGAAGTTAGCTTATTCATCTTGGGGGCTCCCGTGTGGGCCTGGCTCATGTCAGCCCAGAACCTTCTCCTGCAGGCCTGCCCTGCGGGCTCCGAACCTGGCAGCCGATGCCACTCTTGGGAACGTGGCCCTGCTTGGAAGGCTGAGCTCATTTTTCTTGCCCCAGCACCAGAGGGCCTTGGAGTGCAAAGCCAAAGCAAGTCCGAGCCCAGGCCTCCTAGGAAGACTTGGGCTTGCAGTGTCTGGAAAACCACTGTGCACACACTGGTCTGTGAGTGAAGCACTCATCTCCTCACCTCACCCACCCGTGAGGCGTTGGTGTGATGCTCCCCCAGGCCTGGCGGGGACAGGGTGTCCTCCTTCCTCTGCTGCTCTCCCTGGGCCTAGCGGGGCCCGGTGCATCCCTTGTCAGCGCTGTTGACAGGCTGACTCACAGATCCGGCACAGACGCTGGAACCCAGCAACCTGGATGCTATTTCTAGCTTGGCTGTGGTTCCCTGGCTCTGCTTTCCTACCATGCAACTGGGAGGAGAAGTCATCTGGCGGCACGGGGCTAGGCGGCCGATTTGGGGTGGACACCAGGAGACGTGGGACTTTTTCTTTATAAAAGTGTAGAAAATGAGTTTAACAGTCCCCGTGGCCCGGTCCGTCCCAAGTGCAATCTCTGACTTTGGCAATGGTAGGCGATGAAATCGATGCAGGAAATCTCTGTGAACCTCTGGAGAGTTCCAATCCATCTCTGAGAGTAAATTCTCACTCTTAATTCATTGTTGTACTTATTTGTGGAGCATCCATTTATTTAGAATATTTAATGAGAGCCCTTCATAAAAGTCTCCACAGAACTTAAATGCAAGTAAGCAGCATTCTCTAAGCCTCGAAACTCCCCATGAGATCAGTTCCTTTACAAGCATCCTGTAAGGTAGGGGTTGCCTGGGCGGGATTTCAGACTCTCTTACTAACACCTTGTGGGGAAATTATGACACATTTTCTTATTTCCTACTAGGATTATAGTTGTTCTTTGGATGAAAGGAACTCCATATGTAAACGCAATTATTATTCTCTGAATTTCTTCTGTGCAACTGGAGCACCAGAATCTCCTGGGCTGTTTGAACAGGATTCAGGCCTGAATTTTAACGGTGAATATCAGCTAAGAGAAGCAATAAAATCCACGAAAAATTAACATTGCTAAAGAGGACCCTGGGGGTTACAGCTCTGAGGGTCACCAGTAAGTGGTCATGTTTTAATGAAGTGCCCCCCCTGATTAGTGAGAAACAGGCCTGGCATCTTCCACAGCATAAATACCCTGTTTCTGAGTCTGCCAAGCAAATGCTTTCAGAGGCTGACTTTTCTCCCTGCTCTAGGGAGCTGGCAGTGGACGGCAGAGGACATTCCGCTGAAATCAGGCCATCGGGAGCCAAAGACAAAGACAGCTGATTCAAGTGCACCGAATTGGAGCTCCTCTAATCAAATATATGAAATTCACCATCTTTCCTGATTGTTTTAATGGGAAGAAAGGGCAGCTGTGCCCTTCGTTTTCTAAGCATTTTATTTAGTGCCCTGGAGAGTGGGGGAGGGGAGGGGAGGGAAAGCAGGATGGGAAGGGAAGAGAAGTTGAGATGGCCAAGAAAGCAACGGGAAGCTAACATCTTTTGTCTCAGAAGTAAAATGATTTTGCATGCCGTTCAGATCCACAGTGAGGGTTCCCAGAACCGTCACTCACCGAGAAAAACCCAAGATAACCAGTTTATAAAGCACGTTTGCTTAGGAGTGGAAGAACAGCCAGCAAGCAGACAGGGGGGTCAGGGAGGTAGGGAGCAGAGGCTTGGAATATTCGGGCAAAGAGAGACACGGGCGACTAGTGTTAGACAGATTTGCCCCACTGGTTTCATGAAAGCCTGCTCAGTCGAGCATTTCTTACCCCCTGCGTACTCATGCTTTGTACAAAAAGATTTAGATTTCAAGACACTCGGGGAGACGGATCTCCTCTCCTCTGTCACCTTCCTGGCTAAGAGCAGGATTCACAGCAGGCCTTTTTCACCATTCGTGTGACAGGATTCAAAATTCTGGTTCAGAAACTGATGGCTCGACCTATTGTTTTCTAAGACAGTTTAACGTAAAGTCCAAGCGTGATGCTTCCTGCCCGGAGTGCTGTGCTACAGACAAGGTCTTGGTTTGGACCCCCAGCTTCAAAGGAGAACTTGGGCGCGTGATGTCACTTCCTCCGTCTGCTGAGTTGATAACAGGATGAACCGGAACGTGATATGAGCCAGACATCCCACTGTGTAATTCTTTATTTCACTCCACTGTAGGGCAGGGTACTTAAGCAGACATTGTTTTCGTACTAAGAGCTATGCACCCACAAATGTGCTTCGTAAAGGAAACAAAGGTCTAGGAATTGCAGGATGGGGCTCACAGGCTCACACAGGCTAACGTGAGTCATCCGGAGAAAGGGCTTTGGAAGCTGGTGCCTGTTACAGCCTGAAGCCAGCCTGTTTCTGAGCTGGAATGTGAAAGGCAGCTGGCTGTGTCAAAGGGGCAGAGAATAAAGCCGCAGTGTAAAATGAAGACACAGTTCAGCAAGGAGAAGATGCTATTAAAATGGATTCTGCTCCTCAGGCAGCCTCTTTTGGAGGGCCCCCTTTTGGAAACAAATGATTCTATTCCTCTTAGAGAAAAAAAAAAAGGAGGTGGAGGTTCCTTTCAGAAAAATATTATCGGACTCTTTTTAAATGCCCCTATTTGAAGAGAATCAAAGGGAATGTGATAAGGCAGCGTCTATGTACTCGGGGGCATTGTATCAAGTGACACAATGCAGGCTAAATGAAGCTCTTCATCCCTCAGAGGATATCTAATAACTCAATCAATCAGCTCGGGTCTCCTGTCACGTACGGTGGGCATCCAGCCCCTTTATGGTGGTTCCTTCCTTTACCAGGAGACAGCTGGGTGAGGCAAGATCAGAAAAAGGAAGAAATTGCTAGTGCATTCCTCCCCATACTCCCTCTCTCTCTCACACACAATGCCCTTTTGTCCCTGTGGCCCCCCCCGTCCCTCGGGGCCTGGCCTGAGCTGGGTGGAGGCCGTTGCTAGGGAGCCTCTTAGCTGCCAGCATCTTCCTCCTGTGTGGCTGTGTGGGGTGAGCCTCGTGGGCCGGCTTGGAGTAGCATCCAGAGCTGCCAGGCTCTGGGGTGGAGTCCAGGCTTCTCAGGGTGCATCTGGGTGGCGCTGAAGGGGTTTGTCTCTTCCCCCCGGTGGCTAGGGCCTGGGTGCAGGAAAGGAGCGCATAGGGGTGCTCGTGAAAGCATTGGGGCTGCAGAGAGAGCTCAGGGCCTGGAGTCAACCTCAGCGTAGCTTGGTCTTCTCTGTGAAATGACAGGCTGCAGGAGATGACGTCCAAGCTGTCTTTCAGGTACAATGGCGTGTACCTCTCAGTAATAACTGAGGACATGGGATAGGCCTTCTGAGTGGATGGGCCTCGATTTGAAACCTGACTTCACCACTTTGTGGTTTTGCTCAGGTTATAAAGCCTCTGTTTCTCTTTTGGAAAAAAAAAAAAAAAAGAGAGAGAGAAAAAAGTTGGGTTAAATCACATCTACCATACCAAGATGTTGTGTGAGTTTAATGACCCAAATTACAAGAAAGAGTCTGGTATGATTCCTGGCACATGGTACGTCCTTCTAAACATCAGCCCTCCTTGCAACTATATGATGTTGACTGTCAAAAGAAAAAAGTACGTGATGAAAATCTGCATTAGTCCAAGAGGCTTGAAATTTACAAAGAAATTATGTACCATTTCCATGTTGTAGGTTAGCAGTTCCTAGATATTTCAATTTCAGAGATAAGTGAAGTTGGGGAAAAAAAGTAATTAGGATTGGTTGTAAGGTAGAATTGTTAAATTTTGGTCAAATAAATTGGTTAAAAAAACAATTCTCATTTACTCTCACCATCATTTCAAAAAAATGAAGGCCATGCCAAACAGTCCTTATTGGGAAAGGACACTTGTCCTTGTTAAACTAACATATATATGTCACACATGTATTTTTTTGAAAAGTCAGTTTATTTCTTTTTCTATTAATATTGTATTTATTTATTTATTTATTTGGCTGTGTCGGGTCTTAGTTGCGGCATGAAGGATCTTTCGTTATGGCGCGGACGGACTTCTCTCTAGTTGTGATGCACGTGCTCCAGAGTGTGTGGGCTCAGTAGTTGCAGCGCGGGCTTAGTTGCCCCGCGGCATGTGGGATCTTAGTTCTCAGGCCAGGGATCGAACCTGCGTCCCCTGCATTGGAAGGTGGTTTCTTAACTACTGGACCACGAGGGAAGTCTCACATGTATATATATATATTTTTTTTTTCGGTACGCGGGCCTCTCACTGCTGTGGCCTGTCCCATTGTGGAGCACAGGCTCCAGACGCACAGGCTCAGTGGCCATGGCTCACGGGCCCAGCCACTCCGTGGCATGTGAGATCTTCCCGGACCGGGGCACGAACCCGTGTCCCCTGCATCGGCACGCGGACTCTCAACCACTGCGCCACCAGGGAAGCCCCCCACATGTATTTTTATTATACATGAAATGTATATGTACGTCATCCTACCTTTTCCTTGTATTTACAATTTACTATGGATGAGTGACAGCTTGTCCCATTCTGCCACCATTATGGGGCTGGTCTTGAGAAACCACTGTCTTAGGGAATACATTTAGCTTATTCGTGTACTGTCACGTGCTTATGTAAACTAATCTGTGCTACTTTACTTATTTTCCTTTTTTAGTTTTCATTCTGATCGCCCTATCCCTGTGTACACAAACACAGACATTTCATATATGTTGCTTTAGCCCACCCCAATCCATCCTGAAGTTTCCAGAAGGGGGCCAAACCCTTACAAAGGGTCATATATTTCAATTCTGTATGTTCCCTTTCTCCCCCTCACTTGAAGTGACCATCCTTAGTGGCACCCTGAGCACACATATGGGGAAAAAGCCCACCGCAGCCAAGGGGGCCCCTCCTTTCATGGGCCTCCACTGCATTTCGGGGCTGTGTGGCTGCACCGCTTGCTCTGAGCAGGGTACAGTGTACAAAGAAAGCAAGGGAGACCCTGGCCTCTCCCCACTCAGTGGACCCACTTTGCATGGGACATCTTGGGGGCTTCCGACCCTCTCTGGTCTCAGCCACAACTTGTTCTGGCTTGTTCCTCTGCTCTGGCTCAGCTCCCAGGAAAGAAGGGCCTTTGAGTCAGGCTACTGGTACTCTGTCCCCTCTTGATAAAAGGCAGGAGAACTCTGGGCTTAGCGAAGATTTCCCTCAAAGCAGGCACCTGGGCTGCTTCTCACCAGCTGGGAATCTGGGCCATCGTCCTCAGCGTAGAGTCCCCGGCTGCCGCTGATGGAGCAGAACCTGGATGGCTCTCCACCTCCTACTGATTTGGGTTCTCCCAGTGTGGCTTCATGTGTTGCGAATTGCAGAAATACCAAACACACCCACAGTTAACCATAAGCACCAAAATGCTCTCGAATGCGAAGTGTAGGTGACTCTGAAATGTGCTCTCGATTTGCGCTGGTTGTACATGGCTTGCTTCCATTAGTGCCAACGCCATGGAGCTCGTGCTAGCCTGCTCCCCATGGGCTGGGCTTGCTTTGTTTCTGGTGCTTTCCTTTAGCTCTTCGCCACCAGGAACTGCAGTGGTGCTAGGATCATATTTTCCCTGCGAGGGGCGTGACCCTTCTTGTAGACATATTTGGTCTTCCTGGGAGGTCTCTCCATGGTCAGAAAGGAACACACAGAAGATCCGTTAGGCCCAACATCAAATCTCTTTCTGGGGTAATAGATGTCAGTGCTGCTGGCTGAGATCTGAGTCGGAAATCTGCGGCCTCGTGGAGCCGAGTGTAGCGGAGTCCGGTGGTCCAGCTGGCCGGCCACACAGACGTCAAGCGCAGTGCCACCTCCCGGCTCCCCGTTTGGGTCCAGCTCCTGCAGTTTGCAAATGACAGTGATGCACAGAGGGCAGCCAGGGTCTTCCCTCTCTCCCGCTCCCTCGTCCCCAGCCCCTCCGCCCTGCTTAGCGGGGCCTGGTTCCTGCAATGCGGTGGAAGCTGCTAGCAAGGAAGTGAGGTGGGTGCACATCTAAGCTGAGCTTTATCTTTCTGGGCTCGTGAATCTCTTTTGAAGTGATTTAGACCATAAAGAACAACGGTACTTGTTTTTCATTCCGGAGGCTTCGGTTCTACCAAGAAGCTTCTTAAGTGTCAGGAGGCTCCCTGAGGTTGGCGCTCTCTCCCTTCATGTGGTTCGCCGTTCTCATGTTTTACTTGTTTTTGATGTGGTGACTGTAGCCAATGAAAGCGAGTCCCCTCCTCCCCTCCCCCAGCCCCGGCTCAAAGTTATAAATCAAGAGTTCTTGGTTTCTGTCTCAACATTTCCTCTTTTCGACGTCTCTGTGGGGTTAAGAATGTCATTTTCTCAGTCACTCCCAGGGGCTTCAGCTTGTTATGTCCTTTGTTCACTCACAGGGCCAGTGGGGTGCATGGGAGGGAGCTGGGGTCCGGGCCGTGGGACCACCTCCTGAGAGCAGCCCAGGTGCCAGGCACCTTGTTAGAAACTGAGGATGCAAAGACCAGCCCAGCACAGACCCCCTCATGGGTGCTCCAGCTTTCCTGGGGACAGAGAGTGGATACCCACCATGCTCTCATGAAGGTTACCAGCACCGTTTTAATTGCCAAATCCAACGATCCTTTTCAGTTCCCACACTTCTTTCCCTCCCTCCAGTTCAGGCCCTGTGGCTCTCCCCTCCTTTACTCATTATTTTATTCAACCGATACTTACTATGGGGCTGGTTCCTATGCCATGGGAAGTGGTACAGCATGGTCGTTAAAAACAGGTTCTGGGTTGTAACATCTGTATTCACGTCCAGTCCTGACTTGTCTTAGATGTGTGGCCCCGCTAAGTTATGCAGCCTTGCAGGGACTCAGTTTTCTCACCTATTAAATGGGATTAATAATATTACCTACCCCACAAGGCTTTGTGATGATGAGATAAGATAATACAAGGAGTGTGCTTGGAACAAGGCCCTGGTACATTGTAGGTGCTCAATAAATACTGGCTACTGTTATAGTAATAATAATAATAATTATTATTATTATTAGACACTGTGATAAGCATTAGGAATACAGCTGGGAACCCAGTAGCCATGGTTTCTTCCCTCAAGAAGCTTATAGGCCAACAAACCAAAACAAAATAATTGTAGGAGTGAATAATAATTGGAAATTTAAAATATAGATACAATTATGCCACATTGGATGCAATTAGAAGGCTTAAGTCTAAGGTCAATCTGATAGTAATTAGCTTATTAACTTTGACAAGCCATTCAAGCTCTCTGGACTGCAGCTTCTTCATCAAATAATCAATGATTTGGATTTTATTACCTTTATAATGCTGTAAAATATATTTCTGAGATATGTGACTATTTGTATAATCAGTTAGGTGGACTTTTTATAAAACAGGTATCGTGTTCATCTCATTCACTCCTATATCAACCAATACCTAGAAATCCATCAACAAAAGGAGGCTTCCAATAAATATTAATATAAAAATGGAAAAAAAAAAAGAAGCTTACAGGCCAGTATGGGAGACAGCCATTCAACAGGGGCTGCCGATGTGTTAAAATAAAAACAGCAAGTACAGAGCTGTGCTTCCCACAACCCAGGCTGCTGTACTCTTCTTTTTTTTTTTTTTTTTTTTTTTTGGTGGTACACGGGCCTCTCACTGCTGTGGCCTCTCCCGTTGCAGAGCACAGGCTCCGGACGCACAGGCTCAGCGGCCATGGCTCACGGGCCCAGCCGCTCCGCGGCATGTGGGATCCTCCCGGACCGGGGCACGAACCCGCGTCCCCTGCATCGGCAGGCGGACTCTCAACCACTGCGCCACCAGGGAAGCCCTACTGTACTCTTCCGTTTCCCAGATTCTCCAACCTTTCTTTCTCCAGCTCCATCCCTGACTTGTCTTTCTCTTTTCTTTCACAAAGCAATGACTCCGCCAGACTCTGGTTGTTTCCTCCCCACGCCCCTCACCCTCACCCCAGCTCTCCAATCGAGGCGGCAGGGAAGCCTCAGGATGAGTGGAAGTCTTTGCATCAGTTAGGAGTCCTCCGGGCACGGGGCTGGGGTAGTGGGTAACAGCAGGAAACGCTTCAGTGTAGGTGGGGGCTTCCTTCTTGGAGGGAGATGGCTTCAGATGGCCTCCTCTGCTCCGCAGTCAAGTCTCCCACAAGTCACCCGCCCTCTCTATGACTCACTTTAACCATCTCCAAAAAGGAGATGATAATACTCTTTACATGGGGTTAGTTCTCCATATATACATATATATTATCAACTCTATATACACATGCAAACACACATATATATAGCATTCGTATACACATTTACAGGCATACATAAATATGCCTGTATATGTACACATACGTAAATACGAATATATGAACAATCTCAATTCGGTACCTGGGCCATAGTCAGCACGCAGTGTAGCTGTCAGGGGTAGCTCTCTGGCTCTAGCTGTTACTAAGAGCTGGAGCATCCCTGTGGGTTGTGATTCTTGAAGCACAGTGTCTGGAATACAGAAATTCCTGGGCCATGCAATTCAGTTAACGAGCTAGGAATATGGGAGACAAAGTTGACAGAGATGGATTCATGCCCTGGAAGGAGTTCACAGTGCAGATCTGTGTACAGGCGACTCCAACTCGAGCCAAACTCTAGAAGACAGTCTAACTGAGGATGCGCATCCGGATGCTCAGAAAAGAAACAGTTCTGCTCAGGCCATCAGCCGCTTGAGCTTAGAGAAACAGAAAAACGTTGATGGGGAGATGAGGCTGGAGAAAGGACGTTCTTGTCGGAAGACGGAGGAAAGCGTATGAGCAAGTGCACAGATTTGGGCAGCCGTGTGGCAGGCGTGGGCTCTGACCATGGTGCCTGGAGTGCAGTGGTCATGCAGGGGCTGTGTCTGGAAGGCCGGCTGGGGTTGCAGTGGAGGGTTTTTAGGCTGCTAAGGGGTTTGCGGCTAACTACACTTTTGAGCTAGAAATGTATTGTCCTCTAATGACTTGAAGACTCCATCAGGAAGATCCTAGCTTGTAAGGAGAAGACAGATTGAAAAGGAAGAGGATTTGTAAAATAAGGGACTAGCGCCGAGTTGAATCAGACCAGCAACATCACCTTCTTTGTTTCTGCTGGCCAAGGACTCTGTCATTAAGTCACAGCACCGTGGCAGCCGCCATCAGATTAAAATTGCCAACAGATTTCCATGTGTAATAGAAACTTGAAACTTTTTTTATTACTTAAGAAAAGAAACATGGTGCCACAGCGACATGTATTATGAAGCTTTGGTATTTGAGCCTGGCCACGTGAGGAAATAATCCAAACTTTCCCCCATCTGACCCAACGTCTGTCCACATCTCAACCTCCCCATGTCTCCTCATTACCCAGTGAATAATTTCCAAACTCCTCAGCATGGTTTACTCTGCTTTACCACCCCCCCCAGCCTCTCCCCTTGTCACTCTTCCCTGTGCCCCACCCTCTGGCCATGTTTAGTGCCTTGAACCATGCTTTGCACCCACTCAGCTCTGTGCCTCCCTCTCTACCTTCTTGCCCGGGTTAATCTCTTCTCCTCATACCCAAAGCCCTGCTTTGATGCCACCTGCTCAGACAAGGCTTCCTGAGCTCCTGTCTCAGGCAGGGCCCCTCTTCTGTTCTTGCATAGCAACCTGTACTTATCTTTGTCATCTTGACTGTTCTGCCATATTGTAATTGCTCATTTAACAGAACATCTCCACATGCCTGTGAGATCCTGAGGGCAAGATCTGCTTCTCTCAGCCTGCTGTCTTGAGCGCCTGGCATGTCCTACGGACAAGAAGAGTTTCTGAATTACAGATGAGCAATCCTAGGAATCTGAGAGATTGCATTGTTGGCCTCAACAAGACCTTAGGACCCTTCAGGGGCCTGGAGACAGCGTCTAATCTTGAGTACTTAACATAAAAAAAAAGAGAAGGAATCCATGCTGGCGTTGCTGAAAAGGATGAGGTCCTCTGGAGGATCTTAGAAGTGTCGACTTTGACCCAGGCCAGTATGCAAACGTGGTCTTGGACCTCCTGCTTCAGAGTCAACTGGTCTACCAGCTAAACATTGAGATTTCTGAGTGCCTGCCTTATATCCTCTAAATGAAATTCCTGAAGAACAGGGCCATGGGATAGGTATTTTTAACATGTCCCCCTGGTGATTCTGATCCACCCTCAAGCATACGAACCCCTGATGGGGACAAACTCTCCAATCAATGAAATATTGGGGTAGGCGTAGAATGGAAGGGGAGATTGAGAAGGATCAATGCACACTGATGCAGTTTTTATGGTTCAAGAATTCTCAGCAAGACTCAAACCCCTCAAGTAAACGGTATACTCTGCAGCTGTCATAGGACAGCATCTTGACTTCAAAATTAAACCTCTCTTCTGCTTCCTTCATTCTGTGGTTTTTGAAACATTTGTCAAACAGGGAACAAAACCAAGATTTTCTGGATGTCATGTTATCCTGATTGGAGATTGGAACAAAGGCCATAGACATGAGTGATCAGAACAACTTGACAGGTGAAAGGATGTAATTAGAAATAGCCTTCCCATGGAGGGAGTCCATTTAATCCATGTCCCTCAATGTGCAAACAGAAATAAATAGAACGCTCTGTAGGGCCCCGAGGTAATAGGTCTCCTGGTGTTTTGCCACTTTCTGGCTCCAAAGAGTAAATTGTAAATTCACAGAAATGAGCTCTCAGCCTCCTAACTAGAGGGCCTCCATCAAACGGGGACTCCTCTCAGTCTGGAGAAAACGGGAAGGAATTTGAGGTGTGGTGTCTCTGATGGCACTCAGGTGAGGGAGACCAGTGCCTTCCACTGAGAACAGGAGAAAGAGGGGACTAAGGCCATCCAGCTGGGCTTTTTCCACCTTCTCTCATTGTATGAGGTGGCTGACCTCTTCCCAGCCTGCTGTTTTTTTCTCGGGATGAACTGTGGCTTGCTTATCGTGGAGAGGGAAGGCTCTGGACCACGTGGTGGCTGAGATGAGAGGGAGGTGGATGGTCACCCCTGACTGGGGTGCTTTGCTGATGGGTGGTTCAGGTACGTGACATAACCATCTGGGGATAGAAAGCTGTAGTGGTGAAACCCTGTTCAAAATAATGCTGTAACCACAAGACAAAAAACATCAGCAGATAATAGAAGCATGGCTCTGAAATTCCCCTCACCTTTGAAACTAAAGGCAGAAAGAAAAACTGGATCTGTGTTGCCAGCTGGCTAAAGAGAAGATCGAGTGGTGCGTCTCTGAGGTCACAGGAGCTGTGATCCATTTCTTCATTTAATTTATTTTTTGTTTTCTGAAATCGATAATGAGATAGAAAAACCTTGAGATTAAATTGACCCAGAAGCAAAGAAATTATTGCAAGTGTTTTTCTAGCCATTTCCTCCAACGCTAAAGGTAAAGGAGGCAAATTCTTTTCATTTTTTTCATATATATATGTGTGTGTGTGTGTAGTTTGCTTTAAATATATATATATTTATATATAATATATATATTTGTATTTTGCTTTAAATTTCGTCCTTGAACATAAAATAGCTTTAGCAAATACAGGATGGTCATCACATTGTAAGGCTATCTTAATGAAATTATAACCTTCTACAATGACAAATCTGCAAGACGTGGCAAGATGCAGTGATTCATATTTACTGTGCAGGTACTTTAAACTCATTTGGCCTGAAGTAACTGAGAGAAAATTCTGTATGACAGAACTATATCTCAACTCTCACCTACCTTGTAACACCTTTAAGTTCTTGCTAATACAATCCAGAACAAAAGAAGTAATAGGCAAAAGTCTCTAATAGAAGATAGAAGCCCTGGCTTCAGAAAACTCTGTGTGCCTCCCAAATTATAATAATAGAAAAATCCCAGAAAACAAAAATTGGGGTGATTATTTGTATTTAAATAGATTTTTCAGATTTGCTGCAGGGTTGTTTTAATCAAATATTCATCATGATTTACCGCTCCATTTTTTTTCCTACTCCCAATTTTTAGAGATAGCTCTAACACATAAAACAAGCTAAGTATACCCTATTACCCATTTATTGAATCAGCACATCTTCTACAACTCTGTTCTTTGAATAAATAGGTGTTACGTTTTCAGCTGTGGTTTAAAAAAAAATGGACATTGACACCGGGCAGGTCTTCATGACCCTGCAAGATTGAAAGCCAAGGACTGTCATTATTTACATTTCTCAGATAAGTACAACTCGTCTGCCTGAGATGCTGTGTCTGTGTGATTCTGGAACATAGTCTGTGACTCAGCACTGTTAAGAATGAAGCACTTCATGTGCCCACAGTCACTCAGACCCACGATTGCCACACAAGATAGCTTCCTACTTGGTCCCCCTTCTGTTGACGTCAGAAACATGCTTTCGGACTTCTCATGAGAACGGCATCTGGGTGCCTGGCGTATTTCTATTTGGAGATCCTGGGTCACCAGGATACACCAAAGTATCACATTGCATTTCTACTATGACCTGAAGCTTGGTAAGATGGGATTGCTGAGAAGGCAATGCCTTCTGACTAAAAGTATCTTGTCCTTTCTATTCTATCCTCAGAAATATTATTCCCTCTTCCCTCATCTACAATGTTATTCCCACTCACACAGAGGTTAACACTAATTCTGATAGTAATGTAGAACTTTTCTCACGATGGGCCAAATACTGTGCTCAATGCACACAGGGTTCTTGTTGTATAAGTCAGACACCAGTCTAAATTATTTTAAAATGTTAATCTTCATAACAACTATGGAAGATTGTTAATATTATTATCCCCATTTTACATCTGAGCAAACTGACATAAAGCAAAAGGTTAGTTAGTTTGCTAAGGCTGTGTAGTCAGCAAGAGGCAGAGCTCAGATTGAAACCCAGGTAAGTCTGGTTTCAGAGTCCATACTCTTAACCAGTTTCCTGTGTTGCCTAGGAAAAGCTTGAATTGCTATTATGGTCCTGCAAGGTAGATACATTACTGCCCTTGTTTTGCTGATGGAGAAACTGAAGGACAGATGGCCATGTCATTTTCCTAGCATCATACATTCAAACCCAAGCCATCCCAAGTTCAGAGGCTTCCAACTTTTTCTCCTGTGTGGGGCCCCTAGAGGTGACCATACTGGGGACTGAGTGTCTTCTGCAGGTTCTGTTTAAGAAGAATCTCTATGTAAAGGGTTAAGATAGTTAACAGCTACCAAAGGGTAAGGTATGTGCTTGAGAGAAGCTGAAGAGGTTTACGATGCTTTCCAGGCTGCAGATACCACATGTACATCTTACTAAGTCTCATGGGCTTTACTGGGGGACTCGACTTCAGGGGCAGTGAGGGAATTCAAATCTCTGGGCTCAGGCGCTCAGATTCCATGTCTTTAGGAGTCGAAGCTTTCGTCTGGAGCTGAAGCAACTTCTGCGGTTCAGTCTGCAGTGCACCTGCAGATTTCCCATTAAACTGCCTGCCGAATCAGGAATAATGATTCTCAGGGGGAAGAGATATTATTTTCATTTGAATTAATTTTGAGTTCAGAGTCACAGATTCCTCATCAAGAAGGATTTGGAGCAATTGCTCATATCCTGGGGACCTGTGACCAGCCCTTTATTTTCATCTCGCAGGGTAGTACTAGAATTTTTAATTTTTTTTCAAGTCTTCTTTCAAAAGTTTGGCTCTCTTTATCCCCATGATCATAATTATAATAATTTTGAAACATCAGTCTGCTCAGATATCAAGGTGTTGAACGGCTAATTTCACTTTAATGAATTTGTCTCGTATGGGCTGATTTTCCACATCTGTCCTAAGCTGAATGGCTAACTGGTTAATATGAGAACTGTTCCATTTCATTAACTTCTCCCCGTTGATCTCCTTGAGGTGGAACTGATGCATTGCCGGTTGCAAGCCCTGTCAGCTCTTTCTTTTTAGGCAGAGCGTGACCCCAGATTCTATTCTAAGGCACTGATGCCAACTAAGGAGAATAAAAAAATGAAGTCGTTTGATCATCCAGGTAAACTGCAGGATTCCATATACTGGGCGGCTTCCAAGAGATTAGCAAGTTGTTGTTATGGACGTCATAAACACTTGGACCCGAGGCCATCTTGGTGAAATGTACATGTAAGGTCACAAAGCCCTGGCAGGAATGGAGAGGGAAAGAGGTTTGGCTGATGGACACAGGAAGGGATAGGAGAAGGAAAAAGAAGGCTACAGGGTGGAAGGGACCCAGGAGGCTTTGTGGAGGGTCTTGAATTGGAGTCTAACCCGTTAGGAAGGAGTTCTCTTTTTTTTTTTTTTGCGGTACGCGGGCCTCTCACTGTTGTGGCCTCTCCCGTTGCGGAGCACAGGCTCCGGACGCGCAGGCTCAGCGGCCATGGCTCACGGGCCCAGCCGCTCCGCGGCATGTGGGATCTTCCCGGACCGGGCACGAACCTGCGTCCCCTGCATCGGCAGGCGGACTCTCAACCACTGTGCCACCAGGGAAGCCCGGAAGGAGGTCTTTCGATCGCCATGGTGGGCTAGGACGATGTCTCAGGAAATAGTTTAAGGTAAAAGAGAAGATGGCAGTGGGTCACTAAGCCTCCTGGTGCCTCCTTCATCGGGCCCTGAGTTCTGCTGAGGTGGAGAAATGATCTGTTATGATGCTCTGGACTCTAAGAGAAAACCCGATGCAAACAATCAGGATTGATTGATTCAATGGCTCTGTGTCATCAAGGATCCAGTTATCTGTGTCTTTCTGCCTAATGCTAGCATTGATTTCATTCTTAAACTTGCTCTCCTCAAGGTTGCATGAGGACTACTAGGAAAAATCAGGGCTGTGTTCTTCCCTGCTCAGACCCCTGGGGTTAAAGGAGGAAGAGACTCTCTTCATCCATGGGAGAAAAATCCTTCACTTCAGTGTGAATGGACCAGTTTAGGTCTTGTCCCACCCCGGCACCAATAACTATTACCAAGAGAATAGTGTTGTGAACTGCTGGCTGAAGCCTAGCTCTAGAACCCATGACTGTCAAGAGGTAAGGGGTTACCTGGATTATGCTAGACCAATGAGCGCCCGCTCTTGGGGTTGGTGACGCGATCAGCTTTCTGTGAGACACATGAGCTATTTGGAGAAATGATGGAGCCTACAGGAATGAAGAAGAAAAGAACAGAGCTGCCAGCACTACCATGAAGAAGCTGAAGCCTACTGACCCCAGAGGTGGGTCAAGGCTAGATCGCCTTTGCCCTAATGATTTGAGACCGGGCACTTTCGCTCTGGTGTTTATGAGCCCTGCAAACAAGGTAAAAATGGAAATGAAACCAGAAACCAGAAAGCAGCGCCGAGAACTCAGCTATTAAAGGAGTGGGCATGTGTGTGGGAGGCTCTGTGTGCTGGGTGTGTCAGGTTGTGCCCTCCACCCGTGTCCTGTAAGTGCTTAGAAGGATGGAGACTTGACTGGGGCTTACTGTGTACATCCCAGGACTCGAGGGACCGTCACTATCCAACCAGAAGAGCGGTTCCCAGTCTCCATCATTCACATAAAGAGCCCTTTTGCTTGGTGAAACTGGCAAAACCAACTTTCTAGCAGTCATAGACTCCTTTGTGCATTTTGTTAATTTTTATGCACATTATTTCAAGTGTACTTTTATTCCTACTGATTATATAGAAACATTTCACGGTTGTCCTTCCTACGTATTTGTCAGTTTACCCTTTGGGAATAATAGATGGAGTGTCATCTTTTTTTTTTTAGCTAAAGATTACGTGTGCCTGAGGAAAGCACCACCTCCTCTCAGATTATCCAATATTTGTATCACTAGTGTAAAATGTTAAGTAGCTATGAAGTTGAAGATAGATGTCCTAGGAAGAGCTGGACGTGGATAGAGTCACTTGGTGCATTCAAGAGGGATGAGCTTGAACTAGCCCATGTCCAGTGAAAGACCCAACAGAGGTCCTGTGAGAACAGGACTATGTCGTCCTCTCAGAGCATCCCCTTAGTTTCCCAACTTTAATGCTTAAGGTCCCTAAGGAGTGCTCTGTGGGTCAAGACCTGGGGCGGGGGAGGGAGGTGGGTAGAGGAAGTGGGACTGTGTAGAGAGAGACATTGAACTTCAACACCGTCAGAACCTAAGCCTCAGCTTACACATGGGGAGGAGAAGTGACAGTCAAACATTGCCACTGTCCCCTGTTGAGATCCTCTCCTCTCCCGCCTCTAGAGAACCACTGCCCAAGTGTGAAGTAGGAACTCAGAGGTTTGGGAATAATTATGGGGTTGGTTAAATGGGTGAGCAGCTTCTCCCTAAGATCATGAGGCATTGATGAAGGTGATCAAAACACGCACAGATTGATTTACAGCTAAAGAATAAACTTTGGACCCCAGTATAGGAAAACTTGTAAAGGCAGAGCCAACTGGATTAAAACACTGGCTAGGACCAGTTTATACAAAAAGTGACATAGAGGTCCATTGAGAACCGAATTGGATATAACTAAATATCTGAGAGTGAACAAAAACCACAAATTACATTACACGTGTACCTATCATGACAGTCACGCTGATAACAGGGCTTCAAGTTACTATGTACCTGGTACGTGTCAGGAGCTGTGACAAATACAGATTATACCAATTTATAATCCCATACTGCCCTGCAAGGCAGGAATTTCCCTCACTTTGTACACGAGGAGTATGAGGCTAAGATTTCCATAGCTTGCCCAAGGTGTTGCCAGTATTCTTGGCAGAGGTGGGTTAAAATTCAGTCTGTCTAACTCCAAAGTCTGTGCTGTTGTCTCTTCAGTGCACTACCTGGGATTAGAATGTGGGGTGTATGTTCTGCAAAAACTGTGGAACCATGAGATCCTAATTAGCACGTATGGCAGTGTGTGTTCTATACACACACCATTTACGTGTGTTGGCAGAGACCATCTTCACGTAGGAGATCACACGGTAGCTCATGAGACTATGGAACACATAAGACAGCTGATACTTACTGTTGGGGCCTCTGATACCCTCATTTCCTGGGAGTTTGGAGGCTCCCTGAGCTCTTTTGCTCCAAGTGGCAGGGAGGCTGAGTCACAGAAGCTACCGGCTGCTGGGTAAGGGGAGTGTCCGCTTGTGGGGCAGGGGTTAAGGCGGGGAGGGAGCCGCTGGGCTGAGCCTCTTGGCGCCTAAGATGAAGGTTCTCTAGAGCAACTTATTTATTTATTTTTTTTTAAGAGCAACTTCTTAAACCTTAATGTGAAAAGAAGTCACCTGTTGTTCTTGTTGAAATACGGATTCTGATTCGGAACCTGGGGTGGGGGGCCCGGAATTCTGCATTTCTAACAAGGCTCTGAGCGGTGCTGCTGGTCTAGACAACCCTTTGAGTAGTGGGGGCAGTGTCTAGCAGCACCAGAGAAGGAAACCTTATGGTTCTTAATATTTCTCTGTAAAGCAAGTCAATTAAGAAAGGAACGGGCCATAAAGAAGCCACAGGACACAAGGGAGGTAAAGAAATCATGCCCAGATGATGAGCGAGGAGGGAGGGAGAAAAGGACACACAGGACCTTCCGCATCTGATAAAGGGATTACCAGAGGCCGAGGCGCAGAGTGGCTTGAAGCTTTAAAGGACAAGGGTTTCAGAGCAGTTTGTAAAGTTACAACTTCATACAGCAGGTAGTGAACTTATGGAATGCATTACCCTTAAGCTTTAGTAAAGATGAAAATACAGTTATGACAATGCTATAAATAAAAGAGTAAATTACATACTTGCAAGTAGGTTACTGAGGGAAGGATATTTTGGAACACCTCCCTACCTTTTGAGGTTGACACACGTGTAAGCTCTGTGCTTAGAGTTTCTAAACCAAAACTAAGGTTTTTATGATTCACAAAGGGTTCCTTTTATCCCCCTGTCTTTGGGTTTAAGACATACTGGAAGATACAGTATGGATGCTAGAACACGAGCATTTCCAGGACTTTTTGATGGTTTGGGGGAGCAAAGTGCTAGACATTGGAAGTGACTACTGTCCTGGGGAATCCAGGGTCTCTGGACTTCCTTTCAGATACTACATTGGGCCAAGTTCCCCAGTGTAGTCCTTCTGATAGTAATGGGATGTGCGGATTGAAGACTTGATGAGCTTGTGTTCTGTACATCGGGGCTAGACCATCTGGACCCCACCTGCAGTACACCAGCGCTTTATTTACTCCATGGCCTGAGCTCCTCTCTGTTGATTCGCTATGGCGGTTCATAGGGCGTGTCTGTCAATATTCTGGTCATCCCATCTACCAGATTCTCTCATTTATTCCACAATGATTTGTAAATGACAACATGCCCAACGCTGGGTAAATAAAAAGGAACAAAACTCTAGCTCTCTCCTCTCATAAAGCTTATAGCCAAGTGGGGAAAAAAAGGGCAGCAAAGTTTGTCATTTTTTTATGTATCTTTTTCATAACTTATGAAAGAATAGTTTACAATTGCACACACCCGGCGACATTCTCAGACGGGATGGTTCACAAAGGGCTTCTCTAAGGAAATGATTTTCAGGTTGAAATGCTGAGGATGGGTAGGAGTTAGCTTGACAACGAGGGAGGAGAAGAACGTGCTCGGGGTATGTAAAACTGCTAATGCAGGAGAGAGCTTGCGGGCTAGTGTCGGGGGAAGTCCTGATGGAGGTGAGTGCTGTCTGCTGACACTGGAGAGACCGTTCATAGAGGGCATTCTAGGCTGTGGTAAATTCGGGTTTCCTCCTACAGACGCTGGTAATCTGTCAGAGGGTTTTGCGCAGGGGTGTGTCCTCGCTCTAGAGCTCAGGGTATTCCAACCTTCAGCCCCGAGACAGAGCCTTGATACTGAGGCTGGGGTTTGGAGCGGGCACCTCCGCTGCCCAGTGGGCAAGGGCTGCCTCTGTCACCAGATGGACACTAAAGTCTATGTATCCCTGTCCAACCTGTAAGGCACAGGTCGATGCTGTGACCAAGAAGAGCGGTGGCCCGAACACGGGCAACATGTGAAAGAAAAGAGCTACACGTCTCCATCCTTCATCCTTTGGCATGGAGCAGGGGTGAGGCCCACGCAGAACACTCGGGGGGTCGTCATCAATTATGTCTTGTGCTGCCAAAGTCTTCTTCCAAGAGTAACAACTAGAGCGCTGTCAAGACCTCAAAAAACTATTTTATATTCCAGATTCTGTCGCCTGCGGTAGTATTCCCTCAGGTGTAGGGGATAATTTCGATTATTATCTGCTAAAAGGATCAGCCTCTTAGTGGTAGCTGGTAGATGAAGCTGGAAAAAGTATTTTTTTTAATGGCTTGCCATGATGGATAGAAAAATCACTTGCTTTGTCTCTTTTTTTTTTGGAAAAAGAATCATCGTGTGATCAGTTCGGTTTGAAGGAAAGGACTTTACACTATTCTCATTTGCCTTAAGCCTCCTTAGTCTCACTGACCTATAATCCACCTCTTAGCCTATAGAATGGGCTGATTTTTTAGCTCATTATCCTGCCTTATGAATCAGGCATCCCTAAGCAATGAAGGGACCCAGTCTCAAACCAGGAAAGGGAAATCTTTCTTGTTTTAGCTCGCAGATTTCCTAGATAAATTTTCTAGTGATCTACTTGCAGTCTGGGAAGCAGGGAAAGATGGGGCTCGAAAGTCCCTGGAACAGTTTTTAGCCAAATAATTCACTCTTCTTGAGTCAATTTCAAACATTTTTTTTTAATTTTCAATTTTTTTTTTTTTGGCTGCGCCACGCGGCTCACAGGATCTCAGTTCCCCAACCAGGGATTGAACCTGGGCCACAGCAGTGAAAGCCTGGAATCCTAACCACTAGACCACCAGGAAGCTCCCTCCTGCATCAATTTTAGCGTAAAAAGTTTTCCAGAAAAAATTCTTATACTATTATGGTATCCCCTCCGCCTACCCACCTCCCAAAAAGATGTCTCAAAGATGGAATCCAGCAAAGAAAAGATGAAATTCAGTATTTACCTCCATAGGAGGCCATGTATCGAATTAGAGAGACTGAATTTTATAAACTTTCAGATTCTAAATTCAGCATAACTGAGGACTTTGTTTTAATTCTAGCCAAGAGTTATCCACATTTACTTGTTTTCTGAGTGTCTCAAAGCAAGTCAGGAAGAAGTTGGGGCATGGGCTCATTCTACGTATTTTGATAGGAGGTTTCCCCATCAATCACTACAGATAAGGAGCATCTCCAGATACTGTCTGCACTTGGAGATGAAGGAGAAAGTAAATCCTTAGAAGATTTGCATGGAACATGCTTAGGGAACCAGAGTTCTAAGTCTGGGGCTCTAAGATCTCCATCTCCTTGTGAGACCTCAGCTCAAGAATGAAAACATAATTAAAGAAATAGACACTCGAGAGCTCAAAAGAGAAGTGTCTGTGGGACACAGAAACAATGTTAGAGAATGATCTTTTGCTCCATTATCAGTGACAACAGTTAATTAAAGGGTTTGGGAACCTCAGTGGTCACCATGGCACTGTTTAATAGTAATTATTGGGCAATTACATATTATTATATGGGAGATATATCATTATGTAATTGTTATTATTAAGTATGATGTTGACTCTTGCAGTTCCAAGCCCTTCTTCGTTTGTGGGATGGTAACTGAGATGATACGGGACAAAATAAAGAAGAGGGAGAGTAACTGGGTGAGGGCACGTTTGCCTAGCTGAGCTAGAACAAAGGACAGGGAGATAGAACCTCACGAATCAGCGACAGCTGCACCGGGGGATCTGCCTGGCGTCTCTGACCTGCCTCTGAGATAATTCTTCTCAAAGAATTTCTGGCACAGAGTGTTCTGGCTTCATTTTTCCCCACTGCCTTTGCAGAGTGTGTAACTGTGGCATCGCACGATAACACAGAACAAGCGTGTGGGATGCCCTGCTTTGGTCTTTGCGCTGTCAGGGTGCCTGGGGACAGCTGGGAGAGTGACATGGGATGTGGGCAAGGGATATGGAAACAGAAAAGAAGTGGATTACCAAGGGCGGCTCTGACCTGGAGGGCACTTTCCTGAGCACCTTGTCCTGTATTATTTGATAGATCCTCCCAGCAAACCTCTGAGAGGCAGTGATGTGTTCTCATGGATATAGAGCCTGGATCTGGAGCCTGCAAGACCAGGGTCAAACCCAACTGTCAACTCTTTTGTGCTGTGTGGCCTTGGGGGGTGACAATGCCCTGGGTCTCTTTCCTCATGTGTCAAGTGGGGATAACAACGTCCTCCCTGCAGGGTGGCTGGGAGGGTGGAGACGGTGTGAGCGCCACACGTAGAGCAGCTCCAGGCCTGGGACGAGTGTGTCGTGACCGACAGCTGTTGGTAGAAATGGTAGTTGGCGTTCCCTGCCTTTGCTCATGGGGGAAGCAGCCCCAGAGAGAATCTCAGATTCAACTCTGACTATGAGATTCGCCCTGCATCACCATAGCTAGTACATGGCAGAACTCAGATTTAAACCCAGGTCTTCTCGCTTTGGTGCTGATCTCGTACTGAGACTCTGGCGACCCTTGCTAGGCCTTGTCCGGTGGCAGAGGCCTTCGGGCAGCTCTGAGGTGGCCGGTTGGGTCTGAACTGTCAGCGCTGCCCTCTGTGTTGGAGCACATAAGGCAAGCCCAGGCTTGCTTGCCTCCGTCTCAAATGTAGCCCAGGTCACAGGAAGGGAGTGGCCGAGCAACAATGAGTGGAAACTTTCCACAGGTGGTTAGTTAGTAAGAGGAGAAAGCGGGGCTGTGTGAAAAGGCAACACACGACCCCCAGTACATCTCTCCCTGGGAAGTTCCCTCTCTGGAGGAGTAGGTGATTCCTACGGGGAAGAGTATAGTGGTTTTGTTGTTGTTTTGTTATTATTATTATTTTTAAAAGCTCTGGCCAGTTTTGGGTTTTTTTTGCGGTACGCGGGCCTCTCACTGTTGTGGCCTCTCCCGTTGCGGAGCACAGGCTCCGGACGCGCAGGCTGAGCGGCCATGGCTCACGGGCCCAGCTGCTCTGCAGCATGTGGGATCTTCCCGGACCGGGGCACGAACCCGTGTCCCCTGCATCCATCGGCAGGCGGACTCTCAACCACTGCGCCACCAGGGAAGCCCTGGCCAGTTTTATTAAAGAAAAATTGTGCACAAAGATGCCACTGGGGGAAGCTCATGTTCACCAACCATCGGTCGAGGTCATTGAAGGGGGCCTGAGCAGTGCCCAGCCTGGCACCCGTCTGCTGCTGGCCGGGGCCCCAGGGGGGCACCATGGCTCCTATCAAGAAAGCTCTGTTGAGGGGTGCTACTGCGTGGTTGGGTAGTGTTCCTCCCTCGGGGGTCATCGTCCTGCACAATTTCCCCATTGGCCAAGATCAGAGCCATCCTTCCAGGCCTTGGGTCCCTGCTGGGCTGCACCTTTCCCCAGACCTCAAAACATCTCATGGATTTTGGGTGGATGAAGCTCCTGGGCCTCAGTGGTATCCACTCCCAGGGGCTCCCAGGCTGCTTCCTCCCACCTACAGTGGTTTTCAAAATGGAGACAATGCCCCAATTCCTTATTCACAAGCACATTTTTAGAGGCTGTTAGGAAAATGACCCAAAGATGCACACACTTAGGGTAAGAGGAGACACACCATTAGGAACAGGACAGGGCCCACATCTGGGGTTTATTTTAACAAACTCTGGAGAGTCAGGTGGAGAGAAAGCCATTTGACATTAGACTGAGTGCAGAAAAATAAGGGACAACCAAGCTCATAAAATCAAGTCTTTAAAACTAAATATTGAGTTTCTCTGGTTCTTTCTCTCCTGAGAACTCAGGTTATTCTCAAACACTCAGCATTCATTTGTTTACTTATTTCTCCTTTTAATAGGAAAAAAGGTAGAAATTATAATCAGTCCTAAGTGTAGGCAAAGTCACATCGTAAAATAAGGATCTTAAGATACGATTTTCATCTCCTCAAACGATTGCTTCTATTCCTGGATTCTGTGATGAACAAGAGTTTTCTCTTAATTTTTTAGCCTAATATGTATTCACTCGCCTTGGAATCAGAATTCCAATTTCTGATTTCCCAGTTTTACTGTGAGATACTATAAAGTTGGTGTGAACTGGAGGTAAATTTAGCACTGACATGAATAACTGACCTGGGATCAGGGGAGTCGAGGGGTAGAGTGTTCATTCTGGGTAGATCAGTGTGGCCAGAGTGACGAGGGCTGGGCATTTTTAAGTAGTATTTGGCATTCGGAACTTGGGACCAGTCTGGGTGGCCGTGGCCGAGTTGAGTCAGCTACTCTGAGTCAGGAGAGTCACCTTTGAAGCTACATCCATCTCTAGGAGAAGGTTCATCGCCCCAGGAGAGTTGCACTTGATTCATCACAGGCTGTAATCCCTGGTGAGCCAGACCAGGAGAAACTCTGTCTAGTTGGCTGATTGCCTGCTATTTCAGTAACCATGAGGAAGATGGCTGCAATAAATAGCCTTAGACCAAGAGTTGGAAGTTTGGGCTCCGACCTTGACTTACAGTTTGGGAGACAGTGTACCTTATCATTCAAGCCAGCACAATTTTGAGAGTTTAAGAAAGTCCTTTCATAGTTGCTATGGAACAGCATTTGGGAACAGGACTGTCCTGGGGCAACTAGTACATACAGCTCCCCACATCGGTCTTGGGTAAGTCACTTATCCTTTTTAAGCCTCAGTTTTATCGATTTTAAAACAAAAACTACCCTTCCTATCTCACAGGGTGTGAGGCTCAAATGAGATCATAAATGTAGAAAGCGTTTTGAAAAAAAGGAATTACTTTACAAATTTACAGTTTATTTCCAGATGGAAAAGGCCCAAAAGCAGGTGAAACATATAAAGGGGGTCGAAAGGTATAAAATTCCAATTCTAAAGTAAGTATGTCCTGGGGATGTCACATATGGCGTGGCATCTATAGTTAATGATGCTGTATTATCTATTCGAAAGTTGCTAAGAGGATAGGTCTTAAAAGTTCTCATCACAAGAAAAAAAACTGTAACCATGTGAGTGATGGTTGTTAACTAACCATGTTGTGATAATCATTTCACAATATATACAAATATCAAATCATCATGTTCTACACTTAAAACTAATACTATGTTCTATGTCTATTATATCTTAATAAAACTGGAAAAAATTTTAAAAAACATACAAGAGAGGGAAATAAGTGTGCAAATGGTATTATTAGTGATCTGATCTGTATCATTTTTTACAAATTAAATGAATAATAATAATAATAAAGCCCAGAGGCTTAGCGACTTCTTAGTAGTGCTAAAGCCTGCAAACAGACCCCACCAGTTCCAGTATTTGATTACAAATAAATGGCTTCATTGTTGCTTTCCTAACCCTGTGCACCTATGGAGCCAATTTCATAAGTGGATTTATCTTTTGGTGCAAAGAAGAGTGATGTGTCCCAGTGGTAGAAGTGACACAACATCTCCATTTTCTTCTCTTGCTCAGAGAGTGAGGAGAAGACATTTTCTTACCACTGTTTTAAGACTCTCCTAACCATGGTCACAAGAATTGTCATCAAAAAGCCAGGGAATGGGGCTTCCCTGGTGGCGCAGTGGTTGAGAGTCAGCCTGCCGATGCAGGGGACACGGGTTCGTGCCCCGGTCCGGGAAGATCCCACATGCTGCGGAGCAGCTGGGTCCGTGAGCCATGGCCGCTGAGCCTGCACGTCCGGAGCCTGTGCTCCGCAACGGGAGAGGCCACAACAGTGAGAGGCCCGCGTACCGCAAAAAAAAAAAAAAAAAAAAAAGCCAGGGAATGGCATCCAGTTTGAGGTTTTCATTTGGTTTTTAAAGTGTTTACAAAATGACTTGATATCCAAGCTTGTCCATCTCTGCCTATAACTATTTTGGTGGTCGTATCTAAGGGGCAATAAGTGAAACATTATTGCTTTTGTGCCACATAATTTCCCCATAACACAAAGCCTAAATATATCCCCCTCAGCTCCATTGGACGAATGTTGTACGAGTGTGGGCTATGGCAGCCTCTGGGTCTGTTACCGCATCGGATGGGGTAGGGGTGCAGGTGTTCTTTAAGCACCCCTGGGCCCCAGAGCCTGATTAACTCACTGTTACAAATACTGATCTTGACTCAGAGATAGAAGCTGGGGACCTACGGTCAAACTTTTTAAAAAAACTTAGGAAACGTGTTATAATTACATGGTGGAAGTATAGTGTGCTTGGAGCCAAATGTTGATTAATGTTAATTTTAGGATAAACAGAGGGAGAGAAAGACAGGAAAAGCCAGTGGACTCCAGAGTTAAAAATATTCTGGAGTTGAGACTCAGTATCTGTGGGTATCCACCCGGATAATTACTTCTGAAGAGTGATTACCTGTGCTTATGTAATTAACCCTGAGTTTCCTCTGGGTGCTGGAGCTTCTCTCCTGGGAGGTACCAATCACTGTGATTCACAGGACACTGAACTCAATCCAGAAATGCCCGCACGCTAAGGAGCTCCATGCAGCGCGTTCAGAACAAGTGTCTTCTCTTGCCTTTGTGGAATACAGGGGGGGGTATTGTTCACTGGAGACTAAATCCGCTGGGCAGGTAATAAGACATTGGACAGCACTGTAGAGATTTGTCTTGTAGGGAGTGATGTGATCTGGTAAGGAGACACAGAGAAACTTGCAGCTTATTTTAATGAAGGCCCCTTGAAGAGCCTATCCATCCTGGAGTCCTTCTCTGTCTCACTTGGGAAAGCCTAGCAAAGAAAATGGTAAGCAGCCCTTCAGCATCTGGTACCTATTCACACAAGCCGTATCCAAAATAAAGAGAAAATGAGAGACCCAGGGAGGCAGAAGGATCTTGAAGTCTGTAAATGTGGAATGAAATCGAATCCCTTAAACTAAACTGGGTTGAAATTAAATGGAAGTAGGGGGTGGGGATGAGGGGAGAAGATCATGCTCAGTTCTCTTGTAGAGATCCTCTGAGACTCGAAGGTACTAGAATCCATCATGCCTAAGTGGTGTAATTCATTTTCTAGATCATATATTGTTGGTTGCTCACCAACAGCTGTTCTCCCTTTCATCCTTATTAACAGAACCCTGGTTTTTTTTGTTGTTTTTAATTTATATTTATTTATTTACGTCTTTATTTTGGCTGTGTTGGGCCTTCGTTGCTGCGCAGGCTTTCTCTAGGTGCGGCAAGCGGGGGCTACCCTTCGTTGTGGTGCACGGGCTTCTCATCGCGGTGGCTTCTTTTGTTGCAGAGCACGGGCTCTGGAGCGCAGGCTCAGTAGTTGTGGCACGTGGGCTCAGTAGTTGTGGCTTGCAGGCTCTAGAGCGCAGGCTCAGTAGTTGTGGCACACGGGCCCAGCCGCTCCGTGGCATGTGGGATCCTCCCGGACCAGGGCTCGAACCCGTGTTCCCTGCATTGACAGGCGGATTCTTAACCACTGAGCCACCAGGGAAGCCCCAGAACCCTGGTTTTATTTGGATGAGCCGCTGTCCCTCCCACCACCGTATGTCCCAGTAAGACAATCATGGTCATCCCATGATTGGTTTAGGCAAGAGCACGTGGTACCATTTTGCCCAGTGAGATGTGAAGGAATGTTTGCCGGGGGATGGGGGCACCTGGCAAAGATTTGTTTTTTTGGGTTTTTTTTATTTATAAAAGGAGACCACCAGGAAGAGGTGGTCGCCTTCAGCTTCTGCTGGATGCTGGTGGTGCCCAAGCCCGCCATCTTGCTTCCATGAGATCAGCGAGCCTGAATACCAGCCAACCAGTTGAGGAGGGCAGTGCTGACAGATGGGAGGAACTTTGCTCACGAATGACATTAAGGAGCCCATGAATCGACTGACCTTGGAGCTGCCTTACCTTGGCACTCCTTACCGTGCGAATAATCCCCCAGGTGTTTACAGCAGTTGATTCAGGGTTCTGTTGCCAGCAGGTGAAAACATCCTAACTGATACAGTACTTTCTTAGGAGAATTATATGTTTTATAACAAATCCATTTCTTTACCAGTACAAGGAGCCTCAAATCCTTTAGGAGGGGGTCTTCTGAACCCCACTGGACAATGCTCAAGATTGGTAATAACTATAATAAGAAGTTGTACTTGTTTAGGATATATATTTTCTGAAGTACTTTTACATTCATCTTCACCTGCAAGGCAGGTGAAATGAATATTATTCCTATTTTCACAATGAGAAAATTAACCCAAGGAGGTAGAATGATTTACCTGACACATCTAGTGACATGTTGATGACAGAGCTAGGATTAAAAAAACCTAAGTCTGGCAAAGAGAAATGTTTTGACAGTGAGAAAGTAAATGTAGGAAAGGATTCAAAAGCATGGACCTTGGAAGCTGCCAGAACTGGGTTTAAATTCCCACCCTACTTCTTGTTAGACAAGTGACTTTAATCTCTCTGATCTTTAGTTCCTCTCATCTGTAGAATGATCATGATAAAACCCATATCACCAGGTCATTTCAAGAAATTAAGGAGAAAATATCTTTAAAGTACTGAATCCAGTGCTTGGCATAGTACAGATTTCCCTCTCCTAAAAACTGTCCATAAATCCTTACTGAAAGAAATTGTTGTCACTCCATCCTTGCCGCTTTTAAAAGATGAAATGGGCAACCGTGAGTCCCAGCTAAGGCAAAGACTAGATAGAACTAATTATTTCTAAAAATCCTTCAAGATGTAAAGAGTCTATGGTAAGAAAAAAAGAAACACATACAAGAAAGAATTAAAATCGCAAGTGTTTCTGGCCCATTGGTGATAGCGAATGATATAAAACAGGATGCCACATGATGGAGACAGGGCTGGGAAATTTATGTGGGAATGGAAATAAGACCACGAAAACAGGCCAGGAAGGAGCTGACAATGTACAAGTATGGAAGAAAAAGAGCCAGTGGCCTTAGTGGTACGCCAGCTAAACCTTAAATCAGTTGTGTTTTGCTCTCATTAAGGAGAAGGCAGTCGTAGCCTTGGAATTCACAAACAAGTGCCTGGGAGGAGGGAACTTTGAACCGATCCTCCCACCTTGACCGGCCTCTGTCAGGCCTCTCTTAGACTTCTTTCTGGCCTCACCTCTTAAGTAAGATGAAGTGATGGAGAGGGGTTTGAAGAAAATCCAGAGAAGGCAAATAAAAATGATTAAACGGCTGGAAGGCAGGACTGTATCCTCTGCACCCGGTCAGGGGTCTGCACACATGAGATGTTCAGGTAACCGTTTCTCGATATCGTGATACAAGTTTTAAATGCCTTCTGGAAATATAGGTGGAACATTTAAAAAAACAAAATCTTTGTGGCACTAAGTATTACAGAACCTGGGATGCAAATCTTCTCTTAGGAACTTTTTAGTGACTATTGTAGAAAAACTGTAAAGTTTATTCCCTTGTATTTAAGCCTTCAGAGAAATGGGGCCAAATAAAAGGAAATCAGTATTAAAAAGCACACAGGTAGGTGACTGGGCCCTGGGCTTATGTCCTCGCTCTGTCATTTACTGACTGTAAACTCGGGCCAGTTCATTCGCCTCTCTGAGCCTCAGTTTCCTTATCTGTAAATTGGGGGTGATATTAGCACTCATCTTATCGGTCATAAGGGTTAAATGCAGCAACACCCCTTGGTATTTAGACAGTGCTTAGGACACGAGAAACGATTCAAAAGCATGGATGTTGGTGACTAGGAATAAGTCAATCCACATTAGCTGATACATTGAGTAGGGAGAGAGTATCAGTTTGCTCACGTGAAGAGGTGTCTTAGAAATTCCTTAGTCTTGGATGAGTTCGTTGACTCAGGTCCCTCCACTGCATTCATGTTAGCCTCCTGCCCAGCTTAACTTGGACCACCTCCCACCTGAAGCCCCATCTGGAGGGGGAAGCTGGGGGGGGGAAGCTGGGTGGCTGCTGTTATAACATGTGCCCACCTCTGTCCTGATCAGAGTGGAAGAGTGTACCCCTGACCCATGAGGTGGCCAGAACCGATTCCCTCCCTCCCCTTACTCTCTCTTTGAGGAATTGTAACTAAGATTCAAGGGGCCAGGACTCAATTGATGGTGGTCTCCAAGGTTGGAAGGTCATCTAGATTTGGTGGCTGAGCCCTCCATTTCAGGACTGGCCGTGTGGGCCATGGTGAGTGGTCAGTGGGCACAGAAACTGGTCGCAGAGAGCGGACAATCAGTGGGAGATGAGAGACGACATGGCCTCAGAGAAGCAGATAGTTCCCTGCCGGAAGGCCTCCCAGTTTGCCCGCGGCTGGCTGGCTGCACTTGTGAGGGTTTTCTATAATAAACCTCCTGGTGATTTGAGCTGCTTAGTTCCTTGAAACCAAATGACCTTGCCCTGGACACCAGCCCACTGTCTCCTCGATCTGGTGTGAGAAGCCACTCAGGAAATGTGGATGACCATGACGGCGATGGTGATGACAAAGAGAGCAGGGGGACTGTGTGGACCATCCGTTTTGGCACCTGAGTTCCACGGTGCGGCTGTGCTCTCTGCACTGTGTACCACTGCCCTGTCCTAGCCCTTGACTGAGACCAGACGCACACAGTAAGGCCCTTGTTTCCCTGGGTGACAGGTACCATTTCAGCTCCTGTGTCAGGCCACCCCTTTCTCTCCTGTTCTTTTCTTCTTTGTTTAATGTCTGAGACTCAGACCCTTGGGTACCTGACATCTATTACTCAGCTGAACACTGGCTCCTTGAGTTTAATCATTTTTGAGTCAAGAGTTCTCCTAATTAGCATAATTAAACTACATTTTACATTTAAAAGCGTGGAATTGCATCTTTATGGGAGATTAGGTTCTGAAGTCAGCCTGTGAGGCAAAGACCAAGTACACTCAAAATTACTATGGAGGGACTTCCCTGGCGGTCCAGTGGTTAAGACTCAGTGCTTCCACTGCAGGTGGCGCGGGCTCGATCCCTGGTGGGGGAACTAAGACCCTGCATGCCTCACGGCGCGGCCAAAGAAACAAAGAAAGATTACTATGGAAAGCACCTTATGTCATCCTAAAGTATTGATAGATGGTGGCATATGGGGTTTGCTGTACAGGAATAGCCACGCACACTAAGTACTATAATACATTCAGTAATGTAGACTGTATGACAAAGGGTTTTATACAAAATCAGGTTCCTGCTTCCTCCTTCCCTGCCTCTGCCTCTCTCTTTGCTGAGCACAGGCAGCCTGACGCACACAAGTTAGTGAACTAGGTGCCTTTCCCGCCTCAGGGCTTCCAGCGGGTGGGGAAGGGGGGCGGAGAAGGCAGTGCCATCTCCGGGCTGTGCAGCGATCCCACACTCACGCAGACGCTTCTGCAGCCCTGCAGGCAAATATACTCATCTGAGATCTAATCAGGAGACTAAAAGGAAAAATGAGGAGCTGGGAGAGATGCTGAAACCGTCAATTATCCACCTGGGATGCCTCCTCTTGGGCTTGCCTGGTAAAGACAGATTATGATACGGAGAGAGAGAGAGGAAGGGCAATTTGGGGCTCTCACCCCGGGATCGTTCTACCTGCAGCCCTGAGCGCTGAAGGCCGGGTGTTAAACAGGCAGCTAGAGTCTTGGGTTTCTCCACGCTCTGCTGAGTTTTGTATCGAAAACGGGCAATCCCTCTGAAAACCTCAGGTCCTCTTCCAGTATCAGTAATGACATCCCCAGGAGTGAGAATACGCTTGTTCCCACGGAGAGCAGGATGTCTGACAGTCCGCGTGTGCCTGTGAGTTTTGCGTTGGGCGTGGCTGACGCAAAATTTTTATTAAATAAAAATCACCTAGCGTGATTTCCCATATGTCTGACGAAATACTGTAAAAATGAAAAGCAGATCTTAGCCATGCACTCTTGAGCAGATACATATGCTGTCACATCTCAGAGTTATTTATTTCTCCTTATTTTCAGCGTGCCCAGCGCCACCATCCAGATGCATAAGTAAAAATGGCAAATAATTTCTCAATTATTTGAACATTTAAATTTTATTTGGAGCAGGTGGCGTGTTTTGGATAATAAAATAATAAAAATAATAAAATTTATTTTATAATTTATAAAATGTATTTTATTTTTTATTTTTTATTTATTTTTGGCTGCATTGGGTCTTCATTGCTGACCACGGGGTTTTCTCTGGTTCTGGTGAGCAGGGACTACTCTTTGTTGCGGTGCACAGGCCCCTCCTTGCGGTGGCTTCTCTTGTTGCCGAGCACGGGCTCTAGGCACACAGGCTTCAGTAGTTGTGGCACGTGGGCTCAGTAGTTGTGGCTCATGGGCTCTAGAGCGCAGGCTCAGTAGTTGTGGCGCACGGGCTTAGTTGCTCCACAGCATGTGAGATCTTCCCAGACCAGGGGTTGAACCTGTGTCCCCTGCATTGGCAGGTGGACTCCCATCCACTGCACTACCAGGGAAGTCCTAAAATGTAGTTTAATATATTTTATTCATTTATATTAAAGACATTTTAATATAATACAATTGAATCACAAAATTACAAGTAATAAAATAATATAATAAAAAATTCAGGAGAAAATGGGCCGAACATGTATGTATCTCCTAGGAGCTGAAACCTTGATTCAGGGACTTGGAGATGCCATCTGAGTCCTACTCAGGCTCTGTCATGCCCTGTGTCACTGGATTAACCCCGGTTCTTCTCAGTGACTCGATTTCCTGACCCTCCATAGAGAAGAATAATTCTGCCTAGGTGACGTCATCTTGACCCGGGATGATCAGAGGAGTGAGAGGAATAAATGCTTAAGAGCAGTCAGAGTTCAGAAGGATGGTATCACATGTGTGTGAGTTCATGCATCTTTTGAAGCTTGACAATTGGCGTATTGGTCACTTTTAAGGGAATTGCAGAAAAATAGTTCTGAAGCTGTTGCCCCTGTTAACTCTGAGCTTGGGGTCCAGGATGGGGGTGCTGGCGGTCAGGGATGGAGGGAGAGCCTCCTCTATCCTGGGGAAGTGGGTGTGAACAGGAGACTGGGACCGTACAACTTTGCTGGCCCCTCAAGGGGCGTCGGGAGCCGGTCTCTGCACCCAAGTGTGTACGGCTGTAGCTGGTTGTCGGCTGCCCAGGTCTCCTAGCAGCTTTTCAACACGCTGGCTTCCCGTGTGGCCTGGCAGTGTCCCTGGACAGGCCAGACTCTCGGTATCCCCTGAGACCATGCGGCTCTGTGTCACAAAGAAGAGGTCACTCCACGCTGCCAATGTCACAGTTAGATCAGCCCAACATCCAGGAGGACAGTCACCCGAGTCAGCCCTGGTGCCACCCTGACCTGCCAAGCACCCTCCTCCATGGAGAAAGAAAAATGCAATTCACAACATATGTAGAGCCTGGCTTTGGTTCTTGGTTCACTGGCTCTCGTACGACTCACACCAGGTTCTGCAGAGAAGTGATGGAGCGTTGAAACCACTGAACTGCTTTTGTCGTCAGCAGGACAATCGGATCGGCCCGCGCTTTCAACCAACCCGCTCCCCTTCCCCTGCTGTGGGAATCCTGGGGCTTTTGATGAGTAAGGGACCTTAACCATTAGCCGGTCCTCATTCCTCATGCTCTCATTTCTGAGATAAGACATTACTCAGGCTGATGGCTTGACTAAATCTTGACAACCCCTGCCTGTGTCCAGTGGAGGAATAACCGAGGATTCTGGACTCTCGGCTCGGGGACCTGCAGCTGGGGCCCTCAGTCCTCTGCAGAGCAGAAGCCCTGAGCTTTGCTCCCCAAAGGCCAGGTTCAATCTCTATCCAGCTGCCTCTTTCTCTCACTCAGCAGGCCAGCCCTGCCTCTGGGGACCTGAGGACCTGTAAATTTGTCTGCTCAAACTGCCACAACAAAGTACCAGAGACGGCGTGATTTAAACAACAGCAATACATGTGCTCACAATTCTGGAGACTGGAGGTCCAAGATCAACGTGCCAGCAGGTTTGGGTTCTTCTGAGGCCCCTCCCCATGGCACACAGATGGCTGTCTTCTCCCTGTGTCTTCCCTCTGTGTGTGCCCAAGTCTGGGGTTTCCGTGACTTAATCATCTCCTCTTATAAGGACACCAGTCAGATTGGATTAAGGCCCATGCGAATGGGCTCATTTTAACTTCATCACCACTTGGAAGACCCTATCTCCAAATACTGTCACATAACCCACATCCTGGGGGTGAGGGCTTCAACATGTGAATTTTGAGGGGGACACAGCGCGGTCCACCACAGTCTGCTTCCATTCCAGCCGTCTGAAGCCCACTCCCACCTTCCCCTGAGATACTGGGCTTCCATACCCCCCAGGAAATCGTTGATGACACTGGAAAGGTGGAGAAGGGACCTCTCTGGTGGGCGAAGGCAGCGGTGTCCCCGCCAGAGGGCTCCTCTTGAAGGGCGCTCTGGTCAGGAAGGGGGTTCATCTCACTGGTTTCCAGCAATGCAGACGGATTCCCCAAACCCCCCACTGCTGTTCCCCTTCCCTTGTGGAGGAACCCACACGTGTGAATGTTAAAAGCAGCGAATCCTGCTGCCCTTCAGATGGGCAGCTCCTGGCCGCCGGTGCAGCAGCTCTCTGATGTGGCTCCTGTCAGGCAACTGTTCCCCTCACGTGATAGCTGTAGTAACTACCATTTGTCGAGGGCCTGGCATGTGCCAGATCACCTTGGTGCTGAGGACTTAATGTGAATACTTCGTAGAGCCCCATGGTCATCCGGTGAGGTGGCTGTCATTACTCTCATGTTCCAGGTGGGGAAGTGAAGGGGACAAAGCTGGGAAACAGAGGAATCCACATGGGAACCCAGGTGGCTTCAAGACTTGACTTCTAACCTTGACATGACACTGCCTCCCAGCTAACCCCATCTGCTCCTCTCTTAAAATCCTGTGGGTTTCTATGGAACTCTCTCTCACCTCCTGGAATGGTTCTCAGGTTCCCACCTCAGAAGTCCCTTTCAGCATCATCTCTAGAAGACAGAGCTCAGACAGTACAGTGTAAAGGAAAGGATTTGGGAGTCAGGGTTGGGTTCAAATACTGGCCATGCCATTTACTACCCATGTGACCCTGGGTGAGTTACTTAACTTCAGTAAGCTTCTGTTTGCTTATTTATGAAAGGAGATAACCTTTATCTTACATGGATGAAATTGGATTCGGGATGCCAAGCCACGTGCCCATGGTCTAGCCCGCAGAAGGCACTCTGAGAAGGTAGTTCTGCATTAAAAGAGACTCAAGAAACAGGAAAATTAAGGGCATTTGGAAGCCTTGATTGAATCTTGGATTAAAATTTTAAAATAATTTAATCACATTAAATTAATAATAATATGCGTTTGTATATATATACATATACACATATATAAGCAAAGTCCACATTCAAATTCCTCTGATCGTCCCAATAATGTGTGTGTACGTATATATACACAAATATATTTTATGTTTATATATACATATATTTGTGGCATTATATATTATAATATATTAATATATATTAATGTGACATTAATTATATGTATGTGAGGAATTTGAAAATGGACTCCATATTAGCTAAGAGTATGGTATTAATGCCACATTTCCGGAGAGTGACCATGGTATTGTGACTATGGAGGAGGATGCCCTTGTTCCTAGGAGACACACGCTCCTATTTAGAGACATATTTAGGGATGAAGTCTCCCAATGTCTGCGACAAACTCTCAGATGGTTCAGCTAACAAACAAATACGTTCCCGTGTTCTTAGGTGTACACGTGCACCCATGCACATTGAGAAAGAAAAAGCAGATGTGACAAAAAGAGTGTATACGTCGTACTATTATTGCAACTTTTCCGTAGGTTTGAAATTTTTCCAGGTAAAAAAATTGAGGGGGGAGGGGGCTTCATGCAGAGGGTGGGGTGCAAGCCAGTGGAGCGGCACAGTGGAGCATGGAGCCTTATGGTGACTCTTCCCCTCTGTCACAAGCCATGACATGGCCTCTGTCCGGGCGGTAGGAAACTGCCTCTTCTGGCGGAGGGGTCACCCCTCCTGCTTCCCCACAGGATCCTCCATCTGGCTGGTGGTGCACAGCCTACTTGCCCACCTAGCTGTGTCCCCGCCCACCAAGCATTTTCGAGATTAGGGCTGCCAGATTTAGGAAAAAAAAATACAGCACACCCAGTTAAATTAGAATTTAAACAATGAATAATTGTTTTAGCGTGTGTTTCTCAAAGAGTGCATGGAACGTAACTTGAACTAAAAAAAAAAAAGTGTTGTGAATCTGAAATTGAAACTTAACTGGACGTTCTGTATTTTATCTAGCAGCGCTACGCACACCCCTGCCCCCAGCCCCCCACCTCACTCTCACCCTCGCAGCCAGAGGTCATGGGCACCTCTGAAGACTGTCTTAAGAAGACAGAAGAAAGGGTTCTCGGTCCTCTTTTGCAAATCGCTGCAGCGACCTTGGGCCCTCTGCCCCATGACTCAGTCAAGCAAGCGAGAGGGCAGCTGGTTGAATGGGGACAAACCCATGGGCTGTAGGGAGGGAGAGGACAGCTCCCAAGTCCTCCTGGGGCATCTGGGCGGCCCCTCGCCCTGGCCACGCCCACTTAGGTGTGCTGATGCCGGGAGTCCCTTCCTCCGTCCCTCCGGCTCTTGGCTTGCTCCTCCCCTCCCCAGCTGTGCCACGCGGCGTCACACACAGCCCAGCGGCCTCACCACTTCCAGGCTGGGTGCATTTGGGCAATAAATGAGTTAACCTGCCCCCGTCTCCTCATCTGTAAGATACAGATAATAATAGCCCCTCCCTCACGGCCTGGTTATGAGGATGAATGGAACTAATATTTGCAAAGCACTCTGGACACTGCCTGACCAGTGGTAAGCCCTATATTAAGTGTTTGTTAAATAAATAATCCACTCGTAGAGGAAGGCTAGGATCTCTGCCGAGCCCCCGGGGCACAGCCCAGACCTGCAGGGGCTGTGCCCTGGAGGGAATTCGATGACAGAGTGCTCAGTCCTCCAGGCTCCTTTCTCCCTGGGCACTTGCAGGTGTGAAATCAGGAAGGAGATGTGGAGACGGAGGGGCTGTCATCCTGGAGGAGCGACTGTGCCTCCCGACCCCGCCCTTCATTGCCCAGGGACTTGGAACTGGGGAAAATGTAGCTCAGTTTTGGAAACAAACCTCCTGAACCTACCCATCGCCAGGGCCTGGCCTGAGCCTTGGGTCCCCGCGTGGGTGGGACTCTAGGGGCCAGGGGATGGGGAGCTACAGGCTTTCACACTAACAGTCCCCTGGAAGGAAGGATGCTTAAGGAAAGAGCCACCTTCTTCAGGTACGGTGAGAAGTGCCTCGCTTTCCTCTCCCTGACAGGACCGCAGGGCTCTCCCCTCCTGGTTTTACTCTTGTTCTAGCTCTTGTTTCGGGGGAGAAGGCCCACTGGCCTTTCCTGGGCCCCTGCTTTTCCTCACCCATGCTCCACTGCATCGGCATCTTCCTCTCACCCTTGAAGGGCCTGTCCCATGCAAACGCTGGGACACCTAGTTGACCTCTGCCCTCAGAGCAGGAAGTGAGGGACTGAAGTGGCCAACTGGACAAGTCTGGGCACATGTGCCCCTCCGCTGACAGATGTAGATACGTGAAATGTCTTCTTTTTTCTATTAATTATCAGAGTAATTATGTAATTTCAACATTCCCGTGCACGCTGGGTGTCCAGAAATGGCACTCCACTGGGACTTGCATTAAAGGATAACATTTGATGTAGATGTTTTGATGCATCAGAAAGGTCTGGTCAAATATAAACATCGTTTTTGTTTTGTTTTTTTTGTTTGTTTGTTTTTTGTGGTACGCAGGCCTCTCACTGCTGTGGCCTCTCCCGTTGTGGAGCACAGGCTCCGGACGCGCAGGCCCAGCGGCCATGGCTCACGGGCCCAGCCGCTCCGCGGCATGTGGGATCTTCCCGGACCGGGGCACAAACCCGTGTCCCCTGCATCGGCAGGCGGACTCTCAACCACTGCGCCACCAGGGAAGCCCTCAACATCGTTTTTTAAAAGTAAGTAATGTGTGTCCCACTCCTTCCCTTCTGGAACCTCCTCCATCCCTTGGAGTGGTGGCAGGTGTCTGCATTTCAAGGGTGGTGAATGGGATTGTGGAGCTTTTGGAAGGGGTGAGGTTATGAGCCTCCCTATTCATTAAAAAAAAAAAATAGCTGAAAATTTTTAAACATGACAAAATATTCTCTCATCAAAATAGTTGCATCAAAGCTGCAATGTCAAATATCATGCCTCCTGCTTTGCTGATTGTAGGTTCTCCGTCTCTACATGTTCTTATGGTTGTTAATTTAACCTGAAATTTAAATTTAGTAAGGCTTCCAAAGGGAAGGTAACCAAATGGCAGATTTCTCTGGCATTATGGATATATGCATATACGTGGGTTCCTTCCTTCCTTCCTTCCTCCCTCTCTCCCTCCCCCCATGTTTCCCTTCCTCCCTCCTTCCTGCTCTCTTTCCCCCTCCAGTTACAAATGTTGAATGTCATTAGGGGTTGGCCTCTTAGCCATTTACGGCAATGTATTATGTTCATCCTAATGAACCAGATACAATCTTATATACATTTTAAATGCTGAAACATTTGGTTTAGTAACGATAATTTAAAGTTTTGCTTGTCCAGATTCAGCACAAAGAATATCTTCTTTCATAGACACATTCAATGCCTATGTCTCTAGGCGTTGGCCAGTCTACTGCATAGAGAGCAAACGTGCTGAG
Organism: Delphinapterus leucas; assembly: GCF_059928025.1. Lineage (NCBI taxonomy): Eukaryota > Metazoa > Chordata > Mammalia > Artiodactyla > Monodontidae > Delphinapterus > Delphinapterus leucas. The sequence continues at coordinate 64,397,782 of NC_143146.1, forward strand.
ATAGATTGCCATACGGTACAGGGCACATCAGAACATCAGAGTTCCTCTTTCTGGAATATGTTTTGACTGAAGCTTAATTCACCCTCTAAACGAATCTAAAATAGATTCTTTACCTATAACATGTATTTGGCAACACTCTGAACTGTAACGTAAACCCGAGCAACGGAGACACAGCTAAATGTGGTAGCATATTAACGTCACCGATCACACATTTTATTTATAGAATTTACCCTCTCCCCAGTTTTCAGTTAGAAGCCCATAGGCAGTAATTAAGCCATTATAAAAACACAATAGGATATAACATAATAGAACCATCTTGCTGTCAAGACACACAGAGCAGGGAAATCAGGGTAACACAAAGAGACACAATGCATCCAATTTAGCCCCGCTGCGGAAATGTCACAAACCAGTGCCCTCCAAAGGATAGGAGGGGGAAAACGTTATTTCCACAGACAGCTGGGGATGACTCCTAATTTTCAGAAAATAGCAAACCAACCAGCAGACTAATCAAGCCACCAAAAAACCCAACCAATCAAGCAAAGAGCAATTGTCCACAGCAGAGTAAAGAATAGAAGCCGCCATCTTTGTACTCAAGGAGTTTACAATCCTTTGAGGAGTAAAGGCTTAAACTAAAAATCATCGTGACAGTGGTTCAAGATATATCACGAGAAAGATGGGATTAAGCAAATAATATAGAAAGCACATTATATAAATCTAAAAGGAGGCCAGGTCACTATGCCCCAGAAATACTGGGGAAGCCTTTACTTGAGGAGGTAGGGCTTGAACTGGGCCTAAAATGGTGCAGAACGTTTGGATAGCAAGAGGGGAGAAAGGAAATTGTATGAAAAAGGAAATATATTGGAAAGCCAGACATTCAAGAAAATGTTTACTCCAAACTGGGTGCAGTAGTTCACAAAAAAAAATATCAGACAATGAAGCTGTGGATATATTATCTTCCTTTTAAGATGGAACAATGACAAAAAGATAATGTGTAGCAAAAAATGTAAATACAATATACATGTGATCCAATCTGCAAAAGAAATTCATATGTAGCAGAGAAAAAAGACTGGAAGGAAATACATCAAAAGTTAATATTACTTTTTTTAAAAAATGGGAGATAAAAATATCGTGATTTTAATTTTTTCTCTGAACTTGTCTATGCTTTCCAAATCCTAATCTAAGTAATAAAATCTCTACAATAAAGTAAAAACAAAGGGAGACAAAACAAATTTCAAAATATATTCTTAATGGCCTCCATATACAAATTTTACATTCTACCATTCAGTCATGCATAAGACTACTGGGCAGAGTGTGTTAAAAGGACTATACGTATGGACTGAATTGTGTTTCCCTCCAAATTCATATGTTGAAGCCCTAACCCCTAATCTGACTGTATTTGGAGATGAGGCTTTTGAAGAGGTAATTAAGGTTAAATGGGGTTGTGAGGGTGGGATCCTAACCCAACAGGGCTAGTGTCCTTATAAGAAGAGGAAGAGACATCAGGGATGTGTGTGCACAGAGAAAAGCCATGTGAGGACGCAGCGAGAAGGCTGCAAGCCATCTGCAAGCCAAGGAGAGAGACCTCAGGAGAAACCAAACCTGCCAACACCTTGGTCTTGGACTTCCAGGCTGCAGAATGATGAGGATAAAGTTCTGTTGTTTCCACCACCCCATCGGTGGCATTTTGTTATGGCAGCCCTAGCGGACTAATATACTCTCTTTATGTAACTTACATTACATGGATGATATAACTTGTCCACCTACATTTTTGCTATAGCATTAACATAAAATAACTCATGACATTTATCCGTTGGAATGAACCTTCCATGCCACCTATGTCTCCCACTCTTGGTGACTTCTTTTGCTGAGCACAGCAGAATGCTGGCCCTGGCTCAGGACCTGCAGAAGCTACAGACTCTATAAGACACAGAGGATAGGACTCTGCCATGCCAACGAACAGTAAAAAGTAATCCAGGTAGACAATCCAGGTAGAAGACCCATTTCCTTTCCGTATGGCTCCACCCAGCCCTTCCTGCAGGATCAAAGGAACTGTTCCCTCAGCTTCTGGGCGTGCTGCTGGCTGACAGCTCTCCTCCTTCAGTCTTCTTTGGGAGCTCTGGGAGCTCTGTCCACTACGAAGGCAGCCTCTTCACCCAAGGACTGCCACCTTCTTGGGGACAGCCTCCCTCCAATGACTGGTCAACGGAGGCTGATAAAGTCTGACGTCCTTGTCCCAACCGGGGACAGCTCTGATAGGCCAGCGCAGCTCCAGAGCCCTTCGTGCAATCAGCTGAGACCTGGACCGAGTCCACAGTCCAGTTTTACCCTCTGGTCAATCCTGTTTCCTTCCCTTCCCCCACTGGTATGAATCCAGAGACCTCGCCTTAATAATCGCCTGTTTGCTAATCTCTGCTGCAGGGCTTTCAGGGAACTGACCTGCAATATTTCCCAGCTTATCTGCTCCGTCTCTCCCTGCCTCAAACCCAGATGGCTTATCCATGTAATCTCAAGGCGGTTACCCGCGCGCGTCAGGGATCATAAGTGATCTCTTGTGTAGAACTCAGGTGGCATTTCGTGACTTCTGTTGAGCAGGGAGGTTTATTTTACCTCTGATTCGAATTCCTACGGAAACTGCTCTTGAGCCCTGGGGTTAAGTCGTGAAGGTTGTTCCCGCCCTCTCTCTGCCTTTCTCACCAGGTAGCTTTGTCCTCATCCAGCCTGAGGGGTTTGAAATTCGGAGTCTAGGTCTCCTTTGGTCCTAGGCAGTGGCCCTATATTAGAATATTAAATGTCAAAGCTGGAAAGTACGTTAGAAGTTACCTGACTCTAGGATGACCAAGGGGTTTTAATGCATGTTGTGACTTGGATTAATTTGTAGTGGCTGTTGGAGAGCTGCCTTGGGGACTCTGAGGATGGCCGGGGTTCAGCGCGAAAGCGTGGTGGTTGGTTATGGGTGTGGGTTGCCACTTCATTGACATCCTTGATAATCCTCCTCTCTTCTTTTGCTGGAGATGAAACTGGCCCAAGGTGAAAGCTACCCAAGTTTGTGTGGCTGGTTACAGGAGTTTGAACCATAGCCAGTAATGTCCCAACAAACACTGCACACTCGTCCTTCCCACAGATGCCGCAGCGTGCCTCTCTAGCTAACCTCCTCTGTTCCAGCCCCTGATCTACTCGAGCACATGAGTCTTGAGCCAGATCCCAGTCCCCCCTCTTTCTTGGCTGTCTTCTGTTGCCATATGTGAGCATGATTCTTCGGGCCAAATTCCTATGAGTAGTTTCTGTTTCCTCTGTGTTGCTCAGAGTTAAGTCCAACAAAGTTCTAGCACTTTGGGATGGGTAAACTTGGTAACAGATTAAGTCTCTGCCTCTGATCTGTCTTCCCTCTCATTCATTCATTTATTCATTAAAAATGTTTTAGGCCCTTGACATTGGGAATATTAAAATTCCTACTGGAAGAGGAACACCTTTGAGCAGTGGCTTAAATGCGTAATAAGGCCCATCCTGCCTTGTAGTGGACAGTTTTCTCTTCTTCTTCCCCCTGCTGACTGCATCTTGTCCTTCATTAAGAAACTTATTCATCCTTCTTCTTCTGCATGGTTCTCCTGGAGCTGTCAATCACACCACCAGCCCATGCCCTGGCTACACAGGTGGATATGAGACTAAAACCTGGCTGTGATAGTCCAGTAGTGGACCCCCCAAATATGGGGGGTCCATTACTGGAGGGACCATCTTTTGAGGCGACCCCCAAAGATGTTCTATCCTCAGAACCTGCGAATATATTTTACAAATTTGTTGCCATTTACATGCAAATATACTATTTAATATACATTGCCATTACATGGCAAAAGGGTCTTTGCAGATGGAATTAGGCTTGTGGACTTTACGACAGGGAGATTGTCCCGGATTTTCTAGGTGGACCCAATGTAATCACTTGGGCTCTTAAAAGTGGATGAGGAAAACAGAAGGGTCAGAGAATGTGATAATAGGAAAAAAAAAAAAAAAGCAGGAGTGATTTGAAGCTTGAGAAAGACTTGACCCACCATTGCTGGTTTTGGAGATGGAAAAAGGGGCCATGGGCCAAGGAATGTGGGTGGCCTCTAGAAGCTGGGAATGGCCCACAGATGGGGAATGAAATAGGAAACAAGGACTTCAGCCTTATAAACACAAAGAATGAACTCTGCCAGCAAACTGAATGAGCAAGGATTCTTCACCACCCTCCCCCCTTCCCCGAGCCTATAGAAAGGAACTTATCCTTCCAACACCTTGATTTTTGTCTGATGAGACCTTCACTGGACTTTTGACCTCCAGAACCATAAGATAATAAATGTAGTCTGTTTTAAGCCACTCAGTGTGGCAATAGAAAATGAAAACAATAGCCAAGTCTCTAGCCAGAGTGATTGGCCCAGAGATGGGCATGTGGTTCAAGCTCAGTTAATCAGAGTCCTTTCCCCTATTCTAAGAAAGAGAGGCCTTTTCTCTCAGTGGGAGCTGTAAGGATGTATGGCCCCAGACCTGCCAGGGGCCTGGCCCCTGCCAACTGGAGAAGCTGATAAGAGCTGGGCCAACATGTTGGCAAGAGCTGTGATGGGAGCCAGTGCAGGTCCTGACAGGGTTTCTCTCCAGCTGTGCTTGGGGCCAACTCCACCCCCGCCCTTTCCTGTCACATCATCCAATTAACTCCTTCTTTTGTCCGAATTCATTTCAGCTGGCTTTCTGCTACTGGTCACTGAAAGACTTGTGACTAATTCATGCTCCCTCCAAATACCAATCCCCGGTCTTCCATACTTAAAATCCCTTTTTACACTGACGTAGCTTCTCCAGAAGGAAACTGATAAATGTATATGTTCCCTGGGAGACTTGGCACGTTAGCAGAAGTTATTTTATCAGACAACTCAGCTTCCATTGAGTGATGACAGAGCCCAAAGGAAATGATTCACATGACTAGGGGGTTTTTTGTTTTGTTTGTTTGTTTGTTTGTTTTTGCGGTACGCGGGCCTCTCACTGTTGTGGCCTCTCCCGTCGCGGAGCACAGGCTCCGGACGCGCAGGCCCAGCAGCCGTGGCCCACGGGCCCAGCTGCTCCGCGGCATGTGGGATCCTCCCGGACCGGGGCACGAACCCGTGTCCCCTGCATCGGCAGGCAGACGCTCAACCACTGCGCCACCAGGGAAGCCCCACAACTAGGGGGTTTTGATGGAAGATGGGGACCAGGAAAGATCTGGACTGTGGGGGACACAGACCCGGGAGGCATGGGAGGAAGTGATGTTGAGTGAATGAAAGAATGCAGGTGGGAGCAAACCCTGTCAATCTTAGATGTGGCATTAATGGGGAGAAGGGCGATGACCCTTCTCAAATTGGCTTAGTGCCTCTCCACTCTCCCAGTGGTTTTCAGTCATCCTTGACTCTCAGGACAGTCTCGATAATGTGTTCCAATCACAATTAACCCACGCAGCAGGTGGGTTAGAAGTGGACCCGTGCTCGAGGTGGGAGGCAGCATGCCCCGTTCCCCAAAGCCAGGGCCGCTATACCGCCTTGGGATAACTTTGCCTGAGCAGGCGTGAGGACCACCAGGGTGGCTACTGAAGTCCTGGGAGTGGGCAGGGACAAAGTGCCCACAGGCTTCTGGAGTATCACAAGGTAGAGAAAGAAGAACTAGAGCAAAGCAACACAAAACAGTCTCTTCGTGCAGTTGGCTTATTGTTGGAGCTTGAAATGCTGCCAAGTGTTCATACTTAGTTGTCAGCAGTTTAGTTTGAGACAGTAGTGAAAACAGCCCTTTTGGCCTCTACCTAAACTTCAGCAGAGGAAAAACAGCTTCAGAAGTTGAACTGGAATGGTCCCCTTACCTTAGTTGCCCCGACCCCGAGTTGCACTGCGCCAGCAAGGAATCTAGAACATGGGGCATGGAAACGCTGTGTTTACGAGACGAGGCTGGGGCTTACACGTTCTCTGAGTCAGAGCCTTGGGAGCCAGTGGAGATTTAGTGGGGACGTGGGAGGGAAGCGCTTTGCCAACTCGAAAGCCCCCTTCTCTGGCTGAGCATTGTAAGCAAACGTGAACAATCAAATCTTGCAGCTTTGGGAGTTTATTTTCTCTTGGAAAATGTCTGGATCCTTTTTGTCTGTAAGAAGGGAAAGAAAAGACTAAGAGCAAAGATGACAGGTTTACTTGGGCATGAAATCACTGTTGGACAACTCATTTTTTTCTGAGTTAAGTGTCAAAAAATCTGTGATTTTCAGTGTAAGTTTCCCTGAAATTACACATGGGGTGGATAATTGAGAGCAAACTGCCTGGGCTGTTTGGTGGGTGCTGCCCTTTCTGGGAATTTGGGTCTCTCCCAGTGTCAAGTTCCTGTGGCAACTTGTTTATTTCCAGCACCAGGTCTGACCTGCACCTGCTCAAGTCCCCAGCTCCTCATTTCTGAGCAGTCACGAGGCCAGCTTCTAATTTGTTTGTGAGATCGGCAAGCATTTATTTTTATAGCGTCACTTGATCATTTTTTATGTGAATCTCAGGAAAACTTGTAAAGAATTTTACCATCTTTACACAGGCGTTTTCCATTCCTGTTTCTATGGGTTCCGACCCCTGGCCCTGGCATCTGCCTATCTTATGGCTGGTTTGGCGTATAGCAGCAAACCACTGTCCTATCAGGAAGCCCAGAACAAGCTCTGAAATGTCAGGTCAGTGTAGACAATGGCTTCTTTCAAAAAGTCTTTACGTAACGTGGCTTTCTTAATTAATGTACTGTGGACAGAGTTTTCTTAACTTTTATTTGTCCAGTGGTTTGTTTGGTTTTTTTGTTTTTGTTTTTTTTCCGTGCAGGTGTTAGGACTTTGCACCGTCATTCATTGGCACTCGTAACATTACTTGACAGTCAGGTTGCACCAAGTCCACCTTAAAAACCTGAGGGTGAATTATAACTAGTTACATAAGGAAAGGAGAGAATCTGGAAGGAGGCAGCAGCACAGAGAGAGAGAGAGACCTCCTTGGAGATATTGGCTTAAGCTTGGCCTGCCTCGGCCTCTTGGCACCACGATCCCAAACCAGGACGTGGCCCTAGCCATCTCCGCATGGCCCAGAGATGCAGGGCAGCTTTGCTGTTCTGATGCCATGCAATCCCTTGCTGCAGGAAGCAAGAATTGGGTTCCCTCTGGGCCCCTAGGAAGGGCTACTTTTATGCTCGTGGTGTTCATACGTTCTGAAGTGCACACCAGAGGAAATTTCTTTCCTCCGATATCAGACATTGTGCGAAGAGGCAAAAGCTCCCCGGCGAACAACCTTTTCCCTAGCCTCTCCTGACTGAAGTGTAAATGACTTTTGAGAGCAGAATAAGCCAGTCGATGAATTCATTCTTTGAACTTCTCTGACTGGGAAGTGGTTCTGAGACTTGGAAAATCTTCAAAGATCTCAGCCCATGAAATCAATAGTTCATTTTTCAGACTTAAGGCAAGAATTCGCTCAGTGAGCATAGTGTTGAGGACCTCGTGTGAGGGAAACAGCATCCCGGACACTAAAAAGGCTGTGGGCTCGGAAGAGCACAGGCCGTGCCCTAGAGGGGCTGTCTAGGGAAGAGTCAAGGACAAGGAGGTACAGTCTATAGGATGCGTATACAGAGCCACAGGGATCAGGGTGAGAACAGGCACATTGGGTTGGGAGTCGGGGAGGGAGGATGGGGAAGGGATAAGGGCTCTTTTCATGCAAGTATTTACAAAAACCAAAAGTTAGGAGGCAAGCGAAATGATCTGAAATCTGTCCCATCCTCGTGCATTTCTTGACTGATAATTTTGGTTTTTCGTTTTTGTTTTATTTTTAATGCATCTTATTGAAGTATAGTTGATTTACAATGTGCTGATTTCTGCCGTACAGCACAGCGAGTCAGTTATACATATATATACATTCTTTTCTGTTATGGTTTCTCCCAGGATATTGAATATAGTTCCCTGTGCTCTACAGTAGGACCTTGTTGTTTATCCATTCTCTATATACTAGCTTGCATCTGCTAATTCCAAACTCCCACTCCATCCCTCCCCCACCTCAGCCTCCCCCTTGGCAACCACAAGCCTGTCCTCTACGTCTGTGACTCTGTTTCCGTTTCATAGGTAAGTTTATTTGTTTGACTGATAATTTTGAAACAAAAACTGAGGACACATATTTAGTAAGCTCTTACTAAGTATCAGGTGTTATCCTATACGTTTACATAAATTATCATGAATTATCTCATTTAGTCTTTATCATAGGCTCTACGGGATTTGTACAGTTCTCCAACATTTTTCTGGATGAGGAAATGAAACCTCGGAGAGGTCAAGTGACTTGCCCAGGACCCCTCAGCTAGTTAGGGCAAGAATGGGATATAAATCCATGTCTATCCATTTAACTCCAGTGCCTTCTCCCTAAACCATCATCATGTTTTTTTTTTTTAATTGGTTTTGCATGTTTATTGCTGAAACCTGAAGAAGGATCTTATGGCCCTGGACTGTCCAGCAGAACTCAGGAAGATTTCTGTGCCTCTCGCGTTCAGAGTCATGACTCCTAGTAGCTGGGGTCTGGGCTTTACTGCCCGAACCGAAGGGTCAGGTTCTCAGGCTGGGGCCACGGATGCCCACAGTCTTCTGCGCCACGCCTGACCCCCCACCCCCACCCCGCAGGCTCTACAAAGCCTTGGATGGATTTGCTAGCTCTGACAGGCTGTTTCCCTCCACCTGCCTCGTTGGCTCTTAAACTGCAAACAGGAAACTGCAAAAAAGAGGGAAAAGGCGCTTTCAAGAAAAGGAAAGCATCTTCCTTTAGGCCGTGGGGCTGCGGGAAGCGGAGTGATGACTAAGATGTTTAAGAGAGGCTGCTACCTGGTGATGAGGCGCTATGAAAGCCAGCTCAGAACAGGTTGTACCCTGTGTGCCTGGGAAGAGTGGAAGCCAAAGCCACGCTCGGTCGAGGGTGTAGTGTGAGCTGTCAGCTTCCAACAGGAGGCCAACCAAGCCTGCAGCACCCCCAGGGCAGGTAGTTGAATAAAACACACTTGATGAGAATATTCAGCTTCCAGATGTCGCTAAGCTAAGCTGAAGCCGCGGTTGCTAAGAGCAAATAAATCACTGCTTGCCACACTGGACCCCACACACATGATGCTCTGTTTCATCACCCAAGGGCGAGAAGGGATACAGGATAAACCCACTTCTTGGCAGGTGGTCCCGGGAATATTATTTTACGTTTTGACGCTGCTGGAAAATCACTGATGAGACAGTCCGCCAGCACTCGCAGGTAGCAACCTAAGGATGTTCGGCTGTGTCGCGTCTGGACAACACTGCCATGCACTTTTGTATCTCAACAATACATTTTCAAGAATCACAATCAGAGAAAATATCTGCTCCTATACTTGGGAAATTGAGGGAAAAAAATGCAGCCACAATCCCACCCTCCCAATTGGCCAATTATTGTCATGTTTGCATACTAACCCCTAGTCTTTTGACTTAGGCATTTTCTTTACACCTGTGGTTCAAGCCCACAACCATGTGCTGAGCCCCTGCCACGTACTAGTTACAGAGGCTGCCAGAGAAGCTCTGGGAAGTCTTGGGAATGTTAATTTAACCACATGGTAAGCCATTTAAATGATTTTTTAGAATAAAAGCAAATGTCGTTATACTATGTAGTAGAATGAAAAAATAGGAGGAATCTAAATTTAAGACGAGCCAGGACTTCAAAGATGGGCTACGCAGCTTCTGCATGAAGAATGGGTGAAGTGGATTAGCCGCAGGAACGGCACAGGCCCTGCAGTTGGTAGATGAAGATCCCGTGAGAGATGAAGAAAACTAAGTGAGGAGAGGACAGAGTGACGAGAGAGGTGCTTTCAACGAGGGCTTGAGAGGGCCTGGTAACTGGTACTTACAGGGGAAGAGGCAGAGGAAGGGGGTGATAGTTTTGATTACGTTCCTTGGGCCATTTCCAGAAATCAGATTTGTACGGCTCTTAAGTCATCTAGCAGCGCTCCGTCTACTGCAATTGCTAAATAATGATGCCAGTAGCCATAACAGTATTAACTGACATCGATTGAATTCTCTCTGTACGCCTTACCTCCTTTAAGTTTCACACCCACCTATAAGGTAGGTTCTACTATTAAACTTCTTTTGCAGTTAAAAAAATTGAGGCTCAGAGCATTTAGGCCGCTTGCCCAAGATTAAACAGCTCTTCATGTGCCAACACCCACGTGGCTAAAACATCAGGAAGGCATCTTCTAAGAGGAGAGAACTTACATAAACAAATGTCAACAGCAACACCGGAGTTTTATGAGATTCCACTGCATATGAACCCCTTCTGCATAGTCTGTGTTTTTGGATATTAGAAACATACCTCCCTTTAATGCCTCTTATAAAATTTTAACAACTTGGTAAGAAATCCTTTTAAAAGACAGTCCATAAGTTCCTGACCTCTTAAATAGATTGTTTGCACATCACGGAACCTTTTCTTTTAGCTTCGTTTGGCCATCAGGAGCACCGATATTGTCATGCTGAGAGGCTCTTGGGTGCTGAGGGGAATGGGGGTCTGTGGCTCCCAGGCAGCCTGGCTGTCCTCCGTTTCTCTGGAGCCGGCCTCCCTGTGCCTCTGCAGGCAGCCTCCAGCCCCGCCCCACGACCTCAGGTCCCTGCTCCCAGGCCCGCCCTCTTCTCCACTGTTATCCTTCTCTCTCCTTTCCCCATTCGCTTCTCAGCTTTCGCAGGGAGCTTGCCGCCTTCTGATGATGCAGAGAGCTACCTTGTGCTGAGTGCCCAACACCGTGAGGTCTCCACCTGGTCCCGTCGGATCCCTGCCAAAGCCTCGGGGCATCTGAGTCTGTGCTTCCAGCAGGGATCATAGAGGGATCATAGAGGCTCGGCCATCGGGCCGCGCCCGCTGCTCCTGAGCGTGGAGCTGGGATTCGAACGCGTGTCTGTCTCATTCCATTCCTGTTTCCTTAGGTGCAGGTGGTGCCCTCTGTAATAACTGGGCCTAGGAAAGGAGTCTGCCCCTGACCTTCCACAGAAGGTCTTTAGTCTGCATTGCAGTCTAAACTAAAGACTGCTTTAGTCTGCATTGCTTCTGCCTCCTGATAAGTTCAAGGGCTGTTTTTCGGGAGGCACAGGGTCCTGCGCGACAGTTGTAAAGAGCCCGGGTTGTAGAGACAGAGAGGGCTGAGGCTGGGCCCTTCATTTCCACCCACGGGCTTCCTGCCTTGGGAATAATACCGGTACATAGCTGGCTGTGCTGGAAGGACTCGATGCGGCCATAAATCACGGTGATAATGATGGTAGTAATAATAGCACTAGCGTCAGCTGACACCTTCTGAGGGCTTACTCACATCTAGTGCTGCACGCTGACCCTCTGCGGGGATTTTCACCTCTCATGGGTGGAGGAAACCAAGGCACAAAATGGTCAGGCAACTTGCCTGAGGTCACGCGTCTAGGAAGTGGTGTTGCTGCGGCCTAAACCCCGGTGGTCTTGGTTTAGCGCCTGGGACGTTGCCCCTCCCGTTAATTGCCCGGCAGGGTGACCTGTTGCGTCTCCGTGCTACCCTCCCCTTCTCTCCTCTCTCCCCTCTCCCTCCCCCACCTCCCTCCTGCGCTCACTCTCTTTCCTCCAGTCCTCACAGAACCCCGGCCCCTAGGAGCCCGGCTTGCGGACTCCAGGTAACCGAGCTATAGCTGCTGTCTGTTCTTGTCCCTCGGCGCGTGGGCACCCCTGCCGGCAGCCACGTCCGCCCCGGGCACGCAGCCCGCTGTGGAGCGCCACTTGCTACCTTGCCAGCGATGATGATGCCCGTGTATCATAATTGTACTTTTTCTTTTTCACTGAAAGCCACGTGATGGAGCTAATAGGGTTCATGCTGAGAACAGATGTTCTTATTTCTGCCCAGATGCTGTCCATGGCAAGGCTTCTCGGGCTCTTTTGTACTTTCATTTGGAGTGTTTCTTGCTGAAGGGTTCTTGGGATGGGCTGAAAAATCACGCGGTCCTTCCAGGAAGGAACTGGGCACGGGTCTTGAGGGGGTGTGAAGTAGCCATCCTTGGCGTTTTATAATCCGTATGCTTCCTGAGGACATAATCCTGTTCCTATTTGAAAACTGCCTTGGCTCACACTTTATACTTAAGCATTCAGATTTTTGCGTTTCTGGTTGCTTCAGTCTTGAGCTAATGTAGCAGCTAACAATTCTTCCATTTTCTGCTTTATTTCCTCTTCTCTCTCAACTTAGAATTCATAGAAGGGTTTTTTTTTTCTCCCCATTAAGATAATGACATTATCTTAAAAGGCTGTGATAATATCATTCATTCATTTAATATTTATGGAATATGGGCAAGGCACCAGGATATAAAACAGACAGGGTTTCCACTTTCATGGGGCTGATGTTCTGGTCGGGGAAGACAGACAATAAACCAATAAATAAATACACAAGCTAACTTCAGATTGAAGGAATGCTATGAAGGGATGAAACAAGAGGACAGGATAGAGAGAGTCTGGGAAGTGAGGGTTACTTGTATAAGGTGGCCAAGGAAAGTCTTTCTGAGAAGGTGACAGTTAAGCTGAGGTGAGGGAAGAATACTCTAGACAGAGGAAATGACAAGTGCAAAGGCCCTGAGGCAGACGAGAGTTGGGGAGTTAGAGGTACAGGACAAAGGCCAGTGTGGTTGGGTGTCCTGAGCAAGGGGAGGGGAGGAAAGATGGAGTCAGAGAGAAGGGCAGGGAACACATCTCATAAGACCCACAGGGTCCCTCCCTCTCCCCTCCAATAATTTTTTTAAGTCAGTCAGCAACAGATGATGGAAAATCCTTCCCTAGGATTTGTGGGTAAGTTCTTCTCTCCTCTCTGGACCAGTGGGCAGATGGTTTGTACCAGTTTTCCCTTCACCTGCAGGCCTTGGTAAACCTCTCTTAAGTTGTGCTCTGTCCTGAGGACCACGGTGGGGAAGGAGGGCAATCTAGACTCACCCATATAAGTGCCTTAGTTGGATTTCCTTGAGCCAGGCCTCCACACTGGGTGAAATCTGACCACAACCAGAGCTGGCATTTCAGAGTCATGCAGAGGCACCCGGACTGTTCCAGTTAACAGTACATTCTGTCGAGACGGAGACCAAATCTTGCAGGTTTGAAACACACATAAACACGAAGAGATTTCTGCGTTGCAAGATGCCATTGAAGTCAGGGGGGATGCGTGACAATGTGTGGTGACTCCAGACAGCTCCTCCCGTTCTTGCAAAGTTAGTCCTCTTCTGTCCTGCACAGAATGGGCACATCCCAGGCTTTCAGCATGGAGTGGCCCGAGGCCATCTGTGGCCACGTGGTCAGCACTGTGCTTGAGGCCCCTGGGCCCGCTGCGTGGTCCCAGGTCAGAAGTCGAGGCTGGGGTCTTCTCACGGAGCCGCGGGCCTCTTCTAGAGCACACCCAACTTTCCCAGACGCTGCTCGCTGACTTGGCCTGCCTACAAAGCCTGGACTCAGCGCATCTCCAAAGATGAGAGAGAAGGTCAGCTCGGGCATCTATCTGGTTTTGGTCAGGAGGAAACTATGCAAACTAGACCTACGTGCAATCGAGAGACATACCCTGGAGGGACATTTAGATGGGATTCTGTGATGATGATCCCAGCTTCCCCAATCACAGGCATTTACAGTTTCCACCAGCCACTCACTGAAGTCCGTGGGTTTGTTGCTGGGTCCCAGATGTGGGCTGGCAGAGCTGGAGCCCCACGGAGCCCCACAGAGTCCCTGCGTCCTGTCGCCTCTGTCCAGGTCCACAGCACCTAGTGCTCTGTTGCCTCCACTCCCACAGCGAGTGTTGACGGAAGGCCTGGCTGGCTGAAAGATGCCACAGGGCAGACGGATGTGTCCAGCCGTCAGGACCGGAGAGCATTGCTCCGGAGTCGGAGTGACGGTGAACCATGAAACCCAGAGGCAGGAAAAAGGAGCAGCAGACTTGGGAACCCTGGCAGCTCCCACAGACCAGTTGACGGGCCGTGGGAGCCCCAAATGGAAAAAACTGTCACACATTGTGGGCCTGGCCTGGACCCACATCAGGTGGTGAGTATTGTCCCTTCTGACCACGAAGGTCAGTGACTGAGGCATCAGCACGGCAGGGGGCTGCCTGCTCTGGTTTCTCAGTGTGCCCACCTGGGCGTACAGAGTGTGAACTGGGAGAGACAGGGCCAGGGTACGACGTTCCCTCTGCCCTCGCTCGTGAGGGCTTATTTCAGGCACAGGCGCCACGATCGTTCGGGACAGAACAAGACATGCGAGGCCCACGTGCCAGACCCAGATGTCGTGGGGTGGGACTGGATTTCAGGCGTCCATGGGAAGCAGAGCTGTGCGGGCCCGCAGCAGAACTGACGTGTGCATTGGCTTCTGAAGAGCGAGCAAGCGTTTGCCAGATAAAAAGTGGGAGACGGTATTCCAAGGAACAGAAAACGGCAAATGCGAAGGTGTGAGAGTAAGACTGGGTGTGTCCCTGTGAGGTCTAGAGAATTCTTTCTTGTGGGACAGGAACCCATTGTAGCACGTGCTCTTGGGAGATAGCATTTCCTAATCCCCGATGCCGTGCTGGATGTTGTTCTGATGACGAACGTCTGCTCCCCTCTTTTGGTCTCTGTTTTTCAACTCCTCCCTATGCGGGGCTAACCTCTCACCCTAACCTGTGCCCACAGGCGTGGCCCAGCCTCATCGTGAGCACCAAGCGCTGACCTTTGTATCTTAGAGAGGAGTGGCTAGAACAAGGGCTTTCCGGTTTAATTCTGGATTCTACTTGGTCTTTTCCCCCACAGACAGACTCACAGATAGGCCCATATCCCAGGGTCCTGCCTAGTTTTAAATCTTTCCCCAAACATTTGCGTCCTTTTCTGGAACTGTAGCTCAACGGCTGGGGACCTGCCACACACTGTAAGACTTCCCCGGTGCAGGCTGCCTCTAAATCGATCCATTATTGGCTAAGAGAGGTGACTTCTTTTATTATCCTCTGAAAAAATTCTTGCTTCTAATTATTTATGGTTTCCGAAATTGCTTCTCTGTCTATTGGCGCTGAGGTTTTCTCTCATTTACAACTGTGTATGCTCTACACTCTAAATTTTTAGTTCTCAGCCCAATCCTTTGTGTTCTCCAGATTATGTCAACGTTGGGGGTAGTTTTCATTTGCTCATTTGTTCGTTCATTCAGTATATATTTCTTGAACATCTACTATGTGCTAGGCACTAGGAATATAGTGGCAAGCAAGATAAAGTTTCTGCCATCATGAAGCTTAAGTTTTAGTGAAGGAAGATGGAAAATACTCAAAAGAAATCACCAGGCGGGACTTCCCTGGTGGCGCAGTGGTTAAGACTCCACCTGCCAATGCAGGGGACACGGGTTCGAGCCCTGGTCCGGGAGGATCCCACATGCCACAGAGCAACTAAGCCCATGTGCCACAACTACTGAGCCCACGCACCTAGAGCCCATGCTCCACAACAAGAGAAGCCACTGGAATGAGAAGCCCGCGCACCGCAACGAAGAGTAGCCCCCGCTCACCGCAACTAGAGAAAGGCCGCACGCAGCAACGAAGACCAAACACAGCCAAAAAAATAAATAAGTAAAATTAATTTTAAAAAAAAGGAAATCACCAGGCAAGATTTTTCTTTTATTGGAGTATAATTGCTTTACTATAGTGTGTTAGTTTCTGCTGTATAAAAAAATGAATCAGCTGTACATATACATATATCCCCATATCCCCTCCCTCTTGTGTCTCCCTCCCACCCTCCCTATCCCACCCCTCTAGGTGGTCACAAAGCACCGAGCTGATCTCCCTGTGCTATGTGGCTGCTTCCCACTAGCTATCTGTTTTACATTTGGTGGTGTATATATGTCCTTGCCACTCTCTCACTTCGTCCCAGCTTACCCTTCCCCCTCCCCGTGTCCTCAAGTCCATTCTCTACGTCTGCGTCTTTATTCCTGTCCTGCCCCTAGGTTCTTCAGAACCTTTTTTTTTTTTTTAGATTCCATATATATGTGTTAGTGTACGGTATTTGTTTTTCTCTTTCTGACTTACTTCACTCTGTATGACAGAATGTTCACATCAAGTCAAACCTGTGAAAACATCCTGAGGATAGACACTGCTACCAACCCTTTAGCCTGGCAGTGTCGTACTCTCTTCTGAGAAGGTGTGGGTGTGGGGACAGGTATGCTCACATGTTTTCATTTTAAGCTTCACATAATACACTGGGTTGGGCACCTTTGGGATGTCAGCTCTGCCAGAGAAGTAGTGAAATTGCCAACAGGGAAAGGTGTCAACAGGTCACCAATCAAAGCCCCTTCACAACAAAGCTTGTCAACATTTTCTGCAGGTCTCTGCCGTGGCTTGGATAAACTGCAACCATTTCATTCAATTTTTATTTAAGAAATAAGTTTTTCATATTAAAAAGTTATAATTAACAACACTGGTATAAATTTATTTTGTATCAAAAGTTTAGCAATGGGAGACAGCACTCACTCATCAGTTTGTACTCCTAATTTTTTTTTTTTTTTTTTTTTTTGCGGTACGGGGCCTCTCACTGTTGTGGCCTCCCCCGTTGTGGAGCACAGGCTCCGGACGCACAGGCTCAGCGGCCATGGCTCACGGGCCCAGCCGCTCCGCGGCATGTGGGATCTTCCCGGACCGGGGCACAAACCCATGTCCCCTGCATCGGCAGGCAGACTCCCAACCACTGCGCCACCAGGGAAGCCCCTGTGCTCCTACTGATGCATCCACTTGAGTTACAAGAACTTGGGTAGATCTTCTCTTGCTATCTCAGTTGAACTGGACCATCTTCTGAGCCCACAAGATGACCTGTTTACTTAAAAAGTTATTATTTGTAAATACTTACCTATACAGATAGAAATGTTCTTAATCTGGTGCAACCAGAAACAGTGGATTTTGAGGCTAATATAAGACAGAAACTGCCCTCTATCACCTCTAGTTTAAAATATTTCATAGCCTTATTCCTTTCATTCATTGACTTTCTGCATTTATATATACTGGAGCTCCAATGAAGAACAATTAATGTAGAAAAAAAGTGAAGGAAAAGTAATCCCAAATGAAAGGTGAGAGGTCGGAGGTAAAGAGGTCACAGGAAGAATGCTCCATACAAGACAGCCTCCTCTGGTCTTAGAGCATCAGTATCTTTATGTCTGCCTTTGACAGTTGTCACAATTTCAACAGTTATTACATATACACCTCTACAAGTATATACATATATACACATATACATATATAAACACATAAGTATACGTATGTATTTAATCGTTCATCACAAAAGTATTGCACGAACACTCACTCATTCAGTCAAATGACAGATATTTGAGTCCCTACAAGGTGCCAGACACTATTTTAGGCAGGACGAATATAACAGTGAGCAAAACAGACATAACTTTCATGTGCACTGGAAACCAAAAAATTTGTGTGACTTGCTTTATTGCGATACTCACTTTATTGCGGTGGTCTGGAACTGAACCCACAATACCTCCCAGATGTGCCTATACTCAATATATTGTCTAATGGATTGCTGTTTTGTTCAATTTATATATTTCACATCCTTCAATATCAACATGAACACAGTCCATTAATTTTCATAGTTCTGTGGATTTCTGGTAGATGTGTGTACCGTATTTGCTTAGCCTTTCTCCTGTTTTTGGACCTTTCAGTTGTTTCTCAGAACTATTAAAAAAGGCTGCACTAAACGTTCCTGCACATCTTTGTGTGCATAGGAGCGTGTGTCTGTGGGATAGATTCTTCATCCAGAACTGTCACAAAAAGTCAGACCTTTGAAATGAATTTCATTGTGAATTATGTGTTTTGATTAGTGCCATTTTGCCAAATGCAGAAAATCATTTTAATAAAAGGGAAAAACTCCTCTAGGGTTCTTTTCCTCCTTCCCTGCTTTTCACCATATGCCCCCCCAAAAAAACAATTTTTTTTAATGATTTTCTTGCCAGGAGCTGCTTTTGGCTTAGCCAGGAGCTGAACATCGCAGTGGGGACAGAAAGGAGCGTTTTCCTCCAAATTGCATAATTTGTCAAAATTTTCCTGCTACGGTAGTCATGTTTTTGCAAGATTCAGTGAACTTTGTAAAGGCTGTCTCTCCATCAGTAATTGGCTGCAGCAAACCCATGACAGCATGGCTGCCTCTCCTCTCTTCCCTGAAGTTCTGGGCTCCTGGAGATCATTTGTTCTGGGATCCCAAGGTCAGGTTCTTGGGAAATTCTCTTGCCCAGTGCTATAGGTCTTGCTTCTTCTTTATTCCCTCTTGTATTTAAACCCTTCCCCCTTATAACAAGGTACTTCAGGTATGATCATAGAAGGCCAGTGGGGAGTTCACCTCCCAAACTACGCTGGTGTGTGTGTGTGTGTGTGTGTGTGTGTGTGCAGAGGCCATGAGTGTGGGCTTCCTGGATGACTGACAAAATGCCATCCTATCTTCGTCTAAGGCGGTGATCATAATCAGTAGTGGTGAGTATTCTCCTGCATTTACTTTGTACCAGGCACCATGCTAAGCCCTCACCTTTTTATTTCATCCCCATAACAATTCCACAAAGTAGGAAACATTCTCCCCATTTTACAGGTGGGAAAATCCAGACTCAGAAAGTAACTGTTCAAAGGACACACGACTAAAAGGTGGAAGAGCTGGGTTTTGAAGCTGGGTCTGTTTTGGACTCTGGAGTCCCACAGTCTTGACCAGGGTGCATCCCGCCTCATTTCCCACCTAGGCTATGTCTCTGGGTGTTTCATTTGAAGGAACTTCTTGTCTATTCCTCTGGTGCAAGTCCAAGCCAGAGCCATGGGCCAGCACTGGGTTTCAAGAGTCAGAAACATATGTTGAAGGTGTTTATGATGCTGCTGGTAATAACTAGGACTCATCTTCCAAGACAGACTTACTGTGTGAGGCAGAGGAGACAGATTTAGACTCAGAGACCTGAGTTCGAATACCGGCTCTATCACTAATGAGCATGATGACATTTCTTGGTTTCTTATCTTGAGAAATGGTGACCATAGTAACTCCCTTATAGGTTGTTGTGAGGATGAGACAATATGTATATAGGCGCCCACTAAAGGCTACTTTTATTATTATTTATTATTATTATTCCAAGAGAAGCAAAGACAATACAGAGTTCCATGAGAAGCAACCATGAGTCTGAATTCCTAACTGAAGAGATGCAAAAGTTACTGGGAACACTGACACCGGTGGACCCTGACAACATTTTGCCAAAGTGAAAGAAGCCAGTCACAGAAGGCCACGTATTGGATGATTCTATTTATGTGAAGTGTCTGGAATAGGCAGATCTATACAGGCAGAAAGTATTTCACTGGTTGCCTTGGGCTGAGAAGTTCAGGGGGATAAGGAGAGTGGCCGCCAATGGGTATGGAGTTTCGCTTTGGGGTGATAAAAACGTTCTAATGCTGACTATGCTGATGGTTACGCAACTCTGTGAACACGCTAGAAACCGACGAACTGTGTGACTTAGGTGAGTGAATGGGAAGGTATTGGAATTACATCTCAATCAAAAGTTTCTGTTAAAGATAAGTTTCTGGTGTATGTTTAGTTAAAAGAAATGGAGAACTACCACGGTCTATCATGGGTTTATTTATACGACATGTAATATAGTATAAATATTATATACAGTATAAATAAACGTAATATATATTTTTATATTATATAATAGTATAAATATACTATATAAAGTATAGTAATACTATACTATATTTACGCTGAATGCATTTCTCCAAAAAAAACTCATGCTGCCTCTTTCTTAGCCAAGGCACTTAGAGGAAAGTATCAAAAACTAGGTATAAAGTTGAAAAAGAAAGAAAAGAAAACCTAAAGGCAAAACAAACCCAGGAAGAGAAGCTAGACGGAAAAATGTAGAAAGCTGGGAAGGAGACTGCCTCTAAGTCCGCACTTAACCTGACTCATGCTCGGCAGGACACGTGTTTGGAGCTGCTTGTTACAGGGTGACGGAGCTCTGGTGACCCATTCTCACTCTCTTGCGGGGAGTCCGTGTGACAAAGTGGCCTCCGTGAAAAGGCACGCACAGAAGCATGTGTGGCAAAGAGGCGAGGCAGGATGAGGATAGTTGGGTGCTGGTGGAGTCCAGCCACGGTGTCCGAAACCAGTTAACTGACCTATCCAGGTCCAGCTCCCCGGCTTTAGTCCACGGCAGGTGTAACAGCCGCCCAAATATGAGAAGACGCAGAAGTAACTTGGTCATAAATGTCTTGTCTCTGAAAAGAGAAAAGATCTATAAAAGTGCCTGGCTCATGTTAAGACCTTAATGGATGTTTGTGGAAAGTACTGTTGTTGGAACGAACCCAGCCGTAAAAGATCTTGTCTCCCTCCCTTCCTGACTCTTAGGAAGTTAGTACATTCAGCAAGAAAAAAAAAGAGTTGAAGTGCTCTTTGGACGTAATAATAATCTACTTTGGGTAGTGTTTTCCAGTTTATAGAGAGCTCCTAAATCAACATCTCTTTTGATTTCAGAACAGCACTATGGAGGCATAGAATGGTAGAGAGGAGACTGAGAGATGGCCGGTGGTTTTCAAGGTCACATAGTCAAGGCAGTGAATGGGATCCAAGTTCAGACTTCTTCCCAGGACACGTGAGCTGAAATGAATGGACCTAGCTGGTCAATTTCATTTTTCAACACTTCAAGGGATTATATGGATGCTCTAATTTAATCAAAAGAAGATTATAGGTAAAAACATCACATATGGTGATGATGGGGGTTGGCCAACCAAGCCACCACTTCTTGAGACCAAAACGAAGGAGTGAACTAACCCTCAGAACAGAGAACCCGGTGCCTGTGAGGAAAGGAACCTCACATGGTAGTGAGGGGCACAGGTTTGGAACCACATTCTGGCTTCACCAGTTTTGTCATCCAAACAGTGGGGGTGATGTTACTATTATAGGAGATTAAGGCAAGGATCTCAGGGGTTACTGCATGCTCAGTGTCTAGCACAGTGCCTGGCACAAAGTAAGTGCTTATTAAAAGCTATTTTCTATTGCTCATTTCCTTTATTTCTTCTTATTTTATCCTCTCGGCATCATCCTCTTCACTGTTGTTTGCTCAGGAAAGTGCGGGGACCTCTCACAAGAACGGAGGATTTAGACCACTTTTGAGGAGGTATAGAAATCCCTGTGGGATCCAGGGTCAGCTGACATGGGGAAGGGAGGATGAATTCCTTTTTGCTTCACGTTTGAAAGCAGAGGCTGTTGTGGGTATGCTTGTTTTCCACTTTCTCCACGTGCAGTTTATTGGTCCATCCATTCTTCATATATTCATTTCTTTCTTTTCATTGGTTCATCCCCAGCCGTGCTCTAGATCTGAATCCCAGGCGGCTCGACCAGTGCAGAACTGACCCTCCACTGAGCTGGAGAGACGGTGCCGGGTCACAGGAACCATGGGTCACAAATGACCAGGGAGACTTTGCCCTGGGAGGCAGGCTGGGCTTGGGGTGGGTCGTCTTGAGAGCGTGTGGTGCCAGAAAGCCAGGTGGTGATACGAGAAATGGGGTTTATGTGAGTCTCAAAGGCAGAGCTGCGATCAGAGTCCGAGTTAGCCAGCTGAACCAGAAGGTCTGGCCCCGGGTCTGGCTTCCTCACAGGCTGGACGAGTTTAGAATGCAGAGGTCCCCACAGGGCAGCACCCACAGGCAGAGAGGTGGTGAGGTGGATGTCCAGAGGTGAAGGCCTTAGTCACGGAGGCTGGGGCAACAGGCGCCCGTCTGGTTCCCACACTGCAATCTGGACATAGGACTTGCATGGAGAGGCCAAGAGAGCAGCTCAGAATCTGGGAATCTGGGTAAGTGGTCCACCCAAACTCCCACCAGACGCTGGAGGTGACCCAGCTCAGGGCGTTGAGCCCCTAACCTCCAGGCAGACCCAGGCTGGCAGATAAGTACCAATACCTTTCCAGGCAGGGCATGGCCTTCAGGGAAGGGAGCTTGCAGCTGAGGGATCGTGTAGGGAATCCCTTTAGCTCTCGAATACCCAAATGTGTTCTTTATTTTTGAACTTTTTACTTTATATTGGAGCATAGCCGATTAACAACGTTGTGATAGTTTCAGGTGCACAGCAAAGCGACTCAGCCGTACATATACATGGATCCATTCTCCCCCAGACTCCCCTCCCATCCAGGCTGCCACACAACATTGAGCAGAGCTCCCTGTGCTACACAGGAGGTCCTTGTTGGTTGATCATCCTAAGAAATGAGAGGTAGATGTAAACTAACAAGAGGTTCAAGTTGAAAATCTTTTGATTTCTCAACCATTGCAGGAGTGACTGACCCATTAATCAACTCTGTCAATCACCAGAGCATTCTTTGACCCCAGAAATCAATCACTATGGCTGCAGGTGACCCCTCTGTGTGGCCCAAACATCCCTCCTCTTATCTTCAGCTAAATCTTTGGAGCGCACCTGTGTGACAAGGCAGAATAATACATCCTTTGCTGTTTGTCCAGTTTCAGCCAGTACTTGCTGTAGGTGAATGTTGATTACAAATCTGTTACCTAAAATGTGGATGGTGTGCTATTGGGGAGAGTGGAAAATACCACTGGAGAGATGAATGAAGAGTGTGGAAAATGCACCTCAGTGGGAAGAGCACTGAGTCAGGGTTTGAAAGACCTGAACTGCAGTCTTTGCTCTCCTATTAGCTGGACCATCACCTGGATTGGTCTCAGTGTCCCTGACTCTTAAATAGGGGTAACACCTGAGTTCATTATTTGACTGTCACAGCGACCTGAGGAGATAATACAAGCAGAAGGTTTTGGGAAACCAAAAGTCCTTAATTATTTCATTCAAAAGAATTTGCTAATAGCAGCCCATTGGTCGCTAACTAAATGTAGCTGGCCAGGGGAGGGTGACAGATAGGAAGGGCAAACAGAGCCGGCGTCACCCAGGGTCTTTGCTGCCCAGAGGATGAGATTGGGCCTCAACCGTTATGAGAGGAGGAAGCAGAGCTGGAAGGAGCCAGGCAGAGGAGCAGGGCCTGGGACAGAAACTGAGGCAGGAAGGATAAGGCAGCTCCCTCAGGTTCAACAGACAAAGGTTATGTCCAGGCAGGCAGGAGCCTAGAAAACAGAGGCTCAGGGGTTCAGAAAGGGGACTGCTGAGAACCAGCTGGGAAGCCCCGCAGGCACCAGGGCGCAGGCATCTGAATAGAGAGCCGGCATTTCCCCCATCCCCTCTCTTTTCCAGACAGGATCCGAAAGGCGACTGAGGAGACACCTAAGAAAGCTCTAAGTAACGAAAAAAACTTAAGCGTGTGTTAGAGCCACCTGGAGGGCATCTTAAAACAGAACTTGCGGGCTTCCCTGGTGGCGCAGTGGTTGAGAGTCCGCCTGCCGATACAGGGGACACGGGTTCGTGCCCCGGTCCGGGAAGATCCCCCATGCCGCGGAGCGGCTGGGCCCGTGAGCCAGGGCCGCTGAGCCTGCGCGTCCGGAGCCTGTGCTCCGCAACGGGAGAGGCCACAACAGTGAGAGGCCCGCGTACCGAAAAAAAAAAAACAAAAAAAACAGAACTTGCTGAGCCCCCCCTCTAAAATTTCTGATTCAGTGGGTCTGGGCGGGACCCTCCCCGGGAGAATTTGCATGTCTCTCTGGCTCCCAGGTGCACATCCTCTGCTGGGCTGGGCACTTAGGGAACCAGCACACGGTGGCAGTTGTTATGAATTCTTGACCCCTGAAAGAAAAGCTGAGCGAGGAAGCACGTCAGGGGCGCCCACGCTCCCCCCGCCCCTCCCCGTCACCGCAGCAGGCAGCAGGTGTTTGACCTGGTTCCCCTGCGGGCTCAGACCCACCCAGGGGCGGAGCCCTGGAGGGCGTGGGGTCAGGGCTGCCTCTTCCTCCCCCAAAGCCTGTAGATGTTGGGCGTGGTCAGACCCCATGCCGATGGCCCGGTGCCCCATCCACCTTACGGATGCTCAGGACAGGTTAGAACTGCCATTTACGGACGCCCACAGTGTGGGAGTAGTTTTTTCTTTTTTGGAACATCTGCAAGTAGGAAAACGTGTGCCGTATTATGTTAAATCTCTTCCCTGGTGCTTCGTCTGCTTTCTTCCAGGCTTGAGGGTGGTTGTGATTACCGGGTTACATTTTCTCACTTTCTGAGCTAGTCGTGCACCTTCAGCTGGGGGAAGTTGGGGTTGTCAGTTTACCATCCATCCTGGATCACCCTCTTGGCACAGCCTTAGCAACGTGATTGATAATCCAGGGATGTCCTTCCTCCCCACCCCCCTTCCTCGCCTTCCCCCCATTGAGACCCACAGAAGCGCTACACCGTTCATTCACTCTTTTCTAAATGCTCTGGTGGTGGGGAGAGGCTAAGTGGAATATAAGAGGAAGTAAATTGTTACTCAAGCATAGAGGATGGAGCGGGGGTGGGCGTGGCCCGGGCGGGGAAGTTTCTCTCAGCGAGTGCCTCCTAACTCTGGCTGCATCGTAGAATCACATCATAGCTTTTATAAACATTTATGCTCAGGACGTGAGATTCTGATTTAAGTTCATCTGGGATGGGACCCCTGGCACTGGAAAATTTCAGTCTCTTCAGGGGATTCTAGTGCGTAGTCGAGCCTGAGATCTGCCGTTTCTAAACCAATGTTTCTAACCACACCTGGGTGCTGAGCACAGATGCATGCTTGTATCACTTCCTTTGAACCACCACGAGCCACGCTGAGGTGGGCTGGAGGCTGCCACCTATGGGGTGGGTTAGAAGTCAATGCCACAATCTAAGTTTAGACAGGTAAGGCTAGGTGTCTTGAGACCAGGTGGGCAAGATCAAAAATGCAAGTTCAGAGAGCAGCAAAAAATCCCCAGGCTGAGGATGACAGAGGCTGGGACCAATGCAGGAACATGAGCTATGGGTTTAATGCCAAGAGAGCAAACTACCAAGGTCAGGTTGTCCCAGGCCCATGGATGCAGCACAGGGTTAAAGCTTGATTCAGCCCAAGTCAGGAGCTCCAAATGTCCCATGTTCTGGGATGGAATCGAGTGAGTGGAACTGAAATCACCTGGGATGTTCACAGCCAGCATAGGAAATACGGGAAGCCAGGATGTTCTTGAAAGAAGGGAGATGAAAAATAAAAAGTGCAGAGGAAATTGTTTGGTCTCTATCATGCACCCTGTTGTTGTTTTCATCAAACTGACCAAGTGTTTCTGATGTATAGAATCTTGTTAAAATGGTGACTCTAATTTAGTAGGCCTGGGGTGGGGAGGGCCTGAGAGGCCCAAGGCTCTGCATTTCTAACAGCCCCCCAAGTGATGCTGATCTGAGGACCGCTCCTGTGCAGCAAGAACTTGGAGGACAGGAATGATGTCTACTTAAATGCACCAAAGAACACCTGGCAGAGACGTGTTTGGTCACTATGGGTGTGGAGGCTGATACATGATTTTCCTCAACCCTCAGATCATTTGAGGGAGTCTATGGTTTTTCCAGAAGGTTCCATTTTTTGGAGAGAAGTAACTTTCTGCAGACGTAAGTAGAAGGACAGCATCATGCCATAAACAATGTCTACTTTACATCACCCCCTCCTTCCCCCACGCGTGTCCCTTACAGAAGACGGAGAGCTTACAGAGTGAGTCAGGCTTGAGTTGACCTAGTGAAGCAAGAACCACCAATAAGTAACCTGTTACCTGGGACTAGAGCAGCAATCCTTTCATAAATGAATGTCAATGAGGTATAATTTTCTGCTGTAGCAGAATTTCTACACCTGACAGTATTCTTAATATACTTTAATTAAGAGGTTAATCTGTTGTAGAAATTGCTTTTCTCTGAAGCCACCTGAAATCAATTTAAACTCAATTACAAGTGGTTAGCTATTGTTTATGTGGTTAAAGATTAGAGAATCCATTTTTGCTTGTCAGGAACCTTCAGAGCAAATTTTGAATGTCATGATCAGAGGAGAGTCTGAATAGTTGAGTGCTCTTTAATGGGCATGGAGAGACCATTAGAAAATGTGATCAGTCCTATTTGATGACTTGACCTTGGGACTCTGCTTGCAAAGGGTCTAATCATGTCTGTCCCATAAGTGCCACCAGGATGGCTCTGCTGAAATTAATTGATCATTACGTGCTTTCTGAGAGCCTAATATACCCTATTTGATGGAATATAAATTGCAGAAATAATCTGTAAATTATATAACAAGCTTCAGAATACATTTGCCCTCTGTCGCTTTAGCACAGATTAAATCTGACAGCTAGTTTCAAAATGATCAAAAATCGCTTAACTCCTCCAGTAGTTTGGAATGCTTGAGTTTTACAAAGAAAAAAAAAATCTATTGCACGGCATGTGCCCAGTCTGTAAATGTGAATTACAATCCATTTTTCCATCAGTAAAACATAGAGATAAAAAGAGGTCTGAAAAGGTTTTCTGGGGCTTGAATGCATTATTTTATTCAATTGCTTAGGAAGGTACTTAGCTGCTATTAAAAATTTGGATGTGTGTCAGAGACAAGGAAACTGTTTTGAATCCTCTCCACTTCCGCACTAAGTATATGAAAGAATTGCGTGCCTCTAATAGGCCAGCCAGCTTGCTAACGTGATGCCCCATATCTGGTTGAGCGATCCACAATGACAGCACCCTCCACTGATTGTCGGTGGGTTAAAGGTTTCTTGACATCCTTTCAGGTGTCAAAATGATGAATCTAATTTACCTCCTCTGTTTTTGTGTATTCTTCTGGGATCAAGACATTCTGCCATTATAGTGTACACAATCCATGACATTTTGGTTAAAGTTGCAGGAAGTCTTCCTCTAGAACACTTCCCCCCTCCAGAGAATTATTAAAAGAATTTTCCTTTGAGCTGACACTTTTCGTATTTGAACCAAACCTTCCAGGATTTTCTTCCATACATGGTGAATGGTTAACTATTGAGTAGAAGTCCATTATTCCTGCTTAATTGGCATCATGAGAGAGATCACATTTTTGGAGCCTGAAAAAAAAAAGTGTGATGAAGTGGGCACAGAGCAGTGTTTTGTATAAGAGACTGGGGCAGCTCCCTAGATGGCAGGACGGTAGTAGGTTTTCTGGGAACTGGACCATTGAAAGCTAACATCTCTTGGACGTTGAGTCAGGGGTGAAGCTCAGCTATAAGGGCCATATTTATTACGTTAGGGCTCTGGGTCAGGTGCCAGCTCTGTCCTTTAATAATTGTGAGCCTTTCGGCAGACTTCTTAGCTTCTTAAAGCCTCAGTTCCCCCAGCTGTAAAATGGAGATAATAATGAAGATTAACGGCAGTAGGGTGTATAAAATGCCCAGGAGAGTGTCACGCACGTACACTTACTAAGCTCTTCATAATTAAGCAAAGCATCAAATGATTTGGTGTCTCTGTTTTCTGAGCCCTAAATAGGGGTGCATGAATTGAGAAAGGTGGTTTTTCCTAGCTGGTGAAATTTTTGACATGAAGAGTCTTACAGTGTTACCGAAAGGAAGCTGTCTTCGATTTTTCATTTCACAGATACCCTTTAGGACAGCTCCTTGTGGAGTGAGGATGGGGGTGAGGGAGAAGGAAGATATTTAAGACAAACTCTGCTCTGGGAGCAAGGCCCTGAGCTGTAGTCTTGGCTCAGCCGTAAACCAGCTGTGTGAGGTTGAGAGCAAGGGGTCCCTCCTTCTCTGGGCTCAGTTTATTTGTGTAAAACGACAGGGCTGCACAGATGTCTGTTAAGGTGGCTTAGAGCACTGAGATTCCACAGTCCTTCCTTGCTGGCCATCTCTGTAAGACCATTTCCTGCTCCACACCCAGGAAATGGTTGGAGAGTGGGCACACACAGGGCAGCCTGGACGGAGCGGTGACCCCATATCTGCATGTTTCAGCCTCGTGCCGCCTGACCCCTCCGCTCAGGGCACACGTGGTCCTATGTGGGTGGCCACACGTGGGTGGCCATTCACTAAGGAAGGGTCACACGGCCTTTAAAAAGCATGTCTGCTTTTGAGAAACATAAAATGAGAATCCTACAGTCCTCAATTCCAATCAGCCTCCTCTACTTTATGATTTGGGGGGCCTGCTCTGCTCCACCCCATCCCACCGCCTTCTCCAAGGGGGACAGGTCACAGGAGAGCATCCTGAGGGCCAGATTCAGCCCACGGATGATATGATTCTACCCCTCCCCCCCAAGAACTTCCACCGCCGGAGGAAGTTGGCAGCACTTAAGAATCGGAGGATTTCGTCTAGAGCTCAGAGTTCCAGCTTCTCTTGAGAAATAACAAAGAAGGAACTATCAGCAGAATTGCCCCAGAACGATGGCCTGATTCTTACATCAGAGGGTGAGGAGTCTGTGGCCAAGACAAGAAAAGGGCAGCACCCTGACTCTGTCCCCTTGAACTTTTTTTTTTTTTTTTTTCGCGGTACGCGGGCCTCTCACTGTTGTGGCCTCTCCCGTTGCGGAGCACAGGCTCCGGACGCGCAGGCTCAGCGGCCATGGCTCACGGGCCCAGCCGCTCCGCGGCATGTGGGATCTTCCCGGACTGGGGCACGAACCCGTGTCCCCTGCATCGGCAGGCGGACTCTCAACCACTGCGCCACCAGGAAAGCCCCCTTTGAACCTCTTTGAACTGGCACAGACCATGGTGTCGACCAGTCACCCTGAAACCCTTATTGCAAAGGAGGCTGTTAGAGAACCTCACCCCGCCCCCTGGCTTGCTTCACTCCTTCAAGTTGCCTCCACACCTTCCCAAGGGCGTGTCTGTGCCCCTTCCGTGGGTTCCTCTCTCAGAGTCCCAGTTCCTTAAGGGTCAATCCTCATGACCATGCAAATCCCTCAAAGAAGGTCCACGCTTTGGGATCTAAATAAGTTATAGGGACTCACCTGGCGGGTCCAGTGGTTAAGACTTTGCCTTCCAATTCAGGGGGTGCAGGTTCTGTCCCTGGTTGGGGAGCTAAGATCCCATGTGCCTCGTGGCCAAAGAAAAAGAAAACATAAAACAGAAACAACATTGTAACAAATTCAGTAAAGACCTTAAAAATAATCTTTAAAAAAAGAAATAAATAAGTTATACATCACTTGCAAGAATCTCTGAGCACACGTTTTGTTATGAACGGAGAGGAGAGGGTTTGGGGACACAGAGGTTCTAGCCTGGGCTAGAGGATTAAACCAAGAATCTGGGAAGTGTGGGCAAGAGGCTGCGACAGGACGAAGGACCGGCAGCTTTCACACATCTCCCTGGACTCAAAGTTCTGGAGGTCAGCAGGAAGCAGGTGAAATGGGGAGAGACGTGGTCCTCTCTCTGTAGAGTGATTCTCCTCCTGCTGGTTTCAGGTACTGGTACTCCTAGCCCTCTGCTATCTGTAAGAGAACAGAGAATCCTCATGGGCAACAGGACAGTGGAGAGGAGGTTTGGAGAAACCTCACTGCAACTCATTTTAGGTCAGGAGCACATGCAAATAGCACGCTGCCTCTGGACCTGATTTTCCTCAGATGCTAAGTCGCCTTCCAGCTGTGAATTTCTATGATTCTGTTTTCCTTTGCTGTCCCATAAGAACTGTGCCTTTTGGCCCCATGTGAGGGTTCATCCGTAGTGTAAACCCGCATGCAACTTCCCATGACACACCACGGTTTGCCAGTCAGGCCACAGGTGAGTCCTGTTGCAAGCAGTCCTGAAGAAATTGTACCCGAGAGCAGGTTTGTATAATATTAGAACCTCAGCATCACAAAATCCAAGCTAGTGATGGACCACACCTCCGGTGGCTCACGTCAGCCCATGGCATTGAGTGTGATGTGCCGGTCAATGACTGACCTCAGATAGAGTCAAAGGCCATGACGTCAATATCTACAGAGTAACCTCAGTCCAATATTCAGCATTACCTTGAATCAAGCCATTCACTTGAGAACTCAGCAACTGAACCGAATGCAGGAACAGATGCCCAACGAGGACACGTGCAGACAAAAGGAAATTCCGACCGAGGAGATAATCTCCATTGATTTAGTCACACAACGAAAGGTTTCACTCCTGCACGAAATACTTTAACAGGCAAAGGTTTTCTGCTTTGTACTCTAAACGCTGTACCTCCTTTTCCCTAGAAATAGCAAGGATACTATGTCACACTAAATTCCTTCTGCCCGTTGAATCGTCTGGCATGGAATTTTGGACATTTTGTCTAAAAAGGAAAAAAAAAATAGGTCATTTGCTTTTTCTCTCCATAACTCTTTTGTTCATTCACTGGGTACTTCAGCCAAATCCTATTGAAGGAAGGAAATGTGGCTTACACTGCGTGCAGATGTGATGTGAGGTTTGCGTTCTCCAGTAAAGCTGTCAGAATATTTTATAAAAAAGAGCTGCATCCTTATGCAACCATCATATCTGTATATTCTCCTCTAACCTTTTGTGTGTATATTTATATGGTTGTAATGAAAGTTGACACATACTTTTTCACTTATCCTTTTAACTCCATGCATTGGTTACATAGGCTTCATTTTAATGAGTGGAGAAGAATCCATCAAATGAATATAAATACCTGCCATTGTGGCAGATTGCAGAACTGACCCTCATTCTTCACCCCTCTCTGTTTCTGCATTCTTTGCGATGTGATTTTGTTGCCCCTCCCATCAGGGGATGGAGTTGATTTTCCAGCCCCTGGGATATGGGCTGGCCTTGTGACTTAACTCTGACCACCCAAATGTAGCAGAAGCAAGTGATGGTGTGCTGATTTCAAGCCAATGCCTCAAGGGTACTTGAGGACGAGAGGCCTGGAGTACTTCTGCTTGCCTTCTTGGAGCCCTACTGTAGACTGCTATCATGAGAAAAATCCCGAGCTAGCCTACTAGGGACTAAGAAACCATGTGGAGTGAGGGCCGGTCACCCCAGCCATTGCAGCTGCCCCTTCCTGGACCAGTCAGCTCCTGGTTATATGTCACCTAAAATCGTGGACAGGTAATTTCAGTATATAATAATAAAAAGGATGATGACTACTGTTTGCTAACATTTATTGAAACCTTGTTATAGGTGGTCAATTAATCTGCTTCCTTCCTTCTTTTTAGACTTAATTATCCCTTTATTTACTAATTCGCATAACAAACATTTACTGAACGCCCTTAGATAGGTGTTTGATTAGATTCATTCACTCACTGAGACCTCTGTGAGCTGGGCAGTAATCCGTATGTTGGGGATAAGAGAGTGAACATAAAAAGTCTGTCCCTGGGCTTCCCTGGTGGCGCAGTGGTTGAGAGAGTCCGCCTGCCGATGCAGGGGACACGGGTTCGTGCCCTGGTCCGGGAAGATCCCACATGCCGCGGAGCGGCTGGGCCCCTGCGTGTCCGGAGCCTTTGCTCCGCAACGGGAGAGGCCACAACAGTGAGAGGCCCGCGTACCGAAAAAAAAAAAAAAAAAAAAAAGTCCCTGTTCTTGGGGACTTTCCTGGCGGTCCAGTGGTTAGGCCTCCGCTCTTCCACTGCAGAGGGCACAGGTTCAACCCCTGGCTGGGGAACTAAGATACTGCATGCCACACAGCCAAAAAATAAAAAGTCCCTATTCTTAAAAAGTTTACATTCTAGTGGGGTGGGGGACAGACATAGACAAGTCTATGGCATGTCAGGTGGTAATAAGTGTCATAAGAAAAAAAAGGGAGGAGTGATAGGGACAGAAGCAGAGTAGAAATAGTAAAAAATGTTTTTGTGAAGGTGATCAGATAGAGTATAAATATAAATTTTTGTTTTGAAGTCTTGAAATTGTTAGGGGTTTTTTTTTCTTTAGAATAAATTCAGATAATCTAAATCTCTTTAGGGCAGCATTTCTGAAATTTGGTCCCTAACCTGCTAAAATCCCCTCTGCTATGTGTTTGCACACCTTTAGAGATGGTACCTGGAAAAGGAAAATAGTCTAAAGAAGCAGGAGCGTCTGACCCTGGAGGTCACCTTGTCCTTAACTTGTCAGACACTGCTTGCAGCCAGTCTGACGTCAATCAGCAAGGCCTGACATATGATTCATCTGTGTTCGTACCATTGTTGGTTCCTGTTATTGTTTTTCTCCTCACATTGTAGTTAATCATTTGTTTGAGTTTGGTTAAACACTCACGTGCCTTATTAGGCCTTTTCCTACAGTTTCATGTGGGCCAAACCCTTGGTGAAAATGTAGGTATGGGTCAGGTCTCTATCAGGGATCTAAGGCCCCTCTCCCGTTCCCAAGGGGGCCAGCGCGCTGGAGTGAGAGGTCAGAAGGAATAAACCCAGTTTGTAAAGCAAAATCACAGATATCCATAGGTTGGAAGACAGAATGTGTCTTTCTTCCTACAAGCAAATTTTAGAGAATCTTGAAGCTTCTCTTTTTCCTCTGAAATTACTCTCAAATTTTAAAAGAATTCAATCCTGACCCATTGACCTGAATCCACTACAAATAAAAAGAGAAGGGAGGCCAACGAGGATTTAAGGATAAACACAGGAAGGACAGAGACCAGACTCCACCAGGATATCAAAAACCCAGATCTGCTTACAAAGCACATTCTAACCCAAAGTTTCTGAGTTGACAAGTTACCCCCTAAGATATGCAGACACAAAGGGAGGAGCTTAATGAAACTCTCCTCCTTCCTAGCCAGGGTAAGGCACAAACAGCAGGAGACCTTTAGCAAGTTTTTCTTCCTTTCCTTTCCTTTCCTTTCCTTTCCTTTCCTTTCCTTTCCTTTCCTTTCTTTCTTTTTTTCCTTCCTTCCTTCCTTCCTTTCTCTTTTTTTCTTTCTAATATCCTCCCTCTTAGCTTGACGGCAAACAGGACAGATACTCTGGCTCTGACTTCTCCTTCTGGATTTGGAAGCCTTCTTCCTACCCAGTTGTCAGAAGTCTCTTTGTCCTCAAACACAGAAAGAGGTAGATCTCACTACCATCCACGGTATATTTCTGATCGGGCTCCAAATGAAATTTCAGACCAGCCTGGAGCCTCTCAAAGCCAGGCCGGGCCTAAGGCTGAGCCCTGCTTGCAGAAACGACTAATGACTTGCGGTAATCACCCAAGTTCAAGGAGCCTGCAAACTCCTGAAACCAGGCTTTGGAAATGAAGAAGTTTCTCCTGTTAGTTCATCTTGTCACCATCTGGTTAAATTTTATCATCCTTACTGCTCTATGATTAATTTTTTATGCCATAGATTTCTGCCACTCAATTGTAATTACTGAGAACAGGAAATTTCAGCGGGACCAGATCTGATTATTCGGAATGGCAAAGTTGGAAAAGAGTTCTTTAAGAGACGTTTCTTGGGATTGTCAAATTTCAAAAGCTGAATGGAGCCACTGAAATCAACTGGTTCAAAGAGTTCACTGATAGATGAGGAAACCTATGAGAGTTAGCCCAGCTGGTTGATAGCAGAGCAAGGACAAAAATCCCAATAGCCACGTCCCTGGTCCAGTGATGTTTATACCAGGCTCCGCTGCCTTGAGAACTAGTTCAAACCAGAAGCAGCCACTCCTCTCCGTTTGGGTGGGATCATCAACTCCAGGATGGAATTTGGTCAAATGTCTCATTGCATCATCACATCGCTTTGAAACTCCAAGTTCTTTGGACACAGAGTTCTTATCTACATGATGTGAACCAATAAATTCTCTGGGAAAAAAATCAGTCCAACACTGGGCTGGTGTCTTGGAGGGGAAGAAAGAAAAATTCGGTGATTAAATTTTTAAAACTGAATTAAGCAGGTGTGCTTGCATCCTGTGGACACTCCTGTCATGCCTGGACCAAGCTGTCCGAAGTCGGGGTTGAGTCACAGAATTGTATGGAAATTGTACGGTGGTTCTGTCATAGCGGCACGTGACATATCAGCCCTTTGTTGTTGTCCAGGGTGACGGGGAAGCTCCAGGTTTTAGCCTACTGATTCCTAGACTGTCGGGCTACGTTTCACTTTTGAACAGTAGAATGTGTTTTTCAAATAAAATAGTTATGTGTCATCTCTACACGTAAAATAGATCAGGGTGACATTTTATGCTTAAAGTGATACATTTCCCCTCTCTAAACACAATAAATGAGAAAAATAAAATGGTCTGATTGAACTAACGTTTGCACTTGTGAGTTAGAAGAGTCATTTTTAGTCTTAGAGCCGCGTCAACACGTGATTCGCCTCCCTATGTGGATTTATTGGCACCATAACTGATTCACCCGGTGTATCACGTGCTCAGCCCACGGTCCGGCTCATGGGAAATATGAATACGTCAATGACTCTTAGCTTGTGAGCTTCAGAAAGGCAGGAGCTACATCTTAACTCGCCATGTATCCGCCCTTCCCTGAAATCACCTACTGCCATGACTTTCACAAAGAAGGCATCCGATGAATGTTGGTTGGATTAGGAGGTAATGAGTTGGTACTTGATGACGTTGAGTAAGAGTGGTCCAAGGGAGAGCTCAGAGCAGCGGAGGGCTGTAGCCAAGTCGGTGAGTTCAGTGGGATGCTCTAACTGCAGTGTGATGCATGAGTTAGAGACGAATGTGTCAGCCTGCTTCATACAGATTCTTCCTCCTTGCGGTGTGTGCAATTAATGGCATCCTCTGGTCCATGTGGTCGTCAGGGCAGGGACATTTTTCAGCTCCTTCTCTAGCTTTATAGAATTTTATCTCCTCTGTGGGCCTTTGGGCCTCTTCAGATCAGCGCCTTGATTTGGACCTTCATCATCTTTCACCTGGACTATGGCAGTGACGCTCCAAGGAGAAGTATACCTGTCTCGAGAGTCTGCCTTTGCCAGTTCATGCTGTGCTTTGTTAGAAAGCTTATTTTCTAAAACTCAGATCTTGTCAATGAACTCACCCGCCTCAAAGCCTTCAATGGCTCCCTAGTGTCTGTAGGTTAAATTTCAAACTCCTTTACAGGGCATTCAAGGTCATGCTTTTCCTTCACTGCCACTGACCCGCACCTCATGTGACCATTAATTTACCTCCATGGAGGAGACAGTTCTCTTTGGGGCCTCTGCTCCTTTCCTTGTGTTATTTTCACCTGAAATGCCCTGGCACACTCTTTGCCTTTTGTGTCTGTCTCCCAGTGGAGAGCACTGCCCATCACGACAGGTAACATCTCTCACCATTCTCTTCCCCGTGTTTAGTCCAGGGTCTAGCACGAAATATGTATCCAATAAATATTTGTTGAATGAATAAAAAAATAAAACGCTGATAACTATGATTTGCGTTGAATTAAAAATCAAATATCTTTTCATTACTAGAAGAGTGAGATGGCTCAGTTCAGTTCAGTGCCATACATAGTGGGAAACGCAAAGAGTGATAAGGCAGAATCTCTACACTTTAGAGGGTCAGTCGGAAATAATCAGTGATGGCAAGAAATATGAAAACGATCAAAAGAAAGGGGCCAACTGGAAGAGGTAAACCCTAGCAGTGATCTTCTTACTGAATTCCCTGCCTGTGATTTCTGTCCCCTCCAATCTGTACATGTTTCTCAGATTCATCTTCTCAAGTACCCTTTTGCCTATGTCAACTCTCATCTTAAAAACCAAATGTCCTGAGATCCTTGTCACCGACAGATAGAAGCCCAAACCACTTATTCAAGCCATTTATTCCTCCCACAGGATCCAGTCTTTGGCTGCTATGACCTGCCCTTGTGGGATTCTGTCTTGCTCTGGGGAGCTTCTCCCATACCACCAGGCTGTGTTGGTCCATTCTTGGAAGGATGCTAAGAGCTATGGAAACCCTGAGGCAGCAACACTGTCCTGGGAGCAGTCATCGTTTGCACAGTTATGTGACACCTCAGTTGTCTGATTCTCAGGAGGCAGGTCTCAGTGTCATATACTGAACACTGTTTTCTATTTCTCTTTTTTTTTAAGTTCTTTTCTTAAATGTATTCTTAATTTTTTAAGCTGAAATATATTTGTGCAAATCACCCCCTCATAGTGTACATTCAGAGTACTTCTGCCTGCGGGAGCCTCAGGAGAATAACTGGGGTTTTCTCTCCTGGCCTCTCCCCCTACAGTCAGGATCTACTCAGATACTATTTAGCTCAGCTTCCATGTCTCCCAAAGTCTGCTCCCTCCCTACTCTACAGCAAAGATTCTAGCATTCAGAGCTGTGAGAATCACCCAGGAATTTGTTAAAATGCATATTTCTGAGCCTTACCTTGGAGAACTCTGCGTTTTAGATCAACATTCTGGCTGATTTTGATACAGGAGATTCACTGCCTACACTTTGAGAAACATCTTAAATGTGGTCATCAACAATTCTGCATGTATTCATTCATTCATTCATTCATTCATTCTTGTATTTAGTCACAAACACAGGTATTTCTTCTACAGCAGAGCTTTTTAAAAAAATTTTTATTTTATTGATGTATAGTTGATTTACAATGTTGTATTAATTTCTACTGTACAGCAAAGTGACTCAGTTATACATATACATACAGTCTTTTTCATATTCTTTTCCATTATGGTTTATCGCAGGGTATTGAATATAGTTCCCTGTGCTATACAGTAGGACCCTGTTGTTTATTTATTCTATATATAGTAGTTTGCATCTGCTAATCCCAAACTTCCAATCCATCCTATCTCCACCCTCCTCCCCCTTGGCAACCACCAGTCTGTTCTCTATGTTACAGGAGAGCTCTTATAACAAGACTTGCATATGATGGGATCAATTAAGAAGAATGAGTCACATCTAATGTTATTAGTTATAAACAATTGTCTTCTAAAACCAACCAGTAATCATATATCCTTAAGGAAAAAACAATGCTCAAGTCTTCCCCACACAGCTGCTTGGAAAAGCTGTGTGATTTATTTGCCCCTCAGTGAATGATAAGAAAATATGAGAAATCTGCCCTTACACGGTAAGGGGAAAAGAAATACCCCACTTAAGCTAGGTGGATGGATTTGCTCAATGATGTTTAATTTTTTAAGCTATGCTCTTATATTTAAAATTCCAAAAGGAAAAAAATACTTTTGGAATTGCACATCTGAAAACTTAGCCTAAGGCCCTAATATGATTTTTGATAACTAAATATTCGTTAGGAACACAACCCTCAAAGTACAGAGAACAAATTGTATTGGTTCATCGAGCCTACCGAGTTCCAACTACTATGGTAGAGACACAATGATAGCATTATCTACAAACTTACACGACTTACTTTCCTGGCTTCAAGGGTTTTGTCAGGGTTTAGTGGGTGGTGACATATGATAACCATATTTTCCCATATAAAATCATACATGGTCTTACAAATTTGAAAGTGAGATTATTCTTAAAATCCCTGGATGCATGTTCCTCTTTCCACATGAATTCACCAATTTGGACAGACTGATCTCTTCACGGTCCCTAACCTTGCCCCACACCTTCCTCCCACCTCTCTTTAGCCCATGCAGTTTCCCATTCTTGGAATACCCTCCTTTCTATTGTTCTAACCACCTAAGCCTAACTTTTATCCAAGAGCCAGTTAATGTTCTACTTCTTTGTGAAGTCAACCTAAGCCATCTCAGACCACATTGAACTTCAGCATAACTCTATCCCTTATTGTTTACACTCTTACTTGGCATTTAACAGATGCCAAGGCAGCATTACAAACCTTCTTACATACAGATCCCATTTCCCCAATTACACTACTGCACAGCCCTTTGGAGGGCAGTGATCATGGCATATGTATCCTTGCATTCACTAGACTGATTATAGGATCAGACCTATGGTAGGTACTCCTTAAATTTAAGGTATGAATGAGAACGTGGACATCGTCTTTATTCTTCGTGTGTGTGTGCGTGCGTCAAATTTTCTCTGTGGTTGACCCATTCTGTTGTGCAGGCTCTGAATTCCACTCATGTTCTATGACATCTAAACTTTCAGTGATGGGTGTTGTCAAGTTCAAAGCTGTCTCCTGGGGTGACGTCCATTTCAAATCAAGAGCCACAAACTCATATGCTTTCTGGGGCCAGTCAAGGAACCTCACAGGACAGTGCCCACCCGGCTCCATATTCTTGCTATGAGGGAACACAAGCTAAGCCCAACCTACCCGTGAGAGCGGAGCGTGTTCATGCCCAAGGTGTACACCACTAGGGCTCTAGCTCTATCAGCAATCCATGGTCTTTGATCTCACTGCTAGGACAGTTTGTTCCCTGGTGAAGCCCCTCTTGCCACCCTGACCGGAATGCAAATGCCTGTCTGGACCCAGATGCAAAGACCCATCTCCAGGTCTACCCTAACCTTGGTTGACCTCTTTGCACAGAGTCAGATTGATTCTCCGTTATCAATAAAGTCTCTCCGGGCAAGGCTTTTTGGTGGCTTCCACCTCTGC
Organism: Delphinapterus leucas; assembly: GCF_059928025.1. Taxonomy (NCBI): domain Eukaryota; kingdom Metazoa; phylum Chordata; class Mammalia; order Artiodactyla; family Monodontidae; genus Delphinapterus; species Delphinapterus leucas. Next base: position 64,435,966 of record NC_143146.1, read on the forward strand.
CCGGAGTTCCATGGCCGGTGGTGCTCATCAAGCTCTGACTCTCTGCTGCCCCCCACAGGCCTTGGGCCTCACTGCCTTTGCCATTTAGCCTGGTTAACTCTTGGCCTTCCGGATGAGAGAAAGGTCTTAGAGCCTGAGATAGATTAAGTATTTTGTGTCAAGTGCTTTTGTGTGTTTGGTCATTCATTTTTGTTCTGGTTATGTGCGGAGAGGTGCTTTCTTCTTGACTTACTTGCAGTTAATGTAGGTACTTTCTGTTTTTTTCCGCTTCTATACCTACCCTCTTTCTTTTCTTCTATTTAAAATAGCAATGCTATGAAGTAGAAGTCAATTATCTTGGTAAAGACAGTATGATTTAACTGAAAGCATGTGACATTTGGAGTAAGACAGATCTGAGTTTTAATCCGGACTCTACCAGTTACTGGCTCTATGAACTCGGGCAATATTTTTCTGTTTTGTTCCTCTCTGGAAAGGGCATTATGTAATCATATGTAAGCACAACTGACTCACGGGTGGTGCTTAATACTGGGTTTTTCCCCCCTTCTTCACGAGGTGCTTTCACTTTGAGTAAGGTAGCCAGTCGTCAGCTTTCTTGCTATAGAAATTAGCAGTCACTGCGTGGGAGACATTTGTAATCGACTTCTCCCCTCTGCTCACCCCGCTTTGTGTCTTCAGTCTGTGGTCTCTCAGATTCAGGAGAGAGAATACACATCGGGCAGACATTTAGTCAGCAAGCCCAGCACTTTCTCCCACTGACTAAAGGACCTTACTTCACCTGCAAGCTCAGGAGCCATCCTTTGACTGTGAGCCACAACCCACATGAAATGTTAGTTATATGAAAACTAGGCAGACTGCTATGTCCTGTTAAACAAAACTGGGTCTGGAAGGGCTCGTTGGAAGGCTAGGTGCTAGTTTCTAAGCGTAACCGCCATATGTGATTCTGCTACCAACACTGGTCCAAGGCAAGACCTGATCTCCATGACCATCTGTTGAATTTTCACTGTCAGAGGTTTTACATATCATATTGTTGAATCATCAGAAGACCCTTGTGTGTTAGGCTCTCATTCCCATTTTACAGATGAGGCAACTGAGGCTCCGAGAGGTGGAAGTAACTTTCTCAAGGTCATATAACTAGTAAAGGTCAGAGCTGGGATTTGAAGCAAGGTCTGACTGAACACAAGGTGTTGTGTTCCACTACCTCTAAAATTAAGGGGTCTGAGAGCCAGCCAATGGGGAGGGCAACCTGAAGGGATATAGGTCTTCACTTGGCTCCACAGGGAGACACAGGTATCGGCACCTCGTTGCTCCATGGGGGCTCTTAAGGGCTAGGTTGAAGGCCGGTTTTAACTATAATACTGTACAATAATAATGTCAGATCATAGCCTTTTGTCTGTTGCTGATCCAGTGTTGATTGATAGGTTACATTTTTAAAGATTGCATCAGTAATTCATGCTAATTCATTACTCCTGAATTAGCGTAATGCTTCAGATCATCTTGTAATTCAGCATAATTATCTATAATTAAAAATAAATTCCTGTAAGGTGAGAATATTAATTCCTATCCAAATCTCTTTATTTCAGTTGTGCCTATCAACCATTACCCAGCTCTCACTCAACAACTCTGAACAGTTACTGTGGAACTGACTTTGCTCTGTCCAGTGAGTTTACACTTCCTATACCATGGCATACTCTTCTCTCTTTGGGTCAGCATTTCTCTGTGTATTTTACATTAGTAAATGTTCTTAAAGTTCATGGCTTTTGTTTGTTGTGGTTTGATTCACTCAGAGATTCTGATGAAAGCTATGAAGCACATTCAAGGACAAAAACACACAGGTTCATACGCATAGATTGTGCATGGAATTTCAGGATAAGCAAGGATGCCCTAGGACCTTCTTAAGTGGGGTCCCCAGACCATCAGCATTAGCATTGCTGGGAGCTTGTTGGAGAGGTAAATCCTTTGGCCCTAAATAAGAAACTCTGGGTCTGAGGACCAGTAATCTGCGTTTTAACAAGCTTTCCAGATGACTTTGATGACCAAAAGTTTGAGAGCCCTGACACGAGGAGGAGTTAAGAACCTTGCCCTGGCAGGATGCCATTCACATCCTGCAGTAAACATCAGCTCTGTGAGTGCAGAAAGGGTAATGTATCCTTGCAAGCTCTGATCCCGTTACCTTCCCTGGGTGCTAACGACTGCTTCGTGTTTCAGCCCAAGGATCCATTTGCTCACGGGCAGCAAGGAGGGGGCTGGTGGCACCATCACTGAACCTGCTGGGACACCCCAGGGAAATGCTCCCAGGTGCCTGGGAACATTCCAGAAGATTCAGGTGGTGATAGAAGTGGGCAGGTCCTCTCCCTGGGTCCCTACCCATCCTTAGATTGCTCCTCAGCCCCACCTGTCCTGGTCCAGGGATGGTCCTCGCCCTTGAGGCCAGAGTGGTCTCGATAGCAGAGCCCGGCTGTGATGAGCGAGAACAGCTTGGTGCTTAGAGCGTCAAGAAGTCAACTTTCGGAGTCAATCTCTTAAGTTTTTCCATGCAGGAAATTTGACCTCTCATCCAGGTAACTTGGTCATTAGACCTGCGTTTTTAACTTCGTTTCCATGTTTAAGTTTTATTGTGTGAGGAGAAATTACTTAGATTCACAAAAAAAGTTCTCACCTGAGGCCTGAATCTTTCTCGAGTAAATGTTTTGACACGCGGTTTATTGCCCCAATCAGCCACAGTTATTTGTCCTCCCCCAGCTCTCATCCCTTCTCTGCCTAAACCCACCCACCATCCTCGCAAATTTAGTTCAAGGAATTGAAAAACATATAAGAAGGTTTTGTAAAGTGAGCTTCTATCTAGAGATTTGCTGTGCCTATGTTTGTGTGTCCTCTTTAAAATGTGAGACCCTTGAGGGAGTCATGTGTTTAAAATTTTTCATTTTACTATTTCAGTGCATTAGAATTTACCCTGAGCATTGCAAGGAAGGTGCTTATAGGAGTATGGAAATGGGATTATTAATTATGTTGACCAGTTGGCTTCTCTGTGTTCAGTGGCCACATCGCTTAAAAATTCATGTTCTTCATTTCAAGGAAGGACCAGATTGGAGAATGTAAAAAAAAAAAAAAAAAAAAAAATTAGGGGCAGAGTTGAGATAACTTCAAAAAGGGAATCAACATCCTCTTTGTACAAGCCCCTCTGTCCTGAATGTTTCCTCACCCTTCTGGAGACAGTCAACCTTCTATTCCTTCTTTAAGACCCAGATTAAACATTATGTCCCTTTGTACTAACACTGTCTTTGGTTATACTTTTATTGTACACTTACAACATTGTTTTGTAAATATCTGTTTTTAGGTCTGTTTTCCTGGCATTCTGGGAGCTCCTTAAATTCAAGCACTGGGTTTTATTCATTGCTTTACCTTCAGCACCTAGCACATCAGAAAGCTCAACAAGCACTCCTTGAGTTCAGAGATGTTAGCACACAGACGATTGTCCTGTAGTGCAACGGGGGGCATTCAGGGATAGGCACGAAACCCACTTTTGCCTAATGGGCAGCTTAGTAGATGCAGTCAGAGGCTAGCGACTTCTCTTAGTCCTACTGGCGACCAGGAAACCAAGATCCCTTTTCACAGAGAATCCATTCCCTTCCTACACTGCAGGAGAACTTACTCTCTGAAAAAGAAAAAAACAATAAAATAAATAAGAAAAGAGGTTATTTAACTGAATATTTGAATGGGTCTCAAACTGCTAAGCGCTTTATAGGAATCTGAAAATACAAGTCCTCTGACTTTGCATTTCCCTCCAGCTGATATCCCACCTCTCTTCTCTGCTGAACAGCTGCTTCCGTTTCTTCAGCCCCATCGGTCCATTGAAACGGTTTTTGCCACGATGACCAGTGGTGACCCTGGCTCTCTATCTAGGAGTCTGCGATTCTCTCCTTAGCTGACTTCTCAGTGGTACTTAGTGCTGTGGATCACTCCCCGCCTTTTGAAGCTCTTCCCTTCCTTTATCGAAGCACCTATTTTTGTAACTATTAAAAAAAAAACAACTAGTTGTTTCTTAGAAGCTAGCCTGCCTGACTATTTTAAAGTCTTTGTTAGTTGCCATGTTTCCTTCATGTGAATTTCTCTAACGGGTTTGGAGGAGAAAGGGGGCATTTCAGTGCCTGCATAACCAACGCATTCCCATTGTTCACGACTCCACCCAAACCGTTTCCTTGTAGTTCTTCGAGGTGACATTCTCCTTTCCAGCCCCGGGGTCTTTACACACTCCACCTGGCGGCCTCCCTTCCCATCTTTGCCTTCAGATCTCAGCACAAACATCCCTCCTCCTGGGAGCCTTTTCTGGCCATCTGATCACCTCCATGCTAGGTTAGTTAGCTTTATTACTGTTCTGCCAGGACCAGGTACTTTTCCTTCAAAGCACTTATCCAAGTGTCTAAAGGTAAATCTATTTCTGGTGATATGATTAATACCTGCCCTCCCCTCGATGGTAAGCTCCATGAGGGCAAGGACCTGGTCTGCTTGCTTAGAGTACTCAGAAACTGTTGGCTAAATAAGTAATGTTATTATTTCGTTGAATTTGTAAAGCAATGCACAGAACTCTGACCTGACCATTCTTAGGGGGCTCCATCCCCCCTACTTTGGCATTCTTACCTTAACAATGAAGTAGAAACATCTGTCCTTTTGTTTCAGTCTTCACCAAAGGGAGGAGAGCCTGAATTTATCTGGCAGGTTGGAGAAAAGCAACTCTGTTACATACATCTACCTCGTCATGGGCCATGCCCTGCTCACAGCCTGCTTGTCCAAAAGTTTGTTGGGGCGAGTGAGTGGTCATGGGTGACTCCAGTTGGCTTGTAATGAGGTGGGTAGATCTGCCTATTTCCAGGGCGAAGCCCATTGGTCGACTGGTCTGAGCCATTTCTGCAGTCGAGCTTTATCATCAGTCTGACATTTTGACTTCTATCTCTCTGACCTTTTAATTTTCTCAGTGAGTCAGTACTTGGGATGCTAAAACTTCGGTGTTAATTTAGTCCTCTAACAAAAATGGCAGGCTTCTTAGATTTTCTTTTTCCTTTCCCTGTTATAACTGATGCCCTTGTTTCCTGAGCTGACTAGGTCAGAACAGTTTTTCTCTTTTCTACAAATCATGGTATAAATCTTACTGAGTTTCTTTTTTCCTTGGAAACTCCTTCCCTAGTCAAGTAGTGGAAGTTTCAATAACTCCTAACGCCATCCCAGAGTCACTGACGAGACGAGTCTTTCACATCTCAGCTGCCTGCCTCACCCCGACTTCTGGTAAGAGAGCTGTGGCTGGCAGATCACGCTCTGAACTTACCAACAATCTCCCCCACCCATGGAAACTGAATGACCTGCGGGTTAGGGGCAATTGGCCTGAAGGCAGAGACTCAAAGGAATCAAATTTCTACCTGGCTTGCAGCCTGTGAGGTAGACTGGCACAAAAATCAGCGCTCAAGGAAGGTCAGAAAATGATTAACCAGGCCAAACAGAATTCTTCTCAGAGAGAACTGAATCCGAAGTGTAGGCAAGCATCCACTAGCTGGGAAGGAGGACCCAAGAAGGGAAGTGCACAACGAAGCTGGAATCTGATCATAACTGGGGCTTGGTAAAGGGGGAACACCAGAGAGAGATCGCTGATATCCTGCTGCTGGTTGCTAGATGGATAACCAGGCTGCTAGAACTGCCTTGGATTCCAAGTGTGCCCGTGCTCCGCATCCAGTACTGTTGGGAGCCCATGTACACCTTTGTCCTTTACAGCCAACAAAGCTCAACGAAGACTCTCACAATTCCGGATGGTTCTATTTGCCTCTCCTGAATTCCCTTTCTGTTTATCCAGCACCCTCGAGGAAACTTCTACAAGGTATTCCTTAGCACAAAACAAGAGCATGTCTCTGTTTCCTACCGAGCAACTCTATCCATGGTCTTGGTTTACTCCCAACTTCACACATGACCTTGTTGGCCACAGGAGCCCATGTACTCGATGTGGTGGAATAGAGCAAATGGCGTGGGGCAGAGGTGGCAGACACACAGCTTGCAGGCTGCTCCCGGCCCTTCCAACGTGCCTGGTTTGGTTCACACATATTTGTAAGAAAATTTTTTGAATTCATTTCTCACATTTAAAAAGATGGAGACTCCCCATAAAAATCCAGATTCCTAGATTCCCTGAAAAGTTTGAACAACCCTCCACAGCACTGGGCCTCCTTTCCCTGAGTGCAGCCATTGGTCAGAGCTGAGTAATGGCCACCCCTTCCGTTGAATACACCCTTAGCTCTAGTTCATCCCTGGCCTGCCTCCATCACTTATGTGCCTCTCTGGTCCCTGTAGTCACTGGACTTTGAACTCACCGACAGAGAAAGAATGAGGGAGCAGATAGATGAGGGAAAGAAGCAGTTATCTCTTAAGCCAAGGCAAGAAAGAGAATTAAGGAAGCGATGCAGCCAAGACAGGATATAACAAGTGATGCTAAAGGTGGGGACCCAGCAGTGCCATTGAATTTGATTAGGAGGGGGTCACTGATGGTTTCCATGAGTCCAGAAGCCAGATGGCAAGAGGATAAAGAAGCTGATGGTGGTCAAGTTGGATATTGGAAACTCAAAGAACTGAGTCATGAAATGCAGAAGAGAGATATGACAGTTTCAGAAATATTAAATAATGACCATTGCTAATGTCTTCAGAATTTCAGAGACTTACAAAAACTTCAAACAAAGAAGGGTAAGCCTATTATATAAGGGAAAAATAGATGTTGTCCCAAAAGGAGGTGATATTTATTTATGGAAAATACGTAAGTTGGGATGGAGAGTACTGATTACTTCATGGGGATGGTTAGTCTTCTAGAGCTAGAGAGAGGTCGTCTGTCTCCTCTGAGATTTGTAAGTTCCTGTGGCATTTTGTCCATGTTTTAGTTTTCCTATCAAGATGGAGGGACTCTGGAAAAGTTTTGATTCCCAATTGGTAGCAGCACTTCCTTTTAAAAAATGTCCCCGTGATAATTATTTTGGTCGACTATTATCCTGTGGCCTGTTTCATTTTCTCAGCGCTCTTCAGAATATCTCACGTGACATAAGCACCTTGGATTTACATGAAGAAATTTGCTTTACAGAAAATACTGTGTAATAGCCATTAAACGTTATTTGGTCTGTCTGCATATAATCACTATGAATTATGACTTCTATTTACAAATCCTTGTGCCTCAACCCACAACTGCTGAGACTTTATTCATTCAAGACCTTGAAGTGGACTTGGTTTGTGTTCTGCTTCCTTACCATCCTGAGAGTCTTACTAATGCACCCACTTCTGTCTTCCTCAAGCGCTCAGACTAGAAATATCTGCTTTTGAGTAAAGGCTTAAGTATTCACTAGGGCGAGACCTTCTCAGGCAGCGATGACCAGCTCCTGATGGAGGCTAAGAAGATTCTTTCAGGTTCACTCACGTGAAATATCACCTCTTCTTTCTTTTGTGGCCTCAGGCTTCTTGCTTCCTGCTTTGTTGAAATCCATAAGTTATCAGGTAATTTTTGCTTCTCTGGCTTGATCTTTACCTGAAGCACCCGAATGCCTGAATTCCCTTCTGGGTTCAGCAGGGGGAGAGGGCTGGCTCTTTTCACTGGTGGCCGCCATCTTGTTTCTACTCCCAACTCTTATGTTTTCCCAACCCTTTCTTGCTGGTCAGCTCCTTCTCCCAGCATTGACTCCCTTCCCTGTGGCAACTCCCACAATGCACAACTGGGAGTTTCTCTGTTTACAGTTTGCTGATGGGGAAGGTTTCAATTACACCTCAGCTGGTTCATCCTCTTTAATTTATACTCCCACTGCCTGCTCTCTTCACCTATACTTCTAACTGTTAGTCACCTACGTGGAAGGAAGATATTGAAAATCTCCTTCTGGGTTGACTCAATTGTATGGTTCTTTTCAATAACAACTACTTATCTGAAAGGAAAATTAAAGTCTGAGGGCAGTGAGAGATTTATAGTATCCACAGCATCAATGGTCTTTGGAGCTGGAAAGATCTTGGAGAGAATTTAATCCAAACTATTTATTTTCCAGATGAGGCTTGGGGAAGAGATGTGATTTACTCAGGATCATTTTATTAGCTAACGTCAGATACCTTGTCTTCCTACACAAGACCGTTTCCACCCCAGGGTGTTTATTGACACCATGGTTATACCTATATAGTCATACCTACATATTACCTAGTCATGTGTATATGTGTGGGGGGGGGCACTGCATTCTCTGAGACTGGCTGTTACCTGTGTGAAAGGGACGCCAGGCAGACTCACCACACTACATTGTCATGGCAGAAACCAGAAACCCGGGGGAGAGAGGTGTGCACGTAGCAGCAGCCTGCTTGTGGCTCTGAGCACAAGGCCCTGTATCTTTAAGCAGAGCTCGGCAAGCTTAGAGACTGGCTTTGTTTGCTTGTCTATGTGGAGGCGGCCACCAGCCTGCGAACAGTACCTGGAGCCGTGGGCGCTCTCAGGGGAAGCTGCCACATGAGTCAGGCATGCAGAGGAGTGGGGGGCAGAGTTCTCGACATGCTCAGCGACGATTCAGGGGCCCAGCTGAGACCTCGGTGTGCCAGGCTGACCAAGTAACCCACTGTCCCTGCCTGGAGTTAGCCCTGTCTGGATGGTAGGGAGTCGTCCTGACTGGTACAACCACATCATCACCACCAGCAGTCAGAGAGATGGACAGGAAACCATTCTCCCGGCGGCAGCCATGACATGTGGGCACAAGGAGAGCCAGGGAATTATGGGGTCAAATGGTCTGGGATGACCAGCTCCCCGTGAATGAGCATATTCAGGAAGGCATTAGCGCTAGAAAGACCACGAATTCACCGGGTGTATCCACAGGGGTTACTCACCAGTGTGATACACAGGTGAGAGATGTAAATCCCTTCATGCGTTTAGGGATTGTGGTCAAGGACTTGGAACAGCCCTATGTGAAAGCAGTGAGAATGACCCAGTGACCTTGGGGCTGCCTCCCAGCCCTGCTGTGAGCTTCAGACACATCTGCAGTAGTTCAAGTGCTCTTTCTTCTTGGTCCTCAGGATTTGAACTCTTGGCCCCCTTTTCCCTGCAGATACCAGGGTGGGGCAGAACTCGTAAATATCCATCCTCTTCTCATCTCACGGCTCTGATAGCCCCCAAAGCCTTGCTGCCTTGCAGGCCAACCAGAGGCTGAGGAATAATAGAAGGAACCGTGTGTCACTCAGATTGTTCTTGGCATCACTTTCCCTCGAAGTTGGGAGAGGACCTGGGGTGTCTCCCACCCCTGAATCCCTTTGGAACCAGAAGTCACAGAGCAGAGGGTGGATTTCACATGGAGGTGTCAATGAGCAGATGCAGCCAGAACCATCACGTCTTTCCAGGGAGATAAGGGGATGCAGGGCACGTGATCTGTAAGGGTTTTTATTTGTTTGTTCTTACCTTGAATCCTTCAGGCATTCTTGTTGGAGAGCGAGCCCTGGGAGAACAGCTTCCCTGAGTGGCTGGTCCATGTTGAAGGGGCATAGCGAGCACCGTGGGGGAGCTACAGCGGCCAGTAAGGAACATGACCCCTTGGCGATGCTCCGTGTCAGTACCCAGGCACAGGTGGGAGCGGCGAATGTGTAACCTTGAGTTACAAGGAACCGCGACCCATGATGGCTGGGTCCCGTAGACGGGCTGGGGTTATTGCAAGAAACAAGGGGCAGCGCAGGAGAAGTTCTCTTCTCAGAAACCACAGCATGGCTAGTCCACCCGGAGATCAGAGCTGGAGGCAAGATAGCTCTCGGGACCTTGGTACTTGGAAGTGGTGGAATTTGTGCTCTGCCACTGAAGCGACTTGGCCAACTCTCGTTTGTGCTGCTCTCTATATGCATGCTTTAGCTTTTCCTCCCACCACCCTCGACCTAATATAACCCCTCTATGCTATGTCTTCTGTTTGATCATGTTTCTACTTCCTCACACTTTGGGCTTGCTCTTAACTTCAGCTGGCTCAAGGCTATTCATGGTCTTACCCACTGCATCTCAGCCCCTGTGGCAAACAGCCTGAGACTCTGTGTATTTCCCCATTCAAAGTCCTGTCAGTGAGGATCTGATTGGCCCAGCGGAACCCTGTTTGAGCTCAGCTCTTTACAATAGGTCAGGAAATACACCTGGATAGGCAGCCCTGACACAGGTATCTACTTCCATCCAATCAGATCAGGACAGAGGTAATAGGGCCACATCTGGGGCTTCCATTTCAGCACAGGCTATGGTAGGACACTGTCCCTTAGAAAAGGCCATGGATGTGATCTAACCATGTTTTTTGACAGGCAGCCAAGACTTAAAAAGCTCCCAGTTAAGGGAAAAAGCAACAGCTCCAATCTCAGGCAAATGCCATATATTTGGATATTGTTACTAGGCCCTTAAAATACAGAAAGAAATTTGAAGTCACCTTGATAAACTATACACAGGGTAAAATATAATGTTGCTGGAACCAATGCCAAATACCAAATTTTGGGGTAAAGCAAATTATACACATACGCAAAAATGGTGGAGAAGGGGAGAGATGGGGAGAAGGGAGGCTTGGAGATCCAAGCAGGCATGAAATACAGAGATCTGGGGGTCACGGTGAAGCACAAGCGCTGTTGGATGTGTACAGCGGTGTGAAGTTAGAATATCACGTGTAGGATTCCATAGAATTTCTTGCAGTGCTCACAGCATTGGCTGAATCCTTATTACATTCAGGTTGTTTCCATATTTTTGAATAAAAGAAGAAGGAAGGAAAAGCAAAAGGTGCTGGAGAAGATTGGGGGATGCAAGGTGAAAAGAAAGAAAGGAAGGGATGTAAAACAATACTTGGATTCTTTAGTTCGGGAATAAAAAAAAAAAACAGGCGAAGGATTGACTTTTCAAATTCAGCCTCAAAGTCTAAGGCAGCAGATGTGTGGAATATCCTTTTATTCCAATGCCACAATTAAAATCAGAGGGAAAAATGGGGAGGCGAAGACTATTGGCAGGTTGATTGCCAAGCAACTGATCGAATTGCAAAGGGCCGAGCCAATTCACTTTTCTTAACAACAAAATCATTGGACTGTGTCTGAACTATGTGAGATTATCTCCATTTTACAGACACCAAATGAGTTTGATTATTCAGTAATCAATGCACTGCTCAGACTAGCATGTTATATCAGCCAAAATAGATGATTTGACTCCAGAAATGTCAATTCAGTGGCACCCTGTTTCACATACTCCTATAAGGGCTTTGTAGGAGAATGAGCTCCAGAACCAGAACTTTAGTTACTGCTTTACCCAGAGAGACAGCAGACGTGAACGCCACTCAGCTTCCTCTTGGAGAGTGCAGTGGCTAGAAGACAGGACATAGCTTGTCCTTTTCCCCCCTCACTGGACTGTAGTAGATTCATCCAGTCATTCAAAGGTAGGCTGCAATGCAGTTGTGACACCAACCACCCAGGGTTAGCACAGACTTTACAGGGAAAGGGCACTGTCCTCCAAAGACTTCTTTCCCTTCTGACACCAGCCACGTGTTCCAGGCTCCCCAGGCCGCCCACACTTCTGAACAACTGGCTACAACTTTGGGGATTCCCATGACGCTTTCAGATTTGATGATTCGGGAGAACGACTCACAGAACTCAGGAAAGTGCTCTACTCACAGTTTCACTACCAAGGATGCAAATCTGGACCAGTGAAAAGAAGACACCCACAGGGTGAGGCCTAGGAGGATCCCAAATGCAGAGCTTCTGTGTCCTCTCCATGTAGAATCAGGATGTATTCTGGTACATTGATATGTTGACCAACCAGGAAGCCCATCTGAGCTTGGTGTCCAGAGTTTTTATTGGGGTTTCATTATGTAGGCACAATCGATTGGATCATTGGCCACTTGTCTGAATTCACTCTTCAGCCTCCATCCTTTCCTTGGAGGTCGAGAGGTTGGGCTGATGTCAGGTGGTTCAAAGCTCCAACCTCGAGTTACGTGGTTGGTCTTTCTGGCATGGCCAGCCTCCATCCTGACATGACCTAGTGGCCCACCATGGGTCACCTCACCAGCATAAACGTGGGTGTGGTCTCAAGGGCCACTGTCTTCTGGTGAGACTGGAGACTCCCAAACTGCTGTGGCTGCTGCCACTTCCCATGGGGAGAAAAATAAAGTTTAGGTGGTATTTCTGCTTCCTAACCTGCATCCCAGTGGCTTGCCCTTTCACCTCCATCCTTCCCCTTCTCCTACCAGGCTTCCCCCCAGCTCTAACTTCAGGCACCCAGAGCTTCAAGATGGGGAGGTAGCTCTTTCCTCCTGTCCTGATTACTTTTTTTTTTTTTTGATTCAGATAATCTATGTCCCAGGAAAAATGACAGTGGGATAGTTATCCTATCAGTAGTCCCCCAAAGAAATTGTTGCTCTTTGGTGTACTTCTCAAGGTCTGGGTTGGGCTGCTTGGTCTGCACTTACCTTCATTGTTATCACAGTCATCACCATCACCATCATCATCGTCATAATCATCCTCTACCTCCTGCTCCTCCACAACCATCCAAGGCCAACGCCCTACCAGGACCTGTAGGAAGCAGCCTTCTGTGTTTTTACCCAGAGAGCAAACCAAGCTCTGGGGAGGGAAGTAGAAAACAGACCAGCAGGCACAGCAGGCAATAAGCCTGAGCTGGGAGATTGGAGGAGGAGAGAGAAGGCAGGAAGGACGTGAAACATCAGTCTTCCTGCAGACAGCTGGTGAGGCCAGGCCGGCTGTCGGCCAGAACACACCAGAACATGGCCACCTGGGGGATAGGTCTGCTGGGGCAGTCAAAGCCCATTGCTTGAAAACAGAATTATAGAGGAAGTATGGCAGTAAGAGTAATGGTGCTGGCCCTGCCCTCTTGCCTCCCCAGACACAGGAAGAGCACGGAGCCAGGACAACGCCGAGCTCACAGGGCAGGTGGCCACACAGGACACTTGCACCAGTTACTGTGTTCTCTGGGGTCAAGTTGGTCATCATGGAGACAGAGGGAGACTCCCCATTCTCCTCTTAGCTTCCAGACCTGCAGTCTAGCGTGGTGCTTTGGGGCCAGGTAGACTTAGGTTTGATTCCTGGCTCTGCTGATTGCTAGCTGTGTGATGTTGGGTGTGTGTCCTGGCTTACACTGAGCCTTCTTTACCGTGTGTCATGCTATCTTCCTCCTATTGTGTAGTGAAGGTTAGATGAGATGATAGCCACAAAAGCTCTATGATACCCAGCACATTTAGCCTGTCGCCCTTCCTTTCTCTCTTGTCCTCATGTCCCTGGTGCCACCGTCCTCTGCACAGTGTCCTGCACCTGCAGACCTGGCAGAAGCTCCTTCTCCCTTTCTTGCTGGGCTGGGATGATTCAGGATCCCTCACCGTCCAACAGAGTTGGCTCCTGAGGGGGAACAGCGCTGAAGGAGAGCTTCTCATTTCCCCCTTGACTCAGCCTGCGGACTTTGCTGGAATAAAAGGAGGTTGGCATTTATGTGCTGTGATTTCAGGGACACCAGAAAGGCCTTTCCTTTGCTCCCTCACTGCCCCACTCCCACCCAAAAAAATCCCTAGAAAACTCTCTCCTCTACGTTGCCGGCTGAAATTCAACTAATGGGATTTTGTTCTTTTAGTTAAGTTTAAATGCAAATTTTCTTAGAAAGCCTGAAATGTGTCTGTCTGTATGAATGAATGAGTCTCATTCTATCCTCTGAGGTCCTGTGTGAGGGATAGCCTGAGGCCATCGCTGAGGAGGGAAAGCAGCCCAGACTCTACTTAACCTACTTCACAATTTTGCTTTGAGCCCATTTCAACAGAGGGTGCAAGACCAGTTTCTCATCAAATCCACAAAACTCATTTTGTCAGCCTTGGAGTTTTTTCCTGCCCCACCCTCAGCCCCACCCCACCTCCTCCCCACCTCTGTACTCCACTGTGGCAGGAAGGAAAGATGGGATGTTTGTTGAGGGTCTATTGTGTGTCTGGATGGGGATGACATATGTCATCTCATGTAAACCTCATGCAATCCTGGCAGCAGGGATTAATCATCTGAGTAGATGAAGAGAAGAAACAAACAGCAGTGGAGTTAGTAAATGATCCAAAGACCCCAAACCCGTGAGTGGACCAGCTGCGATTTGGACCCAGGGTGATCTTACTCTAAAGAGTATTCATAAAGTGGTAGTGACTGCTTCCACTTTCTTCTTGATCCTATTGCCCACCTTCTAGTCCTAATTTATTAAATTTAATATATGAATTATGAAATATAAGTTTCTAAAAAGAGGATGATACATTTCCATCACAAAATCCTAGACTGTTAAAGATATTTTATTGCGAAAACACTCAAACATCCACAAAAGGTAAAGAGTAGGATTGCAAAGCCCCCACCATCGTAACCTGTTCTTACTACAACAGATAAAAGCAGGTTAACAACCAGGTGATATGAAAAGCATCGGGAGAGGCAGAGCCTTTCAGCTATTCCTTTCCTACAGACACCTGCCCTAGCACAAGCTCTGTTACGTTGTTCATAGGTGACAAGGATCACTAATCCTTACTGAGAGTTTACTGAACAGCAGACGTGCTTTGTGCTTTACGAATGGTAACCAGTGTAATGCTCCCAACCTCTCAATTACCACTGACTCATTTTGCAGAGTTCGGTGCCAAGTGCAGAGATGTTCCTTTCTTGCCCAAGGCTATGTGGCTGGTGGCCAGGGGCAGAGCTGGGGCAGGAACCCAGGCCACCAAGCTCCAGAGGCCATGCTTTATACCCTCGGTTCCTCCCTGACTCGATTTATATTGCAAGACAAAATCCGCAAGCACCATATTCCCCACCTTTGGTCTGTTCCCAATGCCACGCTGCTCATTTACTCCTTTTTCTTACATCAAATGCAAACCTTTTAGAATTATCATTTGGAAATTCCACAACGTTTGCCCCAAGAGCAGGGGGCCAGGACTTTGAGCTTTCAGGCCAAACACTGTTCACTCTTCTCCCAACTACCTCTTTCAGCTAAGCTTCCCTAGATGATCTGCAGGAATGGGGCATCTATAGCCAGCCACCCCCCCCCCATCTCACCACACCCTCGTTTTTAAGCAGAATTGAGATTCTCTTTCTTTGTGAAGTTACCAAATCAATTCCGGTTTATTAACTGAGAATAAGCAGAGCCTGAGGTGCCAAAAGCTAAACTGGGGTTTAGCAAACCTAATGAGAGAAGCGTGGGGAGAGGCACCAGAACGGGAGAGGCTGGCTGAGCCCTTGCACACGAAGGGATTAGGACACAAGAGGACTTGTGCCCTGCTGAGTCTCTTTGTAACAAAACTATGTCTCATAGCCACGTGGTAATAGTCCAGCTGACGTTTGGAGTCGAAAACAAAACCTAGTCCCTGGAAAACCGAGCACTGCCACCTGCTCTGTCCCAGGACTACAGCCAGAGGAGAGAGCATCTGGGGACCCTGTACCAGAAAAGAGGGTGAGAGAGAACCAAGGTGATGGGGGAGTCTTCAGAGAGGCATGGCGGCATGTGTGTGCGTGGGACACCCCTGTGCCCACCTCATACCCATCACCTGGCAGCCCCAAGAGGTGGCCCTTCCTCACTCGCAACTGGTGAGTGGGGACCACGGGCTCAGGAGTGTGGTGTCAGGACCAAAGGGCATGCCTTTCCATCTGAGCCCTGCCCCTCTCCAGCCGTGTGACGTCAGACAAGTCACATAATCTGTCTGGGCCTCAGTTCCCTCATCTACATATTGGGGACAAAAATAGTTCTTATTTCATAGGGTTGTTGCAAGGTTTTAAGGGTTGGTACATGTAAAACGCTTAGAACAGTACCCAGGACCTAGAAAGCACCGTACACATAGTCGATAGCAGAGAGGAAAGCCTTGGGGTTGGCATCAAGCCGCCAGCATCCACATCCTGGTGTTGCTCTTATGGCTGGGACCTTCGGCCAGAAAGTCAGACCCTCTCGGTCTCAGTTTCGTCTTTTGTAAAAGGTGGATAACAGTAATCATATCGGGGGTTGTCAAGAGGTTGAAAGGAATTAATATTACAAAGCTCTTCAAAGGAACACACCTGGCACCAGTGAGCACTCGGTATAATCATTATTTTGCTCCATAGCACGTTGACATTGTACAAGGCGGTCACCTGTCAAGGAGGCAATGGGGCGACTTGTGATACCTGTGATTTTGTTCCATGATGAGAGAATATGAAATTGGAGCCAGAAAATGCTTCTAATTCTCACTTCACATATCGGCCAGAATTCCCAAATGCTGGTTATTTTCAAAAGCTACAGTTTCGCTCACGAGCTCCTGATCCAAGACCTTCCCCCAGGGACCCCTCCCACCCGAGTCCCACACACCCGAGTTCTCCGCGTCAGAGACCCACCCACGCAAAACCCTTTGTACCCGGCTCACGGGTTTCTGTCTCCTGACCAAGTCTGTGCGTTATAGCCATAATTGCTTCACAAGTTATATGGCTCATAAAACAGAACAGCATATTGAAGGGGAAATTAAGAGACAAATAAGCTGGTTTTCATCACATCTTGCAAGGGTGCTGGAGTTGTTCCATGTGATTTGATTCCAGCTGAAAAATTACGGTAGGGCTTAGGTAAAGGCCACTATTTACCTATTCACCTAATCGTACCTAAGGTACGATTTACCTCTCCTATTGTTCTGGGGGTTTTCCGCTGATCTCAGAGCCATGGGCTTTCTGTAAATGTGTTGTCTATTAGCTCCTCCTCTGTAGTGCTACGAAAAGTACACAAGGATCATGAGATTTGGGGATTTGCTTACCCAGGGGCCACAGAGCATAGCACAGGGGAGTTTGGAGAGCTGGACCACATAGAGGGGGAGGGCTCCGGGTGCTCCTGCTTGATCCTCTCTGTGTAGCACTGGATGGTGTAGACGGGCTGGTGAGAACTGCAGAGCCGCAGAGAAAGAAACAGATCAGTGAGGTGTCATCAGGAAAGGGTCAGGTGGATTTAGTGACAGCCTGGATCTAGGGTAAGAGGTGAAATTCAAAGAAATCCCCTCTTTGAGCCTGGAATAAGAGGAAGATTGTTGTGATGGAAAGGTCAGGAAGAATCAAGGGTTTAGAAAGAAGTCCCCTATTTATTGGACACTGAGAGAGAAAAGTGTAAAATATGTTTTTGCTTTCAAAGAACCTACATTTTCCCTGGAGAAAAAAGACACAAATGTACAAAAACCTGAATTGATATAGAGATCTGTCCGGGCCATGAAGAAGGATGTTTCATGACAGTATAGCATTAATTTTGGTGTATAATGGTTGATGTAGAGAATAACTATTGAAAGATCACTTATGGTCTGGAGGACAGAGAAGGCTGTAGATAGAAAGGGCCAACTGAGCTGCTTTGGAAGCATTGGCAGGAATTGCAAAGGTGCAGAGGACAGGCAAGATGGCGTCTGCAAGAATATGGAGGCTTAGAGGCCAGAGGCAGGGCGAGTGTTGGAAAGTGGAGTCCTAAAGTGTGAATAGCGTGGGGTAAAGCTAGAAAGGCAGATCAATGTGAAGGGCCTGGAAAGCAGGCTGAAGAGTTCATTGCAATATAGAATCATGAACTTTATGCTAAAATATGCAAGCGCATTGAGCCTCCCACTGGTCATGTGACTTTTCTCCACTGCCTTTGACTCAGTTTTTCCAGTTACTGGCGGGGGGGGGGGCGGTTTAGGCTGGTCAGGCACGGTGCACTCATGGTGCAGGACCATGAATGGTTCAGCACACTAGTGCTTTTAGCTGCGGAGAAGAATCCTTCAAATCACAGCTCTCTGAGATGGATTAATCACCATTATCCTGCCACATGAATATATGACTTTATTTTTCAGAGTAAGGAAGAGGGCTGATGGCCAGGCTTTCACCATTTATACCTTTAATATGTACTGAGTAACTTGTACATGTGAGGCACCAGGCTGGGCATTGGGGATGCTAGGATGAATAAGACAGAGTCTGATGGGGGAGACACACAATTAAGAGATAATTATAGCCAGATGTGTAAGTAACGGGATCGCTGACTGCATGAGGGATGTGTGTGGGGAGGGGCAAACTCAGGCACCTGATCCAGCCCCAGGGATTGGAGAAGGTTACCTAGAGCTGCTGTTGTCTAAGCCAAGTCTTTAAGCAGAAGCAGAAGATGCCAGGCAAGGGGGCGAGCGGACCGGAGGGAGAGAACATTCTAGGCTGGAGGCAGAACATAAGCAAAGCCACAGAATGTGTAATAGAATTAAGAGAGTGGGTTCTGAAGTCCAGTTACCTGGGTTGAAAGGTCATCTCTGCCACTTACTAGCTATACAAGTTTGGGCAAGTTACTCACCCTTCTTCTGACTCAATGTCCTCGTGTATAAATGAGAGTAATGATTAGTACCTACCAGATAGGGTTATTGTGTGGACTACGTGACATAAGGCACGTGAAGAGGCTAGCACAGAGCCCGGGACACGGTAAACACTGGATGCTCGCAATGATGGTTAGGAGGGTGATATCCACCAGTGGTTCAGTGGTACTGGAAAAGCAGTGGAAGACAAGGCTTGGTGAGCAATGAGGCCAGAGACAGCGGCGATAATAAACAGCCTCCCTACTGATTTTTTATTCTACAGGCCCATGGGAGTTTTTAAAGGCTTTTAAGTGTGGGGATAAGATGACCTGATCTGTGATTTAGGTAGATTCTTCAGGGCTCTGTGTAGTGAGATGATTGGAGGAGGACAAGCCTGGAGGCAGGACGTTCTGTTAGTGGCTTTGCAGCGGTCCAGGTGGAGACAATCGGGGCCTACGTAAGCCAGGGAAATGGAAAGGAAGGGGCGCATTTGAGAACATGGTACACGTGACAGGAGTTGATGAAGGAGGAGAAAGAACCGAGGGCATTCCCGGGGCTTCTAACCTGGGAGACGAGATGAATAGTGGTCCATCTACTGAGACGGAGAACATGTAAATGCAGCTTGTGTCGGAAAGGCAAAGGTGAGATCCTTCAGACGAGCCGAATGTGAGGGATCTGTGGGCAGCCAGGTGGAGAGGTCCAGCAGACCATTGTTTGTATAACATGAAACTTATCAGAAGGTCCCAGCTAGAAACACAGATTTGCATGCTGCCAGCATAGTGGTGATTGTGGAACTATCTGAGTCAATGAGATTGCCCAGGGAAAGAACGTAGGGTGAGAAAAGAAGAGGGTCTAGGACAGGATCCTGGGAAACACCACTATTTAAGGGGCATGAGAGGAAAAGCAGCCTTTAAAGCCAAGAAGGACAGATGGGAGAGGTTGAAGGAGAAACAAGAGGCAGCGATGTGATGGAAACTGAGAGAGTGGAGAGCATGAGGGGGAAGAAAGAGATCAACCATCTTAAGTGCCACGTGGAGACCAACCAGGTAGGACTGAGAAAGGGGCCAACTGGCTTGGCAAGTAGCTGGGCAAGGAAGGGGGGAAGGAATGTGAGCTGAGGAAGTAGAGACAGAGGGTGTTGACTGTTTGAGATATTTTGGTGAGAACAAAAGAAAGAGAAGTAGCTAAAGGAAGGGGGAAAAAAAAGAGTTAGAGGCTGCTTCAGTGTTTTTTCTTCTAGTGGGAAACAATGAAGAAAGTTTATGTCTGGCAGGAAGGAACTTATGTAGGGGAAGAAGTTGTAAAGGCAAGAGAAAAAGAAGGTATTGCTGGATCCAAGCCCAAAAGGAGATGGGTGGACAGGATCCCGAGAGCTCAAGAGGAAAGAGGTTGGCCTAGGTGAAACGGGAGGAAAACAAAGAAAAACATCATCTTTTCCATCTTTTGTGAGACTCTAGGGAAGGAGGTAAGTGGATGAAAGTTTTTGTAGGTGGGGACAAGCTTAAAGTTTGCCCGTAACAGTCTCAGGCTTTTAAAAGATGTAGAAGTGAAGGCCATATGCTGCAAGCGAGGGGTTCAGGAGATTGTGAAACCTTTCCGGAGAGTGTGAAGAAGTGGAAATTCTACTAAAAGGGTGCAGAACAAGGACAAGAGAAAGACTGGCCATGGATTTGTGGCAGCAGACATCTGAATGGTGGGGCAATACTTTTCCTCCCTCATGTAACGAGTTGAGAATAGGGAAAGAAGGGCAGGTTGCAGCATTCACTCAGGGTTGGAGCTTTGCCACGAAGGCCCAGTTAAAGTCCAGAAAGGCAAGGCAACTGGGGATGCTGGAGATGGATGGTAGTTTCAAAGAACGAGCCTGACAACAGGCTCAGGAAGCGAGCAATACTCCTTCTGTCTCCTTGTTTATCCCAAGGAAGCTCAAGGGAAAGAAATAACCTCAGAAGAAATTATGCATGTCTTATAATCATTATTATTTAACAGATGAGATCCCATTTTCATTTCTGCTCCAGTTCACAATTATGAAAAACAATGTATTTGACTTCAAATGCCACCTGGTCCTTGTCTTGGAGTTATGCATCAGGTTAAAGTTTTGGGAACCCCAGAACCCTTAGATGAGCCCTCCCCTCCCCCATCCATAGCAGTCAGGCATTTCCCCAGCAACCTGGGTGGGGGAGGGGCAGCGCGGTCTTCTATCAAAGGGAGGAGGGAACATTGACCCAGACCTGCTGAGGGGAGGCCACCCAGCTCTCCATAGCAATCACAGAAGAAGAGCCAGCAAATCACTTAACAAACAAGCATTTGGAACTTGTGGTAGAGAATGAACCCAGTTACCATCACCACCCAGCCATCCCCCCCGCCAAAAAAAAAATTAAGAGTAGGGCAAGAGAGTTAAAGAGATTATTTTTAAAAAGAAATAGGTAGGGCTGTGGTCTAAGAGAAGTCAATTGGTCGGGTGGAAAGTTAAGAATATAGCGAATGAGGGCTTCCCTGGTGGCGCAGTGGTTGAGAATCTGCCTGCCAATGCAGGGGATACGGGTTCGAGCCCTGGTCTGGGAAGATCCCACATGCCGCGGAGCGGCTGGGCCCGTGAGCTACAACTACTGAGCCTGCGCGTCTGGAGCCTGTGCTCCGCAACAAGAGAGGCCGCGACAGTGAGAGGCCCGCGCACCGCGATGAAGAGTGGCCCCCGCTTGCCACAACTAGAGAAAGCCCTCGCACAGAAACGAAGACCCAACACAGCCAAAAATAAATAAATAAATACATAAATTAAAAAAAGAATATAGCGAATGAGGTTGTGGTGCTACCTCACTGACTTGGAAGAATCACCTGTTTTGGTTGTTGGTGGTGGCAGCCAAAGAGCGGTAATTATTTTCTCTCCCTGGTTCGGGGCACCGCCTCAGTATAATCGATAGAGGAAGAACTTACTCCACTCTGGAGGTACCACTGCCATTTTCTCGGGAGGCCAAGATGCTCTGAGAACGTGCCGTCTGATTCCTCTGGCGAATGTTCTGGAAAGACCTCTCATACTCGTCCACTACAATATAAAAAGCTCCTTGAGATGGTCTGTCCATTTATTAGCCACAGAGACAAGCACATAGCTCGGGTATCATCCTAACTCTGAAGAGAAGTGAATTAAAGTTCGTATAAGTAAATTGTGAAAAATAAAAATGGTGTTTGTACAGTATATTATGGCTCACGAAGAATTCCTCTCGTTACCGTATTTGATCTTCTCAAAAACTCTTTGCAGTCGATTGTTATTTTGAGTAAAAAACAACCCCTAAGCTTGAAATGTTACTTAGCTTGAAAATATACTTCTTGATCATATTAATTCGAGTGAATTTCTCTACTGCTTTCCTCCGTATTTCCAAGTCATTTTCATTTCACTCCCCTCCTCCGAAGACCTTCAATCGATTTCTAGAATTAAATAAAATCTCTCATTCGATGCCCGCCGTGCTTAGGTTCAAATCATTCTTCCAACAGTATCTCCTCATCTCATCTCCTTGGAAGCATATTTCTTTGTTCTCTCTCTTCTCCCTCCGCCAATCCCATCCTTGCCTTCCTCTTCTTCTGGGTTCTCTGCTTTGAACAAGGCTTGATCCTAAACTTTGACCAGTTCCTAAAGGCTTTGCTTAGTCACGACCTCCTTAATAAAATCATTCCTGCCAACACACTCACATTCAGGTGTGTTCCCTTCCTTTTCAAGGTTCCCAACATATGTGAAATTTTTGTTTCAAAAACTATGTCAGAATGGTGTCGAAGATATTTAGTGAAGTGTCTTATTAGATTATAACTTCTTCAAAGCTGTGGTTTTCTTCTTTTTAGTGCAAAACCTACATCAAACATTTTTTCCACTGTGGATTCTTTTCCACGGGCACTTCATAATTCCCTTCTCTCTCTACCACATACTTTTAATATACTTTAAGCAGATGTGCTTATCACATTGTATTGAAATGTTTGGGTTTGATGTTCATCTTCCATATTAAGCGGTAAGCAACTTGAGAGAGCACAGCATAGTGGTTAAGCGGCCAGACTGCCCGGGGTCTAAATCCCAGCTCTGTTATTAGCCAGCAGTGTGACACTGGGCCAGTTACTTAACCTGTCCGTGCTTCAGTTTCCTTATCTCTAAAATGGAGATAACAGTAGTACTTACCTCACAGAGTTGCAAGGATTAAGTGAATTAACACAGTGAAATGCTGATCAGAGAGTAAGCAATTGTAATTATTGTACTTTACTGTCCTTTGTAATTTTATTGACAAGAACAATGCTTAAACTAAACAGGCACACGGCAGGTGTCTGTTGAATAAATAAATGAATAAATGAGGGAAAATGTAGATGGTGGTTCTTTCTTACAGATTCTAAAGTCATAGGTAGACTGCCCCACAGCAATTAACATGAGGTTTATAATAGGTGATCAGTAAATATATGTGGGGCATGTTTTATAAATATTAATCCACAGACTGGCAGATTGAGAAACATAAATATACTAAATTACACAACGCATTAGGCTCATATCAAATAAACGGTCACACAGGATTTTACCTTAAGGTTGTGATATACATTCCCCTTTTGTTTTATTTATTTGTTTAGGCTGTGTTGGGCCTTCTTTGCTGCGCGCGGGCTTTCTCTAGTTGCGGCGAGCAAGATCTACTCTTCCTTGCAGCGCACGGGCTTCTCATTGCGGTGGCTTCTCTTGTTGCAGAGCACGGGCTCTAGGTGCTCAGGCTTCAGTAGTTGTAGCACGCGGGCTCAGTAGTTGTGGCTCACAGGCTTAGTTGTTCTGCAGCATGTAGGATCTTCCTGGGCCAGGGCTCGAACCCGTGTCCCCTGTATTGGCAGGGGGATTCTTAACCACTGCGCCACTAGGGAAGTCCTTCCTTTTTGTTTTAAACCTCCCAGTTGAGAAGATTGTTTAACTTGCAGTAGCTGGTTTTAGCCCACCTGTAGCTCTCTAACAAAGTGGGGGAAATCTACAAGGTAAATATCAGCCCAGATCACAGTGGCAGCCAGGAAGGGGAGCTGAAGATGGACACTGAGATTCTGTGGCCCCCACGGGGCGGGTATGGACCCCAGACCCGCCTGGGGAAGGTGTAGGGGGCCTTGTAGCTGATCTGGCCCTTCTGCCCTCTGTATCTTGGAGGAAGGCTCCCACCACACTGAGGCTTTCCATAGAAAGAATGAATTAACTGAGGATTTCGAAAAAGCAGATTTTTTTTTTTTTTAAAAAAAAGCCCTTTTGGCAGATTAATCAGGCAGGTACGGGGCTATTTCACAGTCCAGCAAACATGCACGTGCATGTCAGCGACCATACTGCAAAAAACCAGGGGACCTGTTTGTTCAGCTGGAAATGCTTACACTGGCTGCTTCCCCTCCCTCCCGGCTTTGTCACTCAAGTTTCCTAATTGTGCTGGAGAGTTTTTTTTTTTTTCCTCCTCTCTGCTTTTTAAAGTAACATCGGTGGAGCAGCTAATGAGGCGGTGGAAACCAAGCTGGTCCGTTCTGGGTTGCTAATGACTCCATTCCCGGGAGCCTAATCAAAGATTTGTACATTTAATTGCTGTCAAGTCAGCTCCAACCACCTGCCATTTCTGCAACACCTGAGCTCGCGGCTCGGTAGCCCCCGATTCTAAATGAATCCATCACCATTTTTAAAGGCCAGAAAGCCAGGCTGCTGGGCAACCCTGAATGAGATTTATCCGGGAGGGCAGAGAGACCACAGACCTTTCGAAGAGGTGTCACTGACCTAACTGGGTCAGCATTGGAGAGAACAGTGCTTTACTAGAATCAATTTCTCCTGCTTCTAGAGGGGGGAAAAGGGTGGGTGCGGTGAGGATGGGGGTGTGGAGAGGGTTTTATCCTTAAGGATGACTTAATTTCCATCCCCAGCACATGGTTGTGACATGGATCAATATTTGCTGGGGATCCTTTTCAATTAAAACAGTAATTGTTTTACTCTGTTTCCCTAATTCAGGCTGTAGTTGTGCTCTGGGCTTTTTTGGAGATTTGGGAGAAAAGAAAGCAGTTAATCTGGACCCGAGTTTCATCTAATGGTAAAACAGTCTACCTCGTAAGGATAGAGATTAGAAAAGAAAATTACGTTTAGCCTTTGTTCTAATTGCAATAAGAATTCTTTAAGCTCATGTCCTACACTCTGACTTTATTCTTTTCTCCTCTGACATGGGGGCCTGGCGATTTGCATGTCTAACAAGTTCCCAGGTGATGCTTACCCCACTGAACTGGGGGAGCGTTCTTAAAGCCTTTTGAAAGTGCCAATCTCACTGTCTGCACGTTGAGATTGCTGTTCACCAAGTACTTGATCGGCTGTGTCTACCTACTAGTAACTGAATAGGCCATGAGAAGGAGGTGCTGACCCTGAGAACTTTTATAGGAAAAGAAGGGTCTGTTTCTTTTTTTTCATCTTCCCGTCACAGGCCCGCATATCATGGGTAAAGGAAGGAGACATAACAGGCCAACCAAGGTTGGGCAGGTACAGTGCTTTGACCTATAGACAAATAGCCCCTGCCGCCTGAGAATTCCTTCACTTGGAATATGGCTAATTGTTTTTGGGATTCTCTCTCCCTTAGGGTGACCAACCATCCCAGGCTGTCCAGGGCTGAGGGGTTTCCCAGTGCTAAAACTTAGAATTCTGGGCAAACCAGGACACTGTTCCTCCTATCTCCCTTTGGTTTAGCAGAATCTACATCAAGAAAGGCATATTGTTCATTCAGATTTACAAATAAAATGAAGGCAAATGCTGTCAGGCTATGAGCATTTTTTCCATACTCCCTGCCAAAAAAACAGGGAACTAAGGTATTTAGGTTGATAAGTATTCACTTATGAGCCCCAGCTTGCCTTTGGCAAATACTTGCTCTAGGCAACTTTGGAACTGGACCCATTTCTCATTATTGACTAACAGTGAGGAGGTTTTCTTTTTTCTTTCGTTTTTTTAACATCTTTATTGGAGTATAATTGCTTTACAGCAGTGCGTTAGTTTCTGCATTATAACAGAGTGAGTCAGCTATACGTATACATATATCCCCATATCTCCTCCCTCTTGCGTCTCCCTCCCACCCTCCCTATCCCACCCCTCTAGGTGGTCACAAATTTGCTAAACTTGACCTGATCTAAAAAAAAAATAAATTAGGAGAGCCAAATACCTCCATCATTTCACTGCCACCTATAGCTTCTCCTCACCTTGACTTGAATTTCTAGCTAGGCTTTTATGGCCAGCTGGTTGATGTGATGAGATAGTGTAGTGACTAGCTAGGTCCTAAAGCTTTCTGTTCATTGTTGTTTTCTTGCATTTATCTGTCTTCCTCCACTTTGCACAACTGTTACCACTTTCCAGACAAACGCACACTTGTTTTCATGTCCTCCTTACTGCTTAGTCTGTTTATATCAGGGGACCCTGAAAAGTGTGCAAGATAGCCTGACCAGAAAGCTAAATTAATTCTAAGAGCAAACACTATATGACATGCCACTCAGATGGGAAAATATTGTTCACTGTTATTCACTTACTACCCCAAATCTTTCCCCAGAGTGCTTGAAATCACAGGCATGAAGTACACTTGCTCTTGATTCCTTTGGAATTTAGATCTCAATGCACCCATGACCTGGGAAGATAAAACAAAAAAAAAATAATTGCTATCAATCTGACAAGACCAAGGAGGGCAAATGTGTGTATATGCTCGTGTATATATTTTCAAGGAAAAATTAAATCGGCAGCCCTCTTGATGGAAAATTCAATGCTCTTGGGTTGAGAATCCCACAGGAGCAAACATGCCCTGGATAGGGGACTCCTGGTTCCGTCACCTTCTACTCACCTTGCAAAGCTGTGCTGAAGCTCTGTTCTCCGGGAATATCCTTCCCCAGCCAGTGCCCCACCCAACCCCTACGCTGCTTTGATCACTCCTTCTTCCATGTGGCAGTTATTTTGCATCCCTGTTTTAGCCCTTATTACATAGCCTTGGGGTCATTTGTGTATGTAATTGTCTCCCAATTTGGCTGCAAACTGTTGAGGCCAGGGTACAGGAGATATTCATAGTGGGTGCCTTGCGGCCTCACCCAGATCTTGGCATGCAGGAGGTGCTCAATAAATGTTTGTTGATTGAATGACTGGCGGTTACACTTGAAACAGCTTCAGTTATGCTAAGCACGACTCATGGCCGATCATTTCTGCAGAATTTATTGTACTTATTTTAGCACTGTAAATAGGATTTGGGCCAAGTCAAGAGATTCTTAATGTTCTGCCCTTGCTACATACAGTCTGGGCACAGACATCCTTAAAGGTTAAATTGGCCACTACTTGAGAGATGGGATTAAAAACATAAGGTTGAAAAGGCAGCTGATTTGCTTTATTTCACTCACAGTTTGTGCACTTGCTTCATCTCCACTGGTCCCATAAAACCCAGAGCTTTGGAAGATAAAATGACTAGGAAGTTCATCCCTATAGCCATCTTCTCTCTCCCTACCCATTTTCCATAAAAGTGGGAAAGCTGCCTTCTGCTTTGCAATGAGAGAGACAGACTGATTCTGTCCCAGAGAAGCATTTATTATCACCCTGCAAACCTTGCCAGGAACAGCAATCAAGATGGTACCCTGTGCCCTGGGACAGAGAGGTCTTTGCTCAGCTCAGCCTAACTGTCACGTTCATTGCTTCTGCATTCATCTCGCCCAAGTATTATGGTAAATGGTGGAAGAAATGGAGAATGTCTTCCTCTGGGAACCTTGACTGTATTGCAGGTATATCTCACTTTACCCAATAGATGCGGTCTCAAAGAGCTATGCTGAAAATCACCTTTTTAGAAATCCAGTCATGTTTAAAATGACACAGAAGAAGCTGGCGTTTAGTGGAGGTGTTTATGAATACTTCCAGAGTTACATCTCTGCTAAGGGGATATCAATCCATAATTTCTCTTCTGTGAAAATCCACGTTGTTCACAAAACGAATTTGCTCCAAGTGAGATGCGTGAGGACTGTTAAGGGTTGGTTGCAGGTAACCTGGAGATGTACAATTATTAACAATGATTAGTATAGCTCAGGCATCCTCTAAGGCTCTTGGGCTTTTGGGCTTTAGTTTCTCCTCTATTCTGCTCCTCTCCAGGGTCCTCTCCCCATCCCACCTCTCTCTGCCCCCTCCCCTGGCTCACCTGGATGATCAAAGGAAAAGCAAAAGGAGGAAAGGAGAGCCCTTTCTCCATTTCCTTCTGCAGGCATGGGCCTGTTGGCAGGGGGTCAGGGGGAAAGTTGAGAGTAAAAAAAAGAGAAATGGGAAAAAATACAATCTCCAGAGCGTAGGGAAGCACCAGGGTGGAATCTAGTCCCCTGAACTCTTCCTGGCTCGACTGAGGAGGGAGCTCAGTGTGACCTGGAGCAGTGAACACACAGCCCTTGCCCCATCCCATTCCTAGGTTCCCACCGCATCACTAACCCCGCAGTCAACATTTCTGGACCTCCGTTTCCCACATAGGCACTGCACGGAACCCCGGAAGGGCTTCAAGCAGGGGCGCCATCTGTTTGGTGTGACTGTTACAGAACCACACGGGATTGGGTTGTTCAGTTAGGCGATGTGCCAGAAAAAGTGGAGAAAGTCTAGTCAGACGATTTAGCTTCTCAGCTGCCACTGCAAGAATTTTCCCTGCTACAAACTTCCTAACATTCTGACCCTTCTGGTTTGAAAGTTTCCAAATCTGTTCCTATGTCTACCAAAACCATTACATGATCTATATTTCTCATGCAGTATAGCAGGGGGATCTGTTAGCCGGAAGATGTGTGGAAGGTGTTACGTATTTCCCATTCTTTCATGTGGGTGAGTCTAGTGGTTTCAGATATAATAACAGAACTCCTGAGACACTGAAATTCCGCTGTAGGTACCCAACCGCCACATGCCTCTACTGGGTCACCTTTGGGCGGTTTGTAAATCAAAAACTCCTGGACACCTGGCTGACAAAGAAAAGGTCAGACAGTTCATCTCAAAACTCCAAATATCCAAGTGTTTTCAATCATGTAGTCAAAATACCTGAATGCTGCCCTGAACTACAAAATTGTAAATTAGATACTTGGTTTCACCGAGCTGTAAGTGACTATTCTAGACAAAATCCTTTATGTCTCTCTTTCAGAAATTCACCCTCATCTTTATCTTTGAGTGAGAGAAAAGCTTTTCTCTGTCATCTCCACCAGTTTTTATTCTGATGATGGACTAACCTCAAAGATGAATGGGGCTTCCCTGGTGGCGCAGTGGTTGAGAGTCCGCCTGCCGATGCAGGGGACATGGGTTCGTGCCCCAGTCCGGGAGGATCCCACATGCCGCGGAGCAGCTGGGCCCGTGAGCCATGGCCGCTGAGCCTGCGCGTCCGTAGCCTGTGCTCCGCAACCGGAAAGGCCGCAGCAGTGAGAGGCCCGCGTACCGGAAAAAAAAAAAAAAAGATGAAGAGCTTGAGTAGCATTTAAACCACCACCATCACCACTGCCACCACCACCCAACCAACCAAGCAACAAACAAATAAGCGTGAAGTCAGAAGCCCTATGGCCCAGCCCTACCATCCAGTATCTTGCTGGGATCTGGTTCAGTCATATTCCCCCAACCCAGGCTTATTCATCTACACAACTGGGAGGATAACCCCTGTCTCAGAAACTTCTTAGGAGGATTCAGTGAGATGCTGCATTGGAAGCACTTGAAAATTACATGTCTATCACCTCATATTCTTGCCCATAGGTTGTTCAGACATCTGCCCTTTGCCCTAGAGGAGGACCACTGAAGGATGTGCACCCACAAGCGCCAAGCTTGGCTCTTACCCTGGCCACCCCTTTGCCATCCCAACCTATACTATCAACAATTCTAGAATCAACAAGTTTGAAATGCTGTTCCGACAAGGGCACTCTGTGGTCTCTCAGAACAGCAATCAGTTTGCCCTGCTGGGTGGATGTTGCCCAATCCTGACCCCATTTAGGTATCAACTTTATCCTTACCGATTAAACACATCTACTTGAACGCTGGGGTTAGGAGGAGAATAATGTTACTTAGCCACTATTTCTTCTTCTTTTTACAAAAAAAAACAAAACAAAACTTCATTTAAAACTCTCTTTGGTCAAGTTTATTGAGTGTAATTTACATATACTAAAATTCAGTCTTTTTAGTGTATAGGTCTATGAGGTCTGGCAGACACACTTCTTGTGTGACCGCCACCATGATCAACACATAGAACAGTTCCATCAGTTCCTGAAATGCCTGTTCACCCTTTTGCAGGCAACCATTGATTGGTTTTCTGTTCCTATAGTTTTGCCGTTTCCAGAGTGTCATGTAAATGCAGTCATGAAGTGTGTAGTATTGGGGATTCTGGCTTCTTTCACTGAGCATAATGTATCTGAGATTCATGGTATTATATGTGTCAATAGTTTGTTCCTTTTTATTGCTTCGTAGTAAGCAGGCCAGGACCATTTCTGTATCCATTCACCAGTTGAAGGACATTGAATGTTTCCATTTCTTGGTGATTATAAAGCTATAAACACTTGTGAGGTTATTTTGTATGTACATACGTGTTCATTAGACATTTGGTTTTCAGAGATGTATCTAAGTTGAGTTCCAGATGAACACTCAGGGACTGAAAGGCTTGGGAGGGCCCCTGGGGAGAGGAGAGAGTATATTCCCTTCAACAGGCAGTCAGGCTCAGGCCAGTCTGCTAAACATGGGCTAGTTGGAGCTAGAGGCCGTTATTGTTTTCATTGAGGACATTCGTCGAATAGAAATAAAATTAACTCTGTGTTTCAGAGCCCCTGGGGGAGAATATAATATATGGTGGCAGCTACGAATTTAGCGTGCCTAAGTTTGCCTAGGAAGTAAGGGAACATGTCCACGGATCTGACAATTCCCAGGATAGATCATCTGTGTGTACTGGATGAATTCTTTTTCAAATCATGGGTAACTGCTCTTTAATAGATAAGGAAGAATATACAGCCCGAGGGTAGACTGTTTATTAACAAATTCCTTAGGGTCATTCAGGTTGAATAAACTTTCTTTCGGCCAACTCAGGGGACTTGTATATTTCCTAATGATAGCCTCAGAAGTCGATAGAGATAATCCTAGCTTCCTCTAGTTTGAGAAAGAAACAGATCTAGCACATGAAGAAGTGGGTAACCTTACACCTGGGCTGATTAGGGAGAATGTTGCCCCAAACAAAATAAATTTTCCTATTTCTATGTGAATTCCATTTTTTCCATGATGACAAAAAGGGATTTGTTCCTGAGGTCAGGAGGGGTCAGTGGAACTTCACTGGGTAGATCAAGGGGGAACAGTGCTTCAGGCAAGGGAACAAAATCCAGGAAGGCATAGTGGTATGAATTATGACGGCGTGTTCAGGGGAGCTCCCCAGAAGTGGTCCCTTAGGGCTGGGACTTGCAGTGGGAAGGGTGTCAGGCAGAGCATTGAGACACACAGCTGGAGCACTGAGCTGGAGCCTCACCATGGTGGGGAGGGGGTGGGCAGCTGCATCCTCTAGTGTCCTAGGGCTTCAGTGTAGGGTTTACAGAGTGAAGTCTTGATTCCAGTGAGTGGTGAGCCATATAGGTGAGATTACAGACGGTGATCAGTTGTTGGTTATTGCAATAATTCAAGAAAGAGGTGATAAAATTTGGGGCACTGAGAGAAGGCACCAGATCCAAGAGGCAAGACAAACTCATCTGGGTTTGGTAACCAATTGAATGGGAAAAAGAGATGTGTGGGGTCTGGTTCTATTAGTTAGAATGGGAGACATAAAAGAAGGAGCTAGTTTGAAGGAGAAGAAAGACAAGTTTGGTTTCGGATCTGTCGTGGGAATGACTAGGAACCTATTTTGGCTTGACACAAGGACGATCTTCCTGTCATTTAGATCTGTGTGGAAGTGAGTTCCCCATCACTAGAAGTATTCAAGCAGAGGCCTGCACAACCATCTGTCAAGGTTGTAAAAGAGATGATTCCTGTATTGGGTTGGAAGCCAGGGTAAACAGCCTTTCAAACCTCTTCCAGCTTTAAAATTCTATGGTACTATAGGAGTAGAAAAAAAAAGGCTATTTATTTCATATGCTGTTGATGTCTCCTGAAAGATTTTAAATCCCACGGTGACATATACCATGAAATAAAAACAAGCAGAAAAAGAGAGTGATAAGTTAAGTGCACACTTTTTATGTGTGTATAGATAGCTGTACATTTACTTTATGTGCATTTTTATAGGAGGCTGTTTATATCCAGAACTTCAGCGGCTGTTTAACAAATCAACATTCAGTATTTGACATACTTGTCAATGTCGGGGACTGTGACACAGCCAGCTCTATGTGCGTATGTGTAAATATATGGTCATGTATGTGTAAATAAAAAGAAAGGGACCATGATTTGTAATTAAATGATTACTATTTTCCGTTTGGTTCAATATCTGTTCTATTACTGCAAAGCAGTCATTTATAAATCTTTTGCAAGGCACTGATTCTGAAGAGAGTTAAATATCAATCTAAGTATAACATCAGTATGTAAACAGA
This sequence comes from Delphinapterus leucas, assembly GCF_059928025.1. Lineage (NCBI taxonomy): Eukaryota > Metazoa > Chordata > Mammalia > Artiodactyla > Monodontidae > Delphinapterus > Delphinapterus leucas. The sequence continues at coordinate 64,467,747 of NC_143146.1, forward strand.
TTGATGAATTGCTAGATTGCTAGGATATAAACCATACGGAGCTGCAGTAGCGCTCTGGGGAGCTGGGGATAATTTTAGCATTTCATAAAAACCCAGGATGAGGCCAGCTGATTAAACTTCCCCACACTGTTCTGCTTTCACTCTCGAGGCTACATGGAACAATTAGCATTCTGAACAGTAAAATAGAACTTGCTAGATTGTTTCCCCCCAAATGCAGGATTAATGGACCCTGTGGGTGTTGGTACTGGAGAACACTGTAGGGGTAGACTAGGGAGGGGTTATCACCCTGAGGGCAGACTCTGTTATCCATTCCCTCAAAGGTTGTACATATATGATTAAGGTTCCAAAGCATTTAGCAGGTCTTCAAAGGGCTCCACGACGCAAAAAAGCAAGGTTAAGAATCCATTGCTTTTCACATGGTAGGAACAAGGCTAGAACCCAGGATACTCCTCTCTCCTTTCTGAGCTCTTTTTGTGAAACTACACGAGTTCACATACTGAATCCAGCAATGGCATCATATATTTTACACCTTGCTGTGATCAGGAGAGATTCTCTCTCTTTCCTGGGTTCTGTAAGTAGATTTTTTTCCTTTCTGGTTGTGGATGTAGCCCAGCTACACACACTGGGGGTGGATGGAATTAAGTTGAGGGGTCCTGGGGATTCTCTGATGACTTACGGAATTTCAGGCTAAATCCATGCAGTCTGAATAGAGCCAAGAATCAAGCAATTTGGGGCTGAATTTAAGCACAAGAGGCAGCCAATGTGGAAAATGACTTGAGCCTTCACTGAATTTGCATTCTGCAAATCTGACCTGAGTTACCAGAGGAAGAGAAAGTTTTCTGTGGAGTGCTCCGAGGTGAGCCACAGAGAGGATGAGGGAAGAAGGCTCTCAGGGAGCCAGGGAGGCTGCGGTGAAGATGAATAACGACTGCCAGGCTCGCCCAGCACTCTCACCCAGGGAATTGGGGCAAGTGGTCTCCGAGCACACAGGTGATGCAGCTAAGCTGCAGCTCCCGCCCTGCACCTTTGCTTCTGGGTAGCTGCTGGCAGAATGGGGGTGTGAACAGCATCTGGATAATGAGGGGGCCCCTCCTCTTCAGGGGAGCACAGCACCGGGGAAGGCTGGCCCTGCCACTTCCTGGGGGCAGGAGACGGGTCCCTGGGTGCCTGGCTGGGCTCAGGAGAAGCTGGGCTTGGAGAATCCCCTGCACATCTGACTCCAAACTGGCCTCCTTTCTCCAGGAGAGCCTCTAGGAGGAAGTCTGGAAAGTGACCGGAGCAAAAACCATCATTTTGCTGCCTTTCCTAGTCCATTCTGCAGGAGCCTGCATTCTTTCCACAATGTTTGTTTGTTTTTTGTTTTTTTTGTGGTACGCGGGCCTCTCACTGTTGTGGACTCTCCCGTTGCGGAGCACAGGCTCCGGACGCACAGACTCAGCGGCCATGGCTCACGGGCCCAGCCGCTCCGCGGCATGTGGGATCCTCCCGGACCGGGGCACGAACCCGCGTCCCCTGCATCGGCAGGCGGACTCTCAACCACTGCGCCACCAGGGAAGCCCTGTTTGTTTGTTTTTGATTGTTATTGGAGTACAGTTGATTTACAATGTTGTGATAGTTTCTGCTGTAGAGCCAAGTGAATCAGTTATACACATACATATATCCACTCTTTTTTAGATCCTTTTCCCACATAGGTCATTACAGAGCACTGAGTAGCGTTCCTTGTGCTGTACAGGAGGTTCTTATTCGTTATCTATTTTATATATAGTAGTGTGCACAACGTTTTAAAAAAGTAAATGAGAGTGCTCTAATTTAAAGTGTGTTTTAGTTTTCCTTTAGGGGCAATAATAAATGCCTCTTGCATTGGATATTAGATATGATCGTTTATTCTAACTTCATTAGGTAGTGACTCCAGATAAGTCTCTGGAAACTTCCCTTGCCGCTCTTCCAACACGCTTAACTACCTGCAGGTCAGGGAGGGGGCTTCCTCATTAGCATCTCGAACGGGACCCAAAGGAACTGTCATTGCTAAGCGTGAGTATATCAAACAGGGGTAGAAAAAAATTTATGCACATCCCCTTGAGTGGTACCTGGTAGGGCTTGTTGTGAGAGCTATCTTATGAAGTTTTACTGAAAGTTATGAACATGTAGGACAGAATAGGCTTTGAGTTCAATGAATCGAGTTAAATGGACGGATTCCTCTTCTCTGAAAGGATGGGTAAGGGGGGAGGAGAGGAGAGCAGGTGGGGGAGGGGAGGGGAGGGGGAGGGAGAGGAGAGAGAGAAGAAACTGCAGCAACATAAGACACTCTCCTGAACTTTGAGGCATTTAAACCCACTGCACTTCCCAAAGGAAGTTTCTCAGTTTCACTAGCTGCTCGGACATTGGTAAAGCACACGTGCTGTAGTTAAAAGCCACCCTGGTTTTGTCAGCTGCCCCGCTGGGTGTGTGACCTTTGGCAGAAATAGCGTGTATTTGCTCCCCCCGGACTCCCGGCGGCAAGTCCACTTAGATACACTGCTCCTCTCAAGGCCATCTTTCCGCCGATGACCTCTGGGGCACTCATGCTCCACTCTCCTGCTTTGAGGTCTTTCTGGTCAGGTCCCCCTTATCACCGGGAAAACTTGACCTCCAGCACACAGAGTGTGCCACGCACACAAAGTGGGGAGAACGGAACTTTCTGATTTTAAAGTCAATCTGGCTTTGCTTAGCTTTGAAACAGGGCATTTGTATTTTGAAACTGTTTGTGAGTTCTCTGAGCGCTGACCTGCAAACAGAGATACCAAGAAATTATAGGGCCAGAGTGTCCACATGGCTGGGATAAGGACAGCTGAGTGGAAGAATAATAAAACCTGGCACTGACTGTTTAGGCTTTTGAATTTTCCAAAGGCAATCCTTTCTGGTCTTGGGCCTTTGGTCCAGGGCAAAGAGCACAGGCTTTTGAGATAAAGAGTGTATTTGAGTCTTCATCGGGCTGTTCCCAACGGTGAGAACTTAGGTATGGGTATGCAGCTCTGCTCAGGAAGCTAAGCGCCAGTTTTATCAGATAAAATAGGGAACAGCGTCAATTCCACAGGCTTGCTGAGAGGATTAAATGAAGTAATAAATGCTTTCTAAGAGTTTCCCAAGTATTTTATTTCTTTTCCCATTTTATAGATAAAGATACTGAGGTCCAGTAAGGTTAAATAACTTGTGCAAGGTGGGAAGATTTATATTCTAGAACTTACGTTAGAGTAGGTGGTCAAGAAATGCCCATTAAAATCGGATTAACATTCGTGTTACTATGATTCTATCTCCCTCAGAAATTTGCCATTTGGGCTAAAAGAACCATGGTGCTTTTCAGTATTTTCACAAATTGTATTAGGTTCAATTTTCTTCTATGAGACATTCTTGGAGATAAAAGGGACAGTGAACCCCTGTGGCATTTGTTCTGTGATCCTTGTAATATAAAGATTATAACAGAGTTAACCCACAGCAATAGATATAAAGTGAGGAAAGCATGAACGAATACAGCCCTTAGCATAGTGTTTTGCAAACAGTACATGTCCAAGAAGTATAGGTTGATGGGGTGTTTAGAAAGATCAGTTCTCTGATACTCTGGTAGAAGGCCAACAAGTCCTGGAAAAGAAAACAGGCCTTTCATGTTGCTGTTAAGTGTCCCACCCTGGGGGGAAATAAACAAGTACAGAGTTATGACAACAGGGCTGGGGTCAACGTGACACTCTAAGAACTACAAAATCAAACCGGTGATTTTGGCAAACTGAGCCTTAGACACTTGTCACAGCACCAGACGCTGTTTATTCCAGCCAGAAGATTATTATAATGTATCTCTTGGATTCAGTTTTTCCTCTTACAAGGACACTGTGTCAGATTCAGCTAACATAAACTAATGCTAACTCTGGCTTCCCCATGTACTTGCTTGCTTTTTCACTTTCAAGAGCTCCATGCTCCGGGATGACCTAGATGGGTGGGATGGCACGGTGGTGGGAGGGAGGTCCAGGAGGGAGGGAAATATGTGTCCGTACAGCTGATTCACTTCCTTGTACCGCAGACACTAACACGCCATTCGAAAGTACTCCAATTAAAAAAAAATACATATCCCACCGACATCTTTACACATTGCCTTTCTGACTTGATACCCAGAACAACCGTGTGGAATAAATACAACAAGTAAGGTTATTTGCGATCTTTCCGGGGTGGGCCTGGGGAGCTTGTGTATCATGGGCTCATCTAGCAGAGTGGCTGGTGTTTAATGCGTCCTTAATGAACAATAAATAACAGCGATCACTGAGGGTTTACCTAGTGGCGGACACTACTCTGAGTTCTCCACCTACATCTTTAGGAGGCGTTAGGCGTCGTCATGATCAGTGTGTGAGACTGCCACTCATTCGCTGAGTGACCTTGGGCAGGTTACTGAAGCACGTCGGCCTCAGTTCCATTGTCTGGAATACGGGAATAATAACTGGGCTAACCTCATAAGGCTATTGTGAAGATCACCTGAGTTGATGCAGATGAAGCCTTCGGAGCTGGGCTGGCGTATCTGAATGCTCTGTAAATACTGACCAGTATTTGTACTTACCCCAAAGTCACCTCTCAAGTCACTGGTGGAACCTGGATTTGAACCCAGGTTGCCTGGCTCAAGAGCCTAGGTCTCTAATCCCCATTTATTTTGAATGAGTAACCAAAGAAGTGAAGAAATAACCTAGAGTCATACGGCAAGATAGTGGCCCGAAGCCACGTCTCCTGTCACTCAGGCCACAGTTCCAGCGCTAGATGGAGGCGGGGCAGCGGAAAGCGCGCAGGTGCACTTCCCAGGAGGGGGCGGGGAGGTCCAGGCACCTCCTTTGTCCTCAGATCACCCCTCCCTCCAGGCTGCTGAGCCAGGGCGCCTGCGCACACAGGGGGACGGGCGCTGCGGCCCACGGGCGTCAGTCCTCTGCACTTTGGTGGTAAATGGCTGGGTGCTGTAGCTCACTGAGGAGGAAAAGAACTGAGTGAACTCAACAGTGCTCGTAAGTGGTAGTTGAATAGCACTCTCCAGTTTACAAAGCAATTTCACATCCATTGACTCACTGGGTCATTGGAACAACCCTGTGACGTAGATTATTATCTCCATTTTTGAAGCAACCCAAGCGCAGACACATTATGTGAACCTGTCCGAGTGGCATGGTTGGCAAACCCCGGAGCCCAGCCTTCCCCCAAGGTCTCCCGACTCCAGAGCTTATGTTCCTTTCTGGACAAAATATTTGACCCGTTACACCAAAGGATCTTTGTCCTTGGCTTAAAAAAAAAAAAAAAAAAAGAAAAGAAAATTTCGTGATCTTTCCAGTGTCGATTTTGATCTTCTTGGGAGAGGTTTGGTCTGAACCTTCCGGAAGACACAGGAATGGGATAAGATGAGTTCCCAGATCACATCTACAGCCATGGACTCTGTGATTCTTTTCCAGGATTTTATGAAAGAAATAAAATTATTTATTCGGAATGCTTGGTTCAAGAACTATCACAGTGTCTGTAGAGAACCATTTATTTGGGACCGTCTAACCATGTGCTGTGATTAAAAAATATGGGAGAAAGAAGGGGGCATGAGGAAAATGATTTCATTCACTTCATATGTTATTGTCATATTCTGATGGTATTTTATTTCAAAACTTTAGTCTACAGCACTCTTCCACATAAAACAGTGCTCTCTGGATCCCCCTCACTTCCATCATCCTTCTTTCCCTCCCTTATCTAGAGACTGTTTTTCATTTCGAACCCAATTGCTTCTTCTTTGATTCTGTGGCAAATCGCCCTTCTCGGCCCTGTGGTATAATTACTTCCATGGAAATGGGCTGAAGTTAGAGACAGGCCATTATGTGAGGCTACAGGCTAAGCCGAGAGACCAGAGCTAAAGAGTTCCTTTTAAAACGGCCATCCTTAATAATAGCAGGACAGAGGTAGAAAATTACTGGCATGATAAATTGCTCTTTCGATAAAGGCTTTGTCCCTATCTTTTAAAAAGCTGTGCCACACTGAGAAAATTTCTCCACATTTTTAATTGTGGATCATTTTGTGTAAGAAAAACCCCCCAGTGAAAATGGTCTAATGAAATGTGCTGAGTGTGGCTTCAAAGCTCCACGTCATCCTAAAGGAGTGCATGAAAGCACACACAAACAATATTTGCTTTTACCTGAAAGTGTAAGTGATCATTTGCATCAAAAGCAACGTAGGAGATGGAGAAGTGGAGATTGGCCCCTAAGTAAAGCACCTCCTTCTTACACACTTACAGAAAAGAGTAAGGGTAGAGGAAGTGTGGTGTGCTGCCACCAAGCGGTGAGCCAGGTAAGACAGGTGGCTACCAGGACCCCTCACTTATCTGGAACACAGCCTCATCTATCCGGAAGACAAGCAAGAATTAGGGAAAAAGCGAAGATGCCTCCAGTGGCACCAAGGTAACTGCTAAGAGAAGACACGTTCTAAAGCTCACGTGCTTTACTCAAATAATGAAGACTCAGAACCTTGTCTATGCTTATCTTAGGCATGATTCTAAGAAGCTTTCTTTCAAACCCCATAGCACATTAGGATCAAAGGATTAGAACAGGAAGAAGAAAGGAAAGTGAATGGACTAGGTATTTCATACATATTTGTTTTATTCTAATAGCAACCACTATCAACCAATGTTACACTGGTGTGATGGACTCATTTTAAAGATGATAAAACAGATTCAGAGAAGGTCAGACAGCCAGTAAATGGTAGACTTGTGCTCCACGTTTAGGATTTCATGACGCCAAAGCTCATGTTCCTTCCTCTTCTGCCCCTGGTCTTTCCAAAGACAGGCACACTGAGAAGTCCAGATAGTCAGGGAGTCAAAGATTTACCATATGCCGGGGCCATCAAGTGCAGAGAGAAAGGGCCTCACCAGTTCCCAAATGCATCTGTTTTAGAGGTTAGTCATCATGACTTTGCGTCTTCAAGAAGATGTTCAACTACCTACAGCCATCTCTGTGTAATCAGTAGGGAGTCCCCTGAGCGGGAACTTAGAGCAGGATGTTCTCACGGCGTTAGAGCTTGGGGTCTGAGTGTAGCCCTGCCTTTCACTAGCGGTGGGAACTTGGTCATATCACATCACTTCCTTCTGCCTCAGTTTCCTCATCTGAAAAAGTTAACGTGATGATTATACTACCTGCTTCATGGAGCTGGTTTGGAGGGTTCAGTGAGGCAATTTGCATAAACAGTTAAATCAGGACCTGATGCTTGGTAGGCATTACATATCCAGCATGGACATTTTAGCAATTTGAAAGCTCAAATCCTTTAAGGACTAAATCTGGGTTCTTATTTAAATTGCTTACCTGTTCATTCATTCATTCATTCAATCCATATTTATTAAGTACATGTTATAAGCCAGTAGTGGGTAGCCACTAAGTAAATAAATATAAATAAGCTACAGGTCTTCCCAACTAGGAGCTCAGGCATGTCAGCAAAAACTACAGCAATGAGGGAAGTGGTGGGGAAGTGTTTCTGTGCGAACACAGATAGGGGAACAGACATCCTATCTCGACCTGGAGAATTCAGGGTGGCTTCCCAAAGGTGATGGTCAGAGTAGCATGGACATATATACACTACCGAATGTAAAACAGATAGCTAGTGGGAAGCAGCCACATAGCACAGGGAGATCAGCTCGGTGCTTTGTGACCACCTAGAGGGGTGGGATAGGGAGGGTGGGAGGGAGACGCAAGAGGGAAGAGATATGGGGACATATGTATATGTATAGCTGATTCACTTTGTTATAAAGCAGAAACTAACACACCACTGTAAAGCAATTATACTCCAATAAAGATGTTTAAAAAAATAAAAATAGAAAAAAAATATTAGGGAATGTTTAGTTTGTAAGTTCAAATTTATAACAGTTACAAAATCAACCAGTGAGAACAATAAAGAAGTATCAACTAATACAAAAGCTTGGGGTTATATGTGACAAGCTCATCTTACTTTTTTTTTTTTTTTTTTGCGGTACGTGGGCCTCTCACTGTTGTGGCCTCGCCCGTTGCGGAGCACAGGCTCCGGACGCGCAGGCTCAGCAGCCATGGCTCACGGGCCCAGCCGCTCCGCGGCATGTGGGATGTACCCGGACCGGGGCACGAACCCGTGTCCCCTGCATCGGCAGGCGGACTCTCAACCACTGCGCCACCAGGGAAGCCCATCATCTTACATTTTATATTTTAAAAAACATATTTATTTGTTCTAATTATATAATAATGAGAAAACTGATTCAGGGATCTAGTTGCAAAGTTTTTTTCAAAAAAACTCACTTTGCAATCTCGAAATACTCAACTGATCTGGAAGCTTAAAAGAGAAGTTGTAAGACGTTTTTACTTCAAATTTTAATTATTATCTGCTGACAATAGAAACTTCAAATAGGAAGCACCATGATTCTTGCATCCGTGCTAAAATGATCCAAAACACGTGATCAAGATGTGACCCGGTCGGAAAACAAGGTCCTACTGTATAGCACAAGGAACTGTATTCAATGTCCTGGGATAAACCAGAATGGAAAAGAATATAAAAAGGAGCGTATATATGTGTATAACTGAGTCACTTTGCTGTACAGCAGAAATTAACACAACATTGTAAAACAACTATGCTTCAATTTAAAAATAATAAAAGAAAACAAAACTGCTCTAAAGAAAAACTTTATTAAAAAAAAAAAAGATGTGACCTGGTCCATGTCCACTTGTCACTGGATGGCTACTAGGCTGGAATGAAGACGTTTCATGGCAGAGCTAAGGCACTGAGGCTTGCCTGATCCGTGCGTGAGCAAAGCTCTGCTCACGTGCTTCGGGGGCCAGAAAGCACCATGTTTTGAGTAGCTGGCTCCAAACAAGTTCTCAATAAATGGTAGCAGATTTTTAACGAATTACTGCTATTATTATTACTATAAGTGGAAAATTCCGATAGTATCTGGATATAAAGTTATATGTGAGCCTTGACAGGCGACACCGTGTTTGATGCATTTCCCTGTACCCAGTGCCCGGCCCAGTGCCTCCCATGGAGTAGGTTTTCCACTGGTGTTTGCTGAACGAACTGAAGTTGAGGAGAGAGTGTTAACCTAAACATCTGGATTTGGGTCTTTCCCAAGGTGCATATGGTAACTGAAGCCCTCCACAGCTGTTAATGAACCCCTGCAGGGAGCGTGTGTGAGAAAGAAAAGAAAAGGCCACCAACAGCACCTGGGGAACATCGTCATGAATGAGGGACGTGCAGGCAAGAAAGCAGATGAAGGGGACCCAGAAAGTTCCAAGATGGCACTAAATTTCACCATGGGCTCTGGAGACTTGATTCTGCTGTGCTCGTTTGCATGGTGAGAATTCCCTGACCGTTATGCACTCGACTTAGCACTACATTTAATCTATGGTTCATTTACTAAAACAGCCTATAAAGAGGAATAAATTAGCAATTTGTTTGTATAATTAGGGACAATCCCTTTTAAGTGTTTGAGGATTCGAGTATGAAGCCTCCATTGGTGTTAGAAAGCCACATGGGGAAGATACTTAGGCCAGGGTGCCTTTGGTATATGCTCTTCTAGTACTCCTGCTTATTTAGGTTTTGATCTTAGACTTTAGGCTGGTTGCATACGGTGCAGCAAGGACTTACGCCCTTTGCTGTGTCAATACTGTGATGGTGACTCGTTGTATCTCTGGGGAGGACCTCTCACTGGGAAGGCGGTGGTCGGCTGTAGAGGATTAATGGGTTGGAAACCAAGCTGACATCTATTGAAGGCTCTGGGCTCTCTCACTGGGCTGAATCATATGTCCCAATGGAAACTTTCCCCATCCTGGGAGTCATTAATGTTTCATAACCCATCATTTAAAAATGATGGGGTGTTTGGGACTTCCTTTCTCGCTTATCCTTACACACAGACTGAACCTTCTGAATATAAATGAAGGGGGAAATCCTTCCATCACCCCCTCCTGGATCAATAATCTGAGAATAGATAGAATCAGAAGCCAGGCACTCTGAGTTCCTTGGGAGGGCCATATCTGTTACCCCTCTAAGTCCTTGGGACTGACTTCTGTTTAGTAGCCACAAAACCCCAGCACTTCTTTCCTCCGGGCAGGTCCCGGGTGATCAGTCAAAATGAAGGACTCCTCCCAGCCTGGCAACTCAATTCTTGGGTTCACCAAGGACCAGCCAACAAGGGTAATGGCCACAGTGAAGTGACAGAGGTCGTGCCTTTGAGGATGGAAGTCAACCTTGCCAGTGTTTTCCAAGCAGGGCAATTCCAGGCACCCTCAATGTGCGAGCATCTTTTTGTTTCCATTGTTTACCTTAAGGAATTATGAAACGGAGGTTGAGAGAGATGGGGTCAAGCGTTTGCAAATGTCTCTCAGTTTCACGTCTGAACAGTGATACCAGGACCGAGGGGACCGAGGGTGACAGGAAAAGAGGTTTTTAAAGACCTATAACCCCCTGAGCCTTCCTCCTATCTCCCCCTGCTGGCGTCCCTTCGTGCATCCTGCTGATACATTTAGATGGTGATGCCTGTATTTAATTTTATCTGCAGAAAGAAGGGGAAATAGAGCTAGTGAGACATTTAAAGGCAGTCATCTGTGTTTCTTATTTACTTTTAGATAAGCGACATACCCACATAATTTACTCTTGATAAGGACTCCTGGGGCTGCTTGTTTGCCAAAGACATGTGACTTTTAAACCACAGACAGTCTGAGATGTTACCAGAGCAAAACTTTTAATTCCTGCTTGTGGATCTCCCACCGACACACACACACACACACACACACACACACAGAGTACTTTTTGCGCTCATAGTTTTATAGAGCCACCCGTCGCCTGTGCTTCCACCCGTCCCTGTTGGAACATTTGCACGTCCGTATGTTGTGACATCAGTCAAACTAGACTCCCGCCAGCTCTGCTGTGTTCCTCACACACCTGGGGATTCTCCTGGTTCACCCCCAGGCCCACTGAACCTCCAGAGGCTTCCACCTGGAGGAGGAAGGTCACCAGGGTGGGCACAGAAATATGAACATGACCACCAGGCCCGAGGGATGAGGACATCTGTCTGGCCGCTCTGTTCACTCCTGCCCGCGACCTCACAGAGGCCTCAGTTGGATCAGACAGTTAACATGGTCAGGATCAAATGCCGCCCAATTTAATTCAATTACTCTTCACCGCAAGAGAAAACATGGTTATTATAGTGACAGGACCTGGGTGAGGAATACAGGCTCCCGGCCAGCCATGTGCCTACACGCCGCCAGGCTGTGAAGGGAAGCAAGGACACAGAGGAGGGGCATGTGTGGGGCAGGTCCGCTCTGGATCCAGCGTCTGGCCCCAACTGCCCAGAGGCAGCTTTGCTGACACCATGGGCATAGCTGTTACCAAGGAGAAGCCAGGCTTAGCTGTTACATGATAACTGTGAATCATTCACCAAATCCCAGGGAGGAACAGAGGAAGTCAAATAAATGACGGCAGCCAGGAGAGAAAAAGGAACTGTTTCCCAAAACGACTATATTAAGGGAAATTCCTATTTGTGGGTCATAAGTCTCTATGACAAATTTGATCACTAAGAAGATCACGTCGACCTTAAATCTTTGTTTTTTAAACTTTATCTTGCCCTGATTGCCATTTAGCTCGCTGTATTTAATAATAACTCACACCACCGTGTATGCCACATTAACTGTTAGCCAGCCACTGTGCGGTGCTGTTTGGGATGGGGGGGGATCAGCTCTTTTTAACCCTGCAAGAACACTGTGAGATAGAGCCCTCCTTACACCCATTTTATAGATGGGAAAAATGAGGCTTAGAGAGGTTGAGTCACCTGCCCAAGGTCACCTAGCTGGTAAGGGACAGAGTGGACTCCAGCCACACCTGTTGATCCCAAAGCCCCTGTTCTTGACCATTATTCCGGACTTCCCCTTGATTTGACTCTCCCACGTCTTCTTTGCCTCTCTTGCATGTCCACACGGCACTGAAGAGAGAGAGGTCCCCCCCAATGCTCCAGAGTACGTCGGCTGCGCAAGACCCTGTGTCCACGTAGAATCATGTCATCATTTCTTACCCAGCAGAGTGGGTTCAAATCCCAGCTCTGCCACTTGCTAGCTGTGTGACTGGGAATTCTCAGTGTATGGGCTTCCTCACGTGTAAATGAGGAATGCGTTTCCTCCTAAGGTTGTAACGGAAGCTAACAGAGTCAACACACTTAAGATGGTGCCTGCGAGAGCTGTGCAGACATCGCCAGATATCATTATCCCTTCCCTTGTGAAAGAAACAAATGTAAAAATTGGAAGCAGAGGATGTTTGCCTTGGCGTGCATGGATTTGCTGTGTACACTATAGTCAGGCTTCAGCTGGGCAGGAGTAGTCATACCGGCCAGTGCGCCCTGCCCTGGTTGGGGTGGGGAGGCCATACTCGTCCCTGGCGACTCCTAAGCACATTCCTTTGGGGGTCAGGTGAGCTATTCTTTTAACTTGATCTCCTGTCTTAAGCTCTACCTCTTTTGACTCAGGAACATAGCAAATGGGAGACACTGGAGGACTCACCCAAGGGAAGGGGCAGTGGTCCCCAGCCCCCCATCTCCAGGGCACACCGTGTACCAGGCGCTGGCTCTGTCTTTTACATTTCCTCTGGGAGGAAGAGGAATGCCCAGGGCTGAGTGTCCATCATGGTAAATGCCCTTCACGCATTATCTCTGAGTTTGCCAACATGCTTCCTTTATTTTTTTTCTTACATCTTTTTTTTCTTAATTTTTATTGGAGCCCAGTTGATTGACAGTGTTGCGATAGTTTCTGTGGCACAGCAAAGTGAATCAGTTATACGTATACATGTATCCACTCTTTCTTAGATTCTTTTCCCATATAGGTCATTACAGAGTACTGAGTAGAGTTCCCTGTGCCAACAGTAGGTCCTTATTACCAACATGCTTCCTTTAGATGAAGCACCATCTAGCAGCTTTGCAGGGAGTTTTGAAAACCTGAGAAACTCACAGGAATTTCCCCAAGGTCTTACCACACTTGCCCGAGTCATCACGGAGACGGTGACATCTCCCTGAAGCCAGGGTGCAGGTGTCTCCAGCCCGAAGAAATGGAGTGTGAGTGCTTTGAGTCATATGTGCGTTGTTAATGATGGTTCTTAATCACCACTTGGATTTCTTTCAGGGCCAGGGTCACTTTGGGTAGATAGCATAAATCTAAGCTCATATGTATAGCAGTGCATATCAAGTAACATAAGGTCTAGAATCAGGCTCTGTAGTGATTCTGGCGGAGGAGGGACGCCAGATCCCCACTGAGCTGGGTGATAAGAGTTACTTCTCTCCGCCAAAGCCCATCGTGGCTCCACATCACCCTGAGGAATGGGTGATGATCCACTGTGTTCAGTGCCTCCTGTGGTCACTTAGACGATGTCCTAGCCCTGTCCCCTCTGCTTTCAGGTCCCCTGCGGAGGGCGCAGAGAGCACTAACGGAAGCCAGATTGTTTTGGTTTGTTTTGCCTGAACATTATGGAGTTTTGATTCTGAGAGTGATGTTTTCAGAAAGGGGAGAACATTTTACTGTCCTGACTAGAAGCAACGTCTTATCATATGGGAATGTAGCTGCAACAAATGGAGTGACAATGAACAGAAAAGCGGGGGCCTGGCTCCTCTTCTTTGCTTTACATGTTTGAGCAAGTCCTTTGGCCTCTCTGCCTCAGTTTCCCCATTGCCTTGGGAACTGAAATCAACGATTCCTACAGCCCACCCTCGTCTCCTGAAAATGAGCTGGATTCGTCTTTGGTGCCCTGAGCCTGCCAATGGCCTGAACTATACATTTAAGTTCTAATTGCTGGCATCACTCGGACAAGGAAAAGAATCGTTTGCAGTTCCGGATGAGCAGGGCTCACAGCTGTCGCTGGATATGAGAGGAGCAAGGCTGGCAAAACACGTACATGCCCAGCTCTTGGGTTTTCCAAAGGGAACCTGGGGAGGAAATGGAGTCCCCAGTCAGGTAACTGTCTCAGTGGAACAAGAAGAGATGTTACCTTGATTTCCACACCAGCTGAGCTCTGGGATAATTATACTTGAAGCAACACAGCGCATAAAACAGATTCACTTAGCATCTGGGGTGCCAGTTGCACCCAGACCTGCCCAAACTGGCCTTTCTCACTGCAGGGTGTGGGAGAACAGGGCCTCGCGGGTCCCCGGGGGCCTTCTGTTGCTCAGCTGTGAGAGGAACACCAGTTCGCAGGTCTGCTAATGAGTGGTGTGGCGTCTGGCATGGCCCTGGCCTGTGTGTGAGCGTGACTCATCATGAATCTCTTCAATAACACTGACGGTTCACTCTCTTTTCTCCCTTCGCCTGTTCTCTCTGAGCTGGAGCCGGCTGAAATAGGAGCAAATTAGCCTCATTCTGGAAAAGGCAGGGCATGATAAAGGGCCCCTAAAAGGTTTCCCGTGCTCCGTGCCTGGGTGTTTTGCAGTCAGTATAATTATCTGACTTGGGTAGACTGGAGGACCGTGCCCTGTCACGGTTCCATGGGCTATTTGACAAATGGAGGTCTGACATCAGCAAAGGCAGTGTCATTATTATTACTCTACATATGCTCCAGCCCAAATTGACGACCCTCCCATTTCCTGTTCAAAAGCTGCATTTCATCGAGTCATGTTTCCATCCCACATGGAAATGTGCTAGACCTTAAATGCCCTGGACTCCTTAATTGGGGGTGGGAGCCAAAGAGGAGGTGACCTTTTCTCCAGATTCATCTCTCTCCCTGCCACCCACTTTGTTGCTTGATAAGTTCACTGTGCTTGTAACACCAGAGCCGAACTGTGTGTTCACTCGCGGGGAAGGTGCGTACACGTGTGTGTGTGTGTGTATCTCAGAGACATCGGTGATGCCATCTGTCGGTTAGTGGGTTGGAAGAAGTTCAGGCTGGAAGGCAGGTTTTGCTGATGCTGGACCGAAACTTTTAGAAAGGGGTGGTAATTGTCTAATCGTGCCGTACCCTCATCACAGACTAAACCTCTGAGAATGACTGAAACACAATTTCTTAATAACAGAGCCAAAGCATTTAAAGTTGAGAGACAAGAGCAAGTGAAAGAAAAGGAGACATGCATCAGGAGCTGAAAAACAAGGAGGGGTTTTTAACGTTCCTTCTTCCCTAAAATAAACATACTGCCTAACTCAACCTTCTTTCTGCCTTTCCTATTTCAGCCAGTTCTTTCTGTCTTTCTCAGCCTTGTGGGATAGCTAGTAACTGACCAGGAGAGTTATCAAAGCTTCCAAATTAAAACTTGAGACGTGATTCAGCATGGGTCAGAATATTTGCAGGAATCCTAAGTGAGAGTATTTAAAATGAGAGTTTTCTTTGAGCATTCTGACCACTGAACCCCCTTTCAGTCTCTGAATACCTTGTGTGCCTAAGGTGTCATGGGTTATGATTTCATGTAAGAGTTGCAACTGGTGACAGGAGAGTAGATCTAGCCTTCAGCCATGTTTTATGTGACACATGCACTATTTCAAAATCCAGAAGATTTCTCATAAATTTCTCCAGATTTCTAGCTTCTCTTTAAAAATCTTAAAATCTGGCAACATTGACTTCACAGACCTGCATGGGAACACTTTCCTGGAACTGAGTGCCTTCTTATAGACGACTTTGCCACACTCCTCACTGCTCCCTATTGATTCTCACTGAGCCTCCTTTTCCTATTGACATGATCTACTGGCCTCTCTAGGCATTTGAATTTGTGCTCGCTGGTCCGGTCATACAACCCACTGGCAGTCAAGGCTCCTGACTGCCCCCATGAGAGAAGGGTTAGAGCTCCTTGACTCTTGTCAAATCCGGTCCCACCTCAGAGGGCTGGCTCTCAGCACAATGTTAGTTGAAATGTGACATTCAATACCTGAGATGTGGGGAACCCCAAAGCCTATGATACATTCCACCTTCGCTTCTTTGATCAGAGAAGATCCCCAAAGAGGGACTTATCAGTGGATGATTTGGGTCATTTTCTGATGATATGAAACGTGAGACAAAAACACTTCATGTGTGTTGTTTGTCTCATGGTTGTTCGTCACATTTGGAGCCAATTTTGTGACCGCAATAACCATTTTTAGAAGAATAGATGGTTGGGTCGAGGAGTGGGACTGGGAAATAGGACAATCATTTGGCTTCCATATAATATAATGATTAATTATGATGGATTGAGTAGACTGGAACAGTGTTTCAAGCTGGTTCAATAGGGGAGAAACAGGGATGAGTATGTACAAGTTCAGGGTTCAGAATGGGATAAGTCCATTCTAAAGTGTGTGTGTGAATGCATATGTGAATGTGTGTGTGTGTATGAGATTGTCTTAGACAATCCTTAAATCTTCTGTTTGCCTGAGAACAATATTATGAACGGTCTCTATCATTTTACTGTAAAAATGTAACTCACAGCTATAGCTTAGATTTTTAAGAAAATTCTACTGGAAAATCAAAAAAAGGATTAACATGTACCCAGGAAGATACATCAGTGTTTGTGAAAGTCATGATATCATTTAAGAGACTTGTCAGCTACTAGTAGGTCAGTGGGAGCAAAAGTTCATTCATTCATTTATTCCTCTGCTCATTTATTACTTTATCAGCAGATATTACTAAGTACCCACTCTAGGCTGGACCACATGAAATTGCCAACATTTGAGTTTTTCATCTATAAAAACAGAAATATGTGGCGCTTCAACACAAAATGTGCCAGGTGCTGTCTTAGGTACAGGGGATACAAGAGGAAGAAACAAGAAGAACAGATGTGCGAACAACAGTGTAATGAAGGGTTGTAAGTGCAGTGACAGGAACACGTAGGAAGACTTGGGAGGTCCTAGGGAAGAGGGAAGTCAGTTTACTTTGGGGGTAGGATTGGTGAAAAGTTTCAAAATGAAAGAGGTGCTTAAAACGAGTCCTGAAAGAAATCTCAATGATATTGAAACATCTGTGCTTGTGATGGAGAGTGTGTGTGGGTGCGGATGGAGGTAGGCTCAGCATTCAACCCCAAGGGAAGAGTGAATGGACAGAGAGTCATGCTGCAAGATTCGTGCATAGTGAGCAGTTTGGGCTCAGGGCCAAGGCGGGCACTGCAGCTGGTAAGGCTTGGTGGCTGGCTGGCGACACACAGACCACTTCGGGAGCTTCTCAGGTTCGTGTTAGAGGAAGAGCCACTGGAGCGTTTCCTGCAGGGGTGGGACATGATCTAGCTGGTCCCTTAGGAAGGGCTTTCTCTTCCCAGCACGTGGCAGGTGCCACTCACAGAGCAGGAGACCTCCAGGTACCACTGAGTTGATGGACAAGAACCCAGGGAGGTAGATGAGTGAACGTTACCCTTATTTTATGGCAGAGGAAGCTCCGGTAGAGATTCATAGACTATTCAACAGGGAAGAGACTTAAGAGGTCTTCTGTGATGAACGTAGTAACCTCCTCAGTAGACAACGCAATCTTCTTTTTCTAATTGTCATTAGTCTTAGCTAATGTAAATTGAGGTTTGCTATTACAGCATTGCGCTGAGGATTTTATATTTATCTCAAGTTATCCTCTCACAACCCTATGAAGCAGGTATCATTACAATTTCCATATTGCAGAAGAGGAAACGGAAGAACAGAGAGGTTAAGTACTCTGCCCAAAGTTTCACAGCTGGTAAGTGTTGGAGCTGGGATCCACACTGTTATTGTACTCATTGTGAAATAACAGTGACAAGAATTAGGTCTCGGACTCTTCATGTCACATCCTTCTGGAGATCCACAACCAACTCGGTTTCAGTCCCCAAACCCAGTTTTCAGGTGCCAGTCTAGGCCACTGGCCTGGAAGCACAGAGGACCACACTCCCACTCCCACTTAGGCACCATGTACACGTGCACTCACGTACACACTTGGGAATGGACTTGCCCCATTCCGATTCCTGAACTGTGCATACTAAGGAACACAACAAAAAGGCAATAAAACATGGTGCTGTGTCTCAAGCAAGCTTCCTATTCATGACATGGAACTCGAATATTGCCATGACCTAAATTCCAGGGATATTACATAAACGAGCCGGTTACCATTTGGTACTGTGATTGATTCTCCTTGGGAGAAGGGAAATGGGTAATTATTCATTGGCATAGCCTCAGGGAACATCAGGTGAACTTTACAAAGAGGAAATAAAATTGCGCCTTAGACCCCTTGAGGCCCTTGGTCAGTTACAACCTTATGCTGAGCACAATGGGATTTGCTTTCCAGGTGTTCTCAGGGCCCCTCGTACAGCAAGCTCCTGGATCCCTCCTTTGCAGAAAGAGTCCAGAAGCCACTCTTACAATGTGGCTGCCCTCCCGACCTCAGCAGAGCACTGACATCCAGGCCCTGGAGTGTGATTCAGGTGGCCCTGGGGTGGAAAAGAGGAATTACGGGGGAAGTGCAGACACTGCAGGAGAGAGATGCCCTCAGGGGACCCTGTCCCACCTCTTCCCCACCCCCCTTCCTGTGCTCCTGAAGCCAGCCCTTGGCAGCAGCAGTCTCTGTAAAAGGAAAGCCAAGGCTCAATCTCCAATGGATCGACAAGTGATTCAAAAGAGATGTTATAGGGAGAAGGTCAAAGAGAAAAGTGAAGAATGGGGAAATGGAGAGGAGCCGTGGAAAGGGCCTTCCTGCCAATAACTCAGTGAAAGGACAGCATCGCCCTGAGAGGAGGACCAGGGAGGCCTCAGCCTGTGTGTTAATTAAGCCAGAGCTGACTGTGATAACAGGCAAGTCTGCACATGTTTAGCACAAAGTTCATTTTTGCACGAGATCAGTTTAAGGTGAATCCTTTGCAAACAGCGTTCCACACAGTGTTTCAGCGACCCAGGCTCTTTCTAGATATCTTTCCGCCCCTCCGCTGGTGTCTCCATTGTTCGCTTCCAGCCAGAGGATGGAGGATGAAAGAGTGCTTGGAAGATCACAGGCAGGTTTCCATGGGCCAGGCCTGAGTGACACACATCTCTCCACCCACACACCTACGCCCAGAACTGAGCCAGCTCAGACCACACAGATACAAGGGCAGCCACTTCTTGACAACGACTATGCTGTGCAGAGGGAAGCCTGAATCTTTGGTAGGTAGCTGGTGTCTTTGCTACACCTGCCGGCATATTACAATACAACTAATGAGCTTTAAAAGGTCGTTTTGAAGGGCCCCACTCTCCAATCACCTGCCCATTCTCCAATCACCTACCCATTCTGAGTGATCACCAACATGCCATGCAATTTACAGCAGAACTCCAGTTTATTCCATGGGTCAAACAACTGAGAAGGAGAGTTGTGATTTTATCATTATTTGTGAGATTAAATTATATTTATTATAAATACCATTCTTTTTATGGTGTTATGATTCTGAAACATTTTCCGTTAGATTCCAGGAAATATTACTGCATTAACTGCTTTCAAGATTAGCATTTTTATGGTAAATTGATGTTTGTCAGTATACTTCATGATGTCACGGAGACTTTCTTTGGTTTTTGTGTATTCTAGAAATGATACAAACATAGTTATGCTCGTGTCTGTGTCTATGTGGTGTGTGTGTTTTTAAGGCACTTGGAGTTAAGAAAAGATTTGCATGTAATGAATCTGCAAATGATTTCCTTCATGTATTAAGATGTCATCTCAGTAACTTGCCCAGTAGTACTTGATAGGAAGGAGATGAATTTCTCAGACACGGACTACAGGGAACTGTCTTCTGTCGGCCTGGCATCCTCATGTGTGGTTAATGAGGAACCTCTTTACAAAGAGAGTGGGAGCAGAGCATCAACAGTTCTTTACAGCTCAAAAGGGTGAGGGTCTTTCCTCCATCTCATCCTTTCTTTTTCTTTTTTTAAATTTTTGGCTGCATTGGGTCTTCACTGCTGTGCATGGGCTTTCTCTAGTTGTGGCGAGAGGGGGCTACTCTTTTTTTTTTTGGAATTTTATTTTATTTATTTTTTATACAGCAGGTTCTTATTAGTTATCTGTTTTATACATATTAGTGTATACATGTCAATCCCAATCTCCCAATTCATCCCACCACCACCACCACCACCCCCATCACTTTCCCCGCTTGGTGTCCATACGTTTGTTCTTTACATCTGTGCCACTATTTCTGCCCTGCAAACCAGTTCATCTGTGCAATTTTTCTAGGTTCCACATATATGCGTTAATATACAATATTTGTTTTTCTCTTTCTGACTTACTTCACTCTGTATGACAGTCTCTAGATCCATCCACGTCTCTACAAATGACCCAATTTCGTTCCTTTTTATGGCTGAGTAATATTCCATTGTATATATGTACCACATCTGCTTTATCCATTTGTCTGTCGATGGGCATTTAGGTTGCTTCCATGACCTGGCTATTATAAATAGTGCTGCAATGAACATTGGGGTGCATGTGTCTTTTTGAATTATGGTTTTCTCTGGCTATGTGCCCAAGAGTGGGATTGCTGGGTTGTATGGTAGTTCTATTTTTAGTTTTTTAAGGAACCTTCATGCTGTTCTCCATAGTGGCTGTATCAATTTACATTCCCACCAAGAGTGCAAGAGGGTTCCCTTTTCTCCACACCCTCTCCAGCATTTGTTGTTCGTAGATTTTCTGAGGATGCCCACTCTAACTGGTGTGAGGTGATACCTCATTGTAGCTTTGATTTGCATTTCTCTAATAATTAGTGATGTTGAGCATCCTTTCACGTACTTCTTGGCCATCAGTGTGTCTTCTTTGGAGAAATGTCTATTCATCTCATCCTTTCTGAGCATCTCACTTCTAAACACATGAGCAGCTGAATTTCTGAATGTAAAGGGAAGGAAAGTGATAATTTAAAATCCAGTGTAACATACCTATCTTGACACTAGGTTAAGATCTATCTATATCTACATGTTGATATATATCAGTGTACCTGTATGTATACCTTGGATATGTTCTGTTATTATTCTTACCAAGTAAGTCTTACCCTGATCTTACATTTTTTCATGTCGGGGATTGTCTTTTCTATTATGTTTATACCCCCAGAGCATGTGCACATGCGCACATGTGCGCGCGCGCGCACACACACACACACACACACACGACATTGCTTAATAAAGCAGTCCATGATTTTAAGTTGCTTTTGCTGCATTCTTATTGAAGAAACAAGACATGGAGGAAAAAAACCCACCATTAAAAGTAATCTGTAAGAATGAAGCAATACAGAAAGCAAGTCATACACGAGCTCCTACATTTTAGGCAGCAAGCTGAAGGGAGGTGGGAGGTGGGCAGTGGTGGGGGGAAAGGGTACATCTCAGGTTGAGTTATCTTACATGAAAGGGCTGTTCTGGAAGTCACACATAACACTCCAGTGTACATCCTACTTGTCAGACTCTGGTTACAGGTCCATACCTACTGCAAGGGAATCTGGGAAGCATAAACTGTGGTTGGATATTTGGTAGCTGGGATAAAACTGGTGTTCTTTTAGTAAGAAAGAATGGGAGAATGGACTTTAGGTGGGCAATTCACAATCCGTAGCCGGCAAAGTTATGCTTTGGGGGCCATTATTGCGAATGGAGTCCTAGAACTAAATAAAATCAATTATAGACAACAATGCTAAACTATGTTTTCCTCAGTCGGAGCTGCAAGATGGAAATTCCAACTCTGCTATGAGTTTTGGCTATAACTAAGGCTCCATGCTGCTGTGGTGAAGGTGGTCAGTTGGAAAACATCTCATCAGCAAGAAGAGGGAAGAAGCGTAGTGTCCAGTGAAGACGGAACCCAAAGGACAATTTTCTGTGTAATAAACATGCCACAACATGGTCAAGGGGTGATGACAGGGCAGCAGAAATGTCTGCAGCAGCAACCAGGACTCACGGGCACCACCAGACGTTCCAGTGCTTGGAAGGGCACTGGGAAGTGACACACAAGCATCAGGACCCACTTGAGGTGGCAAAAAAAATCCCCCTTCTCAACCCCACTCCGCAAGAGGAGGTTTCACTGTATACCCAGGGAAAAGGAAGTGAGGTCAAGTTAAACTCAATCACGGGGCCGTGGGGACTAAGGAGGTGCTTTAAACTATCCATGGGGGCTTCCCTGGTGGCGCAGTGGTTGAGAGTCCGCCTGCCGATGCAAGGGATGCGGGTTCGTGCCCCAGTCTGGGAAGATCCCACATGCCGCGGAGCGGCTGGGCCCGTGAGCCATGGCCGCTGAGCCTGCGCGTCCGGAGCCTGTGCTCCGCAACGGGAGAGGCCACAGCAGTGAGAGGCCCGCGTACCACAAAACAAAAACAGAAACAAAAAGTACTGTCCGTGGAATGTGATCAAAGTACCTAAATGCATTAGGCTGATGCCCTAACGCAGCCCAACACAAGAAAGAGTTGGTATCTCTCCTCGTTCCCCTCCCTGATTCCTTTTGACCAGCTATGGGGAGTAAGCGAGTTCATTGCCTCAGAAGAATTAGGTCAGCCCAGAGCTGAATATCAAGCTGACAGAGGGGAGTTGGGTGCCAACGTTGATTAAATGAGAAGTGAAAAGAAAGTCTCACTCTGAATCCAAATATGGGAATTTAGAAGGGCAAAGGCTAATATTAGAATGCTTAAGAATTAGGATGGGAAGATATATTTATTGTCAGAGAATCAGGGAGTTTCCATCCATGTCAATACTTTACTGTAAAGAAGCCACACTTTTATGTTAATAGATGTTTAAAATACTCAAGCTTTAGGATAATAATGATTCATTTGCTATATGGAAATTCTTGAAAAACTGTATGTATTACTGCTCTTCAAATACATATCATGACACGCATTATTACTGCAGGGCCGTTTCTTAAGAGTTTTCTAATCCCACATCCCACCCCAGAACTGAAAGAGCAGCTCTTTGCGATAAAGGCGACAGCTTCTGACCATCTCCACCCCACATAGAAATGACAACCTCATTAATGATGCTAAGTGTGTATTGTAAATATGTTATCACCACTCACACCAACTGCCTCTGTTCAAAAATAATTACCAATTAGCTTCAGCAAATGCATTATAAAGAGGTGGCTAATTTTAACTATCTTCCTCCTCCCTGTTTTAGAAAAAAAAAAATTGAGTGATGCAGAGAGAGCAATCTGTTACCTGGAGGAATTTAGAATTTTTTAATGATCTTTGATCAGAATGTTTAAGAAACTCAAGAAAATGGTGGTTCAGGTAACAACAAGAAGTGAGTTGCAGTCTCCAGCTTTTAGCTTTCTCCTTGAAATTTAATGATACAAAATAAATCTACTTAACCTACTTTACCGTTGTTTCTAATTTATCTCTAGAATGTCTTACAAGACATTGTCTGGATACCCATTCTGGTCTCTGAGAGCAGGGGTCAGTCCTTCTAGATCTCTCCCTCTCTTCCTCCTGGGATACCTGCTCTTCAGCCTCATACAGACATCTAGCCCCTGTACCTCTGCCCTTGCCCTCTTTAGATACCCCGCCCCCTGACTATGCAGCCTGCCTCTTCAGCTCAGACCCCAAGGCAGAAGCCTCTCCCCCAGACCCTAGCCTCTATTGTCCATCTCGTATTTTGCCACTTTCCAGCAAAATGCAAACCCAGAATAGTTCAACCATCCATTTTCTCTACTTTTAACCAGGATAGGCAGATGCTGTTGGAGAAAATCATACTTTTTTGTATATTGATTGCGCTACAGATTGGTGGTATCTGATGTCAGTTGTCTCCTTAACACTGCCCAGAAATCCTATCTAGTCCCAAAGAGCTTTCACTTCTTTATGGTGGGGTTAAACTTTACCATTCACCACGCCTGCTACAATCTGGCTCTGCCCCTGGAATTGCACGTACACAATTCTTGCCAAGCTCGACAGTACCTTCTTTTTGCTGAGCAGTACTAAACCAGCACAAGTGAGGATTCTGGGCTGGACAACTAGGGCTCTTATCCTGACTTGACTGTTTATCAGCTATGTCATCTTGTCAAGTTTCTTTACTCCCTGAAGTCTCCATTTTTTTCACCCATAAAACAGATATAAATAGAGAATTACAAGAATGAAGTGAACAGTATGAATGTAATTTTAAAATTCCAGTCTAACAATCTTTATTTTTTACTTGGAGTAGTTCGTTTACTAAATACTAAATTTAATCACTGGTAGACTGAGTTTAGATTTTCCATCTTAGTATTTGTTTGCTTTTTTAAAAAATTTAATTTTATTTTTTTTTATACAGCAGGTTCTTATTAGTCATCCATTTTATACACATCAGTGTATACATGTCAATCCCAATCTCCCAATTCATCCCACCACCATCCCCACCCCACTGCAGCTTTCCCCCCTTGGTGTCCATACGTTTGTTCTCTACAGCTGTGTCTCAACTTCTGCCCTGCAAACCGGTTCATCTGTACCATTTTTCTAGGTTCCACCTACATGCGTTAATATATGATATTTGTTTTTCTCTTTCTGACTTACTTCACTCTGTATGACAGTCTCTAGATCCATCCATGTCTCTACAAATGACCCAATTTCGTTCCTTTTTATGGCTGAGTAATATTCCATTGAATATATGTACCACAACTTCTTTATCCATTCATCTGTCGATGGGCATTTAGATTGCTTCCATGACCTGGCTATTGTAAGTAGTGCTGCAATGAACATGGGGTGCATGCGTCTTTTTGAATTATGGTTTTCTCTGGGTATATGCCCAGTAGTGGGATTGCTGGATCATACGGTAGTTCTATTTTTAGTTTTTTAAGGAACCTCCATGCTGTTCTCCATAGTGGCTGTATCAATTTACATTCCCACCAACAGTGCAAGAGGGTTCCCTTTTCTCCACACCCTCTCCAGATTTGTTGTTTGTAGATTTTCTGATGATGCCCATTCTAACTGGTGTGAGGTGATACCACATTGTAGTTTTGATTTGCATATATCTAATAATTAGTGATGTTGAGCAGCTTTTCATGTGCTTCTTGGCCATCTGTATGTCTTCTTTGAAGAAATGTCTATTTAGGCCTGCTGCCCATTTTTGGATTGGGTTGTTTGTTTCTTTAATATTGAGCTGCATAAGCTGTTTATATATTTTGGAGATTAATCCTTTGTCCATTGATTGGTTTGCAAATATTTTCTCCCATTCTGAGGGTTGTGTTTTCGTCTTGTTTATGGTTTCCTTTGCTGTGCAAAAGCTTTGAAGTTTCATTAGGTCCCATTTGTTTATTTTTGTTTTTATTTTCATTACTCTAGGAGGTGGATCAAAAAATATCTTGCTGTGATTTATATCAAAGAGTGTTCTTCCTATGTTTTCCTCTAAGAGTTTTATAGTGTCTGGTCTTACATTTAGGTCTCTACTCCATTTTGAGTTTATTTTTGTGTATGGTGTTAGGGAGTGTTCTAATTTCATTCTTTTACATGTAGCTGTCCAGTTTTCCCAGCACCACTTATTGAAGAGACTGTCTTTTCTCCATTGTATATCCTTGCCTCCTTTGTCATAGATTAGTTGACCATAGGTGCATGGGTTTATCTCTGGGCTTTCTATCTCGTTCCATTGATCTATGTTTCTATTTTTGTGCCAGTACCATATTGTCTTGATTACTGTAGCTTTGTAGTATAGTCTGAAGTCAGGGAGTCTGATTTTGTTTGTTGGAAGATTTTTAATCACAGTTTTTTTCCCTCAAGACTGCTTTGGCTATTCGGGGTCTTTTGTGTCTCTATACAAATTTTAAGATTTTTTGTTCTAGTTCCATAAGAAATGCCACTGATAAATAGATAGGGATTGCATTGAATCTGTAGATTGCTTTGGGTAGTATAGTCATTTTCACAATATTGATTCTTCCAATCCAAGAACATGGTATATCTCTCCATCTGTTGGTATCATCATTAATTTCTTTCATCAGTGTCTTATAGTTTTCTGCATCAGGTCTTTTGTCTCCCTAGGTAGGTTTATTCCTAGGCATTTTATTCTTTTTGTTGCAGTGGTAAATGGGAGTGTTTCCTTAATTTTGCCTTCAAATTTTTCATCATTACTGTATAGGAATGCAAGAGATTTCTGAGCATTAATTTTGTATCCTGCAACTTTACCAAATTCATTGATTAGCTCTAGTAGTTTTCTGGTGGCATATTTAGGATTCTCTATGTATAGTATCATGTCATTTGCAAACAGTGACAGTTTTAGTTCTTCTTTTCCAATTTGTATTCCTTTTATTTCTTTTTCTTCTCTGATTGCCGTGGCTAGGACTTCCAAAACTATGTTGAATAATAGTGGTGAGAGTGCACATCCTTGTCTTGTTCCTGATCTTAGAGGAAATGCTTTCAGTTTTTCACCATTGAGAATGATGTTTGCTGTGGGCTTGTCATATATGGCCTTTATTATGTTTAGGTAGGTTCTCTCTATGCCCACTTTCTGGAGAGTTTTTATCATAAATGGTGTTGGATTTTGTCAAAATCTTTTTCTATATCTATTGAGATGATCATATGGTTTTTATTCTTCAATTTGTTAATATGGTGTATCACATTGATTGATTTGCATATATTGAAGAATCCTTGCATCCCTGGGATAAATCCCACTTGATCATGGTGTATGATCCTTTTAATGTGTTGTTGGATTCTGTTTGCTAGTATTTCATTGAGGATTTTTGAATCTATATTCATTAGTGAGATTGGTCTGTAATTTTCTTTTTCTGTAGTATCTTTGGGTTTGGTGTCAGGGTGATGGTGGCCTCATAGAATGAGTTTGGGAATGTTCCTTCCTCTGCAATTTTTTGGAAGAGTTTGGGAAGGATCGGTGTTAGCTCTTCTCTAAATGTTTGATAGAATTCACCTGTGAAGCCATCTGGTCCTGCACTTCTGTTTCTTGGAAGATTTTTAATCAAGTTGTGATCTGTCCTGGAGAATGTTCCGTGCACACTTGAGAAGAAAGTGTAATCTGCTGTTTTTGGATGGAATGTCCTGTAAGCATCAATTAAATCTATCTGGTCTATTGTGTCATTTAAAGCTTCTGTTTCCGTATTTATTTTCATTTTGGATGATCTGTCCATTGGTGTAAGTGAGGTGTTAAAGTCCCCCACTATTATTGTGTCACTGTCGATTTCCTCTTTTAGAGCTGTTAGCAGTTGCCTTATGTGTTGAGGTGCTCCTATGTTGGGTGTATATATATTTATAATTGTTATACCTTCTTTTTGGATTGATCATTTTCCCTTGATCATTATGTAGTGTCCTTCCTTGTCTCTTGTAACATTTTTTATTTTAAAGTCTATTTTATCTGATATGAGTATTGCTACTCCAGCTTTCTTTTGATTTCCATTTGCATGGAATATCTTTTTCCATCTCCTCACTTTCAGTCTGTATGTGTCCCTAGGTCTGAAGTGGGTCTCTTGTAGACAGCATATATATGGGTCTTGTTTTTGTATCCATTCAGCAAGACTGTGTCTTTTGGTTGGAGCATTTAATCCATTCACATTTAAGGTAATTATTGATATGTATGTTCCTATGACCATTTTCTTAATTGTTTTGGGTTTGTTTTTGTAGGTCCTTTTCTTCTCTTGTGTCTCCCATCTTAGTATTTGTTTTCTATTTGTCCTGTTTATTTATTTATTTTTTTGACCTGTGCTTGCCCTTTTTTGGATTAATCAAAAGTTTTTATTAGTATATTTTTGCCTATCATCATGATTAATGTTATTTTTGTTTGGGTCAGGACATCATAAACTGTGGAATTAAGGATTGTTTCCAGGAAATTGACAAGGATGAAATTCTTGATCTGGGTAGCATGCTATCATTCTTTTATTTATTGAGCACCTACTTTTTTTTTTTTTTTTTTTTTCCGGTACGTGGGCCTCTCACTGTTGTGGCCTCTCCCGTTGCGGAGCACAGGCTCCGGACGCGCAGGCTCAGCGGCCATGGCTCACGGGCCCAGCTGCTCCGCGGCATGTGGGATCTTCCCGGACCGAGGCACGAACCCACGTCCCCTGCATCGGCAGGCGGACTCTCAACCACTGCGCCACCAGGGAAGCCCCTTATACCACATTCTGTTCAAGGCTCTGGGAATTGAACAGGGAATAAAAACAGATACATGCTCTGCTTTCATGCAGTTTTTCATCTAAAGGAAAAGAAGTATGAACTCTGAGCTTAGACAGTCCTGTGTTCAGAAACTAGTGTCACTAACTAGTTGTGAAACCTTAGACAATTGCCTACACACAGTGTATTCAAATGTAAACACTGGAATGATACTTTCTTTGGAGGGTTATTTTGAAGACCAGAGATAATGTATAGAAAGCTCCAGCACAGCTGGGGCACGTGGATAGTAATACCTGGTGCTATAATTAATTATTATTATTATATTCACTGAACTCTAACCACCTGAATGCTTTGCCACGCACTCATATTATTAAATGTATGCCAGAAGGAGACCGTTTTACTCTCACTCTCCCTCTGCCTGCACAGTAAAACTGTTATATATGTGTCTTAAATATTTGTATTTTTCTGCACTCTAATATTCAATTTTGTGAACATAATTTAATTCATGGTCTATGAGTTTGCAATAATAATGGGATTTGGAATAATAATAACCATATTATTATTGCAGCATGGTGACATTTGCCATTTTCCTTGTGAAGACAGGTTTTTAAAGTTAGTGTCATATTACTTCTGGTGATTATTATTAACTACTAAGTTTAACGTTCATGTAAAAAGGATATGTTGGGAAAAGCAGGATCCCGACTTTAAAATAGTCCTATCTCCAAATATATCTGCCTGGAATCGCATAATTAATTAGCATAAAATCACTTTTCAAATTCTCTGGCTCCTGACTACAATTTTTCACACTGGAACAACTAGAAGTTCAAACTCTTTGTAATTATCTTCATGTCAAAGTTATTAGTGGCACTTCTACATATTTGTCAGTTACGTGATTTCACCTAGACACCATGGACGGAATCCTTCATGCTGTTCAACAATATGTGCTTTGGACTATGCCTCCCAGGAAAGTGCAATTTAATGGGAAATAATTTTGACTAATTATATTGCCAGGGGAGATTATTAGCAGTGGTTCTGGAACTTTACTTTGCATAAGAATCACCTGGGAGGGAGCAGGAACTGAGTGAGGGCATGTTTGGGGGCAAGGATTGGGGATTGTTAATAAGCACAGAATCCTGGGCTCCACTCCCTGAGACTCCAGTTGGCAGATTGGCTATGAATAATCTCTTAATCTAAAGCTGGACCCTCGGGGGTTCTTTCACTTCCTGTGCCAGTGCCCAGGAATCAAAGCTGCAGATGTGATGTCTGCTCAATTGTTATCCTTCAAATCTCTTCTCATCGTTTCTCCTGGGGTTATTCCACTGCAGTAAGGCTTGCAACTTAACCTTGACCACACTTAACCTTTTCATAAATCATTATTTATAAAGAAATTAAATGAGCCAGACTTCTTGGACTAAAAATGAGGTCGTACAAACTGACAATTTTAACTATAATTTAGAGGAAAAATGTGAAGTTAGAAACATCGAATCAACGATTGGCGAAATTAGAGTTCAAATCAATTCAATTACACAAGTATTTGTCGGTGACCTACCGAGGTTCTGCCAACCCACTAGGCCTGGAGAAGAGAAGTGCATAGCTGTCAAGGAGCTCAGCTTCCATTAGATAAGATAAACACAGCCACAAAAATAATAATATAATAATTTATGCATTAAGGCATGGAGAAAGATATCATGTGAACAATGAAGAAACATTTAATTTCATCTGGATGCCCAGGGGAGAAGTGACTTTTAAGTGGACTTTGAAAAATAGGTAGAAATTCACCGAGCAGAGAGGGGAGAAGGGGTATCTCAGCAGAGGGAAAAACAGGAGCTAGGATGTGGCGGAGGCAGTTGGGTATTTCAGCATGGCTGGAGGAGCAAAAATAGAGCAAGTAAGCTGAGCCGGTTATGAAGGGCCTTGCGTGTTTGCTAAGGAGTTGGGGTATTTCTCTGTAGGGAGCAGAGAACATTAGAGGCTCTTAACAGAAGAATGACACAATCAGATCTGTGTTTTAGAAATACAGCTCCTGCTATGACATAAAACTAAAATGGGCCAGGATCTCTCTTGACCCTGGACCCCTGCCTTTTTCCCACCATTGGCCCTCGGTTTATGCCACGTCCTAAAGCATCTGGCAGAGCACTCTGATCCACTTAATGCCTCCTTATCTCCAGGTCTCAGCTTTAGATATTAGTTCTTCCAGAAGATCTTTCCAGACAATACCCCCCCACCAATGGGTCAAGTGCATTTAACACGTGCTCCCCAAATGCCCCGTGATTACCCCATCAGGGCCCTTGCCAGACAGTATCAAAATGCCCTGTCGTTCTCAACAGACTGAAGACTTCTTCAAGTCAGGGGCCAGATCTTGTTCATTTTTGTATACATGGTGTCTGCGGCTTCCCTTGTCTGGCTCATAGTGGACACTCTGTGTCTTCTTTGAGTTGATTCATTTAAAAATGAGTCAGACTCTGGTCTCTAATCCTGTTCTGCTATTCACCACCCAGCACTGTGCACCTTGGAGGGAAATTGACCTTTTCTGTGCTTGTTGTTTTTTTCTTTTTCAAATGGAGTTAATAATAGTACCTAATTCATGTGGTGGTTGTTAGCAGTCAATGGAATAGCACGAGGAATGGATTTCTTTCCATGTCCGGCACTTACTAAATGCTCAAGAAATGCTTGCAGGACACACATGGGGAGAGGCCGGACTGGCTGGTGGAAAAGAGGCTGGTTTTCAGATCCACTGACACACAGTATCTAAGGATCAGGTCTGGGAATCTGTTTTATTATTTTTAATACCTCTTCCTTTATTTTTTTCTTTCAAAAGTTATTCCTGCTTACTTTCTAATACCTAAATGATACAGACATAATTAAAATATAAAAATAAAAATTCTATACCTCTTAACTCTATAATTCAATTCTACCTGGAGATAAAAAAGTTTTTACAGTGTATATATACTTTCCAGGTATAGATATAGATGATATAGATGTAGGTGTGGATTAATGGATGAATAGATGGACAGACAAGTGAGAAAGCAAATTTAGTAAAATGCTGGTAAATTGTTGGTGGTAGAGTCTAGGTGATGGATATACAAGTGTTCTATAAAGTTCTTTTAACTTTGTTATTCAGCTGAAACTTCATGATAAAATATTGAAAAAATAACATGGCATCCATAGGTAGAGACTTCTATAATATATATTAAGTAGGAAAACCAGGTTACAGAATATCATGTATGTTGTTTGTTAAATAGGTTTTTATATTTATAAATTATAATATAATGTTATTGACATAATAATGACATAAATGTAGACATAGATAAGGTTGTAGATATTGATCTATGTTTATGTCTGTATATTACCCATATCTATATCCCCATGAATATCTATATCTGGGGCACAAGATACAGCTTTTACATATGGATTTAGAAAAGCTAAATATAAAAAAATGAAAAAATACATATTTATATTCATACAAATGTTAACCAAAAGAAAATTGGTGTAGTTATATCAAAAGAGTAGAGTTTGAGGAAAAAAGCCTTACTAGAAAAATAAAAACATTTCATAAAGATAAAATAGTCAATTCATCAAGAATATAATAATTCTAGATTTATATGTTTCTAGTAATATAGCCCCAATATATATAAGGAAAAATCAACAGAATTAAAAGGAATAACAGACAAAGCCACAATAAGAAATGGAGATTTTTAACAAAAAGTCAATAAAACACAGTAGATCTGTGCATCATGATTAGCAAACTTGACCCAATCTCTGAAGAAAATATTTATCAAAAGAGACAATATGCTACGCTGTAAATCCCTCTTGAAAAACTTCAAACAATTGAAATCATTCAGAGACTTCATGTTCTTTGACTACACTGAAATTATGGTAGAAATAGATGAAAGAAAGAAATGAGATAAATGGGACTAGAAAATGGAAATTAGAAAATATTTGAAACTTAATGATAACGAGAATACCGTATATCAAACCTTGTAGTATGCTGCTGAAGCCATTGTTAGAGAGACATTTATACTTTTAAGTGCATAGATTAGAAAAGAAAGGCTGAAAATTCAATGACCTAAGTATCCAGCCCAGAAAGCTAGATCTGTTAAAGCCAAATAAAGTAGAAGGAAGGAAATAATAAAGATAAGAGCAAAAATCAGTGAATTGGAAGGCAAATACACGCTATACATTAGATTCAACAAAGCTAATATCTTAAAAATAAATTTCAAAAAGTCCAAGAAGATGTATAAATCTCTAGCAAGACTGATCAAGAAGAACTAAGAGAGGGCATAAGTTATTCTTATCAGGAAGTAAATAAGGGAGTTTTGCTATGATCTGACAGACATTAAAAAGATAATGAGGTTATAGAAACATCTTTACGCCAACAAAGTTGAAAATGTATGTGAAATAGATGAACTCCTAGAAAGACACAACTTGCCCAAATTGATAGAAACAGAAATTTTAAAAACTCTGAGGAGTCTGCTATGTATTTAAGAAATTGAATCTTAATAAATACAGTCATGATGATGGTGATGATATTTGGAGAGCCTCTTAGACCCTAACTTCCATTTTTAATGTTGTGGGATTTTTCTTAGCCTAATGGCTGGATTCTCTCATTTATTCCTCCTGACAGGAGAAGGGATTACCTGACAGAGGAGTTGAGGGAAGAAACAAGACATGCTCAACTCGGTTTTTCCTTCCCTTTATTCAGATCTCACTTCCTGCTGAGAGGAAGCCTTGTGATCTGCTCTCTTCTCTGCAGGAAATAACCTGCAGTCCAGCAATTGTCCAGTGATGTCCATAGGTGGGAGGGTAAATTGTCTTCTGGGAAAAAAAATACTAGCAAGGCTGCAGATCTGAAGACATTTCCTCTGACTGACTGTATTAATAATAAAAGTAATATTTAGAGCTTCATCGACCTATTCCTGTGTCTCTCTCTCTCAATTTTTTTTTCCAACCTGGGAAAAGAAGTAAGCAATATTACTTATTGATCTTTTAAATTTCTGACAAATAAGTGGCTCAACTCCCTCATCTGTAAAATGAGGTAATAATAGTATTAGATGAGTTAATACCTATCAAGTGATTAGAACCTTGCCTGACAAATAATAAGCACTTAATAAATGTTAGTTGCTACTTTTCTTTAGAAAAATTAAATCCTTACTTGGTGCCAGAACTGGGTTAAATGCTCTACATTGCATTATGTTGCACGATATGTAGAAGAAATATTTGAGGTAGGCTCTATGATTAATTACTCTTACGTTACAAATGAGGAAGCCAAAATTTGGGAAAGTTAAGTGACTTTGTCCAAGGTCATACACCTCATAAGGTACACAACTCGTTCTTGCAAATACAAGCCATTGGTGATAAGTGGGCCAAACAAAAGAGAACAAAGGATTCACATGCATTTGTCACTATTCCTGGAGAGGAAATTTAGGGTAGAGGTCCTACCAGTGGTCAACCAATAGCATCAAGCCCCAAGAAAACGACAGTGTTTGTATGATGTTTAAAAAGGACCCACTTTAATAGGAGTAATATTCAAAACAACATTACATATTCATGGAACTCCAAGCATGTCCAAGAGTCTTCATGAACCATGTAAATATCACAGTATTAAAAGTGAAAAGAGTCGGGTCTTTTCAAATATCACTAACTTTGGACCTCCAACTCCAGTTCTCTTTGGAGTTTTACTTCCCTCATGAGAAGGTCTAATGGAACCCTATCCCTGATCGGATTACGTTAGATCAGTCCACCCTTACAAATGGTTCCAAAATCACTTTCCCTTTTCTCTTCCCTCCCACTAAGCTGGGCTAGCCAATGCCTTCTTTCTTTTGATAAGCAATCAAGCTTATCACACAAGCTTTTCCTAATCATTCCTGAAAAGAAAAAGGCAAGATCTTTTTGGAAAGAATGTATGATACCTGAAGCAGGTCTTGGATCCACGTACAGGCCCTTTAGCAGATACTCAATGCAGGTGTTTGGAAATGTTCACAGCCTGAATCTGGGCCAGGAATTAGAGGAAAAGATATGCTTCTTACACTTTTGTCGGAGAGTATATGTGATGGGGAATTTTCAAGACTACATTTATTTCTGGAAACAAAATTTTATAATGCTGAAAAGGGGGCTATGTATTAAATTTTAAAGTGCTGTTCAAATAAAGTCAAGTTATCCAAATATTTGGAGTTAAGGAATTAACAAACATTCAGAACATGTGAACAAAATTGGAAACACCTTCAAGTTTTTTTAAATGTATTACATTTGTATGAAGTTTTTTTTATTGAATAAATTTGACATACAATATTATGTAAGTTTAGGGTGTACATTGTGTTACTTTGATATATTTACATATTGTAATATGATTGCCAAAATAGAGTTATCACATTACATAATTATAAGACAATATTATTGTCTATATTCTTTATGCTGTGCATTAGATCTCTAGGGCTTATTTACTACTTGTTACAAATTATTACCCTTAAACACCATAATCCTTATCCCTCCCACACCATCCCCCGGTAACCACCATTTTACTCTCTGTTTTTTACATATTTAACTTTTTATTTTATTTTATTTTGTTTTATTTTTATTTTTTTGACACGCCACGCAGCTTGCGGGATTTTAGTTCCCCAATCACGGATTGAACCCGGACCCTCAGCAATGAAAGCACGGAGTCCTAACCACTGGACTGCCAGGGAATTCCCCATATTTAACTTTTTAGATCCCACATAGAATCTTTGTCTGACTTAGCAGTTGTCTAATTCTTGTCTTTGTCTGACTTAGAAGTTTTCTTTTTAATGACTGCTTTGCTATGTCTTTGGGCAAGTTCAAATCTATTCTCAGAGACCTCAGTTTCCCTATCTGCAATTAGGACTCCATACAGCACATTGATATGTAAAGAGGATTTTTATATAATGCCTATATTTCACTTTGGCTTTCTTGAATATGGCCGCTATAAAACCACAAATAGCCGAACCAGATTTTCCTTATGTCTGAGCTCCCTGCAGAGTAAGTAAAACACTTTTATTTATTAATTTTTTTTTTTTGTGGTACGCGGGCCTCTCACTGTTGTGGCCTCTCCCGTTGCGGAGCACAGGCTCCGGACGCGCAGGCTCAGCGACCATGGCTCATGGGCCCAGCCGCTCCGCGGCATGTGGGATCTTCCTGGACCGGGGCGCGAACCCGTGTCCCCTGCATCGGCAGGCGGACTCCCAACTACTGCGCCACCAGGGAAGCCCCCAAAACACTTTTCAAAAGTACCATTAGCTCAGCTGGACTGCTACTCCCTCGTATTATATGGAACCCAGGTGGTTTTTAAATGTTAACACTTCTTCAAAACTGCCTCCCTGGGTCCCACTCCCTGGGCACTTGGAAGGTAAGATCTCATTATTTTAACATTTTCTATAGCTTCTCTACAGGGCATATTCAGTTGGGCCACCCCAGAGTTTCCATTTTATAATAATGCCCCTTCTGAACAAGAAAGAATATTTATGAAGCTTCTCTTCTGACAGCTCCGAAATTAAAGTGATAAAAAAACTGTTTAAATTGCTAATCTGAAATTAATGTTCCCTTTCCAATAAGAAAGAATGTTTTCATGAAGCTTATTCTGACACTTCTAATATTAAAACACTTTTAAGCCTGCCCTTCCAAAATTAAGAGAAAATAGTTAAAGTCTCTGTGGGCATCTGGGGATGACATTTCTGTGTGAGGTCTTAGAAGAACACACTCTCCTGGTCCTTCCATTGGCTTTGCTGTTTCATTTTCCTTGTTTTCTTCCTTATGTAGAAACGGTACCTGAAGTTCAGGGCTTGTGCCTTTTTCCTCTTTCTCCCCAAACTCTCTTTTAGATTTATACATTCATACAGGGATTTTTATAGAGTGAGAGTCTATGAAAATCATAGCAATTTGCAGTCCCGAATTACCCCCCAGAACATTAAGCAAAAGCCTGTGTGCTCCACTGGCGAAAACTGTCAGCCCAGGGGAAAAGAAAAGGAAAACTTACATAGGAGGTATGAAAGAAGAAAAAAGAAGACAAATAAAAGGCGTAAAATTTAAAAGCAGGTGAAAGCACGAGAGGTATATTCTCGTTTCCAGAGAAACCATCAGTCACCTACAATTCTGCTTACTTGGGAATCACTCGCCAGAGATGCGAGGAAGACTCTCCATCAAAATCCAGAAGAGGAGCATTCATGCCAAAACTGAGAAAAGGGCTTCCCTGGTGGCGCAGTGGTTGAGAGTCCGCCTGCCGATGCAGGGGACGTGGGTTCGTTCCCCGGTCCGGGAAGATCCCACATGCCGCGGAGCAGCTGGGCCCGTGAGCCATGGCCGCTGAGCCTGCGCGTCCGGAGCCTGTGCTCCGCAACGGGAGAGGCCACAGCAGTGAGAGGCCCGCGTACCGCAAAAAAAAAAACAAACCTGAGAAAAACATTATTTTGCTCGAGCTTATAAAAGCAATAAATAGAAATTCTATAAAGGCCCCTTTCAACTACATGTATATAAATTATATTCCATATTGCTGATCCACAATTAAATCAAATTTATTTTCAGAATGGCAACCTGGACAAAACTGTTACACTTGCGTACGCCTGCTGGGGACAGCGGTTGGTAGGACCAGTGAGCAGGAGTGATAAACAGTAAGTAATAATTATGTGGGGAGGTAAAGAATGTCTACCTTTTAAGGTCCTATTTGTAACTATTAAATCCCAGAGTTGAGACAGAGAAAACAATTTGTCAAATTACACGTTCAATAACAAAAAATACGGTGTCTGAACAACCTTGCATAAAGAAAATCTGTGTGTCAAGGGGTTTGGATGGATGATGAAACATCTTAAATTTTACTGTTGAGGATTTGCCATGTCTCCAGGACCACAGTCCAAATTAGAGCTTTGAATTGTTCTGAAATGTACACTTGACTCCTTCAGTAAATTATACATGAAGATCCGGTTTAAGCATTTGCTATATTTATAGTGCCTTAAATTGGTATTGAATCCCAGAGTGTTTGGACCTCAAAATAAAGAAAAAATTACTGTTGATTTCAAAAATAGCATTCCTTTTAATTAAAATGTGTACATGCATTACCGAAAATTTAGTAGAGGCATATAAGCCAAAAGAAGAAATCATGCATAATTCTAGCATTTAGAAATCAAGACCATTGTACCATCTCATTATATATTCTTTTCTCCGCCATTTATAATGGTCACATGGTATAACATTGCATGGATGTACCATAGTTGATTTAACCAGTTCCTCATTGTTAGAAATTTAGGGTTGTTTTCCATGTTTCGCCAAAATTCATCAAGTGGCAATGAAAACCTCTGTAACATAAATCTTTGTACAGATCCTTTTTCTCTTCTGCAAGTAACTTCGGGCAGGAACAGAACTTCCACGAAGAGAAAAATGTAAAGCATGGAGGTAGCAAAGAAGCACTGCTTTCTAAGAGGTCTGCTCTGACTTCCACAGGCCGTCTGGGCTAGAGTCATCCTCCTGCTATAGCCCGTGGGCTGGGGAAGCAGCCTTCTCATTCAAAGGCTGTCTGCTCTGCACAGCTTCGTGGTTAGAGGTCAGTAAGCCTCCCAGCAAGGTTCTGGGAATACCTCCTTTCCCAGTTCTAGGAGGAGGGATTGCTCTGGGGATAATAACTGTGACTAAGCTGGGATCTGTAGGAGGGACGGGGCTGGGGGGGCGGGGACGGGGTGGAAAGAGTTATTTTGGTATCTCTCATACCAATACATCCTGTTGATTTGAGAAACACCGTCACACTCCTGTCCGGACTCCCCCTGGGGTGCCTGCTGCACTCAGGGGGGTGCAGAGGTTAG
Source organism: Delphinapterus leucas (assembly GCF_059928025.1). Taxonomy (NCBI): domain Eukaryota; kingdom Metazoa; phylum Chordata; class Mammalia; order Artiodactyla; family Monodontidae; genus Delphinapterus; species Delphinapterus leucas. Next base: position 64,505,454 of record NC_143146.1, read on the forward strand.
TAACAGGCTGTTTCCTTGATTTGGCCCTAGCAGGGAGAGGGCCGGCTCTGACTCCCCTACTGCAAAATCTCCAGTGAGCCCTTAGCACCCACGAGGCATAATTAGCCTGGTGTATCAGCGACCTCGCCCTTTCCCTCTCTGCTCCAGCCTCACCAGACCACTCACCAAAGCAACATCTGTACCCTCAGCTCCCTCAGCGTGAACATCCATCCTCATCTCCAAAGTCTCCGTCTTTCGTTATAACACAGGATAACCATCATTTCCTCTGTGGAAGCTTCTCCAGGATCCCAGGCAGAGTTCATGTCTCCTCACTCTTATTCCAAGAGTCATCATGACTTTGGGCTGGTGGTCTATGACCTGCCTCACCCAGCAGGCTGTGACTCTTCCTGTTGAGGATTGTGGCTCTGGGAGTCTGTCTTCTTGGTGCCCAGAACAGAGTCTGACATGCAAAAAAGCACAGATTTTCCATTTTTATTTATCTTCCAATGAACGAATTTAAATGTTTGAAACCATTAACTCAGGAAGTTGCACGTGAATATTTTTAAACAGCATTAATTAGCCGATATCCACCCTTACAATGAACTCATTCATGCGATCCATCCAACATGGCTATTAAAATGGGGGGGGGAAGATCACAAAGGAGTGGAAGCCATTTTCAAAAATTGAACTATAGTTGAAATTGAAATATAACTAATATATTATGTTAGTTTCAGGTGTATTACATAGTGATTTGACATTGGCATACATTATGAAATGATCACTATGATAAGTCTAGTAACCATCTGTCCCCATACAAAGTTGTCACAGTAATTATTAACCATATGCTGTGTACTTCATCCCTGTGACTTTTCATTGTATAACTAGAGGTTGTACCTCTCAATCTTCTATGCCTATTCCCCCACCTCCACTCCCTTCCCTTCTGGTACCATTTATTCTCTGTGTCTATGAATCTGTTCTCATTGTGTTTTGTTTGTTTGTTTGTTTGTTCTTTAGTTTCCTCATACAAGTGAGATCATGCTGTATTTGTCTTCCTCTGTCTGACTTACTTCACTTAGCATAACACTCTCTAGATCCATCCATGTTGTTGCAAATGGCAAGGTTTCATTCCTTTTTTATGGCTGAGTAATATTCCATTGTACATCTTCTTTATCCATTCATCTGGACTCTTAAGTTGATGGACACTTAGGTTGCTTCTATATCTTGCCTATTTCGTTTCTGGATCTTGGAAAAGTGGCCTATGTAGGAGATGTAGGCCTAGCATACTCCCCTTTGGATACCAGAACTCTACGCCCTAGGGGTGCCCCTACGTGGGCTGAGTGGGCCCTTCTGTTGTGGGGCAACCGACTACTCTGAGTGTCCTGGTAGGTGGGTTTGGCCCCCAGCCCAGCTGGCTGCCAGACCCTGCCTCATGAAGTGAGGACTAAGCCGCTACTGAGCAAGGCTGGGTGCCTGCATGAGCGGCTGCAGGGCTGGTGGTATCACAAAACAATTTTTGAAAAAATCTGTTGTTTTTCATTATATCTTGTTTTTACTTTTTATTTTTATTTATTTATTTATTTATTGGCTGTGTTGGGTCTTTGTTGCTGCGCACAGGCTTTCTCTAGTTGCGGCGAGCAGGGGCTACTCTTCATTGTGGTGCCCGGGCTTCTCATGGCGGTGGCTTCTCTTGTTGTGGAGCACGGGCTCTAGGCGCATGGGCTTCAGTAGCTATGGCTCATGGGCTCTAGAGCGCAGGCTCAGTAGTTGTGGCGCATGGGCTTAGTTACTCCGCGGCGTGTGGGATCTTCCCAGACCAGGGCTCGAACCCGTGTCCCCTGCCTCGGCAGGTGGATTCTTAGCCACTGCGCCACCAGGGAAGTCCCTATATCTTGTTTTTAAAAGGAACATAAAAGAAGTAAAACCACAGAAAGTTTGTAGCGTCATGCTATACTGTTTTAGAATTATGGCTCTCTCATTTTCCTCGATCCACTCAAGGATTCACAGGGAACAGCAGGGAATCTCAGAATTTATGTTAAATCAAGAACTGGGTCCCAACACATCTTCTTAGAAGGCTTAGCACAGTAGAACCTCAGTGCCTTAAAAACAACCAGGAGGGCAACAGAAAGATGGAAGTTCTTATCAACTGGTTATAAATCAGTAATAGAAACATAAAATAATTGTTTTAAAAGTAAATATAAACTAATATATTGGCCTTTAATTTTTTCCCATTTAGCTTTGGGAAGAGTTACCAAATTCAAGGTGTGTGAAAGGCCAGAAAATTTTGTTGTGCTGCGGTCACTTTAAAGAAATAACGTAACAGTTTTAAAACTACCCTCCAAACGTTTGAGCTTTATTTTAGTGGTTAGAATTTGGTATAGGGAGAGTTTATCTTGGATGCCAACCTAAGAAGTGAAATCAATTTAATACTACAAGCTCTTGGTGGTATGAGGTGAGTTTACCTGCAAAGCGTGTCATGGCACAGAATCAAAGAATAGAGTCACAAGGAGCCCCCAAACAAAGCAAGTTTTTCCTAACCAGTTGGGGGTAGCTGCATCTCCCTGTAAGTGTAAATAACCTGGGGACGAGGAATGTATGCACCGTGTATGAAGGACAGTAAGGTCCCTGGACAGAGGCAATGAGGGGGACACCATTTCTGAAGAGTTTTCCAAGGGAATGACATCCTGAAGGATTATATAAAAGGAGAAACAACCTGTACTTTACCTACAGCATTTTCATGCTTATATTCACATTTTATTTAAATGCAGAAGTTGTTAGCATTTTGAAACTATCTTCCACTTGAGAGTCATTTAAATAATTACCTAGATAATGTAATATCCAGGAGCATGCATAAGAGGCACCCAAGATGCTTTGCTTCTGGGGAGGATCCTAGGAAATTGGAGGTTAATGTAACAGAGGGGCATATGCTAAAAAAAAAAAAGTTCTTGAAAAGAATAGAGGCATCTCATATAAAATATAAAACCAGCTCTAGAGGAAATAAATTCTGAAACTGTTAACAGTCTGTGATTCTGGGTAATGGAGATGGTGGGAGACAAACTTTTTATTTGGGGTTCTACTGCCTGGATCTTTTACAAATTACTATTATGTGCACACCTTGCTTTTAATAAAGGAAGAAAAACTTAAAATAACTGTAATGGATATATCCTTTAAAAATAAATGTCTTTGGGGCTTCCCTGGTGGCGCAGTGGTTAAGAATCCGCCTGCCAGTGCAGGAGACACGAGTTTGAACCCTGGTCTGGGAAGATCCCACATGCCGTGGAGCAACTAAGCCCGTGCGCCACAACTACTGAAGCCCACGCGCCTAGAGCCCGTGCTCCACAACAAGAGAAGCCACAGCCATGAGAAAGCCCGGGCAACACAAGGAAGGGTAGCCCCCGCTCACTGCAACTAGAGAAAGCCCGCACGCAGCAACGAAGACCCAGCGCAGCCAAGAATAAATAAATAAATTAATTAAAAAAATAAAAATAAAGAAGCTGCCTTCATAGACTGTGTAGCAATAATTGTTACTGTTGTTTCAAATTAATATCTATTAACAATAACGAAATGGTCTATAAAATTAAAAATTAGATATCGTTTATAGTGATTTCTTGAAAATCTAAACATCAATGGGAAATAGAGAAAACAATGTGAGCTTAAAACAGAACCTTCTATCTTCCCCCCATAAATCACCTTGTTTTATTTATTCTCAAATAATTTAATATAAAAATAGTTCGGAATAATAATACCAAATAATAGTACTATTAAAGCAACATCTCATAAAAATCACTGGTGCTTGAATTCTATTTCATGGGAATGTAATTTTGTTCTTCATTCTGTAGCCCAGGTGAAATGAGATTGGATCTTAACAAAACATCTGTCTTTTGTTCTTTGTTTATTAAAAGGGGACCAGGAAGGCCTTTTAAATGAAATGTAATTCAATAGAATTAGTTTGAAAATAAATAGAACACATGTGGTTAACTTTGCTTTTGAAATTAACCTATCAGGCACAGATCTCTGTAATTAAAGAACCCTAATTCACAATTCTCTGAATCACTGCATTTGGCAAATGCCAGTAATTTTCATTTCACAACACAGTGCCTCAGACAGTAATAAGCCAGAAGGAAAAACATGCAGGTTTAATCAGGTAACAAAGCATGTCAAATACTTATCCTGAAACGAGGGAGTCTGGCACATGAAGTGTGAGCCTCCGAGAAGTCCCTTAGGGAATGTTATATGCTCTGATCTGTACCTTTTCACAGCTTCTGCTGAAACCTTTAAGAGGGGAAGAAAAGTCTCAACCAGAACAGGCATCGATATTCAAAACAAATCACTCTCAGTGGGGCTTCTGGGAGCCAAAGATACAAACACAGGCGCGCGCACACACACACACACACACAAACATGCACGTTCACGTACAAATATAAATCGATGCAAACATAGAAGCAGATACATTAAACACAGGGCACTTAAAGAATGGTCTTTGTCTAAGTAATTTTGGTTCAAGTGCCATAACAAGAAAAAATGCTATATTTAACTCTTAGGAAAGTATTTAAAAGTTGGACTTCAGTCTATAGTGTTCCCGACTAGCTGTTTCAGAGGCCAGAAATAAGCCAGGAAGGTACTGCTTTTAGATGGAGAACCGAGGGGCAGGAAGACTTTCCAAGACTCTTATAAGGCAGTTCCAGGGATCTTGAGTAAGGGACCTGGCATCTAAAATCCATGATCCGGGGCTTCCCTGGTGGCGCAGTGGTTGAGAGTCCACCTGACGATGCAGGGGACACGGGTTCGCGCCCCGGTCCGGGAAGATCCCACATGCAGTGGAGCAGCTAGGCCCGTGAGCCATGGTGGCTGAGCCTGCGCGTCCGGAGCCTATGCTCCGCAACGGGAGAGGCCACAACAGTGACAGGCCCGCGTACCGCAAAAAAACAAGAAAACAAACAAAAAAAAGAATAAAATCCATGATCCGTGGAGCAACCAGGGAGCTAGTGAGGAGAAAATTTAGCAAAATACATTGTGCTTAACCCACATTTCAAAGCCAAGTTCCTTCCACCAGTGGACAGGGTGGCCCACACGAGTGCTTTCCTTAGACCTGGACAGCAAGCTTGGCCAGCTTGGCACCCTCCTTTGGCTTTGAAGGGTCCATAGGGCCAAGGGGAAGTGCCCATCTGAAGCCCTGCCACCAAGATCTGGGTATGTGGTCCCCAGAACATTCCCCTCCATCCCAAACAGACTCAAGCCCAGGTCCTTGCTGGCTTTTTCTGAGGTCCACGCTCCTGTGGGGAGAGTTCATTGTTGGGGTACACACTCGAAGCCCAAGGGGGTGACCGACGGCTGATTGTCGGAGTGATCTAGGGCTTGGACCTGTGCTCTGGGGTGCCATGCCTTTGCTGGGGCAGACTGAACCTAAGCAGGAAGCAACTGGGAGTGAGTCCTGGCTGGAGGTGAGTGGATCTATTTATTCCCTAGCCCCAGCCCCACATTATTAGGAAAGGGCCCAACCACATTTCCACAGAGAAAACGTATCTAAGTTAATTTGAGAGCTCAGGACCTCAACAGGGTGATTTTTGCTTAGCTTCTTTCCATTTTCCTTTCTAGTCATCAGGACCAAGAACCTCTGCTGAGCGGCTTTCCACAGTTATTTGACCTCCAATGACAAACATATCCAACTATAATCATGAAATGCAATGAAATGTAAAAATGCCTAGTAAAGAAACACAGTGAAGAGTCTTTCCTTGGCCATTGTGTGTATAATCAAGCTGTTCAAAAGATAAAATAAAATTGTACAGCACAAGAAAGTATGCAAGTAACGGATTAAAACTTTCTATTAAAGTATTTTTTTAAAAAGGGGGACAGCCTATCTACATATTTGCCTATTGCAATAACAGGTGATACATTTCAGTTTAATAACAAGTAAATCACAATTATATAGGTAATAATTTATTTTAAAAATTTTAATATTAAAGGTATTATTCCAAAGATGTAAAATATTTCAGGCATGAGCTAACATTTGCATTTACCAAACAAAAATATTATGCCTTGCAATTTGTGATCTGTTTCTCTATTTAAAAGTTTAAACAAAAGTAAAGGTGCAGCACAGTCACAATGAAGGAGAGAATTGAAGTGACCAAGGTTCTGTTTCAATTTAGTCCATCACTACCTGTTATGGACTGAATTGTACTACCACCCAGTTCATATGTTGAACCCTAATCCTCAATGTGACTTTTTGGAGATCAAGTTTTTGAGGAGGAAATTAAAGTTAAATGAGGTCATAAGGATAGGGCCCTGACCTAATAGGATTACTGTCTTTATAAGAAGAGAAAGAAATCTTTCTCTCCCTGTGTGCACAGAGGAAAGGCCTTGTAAGTACACAGGGAAAAGGTGGCCGTCTACAAGCTGAGGAGAGAGGCCTCACTAGAAACCAACCTTGCTGACACTTTGATCTTGTACTTCCAGCCTCCAGAACTGTGAGAAGATTAATTTTGGTATTTAAGCCACTTAGCCTGTGCTATTTTGTTATGGCAACCCTAGGTGACTAATATACTATCATTATTTTATCATTTATTTTGAATCTACTGTTTAATCATAGGAATGTGTAGTACCATAGCAATTGAACACACGCACTGTCACGGAAACAAGTTTTATCAGCTCCAAGCCCCTGACCACAAACTCTTGAAAGAAGCACAAGCTGCTCAGTCGGCTTGGCGGGCGCCAGCTGGGAAAGTGGGTTCTCTGTGTTCACTTCCATTTAAAATACCATGTTTATTAAAGAATACATAATCAAGGCATGCTAATTTGAAGGTTACAGAGATATTTTCATATGTGAAATCAACAATAACTTCAGCAATTATTCCAAACAGAGTATAGCGAGAAACAGATTTTTTTCAGGAAGGCGTGTTTTATCACTGACACTGTTTAGAAATGCCAGCACATGGAAATACTAAACAGCAGACAGACTTTTAGTTGATCTTATCATTGCTTTTAAATTCTTTGCACACCATGTACCTGCTTATTACTTGCACTCGGTGGGGGGACCACTTCCACTGCCCCTCATTTATTCCAGGTCTTCTGAGAAGCAGCCCATTCGCCTCACAGGACGTTAGCTTCTGACGTCAGAATGGGTCCCATCGTTACGTGGTAATTTAGGTATCATGATGCCTAAAAGAAGGGCAGTAGCCATCTGCCACTGTCACCTCAGGGTTGAAGAATGGACAGAACCTCCGAACACATCTAAGAAGTATTTCCTTCAGGGTACACGGCCCATGTGGGAGGAGAAAACAAGAGTGGTACAATATAAGTTGAGTGTCTTTCCAGCTAAGAAGCACTTCTTAGCCTTCTTTGTCAGCAAATGATAAGGGGGTCTGTTTCCAGGTGGATCCTTGAATCGTACTGTTATAGCAGGTAGTGATCATTAGAGGACCTGAGTTCTACTGATACGAACGTTCCATGTGATTTAATTCTTCTCTGAGTTTTGGCATCTCCAGTGTTACTTATAGCTGGAGAGGAACGTTTATACTATGATTAGTCACCGACAAGCTATGGAGCAGAAAGGAGCTTAAGCTGGTTTTTAGGAGCCAGGAAGGGAAGTCTGGATGCTAAAATAAAAGGAAGATAAGGAATTCTAGCTCTTCTTTCTGAAGGAGTTTCAAGCAGCTCTGTTGCTGAAAGCCCTACCATACATCTCTGCTTTAATAATTATATTTTCTGAGTGTTCCCCTGGTCTACGATCTCTTTTATTCATTGAGTGCCAACTGTCTCCTTGGTGTAGAACAGAACTCTACTCCTCCACCTCTTGGAGCAGAAAATGCAAGAAGGATTGTGATGGGAGGAAGTAGAAGAGCCACACCATTAAAATGATGTTTAAAAAGATAAAAAGGGGCTTCCCCGGTGGCGCAGTGGTTGAGAGTCCGCCTGCCGATGCAGGGGACACGGGTTCGTGCCCCGGTCCGGGAAGATCCCACATGCCGCGGAGCGGCTGGGCCCATGAGCCATGGCCGCTGAGCCTGCGCGTCTGGAGCCTGTGCTCCGCAACGCGAGAGGCCACAGCAGTGAGAGGCCCGCGTACCGAAAAAAAAAAAAAAAAAGAGTAAAAGATCTGTCAATTTAAGGGTCAATTTCAAAATATGTATTTCAAAACGATGGGATTAGAAAAAAATATCAAGTTGACTTCTGGCATATAATGAGAGCTTAGTAATGGTTATTGACCAAAAGGTCCTCAGCTCCTTAGAAGAAGGCAATAGCTCACTTCATTTTCATTCAATTCTTTAGAAGTAAAGAATACATGAATATGGTCGTGTTTTACTATCATACTGGCAAACTCTATGACTGAAAATAAACAAAAGGAAGAGGAAGCAATGGGGCTTGAATGGGTAGTGGTGTCCTTGAGGTGTGATGGCAAAATTAGCATCCGGAAGGGAAATCTAGGGGTCCGAATCTGTGGCCTGAACCAGACTGCCGAGATGTCTGGTGCAATAAACTATCCCTCAGGAAAGATCAGAGCACAGGTCAGAGCATATAGCAGGCTGTTCCTTGGGTGGCTAGGCATGGTCACACACAGCAAAGGGAAAGAAACCCTTAAACAGAGCCAGTGGAAGTGCTGGCTACCATGTTTGGGAAGCGAAAGGGCTTGCAGAACATTTGGGGGTTTTTTCATCTCCTCTTGGGCTCTCCTTGCAAAATAAATAAGCCTCCTAGTGTCATGAGACCTAATGACGGAAGCTGTGACCCTGCATTCTGACCAACGATCTAACCAGATCAACACAAAATGCCTGAGGTCAGAAAAGTCACACCTATGGCCAAAACATCTAGATCTCCAAGAGGTGACAGGGTCCTCCTGAGAACAGTGCATCCTTCTGAGGACGGTGATAGCCACACTCTGAGTGTATTGTCTTATTCACTGTCTAACTAAACACCAGGTAACTGCTTGGCAGAGATATTATAGAGGAATTTCAACGGCAGGTAACTGGGTAGAACAGAAATGCTTTAAAGTCCTTTCCTAGGCTGAGATTCTATTGTCTGACTATGTTCTCATTTTACTTTCTTACATCCTACTTCCATTAACTAATGCTGGGATCCAGGATGTATAAATGGATGATGTTCAAGTCAGACACGGAGGGAAGAATCTTCCATCCTCTCCCCTCCCCAGTCTATCCCCCTTTTTCCGGTAGAAAAAAGTTCAAGGTAAGGGTCCCGGACAATGTCACTTGCTAGTGCTTTGCTTCTGGTGAGCTGTGCTCCAATGAAGCGTAATGCAGAACTAAGCAGACCATCTTCCCTGAAGCTCTCCTCTAGATACAGGATATGATCAAACTGCCATGTTTTGTCTTGCTGTACAAGCCACCAGGCTCTTTCCTAGTCCAGAGACCTTGGAGCAGAGGACAAAAATGGGGTCATTTTGATCATGGGATTGTGGGAAGCACAGTGCCTGCTTTGCCCCCTAAGAGTGAAGAGACAATGCAGCCCATGATGCAGACTGTTCCCAGTATGAAGCTCCCTAAATGGTGTACGTTTTTTCTCTTAGAAAGATTTTGAGAAAGAAAAACAATCCTCGATATGGTCCATAAAACAGCATTTTAAAACTTGGAAGTGAAGACTAACTTTTTTCCTCTGACCCTGGCCACAGCCAGAATGCTCCATCAAAATAAACCTGGGACTGGTAGTTGCCAAGGAGGAGGAGGCTGGGGGGAGGGATGAAGTGGGAGGTTGGGGTTAGCAGATGTAAGCTTTTACATATATAATGGGTAAACAACAAGGACCTACTGCATAGCACAGAAAACTATATTCAATATCCTATGATAAACCATAATGGAAAAGAATATATATTAAGAAGTGTATATATATATATATATATATATATATATATATATATATATATAACTGAATCACTTTGCTGTATAGCAGTAATTAACACGACATTGTAAATCAACTATACTTCAATTAAAAAATAAAAATAAATAAACCTCAGGTTACCAGGCATGCATGCATGGGCATGGAAAGAAATAACAGAAAGAAATGGGCATCTGGTAAGAAAACAGTAATAAGAGCAAGGTGGAAAAAATTGATGAATTGCACTGAAATGGAATGTTCCATTCAGAGGAAAAAAAAAGTTGTGGATTTTTTTTTTTAGATCCTCTATTTTGGACTTTCAAAAATGGTGAGGGCAACACATTCTAAAATACTTGGCCTCAGCTCAAGCAGACTGCATTATTTCATCTTGACAGAGATCTCCTCCAGAAAAGATTCCCTGAATTACTCTGGACAGGAATTAAATTCCTTTTATTGGATCTCAATTTATATATATTTGAGAGAAAACTCAAGTTGACCAAGAATGTATTTTTGTTTGGATGGTGTTGCTTCTGTATGATGCATTGTTAGCGATGGGGATTTAACATTTGCCTTTTACCTATCAATGGCTTATTGGAGAAAAAAATTGACATCAGATAAAAAGGAATGTTACAAATTAAGTTAGTTTTTTCCTTTTCTGTTTTTGTTTTGGCCCATTAGACTTGAGACTTCATTTTATATATATATATATATATTTTTTTTTTTGCATTATGTAACATGGTTCTGTAATGGTAAATTTACTTATTTATGTAATAATTCTTTATTATATATCTCATATGTACCAATTGCTAAGTATTTTAAGCCTAAGGGGGGGATGTCCCTTTATTTCAAGGACTCCATGGTCTGTTGAAGGAGATGTACTTACAAGCAGTGATTGACAATGCAGAGTGATCACCGACTCAGTAAAAGGAACTTTAACAGTCGGAGACAAGTGTGTCTGTTCTCTATGGGGAATAGAGACATCAGAGACTGCCATAAAAATGTTACTTTTCTATAAAAAAAAAATCACTGTGATGAAAATTATAAAAGAAATGATCCAAAAGTACATATTAAAATTCATTATGAAGTTACACTCTTACACGAATTTTTCTATGGGTACGCTATAGATAAATTTTAACAATAGATAACATATTTACTCATTGGCTACTACTGGGTTTAATTTATTTTCTTCCTTCTTAAAAAAATAGAAGAAAAAAGGGAAAATATCCATGCTTATACAAAGTCACTTCAGTTCAAAATAACACTCATCAGGTCACAGAATGAGCAGACGTGGTGTGGTCTGCACACATCACTGGCATTTACGTCACATTTGACCATCTTACACACTCAGTTTTCCAGAGAGCTGTCTCTGATTTCAGACACTGGGTTTTTCTTATCTTTAAAGTTTCATGGATCCTCCAAGATGAATGTATTTTTGGCCAAATGTTTTTGCATCAAACAAGGAGCCCTATTCCTGATGCACCGTTGATGATAGCTCAGCCTCACGTGGCTGCAAAAGTCAGCAAGGGGGTTGGCGGCACAGAGCAAGCAAACACCCCACACACGCCAGCCCGCGGAATCTAAATGCCTGGAAGTCGATGGGATGTCTCATTCTTGTTCCATAACGGAGTCTTGGTGACATTTCTAGAGGAGGCACAGCTCCCGGCACTTTTCTCACAAGAGTGCCTTCTGATAGCACTCTTGTGTGACCCACAAGGCAGGAGTCGGCAGAAGAACAGACCGGGAGGCCGGGGAGGTGAACTACCCTCTCTGTGACTGCTCTGTGGAGTGGGTATGCCCAGGTATCAGGACATTCTCAGTCAGAGTCTGGCCTCCCAGGATCTAAAAAAAGGGTGCAAATGAACTTATCTACAAAACAGAAACAGAGTCACAGATGTAGAAAACAAACATATGATTACCAGGGTTAAGGCGGGGGGAGGGATAAATTGGAAGATTGGGAATGACATACACACACCACTATATATAAAATGGAGAACTAGTAAGGACCTACTGCATAGCACAGGGAACTCTACTCAGTACTCTGTAATGACCTATGTGGGAAAAGAATCTAAAAAAAGAGTGGATACATGTATATGTATAACTGATTCACTTTGCTGTACACCTGAAACTAACACAACATTGTAAATCAACTCTACCCCAATAAAAATAAAAAAAAAAAACACAAGGTGAATCCCCTCGGTTTACCCATAAATTCCACTGAAAAGGAGTTGAAACACACTCTTATTTTCCTGCTAACCCTACTTCTTCTGTGGGGAAATATGAGTAGCTGTCTGCCTCTGTAGAAAGACAGAGTTCATAGATATCAATTTAGAAGCCTCATCTCTCTTGGGAAGTTGCAGGATGAAACATCCTTTTGATAGTAATCTCTCGTTGTGATGAAGTTACTCAGCGGAAAGGGGGCCTTTATCGTTGGGGTGGTTTGTAGCTTAATGGCTGAGGTTTGTGACGCCTAAGTGTGTGCATTTTAGAGGAAGACTTTCATGACACATTCACTCCCCTTTAGAAAAGACAGTCACTGTGGAGGGGGCAATGGGGAGGGGCCACAGGAGTTGAAAATACGACCCTGACTCCAAAGAGTTTCTATTATAAGGAGAAGAGCCGCTCATCTTTACACCTGGAAGGAAACTTGGAGGTGATATAGTCTAATGCCCCTTAAAAAAATAAGAAATGGTAATTATGTGACGTGATTGAGGTGTTAGCTCACACTCGGTGATAATCATAGTGCAATATAACACTTTCAACTTACACAATGTTGTATGTTAATTATATCTTAATAAAGCTAGGAAGAAAAAGTGAAAAATAAATAAAGACAAGGAAATTGAGACTCAGAGAGGCCAATAATTTGCTCGAGGACACACAGCTGGGGTTAAAAACAGTATTTCAACTTTTCATCTAATGATCTGTTTAAAACAGTGTACTGGCCCTTTTTCTATGAAGGAGAGAGAGAGAGACTCTTTGATGATGCGCTGAACCAGGGACCAGAAAGGAAAGCTCTCCACCTACAGGTCTGGGACTACTTATGGGTATATGCTGTGCTCTGCTTCCCACCGTAACCAGCCTCCTGTTGAGCAAATCTTGATGGTTGAATAGGGTTTCACTTTCAACCTCAGACTGACAGAAATGGTCATGATTCACTCTGATCCTCTGTGAACAGAAACGACTTGGCTTCTCACGCCTCCAGGGACCACTGGACAGTGGTGGTGGACGGCGTCTGGTCTCAGCCCTAAATTCTTCCGGCTCATTTGATGCCCTTGACAGTATATTTGGAATGGGCCAACTGTGCTGTGGATGACATGCATATTTCACCTAGTGACATGGGGCGGCCGCAGCTGGTGAATGGAGCCAGAGTCCACCTGTGTATGGACAGGAGCCAAAACCCAGCTTGGCTGAGGAGTGCTTTGAGATGGATCATCTTTCAATGTGCTAAGAGAAATAAAAACTCTGCTAATGGCTCAGTTCTGGGCTCTGCTTTCAAGTTCTGCTCAGTTTCATGTTAATGTTGACTAAATGGACTTAACCCTAACAGACAAGGATGCCGAGGAACAAGCAGGAGGCTAATGTGTGTTGTTTTGTTTAGTGAAGGGATTTTTTTTGTGTGTGTGTGTGTGGTACACGGGCCTCTCACTTCTGTGGCCTCTCCCGCTACAGAGCACAGGCTCCGGACGCGCAGGCTCAGCAGCCATGGCTCCCAACCAACTGAGCCAGGTTCTAGGTTCCCTTTCCAGATTTCTGAGGGTGAGGCACCAATAGGCTCGGCTTCCTAGAGGTCACCTCCTCTCGTCCACCCTTGGTTCCACTAACTCTGGCCAGGAGCTCAGCAAAACGTCAAGTGAGCCAGCTGCTGGGGCCCAGGGCTGCTGGTGGGAGAGGCAGTTCTCAGAGGAGTGTGGTCTGGGGAAGGCAACCACCCTAAAAGCGGCCCCCAACAGTTGTCATTCTTGGAAGGAGCTCAGATGGACCCAGAGACATTGTAGAACTTTCTCAACATCTTCTTAAATGTAGCGGGGCAAGCAAAACTGTCTCACAGATAGGAAAATGGGGACCAAGGCATCAGTAAGTTGTCTAAGTCACTTTGAAACCTGAGTTGCTGGCTCCTGACTCAGGCTTGTGCTGTGAGGGCTGGCTGGCTGGGGATGCTCTGTGTCTTTGAGAGAGGAATAGTGAAGTTGGTCCAGATAGTCGGCAGTGAAACCAGGCAGAAAGTCAAGTAGACCCGTGGTGTATGACATATCATTTCATCCACAAAATAAATAAAACGTCTCTCCCCCGGAGTGCGGTCTGGCTCACCAGGGAGTGTCTTGGTCCCTTGAGAAAGTGGTTGCCCCTGATCGAATGGTGGTAGCTCAGCTCAGTCTGGTTGAGCCTGGCATTTTGTCATCAATATAAAAGACTTATTAAATATCATGCTGAAATAGTCTTCCATCATTCTGAAAGTATGCACTTTGCTCATCTGAAAAATACAACCAACTTGCCAGTTTCTAAGTTGAAATTTGTGTGTGCTGCCTAGAATAACATTGACTCAGTATTCCTTTTAACATCAAGCTTCGGTCACGTTTCCCCCTTCAGTTTTCCTCTTCTGTATCACACACACAGGTACATGCACACACGCAGATGTGCACATGCTTTATTCTCTCTGTGTGTCACAAACGACAAGGAGTTAATGAGTATAGAGTATTTTGAACTAAACAAGCTCTGGAGATTAACCTCGTTCAGACGAGCCCGTCTCTGCACGCTAGGTGATGCTTCGTTCCTCCGCAGAATTTTGGGACAGATTTCTACATCACAGTTTGTTGCAGAAAGTGTTCGGCAGCACATTCAAGTTAGATTTCAGCCAGAAAAGGTACAATGCACTTTTCTAAGAAGAGAAATATTCAGTTCTAATAGAATTAGTGCCCTGATCCCTATTTAAGATACCGTTTATGAAAGACCTTTGAATGGACTGTAGGAGATTCTGAGGCCAGAACCTGGGTCCTATTCTTCATTATTTTCTGATTCAAAACACCTGTGGAGTGATGAATCTTTATGAGAGTTATTGTATCCCAAGCAACTGTGACAAAAATAAAAACACAGAAAAAAACCCAGGACCTTCGGATGCAGAGACATCACCTTCTCCAGAACCTTCTCTAACAGGAGATCTATTCACACCTGCTATTTCTTTTTCTGCCCCAGTTCCTCACCGGACCCAACCCTCCGCCCCGTTCCCACCCTACCCCATGCCAATGGAAAGGCAAATGTGTTTCTTTCTGGCCTGCCTGGCATACGAATAATAGGTGAAATAACAGTTGCTATAATTAAGATTTCTGAACCCTTCTCCACAGCGCAGTCACAGCACTGGGGCCACGACAGATACGATGACATTTCACCCCCACTCCGCTCTGGGGCGCGGGTTTCATTCCCAGGCCAGACAGGAGATCTGCCCGACCCTAAGCCTCATGCTTTCAACCATTAAACTGAATTTTTCATTCACAGCAATATTTTTAATACTAGTCGTTTAGAGTAAAGTAATCCTTGCTCTATTCCAAGGATGGTAATGGGAACTTTATAAGGAGAGTTCCCAATCTTCAGCTCCAGCTTTGCACTCCATCCCGGCCCCAGAGCCAAAGAACGCCTGACCCACCTGGGCTCAGATAAACTGTCTGGAATAGACCGTGAGAGAGAATCCCAGCCTCAGATGCACAAATAACCACAGGCTTAGTATTTGCACCGCTTTTCCCTCCTGGTGAATTATTTTTTTGTTTACATTTTTCCATCTCCAGGCAGAGACAGGTGTGCCTTCCTAAAGAGAGAAAAGGAATCCCAGAAAATGTGACTTACAAAGAGAATGACTTTGAAATGAATATTAATACTCTTCAGATTCATGGGAGAGAAATAGGAGATCAGTACCATAGGATCCCAGAGGTTGAAAATGATTTTCAGCCTCATTTTGTCCAATAATGAGAAGTAAAATATCTTAACTCGCCAACCCTGCTCCATTCCATGAGGCTGGATATAGTCAAAACACATTAGAAAATGCAGAGCAGCTTGATAATCAGCCTTTAAAGAGAAACTAGTTTTTGATAAAATTATAGTAAAATGCACATTTGTATGATTTAATACTCAAAATATTAGTAACACCCCTTTTCAAGAGTAAAGCTTAATAATTATCAAATGAAATTATTAAAAGAGGCTGTGCAATAAAAAAAGCACCCTGTAGTGGTGTGCTTTATTTAACTTTGGTTCCACAAATACTTACTGAATACCTACTATGTGTCAGGCACAGAGCAAGGAGCTATGACTTCAGAAACGAAGGCATAGTTCCTTCCTGTTAAGAATCTACAATCTAGGGGATAATCACCAGCTTTAAAATGTAACAGTGGTGGAGACAGCCTTTTAAAAATTTTTTGTTATTTTGCTAGTTTATCAGAAATTCTAAACCAACTCATTTACATGGAAGGTCTCTCTCTCTCTCTCCCTCCCTCTCTCTCTCTCTCTCTCTCTCTCTCTCTCTCTCTTTCTCTCTCTCTCTCACACACACACACACACACACACACACACACACACAATACCTTTCCAATGCATATCAATGTAACTGTCAAAACTGTGTCAGGGGCTTCCCTGGTGGTGCAATGGTTAAGAATCCACCTGCCATTGCAGGGGACATGGGTTTGAGCCCTGGTCTGGTGAGATCCCACATGCCGCGGAGCAACTAAGCCCGTGAGCCACAACTACTGAGCCTGCACTCTAGAGCCCGTGAGCCACAACTACTGAAGCCTGCGCGCCTAGAGCCTGTGCTCTGCAGCAAGAGAAGCCACTGCAATGAGAAGCCCATGCACCGCAATGAAGAGTAGCCCCTGCTGGCTGCAACTATAGAAGGCCCACGCACAGCAATGAAGACCCAATGCAGCCAAATAAATAAATTAAATAAATAAATAACTTTATAAAAAAACAAAAAACAAAAAAAAACTGTGTCAGGTCTGAGATTTTACCCCACTTGCAAGCTAAGGAGTTAGCCTGTCACAGTCTGCCAGACACTGGTAGAAGACATGAGATGCCTAAATCAGAGACAGAGGACTTTATGACTCACAGCAGTAGTGGTAGTAAGAATATCAGCATTTCCTTGTTGTTCCCCCAAGACTCAATGCTCCCATGAAACACAAAGAGGGACAGGGGACACCTGCACACACAGATGTTTGCATTACAGGGGAGGAGCCCTGCGCTTAAGGGACCCAGATTTTTTTTTTATAATGGGCAGTAATCATGCCTTCCCTTTGCTCCAAAGGAGGTACTACCTTTATTATACTGAGCAATAAGCACGCCTATCCTTACTCTGGAAGGAGACACTATCTC
The DNA here is from genome assembly GCF_059928025.1 of Delphinapterus leucas. Lineage (NCBI taxonomy): Eukaryota > Metazoa > Chordata > Mammalia > Artiodactyla > Monodontidae > Delphinapterus > Delphinapterus leucas. Next base: position 64,522,596 of record NC_143146.1, read on the forward strand.
CATCCTCCAATGTTTTAAACAAGCCTGCCCTTTGCTCTGGGAAGAGAAGTGTCTGTCTTCCAAGCCTGTTGATATAAAAGCATCCTGGAAAAGATAGTCCAGAACAAAGCCAGTCAGCGTCTCGACTCACAAGACTTGCAGAAACCCAAGAGATCCATGGAAAATTGTCTCCAAATAGTTTTCCTGGTATTTCATTACCCATATTATAGATGTTTTCATGACTAAAGTTCACATAAACTGTTAGAACTTCATGTAAGGCTCCTGATATCTGCTGAATTATATAGATTCTTGTTCAAATAACCACCAAATCAGTAAGCTGCATTCATGTTGACGCTCATCTTTCCAAACTCATGACGGGTTTACTCATAAAAGGAAATTTAGCACACTAGAAATCTGAAACCGAAAAACTACTTCTCATTCCCATAAACATTCTCCAAGCTAAGTCAAGTCTCCTCCATGACTAATATACCAAGAAGATGTTTTCTTTAATCCCTCAGTTGTGAATGACTCAGAGAAAGACCATTAGTTCTTAGATGAAATGAGCTAATTTGTTAAATTCTCAAGTTTCAAATTATCTGAAAAGTAAATGTCTATCTAAAACTACAATCCATGAATCTGCCTCTCATCATATAAAAGTCGATGTTGATTTGTTATTGGTGTGATATATGACTTTTAAAAGGTATCTTAAAGGAAAAGAAAATCATCCAAGTTAGAGACAAGAAAAATTACTTTTGCTTAGGAGCGTAACCTTGGCCGCTATTGTAATGACCTTCCCTGGAGTCATTTTTTAAAAACAAAATGGTTGATTGTTTTCCTAGGATGGTTTAATTCTGGATGAGTCTGCTGACTTTGGGGACCCTGCCCATCCTTGACCATTTACGACGTCAACATTAGAGGAGGACTCCATCCTTGTGGTTCGGAGAGATGCTTCCTGCCTGCACTCAATCCCACCCTCCTCAGGATGTATCACTGCCGTTCCTATAACTGAGCTATACCTGCGGTGGCCTCCCAAAACACCAAAATCCATTCTTCTGCTCAGCCAACAAATCTACGGGTTGTAACTTACATGGAGCAATTGTTCCCTAGGGCTGGGGAAGTGGGGAAACATTTAGTCCCTCCATAGCAAGAATCACTAATAGTAAACATCTTCAGTAGCAGAGACTGATGTAGGCCCTCTCGTTAAACATACAGGCTTGTTTCACAAAAGCCACATCGTCTTATGGCCCCTAAAGGGGCTGACCTGCTTATTTTATCATACTGGGACTGTGCTCGATTATTGTACAGCTACAGTGCTCAGACCACCAAGACCTTGCCTCACTTTTCAAAGACATGATGAAGACCAGGGCTTCTTTAAAGTATGGCTACTTTAAAATCTTTTTAATTACATAGGTTCCGAAAAGCACCTTTGGGAAACATTGACTGATAACTTTAAAGCCTAGAAGACGATTAGACTGACGTGGGTGGGGCTTGGCTTCTGTAATCCAAGAAGAGTGTACTGGATGTTTCCTACATGTTGCAACTTTGATATAAACCCTTTCACTTCCTTATATTAATCTGTTCCTTTAAGGTAGAAATTTTTTTTTTTTTGCGGTACACAGGCCTCTCACTGTTGTGGCCTCTCCCATTGCGGAGCACAGGCTCCAGACGTGCAGGCTCAGCGGCCATGGCTCACGGGCCTAGCTGCTCCGTGGCATGTGGGATCTTCCCGGACCGGGGCACGAACCCGTGTCCCCCGCGTCGGCAGGTGGACTCTCAACCACTGCGCCCCCAGGGAAGCCCAAGCGATTCTTTTAAGTAGAGTTAGCCCCTGTACTGCTGTACTCCACAACCTGCAGTAGCTTCTGTTATGGATTGAACTGTGTCCCTCCAAAATTCTTATGTTGAAATCCTCAACTCTTGTAATTCAGAGTATGACCTTATTTGGAGATAGGGTCTTTACCAACTTAAAATGAGGTCACGAGGGTGGACCGTAATGCAACACGACCGGTGTCCTTATTAAAAAGGGAAATTTGGACACAGACTCAAATACAGGGAGAATGTCATGTGAACATGAAGACGGCCATCTACAAGCCAAGGAGAGAGGCTTGCTCCAGATTCTCCCTCAGGAGGAATCAACCCGGCCAACACCTTGATTTTGAACTTCTAGCCTCCAGGATGGTGAGACAGTAAATTTCTGTTGCCTAAATCACCCAGTTTGTGGTGACTTGTTACAGCAGCCCTAGTAAACAAATAGCTTTCCTTCTCCTCAGAGTAAAAGTAAGGTCTCTTCAGTAACCCACAAGCCCCTGCACTGCTGGGCCCAGTACGTTTATGAGTTCTCCTCCCACTGCTTTCCCAGATGTTCACTCTGCTACTGCCTGACGGCCTCTTTGTTCTTCCTTGAACAAACTATTCCTGCTCCCGCCTTAGTGCACTTTCTCTCCCCTGCAGGGACCGTTTTCCTTCCAGATTGTTCCATGGATTACTCCCTCATTTTCTTGGTCTATATTCAGATGCTACCTTTTAGGTGTTTTATTCCTTTTGGTATTTAGAACTAGCTAACGTACTCAATATTTTCCCTGTCTATTTTGTTTTTCATCTGTTCTGCCCTCACTGAAACGCCAGCCACATGAGGTCAGAAATTCTTGTCTGTTTACCGTTGAGTTTAAAATAGCTTCTGGCAGGTAGTAGGAGATCAAAAATACTAGTTGAACGAATGAGTAAATCATAAGCATAAGCTCTACACTGCCACCTAAATGTACCCTGTACGCGAGGCTCCACATGCCGCCTGAAAATTGGGGGTGGGTGGGGGAACGCTAGCTTATATCACAGTAGTGAAGAAAATGCTTCCACTGAGTAAATACCGCCAAAGGAAGCAATGAGCACAGCTACTGTCCTTGAGAGATTGCAGACTAATCAGGTAGACTAAACATATAATGCAAGAAAAAATAGACTAGATCTACGAAACAGCATATCAACAGGGGCCGTTGAATCCAGCATGGGCTGCCTTCTAAAAATGGTGAGTCAAGGAGCTTTATCAGAAAAGCATCTGTTATGTAGAAATAAATCAATTCATGGCCAAAACTAGAAAGTATTTTTAAGGATATGCTCCTCTACACGTTATAGAATAAGGACATTTGAGGAATGTTTACGAGAAGGTCTCAAGCACATGTATTGGGAATGTTTAGTCTATAATGTGGGCACACGAAAAGTATTTCTCAGCAAATGCTTTGTCCCTCACATAAACACAGTTCCACCAAGTAGCAGCACGAGCAACTTAAAAAAGAGAGAAAATTGAAACTGCTAGGAACACTCTGAGCAGGCGGAAGGTAATCACTAAACTGGGATCTGGCCACCACCTGATGAAAACCAATTAAATTTCGCAGAGGTGGTAAGTGACAGAAGAAAACAAAGTTAACTGGAAAATAACCAGTGACGTTTGCTATCGCTCTTTCTGCTGTTCTATTTCTCTCTTTTTTATTTTTTCCTCTTCCCATCACAATTCCCCTCATTTCTTAGATGAGTAATTAAACCCTGACCTCAGGTATAAGTCCCAAAGGCACTTATCCATAAAAATTAACCAGGAGCTGACGTCTTCCTAGTTTGGATGTGGATTCATCACGTGGTCTCAAGCAGTCTATAAAGTGTTTCACATTCTTTGGAAGAAAAGCACTACACAAGGCAGAGGATTACTATGGTAGCAGATACTACGATTAGTTGCCTAAAAAGAATCCCAGTTTCACTTCTGATATTTAGAAGCTTCTATTTTTCTCTTTCTCTGTTTTCTATTTTTTCCTCTTCCCACTCATTAAACATTCCAGTCAAACAATAAGCAAGCTCATGGGGGTCGAATAAATTCAAGATTCAAAATAGCAAAACATAGTTGCGTGAATCTACATGATTGTGGACATTAAGGAACCTGGTAGTAAGTGTTCAGCACATCGAGGTAGTAAGGGAATATGCAAATTTCTGGGAGAATAGTCAAAAAAAAAAAAAAAAGGGTATTTTGCATTACTTTGGAAGGCACTATATTCTTTAAATGTAATACACATTACATCCAGCCACATTCCAGAAGCACAACTACAGGGCGGAGCAGCTTCATGAGGCCAAACCACACATGTCATTAGAACGTAGTGAACTTGAACCCACGTATCCCTAAGTTCATTGCTCTTCACTTTGTAATTCAGAGATAAAAAGTACTTCACAGTGGAGAGTACACACAGAAGTAGCTTCATGTTGCATTACACTAGATTGTTCATTCTTGTGGTAAAATAGTTGAATACCTCCAATACATGTATATTTATTCAGAAATTACTTAACATATGAAATAGTATATATATTAAAACATATACAAAAATAGAACCAGAATGTCCTAAAAATAGAACACTTGAAAGACGAAGATAAAATCGGCAATACTTTTAAATGTCTTGCTAACCGTGATGGCTTCATGTTATCGTGAGTTAACAGACAGGCTCAGCATAAGCTCAGCCAAAGCTTATCTTTAATGATAATGAAAGTGAGTCCCTATTTCAAATAGTCTTCTTGATAATTTCAAATGTTTTCTGCCCAATTCTTCTCAGGGGTGATGAGACTATTAATGTCTTAAGTTCACAGTGCAGTTGACAAAGAACTTCCCAGGAAGAGAAAGGTCAATGCTGCCATCTTTGCTGGTGCTTACTTCACCGTGTTATCTTTCATTGTGAGCTCTTTGCAGGATTAATTTTAAGCCCATATTTTGTGATGGTTGATTTAATTAAAACTAGATGGGGCTTCTCTGGTGGCGCAGTGGTTGAGAGTCCGCCTGCCGATGCAGGGGATGCGGGTTCGTGCCCCGGTCTGGGAAGATCCCACATGCCGCGGAGCGGCTGGACCCGTGAGCCATGGCCGCTGAGCCTGCGCGTCTGGAGCCTGTTGCTCCGCAGCGGGAGAGGCCACAGCAGTGAGAGGCCCGCGTACCGCAAAAACAAAACAAAACAAAACAAAAAACTAGATGATATCGTCCTTAAGTCCTTTCCACAAGGGCTCACGTAAATGCCATACACTGAAAAGTGCTAAGAGCGCCAGGAGGATGCTGGTGGATTGGACCTCCTCTTCCTCCCTCACCTGACTTCCCACCATGGACACAAGGAGCCGTGGCAATCCACATCATACATGTTAGTAAAGCTCAACATCTTTCTTATTTTTAGATAAATGTGGAAGACCTAATACACTGCTTTCCAGTTGTGTCTGTGGAACCATGCACATTGGACATCGCTGCTCTAGGGAATTTTTCAGATGTGGTGCCTCCTAATTTTAAAAACACTTTGAAGGCATTTTGTGACCCTGGTAGTACCCCATTTTAATTTTCAGATATCTCCATGAAAATATCAGACTGGAATAAAGCTCTCAAGCCAAGACTGGTCTACCTTTTCCCCACTGAGGTGACCGAATGGCCGAATCCAGATTTTACAGTCACCATGTTTTAGTTTTATCCCTGCCACCAGCTGTTAAGAGTTCTGCGTCAGCAATGTGGTGTCTATAACCCTTACTACTTCTTTTTTAATAGTTGATCATGTAAGTTATTTCTCTGGTATAGGACTTACAGAATGAGTGCAGTGAGTGAAGTAATCCTTCAACCACTAAATAATTAAGAGTGTATTCAGCTGTACAGCAGAAGTGAACACAACGTTGTAAATTAACGATACTACGATAACAAAGTGCATTCGGGAGTAAACTATCGATACAGGCAACAATGTGGAGGATTTTGAAAGCATTACGGAAAATATTCCAGAAACGTCAGGCTAATCCATCATGATAGAAATCTGGATGGTAGTTGTCCCTTCACGGGCGGAGAGGTGGGCTTGACCGGGAAGGGGCGTGTGGGAACTTTCTGGAGTGAAAACAATAGTTCCATACCTGATAGACAAGTGAATTCAATGAGTGTTTGCATTTTTCAGAACTAATTTATCTGTACAGTGAATATCTACCCATTCAATTGTATGTAAATTATGTCAATAAAAATATAAGTGCACCGTAAGACAGTGTCTAATGGTGGATTTATGCCATCTTATGATGTCTTATTCAGCACCTGAATAGCTAGTCCCATTTAGTCACAATAAAACGAAGAGGCTTCAGCTGGTAAAATCTGTATATTAGGTGTCAGAATACAGTGGTAATAATAGTAATAATAACGGTCATAATAATATAGGGGTTTTTTTTGGCATATGCCAACCCCTATGCTATTGTTAACCCATGAGGAAGAAAACACTCAGACATAGACAATTTGAGTAATTTTTCCAAAGCTATATAAACATTAAATGGCAGAGGTGGGCTTGGGACTCAGGTTTCTCTGATCTTGGAGCCCATGCCTTCAACTACTAGGGCAAATGTGATCTCTTCTTAGAGAAGAATATGAGAATTTCCAGGATGCCGTGTAAAAACAGCGTGTATTGTGGGTGTCCTTTGTGCTAGGAACTGTGCTAAGTGTTTCATGTCATTAACTCTATAGAGCTACCATTGTCATCTCCTTTTTTACAGATGAGGAACGTGAAGCTCAGAGAGGTTAAGCAGCTGGCTCAAGATCACACAGTAAGTAGAATCTCTCAGATTCCACTTCAGAGCCGTTGAAATCAAAGTCCAGTTTTTCCTACTTTCAGTGGCTCTTAACTGAGGTTCATCAGAATCAATAATAACTATTCTTATATTACACATTTCTGGGTCTCCCTTGAGAGTTTTTATCCTGCTGATTGAAGGGGGACTTGGGAATCAGTCTCTTTTTCAAAGCCCACCAGTCATGCTGAAGAAAATCCTACCTGAAAACCACTGTACCAAGCTGTCACTGGTTTTTCAGTGAGACTCCCCACTCCTGTTAAAATTTCCATGCATTTATTTTATTTTAAAAATTAAGTAGAGAAGAGGCCTCCTGTCATGATAAACACAAAAGAATAAACATTAGTAAATCTTGGTTTAAGACTCATTTCTGCCATTAACTGGCTGTAGGGTTTTAGGCAAAGTCAGTGAAATCCCAGGGATGCAGTTTTCTCCTTCGTGATATTAAAGCGTTGAATGTGCTCATCTTTAAGATTCCATCTTGTTCTAATCTTCAATAAATTAAAACTAATCTTATTTGTTAAATTCTGGACCTTCTTGGAAGTATCTGGAAGGACCCTGGGGTCTCTAGCATAGAGTTAGGTGGGAATTTGTTGAAATATTAAAGATCACCACATAAAATAGCTTAAGTATAGTGGTACTGATATTTTCTAGGGAAACCTAGAGATACCACTGGTTTCTGGACAAACTGATTTGCCAGAGAATTCCAGATCTCTGTTACTCCAAGAAAAATTAAATAAAAGCAACAGTCCTGTATTTCACACCTATTGTGTCAAATTTACAGCGCTGTTTGGGTAAAAAGATGTAAGAAGTGATCTTCACCTTCAAGCAGAGTTCAAGAGATGCGCAAATAGATGCAATCAATTGACAAGGGAGAGGTACTAACAGTAAGTGCAAAGCTGGAGATTGCTGTCATTGGGCCACCAGTCACCTGATTTGGCACAAAAATAAAGATTAGGACCTTTAACTTGTGTCAGGTAAGAGAGGCCAACCACAGAGCTGGGAGCTCTGAACCTGAGAAGAGAAAGATATCAGTTGATTTGTAAAACCGGAAGAACTGACACAGATGGAAAAGAGCTGGAGTAAAGAAGAAAGGATGCAAACCGTGGTAGATAGATGTGCAGGGAATTGAGAAAAGCACAGGAAATCAGTCAAGCTGCTGCCCACTCATGTCCCACCAAAAGTTGGACGTTGTGTAGGATAAAAGTAACTCTGGTGCCCATCGTTCTTCAGCTGTCTACCGCTGCCTCTGCTTCTGCTCTGATAGCCTATTCTGATCCCTCTCTGCTCTCTTTTTATCCTTCCTTCACTCTACCGCATGGGCTTATCATACCATCAACGGTCACCCCGCTAGTGACAGCTGGTGCCTTTTCTCCCATGGCTTCTGCCTGCAGCTCCTGCTGGGGTCTCCTTCTCAGAGCTGAGCTGCAGGCAGGTTCTCACGTGGGGGAAGAACTCGGTTAAGGGGAGTCAGGGCCTGCTACCGATGGGAGAGAAGGCAAGTCTAGAGAACATGGTCCACCTTGGACCCCCTCTTGTCTCCGTTTTTCTTTCCTACACTTCCTCTAATTTTCATCATCCTGGCCTCAATAGCCTTGATAAAAAGTTGAAAAGGCCCATGTTTAGGAGAAGGAACTTGGAGGATCTGTGCTCTTCCTGTGGACTTGTGCTGTGTATTTTATACTCTCCAAGGAAGAGGTTTTGGTTTTTTATTTTGTTCTGTTTTCTGATACAGAGCACTGTATTTAGGAAGAGCTCTGAAGCCAAATCATACCTCAGGCCACAGGCTACCTTGAGGCCCAACCCACAGACTTCTGCCAACGTCTGAGACACTGCTCTCTTGTCTATTGGTTCTGTCCACAGCTGTAGTTACACTACTTCAAATGGGACAGCCTAGGAATAAAAACAATGTCAACAACCCCTTTGATGATTTTATTTCAGAAGGAAGCCCTGGACAGAGCAATCAATTAGGGTTTCATGGACTCTTCATTTGTGCGGTCAGGAACTACTAGATTCCCCATAGTCGTATTAATTGAAACAAAGAGAATAACATGTTTATCCTCAAGAAAACACTTCGTGTAGGTTTTCAAGAACACACAGTTCAAATACAAACCCTAGTTTAAAACAAAGTTTACAAATGATGCACCGTAAGGCCTCTAAAGCGCTGGCTTTGTACTGACATACAGCCTAAGCACAGCGCAGCTTGTCAGCTTTAAGAGCAATCGGGTGAGTCTCTCAAACATATATAGTGATGGTACCGCCAGCACAATCATGACATATAATATCTCCACCACCTTAAAAAGTGTCCCCATGTCCCTTTGCAGTCAATCTTCTCCACCCACACACCAGTCCTCAGCAGCCACTAATCTCCAAATCTCTGTTTTGCCTTTTCTAAAATCTCATATAAATGGCACCATGCAGTATGTGGTCTTTTGCATCTGGCTTCTTTTGCTTAGCATACATCTTCTGAGGTTCATCCATGTTGTTGTTTAAAATAACTTTAGGGTCGGGCTTCCCTGGTGGTGCAGTGGTTGAGGGTCCGCCTGCCGATGCAGGGGACACGGGTTCGTTTCCCGGTCCATGAAAGATCCCACATGCCGCGGAGCGGCTGGGCCCGTGAGCCACGGCCGCTGAGCCTGCGCGTCCGGAGCCTGTGCTCCGCAACGGGAGAGGCCACAACAGTGAGAGGCCCACGTAAAAACAAACAAAAAAAAAAACTTTAGGGTTGTATACAGCTTTGGTTCTGGATTCAAGGGCAATACGACTTCAACATCATTTGTAAGTTCTGTTTGATGATGCAGATCATTTTTTTCTATCATCATAGTTTGAAATGCCTCCAGATCATTAGACAAAATATTTCTGTTTGTCTCTCCACTCACCCTGTCTTCATTCACTTGCTTTTTCTCCCAACAAGGAATGAGAGACAGAGAGGGTGTGAGCGAAAACCATTGACCCAGGTACCAATGCATCCTTCCTACTGGGTCATGTTCTGCTTCCTTTGAAGTTTGGCGTGGTCACACGACCTTTTTGGCTAATGAAATGTGAGCAGAAGTGAGGTCTGCTTCTTCCAGAGAGAAACTTTTAAGAGCTTCTGTCCTCTTTTCCTGCCCACGTGATTATAGGAGCACGTGTAGAGAGGGATGCTGGCTCCATGAGTGATGAAGATCAGCAGAGCCCTCTGCCAACTGTGTTTGACATAAAGCATGAACAGGAAATAACAAACCTTAGCCACTGAGCAATTTTAGCGTTGGCCATTACTGAAGTGCACTAGCATACTAGTTAATCCTAAGTGTAAGAGGAAGCGAAGGACCTGGCTATGTGATTGACATACATAAATACTGATTGCCATCTTTCAATCAGGGGGTTCTTCTTCTTTTTTTCTATTTTATTCAGCAGCTCCAAAGTAAACTTCTTTCTTTATGATCCATTGCCTAAAATTTGCATTGAAAGATTGAATGTATTTATTAAACATTCAAAGCAGCTTGTTCAACTTGATCTCTGACGGCGATTGTCAAAGAGAGTGTGTCTTTCCTAATGGCATTTGACTTTAAACAGAGCGTAATAAGCATGAAATAATTTCTCCATGGAGGGATATAATCATTAACACTGTCAGGCTCTGTAGCAGGGAATTCTAGTGTTCACCAATATCTATGCTGTCCTCTTCTTCATGGGCACAGCCAGAATGCTGCTTCCAACCCCCTGGCGTGTGAGTCACTTTCCAGCCAAGGCGGTTAAGAGCAGATACGTTTCCCCATATTTTACCTCTTTCCTTGGTTGAGGACAAGGCATTAGAAGAAGGCAGAGCAACGTAAAGGAAGGAGCCTGGGTCGTTACATGACAGCTAGCAGCAAAGCCCACCCACCTACTTCCCATCCCACCAACCTGCATTGGGCACTGTCAGGAGCAAGAAATAGACCTTTACTTTCTTAAACCCCTGGTTTAGGGTTTGTTTGTTACATCAGCTAACATCAGTTATTCTGACTAATACAGGACCTAATCCCTTAACAATGCTACAGCACTATAGTTTGAAAGCACCATAAATACCTCTATCCAATTTAATCCCCACAAACCTCTGAGCTCCACTCCATTCATGAAGAAACAGAAGTTACGTGGCTTGTCAAAGCCATGTACGCGATAAATGGTAAGTATCAAAATTCATTTTCTCCCCTAAATCTAGTGCTCCTACCACGCTGTGCAACAGAAGTCAAAGGCTGTAGTATCTTTGGCGATTTACTGCCTCGGCTGTAACCAAATTAAATAGACATATAACAGAGAATTGGCCTAAGCAAATGTGGGTTTTGGTTAAGTCATCTCTTTAAGGCTCTGTCTCTGGATCTGATATGGAACTCAAGGCACACACGGCAGGCAGTCAGGAGGAGAAGATCAGAAGCAAACAAGAAACTACAAGCGAAAGCCGGGACCCCACAGGAACAGACTGTTCTTGTTGCCCCTAACTTTGGTGATGTGCGTATGCTATAGCGGTCAGCCCTTCATCACTGACTGTGTCATGTGCTTTGCTTTGTACTGAACTAAAGAGAGGGTTGCCCAGATACCAGCTTGGGGACAGCCCATTCACTGGAGCAGCCGCACCTGGATAGCTCTGAAGCCCTAGGAATCAGTGACAACATGGTGTTTTCCAAGAAATCAGGGAGTAAGAGTAGAATATGTCAGCACACTTGTACCCCACCCTTCTTCTAATCTCTCGAACGTGTGAAACTCAAGAGGAATTCTCCTTCTCTAAAATTCCCAGCCAGCTCTTGAAAAACGAAACTTCTTTGTTCCAAGACTGTGGATACCAGAGTCTCAAATGCCAAAGGAGGCTTGCCACACAGGGAGTATGTTTCTTGAGATCAGTCTTTCTGCTGATATAGCCGAAGGGCAACCTTTGCTGGTTGGCTTTAGGGGAAACAGAAAACAGGCTCCTGGTTACTTTCATTCTTATGATTCAGTCATTCTGGGTCACTGTTCCCGGGTTTCTGTTCCTTTGTCTCTATGGTCCTGCCTTTAGGGAGCGTTTTTGGGGTACAGGGTATCTCTGCAGCGGGTTGCCCCCACCTAGTCAGTCCCTCCTCAGAAGCGGCCAGCTCCGCCTCCCTCCCAGCCCGGTGAAGAGTTTTCCCCATGGTTCACCCATGTCTCAACACAGTTCTTGTGATTCTTGATGCCAGAACAGCAGTTCTCAGGGTGTGGCCTCCTTGACGAAAGGTGGGAGAAGACGGCAGCCACACAGAGCCCAAAAGCCCTGTCTCGGTTCTAAAACAGCTCAAATGCTTCCCCTAAAAAGATTACTACAGAAAGTAGACAAGACACAGTTAGTCAAGATGGCCCAGACTGGGTTTCTTGAGTGTGTTCTGCTGTGTGTGTGTATCTCTGTGTGTGTGTGTGTGTGTGTGTGTGTGTGTGTGTGTGTGTGTGTGTGTGTAGGAGAGAGAAAGTATAGAGGAGAGTGATGGGGGCTTGGGAATAGTATACCTGCCCATAGAACTTATGATGGATCTGAAAAGGGAAGGGTTAAAGAAGAGGAAATTAGTCTCCCCCAATTTACTGGGGACCCCAAGCTTGTTGATCACTCAGATCTTACCTAAGATTTAGAGATTTCAGAGGTCTAATAGTTACTAGTATCAAAAACTTGCTGTCACAAGAATACAACTTGCTGGTGCCACCCAGTTTCATGTTTTTCTCCAGCCCCAGGCACTTCCAGAAACCTGCCGCCCTTCCTCCCCGTGGCATTGCCCCCATTGCACGCCCACTCAGTCCCCTCCAAACAAGAGAAGCAGACAGACAGTAAATTGTGCCTAAATACACCTGGTCCAGGTTCATCCCCCTGCCCAGTTTACAAGTTCTTCTTCGCTGATTGATGGGCAATTTGGTAACCATGAATCAGGAGGATTATTAAATGGAGTGTTGGGAAATATTTGGTGCCAGATAGCTGCATTTCAGCCTTCAACTTTTAAAGAGGACTTACCTTTCAGTTCACATTTTATTGGAATGATTAATTGATGGTCAGAACCCAGAGATAAACACACTCTCAGCATATACCACTTGCAATAGGCTTAGACATCAATTCCAGGACATCTAATCCAACTCTTCAGTAAGTTCATATTTAGATCATTTGAAATAATGTATACATGTTTGATTTAAAAAATTCCTGATTTTTATGACTAACAAGTCTCTCCACACATGATAAAATCATACTTAGAAGGATTGATACTGGGGATCCACTATCAAAGCAGCATCATTAACCTTATAAAATTATTGGCAATGAACTTATAAAACAAGCCCTCATTCCCACTGTGCATTGCTGAAGAGCTGCTTTTCTTTTGTTTAAAGCTTGGACCAAGTAGCTGTGTACATTATAACTGGAAGGATTTAGGCTTTACACGATTATGCTAATAATATTTAGAACCAAGTGAACTTATTAATATATTTAATTCCTGTGGACCATTTACAAAAAAATCCCCACAAGGTCAAACACGATTTTTGGATAGCAGAGCGTCTAAAAATCAATGCAGTTAGAAGGAGTTACTTGATTCACACAAACAATCCTGGCTTCACAAACCCCAGAGCACACACAACCCAGGAGTTACTTATTTGCAGGGGAAAATACTCTGTTTGTGTGAGATTCTGATTTAGTACTCAGCCAAGATTATCTAATTGATTGGATATTTCCATTTTTATTTGAATCATTATTATTGCAGCAACATAATGTTTGGTAAAAATTACATAAGAAATTAGAAAATAGTTTTGATCCATCATATTTAATGGAGACGGTATCATCCTTTCATGCTTAACATTATAAAGCCATTTTGCAATGTGCTTTCCCATCTGATGTTTTGGTATCCATTTTCACCAACTTTCCAGATCAATTTTGCTATGAAAGCTACTAAATCTGTAGCTATTGTTCATTTTAGGAGGTGTAGATTAGGATTCATGCGCAACTCATTTTTTTCGAAATGTTACATAGCAACAGATTTTTAGTATCTTTTTGAAACTCTTCCATCAGAAAAAGAATCATTTCTTGCCACCCCTATCCGTTCTTCACCTTGGGTACCACGAGGCCACTGCTTCCCAGAGTGTATGTTTGGAAATGTTTGGATGTGTTCTCTTGACCGTCCCTGATAAACTATTTGCCAGATAACTGAGCCCAAATAAGAAGTCTTAACTTTGGATTTTTCACTGCCCAGCCAGTGTTCAGGACATCACAAAATAAAGAAGAGGAAGGGGGAATTCGGGAGCCCGGGAATGTCTGAGTGTTGAGTCTATCTGTGCATTTTCATTCCATGTTATAATTATCCATTTACATAAATCTCCACCAGAAAGAGCATTCTGTATGCTGGGGTCATATCTTTTTCATCTTTTTAACTCCATAGACAAGCACAGAGCCTGATCCAGTTCATGGTTCAAATTTGTATCAGCGTAATTTAAAAGAAAAAATTATTTCCTTTTTCACGTTTCTAAGCCTTTCTCTCAAGTCAGCCTGAAATATTATCTACAGGGCTGTCGGGATGGGAATGCAAAGAGAAAGAAAAAGTCATTTGTTCATTTATTTTTTTTAATTACCAGAATATGATTTTGCATCAAGTCTTGGGAGCTAGGCTTTGTCAAGAGTGAAAAGGATTTTCTAAGGAGTTTCTGTGCCTTGGGTGGGTAGCTCATGATGCTGGCCTGCAAGATTGCCACTGGGTTCACTATGGTGGCCAGAGAGAGTCCCAGGGATCAGGTGCAGCCACACTTCCGGGGGATTCTCAGCAGCAAAGCTGAAACAGGCCGGGACAAAAGGAAGGAAAAAGGAATACCTGTATCTATACATCTCTATAGATACGGATAACTATATAGATATCAATATCTAACAAATTCTATTTCATTCCCTTATCTTCATTGGTTACTGATTTGAACATGGTAAAACGTTCTATGAGCACTCAAAGTAATGAAAGCTACAAACTAAGAACATCTGTCCGTATGTTTTCATTAATGACATAAGATACAATACGGACAAGAATATGGATTTAGATGTAGCTATAGATAGAGATATAGTATAGACATTATATTTGGGGCAAGATGGGTGGAGCTGGAAGAACAAGAGATGGTCAATTCGTGGTCTAATTAATATTCTGAAAGTGTTTAATAACCTGCCTTCTCAATGTCTTTCTTTTTTGTAGGTCAGAAATATGTGAGTAGGAGTAGCTTTACTTTTCTTTTCTAATATGGATGTGCTCATTCATTTATTTTTTTAAAAAACAGTTATGCTGGGACTTCCCTGGTGGCACAGTGGTTAAGAATCCCCCTGCCAATGCAGGGGACACAGGTTCGATCCCTGGTCCGGGAAGATCCCACATGCCAGGGAGCAACTAAGCCCGTGCACCACCACTACTGAACCTGCACCCCACAACTACTGAAGCCCGCGCACTGCAACTACTGAAGCCCACGTGCTGCAACTACTGAAGCCCGCGCTCCTAGAGCCCGTGCTCTGCAACAAGAGAAGCCACTGCAATGAGAAGCCCGTGCACCGCAACAAACAGTAGCCCCTGCTCGCCACAACTAGCAAAAGCCCACGCGCAGCAACGAAAACCCAACTCAGCCAAAAACAATAAATAAATAGATGAAAAAACAAGAAAATTAAGCATATGAAAAGAGTCAATAAAAAAAGAAACCAGTTAGGCTTATTATGTGCCAAGAGTAATGCTTGGAAGCCACTGAGGGAATGACATGTTATTTTTGACTTTGGAACATGAGACATGACTTTGTTTTTCTCCCAGCACTGCTTTCAAATGTGTTTGCCAGATCCTTTGTCCTCAACCTTTGACGACATCTCTAGAAGATCCTGTAGGTTTCCAGTCAGGTTCAGCTATAAGAACAGTCTTGCTTTGACAATGGACTCATTTACAGATATTAAGAAGTCCAGTAGAGTCTACATACAGACAGCAATCTCACAATCAATCCACAGCTTCTTTTCCTTCTGCTCAGTCCTGAGCTGGGGCTTGGAGCCTGCTGTTTGTTCTATCATTTCTGTTTCGGCTCCTCCAGGAGAAGATTTGAAGGAAGGGGGGGATTCAAGGAAAAGAGGAAAGTGTCCTTTTGCGGGTTCATTTTCAGATTTGGAAGACTCTGTAAGCTCTCTGTACCATGTACTTCCCTGACATGGGTGATGTTTTCCAGAGATCAGCTCTTGTGATACCTCCCCAGCTCCTGTGTCCAAAAGTGTATCCTCCAATCCCTTTCTCCTGGCAGGTCAGGATACCTTAAAGATGGCAGGAGTCCAGCTTCCCTCTGTGACATGACGTTCCCATGAAAATGTGTGTATCCTTGCTGGGAACTCAGGCTGATCCACTGGTTCTTCTTTTCCCCCAGTTGAGCTGTCTTCACACTACTCCAGGAGAAAAGCAGACATCTGCCTCTATCTTCACACATGTTGGCAGACTCCAGAGGATGCAAGTCAAGTTTTACCGAGAACCCTCTGCTCCAAGCTAATGTCGCTCAGTGAACATCAAGCCGGGAAGTGAGTTTCCAGTGTCCTTCCTCGAAGGCACCTCCACTCTTCGTGAACAATTCTTATATTCCACTTTCCTTGACTCAAGGGACAGTGAAGCCTCTTGTCCCTATGAGAAAGAGAGGAGAAAAGCCAAAACATTGTTTTCCTTTACCCCAGGCCTCAATGACCCCCTCTTCCCTGATAACTTATTGAGCTCCAGTCTTCCGTAGACATATTTTGGAGACAGTGTTGGGAGTGAGATCTGCATCTCATTTGGCCTCTGGTCAGTCAGCCCTGGGAGGGAGTGCCTGCTAGTTCCATGGCTCTTCAGAGTGGCCTATAGTTCTTAGTAATGGGATTCCAGACAAAAAGCAGGACAGGAGCAAAACCCCATTTCACAACATGCTTCATCTTGTATAAATAGTACCACGATAACCCTGTGAAGAACTGACGGGAAGGAGATGAGACGTGAGAGAGGGATTTCAGGTAGCAATCCAGGTGAGAAATGAATGGAGTCTGAACTGAAGTAGTGGTCATGGGAATGGAGAGGAGGAGATGGATGTGTGAGATATTCATTGAGGTTGAGTGTTGGGTGAGTGACCATGCTGTTGGCAGATACATGACAGAGAGAGAGAAGAGCAGGATTTGAGGACAAGCCTGGACAAAACTGGTGAGTTGTGTTGACCTTGCTGAGATTGAGGTCTCGGGGGTACTCATGCAGAGAAGCCCCGCGGGCAGTTAGAGGTATAATATGAGGCTCAAAAGAAGGGTCTAACTTGAGGCTATGCTTGGAGGAATCTACAAAATTCAGTTAGTTATTGACACCACAGAAATATTTGGGGTTATCTAGGGACAGTGCATAGTATGAGAAGGAAAGGGACCCAGTAGAGTCCCAAGAAGCACCTGCATTGAAGGGCTGGGTTGATTTGCCTGGGAGACTGAGGAGGGACCAGAAAGGTGGGAAGAAAAAGTTCTCCAAAGGATACTGAAAAGAGGATGCATCACTCTTTTCTTAAACCCTTTAGTATAAACGTCACCAATCACCCTACACTGTACCACGTACACTTCTTTCCCTTGCCCCGTTCTCTTCATCTGCCCTCTAAAGCCAACTCCTTCCTTGATGAGTAATTCCGTAGGTCCTCAAAATGACTTAATCACTTTGTGGGGCTTCGACTGCCTCCCCAGAACACAGGTTCCTTCACAAAGGACTTCTAAGATGAGAGATAACTAATTGGAGGAATGTTGTTTCCACTTCTCAGGTGAGCTGCCAGCTTCTCCTGCGGATGGGCAGGGTGCCACGATTCTGCTCTGGTCCTCTGTCTCTCTTCCCCTCACTGTTTGCGGCTGCCCCCTCATAATGGGAGCTTGTGCATTCTCCTCCTCAGCATCCCAAACATTCAGAGGTTCCCAAAGGCTGGGCTTTTAGTGCCGCTCAGTTTTGACAAGGAAATGGAATTGAGTGGACCTGGCCCATTCTTTGCATTGCCAGAAAACATCTCAATGTTACTGGCAAACGAGGAAGACGATCATCAGATATTACAGTGACACTTTGTCATGGGGTTCTTGTTGCTCCTCTTTAGAGAGGATTATTACAAGGCCCTCATAAATCTTCAAATAGAAAGAGACTTCTATTCCCACTGATGGACTTCTATTTGGTGGGACAGAGAAACAAACGGAGAGGAGAATCCTAAGAATGACGAAGAGAAAAAAAAATGCTTCTCAAGACACCCCCCAAAGCAAATCAAAATATTTGGGAGCAAGGAATCCAATATGTAAAGTCTAGTTCACTTATAAAAGCATCAGTTGAGCAAACCTCCTACTTCAATAGTTGGATCCTTTGTCGGCTTAAACCAAAAGGAGTATTTCCCCTTCTGCATGCTCGTTTCCCCAACTCCCTCCCAGAGCGTATGTCAAAATTCACATCTGCTTTTATCTTCCAGTTCTTTGGAAGTAGCTCGCCAATTTGCAACACCCACTCTCATGCCAGAATAACCATGCTATCGTGTGGGTAGGCTCTTGTTTCCACGCCCTGTGTAGCTTTGCCAAAGTCATGGAGGAGGCCGGAGGGGAAGCCAGAAATAACACACCCAGCTTCAGACTTTCAGGGCTCTCCACCCGCTGCAGACACACTACTCTTTCTTCTTTCTCTACAAGTGTTCCCTGGCTCTGGTGGGGAGCAATTTTGCTCTTTCAAATGAAACACATAGTCTGTCCCTTAAAAATATCTTGCAAGTATGTGTCAATTGCACATAATAAAAATTGTAATTACGTGTCTATGTGAGAATATTTAGGGGCACTGTCTGCAAATTCCTAACAGTTCCCTCAGTGTAGGCGCCTGTGCTACTTTCAGATATATCCATGTAATTCAGGTATTGGGAAAAATCACAACTTATGATGATAAAGACTTATAATGATAAAGATTATGGAATGATTAAAACTTTTTCGGGCAGGGAAGTGTTTTCTATATGTAGGTTGAGTGCCTTGAAAATTCAGTCTCCAACACAGGCGATATGATCATAACTATAGTATGAGTGAAATAGAAAACATTTGCGAACTGCTGTGCGTCGCTGTAAAAGTGTCTTTGACTGGACAATAGTATTGGGACAATAGCAGATATGTACTGAGCACTCGCTGTGTGTACCATGCTCTGGATCTCTTAATTCTTAGAACAGCTATGAGGTGGAATATTATTACCCCATTTTAAGGATGACAAAACTGAGATTGAGTTACATTTAACAACTTGTACACAGCACCCAACTCATAAGTCAGTAGTGGGGATAAAAGGTTAATCCAAATTAACTAAATTGGTAGAATCTGTCTTTCAAGGGTTTTTTTCCCCTATAAAGAATTTCCCCCCACTAGAGGAAAACGTTCAATCCAAATTTTCCCCCATTCCGCCCTTTACCTGGAAGACTGCCAGGTATAAATCCAGGTGTTAGGAGTCATAAAATCAAGTTTCTTTGTCCATAAAGCCTGAGCTCACCCAGTCTTAGATCTGAAAATTTAGAATTACTATTGCATATTTTAGCACAGATATTTCCTATTGATGACATTACCATAACGTTTCAATAATTGTCATGAAAAACGTTTCTAGAACACATTAGCTGACTTTCTAATCTCAATAAATAGGATACAACAAAAACACTTCAAAATTGGCTGAAGATTTTGCGTTGCCTCAAGTAATCTTTCTGGTCATGGAATTGTTGAAACACATACTAGAAAATATTGAGCTCTGATTGTTTTCTTGCAATTTTTCTCTTTCTCCTGTAAATGTAGCTAAAAACAATCAAAACGAAAGGAATTTGTTATGATTTTACCCCAGATTTTTCAGCGGTACAATAACACATATCAACCATTGGGCTCATTTTTTTTCCTACAGAACCTTCTGGATAGAAATGGTTTTAATCTGTCCCATCTCTAAGTGGAGCCCAGTTCAGTGGTCAGAGGCCCCACCTCTTGATTGGCACAGCTTCCTCTGCCCATTGTTTTTGGAGCATCCTCAGGTTGCCCACTCCAGAGACCTCGTTCCTCTGCTCCCGTCTTGTCTCTGTGCTGCCCAGCTGTTGCCTGTGCTGTTCACCATCATCCTATGGTCACCCCTCCACCAGGCCCAGCAGCATCTCCCCGTGGCCCCATGATCCCCACAACTCCTCCTTGCCTTCCACACTCAGTGCCAAACTGGGGACAGACCGTCTCTCAGGAATTCCTCACAATGAAAGCTAGACTATCAATTTTGATATGAGTATACTGAGGATTCGGTGATAATGGAAGAAAAGTGCCCCGTAGATACTATGACCGATGTAAATAATATTATGTGGATTATAATGTAGATATTCACCACATGAGCCCTTAGCAAGGGGTTGCTTACTGGACCACCTCCTTGTGTAGCCACCAACTCACGCCGCACGACAGAGCCAATGTCCCTTCCCACCACCGGAAGTATTTTACACCACTGTGCTGGCCACAGTTAATTCAGAGGAAGGAGTGAGCTGTCTCTTGACCCAGTCTAAGGCCAGCTTCCTCCTTTCCTTCCTAGGATCATCTTCTCCAGGATGACTGACTATATAAATACTCCTTCCCTTTAGGAAATAGCTCACCCTTTCCACAGGTGTGATCTGCACCTAAGACTTCCAGAAAATGCTACAATAGCTCCTTATCAGTAGATTTACCAGAGCCTGGGCTATTCCATTTGAAACAACACTGTGTGTGAGAGAAGGATGACCCAGTCCATGATGAACTGCACCAGCCTCTTCCCGACTCCTTCCCAAGCTCTCCGCAAGCACGGAGAGATCGCCCAGTCCATGTCCTCTCTGTCACGGCTCTGCTTCTCCCGCAAACGAGCATCTTCACCTTCTGCAAATGAAGACGCTGCCAGACTGCAAGCACCAGCCACAGAGCAGCGTGTGGTTAGAGCAACAAGCTAGTTAGTCTCCACCATTAACCCAAACCTAGAGACTTTTCTGTCTGTGCAGAAGACTTCAGTCTGCTGAAAGATGCACACACACCTGCCGACCAGCACGCATCGGCTCGTCAACAATAAGCAAACTTCTCTTCACCGGAAAAACACAAGGAAGGTTGGGTGTATCTGAGAAGTAACATGGCTCATTGATGCCCTGGGTCATCCGGGGGTAGGTGTCACTTGCTCCCTGGCCTTGGTACACCATGCTGCAAGGATCCCACCTGACAGACTGGACAGACAAGCCAGCCCATAGGGAAGCGGGGAGTGAGGGGCCCCCTGTGGTCCAGCTGACCCCTCCATGCTTCCACCCAATTCTTGCTCAAGCAGCAAAAGGGGCTCAGTGGGGCACCCACTCTGATGCCTAATTTCTGCCAGTGTTCCTATAATAGAAAGTGATGAGTGTCTATAGCCTGTTGTTTGCTTTACTGTAAAGAGAACTAATAATATTACCAACCCCAGACATTTGTTGTAAGAAATAAATGACACAAAATGCCTTTTATTACAAAATGCTATAAAATGTGAATTATTATCTTCTATAATAAGAAACTGTGAGCTTATTCTAGTTCTCTCTTTTAAGTACTAAACTGCTATGTCTACCAAAGTATTATGGAATTCTATTCTCTATCATGATTTCTTAG
Organism: Delphinapterus leucas; assembly: GCF_059928025.1. Classification (NCBI taxonomy): domain Eukaryota; kingdom Metazoa; phylum Chordata; class Mammalia; order Artiodactyla; family Monodontidae; genus Delphinapterus; species Delphinapterus leucas. The sequence goes on from NC_143146.1 coordinate 64,543,729, forward strand.
GCTGTTACTTATATTTTCTCCATGTTCTTTCCCCTGAGTTTTGTAGGCTCTCAAGATGGGAAACCTACTGACCTAACATCAGTGCTGTTGGCAGGAGATGCCTTTCTTCCCCCAAGTACACAGGTTTATGATTCCTGCAGATCATCTCTAAAATGTCTTGATTCTATCATGATTTTGTTGTTTTTGAAACATTCCCCGAGACTGTTCCATATCCAGGACTCACATCTACAGTTGCTTTGAAACTGTATAGTTGATCAAAATAATTGGGGGAACAACTGAGAATAAGTATAATTTCTAAGTCAGCATGGTGTCCAAGTTAGCGTCCTGGCCTCTGATCTGATACTTAAACCGAACCTTTGCCTGTGAGAACTCACCCCACACAATCGTCTCATTGTTATTGAACGCGATGAAAAGATGACCCTGAAAATTCAAACACTCTTCCCAGAGTTGTCTTTTTAGACCACCGCCTTATTTTTCCAACTGAAACATTTGAGATTTGTGCCTTTCTCTTTATGAAGCGTGAGAATTCCAAAAGGTCACTCTCTGAGGTTTTCTTCCATCTATTTTCACATTCTGTGAATCTTTGTAAAATGCTTGGGTCCACTTGGGTTGGGTCCACTGAAGGGCACGTGAGACATGGTCTCTGTCCATCGAGTTTCATCTAGTTACTGGGATCCAGAAGACCCAGTAGAGGAAATCTTACAGGTGCTTCCATGGTGAGCCTGGCTACAAATGTAACCTAAATTCAGTGGGACACTGAGTGTGGCTCTAGTGAAGGTAGCTACGCTGGGCTGCACTAGCAAATAAACCTCAAGATGTCAGAACAGAAGGTCCCACCTCAGCTGGGTCCAGCCTATTGGCTGGCTCTCCACTGTACAATAATTAGGGATCCAGCCTTCCCAATCTTGGGATGCCACCAACTCACCACGTGGCTCCCAGGGTTGCTGTGGCCAGAGAAGAGAAGGCTGGATAAAGTTGGCACCCCAGTTCCCCAGTGCCTCATCATGCGAGGGACACAAGTCATTTATGGTCACATACCATGGGCCTGGACTAGCCACGTGGTCTCACCTCATCACTAGTTGGCTGGAAATTGTAGGGAAGAGCCTGGAGAGTGAAGAGAGCATCGCTGCTGTCACCATTGCTAGCTAATTCCTTTGCTTCCCATGGTTAGCACATGATCCTACTTCCACTTCACTGAGAAAAACCAAGTTATTATGACAATCACTTCCTCCTTTCTCATCCCTCCTTTTCCTTGATACCTCAACTCCAAGAGGCTGAAGCAGTGGCTCCCCTCATTTCTAAGGTTTGCTCGGTCACTATGCTCCTTTGCTCTTTGGCATTTTTGCTACCTCCAAGCCCAAACTTAATTCTATAATTATCTAGTCTCACTGTTGAAAGAAATTAAAGAGGATACAAACAGATGGAGAGATATACCATGTTCTTGGATTGGAAGAATCAACATTGTGAAAATGACTATACTACCCAAAGCAATCTACAGATTCAATGCAATCCCTATCAAACTACGAATGGCATTTTTCACAGAAGTAGAACAAAAAATTTCACAATTTGTATGGAAACACAGAAGACCCCAAATTGCCAAAGCAATCTTGAGAAAGAAAAATGGAGCTGGAGGAATCAGACTCCCTGACTTCAGACTATACTACAAAGCTACAGTAGTATAGTAGCTACTGTAGTCTATAATCAAGACAGTATGGTACTGGCACAAAAACAGAAACATAGATCAATGGAACAGGATAGAAAGCCCAGAGATAAACCCACGCACATATGGTCACCTTGTTTTTGATAAAGGAGGCAAGAATATACAATGGAGAAAAGACAGCCTCTTCAATAAGTGGTGCTGGGAAAACTGGGCAGCTACATGTAAAAGAATGAAATTAGAACACTCCCTAACACCATATCCAAAAATAAACTCAAAATGGATTAAAGACGTAAATGTAAGGCCAGACACTATAAAACTCTTAGAGGAAAACATAGGCAGAACACTCTGTGACATAAATCACAGCAAGATCCTTTTGACCCACCTCTGAGAGGAATGGAAATAAAAACAAAAAGAAACAAATGGGACCTAATGAAACTTAAAAGATTTTGCACAGCAAAGGAAACCATAAGCAAGATGAAAAGACAACCCTCAGAATGGGAGATAATATTTGCAAACGAAGCAACTGACAAAGGATTAATCTCCAAAATATACAAGCAGTTCATGCAGCTCAATATCAAAAAAGCAAACCACCCAATCCAAAAATGGGCAGAAGACCTAAATAGACATTTCTCCAAAGAAGACATACAGATTGCCAACAAACACATGAAAGGATGCTCAACATCACTAATCATTAGAGAAATGCAAATCAAAACTACAATGTGGTATCACCTCACACCGGGCAGAATGGCCATCATCAAAAAGTCTACAAACAATAAATGCTGGAGAGGGTGTGGAGAAAAGGGAACCCTCTTGCACTGTTGGTGGGAATGTAAATTGATACAGCCACTATGGAGAACAGTATGGAGGTTCCTTAAAAAACTAAAAATAGAACTACCATACGACCCAGCAATCCCACTACTGGGCATATACCCTGAGAAAACCATAATTCAAAAAGAGTCATGTACCACAATGTTCATTGCAGCTCTATTTACAATAGCCAGGACATGGAAGCCACCTAAGTGTCCATCGACAGATGAATGGATGAAGAAGATGTGGCACATATATACAATGGAATATTACTCAGCCATAAAAAGAAACGAAATTGAGTTATTTGTAGTGAGGTGGTTGGACCTAGAGTCTGTCATACAGAGTGAAGTAAGTCCGAAAGAGAAAAACAAATATCGTATGCTAACACATATATATGGACTCTAATAAAAAAAAATGGTTCTGAAGAAACTAGGGGCAGGACAGGAATAAAGATGCAGACGTAGAGAATGGACTTGAGGACACGGGGAGGGGAAAGGGTAAGCTGGGACGAAGGGAGAGAGTGGCATGGACATAGATACGCTACCAAATGTAAAATAGATAGCTAGTGGGAAGCAGCTGCATAGCACAGGGAGATCAGCTCGGTGCTTTGTGTCCACCTAGAGGGGTGGGATAGGGAGGGTGGGAGGGAGAGAGACTCAAGAGGGAGGGGATATGGGGATATATGTATACATATAGCTGATTCCCTTTGTTATACAGCAGAAACTAACACACCATTGTAAAGCGATTATACTCCAATAAAGATGTTAAAAAAATAATAATAATTATCTAGTCTCACGCCAACATCTTCAAATACTCTCAGCAGGTCATATCTCAAACTCAGGGGTGGAAGAACTAGAATTGTCTTGATTTTTTAATAATGATTTAATTTCTTTCAGAGTCCCCATTCTGTCAGGTCCGTAGAAAACTTAACTTCCTTCAGGTTCTCTTTTACCTAACTTAGGCTGAAGTTGCTTCTGATACTTGGCCCATTATGGTGGGTCCATTTTCTTTTAGGAGAAATGGCTTTCTTCTGAGATGCCCCTGCCCTGCGTGTGTGTCTGAAGGAGAAAGGGGCGGGCACAGGCTAGGGGCACAGGCTGGGGGCAGCAGCCAGGTCTTCCTCACCCTTTGTCCTTCTGTGCGTGTAATTCTGGTCCTCCTTTGTGATCTGAGTCAGATGCAGCCTCTCCTACAATGTTTCCTCTCAGTCATCCCAAATGAAGTTCTTTACCCTACTCTGAACCCCTACAGCATGCTTTCTGGGTATCTATCACAGCATTTATCCCATTATATTGTGATTGGGGATATTATGTTTATGTCTTAGTTTTCTTCTGAAACTAAGCTCCTCCTTTCCAGCGAGAGCCATATCTCACTCATCTCTATGTTCACCTCCTAAAATAGCTGCCTTGAAGGTAGGTGCTCCAGACCTAGAGAACAAACTTATGGTTACTGGCCGGGAGTGGTGCGGGGGAGGGATAGACTGGGAGTTTGGGATTGACACGTACACACGGCTATATGTAAAATAGATAACCAACAAGGACCTACTGTATAGCACAGGGAACTCTGCTCAATATTCTGTAATAACCTAAACGGGGAAAGAACTTGAAAAAGAATAAATCCATGTATATGTATAACTGAATCGCTTTGCTGTACACCTGAAACTAACATAACATTGTAAATCAACTGTACTCTAATATACAATAAGGATTTTTAAAAAGTAGGTACTCCTTAAATGTTTACAAAAGAATATCTAAAATGTCGGTTTATTTAAAAAGCAAATGACTCTACTGAGAGTTGCTTTATATTATTCTAGGGAAAAATAGGAGAGGGGAGAGGAAAGAGCTGAAACGAGCTTAGGGAGTCTCCACTGCTGATAAAGCTGGGTCACGGACACATAGGGGTTCTTCTACTGTTCTATACATTTGCGTGTGTATGTCTGACATTTTTTTTTAAATCAAAGGCTTCATTTCAAAACACCTCAAATAAAATGTTTGCTTTTAGAGACAGATTTCCCATTTGAAACAGCTGTGAGCAGAACCGTTCATTCCAATAGCTTAATCTGAGGATACTGAAAGAATGGAGCCCAAGGATGTATCTTGGCTCCCAGTCCATAGCTCCTTAAAAACTGGAAATTATATACATTTTCATTCACAGAAAGTTTCTCAGGGTTATTTGTTAGTGAACAAGAACTTGGTGATGCTGGGCTCTGTAATGCTGCTTTCCCCATTTGAAATGCTCTATTCCACTATTGCTATTTCTAGATACATGTGATTTGCTGACATCATTTCTGCAAATCTGCATGGAATATTATATTTCTATTTTGTTTTATGACTTGAGTCATAAGTGTAACCTTTTATTGTCTCACCTCCCTTTGCTTTTCAACAGATTCTTTGTATATGAAATCATTGTTTAAAATAAGCCTTTTATTTCAGAATAACTTTAGATCTACCAAAAAGTTGTGAAGACACTGCAGAAAGTTCCTCTATACCCTACACCCAGTTTCCCCTGTTATTAACATCTTACCTGATACCTTATTATTAACTAAAATCCATTTTTTATTCAGATTTCCTTAGTTTTACCCACTGGGATTTTTTTCAGTTTCAAGATCCCATCCAGGATGCTACATTACATTTAGTCATCACGTATGAAATAATTTTTAAGAGGACATTTTATGTTTCTCTAATCCATGATAGCAACTCAGTGTTTTCCCAGAATATTCATCTTGCCTGGAAAATGTATGATCTCTTTGCTCCCTTTTAAAATATTTTATTGATTAAAAATTTGACTTTGCTTTGAGGAGTCCATTATGAATAGGAAATGGCACTTTGAAATTTCAAGATAGGGAAAAACAAGGTAAAAAACCAGAAATCCCCTCTCTCCTTAGAAGGCTGTTTGAGTCGGTCGGTGCGTCAAGCTTTGAGCTCAGGGTTTTTCTAAGCCCCGCACAATGGAAACACCCGGGAGTGAGATAAGGTCCCATTCGTTGATTTGCCTGCCCTTCCTCATCAGGGTAAATTAGTTCAGAACCCCCTGAGAAGATTTTGCTAACAGTGAGGGGAGAAATTATAGCTCCTGGAATCTGGCGGATAGAGGCCTGGTGCCCAATAGCAGGAAATTATGTCATTGGTGCAAAGCAAGTGGCACAAAAAATACCCTAGATGAGGAAGAGGAAGGAAGAGGAGAAGGCCCAGGCTGGAGACCTCCCACCTTCGACCTTGGATATCCAACCACATCCATCCCCTCAACTGGCCATGTTGGTGTCTGATTCAAGGCCAGGAAAGAGATTACCATGATCACTGGAGAAGCAGTTACAGTATTTTTGCTGATAGAGGAGGGCAATTAAAGGCAGGAAAAAGTTTGCAAGTCATTATATTAAAATTTTGCTCCTTTAAATTATTGTGCCCAGGACAAAGCTCCAGCCCAGGGCCTGGAGTTTCAGGCAGTCTCTGCTCGGTTTTCTCTGACATCACCTAAATGGAGAGCTGAGCGTGCAGGAAGTGACCGTTGCCAGCTTCCCATTGTTCAGCAGGGCCTGCTTGGCTCAGACCCAGGCCGAACATCACTGCCAAGGTCTCTGAGGTCCAGCCAACTGCAAAGTTCAGCCAACCACACTTTCTCCATCCTGATGTCACCACACCAAGTCCATTGTTTCCACCTGTGCTGCTGTCCACCAAACACATCTACTGCTGTGGTGATCCTGGGAAAGCACCCAGCTTAATATCAGAAGACCTGGGTTGCTAAAGTAGTTTGCAGCTAAACAATAACTCTTGCCTGGTAAATTACAAAAACTCTATTTTTGTGCATCAGAGAGATGCTGAAACAACCAGGACTAGGGGCCTCAAGATTCTGAAAAGAGGCCGAACAGTGGAAAATGAGAGTTCCCATCTGCCTGGGAACAGTTGCTGAATCTGGGTGCAGGAAAAGAAACTGAGCTTTCCCCAGGCAGAGGCCACCACAGAAAATGAAAAACCAACAGAGACTGTGGCAGTCACATGGGGATGAAAAGTCAAAATTAGAGTCTTGATAGACTAAGATCCTGGTGAAAAGAGTGGGTCAGAGAACTAGGCCTAGCACATGGATGGCTCTCCCTTCAAGATAGTTACCTGAATCTGGGCGTTTAAGAAGCTAAGCAAGAAGCTTCTAAAAAGCATAATTCAAGGTTACTGGAGTCATGTTAAAAGAATTTAGTAGCCAACTTGTAGGCAGTTCTACTGGCCAAAGCTGAGATCATTTGAATGTTACAAAAGAGAGTAACCATAATGAATTGAAACATATTAAATACGTTAAAATCTACACATTCATTATTACACTAAAAAATAGAAACCACAGCAACATCATTGGTCGCATTTGAAGAACGCTTGCGAAGCAACTCATTATTCTGAAAACTGGCAAAGTGAAAAATGCAAATATTTATATTGTCTTTCCCGCCCACGTTTTACCTAGGAGTAAGTACACTTGAAGTGTGTGAGTTTTCACTTATAAAAGAATGACAGCCAATAAATTAAAAAATGATAGAATTGGAATATTAGTATTTTGCAAACCCTCTTGAAATAGTGAATCTCCCAGCACTTACCAGGGACTGTGTAAACCATTAGGTGAACTTTATGAAGAATGAATCAGGCCAATCATGCTCCAACCCACCAATCAATCTCAATGTCATTGAGAAGAGAAACAACCAGAGAATACATGCCTCTTGAAGATGCAGTGGAAAGCCCACCACATCATCTGTAAGCTATCCTTAACCACACATCCAACCTGAATCTAAAAACCTCTGGGTCTAGCTTCCACTTTACAAAGAATAGAAGAGATAAAGAAAAAGGTTGGAAACATAGGGATGCAGGTAGCAAATCCAGAATGTAGGAAGCTCCACAGAACAAATCACCCAATTTCTTTAATAAGTATATTGCAATAGGAGAGAGAGAAGAACTGAGAGGGAGAGAACCTATAGATGTCATAGGAGATGTAGCAACCAAATGCATACAGCAAGAACTCTTGGGACAAGAAACACAACGGCATAGTTTCTAAGGTACTGATGATTGAGGACTTGTCATCGGCAAGCAAATCCCGGGCAGGGGGGTCATTGCTACTGGAGGGCGAGTGGGAGACCTCAGAGAGAAAACCACACAAAAAGAGAGCGTGAGTGGAGGCCCTAATGCCAAGTCTTCCCTCCTTCCACTCATGCTCAAGGTTGGCCTGGCTTAAGAAATGTACGGGCACATTTGGGGCATACATGGGGTGTATGGCTTAATGTATGTTACCTCATCTAGGGATCACCTCTCAACCTAATGGTAACCCTAGGTTAAGTTCTCATTATCACATACTTTACACACTGTGTCTTTATTCATTTCAAATATCATTATTTACCCATGTAAATAATGGGTAAATGCGCCAGAAGCATCTTCACACACATCACTAATTTAATATTCACACTACCCTGACTTAGGTATTACCTGTTCTTCACAAATTGAAAAACCACGCTCCAAGATATGAAAGAGATGAGCAAGGTCACATAGAAAATAAGGCACAGAGCCTGAATTCAAACTCCTGGCTACAGATTCTAAGTTCTTTCTCCTTAAAGTCCTTGTAAGTGGGGAGAAATCAGCCTCTCTTGGGCTGGCTTGACTAATCCTTTCCTGATGAATGATGACAAATGTCACACCTTCCCTTCTATCCCCAAATTATCTCCATCCTCAGGGCAGTCCTAGAAGACTTGGCACAAAAAGAAGATCTCTTGGAGGAAACCTTTTTTTTCTCCTTCCCAGATCATTTTATTTTGGAGTTGAAGGCAAAGGAGAACTTTTTTCCTCCCCAATCATTTTGAGACATTCAGATTAAAATGACACCCTTGTCAAAGTATTCTTAATGCTGCTCTCAGAGCTACACAAAGGCAGACAGATGATGGAGGGGGAAAGGGGGTGGAGAGGAGGTGTCCCTGAATTGATTAGCGATTGCTCGAAATGGATCCTGTGCAACTGAATGATCTTCTTTCCTTCCATTGTTTTCCATTCTGATGGAGCAGCATCTGACTGGTAGGTGGAGACTATTTTGTGTCTTTTTTTTATGTTGTTGCCAATCCTCCCCATTGCATCTTGTCATTTTCAGGCACAAGCCTCCTCTGAGGCCGTTACATGAGGCTTTGTAGGAATAAGGCTTTTCAGAGGTGTGGACCCCCAACTTGGGATACAAGCTTGCTAAGGTGAGAAATAAGGTTTCAAAAAAGGAATCTGGGCAAAAACTACTTGCTGTTCATCCTAATAATGATTAAAGAAGACACTGAGAAAGGAGTTTAATAAAGATGCACTAAACTAGATTCCAGACAAGGTGTCCTGTGCCCCAGAATTCCAGCTGCATTTTGGTGAAATTGAAATTACAAGCCCATCTTTGTTGGAGAGTAGGTCTCTGACGTGGACTGAAATGGACAGATACTCCACATAAGCTCACTCCCTTTTTCATACTAGCTACTAAACTGTTATTTATTCTAAGAATTCCCCATCTCACATATTCTTCACAGGGAAGAAATTACAGCAAAATAACCAAGTAGTACTCTGAACTCAGCCAGGATTCGAGCCCCTCGTTTCCATTGTTCAGTTTTTTCCTACCACATTGGTGCTCAAGGTTACAGAATATATTATGAAAAGAATATTTTGTTTCCATCACTTATGACCACATCAGTCAATATACTTATAAATGAGACAAACTTTGAAATAATATGAGAAAAACAAAAAAGGGACTAAATTATTAATGTATTCGCTTATCCATAATCATAATAGCGGCAATACATGCACAATGCCATTCTTGTTAATGAATTTTTTAAAAAATGGCACAAAGCTCAAGAGACCCATTGCTTTCAGTCTTTTATGTCTTGTTGGTTATTGTTTTCTTTGTCTTCGCCATGAAAATGATGAGTAAAGAGCCTGAATACAGAAGGAATTATGTACTTTCAGTAGAGAAGCCTTTCATGATTAGAATACCATTTTGTCAGGAATTAGATGAAGGGATAGTAACACTGGCAAAGACCTATTTAATAACACGGAGGCAATATTTGCTCATTGACTGCCTGAGCGAGATTCCTTTAATCTCTTGTCATTGGTAAGTTATCTAAATCTTAGTAGGTAATCCCCCATGTTCAGGTAAGTCCTTAACCATTCAAAGGTATGATGAAAATGAATGAGTATGCATGGCACTCAAATTTGTAGTTTCAATTTTAGACTCACTGTTTGGGCCAACTGACATTGGCAGCACCCTTCTGTAATATTTGATTTAAGGAGTTTAGCTCTTATTTAAGTAATCATCATAAATTAAGACAATATTTGAAAAAAAGTTCTTGTAATTCATCCCCAAACTTGTTGGTTATGCTAACTCAATTTAGAAACTGAACCAACGACAAGCAAGCTTACCTAGGATCTTTTGGCATAAAGGATATCCATTCTTAGATTCTCGCTTGAGATCTTCCGAGTCTTTTGTTTGACAGAATATTTAACACTCTTATTTGATTGAACGTGTCTACTCAAACACTTTATGAGGACTTGTTACTTTAGAAGAAATGAGTTAGCAGTTGGAATGAACTTGGAAAGGAAGACGGGATACAAAGAAGAGATAAGTAGGAAAGGCATCTGCCCTATATCAGGTTGTAAAGAGCCCGGCCATTTTAAACACTCCATAAATAGACCTGTCGTCCAATCTCAATTAAAAATCAAAAATCATCTCTTACTGCAGGGAAACCTAAATCAGGAAGTTCATACTATAGTAAGACACTGTACATGGGTAGAGTGCTGTCTTCACATCACATTTCTCAGCACAAATCCAGGAATGTCGTAGGTGCCTGGTGGCTCTTTGCTATGTGTATTAATTAATAATTAATTAACATATGAACTAATTGTACGATTTCAAATCAGATTCTCTAATTTAAAAAATGCATCATAAAAAAGTTAATATAACAAACACCCATGTAACCAACACACTGAATTTAAAATATACCAACATTTTATAATATTTGCCTCAATTCTTTTTTTATGAAATAAAACTCTGCAAAAAAAGTTGATGTTTTTTACATCCCCCTTTTTAATTTCAATCCTCTTCCCCCTTCCACAGAGGCAATACTAGATATTCATTTTCTAAGAACAAATATTGGTTGATATTTAGAGAAAGTCAAAGAGCAGAGTAATTTTTGAAAGGAAAGAAAGAAGAGAGGGAGGGAGGGAGGAAAGAAGGAAGAGAGGAAGGAAGGAAGAAAGGAAGGAAGGAAGAAAGAAAGAAAGAAAGAGAGAGAGAGAAAGGAGAAGGAAGGAAGGAACGAAGGGAGGGAGGAAAGATTATTGAAGATTTGCGTTGGAATAGTGCAAATGTCAGGATACTTAATGCAAATGATTAGTTGGCAAACACAACATTCTTTTTATTTCATCTAAGCCCAACAATCGGGCTGGGTATCATTGTTCTCAGACACATTCTATGAGTTCAGGAGTTCAAATCTATCCTCGGAGATGCAGCTCAGTCTGCTAATTTAATGCTTCTTATATTTCATGTTGATACCTCTGCTACCCCTGTAAGTTCTATATTCTCAAAGGCTCAGAAAACTAATTCCCTATTAAATCTTGTGCCCATTTTAAAGATAGAAATGTACAAGGAAAACTGAGAAGTGGAAAAACCAAGATTAACCAAGCAAAGGGAACCTGACTACCCAGGGGGTTGGTGTATAATTCATGGCTGAATAACAGCAGCTCTTCAACATCTGTCCTTCAGTTTCCTTGTTCTTTTTGTCTTTTTTTTTTTGAGCCCTAAATGACATATAACTTTAGGAAAGTTTAAGGGTGCACACGTTGATTTGATACATGTGTATATTGCAGTATGATTACCAACACTAAGTTAGCTAACACCTTCATCGTATCACATAATGATCATTTCATTTTGTGGTGAGAATATTTAAGATCTAGTCTCTCAGCAACTTTAAAGTATAGACTACAGTATTGTTGTCTATAATAGCAGTGTTGTGCATTAGATCTCCAGAACTTATTTCTCTTCTAACTGCAAGTTCGTATCCTTTGACCAACATCCCTATTCCCTACTCCTACCCCCCACCCCCCAGCCCTTGGCAACCACCATTCTACTCTCTGTTTCTATGAGTTTGGCTTTTTTCATTCCACATATAAGTGATATACAGTATTTGTTTTTCTCAGTCTGACTTATCTCATTGGCATAATGCCCTCCAGGTCCATCCATATTGTCACAAATGGTGGGTTTTCCTTATTTCTCGTGACCTAATAATATTCCATTGTGTAAATATTGACAGACACTTAGGTTGTTTCTATACCTTGGTTATTGTGAATAATGCTACAGTAAAAATGGGAAAGCATATATCTTTTCAATACCCTGTTTTCATTTCCTTTGGATATATACCCAGAAGTAGAATTGCTGGATCATATGGTAGTTCTATTTTTAATTTTTTGAGGAACCTCCATGCTGTTTTCTATAGTGGCTGTACCAACAGTGTACAGTCCCCCCAACAGTGCACCAGGGTTCCCTTTTCTCCACACACTTGCCAACATTTATTATCTCTTGTCTTCTTGATGATAGCTACTCTAACATTAGTGTGAGGTGATATCTCATTGTGGTTTTGATTTGCATTTCCCTGAAGATTAGTGATGTCAAGTATCTTTTCATGTGCCTGTTGGCCATTGGAAGTCTTCTCTGAAGAAATGTCTATTTAGTTTCTCTGCCCATTTTTTAATTGGGTAGTTTGGTTTTTCACTGAGTTGCAGGAGTTCTTTATATACTTTGGACATTAATGCTTTATCAGATATATGGCTTGCAAATATTTTCTCCCATTCTGCAGGTTGCTTTCTCGTTTTGTTGATTGTTTCTTTTGCGGTGCAGAGCTTTTTAGTTTGATATAGTGCCGCTTGTTGATTTTTGCTTTTATTGCTTGTGCTTTTGGTGTCATATCCAAAAAAATCATTGCCCAGACCAACGTCAAGGAGACTGGTTCTCTCAAGGAGCCTCGTTCTTTTTGAAGAGTCTGATGGAATACTTCAAAGGAAGTGAAAACAACTTGGTTAATGCAAATGCCATTCACCAGGAGAAAACATCTGTTCCTGCATTGCTTCAAAACAAAATACAAACATTTTCTATGGAAAAGAAGTTTTACTGATCTTTTTCGAGTTCATGAATATGAGCTTTGGAGGGGAAGGAACTTCAGGGCTCTGGTATAATGCCTGCTCTGTTGCAGTTCTTCTATGGAAAAGTGGAACCTGACATAGAATAACTGGAAATCCACTTGTTTGTATTTCTATTGGCAGTTTTAATTTTGTGTTAGGATACTAAAGGAAATTGTTCTCTCAATTATTCATTTATTCTAAAACTTTTTCCTGAACTATGCAAGGTTGGGGAGACAGTGGTGAGCAAATTATACATGGTCCCTACCCTTGTGGAGCTTCTAATCCATAGAGGAAGATAAAATCAATCAGATAAGTAGAGAGGGAATCTAAGTTAGATGGGTGGGGAATCAGAGAAGTCCTCCCTGAGGAAATGATGTTGGAGCTGAGGGATGATGGATGTGTAGGATTGGCCAAGTAGTTAGGTTGTGCTGGGGGGAGGGTGGACCACTCTGGGCTAGGGAACAGTGAGGGAGGAAAGGCCTTGATCTCTTGGAAGAAGATCTCTAGAGGGTACTAGGCAAGGGAAAGCATGGCAGGCAATCATGTTGGACAGATAAGCAGTGTCCAGGTAATACTGAATTTTGTAGGCACTGTTAAGGATTTCAGGTTTCATTCTAAGTGCAATGGGAAGTCATTAAAGGCTTTTGAGAAGGGGAGTGATAAGATATAACTTATGTTTATAATCACTCTGGTGGCTATGTGTGAAATGTGTCAGGGAATGTGAAGAGTAGGTGTAAGGGTGCCTACTTAGGCTATTGCGCTAATCACACAAGATGTGATAGTGACTTGGACAAAAATGTCACTGAAGACAGAGAAGAGAAAAATGTGAGGTGTATCTAGAAGGAAAAAAGTGACAAATCTACTACTTGGTGGGATTGGATGCAGGGATGATGGGGAAGAAGAATCAAGATGCCTCTCAAGGTTCTGTTTGAAGAACTGTAGTGACATTTATGAGTTTATGAGAAAAGAGCTGGTTTGTGGGTGAGGAAGGCATAAGATCTCTGAGACACATTTTTGAGATAAGGAACCTGGTAGACTCACCAATTCCAGAGAGAACACATCACTGGCACAAAAGCACAGATGCCGTCTTGGCCAACGAGTTCCCCAGCTGGGCTTGCTGACAACTGGCGTTGAGCCTCCCTTAGATCCTTCCATCTTTTTCAGCTAAAACTTCTCATAACCTTTTCCAAGCTCAAGGAAACCGTGAGTCAGGGCAGGTGATTTAAGGAGGCAGGATAGATAATTTTCCTTAAGCTAGTTTTTTTCATCTGCTAAAGAATTCATTTCCAGAATGAAATATTATATTAAGGGAACCAGATAGGGAGGCTTAAACATTTTTCTTCTCATTTTAAGATTAGTTTCTACAGTGAAACCCTATTATTTCAGTCATTTTGAATTGTTAATTTTGAGTATGTGAGGTTTTTTTTCCAGTGACCACTTTGATATGATCATTTAATATGCAAACACCAAAGATCATATATAAAATAATGACACTTCTAGGTTTCCTTGTTAGAACAAAAAAAATAAAGTATTGACTATGGTTGAACGTATTTACTTTTTGTCTTCTGCACAGAGAGTAGCTTCTGTGATATTGGATCAAATCAAGAGGTTTCACATGGTCCTATAGCATATGGCACAAATATGAGAACCTTGAGAGGGGGAATCAAAACTGCTCTGAGTTTTCTCCTGAAGTGGTATCTGAAAATTCAGCAAGCATCAGACCTATAGCTAAGTTTTCTCATGAGTCAGAAGCCTCAAAGCAACACATTGTTTAGTCTTTTGAAACCAAGGCACTTAGAATATTCTTTAAATGAAAATAAATTGCAATCATTACTTGGATTTTGAAACCAATTCAACATAATTTCTATACTGTCCAAAAAACACATGGCTTGGTCCCATAAATCTAATAAAGACTTAGAACTTAATGCCTCTGATAGGGGCTTATCTCTTCAAGCTTGTCTGCATAGCCTACTTAATGATAATCCCAATTAGAACCCTAATTATGTTTCCGCTCAGAGTATTTTTAGATAGCCTTAACATTTGATCTGTTTAGTCTAGTTTTACAGGTGGCAATAGATTAAAAACAGGTTTTAAAATAAGATATGACTATTACATTTCTAATAATAGGCGACTGTGGTCCCAGAGCTACTTTTTATTTAGTGACAAGGAACAACACTTTGATGATGGTAATTGTGCCCACACACCCTATCCCCACACTGGGAAAAATAGGCTGTCCTTTGTAGTCAGGGCCTCAGTTCTACCATATAAATTTTAGCCCTTTCAATGCAGGATCTTGGGTTTCTTTCATTCTTTTCCTCTAAAATAACCTATCTTTTCAGTTCTGCCCAAATCCTCTAGTTACATGTTCCCAGGGACACTTGTCCTGATATTACCTCCATGGCCTTGCTATCCTTTAATGAAAATGTCACATGCTTTCAATGGGGTTTCTCAAGCTTGCGTATGTGTAAGACTCACCAGAGAGCTCACTGAAAAATGCAAATTCCCGGGCTGTACCCAGAGGGGTTCTGCCTCTGTATGTCTTTCAGGGGTCTGCCAACTTATATTTTCAACAAAAAGTCCTGGGTGGGTTTTGGGTAGATTTTGAGAAACATTGCTTTACAAGACATTTTTCACTTCCAAATACACTGTTTCAAATTCTCCATCAGGCTTACAATTGTTTTCCACGAATGACAACATCCTACAATTATAAAACGTTAGACAAGTAAACAGATATAAGGTGTTATGTTTATTATTTTGAATATTTTTCTAGGATAAAATTGGCTTTACTGCAAATCACCTTGATTCTTCCCTCACTTTACAAGGTGGAAGAAAGAAAGGGAACGTCAAGAACTACACAAAAGCAGAGAGAGACTGCAGGCGAGTTTTCTCTGGCTGGGTTTGAGGCAGACCTTAGCTCTACCATTCCCACTCAAGAGGCACACTCTGTCCCCCAGTGACCCCTGAGGCCCCAACGATTCCGAGGCAAGTAGGCCACTAGCCTCTCTGACAAACCAGGCACACAGGATCCTTCATCTCTTCTTCATTTACCTGACAACTTTTAAAGTCCCAAGACTTCACGTGATGCTCAGACTTCAGCTTGACCATGTGGTGCACTTATTCCATCTAAGTGCTCAACTCCATGGCCAAAAGCAAGTTGGAGTTTACATTTTTATTGCAAGGACAAAATCAGGACAGTCTGATGACTGCCCAGGGTATATGCAACCTTTTTGGAGAGGATGACCTCAAGTGACAATGGTTTGCAAAGTCAAAAGCTTTGGCAGCTTGAAATATGAATTTAAGCCATGGTGTCCAGGTGGTTTATTTTAGCACTGAATGCACTTGACTTACTACCCATTCATGAGTGCATTCTGTAGGATGTGCCCTTAGTAATGGCACTTCTTACACTCTTATACCATGGAGGAGGAGTAAGTCAGCCATTCACTAATATTTATTCACAAACTTTTATTTAATATCTACTATGTACTGGGCAACAAACAGACAAGAGTAAGAAGAAACAATCTTGGCCCTTGAGAAACAACCCCCGTAGTCAGGAAGACATCCCGCTCGAGTGTGACATGTGCTATAAAAGGAAGCATGGGTTACCAACAGGTACAGAGTAGGAGAGACAGAAGGAGAAAGTAATCCAAGAGGGCTTCCCGGAGGAAGGGAATGCTTGAACTGAATTTTGAATGACAAACAGGAATCAGCCAGGAAGATCATGTGCAGGAGAGGTAATGGCTGACATTCCAGGCAAACACTTTGTGTCCCAAAAAATGGAAGCTAAAAAGAATATGGCTTAATTGTAAATGCAAGTAATTTTAAAACTCTAGATAAGAGAGGAGGAACCACAACAAGATGACATCTCTAGATGTCGTAAATATATATACAATGGAATATTACTCGGCCATAAAAAAGAAAGAATGCCATTTGCAGCAACGTGGATGGACCTAGAGATGATCACACTAAGTGAAGTAAGTCAGAAAGAGAAGGACAAATACCATATGATACCACTTATATGTGGAATCTAAACTATGATACAAAGGAACTTATTTACAAAACAGAAACAGATTCACAGACTTCGAAAACAAACTTACGGTTACCAAAGGGGAAAGCAGGGGAGGGACAATTAGGAGTTTGGGATTAACATATACACACTATTATCTATAAAATATCAATAGATAACCAAAAAGGACCTACTGCACAGCACAGGGAACTGTAGCCAATATTTTGTGACAACCTATAAGGGAAAAGAATCTGAAAAAGAATACAGATATATATATATAATCTGAATCACTGTGCTGTACACCTGAAACTAACACAACATTGTAAATCAACTATACTTCAATTTTTAAAAAAATGACATCTCTAGATCATGCAGAATCTAGTATTTCTCTGATAGGCTATGGACAGCCTTGGAAGGACTTTAGGTAAGGAATAAATATGGTAGAATTTGGGTGCATTCATTTAGTCATTCGATTCAATGAATGTTTATTACAAACCAACTCTGGGCTGGGCATTGTTCCATGCTGAGCACAGAGAATATGATGCTGAAAAGACAGAAGTGGCCCCGTACCCTCAGGAAATTTAAATTCTGATGGAAAAGGTTCACAGTAAGCAAACAAAGATAAAAGAAAACATGGTCACCTTTGCGGTGAGCGCTGAAAAGAAAATAAAGACAGATGTGGGAAAATAATGAGAAAGAATTGTTCCTTTAGTTCAAATGATGGGGAGAAGATTCTCTTAGGACCTGGTATTTAAGTTGAAGTATGACAAGGAGCAAATTAGGAATTGGGTTCATTTACTTCAATTAATATTTATTACACACCAACTTTGGAGTGATTTGGGAGAAGAACTGGGGGAAGTATATCCTAGGCAGAGGTAAGAAGAAAGGAAAAGGCTCTGAAGAAAGAGCTTGGCTTAAGAAGTGACAAAAGACCAGACTGTAAGGCATGTAGTGGACAGACAGGGGACTGGCCGAGATGAGACATGAAAGGTGGGCAGTGGGAAACCACGGGACGTTTAAGTAAAGAGTGACATGCCCTGATTCACTTCTGTAAATACATTCCGACAGCTGTGTGGGAAACAATGGACTGGAGGGGGTGAAGGTGAAGCTGGCAGACTAGCATAAAGGCTATTTCAGGTGGTGCAGGTAAGAGGGGAACATGACTCAGACAAGATAATGACCGTGAAGATGGGAGAAGTTTCAGTGTTTGCCCTGGACAGAGCAGGAAGGAGAGCCTTGCAGAAAGCACACTGCTGCTTATGACCCAGCTGGTTATAGAACCAAAACTAGAAACTAGGTCTTCCCCTCTCCTTGGCAGTGGTTTTTCCACTACATGATGCCAATTCTAAAGAGTAAAAAGATTTATAAAGCTTGGGCAAATACTATTTTTTGGGCTCTCAGTCAAATCCCTTTGATTTGAAGGGCTGTCAAAAAGTATAACACACCAGTGACATGGATATTCCAAGTAAAATGAAGGGAGAAAAAGTGAGCAAGAGATTATATATAGTTTTCTATTTTCCTTTTTATCATTCATTTATGTATTCATAAATGGCTTTTATTTGGAACGCATTTACCCAGATGCTTTTGTTGTATAAGAATGTGCAATAAGTTATTAGTAAGCTCAAAGATTTTCCTTTTAGTGTCCAAGAGGATGTTAGCTATCTGCCGAATGAAGGACAAAAGATTGGATGGCTGCCCTGAAGTTCTCTGTACCAGTCTTGATAGGATGAGAAGCCGAAGGAGCATAGCAGGGTCCTGTGCTAATTCAAAGCACTCCGGGAGGTTTGAAGGATGGCTTTTTTTCTGGTTTGTTCATCCTGTGGATCAGGACGCCCAGACCTGAGCACTTGGGAAAGGACCCAATCCCCTCTTAAGTGGTCTGGGTGCTCTTACTGCTGCCATATACACCTGTCATCAGGCTCATCTTTTTCTACAACCTTTATTCTTCCAAAGCAGTACTTCTACTCTCTTTCTTCTTTTCACTGTCTCTCTCTCTTTCAATAGTCCTTAACAATACATAAATGGAGGAAGAGACAAGATAAAATGTTTCAGGGAGAGAAATGGTAGAAGACATTTGCTGTTACAATCACCACATGTAAGTGCCGTTCATCATGTATTGTTCCTTCAAATTAGTAGCTTCATCTAATTGAGCGATGCTGCTCTCTTGAAAGCTTCTCTATCAATGTCAAAATCAAAGATAGAGGGTGGAGGAAAGACTGTGTTTAGAAAGATATTTTAAATGTGGTATTTTAAATGTGGTATTTTAAATGTGGATTAGCTAAACGAAATGCCATTCTTCTTCCATCTATATTTGTAAGCCTTTGTTCTTAGTGTGTTACAAACTCCACTAGAGTTATCAGCTTAAACAGGAGTCCCAAGGAGAATTCTTCTTGGGAGTTAAGACACAGAGGTGGTGGGTTGACGCTCCCTGTGTGAAATGGAAGAAGCCAGAGACCTGGATTCAGAGTTCAAAATCTGTCATTCAATAGCTTGGTAATTTGGGGTATTTCAAATTCGAGTCCTAGATCCCATCCTCTTTGGGTACATCAAGTCACCTCACCTGTCTCAGTGCCACAAGGGAAGCTAAAGAGCATTGGTTGATCCGGCACTGAACTGAGTGCCAATGTCATTTAGGATCTATGAGCTAGGGATTATTATTCCAATTTTACGATGAGGAAACCAAGCCTCCACAAGTCAGTCTACTTTTAAGACCTGGTCTCTTTCCACTACATGTGTCATCTTCCATGATTTCCACAAATATTTCATATAAAATTCACTTTTTAAAAGTCTGTGTTTAAATGGAATATTACTCAGCCATAAAAAGAAATGAAATTGAGTTACTTGTAGTGATGTGGATGGATCTAGAGTCTGTCATACAGAGTGAAGTAAGAAAGAGAAAAATACTGTATACTAACACATATATGTGGAATCTAAAAAAAGTGGTTCTGAAGAACTTAGGGGCAGGACAGGAATAAAGATGCAGACATAGAGAATGGACTTGAGGACACGGGGAGGGGGAAGGGTAAGCTGGGACGAAGGGAGAGAGTGGCATGGATATATATACACTACCAAATGTAAAATAGATAGCTCGTGGGAAGCAGCCACATAGCACAGGGAGATCAGCTCAGTGCTTTGTGACCACCTAGAGGGGTGGGATAGGGAGGGTGGGAGGGAGATGCAAGAGGGAGGGGATAGGGGGGTATATGTATACGTATAGCTGATTCACTTTGTTATACAGCAGAAACTAACACACCACTGTAAAGCAATTCTACTCCAATAAAGATGTTAAAAAAGAAAAACTGTGTTTACTGTTTACACTGTAACAAACCAGAAAGTACACTCAAGTGTGTTTATTACACAGGCTACAACATTGGAGACATTACTTTCTGCTGTTGAGTTTATTAAATTTATGTGGAAAATGGACTAAAGCTTCCCCTGTCTGCCTTCTCTGCCTAATTCAAGAGAATCCAGAGATTGCAAGGGGAGATGTTAAAAGTCCATTACCTTTTGCAGCTGTTTGCCTGGTGTATTAGTTATTGCTGCATAACAAGTTGTCTCACGATTTAATGGCTTAAACTGACATTGGTTATCTCACAGTTTCTGTAGGTCAAGAATCTGGGCACAGCTTAACTGGTTCTCTGAGTTTCTCCCAGGCTGCAATCAAGGTGTTGGCTGTAGTCATCTAAAGGCCCCATTGGGGAAGAATTCCTTTCTAAGTTCACTCCCCTCGTTGTTGGCAGGATTCAGTTCTTTGCAGGCTATTGAATGGAGGCCTCTCTCAGTTCCTTGCCAGTGGGCAAGTCACAACATGGCAGCTGACTTCACCAGAACAAGCAAGGGAGGAGAGCCAAGGAACATGAATGCTAGCAAGACAGAAGCCACAGTCTTTTTATAACCTTATCTCAGAAGTGACATCTTATTGCCTATGCTGTATTCTAGTCTTTAGAAGCAAGTCAGAAGTCCAGCCTATATTCAAAGGAGGAAATTACACAAAGACATGGACACTAGGAAGCAAGGATCATTGGGGACCATCTTAGAAGTCAGTTTACCACACGGGGTGGAACGTTGTATTCCAAACATTGTGAAACCGAAACAAAGATGAGAAATGACTTGATGCTGAGGGTAGGAGGGCTATTGTCATCTCTAACTTCAAATTTCAACTTTTTGCATTCAGTAGGCTACCCTCATTTTTTTTTCACTGAACTAGTTTCAATTCATATCAATAAATTCACATTTATAAAATATTTCTTGATATCTATGTACATACTGTGCTTCCCTGGAAGAATTGGTTGGGTAAGAGTAAGGAGGGGGAATGTCCCTGTTTAAAAAAAAAAAAGTGTAAAATTGTCCAGACTACCTTATGCACCATGGAAAATGAGGAAATTGGACTTTTAAAATCATACTGAAGCTTCCTTCCAGGCCTAAAACTTGTTTTTGTCATCTGTAAAATGATCAAACCAATTCTTCTCTGACTTCCTTACAGATGTGTTGGCAGAATTAAACAAATAATAATGGATGTGAATGTGGTGTTTTTAAATTATAAAATGCTGTTTTGTAATATGCATTTTACATCATGTGGGTTTTTTAAACATTATAAAATGCTATTCAACCTAGAGGTTTTCAATGCTGACCCAGTGTGCAGCTCGATCAAACTGCCAGGTCTTCTGAGTCGTCTTGAGGGAGGAGAGAGGGTGGTTGGGAAGAGCTCCCAGAAGGAAGAGGCGACAGCATCCAATAGGCTGCAGTGATTGGTTGACGCCTCTTGCTGGGCGAGGCTGCTGGCTGAAGTAAGAACCCCTTTCCATGAAACGCTCTGAAAACAACCGGGACCTGAAGAGTGCACCTTCAAAACTCGAGTGACAGAAAGTGACTCAGAACTGGGGAGAAAGGTATTTCCCTTAGGTAATTCGGCTAAAAATAATTTGATCATCAGCAATTTAATTCGAAACAAAATGGCAGGGACTTCCGTGCCAGTCGAGTGGTTAAGACCTCGGCTTCCAATGCAGGGAGAGTGCGGGTTCAATCCCCGGTAGGGGAACTAAGCTCCCACATGCCTGGGGGCCAGAAACCCAAAACATAAAACAGAAGCAATATTGTAACAAATTCAATAAAGACTTTAAAAATGATCGACATCAAAAGATCTTAAAACAAAAACATGGCAGTGACTTGTTTTAGGATGAGTATTTGGATGTGACTTCTTTTAAAGAAAAGGATGTTTCTCAAATACTGTGTTTTATCTGCGTCGATAATTTGCTTTCATCATCCACCAGTTTTATAACTATTTACACAAACATCAATTCTTCTTGCCTTTTGAGAGAATTTATTAGTAGCTGGATACATTTCTTTCCTTTTTTTCCCCTGGTTTTCTTCCTTCCAATATATTTTCTGCCAGTGAAATCATTGTACTCTGTGGAGTTCATAATCGTGAAAATGTGGCAGCAATTCAAAGACGGTTTCCAACTCCACAGTATTACAATTTGTACAGGCAGGAACGTTTGGCTGAAATAATTTTGAAATTAAAAATTGTATAAGTGGAAATAATTGTCAAGGAACAAAATATCAATTGGGGATATTTCATTTAGATCATGTTATCATTTCAACCAAATTATTGTCTTCAGTTACTTGTTTTCCTCCAAAACAACATTTTGAAATGTTGGCATCTCAAGCGAGTCCCAGGATGCAGGGCTCTGGGCAAAGAATCCATCTTCACCAAGGACAGTAGCCCCGGGGACAGTGGCAAAACACACACCTTGGGTGACTGCCTGGGCAGCAGACACCAACGTGGAAGGCATGGAGGAGAGCTTGAAAAGATGATTTATAAATATGGGTAAGCTGCCACCAGGAAGACCCAGCAATTATTTATTGAGACTTTAGGAGACATTGGATGTCTTACAATAGGCAGGTAAGTTCAAGATGACTGCGAAATTTAAAATGTCGCTGTTAATAATCTTTCTTGTGAGGTTCAGGGAGGTTCCGATGATACAGCTACAAGAAGTCATTGTTATAGTTTTGGTACCACCCTACCACCACTCATTTAAGATAGTGATTGTCAAGGATGGATTTAAAAAATGGTCCGATGAACCTAAAACTGCTCTTAAAAAACAAAGTCTATATAAAAAAAGATGATCCCCTGGGGAGGTATGGGAAAACACTTGAACTTCTATTTTTATATATTATCATATATAAAAGGATAAATGAAACGAAATGTACTAATATGTGATGTAAGGATTAATACTGGCTTCCTCACTCAGTCCATATGTCTGGTGGTCCCAGATCACCAATGGCAGGTGAGGGATGAAATCAGTTACCTCCCTGAGTCTACTGTGATGTGTTGCAGTTGATGTGTGCCATAATTAACTGGATTGTACCATTTAATTCTAACTACATTAATTATTCCCCCAACTATACAAGGGGTTCAAAAATGTTTCTAAAAATTAAATATAGATAACATTCAATGCAATTCTAACAATGAAAGAGTAAGTTATCAGTAAGTAGAGCTTCTCCTTCTAACACAAACTTTTATTAGATGTAAATGCAAACTTTTCCTTCAGTGTACAGGTGACAGTACAACAATGAATAAAAAACCACCTGCTTTTGGAAAGAAACTGGCTATAGAGAGAACACTCTGGAAGCACTGGAAATGTTTCCATTGTTTTATTATCTTAGTGCCAGGAGCAATGTGTTTTGCCTTAAAAACTCCTTATTGATACATTTAGGAAACTTGCAACCTTTTTTCTACCATGTTTAAAAAAATCTTCCCCCAAAACGTGTTTCAGTGGTTTTTAAGCCCGTTTGTTAAACGTGTTAAAATGTAACAAGTTCTGATTAGTTGGAGGAACATCTGATTGACATCAGGGAAGACGGAAAATTACTAGCCACATTTCAACTAAAACTTTTACATAATTATTGGAGAAGATGGATAAAAAGCACCATTTAGTAGCAGTAGCTTGGAGCACATCCTCCACCTGGAACCGCTCATAGTTTGGGGTATCTCTGCCAGCTATGACAGGTCTAAACCAAGTATGTAAATAAACCCAATTTATATCCTGAAGATATGATTGTATCACAGGGTGGTAAACCAAGATTTTAAAAATTATAAAGCACATTTATATGTTTTATTCTCCCTAAAATATGACTTTTAACCTAAGAAAATGCATCATTATAAATAAATATACCAATACTGGGGAGGATGCTGAAGTGTTTTACTAGTAGGAGTGCAAAATGAACAAGTTGTAGTACCGTACATTTTAGACAATAGTGACATCCAATAAATCTGTAATCAAAGTACTAGAAAAAAGAAGAGAAAGATGACCTCTTCAAAACAGCCTATATTTATATTAATAAAAGTAGCTTCTTCTGTCCTCATGCTGGGTTTTCATGGCCATACAGATTCCGGGAGTGAGAGAGATTTAGACTCCGGTAAAGACCTGGGGGACGGACAGAGGCCTCGGGCCACAGCCATCGTCACCCTGCAAGGGATGGTGCTGAGGCTACAGAGGAGAAATTTATTCCAAAGTGGGTTTCAATCCAGCAGAGGATCGGGTAGTCAGTACTCAACGGTGGTTTTGAGGTGGAAATAAGAAGAGGACACTTACAAGACTGTTTATGAGTGCCCTTTCTAGGCTAAATTTGCCAAGAACATTTATACACTCACCCTCTGACCTGAATGGAGTTAACAAGTTTTTCCGCCAGCTCCCCTCTACTGTGGTCCAGGCCCCTATCATGGCGTACGTGGATTCCTGCAACAGTTTGCTCCTGGTTTCTCTGATGGCAGCTGCTCCAACCCCTTCCCATCCTGCCCCGAAAGGCTGAGAGCATCTATTCATCCATCCTGGGGCCCATCTCCAGATGGATCTTCCCTAAATGCTATTCCCTTATTCTGTATATAGAACGGACTGTGTCAAACGTGACTGCCAGGGCTTCTGCCCTATGGCTCCACCCTTTCTTCTAGCTTTTCTTCTGACTTCTCAGTAACAACCCAGTCATCAAATCAGACCAGACACTTCAACGCTCCAAAGACACATGGTCCTCACTGCTCTTCTTTTCAGGATGTTGTTCCCTTGCAAAACAACAAACAAAACCCACCATTTCTTCTCTTCCTGTCTGAATCTTGCAATATGCCCACTTCAGATTCCATTCCTCTGCGAACCCCTCTCTTGTCTCTTCAGGCCTTCGTGGACCACTGTCTCTTTAGATTTCTATAAGGCATATATGTAAGACGTAATCTAAGAGTCTCTTGAACTTTTTGCTGTTACTTCCCTGTATTATTCCTATATATCCCACTACATTTTGAGAATAAGTAATCCATTTTTTAACCTTTATTTTTTAAATCTCCGTAGCACCTATACAGAGTAGTTGATCAACAAATATTATTGGTTCATTGATTTCTCTGGTCCAGTATAATTTCCTTTCTCTCTGTCTCCGTTTATCTCGTTGACTCACTTCCCTTATCTGACACATTCTTAAGATAATTGAAATATCATGCTTCCGGCAAAGGTTAAATGCCAAACTTCAGTCCCATCCAGGCTTTGCTATTTCTGACAGTAACTCCTTCCCAGACAGAGAAGGCTCTGATTCTATGAATGACACCATTGTTTGTTTACAAATAAATAACATTTTCAAATACTCTCTGGGAGCCTTATTATTCTGGAAAAGAATTAACCTAAAACATAAAAGGTAATCACCATATAAGCCCTTAAGGAAACATGAATTTTTACTAAACTGGTCTTAGAAATAATAGTCTTCCGATTTCAAATTCTAGCATTATCACAGAAGTATGTATATTTGTCTAACCATGCTAATTAACAGTTAAAATCTTCTGATCACCTTTTCATTAAAGTTAGTTTAAAAGATTAAGGTCTTGTGGATTCACTTGAGGCACTGATTCATGAAGTTATTGCTGAATTGGCCTCTCTACTGTGAAATGCAAGACATAGGAAACTCAAGCAAATGTGTGAAAGAAAAGCAGTTTCAGTTACTAAGGGATTAATCAAAAGAGAATCTACTTAAGTAACTATCTTTGTTAATCATTTTAAACAGAAACAAAAATCAGGTACCTACTGAATTTTCCTCTCATTTGGTGGGCATCAGTATTTAGTTGTTTGCTAGTTACAACATGTTTACAGCCTAAATGAGGAGAATGGGGCTCATGTACAACCCAGGGAAACAAACTCCGCATTTTAATACTAGCACGATTGCACTTTTTGCCTTTGCTACTTTTCTTGACTTTTATTTTCATTCTGTGCAGAGCAACTAGTTAATTAACATTTTAGATGAGAACGTCAAAAACAGGGAGATGACAGACTGCTACTATTCTTGGTCTTGCTGACAGTTTCCTCATGGCAGGATGACAGTCACAGCTGCAAGTCATTGCAAGGAATCTGCTTGAAATTAGTATTAAGGTTGGTCAAAAAAGCTTCCATTTTTCAAAACAGTCTCATCGTCCTGAGTGGTACCTAACCAAAACCAACTCCAAGGCTTGGGTTTGTGTGTGAGCCTCTTTTGAGAGTCACAGCCCTCAATGCAATGGGAAGACCATGAACCAAACTGTGCATTTCTCAACATTTATTGAGCCTGTGTTCATGGTGTTGAGAAGAATACAAAAAAGTGTAGAAAACGGTCTCTGAATGAGATGTCTGGATTCTTCTCTCAACCTGATTAAAAAGAAGGGCTTAATTGGAGAGACAATTCGGCAAGCCAGCTGGAGAGCAGAGCACCTTGCTTGCTTTGCTACACCCAGCCTCGTGTGGGCTGTAGGAGATACTGCTGTCCCTCTGTATCCACAAGGGACTGCTTCCAGGAACCCCACAGATATCAAAATCCACAGATGCTCAAGTCCGTGGTATAAAATTGCTTAGTACAGACGGTCCTCCTTGTCTGCGGATTCAACCAACTGCGGAATCCGCAGACACGGGAGAGTCAAACGTTCCTGTTTTAGCCGCAGAGGGCTTGGCTGACAGAAGACACGTGATAGGCACTGCTGTTTACCCTCTATTCTATCCAGCTTATTAAGGATTCTTTTTACTAATATTTAGGGTAATTTAGGCAGGACGTGGGTGATAATACATGAGATCATAAAACTCCTCTGGAGGATATGCTAAAAATATTAAGGCATGATAAAATCCAATGATGTTCTCATTGTATAGTTTGGATAAGAAAATTTAGAGGGCAGATGGACACGTCCACATTTAGTACATTGTGTAACAACTTTTCACAAGGTGACCCTGACTTTGAAGGAATAGAAGAAAGATAACAGAATTCTAAATCTGAGAATCCCTGATCTGAGAAAAATAGTTCTGGCCCCCCCAGGAGCCATGTCATCTTAAGGATAGTGTTAGAAAATCCAGATGGACTGGGTTTTGACCACAGGCAGGGGAGCAGATCACAAAAGCTCAGATTTCAGGGTAACAAAATCTGTGATGAGAGACTGGAAAGGAAAGAGCTAATTTTAATGGTCCCTCATCCAAAGACAGTTGTGTCAATGTGGCTGAAGAGGGTGGTGATCACAAAATCCCTACAAGAGGAGTCCAGGAGGAATCCTATCAAATTCTCCCTGTCCCTTCATTGTCGCCCAGCTCCGGAGACATTCTATCAGGCGCATTTATCCTTTCTCCTACAGTGATGGGTTCTGTGCGCTAATAACACAGCTTAAGAAGAAATGCAAAATGAATTTGTTTGTTTTTTTTTTAAATAAAACTTGAAAATAATCTTAATCTCAAACTGCGCAGTCATCAGAATACCAGCATTTATCAAAGAGCTGCAAACTCTCCGGGCATCTCAGGGATTCTGGGGACCCGGGCCTGAGCCGTGTACGTCTCCTTTTTCAGGCAGAACTCTTCCCTCTTCTCTGGCATCAGTCTTCCCTCTCTTCCTGTGGGTGGGTGGCACCTCTCTCTTTGTTTTGAGAGCCTACTCGGGTTTGAGTTCTGCATTGGGAGGCATTTGGCCGGTGGCCGGATTTGGTTCCCCTCTGGCCCCTCCCCCCAGCCCATCCCCACCTGCACCCCATGACTCCTCTTTTCCCTTCGCCTCTCCCCGGGCTCTGGCGGCAGTGGCTGTGGCTTCAGAGATTTTCCTCCTTCCTGTCTGCTCTTTTTCACACTGATGCCTCCACATTGATGGTTAATCGGGTTGGGCTATGGTCAGGACAGCTGAAGAGGATTGCTACAGAGTTCTTGTGTCCTTTCCCGCTCCCCTTCAGAGACCAGAAGCTGGGGGAGAAGAGACTTTAAAGCTGGATTAAAAATTGCCCAGGGACTTCCCCGGTGGTCCGATGGTTAAGACTCTGCCCTTCCACTGCAGGGGGCACAGGTTCCATCCTTGGTCCAAGAACTAAGATCCCGTGTGGTGCGGCAAAAACAAACAACCAACCAACCCCATGAATCACTATATTGTATACCTGAAACTTATATAATATTGTAAATCAACTGTACTTACATACATATGTAAAATTTTTTTAAATAAGGTAATTATTGATAGGTTTGTAAAAAACAAAACAGAACAAAACAAAAACAAAAAATGGGGCTTCCCCAGTGGTCCAGTGGTTAGGACTCCGAGCTTTCACTACCAAGGGCGCTGGTTCAATCCCTGGTCGGGGAACTAAGATCCTGCAAGCCACTCGGCACGGACAAAAATAAATAAATAAAAAATAATAAAATAAAAAATAAAATAAAAAGTGATATATATTGTAAAAAAATAAAATAATTTTCCACAGTCTGCTGGGGAGGGATACGCCTCTGTGTCTGGGTCCTGCCTCTCCTGCAGAGTGGCTGGTGGGTGCTCTAGCTACCTAAGGTGATGCTCTGGTACCTAAAATAATGGCTTTGCCCAATCTTCTCCTTTTGTTCCCTAGACAACTCATGACTGTAGGTTGCCTTATGATTTTCAAATGCATAGATCACTAAAGTTTCTACTCTGGAAGACCAATTTTCCTGGGCGAGCAAAGGCCAGGGAAGCTGCCCGGGATTCTGGCCTCTGCGGTGAGTTCAGAAAGAAGCACTGACCGATGATAGCCTCCACCAGACCCTTCCCTGGTCTCTGAGGCCGTGCATCTTCGTGTTCTGAGTTCTGCCTTGTGTGGCCGCGGGTGTCATCTTCTTTCTCAGTTTCCCGGGGTCATCTTCTAACCTGCCATCCAGAGGGATCCCCCGTGGCGTTTCCATCCCAAGCCCCACCCTCTTGGCCACCCACCAGTGAAGATCAGTGTCTGCCCTCACGCTGTCATCCGCAGGAAATCAAAACACCGTGTGTGCGAACATCAAATCCTGTCGTTTATTTATGCTGCGGACTTCAGGAAGGAGAAAAAGAAAATCACAGCTCCCTTTTCATTTAAAAAAAAAAAAAATTGGCACAATGTTCAAGCACTGGTGGCCTGAAAGCAGCCTGTTATTAACAGCCGGGAAATGCCTGACCCAGAGGTCCTCACTGCTATTATAAACTGTGAAAATTGTAAAAATGGAAATAAAAAATAAAGTAATTACCTCTTCATGGGTTAAAAAGTTAAGCTGAATGGCCCGTTGCCATGGAGATGACTTCCTGTTTACCGGGCTTGTTTTCTCTCACAGTTAAAGACCAGTCACCAGCCAATGGGAAAGCAGCATTTAAATTCCCATATTCCATTAACTATTTTTCATAGTAACTCAATGCAGTCTATTTTTAAATTTTATTTATTTTATTTCTGGCTGTGTTGGGTCTTCGTTGCTGCGTGCAGGCTTTCTCTAGTTGCGGCGAGCAAGGCCTACTCTTCATTGCTGTGCCCGGGTTTCTCACTGCGGTGGCTTCTCTTAGGCGCGTGGGCTTCAGTAGTTGTGGCACAGAGGCTCAGTAGTTGTGGCTCGCGGGCTATAGAGAGCAGGCTCAGTAGTTGTGTACGGGCTTAGTTCCTCCGTGGCATGTGGGATCTTCCTGGCCAAGGGCTCGAACCCATGTCCCCTACATTGGCAGGCGGATTCTCAACCACCGTGCCACCAGGGAAACCCTCATGCAGTCTCTAACTTACCAGTCAGTAAAATTTGGTAAATTGTATTTTCAGATGTATTAGTGGTTTTTAAATTTTTATTCTTTGTATGAAATTACCACCATGGCCCAAAGCACTACTTTTTATCTTCTGAGGGGGCAGGGAAAGTCTATATTTAAAATATCCTAGTTCCCCCTTTTAAAAACCTGACACTACCTTAATACTGCAGCACAAGAATTCTCATGATAAGAGAGCTTTTCGTCTCCTCATTTCTTTTAAAGAGGGCTGTATTGTTATCAATAATAATATTCTTGATAATATGCACACTACCCAAGAAGCAAAGCGCCGTTCCTGTTAACTATCTATCAGTTCCTTGGGCTTTTTACTTCAAAGATCCCAGGATTCTGAAATAAACTACTTGGAGCATGAGAACAAATAAAATTGTTCGAAAACCAAGGAATTCTTTGCTGAAATGTAAAAATAAAACCTAATACAAAGATATCAAATGACTCTTAGGAGATAGAACCGTAGATTAGAGTAACAGAGTCTTTAGAAGAAAAAAGATGTCTTGACTTGTTGAAAGTTCCTGGCCCCATGGAAATATAAAGTGTGGAGATAAAAAGGAAAGGAAAGGAATTGTATACTTTCCCTTGAACATTGGGCTGATAGGAAGGCAGCTAGAACGCTTTGCCCAGAAGCTTCAAAGTGCTCGTGTTATATAGCTAGCCCCAAACCACAGCTCAGGGAACACCGCCCTCCATGTCTCGTCTCAGTGGCCCCATCTATGCCTCTGACAAAGCCCAAAGCTTTTGCATCACTCCCCTCTGTACCCAGCACTCCAGCTGGTCCCAGCCCTCTCCTGACCTCTCCTTCCTGCCCCTCCTCTGCCACCCACCTGTTCTTTGCAGCTGCGCCTCTGCAACACCTGTGGCTTCTAGACCCGTCCCGCCCTGCAGATGCAAAATATTGGCCACAGAATGAAACAGAGACAGCTCACAGCAGGACCTGCATTGTGCTTGAACTTTGTCGCACATAATTACAGCAATTTTTTCAAATTAATTTTTATTGGAGTGTAGTTGCTTTACGATGTTGTGTCAGTTTCTGCTGCACAGCAAAGTGAATCAGCTATGCATATGCATATATCCTCTCTTTTTTGGATTTCCTCCCCATTTAGGCCACCACAGTGGATTAATAGAGTTCCTTGTGCCATACAGTATGTTCTCCTTAGTTGTCTCTTTTATACATGCTATCAGTAATGTATACAGCAATTTTTTGGGGCATTTTTAGAAGAGTCTTCATTAGCAATAGATAGGGGTTCAATACTAAACATTGAAACAGTGGAGTGGGGTTTTGAAGGACTACTGCCTTGTGTGTGACCAAGGCACTCACGTATTATGGGGACCCTATAGTTATCTGTGTACTTGTTTAGTTCTTCCTTCTTCCAACTGCACCCTGAAGACAGCAATCCTGTTTTCTTGACCCTTGTATCTCTCACAGTTTCTACCACAGGGTCTTAGGCAGAGTAGAATTATTAATTGATGAAAGGAATACTTAGGCTCTAAACAAGATCAAGAAGCATGTTTTACATGCTAACCTTTGCTGCATCTTATCCTCTTTGTACTAAGCCTCCTTAGTACTTTGTGTTTGTTAAAACGCTTGCAGTACGTGTTTTGTGGGTTGTACTGGATTTGAAAGGTGAGTGAAGAAGGAAGTGTGCTATCACTTCAGTAGGTCTGAAAAATTATCTAAAAAATCCTAAACAAAAGGCAAAATGAGCTTTGCTTTTGTTTTGAAAGGAATGAAATAGAATTCAGGCAAAAAGGAATGCAATGCTGGGGAATCGGGTAACGTTTGCATCAGTGGTGGGGTTCACATTTGTCAGATCCACTGGAACTTGTATGTTCCAATGAGGGGTGTCCCCTTTAGAGTTGCAGCATGTGGGGACTGTGCCTGTTTGAGGTATGGGTATTTTTCTTTTTTTTTTTGGCCGCGCTGCAATGTGGGGTCTTAGTTCCCCGACCAGGGTTCGAACTCAGGCCCTCAGGCTCTCGGCAGTGAGAGCACAGAGTCCTAACCACTGGACCGCCAGGGAATTCCTGAGGTGTGGGTATTTTTAAGTTAACCCCTGACACTACGGCCAAAAGATGCATACAGTTTTGTCGTATGATTTCTAGAATGAAACCCAATCCATTGTTCAATGCTAATCCTGCCTTTCTTAATGTGAAATAAATATTTACATTTTAATCAATATTGCCAGTTATGGAATAAAAGGAGTCCCCAGCTTCGGGTGGCAGGTGGAGGAATCTTGGTTTCTTCACTTTGGGAAGGTTGGAGGCGAAAGGTAGAGGGATGAAGTGTCCTGTGGTACGGCCTTGGGGGTGCCTTTGAAGTCAAAAGTGGACACTGCCCTGGAGGTCAGGGGCAGAGATGGTGAACAGGAAGGATCAGATGGCACAAGAAGGCCCGGGACTTATTCTGGGAACAGAACCTTAGGCATTGATACCATTAGCTCCTGCCACTTTGAGAGTCTCAGGAAGGCCCACATTGATGCCCCAGGATTTATAATCAGGAGCCACCATTTTAGCTTTTGCTTCACATGATTGCTTCCATTTCTATCTGATTTGATTCTTTGCGTTAGCCTCGGCCAAACCTTTTGGGAAGCCTCTGTTTTAACAGCTTATATTATTCATCTGTCTACAAGTTACGTAAAGAGTATTGAAAAGTAATGAACTTCCGCCTTCTGAGAGAGGAAGGGGCTGGAAGATTTCCATTGTGTTCTTCGAAAAAAGAGGTGACGCACGCCGAGCAGCGACAGGTCATGTTCACAGAGAGGTCAGAGGCGTCTGCCTCTGAAGAGACAGATCATACAAGCAGCAGCGTTTCATGAAAGCTCATTTTCCCAGTCTCTAGATGCTAAATGGTCAAATACCGCAAAAAACAAAAAAAAAAGATAAATGCATGGGTAAGGTGTTTTGTTTTTTTTTTCCTCTGTATCCAGGTTTGACATCAGTCATCTGTTCTGATTCACACAGAAGCTCTGGGGCGACCGTGGGATGCAGTTAATAAGCTGGGTGTTGAGTTTAATCTGACACACAGGATTTTTTAATGGTGCGATTTGGGGCAGGTTCATCAGGCATGTGGTTTTATGTATAAGGAAAGTGAGCCGTGGAGCTGGGAAAGGAGAAACTGCGGTAGTCGCATGAACGCCCAGGCAATGGAGCTGTTTTTCAGGAGTGCCTAGAGGATGAAGGTGGCACCTGATAGAGGCTGGACCGTTCCAAAATCTTAGGGAGCACCTCTGACCCCAGGCCACGCACCTGTGGGAGGGTCTCTGTGAATTGGCTAAAGCTTCCCCTCGACCTCCACCAAGCTACTCTCTCCTTAGCAAATGGCTCAGCACAGCGCCATCAAACAGAAATATAATGCGAGCCACAAACATAGGCAATTTTAAAGTTCTTTTATAAACGTCAAATCACTATATTGTGTACCTAAAACTAATATAATACTGTAGGTCGACTACACTTCAATTAAAAAAACACGCGCAAAAACAATTATTTGGGAAAATGACTATTTACACAAGGTCCTAAGTCCATTCACGTTGTTTAGAAAATGATAATAAAATAAGTAAATTACGTTTAAATAACAAAAGTAAATCAAGTGATATTAATTTTAATAATATATTTTGTTTAACCCAATATATTCAAATATTATAATTTCAACATATAATCAATATACAAAATTGAGACATTTTACATTTTTTTCTTTCGTCCTAAGCCTTTGAGATCCGGTGTGTATTTTGCACTTTGAGGACCTCTCCATTTGAAGGAGCCACATTTCAAGCACTCAGTAACCACACATGGCTCTTGGCTCCGTATTGGACCCCACAGACGTCAGTATAACTCTTGCACATGTCATTCTCATGCGTGACTAATACGCTGTCTTTGAGAGCTCAACCAGCTTGTTCATCCCCGGGCCTGCTCCTCCGAGCTCTCCTGTGACCGCCTGCCTTCCAATCAGCTCCCAGGGCTCTGAACCACAGGACAGCTTAGCATCAGCTTTCTGGCCTCCGCCTCTAGAGGGCAGCTGGGAAAGGTGTCCCCGTGAGCCCTCTAGTGACTGCTGTCGGGATGCACAGGACCGTGCAAAAACAACACTTCTGGAACTTATTGAAAGAATCCCACTAAAGTACCATCCTAGGAGCACAGCAAGGATCACATCTCCAAGCAAGTCTTTGCAGCCATTGCTGGAGCAGGACCCAGCCCCATGGACCTGCTGCTAGAGCCAGGCAGCTGTCTCCATGGAGGCCCCTTGAGAGGGACTGCGGTATAGGGCTCATCACCCCTTGGTACCACTGGCAGAGTTCAGCTCTGTAGGAGCTGCTAAGCTTCACACTCCTCTTTATTTCCCCTACCCCGCCCCCCCCACCATGCCCTTCAGGGCATAACCTGCCCCAAACCCCTTTTACCCTTTTCTTCTGCCAAAGGGAACCCCACCTCTGGGCTGTTATCCACCACTCCTCTCAGCACTCTTGGGCCTCAGGAAAGCTGCCCTATCCACGAACAGGAGCAGACCTGGTTGGTCTCAGGACAGCTGCATCCCTCTTGCCATTGGTTGACGGAGATGCCAAGACTTAAGTCAATCAATGCATAGTGTTCCCTGCGCCAAAGGAATGTGCGTCAGTTAGATACTAGAAGGAGTGTGATGAGAGCTTCTAGGTAAGAAATTTCCTCTCTTTGAAGACTGAGCCATTGGAAGAGGCAGCTGTTTTCTCCTCCTCTGGACATTGTGGTGTGTGGACGTGTAGTCCGAAACCACGGTATCTATTTCTGCTGCCCCAAGGGAAGCTGCACACAGAGAAGGGAGTAGCCTGGGGAACCGTGAGGAGATGGAGTTGGAGCCACTGGGTTAAACTGACTCTGACTCTCTCTTTCTAAATCTCCGGTTACACATTCAATACGCATCCTATCATTGAAGCAGGCTGTTCAGGACACCTGTGACTTACAGTGGGCATCTCCCTGCCTGAAACAGGCCCCGATGCAGATGGGATTGTAGAAACTTCCCTTCATAATCTACAGCTGCTGAGAGCAGGTGAGCAAATGAAACTTCTTGGAATTATTTGTGAACACACACACGCACAAGCTAATGTCCTGTGCCCCTAAAGTTAGGATGGATGCGTTGGATTTATGCCAAACCGGGCAACCTAAGGTAAGTTAAATGGAGTATCTGTTTGCTTCTCCTAGAATTGGGACACAGATTCAATCTGATATTTAATTAGAACCATTCCAAAAACTTAGAGCTCCCAGCCCCTCTACAGATTGAGATTTCGATTAGAAATGATCGAATCACTGTGTTGTACACCCGAAACTAACACAACATTGTAAGTCAACTATACTTCAATAGAAATTCATCATAAAATAAATAAAGTTATGTTTTATTTCACACTAATGAAAAAAGAAAGAAATTGAAAGAAATGGCAATGTTGAAATAATCTTTGGGAGGTTTTCTGTCAGAAGGGCTTTCTCTGGTCCCTTGGTGTAGGTGACATGCGTAATTCTGCTCTGCAGATGACAGCCTTGGTTGGGACCAGCCGGAAGCTGATGGGATGGATCCACAAGTTCCTCCCTGCAGGAGGCCAGGCAGCCTCACCCTACCCCAGGTCACAGACTCTAGTCCTTCTGTCCCTGGAAGCTGCTTCAAAGCCTCGTGTCTGTGATAGGGGGAGGTTGGGGCCAGTGGAGCAACGCAAATTCTTTTCTGAGACTGGAAAAGCAGCTCTCGGTCCTGACCTTGTGTCAATGATGGTCACCCCTCATCCCTCCCCCTCATTCATCTGTCCTAACAAAAGCTGGGTCCACTGCAACTCCATTAATTTTTTGAGGATTCCTTTCTGACCTATCCTGTGAGGACGTTTTACTTAGTTTTTCATGATTTGCAAGCCCTCAATTCTAACCTCACCTTCTTACTCAGATCAGAGGTTTGTCCTCCATTCTGGAAGAATATCTAAATTATCCAGTGCAAGTCTGTTCACCTCTCCATCCCTGATCCTTTTACGTCACTCAACTCAGAGGAAGGCTCTAGTCTTTGCCAGTGTTGTCTCTTCCTGAAACCTTCAACTTCCCCAAATCTCTGGGCCCTGGCTTCTTCCTTCTCCGGCGACTTGTCTAAGAAAGACAGTCTATCACAGACGCTGATGCTCTAGAGCATCCTCCATGCGCTTGAATCCTGGCTCTGCCACTTACCAGCTGGAAGACCTTGGAAAAGTTAACCTAGTTAGTTTCCTTATCTAATCCATACTGATAATATTTCTGACACCATGAGAATCAAAGTAGTTTTGATTACATTAAACATGAAATGCATTAAAGGTGAAAACATAGTCTGCCACCCAATAAGCACTCAATAAATGTGGTTGTTCTGAGGACCATTTCACAAGGAACTTAAAATGTTGCTTCTCCTACCATAATATCTCAGTAACGGTTAGCTGTTATTTTGCTGTTATTACCACTGTCATAG
The DNA here is from genome assembly GCF_059928025.1 of Delphinapterus leucas. Taxonomy (NCBI): domain Eukaryota; kingdom Metazoa; phylum Chordata; class Mammalia; order Artiodactyla; family Monodontidae; genus Delphinapterus; species Delphinapterus leucas. The sequence continues at coordinate 64,579,815 of NC_143146.1, forward strand.
TTTTCCTGCCCCTCCTTATCATCGTATAACCAAAGGGCTGGTGGAGGACTAGGAAAAGGAACAGAATGGATTTGTGATCACCCAGATCTGGATTCAAATAGCATCTCCATTACTTACAAGTGTGTGACCTTTGTTAAGTCATTTATAGACTCTGATCCTCAGTTTTCTCATCCAGACAATGGGGTTAAGAACGTCTAAGTGGAAGAGTTTTGGTGAAGATCAGGAATACTTGAGATAAAACACATGGCACTTAGTAGATGTTTATCATTATCACCACCCTTATGACCTTCCGGGTGAGCGCTTCTGATCAAATGATTCAGTAAGGGAGGGTGTGATATTATCGACTAACAGTTTTGATTATCAACTGATTTTATTTATCTGTGGCAATGCTGACTCCATCAAAATGTCAGCGCGTGAGCATCCGTTTTGAAGAATTTCTATTGTTATCAAGGTACACCTTTTTATTTTTAGTTTGTATCCCCGCTTGCAGCACGGGAACACCCTTGCGTTAATGAAAAGAGAAAAAAAAACTCACGCAAGTGATGTAAATATTTCTAACAATCAGAATGCACAATGTCCAATATAAATGGTTACAACGGGCTGAAGGTAGGGTCCATCAACAACAATTTGACTTGATTTACCGATCACATTTTCCCACTCAGAGCTCTTGTCTGGTTTTTTTTAGGAATTAGGGACAAGTCACCACCACCACGAAACACACAGTCACACATGCACACGCACTGTGCTGTGTGTAATGAACTACCTCTCTGTTTGGTGGGCAAGTCCTCAACACCCACTGTCCTCACGGGCTGCACAATCGCTGGCCCTTCTTACACGTCACCTTAACAAAAAGATGGGGTGATCCACTGCACTCCCCTTCTTTGAACGAAAGCTCGAGAGGCACTGCAGGGAAATGGGGTGAGCTTACAGGCCCAGTGGATCTAGAGGAGTTTCAAACAATTTTATGCTGTGTTTCAAAGTCCTTTTTATTTTCAGAGACTGTTGAGTCTTTGAAAAAAAATATAATATATATTACATATATTGTTATATATAATATTTATATATATTATATAATATATATATTATATATATATATATTATTCATTATTGCCGTTACAAGTTTTCCCCAGCGAGCTGCCAAGTACTCACCAAATAATCCGAAGTAAGCAAATGCAAAGACCCAAAGATGGAACCAAAAGGAGAGGAAAGATATCAGAGTCGCATTGGACAGAGCAAATGATACCCTACATTTGGGAGGCTTGATGAGTTTGTCTTCAAAGATTTTTCTCGAAGATGTCCCCTTATTTTAAGAGTACTTTATCACATAAGACAAGAATAGATGAGACATGTTCTGCTTTCCTGGAACAAGCTGTAAAATGATGGTAAGGAATAAGCTGACCCCATGGTATTTGGGGCTATAGACAAACGTTCCAGTTGTTATTTTCCAATGTTTGGGTTTTTATAAACCAAAACACATTTTGCCCTAAGCTCTTTCCCCTGGATTTTACCAAGTCTTGTGTATTTGAAGGGAAATTGAATCCATATGTGTCTAATCTATTTACACTTAAGTCATTAAAATGTTGTTTCGTAAGATTATTTAGGTAACCAGGAAAACTTTTGAGCATCGTTGGAACTCTGCTTCTCACACCACAGAAGTCCTCGTTCTACAGAGAGGTCACATTTGCCCATGGGCCCTAGAACCTGAACTTATTATTATACATTCATAAACCAGATCCCTGAAACAATTCTAACTTAATGGGTTGATACCACATGATTTCCCAATTCCAAGAAAGGAAATAAGCTTGTATGTGTGCTACCAAAACAACCAATGACTCCAGAGGCCCTTAGATAGCAACAAATGTGTCTTGCCCAATATTGGGATGAGATAACAGTAGATGAATTAGGAATAAATATATACATAAAAGACACAAAATAGAAGGATAATTGAAAGCTTGAAATAGATGCAAAATAGTGCTTGGGATTATCAGAAATACTGAAGGAAAGGAGGATAAAGAAATCCTACCCAATAAGCCACATAGGGAGTCATGCACCTGAAGGGCATGAACCCACATGTTCCTGCAATGAGAGTTCTAAAAATCCCAATTGTCGGGGGAGAGAACCCTAGGCAGATTATGCCATCACACTTCGCAAAGATGGTATTTTATGCAGGGCTGGTGCAGGAATACATAACAGTCATTAATGCTGAGGTACCCGGCAAAGACTTGCTGCAGCTTCCCCTCAGAACCTCCATCAGACACACGTAACAGGATCCATCACCTTGACCGTGCGAAGGCAAGAGAAGGGGTCAGGAGCAAGGTCATATTTTGAATATTTCAGGGAAACTATCCCTTCAAGGAAGACCGAATCCAGTTCTAACTCAACACGTTATAAAAATTAAAATAAAATTAAAATAAAAATCAACTGTAATGGTTGCAGACTTCCTACCTAGAGAATTTTAGGAAAACAGTCGTAAGGGGCGTTTTGTCTTCTAATGGATGTGGCAACTAGTAGGATGTCCCCGGGTCTCTCTGAACACATGCTGTAGAGCTAGAGAAGACATATGCACAGAGAGCTTGGCTCACGGCCAGACTAGCTAAGAAATAGTGGCTGGATCTCTAGTTTTTTTGTTTTTTAACTAATTAAGTTATTTATTTATTTTTGGCTGCATTGGGTCTTCGTTGCTATGCGTGGGCTTTCTCTAGTTGTGGTGAGCGGGGGCTACTCTTCTTTGCCGTGCGCAGGCTTCTCATTGCGCTGACTTCTCTTTGTTGGGGAGTACGGGCTCTAGGCACGCGGGCTTCAGCAGTTGTGGCACGTGGGCTCAGTAGTTGTGGCGCACGGGCTTAGTTGCTCCGCAGCACGTGGGATCTTCCTGGACCAGGGTTCGAACCCTTGTCTCTGCATTAGCAGGTGGATTCTTAACCACTGCACCACCAGGGAAGTCCCATGATCTCTAGTTTTCATGCAGTGGCTCTTTTCTGATTTATCAGCAAGACTTTCAGTGCTAAACACGTGTTTAGAGAGAGCAGTAGGTAAGAGGTCAACACACACACGCTATCAGGTTGTGTTTCCTCACCACAACAGAAACCACATTTTAGCTTGAGGCATCCTGGGACAAAAATGCCAATGTGTGCAAGAGTTAAACCTTAGCTCTCATCAACACAGGCGAGAGGTAGAGCGGCAGAGTCTACATGATGGGTAATAACCACGTGCCAGGCCTGGAGCAGCCACCTTATGCACAACTAGCTCTCACAATAATCCTGAGTAGGAGAGGAAACTAATACATGTTAAATGTCTTCTCCATTGATGGCATGACATAAATCAATGAAATCATTTAATCCACCCAAAGAGCCTGGACTGGGGGATTCCCTGGTGGCGCAGTGGTTGAGAGTCCGCCTGCCGATGCAGGGGACGTGGGTTCGTGCCCCGGTCCGGGAAGATCCCACATGGCGCAGAGCGGCTGGGCCCGTGAGCCATGGCCGCTGAGCCTGCGCATCCGGAGCCTGTGCTCCACAAGGGGAGAGGCCACAACAGTGAGAGGCCCGGGTACCGCAAAAAAAAAAAAAAAAAAAAAAAAGAGCCTGGACTGAAGTTTTGAAGCTTGCCTTTTTTACTTTCCCAAGTGAAATAAACATGTCAAATATTCTAAAGCTTTTTAATGGTTACATGGCATTGAACTGAATAAATGTACTATATCTTATTTAATAGTCCCTTGTGGTTGAACATTTATAAATTTCTAATGTTTTGCTCTTTTGGATAATGCAAAAATAAACTCCCTTTTAAATAAGTTCTGGTTCATCTCTATAATAATTTTATCAAACTTATGACTAGAAACAAATTTCTGGGTCAAAAAGTTGGCACACTGTAAAGAATTTTGACTCATATATCAAATTCTTTCCTAATATATGGGATTGATTTATAGTCCCTGCCCAGAGTAAATAAATTCTCTTATAAACCTGATATATTCTTTGGGTCTGGGATTATAACCACTTCCTCATTACTATACATTACTACTCATTATTACCTCATTACTACTCTTTATTAAGTGAATTTTGTTAATTTGTGTTTTTTCTCCTTTTAAAAATTATAAATGCCAGAGATTTGTTTAATTTAGTGGTTCTGTTTTTTTTAACTCACAAAGTTTCAACTCTTGGATGCATTGATTATAATATTTATTTCTTGCTTTCACTTATTTTTTACTTTTATCTCTAAAATTCCCTTTTTCATCGAGTTAATTTTTTTTAATTTCCTAATAGGAGAGTGAAGTGTATGTTTTTTAAAAATTCTCATTTAATAATGGAAATATTAGGTTATAATTATACCCTGACAATTTTTTCATCACATCTTATAGGTTTCGATACGTAACATTTACATTTTCATGTATATGAAATTGTAATTTAATTATAGTTTAATTATAATTGTAGTTTGATTACCTCTTTAAGTGAATAATGTGTTAGAACAATAATTTTAATGTCCAAACAGCCAGGGGGGGTGTTTTGCTTTGTTTTTAACTTTCATTACTAATTTCTGGTATCACTTTTCTGATAGTCTGAGAATTGGGTTTATATACCCTATTTCAACTCTTAGGAATTTATTAACTTTCAGAGCAGCAGTTTTCAATCCGTTATTTTTTAACCAATGCAACACTAAAAAAATTAAACCTTAATACAAACTACTATTTGTAAAAAGATAAAAAGCAGAACATTTTTAGTTGAATGGAGAATTGAGAGGCCTAGAAACCTACTTACAATTAGGGACCCTTGGTTTTGACCAAGGTAACCCAAGGATCTCTTGAAAACCTACAGTTTTGCATAGCACAATGTGTCTTAGTATATAATCAAGAGATGTATTTCATGGATCCTTGAAAAGAAGGCAAACTGTCTTTTCATACAGATTTATATATTGTTAATTCAAGGTTATCAACAATAATTCAAAAATTTATGTCCTTATTTAAATGTCAGAATGCTTATATTAAATGTCAGGATGCTTTTCTGTGTCCTCTATGCTTATTTTATTTTCTATCATTATTTTTTAATCTCTTTTCATTTTCTTAGAAACTTTGACAGAACTTCTCAAGTTTATCTTCTAGGTTATTCATCAGATTTTCTGTTACCAATTCTGAGTTGTTACCATTTCTAATGAAGATTTTAATTTCATCATTGCAATTTAGTTTGATCTATGCTAGGCATCGTTGTAACTAATTTAATAGTCCCAATAATTCAATGAAATAGGTACTATTTTAGTCCCCATGTTTTTGGATGAGTAAACCAAGACTCAGCAGTGGCTTGCTCAGGTCGCACAGTTAATAAGACGTAGAGCTAGGTTTAGAAGGATTTGATACATTCCGAGCTATACTTTCTTAGGCATAGTTTATAAGAACTTTATAATAAATCATTTTCTTATTGCTCTATTATTTGCATTTCTTTAGGAGTTTATTCTCTAGTTGTTTTATTGTTCCTATTTCTTAGCTATTTTATCTCATTTCTCTCTCTCTCTCTCTCTCTCTTTCTTTCACACACACACACACACACACACATCTAGCAACATAACCAGAATCAGGTTTTGGACTGGAGCTTGGGTTCCTTCCATCATGAGATTGGGGGTGCATCACAGATCCAGCCCCAGAGCCTGTAGCAGCAGCTGGCCCAGGTCCTGGTTACCCAGTTATCTTTGCTCCCTCTGTGTAAGTACATTTATGCAAGCCAAAGCTCTTGGCAGCAATTGTAAGTTTTTCCACTTCCTTTCAGAGTTGGGGTGCCCCGCCGCAAGCGCCGGTTTCAGCAGTGGGCTGGCTTTGGGCTGCTGACACATATGGGTCATCCTATGTTTCCAATATTCTAAAGAAATCAGCCCCCCCAGTTACCTTGATCGATTCTAGTGTGAGCGCTTAAGCAGTCCGTGACGGCTTTCTAATTTCTGCTCTACCTCTGATGCACAGAGACGTGCATCTTTCGGTGTGGCAACAGCTGTGTCTTTTCAATTTTTAAAAAATATTGTTTCTTTCTTTCTTACTGGTATGGTAACAATGTGTGTAAAACTTGAACTCATGATACCAAGTTTACCAAACATCCAGGAAATCATTTTGTGATATTTCAGGAGACTTTCTCAAGCCTCCACTTTATTGCTCTACAGTATTTTTCTCACATACTCCTTGCACTATTGTAGTTTTTCCTATTTGCTTATCTTAGAGGTTGGTGTTCTCCAGAAGACAAGAACTGTGACTTGCCCTTGACTTCATGTGTTGTTCATTTACAATTGGAAATGATTTACAATTGGAGCGCAAGTTGAGGTGCACAATTTCTTGCCTAATTCCCAGTGACTGGCCCACATCCCACTAGTACAATTGTTGTAGACTGAGGCAGTCTCTTACACCCAATGCGGTTCCTTACCCTGATAAATGAATCCCGGCATGCCTTTCTGGTATCTGCTCCCACCTCTAACTATTTGTTGGGATTTTCCCAGGATGCAACATGCCACTGCCACGCCTTCTCCTGCCTTTTTCTCTTCTCATCTCCCTCCAGACATACTTCCTGCTACATATTTTCCAAGGGGTTAAAATCTCCAAGTAAATGAGGAAGGGAAATTACTGATGGGGTCAGGTGTATACGGAGACATCAGTCCTGTGAATCTAAAAGAAGTATCCATGCAACTGCATTGTGGCCCGGCCCCCTGTTTGGGGCTTTATGTGGACCTTGGATCTCTGAACCGGGCCCCTCAGATCTCCTACCTCATCTAAAGCAGTGGATTGAGTTCCATTTCAGCTGGAAACGCACACCTAGGGCACCAATTTTGATGTCTAGTTTCACCCCATAGACCTCATTATTGGTGGAGTTTCTTCCAAGATTCTGGCAATAGGTTGGCTGTGAGTTTGGGTTTTGTACAAATGCTCATTTTTTTTTTGCTGTCTTTATGGTTATTTGAATAGGAAGTTAAGAGAGGTCCTGTCAGGATCTGTTAGCCAACTGACTTTCAACCAGAAATCTGATGCCGATTTTATTTTTAAATACAATTTTGTCTACAACTATTACCAATTAGGAAGATCTTATTTCACCATGTTGGCAAGAAAATTTCGGTTATTTCCCTCACAGTAGACATTTTAAAAATCCTGATCAGACCACGGAGAGGCCACCTGTTGAAACTCCCTATTTGCTTGGCACTCTCAGACTCTTCTCAGCCCATTTTTGGAAGTCAGTCTGGTCCAACTTAAACTAGAAGACTCAGAAACATCATTGAATTCAGAAGTCTCAGTTCAAATCCCTTGTTCAGAACAGCTATTAGCACACATGGCTCCCTTGCTTGAATTTAGAAAAAGTAATCTCTTCCTGAAGAAACTTTACTTCTATCTATTAAACAATTGCTATGTTATACTTATTTTTATAGAACAAGACATTTTACTGTCATTTTCCAGACATTTGTCGAAATAAATATAGAAATGTACAACATACGATGGGAATAGTTCCCCTTAGAGTTGTGCACTGTACAACCTATGCAACTGCACATGACAACCCTGCTCTTGTGCTCTTGCTCCTGAGAAAACTACTTTTAGAGATCACAAGAGGACTTGTGGTTAAATATGGTAGGTTGAACTCACTCTCCTGAAACCTCACTAAAAGGAAAGTAAAAGAAAAAAAAATCAAGGCATTCATCTACAAGGTCAAAGAGCAAGAGAGAAAGAAATAGCAATAAAATTGTGAAAGCTAGCAAGCAAAGGGATGAATGATAAAGTGAAATAGCAGGAATTAAAATGAATACTAAACTGGCCAGTGGTAACAGCTGAACATGACTTGCACTGTAGAACCCTCCCCAAAGATTGGAAATTGGAAGCACTAGGTAACTGTGGACTTGGGAATGACAGCAGAGATGAAGACAGGGTGATTATTTGAAAATCTGTATAAGAAACACTCAGACTGTCAGATTCCCTGAACAGTTCTCATTCAGCTCAGCATCTCCCCACCTTGGTGGAAGGTTGGAGGTTTGTTCTCAGGACAGGAAGAATAAGGGGGTCTCTGGAATGAGGGAAAACAGGCACAGTGGAAGATGGGGCTACCTATTGAAAATAGGTGGTCAAGTCAATGTCCACTTGGCTATTGAATATTGGGACCATAAATCCTCTATAACCACTCAGTTTCTAGGACACTGGCAGCCAGGCTCATACCCTACAGAGGACAAAACCTTCTTCACTTGAAATCTGACCATCCTGATCAGACCCCTGATCTGACAGCAGGGGTTCCCAGATCATCCTCTTGTGTGTCCTAAAGGTGGGACCACATACAGGGCTGCCTTTCAGCTTTTGACGGCCTCTTTCTTAAATTTTAGCAGATCAACAGAGGATCTCCACGTATCTGAGAAAGTCTCAATCACCAATGACACAGACCAACAGTCACAAACAGGAAAAAAACAAGTTGGGGAAACAGAACCTATACAGGGAGTTAAAAAAAACTATCGATATTCTTGCGGAAATCAGAGCAGATATTAGCTCCATAAAGCACAATACAATAATATTATTCTTTAAGAGGAACATTCTGAAAAAAAAGAGCTATAAGTTAAAAATATACTAGAAGGAATGAAAAACTTGATAGGGATATTGGATTGCAAAGCTGAGAAATCTTTGAAAAAGTAGAAAAGAAAAGAGAAGAAAATTGGAGGATCAGTCTAGGATGACCAACATTAAGAAATGAGGAGTTCTAGAACAGACAATGGAGAAACTGGAGGAGAGTTTGGGGATGTTTAGTAATAAGGACATAGAAAGCCAAGGAAACCAGAACCAAGGCAATTATTAATTCCAAGGAGAACTCTTGGATCTACTCTCTTAACTTTCAGATATACTGAACAGCACTGTTAGGTATAGTTATCATGTTGTATGTTACATCCCCAATAGTAATTTATCCTATAACTGGAAGTTTGTACCTTTTTACCACCTTCATCCAATCCTAAGAGATCCTAAGACTTTTCATCAAAAGGAAAACACATTTTTAAAAAACCTCTATGAGATGATGGATGCTAACTCTTCTTATTATGGTAATTATTTCACAATATATATGTCAAGTCATGCTGTACTTCTTAGGCTTACAGTTTTGGATGTCAATTATATCTCAATAAAACTGGAAGAAAATTCCAAGGAGAATATAAAGTTACACAAGAAAACCTACATTTCTCATATGACTCAGCTATAAGCAGCATTTACATTGTAATCATTATGTAATTGCTGATTGGGTAAGACATGCGTAGGAGATGCATGTGAAGCAAGGTAAAAGAGAGTGAGTCCTCACCTGTAACGGGAGGTCCAGAAATGCCTGAAGCCGAAAAACCAAGAAGTATGCTATTTGGAAATATGGAGATGAATACTTGAAAATGGTAACGTCTCAGAAATGGGGAAAGGAGGGAAGTGTAGAGGGTGCAATTGCTGGGGTTGTTTTAAAAACAAATCTTGAAAAACTATTTGATTATTCAAACTACGTAAAAGAACAATTTTGAATGTTTAACAAAAACGTTTAAAACCTATGTAAATGGAATCATGGATAAGTATTAGGGAGAAATACATTAGAAGGTTTTAAGGAATGAAAGAGGACTGGATAAGGACAAAATAGAAAAAGGGACAACCTATATCTCTAGCCAAACCCCCAAATTATGCTGGGGCTGGGGGAGCAATGGAAATGAGGGAGAGTGAACACCGAAATGTAGGAGGAGGCTGCCGAGTACAACTGGGGTATCTGGTCCTCTTAAGAGGGAAGCCTCCAGTAATTCACGATGTGCACTATTTGTAATGAGTTGGGGAAGGAGAAAGGGTGCATTCAAAGACTCAAGAAAAGAGATAGCACACCCAGCTGTGCCTGCCTGAGTCCATCCAGGCTTCCTGCTTCCTTTTCCATCACTGCCCCAACCCCTCCCATCCCACTGGTTCTCCTTACTTCCCTCCCATTCAGAGCCGGCTGTTCCACTGCTACCCCTCATCTCACAGTAAAGCCTATAACCATTCTTGACAGAGTGTGGGCCAATCCCTTTTCTCTTAATTTCAAGACAATCAAGGTTAGTTTTTCAAGAGTCCATACTGAGAAGACACATTAGAAAGGCCAAAACGAACTTGCAGAAACAGAGAGATGTCTTCTTTTCAAAGCCCACATGCCTTCCTCTACTATCTGGCCACAGACTGACATGGCTTGATTGACACCCATTAGAAAGCACCAGCCTCCCCTCTCTTTTCTAGTTTTGAGCTCCATCTCACCATCTTTGCCCAGATCATTACTGAGATGAGAAGAATGAGTATTATGGGATTATATAGTAGGAAGGGAGTTGCTGGAAACAGAATGAAAATGAGAAGGAAAATATAGGAATGAATTATTATTTAAAGAGTGTGGAATTGTTCAAGGAAAAGTACAAAAATAAATGATCACTTTCAAAGTTCTGAATTATTTCATCTTGAACTACAAGGGTACTTTTCCCATCTGCTTCTTCCTTGAATTCCAGACTATTGGCTCTTGTGAAAAAGCAGACATTTAATAGGTCACCTCTTATTGACAAAAGACGTGGTCGTGTTCAGACGTGTACCTTTTCTAGCACCTTCTCAGGCAGAAAGCTCACCTCATCCAATGTTCTCTTTCCAATCCCTTCTGATGCATCGAAAATTATTTTCCCCCAGTAGAACCTGCTGATTCCCATCCCAGCAGACATGGCTGAGACTCCTGCCCCAAGGAAAAGAATTAGTAATTCTCAGTGAGTCATGGGAAAGAACACTCTCTGTTATGTAGATTCTTCAAAAGGACTTAAGGTCCACCCCCTCAACTGCCTGACATGACAGACTTTCAAAGATATGTTCATGACAAGATGGAATTGTGCTGAACACAGTAAGACACAATATAAGCTTATGGCTGTATGTCTCATTGAATGTGAACTTCCCATGGGATACCAGAGCCAATTTCACCTTTTCAGCCACCTTTCTGTGTATTGTTTACACCTCTTCTTTCCATCAGCATGGGAAATTTTTACATTGGTTATATTTATCTAAAAATGGTTAGATTCAAGCAGACATAAAGACTGGGCTGGCACTCCCATTCTGGTCCCCTTGTCGAATCATATATCACACTTGGCTAAAGAAAATCCAAAATGCACAATTAAGCAGGCATGCAATAATACAGTGGGGTCCTAGACTCTAAAAAATAATTTATTAAAAGCAGTGGACCTCTGTCTCAGAAAAAAGCAGAGAGGAAGTTAGGTTTCCGGACCCTAGAAGCCATTCATAGCCCCTTGACTATTGAATGTGAATTCTCTATTTCCAAAATAAGGAATAGGCAACTTTGAGTTCATGAGAAGGTAATTGTCAAACTCCTGTCTGACTTGAAACAATTTCTCACCGCCACCTACCGTCTGCAATTCAGTACCTTCTGGTTAAGGAGTAATGTGGCATTTGCCATGAGGTCTGCCATGCATTTACTGAGGAAAACCCTCATGCTTCAAACAGTTGCTTCCAAAGATTGTAAAGCCAGGACAATAGGCAGAAAAAGTTGTTTAGAAAAAAAAAGGAGGATATCCTTTAAATAGACGAGTATGGCTGTCACCTGATTTACAATTTATAGCTGTTTGTGACAACAAACAGGATGTCAGGTTCTGTCCCTCTTACAGGGTGTATAAATCAAGGGAAGTGCCACCGAACAGCCACCAAGAAAGACTGGCTTCCATCGCTAGTCATCAAGCAGGACAAGATAGCCATTATCCTTGAAGTTTAAAACAGGCAGGATAATTCTCAGCAAGGCTGAGAGGATTCAAATTCTTTATCCAACGACCAACATCAGGCTGGACTTGATGGATCTCAGACAATTTGCAAACCTTCACCCTTTCACTCAATCCCTTCTCACTTCTTTATACATCTATTGGCTTATCTCTGGGTGAAGTATAATTGGACCGAGGCACTTCCTACACTTCAAGAGTTCAAATTATTTGAATTATTAATATGATAATTAATAATTATAATTAATTATATTATTAATATAATAATTATATTATATATTATATTATATATGTGTCGTGTATATTGTATATATATATTATATTATATATATTATTATATATAATACATATTATTATATTATTAATAATTATAATATTATAATTAATAATATTAATAATTATTAATAATCTTAAGATTATCATTCCTTGATTTGTGATTCTCCTCTTTCTCATATTAGCTGGGATTCCTGTAGCTCCATTCTCTGGTATGTTACTCTCTGGAGTCCAATTTTATGAGTAATTTTAGTCTAGGAGACAAGATGACAGTCACAAATGGCTGATGTTTGTGAAGAAAGCCCAGATGCTACAGTATCACTGCTCTCGCCCCGATTTGCAAAAGCATATTAAAAAATCAAAAAGCCTTTTCTCCACCAAGGACATCATCTGATAATAAGTTTTTTAAAATGATCAAATGAGTAATTAGCATTCAATGTTTTTGGCTTCACACCACAAGGGAATGGTCCCGGAAAAGGGCAAGCATTGTGAGCTTTGTATTTGCCGATAAACCCAGTCTTCTGTCTCTTAGAAGAAAATTGTTTTTTAAAAAATCATGTTAGATCCATTAAACCTTAGTTGCTATCTAGCCAGAGGCAGTCCATTTGAAATTTAAAAGTCTCTATCTTCTAATCACTGCGCAGCCAGTCATTTGTTTTGTGACCTTAGGCAAATCACTTAACCTCTCAGCGGTTCACATTTCCTCATCTGCAAAATGTGCACATTAGTGTCAGCACTCATGAAAATTATCATGAAACACTCGCAAAATACCGAGGTAAAATAATGGCCTTCTTTCAGAAGATGTGGCTCCCGATCTGAAGTTTGGCACATAGTGGGCAACTCAATTACATGTTTATTGTCTATAATAATAAATGCATGGATGATCCAAACGTGCTTGGCCATAGTTTTCATACAGGCAGGCCTCCAACTCCTTCAGCCAACATTTCTATTCCTACAATATTATGAAATCATCCCAGCTGGTTGACCTTTAGACTGATCTCCCCTCCCCACTCCTCCCCTTCACTTTCCCTTCCTCTCTCTCTCATTCTCATGTCTTTCTTCACGACACTTCTGCCTTTTCTTCCCCCCTGCTTCCCCCAGCGCCCTGCGGCTTGCGGGATCTTCGTTCCCTGACCGGGGATTGAACCCAGGGCCCCAACAGTGAGAGCACTGAGTCCTAACCACTGGACCACCAAAGAATTCCTGACTTCTGGCTTTTCAATCTGTTGTTTTCCAAACCAACACCATCCACCACTCCTCACTCATCCCACTGCTAATCCAAAGTAGTTCAAGGTATGTCTACAGGGACAAGACAATCAAAACGGACAGTCACTTATCCAAAGATCCCAGGGAAAGAATATCGGCGTCAAGCAGTGGTGCTCCGGCTGACTACCTGTCTTTTAATAATAACCCAATTACCAATGACTGACTCAGTGAAGAAGAAAGCACATTTCTCAAGCATGCAACATTCATGACGGCCAGGGATGCTTCTGCAATAGGTGATCACATGGATAAAATAAAAAGGGAAAAGCTCTTCTGGCTCCAGGGGACCTATAGTCTGCTGCTTCATAAAGCTAAACAACTATCCCAGGAGTCTGGCATTTACAGTGCAAGTTAGCCTGTGGCGGAGTCCGGACACATCTTCAAAGTCTCTGGAAGGTTTCTTCAAACCTAAAGTTTCCAAATCAAAACAATAGGATTACTGTTATCTTAAAACAATCGAAACATTTCCTCTCTTTTTGTGGCTAACTGGTTAATTCTTACTTGAAAGTTCAAATATCCACTGAGCCTCCTAGATACAGTTAAAGAATCCACGTCCCATTTCAGCTTAAATTTCAAACGTGCACACACCCGGAAGAAAGGCTAAAAATAGTAGAACAGCATAGGCCAAACAGAGGAGGCTTTGTTAGCAAAATAATGGGACTAAGTTTTAACAGACAGGAAAGCCTGTCAACTACAAAGCCCTGACAATTTCACTCTTTGGCTCCAACACAAAGTCGGGGCTGAAACGTCCCCCAGTGAGTGGCAGGCTGGTGGCTGCAAGAGCTCCAGTGAGGCAACGAGATGATGGAATCTGGGCAGTAGGGAGGGAAGGAAACAATGATCTGTATGACGAAACTGAGGGCTTGAGAAGTGACCAAAACCAAATGCTTTTCCAGTGAGGGAGAGAGCTTCCAGACCAGGAGAGTAAGGTTTTGATGCTTGGTATTCACGTAATAGGGACATGGTTTGGTAGGTCATTTAACTGTCATCACCATTAATCAGATTGGATTATTTCTTTTAGCTCAAAAAGGGCACAGAACATTTCAGCACTGAGATATTCTTTAAATGCCTCTTTCTTACTAGTTCAGTCTTAAATTCCTGTGCATCTTTTTATAGACTAATTTTCAGGAATGTATTCCCTTTTCTATTGATCTGAAGTAAAAATGCCCTGGAGACCACAAAAGAGGGCAAGAGAGGGTAGAGGAAGCACACCCAGGTCTGAACCTCCTCGGGTCTAAGGGGACATGCTACATTAAACTTACACAATGTTCTATGTCAATTACATCTCAATACAGCTGGAAAAAGTTGCTTAGTTTTACAATATTAACAGGATGATTCACATGGAATTTTGAAAATGATTAAGTCTATTCACAGAAAATAAACAAATAAAGGGGCAAACTTCATTCCCACCCTCATTCCATTTGCAAAAACAACGTCACATGTCCTTATCCAGCTGCCAGGGAGCTGAGAAATGTAGTCCCTAATGGACAGTCACTGCCCAGTGACAACTCTACCCCATGGAAGTGGGAGCATTGGTTTTTTTAAGAACATCTGTCACATTCCCCTCCATCCCTCCTCTCCGTATCACATCACCCAGACCCCTTCTTATCTTGTATCACAATAGGAATAACCTAAGGGTAAAATGAGTCCCAAGCACTCCTGGGTCTCAACGCTGAAACAACTTCAGCAAGATTCTGTCTCTCTCTTCCGTTTTTTGCCTTTGCTTTCCTCTTTGTTGGCTTCCTTTTCAGGCAGGCTGTCACCACATGCTGGGTATGATGGCCATGAGAAGCTTAGATTGCATTGCCTTTAGAACGAGCAATCTCAGAAGAGAAAGAAAATAATAAAATCACCTCTTTCTCATGAAATCCACAGCAATTCCTGAAAATCAGTCTGACTGATCTGACTTGAAATTCATGCCCACCGTTGAAAAAAATCGTGATATCCAGGAATAAGGGATACTCTCATCAGCCCCTCCCAAGGCAGAAGAGGTGGGGTCATGGGATTTATTGCTCACCAGGAATTTGGGAAGGAGCCATTTCTGAAAGGAAAAGCAGTTGGACATTCAAGGAAGTACCACTGGTTATGACGTTGAGCTCTAAGAATGGAATGTAAACAAACATGGAACTTGTGAATTTGCTTATTATTATGCCTTCCTGTCATTGTTAGTTTTCTTTTAGTCTTTAATAATATATATCTTCTCATATATTTCGAATTTTTGGCATATAAGAAGAAAACTGGGGTTCTCCTTTTCTCTCATTTAAACTATGGAATTTTCTAGGTTAAGAACCAGGTCACTCCTTTAAGAACAGCTTTAAATAACTAACGTGGCGTTCCATAAAAATTACATTTTGACAAATGTCTTGATAAGAGAATCCCTTAAAATATTTGTAAAAATCAAGTTAAATTGTATTTATTTTCATTTTGGGGAGTGGTGTTATTTGGGGGCTTATAAAGTATCTGGCCAGATGTGAGCATTTTGTCTGCTAGGGAGACTGAAAGTTTCTTAAGATACTAGGAAGGTCAGATCTATGGAGGGTTCACGGGTGCCAGACCTCTGATATTTTCCCCAATCTGTACTATTTGAATAGTGCCTAGATTGCAGCATGGGCTAAGTCATTCATTTATTTATTCAAGAAAAGTTATTTTTATTAACATTGTTAATATTGACTATTAGCACCTATGATGTGCCACAGGCACTGGGCTACACATTGGGGATACAGCCATGAATTTTAATTACATTTACAAAGACCTTCCTTTGAGACAAGGTCATAATGACAGGTTCCAGGGATGAAGACATGGACATATCTTTTTGAGGGCCACAATCCAGCCTGTTACAGAGAGCTAGACTTCCTGAAACTAGTCGACGTTAAAGTTGAGGCTTAAAGCATGACTCAGTGTCTGGGAAGTTGGGGTTGAGGAGTGTTCCAGACTGGGAACAGCATGTCCAAATCGTAGAGGCAAGAGCATGGTGCGATCAAGGAACTGAAAGAAGTTCCTGTTTGGCCCCAGCTCAGAGCACTGGGAGAATAAAATAGGAGAGACAGGGCTAGAGCCAAATTGCATGTAAGCCACATGAAGGAGTTCTACGTTTATCTCTAGGCAGTGGGAAGCCATAAAATGCTGTAAGAGGAGGAGAGATATAATCAAATATGTACTTTTGGAAGCTCTCTGGCTAGTGTTTGGAAAATAGTTTAGGAGAGAGTAGAGTGGAAGCAGAAGACTAGTGAGGAAATTACTACCATAGTCCAAGAGAAAGAATGATAGTGTTGGCTTAAGGATAGAAAGAAATAGCTAGACCCAAAGTGGTTAAGGTAGAACTGGCTGAACAGTTGGAGTCAGCCATGGACTGGATGCAGAGAGGGAAGGGAATGAGGTTCCAGAAATGACATCTAGGTTCCTGAGTATTGTGGGTTGAATTGTGACCCCACCAAATTCATATGTTGAAGTCCTAACCCCTAGTTCCTCAGAATGTGACTTTATTTGGAGATAGGGTCTTTACAGAGATTCTCTAGTTAAAACAAGTTCATTAGCACGGGCTCTAATCCAATATGACTGGTGTCCTTATAAAAAGGGGAAATTTGGAGACAGACACGCACATGAGAAGAACACCACGTGAAGATAAGGCAGAGATCAAGGTGATGTTCTGTACACCAAGGAAGGCCAAAAATTCACAGCAAAGCACCAGAAGCTAGGGGAGAGGCATGGGACAGATCCTCCCTCACAGCCCTCATAAGGCACCAATACTACTGACACCTCGATCTCAAACTTTTAATCTCTAGAACTGTGAGACAATAAATTTCTACTGTTGAAATCACTCAGTTTGTAATATTTGTTAAGGCAGCCCAGGAAACTAGTACCCTGAGACACTAGTGATATCAGCTACCGAGCTAGAGAGCACTGGAGAAGGAGCCAGTGGCGACGAATGATGCTCTTAACTTACCAACCGAAGTAAGTTTCCAGTCAACCTCCAAAATTTGTCTTTTTTCATCCAAAATTGAGATACTATGTAACTTAAAGCAAAATCAGCTTCCAAATGATCAAGGAGCTGATCACTTGAACTAAATAAAGCTAAATAAATTTGTATTACACAAATACAAATTAGAGGCAGGGACTTCCCTGGTGGTGCAGTGGTTAAGAATCTGCCTGCCCAAGAATGTACAATGGAGAAAAAACAGCCTCTTCAATAAGCGGTGCTGGGAAAACTGGACAGCTACACGTAAAAGAATGAAATTAGATCACTCCCTAACACCATACACAAAAATAAACTCAAAATGGATTAAAGACCTAAATGTAAGGCCAGACACTATAAAACTCTTAGAGGAAAACATAGGCAGAACACTCCATGACATAAATCACAGCAAGATCCTTTTTGACCCACCTCCTAGAGAAATGGAAATAAAAACAAAAATAAACAAATGGGACCTAATGAAACTTCAAAGCTTTTTCACAGCAAAGGAAACCATAAACAAGACAAAAAGACAACCCTCAAAATGGGAGAAAATATTTGCAAATGAAGCAACTGACAAAGGATTAATCTTCAAAATATACAAGCAGCTCATGCAGCTCAATATCAAACAAACAAACAACCCAATCCAAAAATGGGCAGAAGACCTAAATAGACATTTCTCCAAAGAAGATATACAGACTGCCAACAAACACATGAAAGGGTGCCCAACATCACTAATTATTAGAGAAATGCAAATCAAAACTACAATGAGGTTTCACCTCACACTAGTCAGAATGGCCATCATCAAAAAATCTACAAACAGGGCTTCCCTGGTGGCGCAGTGGTTGAGAGTCCGCCTGCCGATGCAGGGGACACGGATTCGTGCCCCGGTCTGGGAAGATCCCACATGCCGCGGAGCGGCTGGTCCCATGAGCCATGGCTGCTGAGCCTGCGCGTCCGGAGCCTGTGCTCCGCAATGGGAGAGGCCACAACGGTGAGAGGCCTGCGTACCGCAAAAAAATTAGCCAAGAAGAAATTATGCAAGAAAAGTGTCTCAGACTGAAGGATTCAGGACCCTCGTTTTGAGAGGGCTCTTCAAACGTATAGCCAAAAAAACTTTGTTTCAAAAAGAGACCTACATAAGGACTCACTAATTAGAAATTTCAGCCCACTAATGATGAAGAAAATAATCTAAAAGCTTCTAGAGATTTAAAAGAAAGAAGGGGACTTCCAGGGCAGTCCAGTGGTTAAGGCTCCATGCTTCCACTGCAGTGGGGGAGGGTTTGATCCCCGGTTGGGGAACTAAGATCCCACATGCCATGTGGCGTGGCCAAAAACAAAAGAAAAAAAGAGAAAGAAACGGAAAACAGGCCAAATACAGGGATAAAAGCCAAAGGAGAAATGCCTCTAAAATCAGCAGAAAAAAATTTTTTAATTTAACTTCTAATGACCACTCAAACAATAAATCAAGTGTAAAGTTAGAATAGGCATCTCAAATGACTAAACTTTCTTTTCTTTAATTTACAATGAGATTAGCCTAGAAAACAATAGCGTAGTCATATCGTGTTTCCCTCAGACTCTGCTTTCCTCCCCAGCTCGGGCCCAACCACATTCTTCCTAATTCCCCTTCAGCAGCCAAGGCCAAATGGCTGCAAGAAACCAGGTTGCCCCAGAGGACCTCCACTGCAGGCCAAGAGCCAGCAGGATAGTAAAAGCTGGCAAGAAGAAAGGAAGGGAGATCTTGAAAAGATACTTTTAATTAGGTGATTCAAAACAGCTAGAGACCATTTATTGACTCAATTCCAGAGTTGTGGTTTCTGGTTATGACCTTCAGATAAGCGAGGTTCTACTGTATTTGGTTAAGAAATTTTAAATAATGTAATATCAGACTTCTTGGGATGATGAGGATGGTGACAGCGATGGCGATGACCGGTGATGCTGATGAGATAGTGATGATGTTGGTGATGGTGAGGATGACCATGACAATGATGATGGCGATGATTTATAGATTTTAAAAAGAAAGAAAGTAAAATAAAAGCAATTCACATTAAGATGGTGAGTTCAGGTCTTCTAGAGCAGTTGAGGAAAATACCAAGCACCACGTGATTAGACTATGATTTATGCTTATTTTGTTTTCTATGGAACACATAGTTTTCAGTAAAATCTTGAAAAAGAGGCCACAACTCTCTTTGGACAAATATCCCTTCACAACAAATGCATACATTAGGAATCTCATGTAATGATCCAAGAGATTGAGTCTAATTCACTTCAAACCAAAGTTACCCCTGCTAGACTATATAAGCCATGCACACACACACACACACACACACACACACACACACACACACACACACACACAAAAAGTGGTGGAGGGATTCCCTGGTGGCGCAGTGGTTGAGAGTCCACCTGCCGATGCAGGGGACACGGGTTCATGCCCCGGTCTGGGAAGATCCCACATGCCACGGAGCGGCTGGGCCCGTGAGCCATGGCCGCTTAGCCTGCGCGTCTGGAACCTGTGCTCCGCAGCAGGAGAGGCCACAACAGTGAGAGGCCCGCGTACCACAAAGAAAAAAAAAAAAAAAAAAAAAAGTGGTGGAAATTTTGCAATTAAAATTGTATTCCTAAAACACTAAATGCTGGTGAAGATGTGAGGAACAGGGACTCTCGTACATTGCTAGTGGGAATGCAAAGTGGTGCAGCCACTTTGGGAGCGAGGTTGGCAGTTTCCCATAAAACTAAATATACTCTTACCATATGATCCAGCACTTGTGCTCCTTGGTATTTACCCAAAGAAGTTGAAAACTTATGTCCACACAAAACCTGCATGTAGATGTTTATAGCAGCTTTATTCATAGTCACCAAAATTTAGAAGCAATCAACATGCTTTTCAGTAGGTGAATGAATAAATAAACTGTGGTACATCCAGGCAGTGGAATATTATTCAGCGCTAAAAAGAAATGAGCTATCAAGCCATGAAAAGACATGCAAGAATGATAAATGCATACTGCTAAATAAAAGAAGCCAATCTGAAAAGGCTACATACTGTATGATTCCAACGGACCCGACGTTCTGGGAAAGGTAAAACTATGGATGCAGGTAAAAGATTAGTAATTGCCAGGGGTTGTGGAAAGTGGGGAGTGGACAGGTAGAGCACAGACGATTTTTATGACAGTGAAACTATTCTGTATGACACCACAATGACGGATGCATGTTATTATACATTTGTCCAGACCCATAGAACATACACCACCAAGAGTGAACACTAATGTAAACTATGGACTTTGGGTGATTATGATGTGTCCATGTAGGTTCATCAGTTGTAACAAATGTACCCCTCTGAAGAAGGATGTTGATAATGAGGGAGGCTATGCATGTGTGGGCAGAGGAGACCTATGGGAAATCTCTGTAGCTTCCTCTCAAGTTTGCTGTGAACCTGAAACTGCTCTGAAAAAAATAAAGTCTCCGAAAAATTGTATTACTGTACCTTGATACTGTGATCCTTGTTAAAATGCAATTACTGCAGGAAAGAGGAGGGCATTAACCTGTGAGGAGTCTTTGAAGGCTTGCTATGAGCTGGTTTTAGATCCCTTGGAAAAGCAGATTTTTGTGGGGGAAGGGACCACAGACCAGAAATTGAGCACAATAGGAGACACATCAGAGACATAGGTCTCAGGCATGACAGCAGGACTCAATGCCACCTGGATGCTGTTTGTTCATTCATTCAACAGATGTTAATTACATGCCTAGAACGTGCAAAGTAATGTTTGGAGCTCTTAGGACATAAATGAATCAAACAGATAAAGACTCCTGTCCTCACAAAGCTTACTCTTTAACAGAAGGAGATAGAAAATAGACAATAAATAACACATAAAATTAGATCATATAGTATTTTATTTTTTAATTTTTTTTTTTTTTTTTTTGCGGTACGCGGGCCTCTCACTATTGTGGCCTACTCCCGCCGCGGAGCACAGGCTCCAGACACGCAGGCTCAGCGGCCATGGCTCACGGGCCCAGCCGCTCCACGGCATGCGAGATCCTCCCGGACCGGGACACGAACCCGCGTCCCCTGCATCGGCAGGCGAACTCTCAACCACTGCGCCACCAGGGAAGCCCAGATCATACCGTATTTTAGAAGGCTACAAGTTGCTATAGGAAATAAAAAGAAAGGCAGAGCTGGGTCAGGGGATTAGGAATGCTTAGGTGGTAGGGGTAGATTCTAATTTTAAATATGGTGGGTGGTTTCCTTTTTCAAATAGGTACTTCAGTGAAGAGCCCAGCGAGTATATAATCAGATCCTAAGTTTAAAAACCATAAAGTGCATCTGTGATAACTGCCAGACACTGAAAATTCATGTAACACATGGGCTTAAAGGTAGCAAAGGCGTCTATTATCCTCTGTGGATATTTATAGATGTTCAAATAACATCACATTATCTCCTTTATAGTTTCGTGAATGCAGGGGACATGCTGAGTTTCACCAACAAAAGCAAAGGAAAATATGTCTTTTCGAACAAGGACACACCTTCACCTCCTCTTCGTCTGTAGACTTCCACAGGTACAAATCAGGCTTCATGTATTGGGATGGTTTCCTCAACAACACATGAAAATGTTTAAATATTTGAATTAAATATACTTTCCAAAGATGGTGATTATTCTAAGTGTTGAGGGTGTTGTGATCTGCTTCATAGTGAAAGAGTAAAAGACTAAGGAGGGCTTCCCTCGTGGTGCAGTGGTTAAGAATCCACCTGCCAATGCAGAGGACACAGGTTCGAGCCCTGGTCCGGGAAGATTGCACATGCCGCGGAGCAAATAAACCCGTGCACCACAACTACTGAGCCTGCGCTCTAGAGCCCACAAGCCACAACTACTGAAGCCCGTAAGCCACAACTACTGAAGCCTGCACGCCTAGAGCCCATGCTCTGCAACAAGAGAAGCCACCACAATGAGAAGCCCACGCAGCACAACGAAGAATAGCTCCCGATCGCGGCAACTAGAGAAAGCCTGCGCGCAGCAACAAAGACTCAACACAGTCAAAAATAAATTAAAAAAAAAAAGACCAGGGAAAGCTTTGCCTCTGTACGCTCTCCTTTTCTTTTTTTTTTAAATGGGGAGAGTATTCATTTTAATTATGCTCCAAGATGTTACAGAGCTAGATTAACAAATTTCAGTCAGTATAAAATAGATTTATTGTCAATATTTAGTCAATACAACCCAGGTAAATGAATCATTATTTTATACAAGGCTTAGATGTTTAAAATCTATCTTAACTTTACACATGTACTATAAAATGACAAATACTTAAAATGACAATGCAAGGGAAAATATGATAAAAAATACAATTGTTGTAGACCCTTGTATGAAAGTTCTTTAAAGCTCTGCCTTAAGGAATAATACCATGCTACATATCCAAACCAAAAATATTTTCCTTGAGGTTACAATGCTCAATGATATACCGCATGCACTCTAAAATACCATGCCTGACAAGAATCAAAAGAGACAAGGCCCTCAATAATGTTGAGAGAAAAAGAAAGAGAGAGGAGTAATCAATTGTTATATGCTGATTTCTGCTGGAATGGCCTCTTTAAACAATTTATAGCACTGTGGAAGAACTGAAAAAGAAGGGGACCAGTCTCAGCTTTATATAAAAGATTTCCAAATCAGCACAAACTCAGACAATGTTAAAAGGTACTGTTCCCAGTGCTCTCTACTCTTCAACCCTTTCCATGGACTCCTTATTCTAAGTCCATGTTTTTTCTCTAATTTCTTCCTAAGGGCTTACCAAGTAAGCACTTTCTGTTTTCTATTACCCAACATACAAACCAAAAGGCATTAAGCAAAACAATAATATCTGTCAGTCAAGTCAGATCTAAAGACACCAATTTTGGTTTAGATATTAATCGTGAGATTTATGCATAATCATTCCTTTTCTAATAGAAGGTAAGCCCTGAATCACCAGGTTCTGCTCTCTGTCATGCGTGTTTCAGGGGTTGAAAAAGCATTGCTTGGTAACTGAAGCTCATTGAAAATTACAAGGGAGAAACCGTCATGAAAATCACATAAAAGAGTAAGAATTCAAGTCAAGATTATTTTGCCCTGGATCAATAAAACTCTACCTTGAGACTCGCTTTGTGTTGCCTTGAGTCCCTAAACCATTCCTTCATTAATCACTTCCTAACAAAACCTGTGTGCCAGGACTGGAAAAGAAAAGAAAGAAGTGATCAAAATTTAACAATCTGACCAATGCAATTACTGAATAAAACCAAACAACTATTAAAATAAAGTCTTGTGAAGCAAGATTCCTTAGCCTGAATACATGAGGTAGATGTTTTCAGGCACAAGTTGCCTGGGTAACAGACAGTGTCCTGCTTTAAGTGTCTTGTGTTTGAGGTAGCTGTGAGAAATCTATGGTAACATTTCTTATCAGGAGAGGGGTTTGCTGTCCCACATCCAATCCCCATTCCTGTGGGGTGGAAATCCCCTTTGTGTGTTGGGTCAGCTAGATCTTTCCTCTGCCTGCTCCAAGGGCACAGGCAATGTGACCCAGGATCAGCCCATTGGCTGTGCCAATTGGAGACTGAATCCTGCATGTGATACTAAGATGGTGGCCAGGTAGAGTTAGTTCATCTCACATGGGACACAGTCATGGTGGTGGAGGCAACAGTGCCCATGGTCATGGCTGCAGTGGCTGTCAGCAAAGCTCAACTTTTCCTTTACTAGGACTGGTAATTCCAGCCACATAAACTCCTGGAGGTGCCCTATGCCAGTCCTTAAGTCTGCCTCCCCAGGCTTGCTAACAATTCTAAAACTCACAGATAGCCTATTATTATTTTTATAATATTATTATATATTGTTATAATAATATTGTTAACAGTAAATATGAAAGTTTTTATTGAAAATAAACATTTAGATTTTAGCTCTAATATATTTGCTCAAAAATAAACCAAACTTGTGTCAGATTCCTAGGCATTCAAACAATGTTGGGTCACGACTTCTGAGGCTTTGTCATATTTGCACATAGCATTTATCTCTTGCTTCCTGTAAGGTCTCAGAAAGCCTCAACGGGCCCTACTATATATATATATATATATATATATATATATATATATATATACACACATACATATATATATATACACACATATATATATATATTTGGTGGTATACGATATATGATGATATATCTATCACCAAGTATATGCCTTTGGAGAGCCACATCAATGCATAGACTTCTTTGTACCTACCTGAATCTTCCCTGCAAATATGTAGTAGGCCTTTGAAATGTGCAGAAATATGTCCATTTAGAAACTTTCATCAGTCAATTTTTTATTTCAAAATGACAAATGATGAACAGTTTTAGTATTATAACAGGAAAAATTCTTGGAGTCGTCCTTGATTCCTCTCTATTTCTTTTTTTAAAAATTAATTTATTTTACTTTATTTATTTTTGGCTGCATTGGGTCTTCGCTGGTGTGCGCGGGCTTTCTCTAGTTGCGGCGGGCGAGTGGGGGCTACTCTTCGTTGCGGTGCATGGGCTTCTCATTGCGGTGACTTCTCTTGTTGCGGAGCGCGGGCTCTAGGCACACGGGCTTCAGTAGTTGTGGCTCACGGGCTCTAGAGCACAGGTTCTAGAGTTGTGGCGCACGGGCTTAGTTGCTCTGCAGCATGTGGGATCTTCCCGACCAGGCATTGAACCCGTGTTCCCTGCACTGGCAGGTGGATTCTTAACCACTGCGCCACCAGGGAAGCCCCCGGGCAGCCCCCTCTCTATTTCTCACTCCCAGAAGCCTATCTGCCAGAAAATCTTGTGGGCTCTTCCTTCAAAAGATATTCAAGATCCAATAAAAAATATCTTCTTAACAGGTCACCTCTATTCACCCTGATCTCTTCACAGCCTATTCTTCTCATAAGAGCCAGAGTAACACAGAGAAACCTGCCACCCCTCTAGTCAAAAGCCTTGAATGATTCCACTTCTGAGTATAGACCCAAAAGAATTGAAAGTAAGGATCCAAAGAGATCCTTGCACATCAATGTTCATAACAGTGTTATTCACAATAACCAGAAGGTTGAAGCAATCTGAGTGTCCATCTGTGGATGAAATAAGCCGCTCACAAAAGGACAGATGTAGTATGATTCCACTTATATGAGTGAGGTATGTGGAACAGGCAAATTCTTAGACAAGGAAAGTAGAATTGTGGTTGCCAGAAGCTGGGAGTAGGAGGGAAAAGGGAATTATTGTTGAACAGGTATAGAGTTTCAGTGGGACAAGATGAAAAAGTTCTGGAGATGGATGATGGTGATAGTTGCCCAGCCATGTGAATGTGCTTAATGCCACTGCACTGTATACTTAAAAAAGGTGAAAATGATAAATTTTATGTTATGTCTATAACGTGAATGGTCAACCATCTCAGACTCAAAGCATAAATTCTAATATTGAACGAAAGGCTCTGTGTGATCTGATTCCACGTCACCACGCACGCTCCCACCCCCGATATCTAAGTGCCTCGACTGTCACCCTCGCTCACTCCACTCTAGCCATGGTGACCTCCTGTTATCCTCAGACAGCCAGGGCATGGCGCCTCCACAGGTGGTGCTCCTTACTCTACCTGGGATGCCGGTCCCCCAGGATCCCTCAGGGCTCACTACCTGCCTCCAGAATCACATCTTTGCTCAGAAGCATCTTCTCAGCAAGGCTTTCCTGACCACTCTGTTTATAACGAAAACACATTCCTCCAAGCGTTCTTCTTCCCGCTCCTTCCCTGTTTTGCTTGTCTCCATATAACATTACATTTGAGATGCTATGTCTTTTTCATATTTGTTTGTTTCCCCTGCTCTAAAGGAAGTTTCATGAAGGTATGATTTTTCTCCTGTTTGTTCACTCCTGCTTCCCCAGGGCTTAGAATAGTATCTGACATCTGGTAGTCATCCGATAAATATATGATGATAAAGAGCTGAAATGTGCAAACTCATAAAACAAGCTAAAAATGCATTCAGAAGATCATTTAAAAATCCAAAGTCTTTATATTCATCAAACATTTCTCAGAAAATCCCTATGAGATGAATCATTGATTAGGAATCTAATCATTTCATCTTTGATCTTTATTTTTTTCTGAATAATAGTTGGCTCATATTTTTGATATCTACTATTTCAAGGAATTTTTAATTTCCAAAATGCCTTGCAATCATTTATATTCAGGTTTAATTTTACAAACATTGACTGAGGGCCTTCTATGTACCCGGCAACATTTATCCAATTTGATTAGGCATCATTACTGTTACAGCTCTATAATCAGCCAGTAAATGTTTTTGAAATACGTACTCTTTCAACTTTGAATAGAAGCAAATTTTATCA
Organism: Delphinapterus leucas; assembly: GCF_059928025.1. Classification (NCBI taxonomy): domain Eukaryota; kingdom Metazoa; phylum Chordata; class Mammalia; order Artiodactyla; family Monodontidae; genus Delphinapterus; species Delphinapterus leucas. The sequence goes on from NC_143146.1 coordinate 64,606,369, forward strand.
GCTGGGAAGGTAAAGTGGAGGCTCAGATTATTTTTCTCCCATAACCATGATTCCTTCTCTTTATGCCACCTCCACTTCAGCTACTCAGAACTAGTGGCATTACCCCATCTGGGGCAGTCACAGAATCACAAAATCACAGAAATACACGCATCAGGACAATCCACCTCACCCATCTTCCTGGTCAGAAGTGACTTTACACCATTATGCTAAGAAGGGAATGTACCTTATTTCGGGGTAATTCTTCTAGGAATGTACACTTCTACCATAATTTTATAAAATATGAATCCTCTGTTATAATTCTCATTTTATAGATGAAGAAATTAAGGTAGATGACTAAGTTTCCTAAGCTATCAAATCAAGTTTATTATAGAGTCTGGATTAAAATTCCCTCAAAGCTCAAATTATCAACTTCCAAGTAGCTTCCTGAAGGTTCCTGATTTTTTATTAGTACACGGTTTCTTTTATAAGATAAACAACATTATCCACAAGCCGATGTCTTTTGGAGTAAAAGTATATACTCTTGACTCCATAAATGACTCCATTTTGAACCCCCTTTCAAAACTGATTTTTAATCTATAAATGTAATAATACAATTTTTAGAGATGCAGTTTAAATCCCATAATAATTTACTCTATGGGAGGTGTTAATTCTAGAGGAATTTTGCTACTGTGAATTTAGGTACCAGATCCCTCAGCAGCAAGAAGAAGACGGAAAACAAGACTGGTATATGATTGCTCTGAAATAAATTAACGAAAAGACAAATGGCAAAGTCCAAGATGTTATGCTGTTAATAACAGTCATCACTTTTACTGAGCATCTAAAATGTATCAGCCCTTGTACTAAGCTCTTTCCATTCATCTATTCTCAGCCATTTTCTCTTTCAAGGTCCTGCAACTTTGATTCACTGGAAATTCAAACTTTTGGTTAGTTTGGGTAACTAATAAGGGAATTGAACATTTTTGGTTGATGTATTGTTTTTAATTTGTGATGAGAATAATAAATTGGGCAGGAGTAAGAAAAGATGATAAGTTCCGGTTAATATCTACTTCCTGAAGATTGATCAAAAGGTCTTATTTTGCCACGTGGTTCCCAGATATCTCGAAACACATTTTTATCGGTTTTGGTAAATCAAGATCCTATCCCCAAGGTTACTGCTCACCATTTAACCAGATTCTAATTTAGGAGGAACAAAATAGCCTTTATGGGAGCAGTCAAATATTAGAGATGCAGCCAGCATCTTTCTTCCTCAGTTATATAATTGATATGAAAAGGAATAATACAGAGAAAGAGAATAACCTAGGCTGAACAGTAATCTTTCCAAGTCTTTTTCTACACAATAGAAATGCTCATTAAGCTTATATAACGTGAGGTTTTTATGGAGCAATACAGTTCACTTTTGTTATGGTCCTTTCTGATTGAATGGCAGCACCACTTAAACTTATTTTACAATCAATCCCTTACGTGGTCTTGCAAACAGACTTCACAAAACTCACTAGCCCACAGAGACACTCTTGTCCCATCAAAAACAGTTTTGTTGGCTTTTTAACCAACATGGCTGCATTCATGATTCAAAATCTTAATAGTCTGGTATCACAACCAGAAAGAGTAATCACACCAGTTGTTAATTAAATCAAAGAGTGATAAGCAGAAAGTGGTCACATTAATCACGGACTGAGAGATTAAAAATAGCTCCTCAAAATAGGCGCTGAAATTCACATCACAACATACGATGCTGAGCGCTTTCAAGCTCTCACTACCCACCTGCCCACAAAGGCCGAAACTCAGCTGAACGGGAGGAAAACTGTCTTACCTGGCACGGAATGATAATGAGAAACCTGAGCTGCTCCGCTGCCAGCCCCAAGGTCACCGGAAGTCTTGCCAATCGTGTGTGTTTACAGTTAAGTACAAATCCAGCTATGTCAAGGTTACAATATTTAGTTTAAGAAAATGTTTCCAACACCAAAGAACTAAATATTTTTAACCGCAGGATCCAAAGGAGGTGCCCCTTGCTCCCTATTGTGTACAAGTCAAGACCTGAAATATTTAGGGCAGAAGAACCTGACAGAGGACAAAATTCCTTTTGAATGGATAGCGCTGTTCTCTAGGCCAAGCGTAAAGTTATAGGATTTCAGAAAAGGAAGGGACTTCGGCAGTGCTCTAATTTAACCCCCTCATGTTCCAAAAGAGGAAACTGATGTCTGAGGATAATAAGTCACTTTCACAAGGTCATAGTTGGACTCGAATCCATGTTTCCTGACTTCCCACTGTTTCTGTGCTGGCAAGATGCCTTCACTGTGGAAGCATGGAGGGTCCCCTTCCTGGTGGGGTCCAGCACAAGGCTAGTCCAATGCCATGACTTGTACAAATCATACACAAACCATGTAGACCATCTTTGTCAATATGGGTTGTCATCCATGCCTGGATACTGCAAATTCTAACACACTTAAGAAATAAGACTAGGGGCTTCCCTGGTGGTGCAGTGTTTAAAAACCCATGCCAGGGTTCGAACCCTGGTCTGGGAAGATCCCACATGCCATGGAGCAACTAAGCCCGTGTGCCACAACTACTGAGCTTGCTCTCTAGAGCCCACAAGCCACAACTACTGAGCCCATGTGCCACAACTACTGAAGCCCGTGTGCCTAGAGCCTGTGCTCTGCAACAAGAGAAGCCACCGCAACGAGAAGCCCATGCACCACAACGAAGAGTAGCCCCCACTCGCCGCAACTAGAGAAAGCCCGCATGCAGCAACTAAGACCCAATGCAGCCAAAAATTGATTAATTAATTTTTTTAAAAAAAGAAATGATAAGCCTAGAAGAGTTGAATAAAGCTTACAACATTTGGTAAGCGTTTGCTTTTGCATCAATCCCACAAGTAACTCAAGTACTTCCTGTCTCCACATTAAAGTGCTTCTCTTCTTAGGGCCATGATTACTAAAGATTTGATCAAACAACAAATATATATTGAGCCCTTCCTATTTAAGCACTAACCTTTTTCTTTGAATGTATTAACTTTTTATCATTATACTTAAGTTTCTAGAAGAGTTGACAAGTGTCTTTCTTATGCCAATATTTTCATGCTTGTACAATGTATGAAATCTTCCCTAAGGTTCTGCACACAGTTAGCTTTTAGTTTTACAACAAAAGTCACCAAAAAAACGTGGAGCTAGTTATTTCGCGTGAAAATACCCAAAATATTCATTGCAAATTCCATTCGAAATTTCATTCACCAACGTTAGCATTTTCTATCGCTTTTCAATACCCAAACCATTGTACCTAATTTTTGTTCTCCAATCTAGGCTCAGTAGTAAGCTTACTTGGTAGGCTGATACTAATGAAAAAGTAAACCAATATTTTTATAAATGAATTTTTAAAATTTGTAGCTCCTGACTGATGAAATCTACTCTGGTTCCCCAATTCATGATTTCAAGAAAAATATTTTTTAAAAGAGTTTCTTTTTCTCCTTTCTTCCTTCTTCCTTCTTCCCCTCCTTTATGGAAAAAAAAACAAAACAAAAGTCTCATCAGCTACTGTTGAGCAGGCACTCAACTAGTTGTGGAACCAAAGAGTAATAATTCATGGACTCTATCCTCAAGGAGCTGATGATCCAGTAAGGGAGAAAAATGTGTTAATGGATAAGCCCTTTCTTTAAAAGTATCCTTTTCCCCTTTTTTTTTTTGCTGCTGTGGAGACGGGGAACAAATTACTTACTAAAAGGAAATTTGAGTCAAACAATCCCTATAGAAACACATTAAAACTTACACTTTAGAGCTGATGTCTTAATCATCTATGATTTTCCAAGTGTGACAATCTTTCTTTTTTTTTTTAATTGAAATACAGTTGACATACAATATTATATTAGTTTTAGGTGTGCTATAACAATCTTTCTTTAGCCGTGTGGCTAGTTTCTTTTTTCCTGGAGTTTGGGTCCCAGTCCCCATGCATTCTGGAGGTGGGCCATAGCCTTGATAGATATGAATTTCAGGAAACTAGCTCAGGGACTGGCTTCCTGCAATAATTCAGAGCTGATAATACCAAGGGCTTCATCGTGGATTTAAAATTCAAGCTTAGAACTTCTAAAGCCACAAAAAAAAAAAAAAAAGTGAAAAAAACTCAAGAAAGTGGCATAAGAAATACCCTGAGAGGAGACCCTGCTTCTCAGTGAACTACCTGTTAGTCTGCAAAAGCTATGCTCCAATCCAGTGCCTGACATGACAGGCATCTTGGAGAAATAAAGAATGGACTTGAGGACACGGGGAGGGCGAAGGGTAAGCTGTGACAAAGCGAGAGAGTGGCATGGACATATATACACTACCAAACGTAAGGCAGATAGCTAGTGGGAAGCAGCCGCATAGCACAGGGAGATCAGCTCGGTGCTTTGTGACCACCTAGAGGGGTGGGATAGGGAGGGTGGGAGGGAGACACAAGAGGGAAGAGATATGGGAATATATGTATAACTGATTCACTTTGTTATAAAGCAGAAACTAACACACCATTGTAAAGCAATTATACTCCAATAAAGATGTAAAAAAAAAAAAAAACCTTATGTTAATTACATCTGCAAAGTCCCTTTTGCCATATAAGGTAACAGTCACAGGCTCCTGGGATTAGGACAGAGATATTTTGGGGGAACAATTATTCAGCCTATTGTACTCAGCCAGAAGTCAACTCGACTGAGGGAAACTTCTGATTCATTCACAGATGTGGCTGGAAACAAGGCTGAAATGTGGACATTCAGATGAGCTATTGCTCATTCTACTAGACTATTTTTTCCTTTTCAACATGGGAGTTTTTACTACTGTGTAGACAGAGACTAGACTCTGCTTATTTGTTTTGCCGTTTCCTACTAAGTCATGTTCCCAATTCTAATGTAGTTTGTTGTGCACTCTGACCTCAGCATTGCTTTTAGCACTTGGACTTGACCAATGTCTTCCCACATACCATGCTGGTAATTGATTTCCAGTGGTACTGGCATTCAACTTGAGAGATCTCCTTATTTCCTCCCCTTCCCCCTTTTTAAATGTTCTAGAGCTTTCACAGAATGTTATGGATTAGTAAAACAACTGCATATTTTATTGTTGTAAAGAATTTCTTAGAAAATTTTAATGAACCTGTTTAATAAAATGACATCTAATTTGATCTCCATCAGATAATTCCTATGAAATGAGTTTTCAGTTTATAGTCTATACAAATTTCAATCAATATAGTAGTTCTCATTTCACCGTTTTTTATGAAAAGAGAAAGTCAAAATCATACTCTAAGATACCATGTGTTCATACTATTACATGCATATTACCACTTAGAGACAGCATTGAATGAACAATGTAGCATTTCTGTGCCACTCACATTTATTAGTCTTCTCTCCCCAACTAGATTACTAGTCCTTAACAGAAACAAAATCTTTTACTTCTTTTTTATCCTCAGTGATAACTAGTATTGAATTGGCCACGTAATTAGCAATCAAATTATTTCTGGTTGAATTGACTAGTCTTTTTCTTAAAAGTCACATATGGCTATATGATTTCATTCCTTTCTGCCAATTTGGATACACTTCAATTTAAACAAATTGTATATATGGAAATTGGATTTTCTCTTAAATAAGAAAAATTAGACAGTGATGATTTAATTTCAAATGGGGTATAAGATTCCTATTAATGAGAAATGTCCACCACAAAATTACATGCATAAATGCATACTCATATAATTGTACAGGAATATATTGATTGCAAAGTAAAATGTGGTTGTACCCTGATTGATTGCTATTCCATTACATTTCAGCCCTCTAATGATTTTTGAAACTATCTATGTGTTGCTTGATAATTCCGTCACCTTACCACCCCACCTTGGATTCTGGTGTCACTTCACTATCATTTTAATAATTACCTTTTTCAAAACTCTCATTTTATTTCATTTCTATTTTTACTTTTTATTACTGTATGACACATACATAAAAGTACATGGGTCACAGAGTCCAGCCCAATTAATTTCCATAAAAAAATTTCCCACCCCCGGAATCTCACACAGGTGTAGACATAGAACATCACCAGTATCCCAGAAGCCTCCCACCCCTCCTCTCCAAGGTTATCCCTCTCTCAACTTCTCACGCCATTGATTAGCTTTGCTTGCATTTGAATTCGTCTGGTTTTAAAATTTGCTTGTTTACAAGTGGCCATTTTTTAAAAGATTCAGATTTCTACCCTCCCTGCCCCTCCTCTCCACACAAAAAGACTCCTGGGGATATATTTTCTTTCTTCTTTTTAAAAGATGAATTTAATGATGCAGTTCATGATCTCAATAATGTCATGGGCATCATTAAATCCATCTTTCTTCTGATTTACTAATGGGTCTCCTATGTTTCTTTTCTCTCCAATCCTTTTATAAAAGCCTTGAAAGTTCCTATAATCCTTCTGCCCACGCATTCCTTCCAGGGACTGCTGCTGTCGTTTCCTGTCCCTTGCAGTTCTCAGGTATGTTCCAGTGTGAATCCACCTTCTTTCATATTCTCAGAGAGAGATCATTTTCTGTCTTTCAAGATGAAATCCTCTATCTTCCTCTGTGAGTCCACAGTACAGCTGTACTTTTCCTTTCTTTAAAACAAAAATCCCATATGTATTAATTGTAGAGTGTTGCTTAAATTTCTAAAGGTTCCTGAGGCACTTCCAAGCATTTAATAATTCTCATTTCACTTGGCTGATTAGTTTTCTTCTTACAATTTTAAGTCTAGGAATGAGGGCTTATACTGCTTTGGGCTATGTGTTCATCAATTTTCACTACGCCAAATTCAAGTGGACACCGGTGTCTTCTTTTCTGTAATTCTTCTTCTCATTCACTCTCCCACCCCTTTGTTCAGAGGCAGATTGAGACTTTGGCTGGGGCTCTATTCTCTGCAGCTAACAACAACGTTTCTTTCTCTGACTAAAGAGCCATTTGGATAATGGATATACCATGTGCTTGTTTCCCAGAAGATGCCTAGAATAACTCTTCCCCAAGGAAATATTTTGAGCGCTTTAAAGAATTTGAAGAATTGAATACTCTAAGTACAGCTCACATTTCTGATACACTTGAACTCTTGGGACACAGGACATTATAGAGGATAAAGTTCTTGACTAGAAGACAGGAAACATATGTTCTTATCTTGGGCAGGCAGCTAACCAGCCAGAGTATCTTAGGCAGGTCATCTCTTGGCATTTTCTTCATCTGCAGGATTGGGCTACAGGGATTATCAGTGGATGTGGGGAGGAGAAGTACCTAGTTGCCCTGGGGACACCTAAAAATCTATAAGGGTGTATATTTTCATGATCCCAAATATAACATGTGAAATTACTCAAAATCTTCTTGGATTTTAGAGATTCATGGAGGCTTCATTGAAAAAGCATTGTGTGAGAACGTGGGTTTAAAAATGTGGAAAACACTTAGCAAGAGTGTCTTTAGAATATCTGAGAATCTGACATTTATGAAGATCTTTGGGTTTCTTTCATTTCTTGAACCTTTGGGCACATCAATCATTCTCTTTTTCCGTGCCCTGCCCTCCACGGGGTTCTCTATAAATTATACAATCCCACCCAGGACTTCTGGGTCTTCTACTCCTTTAGCTTTCCTAATGAAAATAAATATTTCCTTCTACTCAGTAAGAAATATAATCAAAAAGCGAAGGACCAAGTCCTCTGAGCAGGAAATTTCCCCAGCTGACCCTGCGCCAGTGGTCCCTGATGCTTGCCTCAACCAACACTGGGATGCTGGAAAGAAAACGGAGTTGAAACTCAGATGTGAGTCTTTTTGTTACTGCATTTTCCACTAACTGTGTGATGGTGGGCACGTCATTTCATCGCAATGGGCTCAGTTCCTGAGCGAGAAGTTACCATTTTGTTTCCCATATTCATAGTGCCAGCCTAGAATCGGCTCCAGGGTGAGCGCCCTTAGGTGCAAGGAGACCAGAGACTCTGAGGGCTCATTTGGCCTAAAGAACCTTCCAGCTAGAGCAGTGTTTTTCACATGAGTAGATTCGGGCTGGGGTGAGGGGCGGAAGCCCACAGGGAAAACCCTCAAGGAGGAGCAAGACAGAAAAGTAGTGCTCTGGGGACAGGGGGTTTGAGCAAGGTCAGCCAGCTACACCGTCTTCCTGGTTCCCATGTCACGCCTGCTGGAACACCAAGTGGGAGGCTGGAGTGACAGAATTGCTTGGGGACGGTGGCATACAGGTGGTTAAGGAGGGAGGGGCGCAGGACAGGGGAGAGTAGGGCAGAGGACTACTGGGAAGAAGTTTGAAGATGATCGTGGGCAAACATTTTTTTTTTTTTTTTTTTTTTTTTTGCGATACGCGAACCTCTCACTGCTGTGGCCTCTCCCGCTGCGGGGCACAGGCTCCGGACGCGCAGGCTCAGCGGCCATGGCTCACGGGGCCCAGCCGCTCCGCGGCACGTGGGATCTTCCCGGACCGGGGCACGAACCCGTGTCCCCTGCATCGGCAGGCGGACTCTCAACCACTGCGCCACCAGGGAAGCCCTGGGCAAACATTTTTGAGCACTGTTTTCGAACCAATTAAGTGAGCCCATATTATTGATCTGTCTTTGCCATTTGGCCTCATGAGAAGTTGAGCTAAGAATGAAAATCCAAAGAGGGAATCTCAGCAGGCAGACTCAGCAAGGAACTTTTCCTCTCCTAGGAGGAGAGACTGTAAAGAAACAAAAGTGTCTCTCATCTCTCTGCGGGCAGGTGCAAGGCTCTGGAACCCTGCAGAAGAGATATTGTGGTAACCGAGGGGTGGAACGAGTCCGTTAGAAGGCCTTTTCCTGTACCTAATGCTGCTTGCATTGTCATAGAAAAAGGACACTTACGATTACAACTGTAAATAATTAACTTGCGTGAATGGTGAGTTCTTGGAGTGCTGTGAGCCCAAAGAAGGTTGAGCTTTCCTACACACACACACGTGGGAAAAAGACACCTGAGAAATGGACAATCGTTTCCTGATCACTGTCGGCAGGTGACAGTGGACCCTTTTCCACCAAAGGTTAGGGTGAGCAGCGAGGTCCTTCTTCGGGCTTGGAAGCATGTCAGTCAAGGGAATGGCAGGGCTGAGCCTGATCTGCTGGCTCCCACAGGAAGTGGTGGGCTGTGAGCGGATGGCTACAGGCTTTCCTGTGTAGCGTGAACTGGCCCAATGTGAGCAGAACATTCTTAGCTGATGAAGAGCTGGAAGTGTGACCCTGTGCTGAGATGCTGGAAACAGCACCGTGCCTCTACTCCATTCTTCCCTCGGTTTTCTTTCTCTGCTGTTCTTTCTTTGTCTTTGGCCGTCACGCTGTGCTCCTGGTTCTTTTCTAGCTTCACATGGTCTTGATTGGAAAGGACAAATATAAGTGAGAACAGAGATGCTCCTCATTTTTCTCAGATTAATGGGCTTGATTGCTAATCTTCCTGTATGCTTCTATCAGGTATATACATATTTATATATAACCTAAAACCTAAAGGTGTCCCTTTTTATCTTACTGCTTTGTAAAAACTGTCCTGGAAAACGAAGTACTAATATGAAGCAGTCAAACCACACTTGGCTGAAAATGATTCAGTTTCTAGGAGAAATAAACTAAAATTTATTTTCTAGGAGAAATAAATCAGACATTTTGGTTTTCAGTTCTGGCTCAGCATCTAGCTAGCTGTGTGGCCTTAGAAAAGTTACTTGAAGTTTCTGGTGTTAATTTTCTCATCTCTAAACATGACATTGGTACTCTCCCAGGTACCTCCCCAGGAGATTTTACGATCATCTTTGTTGGGTATGTTAGTACCACTTTCATGAGGGAAGCCAAATGAGACTCCTCACCTGCACAGGAAAGTAAAGACCAAAAAAAAAAAAAAAAAAAAGGTCCTTGTATTTATGTCTCTAATGAAATAAAAATGACCAAAAGATAAAGTTTATTCCGATTATGCAGCATCATCTTTTTTTTTTTTTTTTTGGCCATGCTGCAAAGCATCGGGATGACCAGGGATCGAACCCGTGCCCCACTGCAGTAGGATTGCGAAGTCTTAACCACTGGACCGCCGGGGAAGTCCAGCATCATCTTATTAATGGCTTAGATGCAGCAGGAACACAGATTACAGAGCTGTGTATGATACCGGCACCTAGAAAGCACACAATAAAGGTTTGCTGGACGATGTATGCTCTTCGAGCTGCAGACAGGGTGGCATAACCCAGTGACAAGAGCACAGAATGTATAAAACCAAACCGAGCCTCAGTCTCAGCCCCACTACTTACAGTTTCATGATTTGGAACTAGCCACTTAATCTTTCTGAGCCTCAATTTCCTCAACTGCAAAAAAAGGATGATTATCTGTACTTCAAATTTAAGGGGACAAACAAACGACATTACGCGTATGAAAATGATTCACAATGTGTAGAGTACTTGCAAATACTCTTGGACAGCCATAGTTAAATTACACGGGCCTTAGATTGTGAATTAAGGAGATTGGCCTCTATGAACTAAAAAGTACCTTCCAGCTTTGAGCATCCTTTACTCCATGACACAGCTGAGGTTCCACCCCCAGGCTGCAGACATGCCCAGACATGCTCCAAGGCAACTTGGGGCAATAATACCTGCTGTGTCTTGAAGGTTGGAGAGAGAGGCTTAGGACGGTCAGAGATCTCACCCTTGGCCTTGCATTACTTAATGTGGCCCTTCTTCAAAGACACTGATGAGCATGTCTACTCATGCTGTTTAACCTTTAACTGCTACTAAGACATTCCACCCCAGGGCTCCACGTGCTGTTATCATCAAAACACTCTAGTTCTGAAATACAAGACACTGGCCCTCATATCAGTGTTTATACATGCAATCCAGAGGAGAAGGGGGAAAACGCGGGTAATAAGCTGGAAAAGAAGTCAAGTTATGTACTTTGCTTTTCACTCCAAGTGAATGGTTCTTGCTTTTATTTTACCATTTATTGAAAATGAGCAAATTGCTGGTAAGCGTCTCCTACATTTGCAAAGGAGAAAGGACTGCTTAGAGTCACCTGAAAATCTGAATTCCATAATGCAAAAGTGGATTTATCACTGCAAAGTATAGGGGAAGTGTCTTTACCAGACGGGTGTGGGTTCACAACTCTTTCATCTTTGGACACCTGGGCATACTGATTGACACTGTGTTCATCTTCTAGTCTGGCAGTCAGGGCCCTTAAAGAGAACTCCGTGGAGTATGAGTGTTCCCCTATAGCAGCCTGTTCAAGAGAAGATGTGAATGAGGGCAAACTCAGGTTTTAGAAATAAAGAATAAAGGGGCAGAGGAATTGATCAAGGAATGAAAACCCTAGTTTACAATGAAAACATCCTTTGAAGTTTGTGCTCCTCACTTTTATATTTTGAGATCACTTTTTACTCATTGTTCTCTATTGCTTACCCACCCCCAATGACTGTCAAGATGATTATTCATCCCTCATGGGTCTGTGTCACCAGTACAGTAAGGGGCGTCTCTGCTATTTTTAGACACGACAACTATACAAGCCAAAGGCCACATTCCGCTTCTGTTCTGCTGAATGCGGGCTACACCCTGGCGTGGTGACCATTCTGAAACAGCGTTTTACTTTGAGCTCTACAAAGGCTTTCTTTGACAGGGGAGTGTTGCAGTGGGTTGAGAAAAGGAGCACAGAGAATAAAGGGAAGATATTTCCAGATTTGAACTTGAACAAAAGTTAATGCTGACAGCAGAGTTGACTAATGGTCAGAGCTGAGAAGTGCAGACAGGCAGAGGGCAAGGATCACATCTCCTAAGACCCAGAAGGATGGGATTGATTTTGACAAACCCCAGAGGGTAGAGTTGATCTTTGGGGATTTGCCAGTCTTTGATTTCAGGGTTTAGTAAATATTTTGGTAGGAAGGGATGGTACCACAGGCTCTAACTAGCCTACGTGGGTTTTGTCCTCCTAATCGTTGCTCATGATCAGGGCTACTTGGTCCCCAGGTATCCCATACCTGCTAACTTGCCTCCGAGCCTCCACTCCAGAGGTTTTCTTTAAAATCCCAACTGGAAAGGCAAGACTGAAAGGAAGCCACCAATTCCTTTGCCTGTGACCTACTTGTACGCTCTGCCTTCAGAGATGAGAGCCCGATAAGCCGCCCACACCCACTGGCATGGGATTCGCCAGCCTGTCATTTTGGCTGAGAGGTAGACAGTTTCTGGCAAACTTAATAAGCAGATTTTCTCAGTGATAGGAAAATTCTTGCTTAGTGCCACTCTATTTCCCGTGGTTAAAGCCTTCAACCCAGAGAAGATAACAGAAGTCACCTGACCTGGTGAGAAGTGGAAATGAAAGAGGTTTTTTTTTTTCTTATTTTTTTAACTTCTATTTTCTTAAAGGAGGAAGGCTTTTCCTTTAATAGACCAGGTTCACATAAGACAACTTGGGTTGGAATGATGAAACTGGCATGACATACCATATTACAGCATCACATAACCTTTTAGAGCAGCCAGAATTCACCTCACGTAGAGCATTTAAGGGCTTTCATGTCTTGGTTAACATTAAGTGCTTCCTCTGTCATTGTCACTCTACACGCATGCCCAGTGATAGACAAGGGAGGCTGTGAAAACCATCAAAGAGCAGAGGGCAATCAATGGAACCTAAACAAAATGTGGGGTTACTTCTGTGGATAACTCCAGTGAAAAGGAGTTCACATACCAGCAGCTCCTCCCCAGAAATCCCCGATCTCTAAGTCTTAGAAAAACCCAGGCTTTTAGGTTAGGTGAACGCCCCTTCACCTCATCCACAAAAGCTGGATCCTCAAAAGCTCTTTTACTTCCTAGTCTGGAGATGTCACCACTCCCACCATTCATAGCGCAGAAGCACTTGACCTGACAGGTACACCGCCTCCCCAGCTGTGGGGCTAAAGCAAGGTATTAGCTGGAAAGCGATTTTTCTGGTTGAAAATGTACAAATTCAGGAGTCAGCAGAAGCAGACTTTTGGGTTTCACTACAAATAAAAGGATATAATCTTGAACAATCTCTTTGCTTGTAATAGTCCAAGTAAACAAATGTCAGAGGCATTTTTGCAACTTAGTTGGTCTGCATTTCATCAGTTTGTCAGGAAGCTAAACAATATATCTATTAAAACTCATTAAAAACTTGGAAACTCTAATTCTGACTTTTATTTATAACTCAAGTACAGTGAGCTGGCACCAATCTTTTAGACAGAAATTTTTTTTCCAAGAGAGACAGAGTATGACTCTGAGTCAAGACCAGATCGATTCCAGCTTTCTCAATTTATTAACTGCCTTTTTGTTTCTGTTCTTTCTGCTGCCACGTGGGGTCTGTTCTATTATTGGGCTGCTGGTTCCGGGTGAACCGGTCTTTCCCTGTGGAGACTGTGGAAAGGGAAGAGACATCATCCGGCAGTCCAAAGTCAGTTTGGGAGTGAGATGGGCCAGACCTCCATTCCAGCAATGAAAGCTAATATGCAATCAAAATTGTAGCCCTTTATTACCGGTCGGGATGGGGACGGGGTGAAGACATCAAAGGCCATTTTATTAAGCCCATCAGTTAGGTAGTGACTTTGTCAGATCTGCTCTTGGTACCTTCATTTTGATTCTCCTTCATATAGAAGCAGATTTCAGCAAACTGTGAAGCTGGGGAGATCCCACCTGGGCCAAGGACATTGTATCTTCATTGGCCTCCCAGGCTTCACTCTTTCCCTGAAGCCCCTCAACAAAATGGTTTGATAAAACAAACAAACGACAGAAGCAAAAGCCACAATACACCACAGAAATGTCCTAGGCTTTGTAAGCTGAAAATCTAGAACGTATATACTTACTCTGCTCCTCACTATATATGTGATTTTGACATATGACTTCAGTTTTGAAGCCTCAGCCTCTTCATATGTAAGAGGGATGTGCTAATATAATATTACATATCTTAGGGTGTTGCCTTGTGGATTCGAAACATCCTATCTCAAATGTCTCATTGTACTGCTTGGCACATGGCACATCCCAAATACAGAGAAGCTGTGATTAATATTTGTATATTGATATTCTGATAGTTTGCCAAATGCTTTTTCTGCGTCAGTTGAGATGATCATGCGGGGGGCTTTCCTTCATCCTGTTAATGTGGTGTGTTATATTGGTTAATTTTTGTATATTGAATTATCTTTGCATTCCAGGAATAACTCTCACTTGGCCATGGTATATGACCTTTTTAATAGGCTGTTGAATTCAGCTCGCTAGTAGTTTGTGGAGGATTTTTGCATCAATGTTCATAAAGAATATTGATCTGTAGTTTTCTTTTCTTATAGCATTTTTGCTGGGTTTGCTAACAGGGTAATTCTGGCTTCATAGCATGAGTTAGGAAATGTTCTCACTTCTTCAAGTTTTTGGAACAGTTGAGGATCAATGTTAATTTTTCTTTAAAGGTTTGGTAGAATTCTCCAGTGAAGCCACTTGGCCCATGACTTTTCTTTTTGAGAGGTTTTGATTACTCTTCATATTAGTTATAAATCTACTCGTACTTTCTATTTATTCATGATTCAGATTTGGTAGATATGTATTTCTAGGAATTTGTCCATTTCATTTAGGTTATCCAATTTGTTGGCATACAAATGTTCATAATATTCTCTTATAGTTTTTATTTCTGAAAAATCAGTCATAATGTCCTGCTTGATTTCTGGTTTTAATTACATGAGTCTTCTCTTTTTTCTTAGTCAATCCATCTACAGGTTTGTCAGCCTTGTTGATCTTTTCAAAGAATCAAATTTTGGTTTCGTTGATTTTTCTCATTGTTTTTCTATTCTCTATTTTGTTTATCTCTCCTCTAATTTTTATTATTTCCTTCCTTTTGCTAGCTCTAGTTTGCTTTTCTTTTTCTAGTTCCTTAAAGAGTAAGTTAGGTTATTGATTTGAGATTTCTCTTTTTTTTTTTTTTTTTTTGCGGTACGCGGGCCTCTCACTGTTGTGGCCTCTCCCATTGCAGAGCACAAGCTCCGGACGCGCAGGCTCAGTGTCCATGGCTCACGGGCCCAGCCGCTCCGCGGCATGTGGGATCTTCCCGGACCGGGGCACAAACCTGTGTCCCCTGCAATGGCAGGTGGACTCTCAACCACTGCGCCACCAGGGAAGCCCTCTTTTTTTTAATGTAAGCATTTACAGCTATAAATTTCCCTCTTAGCACTGCTTCTCTGCATTAGTTAATTTTGGTATGTTATGTTTTTCATTATCTTTTTGTCTCAAGATATTTTCTAATCTCCCTTGTGATGTCTTCTTTGATTCATTGGTTTTTTTAAGAACATGTTGTTTAATTTGCACATATTTGTGGATTTTCCAGTTTTCCTTCTGTTATTGATTTCTAGCTTCATTCCAGGATGCTCAGAAAAGAAACTTTATATGATTTCAATCTTTTAAAATTTAATAAAATTTGTTTTGTGGTCTAACAGATCCTGGAGAATGCTCATGCTCAATTGAGAAAAATGGGTTTTCTGCTGTTGTTGGGTGAGTGTTCTGTATATGTCTGATAGATTCTGTTGGTCTACAGTGTTGTTCAAGTCCACTGTTTCCTTATTGATCTTTTGTCTGGTTGTTCTATTCTTTATTGACAGTGGGGGCACTGAAGTCTCCTACTAGTATCTTACAGTGTGTATTTCTCCCTTCAATTCTTTCAGTGTTTGCTTGATATATTTTAGAGCTCTGATGTTTATAATTGTTATATCTTCTTGATGAATTGATATTTTATCAATATACAATATCCTTCTTTGTCTCTTGTAATAATTTTTTACTTCAAGTCTATTTTCTCTAATATTAGTATAGCCACCCCAATTCTCTTTAGCTACTATTTGCATTAAATATCTTTTTCTTCCTTTCCCTTCCAACCTAATTCTGTCTTTAGAGATAAAGTAAAATTTGACATTTGATTATTATAATGTGTTAAGTCTGGGAATCAGATTTCCCCCCTTCCCCAGAATTTACTTTTCGTTGTTTGTTTGATTGTTGAAGGCTATGATAGTCCATTTGTTTGGAGACTTTTCCAAACCATTGTTGCAAAGTCTATTTCTTGCCATGTGTTCTCACTGAAATCTCTTTTACTTTAGTTTGTGCTCAACTAACGTTTGGATAGAAACCTCTTTGAATGCCAGGAGCTGAAACGGACAAAGAAAAAATACAGAGAGGAAAAAGAGAGAGAGCAATTACAACTCCCAGTCTTGGTAGACTGACTCTGTGCTGGGGTATTCCTTCTACTTAGTTAGGTTTTCTCTGAGCCTAGGAATCAGCCTTAGGTGAAACTTTTAGGTCTTCTTAGTTTTTCTTCTGAGCATATGTCCTACTTGGTTATGCATGTGGCTTTCTAGATTCCCCTATAAAAATGGCTGATTTTGAATCTCCTCATTTCCCAAAAAGTCTCATCTCACTTTCTCCTCTGGTCCTCAGATGGTCTACTGTATGTCTCCAGTGAGCATCTATTGCCCCAGGTTTCCGTGGGTGTGTAATCTCCTTGTAGCTTTTGTGAGCAGAGCCTACAGCTTTTCCTGCATGTGTTCTGCGTTATGAGAGCAAGAGACAGCGAGTCAGATCCTCCGGTATCCCCAGCCACGTTAGAACAGATATACACAATAATTTGTAAATAAGGTCTGCTCCCTCCCTGTGGTTTAAAGAGTGAAACTGGGAGCTGAGTTGCCACACTCAAGACCAAGACTGTTTCCATTCAGGCAAGGGTGGGTTTGGGTTTGTTTGTTTGTTTGTTTCTTGATGATCTTATGGAGGAACATGGAGCTTGGGGTTTCCTAGCCCACATTTTGCTGATTTCTTATCGTTATTATTTCATGTGAATTCATCACATACCAAAAATTGCACTGAACTTGTTATTTTCTCTTTGCCTTCCAGACCCACACTCCACCCTCCTCTGTTCTAGTCTGTGCCCTGCAGGCTGATCTGTACAGGCCACATCAATGGGTTCTCAGCCCCAGTGGGGTGAGAAGGAGGCTGTGCATTTAACTCTTTGCCTGCCGTATACACAGGCTGGCCACATCTTTCCATCAAATGTCACGGCTCTTCTCCAGTGACCCTTTCCTTAGAGCTGCCCACCCTGAGATCTGGAACTGGCACATTTTCCTTTAGACCTGGTGGTAACAAAGAGCTTACCAATCACCATCACCTTCTGCTACTTCAGCCCCAGGGTCCTTCAACATCCTTTGTACACGTCCCTAAATCTTTCCAGATCTTTGTAAATCGCTCTTTTGTTAACACTCCTCACTGAGTTTGAGAGTGCCATCTGTTTCCTGCTGGAACTCTAACACATTGTACTGTTGGCTGCTAATTTCTCTTTCTGAGAAATGCTTCTCATTTTGGTGAAATGTACTCAGATACCAGCATATTCAGGAGGCTACTTTGGGTGAAAAGATAGGAATTCACTTTCCTGAATGAGTTTGTAATATTTATCAGGATGATACTCAGCTTGGAGTTCAGAGAATGTCTCTCGTGTAACATGAAACTTGGTCGTGTAATCTGAGAGGTGAACAAATGTACAGCTCAATTCCCACAAGACAAGTGAATGAAGATTGCCCTCCTTTCATGGGTGGGCAGAGTGGGGCAGCAATCCTCCATCCATTGCAGTAACCTGTCCCACAGTAACCTGCCTTCCCATAAACTCAGAAGATGGGTGCCCAGGGAGATAGCTAGTGTCTCCTGCGTCTAGAAAAGAGCTGCCTATGAAGTGAGATCAAATATGTTAATTGCTCCTTCTCTAATTCATCTCCCTCACTGTTGACCTGTTGACAGTCTTCTTAAGCAGAGACCTGATGAGACCCATTTCCTTTGCCAGACACTTCCAGTGGCTGCCTTTGACTACAAAACAAAGAATGACAAACACTTACCATGTGGGCGGTCACCCTCACTCTCACCTCCCATGGCATGATTTATCAGGAAAGTGGCTTTCAGTCATAGACTGGTTTCCGTCACAGCTCTCCAGGTAGCCAGTACTGACACTGCTTTTCCTTCAAGGTAAGCATATGTTCCAACCTTGTCCTATAAGATAAAATATGTTCCAAATTCAAAAGCATAGCATAACACAATCTGGCCCCAATCTTCCATTCTAGCATCTCGGCACGTTTCCTCCTGCTCTTTTGTGCCATGCATTTAGCCTTTTGCACCATTCATAGCACATATTGGGTGCTTGAAATATTCGTTAGGCTAACGTTGATACAGTCTTAGGAAATAAAGTTCTCTAAACACACACACACCTAACATTTAAATCTGAGCCAAATATGTTTAGAATATTGCAGTAGCACCAGAAATATTTATAAATTAGCTTGGAGCATTTGCCCATACATTTCTTTGTATATAGTTAAAGAGTAGAAAAGGTCTATTAGATGAATAGTTGGGAAATATATTCCTTATAGAGGAAAAGCTCTATGTTCAAGCCCAGTGTGCTTTGAATTGCCTCTTTCACGCAATGGCCCTGATGACATTGGTCTTCTCACAGCAGAGTGGCCAACGCATTCACACGTGAGGTCAAATTTTTCCATAGCTGTAGGTCAGCTCTCCAGACTGTAGCTGATGGTTTTTGAGACAAGCCCCAAAGCAAATGACAAATTCCTGCTGTTCTCCCAAGTTGTCTCCATTTACCTCTCCTTGGAAAAGCCAGTTACATCATTTATCTGCTGACTCTTTTTAGGTGTAAGCCTCTTAACACCATTGTACTGAATTTGCATTAGAATTTCAATGTCAGTTTCTTAAACAGAAGAGTGAAACAAAAACAGTATCTTTAAAAATCAGAGATTAAAGTTTTATAATGTATTTAGAAAAAAGAAATCGATTCTGAAGATAAACATAGACAACTACTAATCAATGCAATGGAGGGCATGGCAAGTTGATACTCAGGTGCATTTCATTCCACCAATATCCATTGAGAGACTGCTCTGTGTCAGAACTGAGCCGAAAGCTGGGAAAGGTTGGAGGTCAAAGGAGGCTACTACCGTCCTGAGCACGCAGGCTTGTGGGGATAGAAGGTGGGCACAAATTTTGTAACCCAACTATTTTGTTTTATTTTATCTTATTTATTTATTTTGGCCATGCCATGTGGCATGCAGGATCTTAGTTCCCAGACCAGGAATTGAACCTGTGCCCCCTGCAGTGGGAGCGTGGAGTCTTAACTGCTGGACCACCAGGGAAGTCCCTCAGTTATTAATTTTAAACTTCACTCTTTAGATGCTATTTTCAAGCTACCTTTTACAGAGCACTTACTGTGTGATGGGGAATTATTATTTTACCTGGATTACATCGTTGAAATCTCATGGCAGCTCTATAAAGTGGGTGTTACTCTTTCCACTTCAGAGATGAGGAAATCGAAACTCAGAAAGTATGGGTAACATACAGTTCAGTTAGCTAATAAACCCATGCTCTCAATGAGCCAGAAATTAATAACTGGAGTTATATTTTTAGACAGACAAACTTTGAAAACATTAAAACGTAATAAAATAGCTAAGGGTACAAATGCTCTTAAAACTGAATTGTCTGTTACTGGATAACAATTCAAGATATTCCAAATGTGTCGCAGTTGGTAGTTGACAACCCAAGAGCTACTTTTTGTTCAGAGGAATCTCTTTACCAAAATCTTTTTAAAACCCACTGGAAAATATTTTCAAAATCATTTTTTAAGTAGCAAAAATAAATTTAGATGCAGCAAAAAATGGTTGTTGATTTTGATCTCAGCACAGGATTTATCTTCATAAATAACCCAGGATGGTATGTGGATGTGTGGCCAAAAGTGATAAGATTATAGACTATCAACCAGAAACACAGTCACAATAGTGGAGTCTGGGAGTGCAGATTTTTTAGATTTGGCATATTTGAAATAGCTTTATTATTATTATTGTTTCAACATATCTTGAAAGTGGGAACAGTGGGCTAGGACAGAACAATACTGTTGCTATGGGGGACTTTGGTTTCTCAGTAACTTCCAACATAGGAACAGACTATGCATTCCAATTACTTCTATTAAGAAATGGCAACTGCTAGAATTTAGGAAATATGCCTCTTTTTCAATGAAACTTTTCTAGAAGCCATAGAATAGGTGTTGTTGAGATCCTGAGAACAGCCTTCACAAGCTGAAGGACTGTGGTCCTACAGAGTGATCCAGGGCTGAAGTTTTATATGTAATCTTGTTTGCACAGAGGCTGGAAATAAGAAGATCAAGACAAGAAAAACTGCTGAACAAAACCTAAACTTCCTTCAAGAGCTCCCTGCATAAATGCAAAAAAGCAGAGTGGGCCCAAATTGGAAGATGGCTCAAGAATCCCATAATCAAGATATACTCTATCAGGGAAAGAGTAACTAGGTCAGAAGCAGCGGGCCAGAGGCACTGAAGCATCTTTGGGAAGAAACAGAAAACCGAGAAACTTGAGTTGCTCTAATAAAGTCAGTCAACAGGAATGGGTCCCAGACCAGAAAGAGCAAACCCCTGTGAGGACACATGCACTTGTGCTGTGGGCCTGGGGGGGTGGGGGGGACCCGGAAGGTGGGGACAGGGATCCCACCAGTTTACCAGGCGGTATAATTTAGAGGGTAAGCAAACCTGCCCCAGAGGTAGGCAACAGCAGGTTCAAGTAATGAAAACGCTTTTGAACCTGGGGGAGAAAGCAATTGTCAGTTTTAATCTTGCAACAGGATTTATTCAGTTTGTGTATATATACATGTGACCCAAAGTGCAGAGAATAGGATTTCAACTGGAAATACAAATTCAGTGATTCAAGTTCTACCATCTACCAGCTATGTGACCTTGAGCACTTTGTTGCACTTTGTCAGCCTCAGTTTCCTCATCTGTAAAATGGAGATATCAGAGAACCTAATTCATAGGCTTCTTGTAAGCAGTGAGATAAGAGTTTAACACAGCCTGGCCCTTAGTAAGTATTTCATCTCATTCAATATTACTATTATCATCAAAGACCTATGTTGCATATCTAGACAGTAAATCTTGCCCTTAATTTGCCACAATTTGCCAAGTTTAAAAAATTACTATCTGTTTTCCCCTCTGTTCCCTCCCTAGCTATGTTCTGACCTTGAAGAATTTACCTGGGATGTAAATGAAGTCTCATTTCCTGCAAGTGAAATAATTGTGTCCTATAGTAGGTTCCTCCTCACATATTTTCAGAAGATCCTCTTCTGAAATCCCACCAGAACTTCTCCAAGGCTGACCTAAACCCAAATGGTCAGTTGGTACTACAGGCTCCAATCAGAGAAAACAAAAAAGGACAACCTTCTAGGGTAGCTTCTAGAGGGCAGAGACTCTCCTTCTGTGATTCTCTTTCACAGCCCCTAGAAGCCAGCTCTCGTCGGGGGTGAAGACGGCCAGCATCCATGGAAAGGTGGGGTGAGTGGTAAGAACCTTCTTCAGCCGTGCAGGCAGAGACTGGCTCCAGTACTGTGTGCTCTTTTCCTCACGATCCAGAGACAGGACAGGTAGGCAAGCAGGAAATAGAGGATACCATCACACCTAGACCCCAGAAATGTTTCCAGTCCATCTGGATCCACTTGAAGGATGTCCCAATCTACACTCATGTTTTTCAAACAGGGTTTACAGAGGATCCTGAGGACCACAGAGACTGATGCTGTGGGACGTGGCAGGATCTTTACCACGACCTCCTCCCGTGGCCGGGGTCTGCCTCCTCAGCCCCGCTCTTACTCTATCTGAACTTTTGGCACTTTTCTTCCTGCCGTGCCCTTGCTGTCATCTTATCTCCACTGCACCGGAGGAGGACGCTTACGTAGGCTGGACCGGGTCCCACCCTTCAGTCAGGATGTTAACCAGGTGTTTCAAAATCACCCTGGAGGAATGTGGGCTGTGGTCCAGGGTGATTCCTCCCCCGCTTCCTCCTTCCCTCCTCCCTCTCTTCCTTTCCTCCTTCCTGCCAATGTGTTATTGACTATCTGTTATATGCCTGGCACTGACTTTGTTCATTATCTGAGTTTACACTAAGCTCTTAAATTTGAAGATGACGGTAAATAGTGTTGAAAGCACCTTGAACAGGAAGAAAATTTATGAGTGTGTTGAATAAATGCACTGCAGGTAATTAGAAAAATGGTGAAGTGATTTGGACTCAAATAAGTTTAGACTCAAGGGAGCATGGGGCAAACAGCCAACCACTGGGAGAGCAGGTGGGGTGAGACTAACAGGGCAAAAAGAGATCAACAAGGCAAGTTAAAGGTATTTGTTGAGCGCCCCCCCATTCATTCTGACCTGCGCCAAGGACTATGGGAGCTGAGAGAAAAGTGGAAAAGATGCTGTGTGGGTCTTGGGGCAGATGTCACTTTGGATCTGCTGACCAATACACTCTGCGTGGATTTCCCCGGATTCCCAGCCACTGCTGAGGTTTAGCGGTTCCCCAGGAAGGAGTAAGTTTCCTACGTAGTGAATCACCCAGTGTGAAAGAGAATTTTCCTGACCTCAGCTTCCGAGCAGCTCATTGAGACTTTACTACTCGAAAGGGCATTGGAGCATAACACCACCATAGCCCACACTTTATTTATGTTGGGGGGTATTTTTCAAAGGGACATTTGGACCAAAAGTGGCCCATGACTCCTGGAAATCCTGAGTAGTGACTTGGCATCTTAGGAATCTGTCTGCCGTGCTTCGTGGAAGGGTCTCGAAGGGTCTGGTTCTGTCTGGAGAACAAAAGTGATGGTCATTAATGTGAAAATGTAACCCTACTTACTCTCCTTCCTCTAATAAATGGCCCATAATCCAAGTAAAAGCACTTAAAGCCCTTGGATATCTAGATATATTGCTTAAAATCAATTTGCTTTTATTGGTCTAATTCTATTAACTTTGGATGTTGGAGCCACAGTGCAGAGTTGCAGTGCTTCGACAAGTACTTGCAGGTCCTCAATATTTTACTTTTTCTATTCCCACTTCTTTCCAGTGGAGCCTAATATCTTCCAGTCCCAGGCTTGCAGGTCCATGCTCATCTCGGTGATTGACCCCAAAATATTTACTTATAACATTTATAAAAACACCCTGCATGCCAAAAGCCGCTAGCTGCAGGAAAGTGATAAAATATAAAAATATTTTATCAGCCAGTGGGAATTCCCTTACATGTTAAATCAAAGGCTCGATCAGAGGGCCCACAGTGACCTTGGAAGGCCAGCAGATTCAAACCATATTGAAGGACGACAGCAGGAGGGAACGCCTGCAGGGAACCCACTCAGGTCAGGGCCCCTTCATGTCCCCCAGGAAACAGCCTGAAGGAGATTTCAGCTGTATTGTCTAGGGGCTCAGGGGCAGATGTGTCAAGGCCCCGTGTGGCTTTTCCATGGGGTTTTTGTAGCTTGTCATGGCTCTCCAGGGCCATCCCACCTGTGACACCTACTCTGTTCCTCTCCATTTCTACCTGCAAGACTTAGTCTGTTTCTCTAAAAGCGGCACCATAGAAGTTTTCTCCTTTTTTTTTCTTTTCTTTTTCTGTTTTGATTTTTTTCCCCGGCTTTATTGAGATGTAATTGGCATATAACGTTATGTAAGTTTAGGGTGTACAGTGTGATGGTTTGATCTTCGTAGATGTTGCTAAATGTTTACCACAATAAGGTTAGTTAACACATCCTTCACCTAGCGTTTGTGGAGGATTTCTAGGGAAGAAGTGCTATAGGAGTGGTAGAGAAAGTGATGTAGTGGGAAAAACACCACAGGGTAAATAGTTCTGGATTCCAGCCTTCACCCTGCTGCTGCATATCTTGACTAAGTCATTGCACATCTCTGGAAGTTGGATGTATTTGTGGTTTTCAGCCTTAGTGGTTCCAGGAAGTACCCCTAGCTTAGAGAGGGGGTGACATGGAGCAGTTGGGTTTCTAGCCCCTCCCCATTCCCATGTCAATCAGCTCTGCCTTATCAATATTACATTCTGGATTACATGTAATATTTAATTCACAAAAAAAGTATCTTACTGTTAAAAAGAAAAGTTTAAAACCCACTGGACCAAAAAGACATTCCTATTCCATATTAACATAATTTGGTGCTCAGTAGTATTCCAGACTCTAATTTCCCTCTCCTTGGCATTCCCCACTAAAAGCTGATCAAAACTGATCTGGAGCTGTCAGGGCATAAGCACCAGGACGAGGTCCACCTGAGAGGTGAGGTTGGGTGGCATGATTCAGGGAGAATTACTGCTTCTGCAGAGGATGGTGTAATTCCACAAGCTTCAAGCCGAGCCATTTGGCAGAATGTCTTTCTCTCCTTTGGAGTTTCTTTCTACAAGAATGGTACCAAAGCAGCGTACTGAGTCCCGATGGTGTGCCCAAGTTGTTTTTGTTTTTCTGTTTTTTTTTTAAAACTGAAACAGGTCCCTTCCCAGGACTCAGGAAATCCTGGAGGATTATACTGGGACACACGTGAGTGGCAGGCACTGTGATAACAGAGCCACTTAGCACCTCGCTGTGAAGCTTTGCTATGAGGCAAGCTTGTCCTGAGGTGCTCTCTCCCAGTTGGCTGCTCAGGACTTTATGCAAACAGATTCCTGAGAAATCTACCAAAGGAGCTGATCCAAATCCCAGTAGTGAATGCCACTGGCCCAGCTACATTTATCATATTCTCCTCTTTGTTCCAAAGTCCTCATTTTAAGCCACACAGAATGGTTTAAAATCATTCCATTAACAAGTCATTTTCTCATTCACTTTCCATCATGCTAGACGTCCCGCCTAAGTTTTGTCCTGTATTCAATGTCTGTCAACAAGGTAACACTGACTCAAAATTCTATTACCAATTCAAATTAAAGGTGACAAAAGCAGGTTTTGCTGGGTAATGCATAAGGAACTTTGCAATCCAACTGCTCAGTATTACCTATAATCTAACATCAAAACACAGTTTTTATTAACACATTATTGTTTGTTCTTCCATATCTTCTCTATGTGCACATAACATTATTCTACAGCAGTAAGCTCATACAATGAAGTTTTAAAATCTGCTGTTTTGACTTTAAAAAACAGAGCCTGATCATTTGCCCATGTTAATTAATATTCTTCTACAATATAATTTTTAATGGCTATGTAAGGTGTGTAATTTATTTAACTCATTTCTCAATTCTCCTAAAGTTGGAAAACTCTTCTGATTGTAACTGCTAAGATGTTACAATTTTTTTGATCATAAAAATCCTGAGATGAATATACTTATACCTTCATCCTCATTCTTTTGTTTTGTTTTGTTTGCGGTACGCAGGCCTCTCACTGCTGTGGCCTCTCCCGTTGCGGAGCACAGGCTCCGGATGCACAGGCTCAGCGGCCATGGCTCACGGGCCTAGCCGCTCTGCGGCATGTGGGATCTTCCCGGACCGGGGCACGAACCCGCGTCCCGAACCCGCGTCCCCTGCATCGGCAGGCGGACTGTCAACCACTGCGCCACCAGGGAAGCCCCATCCTCATTCCTATAGTTGGAATTCCAGTGGCAGAGGGAGTGTTTTTAATAAATATTAAATATTTGTAATAAATTTTGCCAAATTTTCCTATGGAAGGATAAATCTATACTTCTGCTACCATTTTTTTTCTTGTTTCCCTGCACCCTAGCCAACATTGGGTATTACCATTTTTAATCTTTACCAATTGATGGAGGGGGGGATTGTATCTTATTCTTGCCTTAATTTGAAATTCTGTCTGTTGTAGTAAAAGTGAACATTGTATCAAATATGTATTGACCATCTGTATTTCTTCTTTGGGCAGTGTCTACTCATGTCTTTTCCCAGTTTCCTGTTGTTGCACTTGTTTATTAATCATTGATTTCTAAGGACTCATTATATTTTAAGGATCTTAATCTTCTATCTGATATGTATGCAACAAATATTTTTTCCAGTGCTCTAAACCTAAAAATGTTACTTAGGTTATTCATGCTAAAAATGATAAAAACTGTTGATTGTTTTTTAAATTGTATTTCCTTTTGGTATGCTTAAAAAGGTGCTTCTGCACTCCCAAGATTATATATTGATTTTTTACTTCAAATATTTGTGTCGTTTCCATTTCACATTGAAATTATTAATTAATCTGGAATTTATATAGAAATAAGGTGTGAGATAGACTTCTGTCCTCTAAACCAAATAATCAGTCTTCTGGCAAATCATTTCAGTCCTCTTTCACAGTCCCGGCTGCATCTAGCTCCCTCTAGTTGCACAAACAGACAACTTTAGTACAGACATTGGTCTGCTCTCTAAAACCAGGCTCCACTTTAAGCTAGTCAAACTGTTCAGAAGACCAGGGCAATTAGAAATGTTAAGTCCCCTTATGGTCTTGTAATTAAGAAATAAATAAATTTCCATTTATTTCATTGATTGTAATATACAAGTTCACAGTGTCTAAACTAAATTATGATTTACTAAATCCAAAATGTCACTATTGGTTGTTAGGAAGCAGGGTTCCTTACTTAGGGTTCTCTTCTCAGATCTATATATCGTTTCTTCCTAAGCCCTGCAGAAACTCCAATGTCCAGGCACCTCACAGCTACCTGTGAGCCCTCTTTCAAAGTGAACCATGTGGCTACAACGACTTCATTCCTCTCCAACCATCTCGGTTCCATCCTTCAAACTGCTGTGAAAGTACTGTTTTTCTCCATAAAGCTTTAACGAATTGCTCAGATGAGAACTCAAGGATTTTCTTGACTTCCTGTCATTCTTCATGTACTTCTGCAATGTTTACTGTGTCACCTCCACCACATTTCAATCACTTCCAAAGTGCATGGAACCTAAAGTTTATTGTTTTTTTTTTTTAATACACTTATTTTCTTAGGAGACTTTTAGGTTAACAGAAAAATAAAGAAGATAGTCCAGAAAATTCCCATACTAGATTTGTTTTTTAAGTGAGAATTTCTATAACTCTTCTGTGTCAGCATGTCTTATACTTAAGTAGACAACAGTATGATTTTCACTTGTGTAGACTTTTCGGGGTGATTTACTTTTTTTTTTTAATATTTTATTTTTAAATAAATTTATTTATTTATTTTTGGCTGCGTTGGTTCCTCACTGCTGCACACGGGCTTTCTTTAGCTGGGGCTACTCTTCGTTGTGGTGCGCGGGCTTCTCATTGCAGTGGCTTCTGTTGTTGTGGAGCATGGGCTTTAGGTGAGCGGGCTTCAGTAGCTGTGGCTCGTGGGCTCTAGAGCGCAGGCTCAGTGGTTATGGCGCATGGGCTTAGTTGCTCCGCGGCATGTGGGATCTTCCCAGACCAGGGCTCGAGCCCATGTCTCCTGCACTGGCAGGGAGATTCTTAACCACTGTGCCACCAGGGAAGCCCCAGGGTGGTTTACTTTTAACTCCTGGAAAACTAAGACATTCCCTTTTTTTTGGTGCCACATTTTTATTGATGTAAAACATGCTCTTCATGGTTTTTGATGATGGTGATGATGATAGTAATGGTGATAACGTGGATGGTGACAGTAACAACTACTATATTTCTGCTCTTGAAGATACTCTTAAAGTAATGATGCAGACATTTTATTTACTGCTTATTTAAATAAGTCCTTCTTTCCATAGTTTATTCCTCCTTTAATATAAAGACATTTGCTTGGTGCTACTTTGTCAGTTTCTTTTTCTATTCATCTATTTTTAGATACTGTGTTTTTAAAAGATCCTGGTGCTGACACTGCAAGTTTATTGTCAGTTTCCATAGTGGCATAATATTCTTCTAAGTAATTCTCTCTTCTTAACACACACTGGCATTTTATTCAAAGAACAAACAGTTTACGAATACCCTTTGTGCAGACACATTTATTGATATGTCTGCTATGATGCCTAAGTCTGTCCCCAAGTTTGAAAGCAATTCAGAAACAATCACCATGTTTTGGTAGCCTAAATTGTTTATTCCAAGAGGCAGAGTTTGAAAATTCTGAGATGTATGTTAAATTTAATTCTGCACCAGAATGCCTAATTTCCCTTATTTTGTTAGGTGCTTTCCCAGAATTTTAATTTTCTCCTCTAGGTTACATTTTAAACAAAAGTGATAGGAGCTGTTTTACCACTTCCCTAGTCTCATAGCTTGCTAGGTTAGTTATAAAATGAGTGTTTTCAATAGTGGCCAAAAAATAGCAGAGCATGATATATCAATAGATGTAACTCTCTTTTCCTTTAATGAAGTTTTGTTTGTTATTGTTATTGTAAAAGTGTGATTAAAACAAACAGTAAAAAGCTCTACTAGCACCATGAATGCACATGTAGCTGAGGCATTTGAGAAGAATACCTCCTTCCAGGATAAGACGTGACCCAAAGGATTAAAGGTCATCAAAGAACCCATGAAAGTAAGGGAGTGAATAAGCTGGGTTAGGCAGCATTTGATTCTTCATTGAGACCCGAAACTCCTCCATCAACCTCATTCTGCAAAGCTGTGAGAATTGGAGGAACATTTCTGACAGAAAGTAGTAATTCAGTGCATTCCAAAATTGATTCACTCACTTGGAAATATGAATCTGAAATTAATCTATTGCTGGGCATTGAATGAACTGCTATAATGTGTCCAGTTTCCAGAGACCATTAGCACCTGTCTTCAAAGACACAAGGCTAGACACTGACTTAGTGTTATAAATACAGAAATCCAGCATCACTTGCTCGATGTAAGTCCCGTGAAATTAGAGTCATCTGAACTCAAGTATCAAGTACATGTCTGCTTGTTCAGTGCCATCTCCTCATTCACTCATTCATTCAATCAACCAGTATTCATTGAACACCTACTGCCAGGAACTGTTCTAGGCGTGGGAGTACAGCAGTAAACAAACAGTGAAAGTTGATTAGATCATGAACCTCATTCAAACAGAAAGTATTTACTGCAGGAAAATCAAACAAGATGGAATAAAAAAAAAACAAACAGGGACAAGAACTTTGAGAGTCACAGAGAGCATCAAGACAGGTAGAGGACACATCTTTGTTGGGCACCCATAAAGAAAATTCTTTGAGCTAGGTAGGACGTATACCCTTACTCTTGGAGTCAGGAACTTTCTATTTGTCTGAATATATATATTTTGAGAGGCTGAATAATGCCCCCCCCAAAGATACCCACATTCTAATCCCTACAACCTTTAAATGTAACCTAATATGGAAAAAAAAAAAAAAAGAACTTCGTAGATGTAACTTAAATTAAGGATTTTGAGATGGGGAGATTAACCTGGATTACCTGGGTGTACCCTATGCAACCACAAGTCTCCTTGTAGGAGAGAAGCAGAGGAATATTAGAGCACAGAAGAGGAGAAGGCAATGTGACCAGAGAAGTAGGGATTAGAGTGATGTGGCCACAAGACAAGGAATGCTGGCCAACAGAAGCTGGAAGAGGCAAGGAGCAGAGTCTCTCCTAGAGCTTCTGGAAGGAGTGTAGCCCTCATGACAGCTTGATTCCAACCTAGTGAAACCATTTGGATTTCTGGCCTCTAGAACTCTGAGAGGATAGATATTTTAAGCCACCAAGTTTGTGGTAATTAGTTACGGCAGACACAAGAAGCTAATACATGCTTGTTACCACAAACAGATGTGTGTGTGTAATACATCCATTTACCTACTAGATATCTCTATGTAAATATATAATGTCCAGAACAGAGTCTTGATTACCATTCCTAAACCAGTCTCTCTCCTAATCTTTCTCATCTTTGCAAATGGCACAACCATCTGCTACTTACTCAGGTCAAAAACTTGGAATCGGGCTTCCCTGGTGGCGCAGTGGTTGAGAATCTGCCTGCTAATGCAGGGGACATGGGTTCGAGCCCTGGTCTGGGAAGATCCCACATGCCGCAGAGCAACTAGGCCCGTGAGCCACAACTACTGAGCCTGTGCGTCTGGAGCCTGTGCTCCGCAACAAGAGAGGCTGCGATAGTGAGAGACCCGCGCACCATGATGAAGAGTGGCCCCCGTGTGCCGCAACTAGAGAAAGCCCTCACGCAGAAACGAAGACCCAACACAGCAAAAATAAATAAATTAATTAATAAACTTCTACCCCCAACATCTTCTTTAAAAATAAATAAATAATATAAATCAGTTTGAATCACTCCCTGAATAAACCATCCAGTGGTTTCCATGGCCCTACTTTGTTACATCATATGTTTTCCCAAGGTCACAAACCCCACGTGATCTGCCATCTGTACCTCTTTGGCCCCTCCCTGTGTTCTAGCTCCACTGGCTTTCTTTCTACTCCTTCAACAAGTTCAGCTCATGCCGACTTCATAGCTGTTGCAGTGAGCTCTTCTCTGCCTGGATTAGCCTTCCCTGGTTTTGCATAACTGGGTAGGTCCTTCTCATTCTTTGTATCTAAGCTCCAAAGTCATCTTAAAGAACGCTAACCTGACCATCCATGATCCTTCCCCACCCCGTTATCCTTTATCATGGCACTTCGTCCAAGCCCTTCAGAAATTATCTTGATAGTTCACTGACCTGTTTACTGGCTGTATCCTTCCCCCCACACCCTCCCCACTAGAGTGTAAGCTCCTTGAAAGTAGGGGCACTGTCACCTTCCACACTCTTCCCCCATCATCTAAAACAATGGCTTCCTTCTAGTTAATGCCTAATGAATATTTGTTGAATAAATGAATATATAAATGACTCAGGAACACAAAACTGTCTTAAAAGAAAAACTGTTATTCAGATCAAGTCTGAGAGAGACAAAGAATTGATTCACTACCTTGGCAGTGTCACCAGTCTAAAGCTGTTCTTGCTTAGAAGTTGCTCTGCATATCTTTTCCATTCTATGGAGAGCTTATGTAGGGAAAGGGACTAAATATGAGTGTCTAGAAGTCTAGGACACTCCAGTGTTAGAGGTCAGAGATATACAGTGAAACAGCAGAGGACTGAGAAGGAGCAACTAGAGATAAACAGAAAACTGGGAGTGTGGTAACTTGGAAGTCACATGAAGAAACAGTTTCAAGGAGGAGGGAGTGATCCACAATGTCACTTATGGTTTGAATAGGCTTAAGTTTTGATTATTGGATTTAGCAATATGGAGGTCACTCGTGAACTCGACAAAAGCAATTTAGGTGGAGAAGTGAGAACAAAAGCATACCTGGGATAGACTTGAGAGAGAATGGGAGGAGAAACTCAGGAGACATGAAGGAGAGTCAACCCTATGAAGGAGTTTTGCTGTAAAGGGTAGCAGAAAAGTAGCACAGTAGATGGGACAAATAACTGCTTCTGGAAATTATTCTCCTCTCTTTCTGATTATTCAAGAAAGAGAGGAGAAAACTGCTGGGCAATATCCTTGGGTAGAACACAGGAAATGGCATTCCAATTTCATGTACAAGTGCAGGGTTGCCCTTGGCAAGGAGCCAGGATAGTATATTCATAATAGCAAAAGAGAAAATAGACTATAAGGTCTCAGATGCAGAGTCAGTGAGATATGCTTTGGACGCCTGTGCAAGTTCTTTTGCGATTGCTTTGATCTCAGTTAAATAGCAAGCAAGTTGTCAACTGAGAGCATGGATGGGGGTGAAGTGATGAGAAGTTTGAGGAAAGTAACAAAATATGGAATGTGGGAGACAGAACAGACTAAGGAATTATAGGATTGTACACTCTTTTGCTTGGATGTTGCTATATATAGAATTCCAACTTAAAGTGTAAAATGAGCTCACTGGGGCTTGTAATGTGCAATTGTAATTACACTGAGTTATAAGGTTACAGAAAAACACATTACCATAGTATCGCAGTAGTTGGGAAACACTCTATAAAAAAGAGAGAAACCACTGCTACCTTCATTCAAAGTAGCCTCCCAGGCACATTTGTCCTACACAACTGAAAGTATTTATACTAACAAAATAGGTCGTGTTAGCATACTCTATTCCAAACTCATTTCCTGGGATGCTCTGGACTTTAACATTGTCAGGTACCGGTCACCTGAACCTCCCTGACTGAGAACAAGCAGCTCTGACCATAGCTCTCTAGGACTTGGTTACCTGGAAATACATGTCAAAGGGATTAAAAACACGGCCTCAGATGCTACCTACTCTGGAATCCTGATTCCACTTCTTTCAAGTATGCTGCTAGTTGAGCTGGTTGCTTAACTTCACTGTGCCTGTTTTCTTACCTGTAAATAAGGACACAAATAAGGTCATTGTATTGTTGAATGAAGTAAGGAAGAAAAGCATTCAGAACAGTGCCAACACACAGTAAGTGCTCATAAATATTAAATGCTTTTATGATTATTGGCCATTGTTCAAGAACCAAGGGAAGCAGTGCAAACCTGACCTCATGCCACTTGCTGACAAATAAAGTCCTTTGTTTCTGACCGAGAGTCTCATGTCTTCTGCCAACATCCATGAAACTGTGGCAGGCTAACTTATTAGTTTGCAAGAAGGGTAAAAATCTCAGACCCTTCACAGTCTGTGATTACCCTTAGAGTCCCTGTTCCATGTATGTGGAGTTATACCCTCTTTATTCCTTGTGGAATCATTACGCTCTGATGCTGGCAACTTGCTTCAACTACCTCTTCTCGGCAGCCATGCCACATCCACACCACTGGACAGGACTTTCTCCTATGACCCAAATCTAGCCACAAACTTCCAACACCTGCTCAGTATTTTCAGGCAGGTCAAGCTCCAGACCAGTCCTATCCAAGCTTCTCCACAGTATCATTTTATTAACCAAATACATTATAACCTAATCATTAACAATATTAATAATGAGGATTAACTGGCACCAAATAACAGCATTTGGTTGACAAGTGTCCACATTTGAAACTTTAGTGCCATTGGTGGTTTTGTTAAGGGGGGGACAGGAAACCAAGCTCCCTCTCTGACCACAGCATTCTGATTTGTCAACCATTCATGAAATGTGACAAAACTCAAAGATGGATGTAAAGCCGGGGCCGGCCTCTGGGGCCACCCAGATAGCATGGAAAATGCAATCCAGCGATGGTACTCGGATCGAGAGGAAGGGAACGTTGCCATCATCATTTTGCCAGACATATTCCAGACGCTGCACAGTTTTCCAGACTACTGGGATGGATGTCATACAAACAGCCCTGTCATTATTGTGTGAGTACTTGTGTGCAAATTGTTTGACAATTAACATTGGGGCCGTGATAGCTTTTATACTCATGCAGGTAATGTGTCTAACAGAAATTGACACTCTCTCAGAGTTGGCTTCCCATCTAATAGGCATAGTTGTCAAAGAGACAATGATTAAATTAATTACAATTGTAAAAATAGTGCCTCACCCTGATACCTCACTTTGTAAGTTACAAAGAACTTTTCACATTAGCCCATGTTATTCTCACAACTCTTTGAGACAAGTACTCTCCACTCCATTTTATAACTTAAAAAGTGGTGGTTCATACACAAGATTTATCCATTTTATATCAAAACTAAAAATTGTAAGCAAATATCCAATCTAGTTAACAGTATATATGCTGAAGTATTTAGGGGAAAGTATACTACTCTCTGCAAATTTACTTTGAAATCCATCAAAAAAATGGAATAAATGAATGGATGCATGGAGGGTTGCATACATGAATAGATAATGCGATGAAGAAAGTATAGTAAAGGTTAATGGTAAAGTCTAGGTGATAGGATCATGGGTATTCACTGTAAAAGTCTTTCAGTTGAAATTTTTTATCATAAAATGTTTGGGGGAAAAATGGAGGCTTAGAGAGATGAAACCTGTCTTTAGGTTACAGTCTGAGGATGGGCTGAGACCCAAATCTAGTTCATCTGATCCCAGTTCCCATAAGCAATGGGAAGATTTAAGAAAATCATTATTGTTCAGTGGTTAAAGGAAGGTTGCAGTACAGGTAAGTACTGAATTCTGGGTCAATAAGAGCTATGCAAAACCAGGACAAGCTCTACCGTAAAAGGGGTGATATTTAAGTTCGGAGACAGCATTTTTAAACCCGCGTTGATGCAGCTCAGGGAGTATTCTCTCCTTCGTAGAGAGAAGTATTGGGGTATTTGACATTTATTGTAATGAGGCTGTCTCACTCAGCACTGTCGCCCCTCTGAAGGGAGTACTTTCAGGGCTTAAAACACTTCTTCACATATTCTCAATGATGACAAAACTTTGTCCTTTGAAAAGATCCAAATGTCACCTGAAGCCCAGTTCGGCAAATGAGATTCAACATTGCCAATATTATCTCTTTGTAAAGCTACCCAGTAAATGCAAAGCATAAAAGGAGAGTTTTTGTTTGGCTGGTTTTGTCTTTGTTTGATTAAATGAGCTAGACCCCTAAACTAACAAAACTGTATTTCTGGTATGACACAAAAATTATCTCTGAAACCTACATTGTGCTGGTGTGTGGGGAAATGGCAGCATCTCGCCCATGACAGCACTTCTCAACCTTCAGAGTAACAACATATTTAACAGCTTTCTACTCCAGTAGCCTGGAAACTTCACAGGAACCCTGGAAGCTGTCTCACTTCCCCAACACAGGGCCTGTGGTTTTATATATTTACAAAAAGAACTAATAAAAGAATGAGTTAGTGAATGAATAAGTAAATGAATGAACTGATTATGTTAACTAATGTGAAAAACTGTGACCTTTTGACTGTTTCTGGCCCAGTATTTCTATTGGAATTTAATTTCTTCAGTATCACATCCCATGTATGTTATGCTATGCAATGACTAAAAAAATAGCAAAACTACATATAAAGATAAAAGGTTTTGAGTCCCTGCCATCAGGAAACTTGCACAAGCCTCTTAGATAGCCTCATCCACCAGAGGGCAGACAGCAGAAGCAAGAAGAACTACGATCCTGCAGCCTGTGCAACAAAAACCACATTCACAGATAGATAGACAAGATGAAAAAGCAGAGGGCTATGTACCAGATTAAGGAACAAGATAAAACCTCAGAAAAACAACTAAATGAAGTGGAGATAGGCAACCTTCCAGAAAAAGAATTCAGAATAATGATAGTGAAGATGATCCAGGACCTCGGAAAAAGAACGGAGGCAAAGATCGAGAAGACGCAAGATATGTTTAACAAAGACCTAGAAGAATTAAAGAACAAACAAACAGAGATGAACAATACAATAACTGAAATGAAAATTACACAAGAAGGAATCAATAGCATATTAACTGAGGCAGAAGAACAGATAAGTGACCTGGAAGACAGAATGGTGGAATTCACTGCTGCAGAACAGAATAAACAAAAAAGAATGAAAAGAAATGAAGACAGGCTAAGAGGCCTCTGGGACAATATTAAATGCAACAACATTCGCATTATAGGGGTCCCAGAAGGAGAAGAGACAGAGAAAGGACCAGAGAAAATATTTGAAGAGATTAGAGTCGAAAACTTCCCTAACATGGAAAAGGAAAAGCCACCCAAGTCCAGGAAGCGCAGAGAGTCCCATACAGGATAAACCCAAGGAGAAACATGCCGAGACACATAGTCATCAAATTGGCAAAAATTAAAGACAAAGAAAAATTATTGAAAGCAGCAAGGGAAAAACGACACATAATATACAAGGGAACTCCCATAAGGTTAACAGTGGATTTCTCAGCAGAAACTCTATAAGCCAGAAGGGAGTGGCATGATATACTTAAAGTGATGAAAGGGAAGAACCTACACCCAAGATTACTCTACCAGGCAAGGATCTCATTCAGATTCGATGAAGAAATCAAAAGCTTTACAGACAAGCAAAAGCTAAGAGAATTCAGCACCACCAAACCAGCTCTACAACAAATGCTAAAGGAGTTTCTCTAAGTGGGAAACACAAGAGAAGGAAAAGACCTACAAAAACAAACCCAAAACAATTAAGAAAATGGTAATAGGAACATACATATCGATAATTACCTTAAACGTGAATGGATTAAATGCTCCAAGCAAAAGACACAGGCTTGCTGAATGGATACAAAAACAAGGCCCATATATATGCTGTCCACAAGAGACCCACTTCAGACCTTGGGACACATACAAACTGAAAGTGAGGGGATGGAAAAAGATATTCCATGCAAATGGAAATCAAAAGAAAGCTGGAGTAGCAATACTCATATCAGATAAAATAGACTTTAAAATAAAGAATGTTACAAGAGAAAAGGAAGGACACTACATAATGATCAACGGATCAATCCAAGAAGAAGATATAACAATTATAAATATATATGCACCCAACATAGGAGCACCTCAATATATAAGGCAACTGCTAACCACTATAAAAGGGGAAATCGACAGCCACACAATAATCGTGGGAGACTTTACCACCTCACTTACACCAATGGACAGATCATCCAAAATGAAAATAAATAAGGAAACATAAGCTTTAAATGACACAATAGACAGATAGATTTAATTGATATTTATAGGACATTCCATCCAAAAACAGCAGAATACACTTTCTTCTCAAGTGCGCACAGAACATTCTCCAGGATAGATCACATCTTGGGTCACAAATCAAGCCTCAGTAAATTTAAGAAAACTGAAATCATAACAAGCATCTTTTCTGACCACAACGCTATGAGATTAGAAAAGAATTACAGGGGAAAAAACGTAAAAAACACAAACACATGGAGGCTAAACAATACATTACCAAATAACCAAGAGATCACTGAAGAAATCAAAAAATACCTAGAGACAAATGACAATGAAAACACAATGATCCAAAACCTATGGGATGCAGCACAAGCAGTTCTAAGAGGGAAGTTTATAGCTATACAAGCCTACCTCAAGAAACAAGAAAAAGCTCAAATAAACAATCTAACCTTACACCTAAAGAAACTAGAGAAAGAAGAACAAACAAAACCCAAAGTTAGCAGAAGGAAATAAATAATAAAAATCAGAGCAGAATAAATGAAATAGAAACAAAGAAAACAATAGCAAAGATAAATAAAACTAAAAGCTGGTTCTTTGAGAAGATAAACAAAATTGATAAACCATTAGCCAGACTCATCAAGAAAAAGACAGAGAGGACTCAAATCAATAAAATTAGAAATGAAAAAGGAGAAGTTGCAACAGACAACACAGAAATACAAAGCATCCTAAGAGACTACTACAAGCAACTCTATGCCAATAAAATGGACAACCTGGAAGAAACGGACAAATTCATAGAAAGGTATAACCTTCCAAGACTGTACCAGA
Source organism: Delphinapterus leucas (assembly GCF_059928025.1). Classification (NCBI taxonomy): domain Eukaryota; kingdom Metazoa; phylum Chordata; class Mammalia; order Artiodactyla; family Monodontidae; genus Delphinapterus; species Delphinapterus leucas. The sequence continues at coordinate 64,643,318 of NC_143146.1, forward strand.
AAGAAATAGAAAATATAAACAGACCAATCACAAGTAATGAAATTGAAACTGTGATTAAAAATCTTCCAACAAACAAAAGTCCAGGACCAGATGGCTTCACAGGTGAATTCTATCAAACATTTAGAGAAGAACTAACACCCATCCTTCTCAAACTCTTCCCAAAAATTGCAGAGGAAGGAACACTCCCAAACTCATTCTATGAGGCCACCATCACCCTGATACCAAAACCAGACAAAGATACTACAAGAAAAGAAAATTACAGATCAATATCACTCATGAATATACAGGCAAAAATCCTCAACAAAATACTAGCAAACAGAATCCAACAACACATTAAAAGGATCATACACCATGATCAAGTGGGATTTATCTCAGGGATGCAAGGATTCTTCAATATATGCAAATCAATCAATGTGACAAACCATATTAACAAATTGAAGAATAAAAGCCATATGATCATCTCAATAGATGCAGAAAAAGCTTTTGACAAAATTCAACATGCATTTATGATAAAAACTCTCCAGAAAGTGGGCATAGAGGGAACCTACCTCCATATAATAAAGGCCATATATGACAAACCCACAGCAAACATTCTCAATGGTGAAAAGCTGAAAGCATTTCCACTAAGATCAGGAACAAGACAAGGATGTCCACTCTCACCAATATTATTCAACATAGTTTTGAAAGTCCTAGCCACGGCAATCAGAGAAGAAAAAGAAATAAAAGGAATACAAATTGGAAAAGAAGTAAAACTGTCCCTGTTTGCAGATGACATGATACTATACATAGAGAATCCTAAAGATGTCACCAGAAAACTACTAGAGCTAATCATGAATTTGGTAACGTTGCCAAATATATAAAAATACAAAATTACAGGATATAAAATTAATGCACAGAAATTTCTTGCATTCCTATACACTAATGATGAAAAATCTGAAAGAGAAATTAAGGAAACACTCCCATTTACTGCAACAAAAAGAATAAAATACCTAGGAATAAACCTACCTAGAGAGACAAAAGACCTATATGCGGAAAACTATAGGACACTGATGAACAAACTTAAAGATGATACCCACAGATGGAGAGATATACCATGTTTTTGAAATGGAAGAATCAATATTGTGAAAATGGCTATACTATCCAAAGCAATCTACAGATTCAATGCAATCCCTAGCAAATTACCAATGGCATTTTTTATGGAACTAGAACAAAAAAATCTTAAAATTTGTATGGAGACACAAAAGACCCCGAATAGCCAAAGCAGTCTTGAGGGAAAAAAATGGAGCTGGAGGAATCATACTCCCTGACTTCAGACTATACTACAAAGCTACAGTAATCAAGACAACATGGTACTGGCACCAAAACAGAAACATAGATCAATGGAACAAGATAGAAATCCCAGAGGTAAACCCATGCACCTATGGTCAACTAATCTATGACAAAGGAGGCAAAGATATACAATGGAGAAAAGACAGTCTCTTCAATAAATGGTGCTTGGAAAACTGGACAGCTACATGTAAAAGAATGAAATTAGAGCACTCCCTAACAGCATATACAAAAATAAACTCAAAATGGATTAGAGACCTAAATGTAAGACTGGACACTATAAAAGTCTTAGAGGAAAACATAGGAAGAACACTCTTTGACATAAATCACAACAAAATCTTTTTTGATCCACCTCCTAGAATAATGGAAATAAAAGCAAAAATAAACAAATGGGACCTAATGAAACTTCAAAGCTTTTTCACAGCAAAGGAAACCATAAACAAGACCAAAAGACAACCCTCAGAATGGGAGAAAATATTTGCTAACGAATCAACAGACAAAGGATTAATCTTCAAAATATATAAATAGCTCATGCAGCTCAATATTAAAAAAACAAACAACCCAATCCAAAAATGGGCAGAAGACCTAAATAGACATTTCTCCAAAGAAGACATACAGATGGCCAAGAAGCACATGAAAAGCTGCCCAACATCACTAATTATTAGAGAAATGCAAGTCAAAACTACAATGAGCTATCACCTCACACCAGTTAGAATGTGTATCATCAGAAAATCTACAAACAACAAATGCTGGAGAGGGTGTGGAGAAAAGGGAAACCTCTTGCACTGTTGGTGGGAATGTATATTGATACAGCCACTATGGAGAACAGTATGAAGGTTCCTTAAAAAACTAAAAATAGAATTACCATATGATCCAGCAATCCCACTACTGGGCATATACCCAGCAAAAACCATAATTCAAAAAGAGTCATGTACCACAATTCTCACTGCAGCACTATTTACAATAGCCAGGTCATGGAAGCAACCTAAATGCTCATCGACAGATGAATGGATAAAGAAGTTGTGGTACATATATACAATGGAATATTACTCAGCCATAAACAGGAACGAAATTGGGTCATTTGTTGAGACATGGATGGATCTAGAGACTGTCATACAGAGTGAAGTAAGTCAGAAAGAGAAAAACAAATATCGTATATTAACGCATATATGTAGAACCTAGAAAAATGGTACAGATGAACCGGTTTGCAGGGCAGAAATTGAGACACGATGTAGAGGACAAAGGGTGGAGGTGGTGGTGTGATGAACTGGGCAATTGAGATTGACATGTATACACTGATGTGTATAAAATTGATGACTAATAAGAACCTGCTGTATGAATAAATAAATAAAATTAAATTTGAAAAAAAGATAAAAGATTTTCTATGGATCTCTTTTTCCACCTTTTAATTACCATGAGTAATTTTTGGTTACCGTTCTTGAACTTTCTAAGTATGCAATTACATCTTTCATAAAAAGAATTCTTGCCTTTCTATATTTGCCTTTTTTTTTCCTTTTCATTCACTTGTAGTTACTAAAAGTGCATCTCACACAGGAAGACGAGCATCGCTGGTGGACTGGACCCTTAGGTCTTGCTGCTTTCAACTCTCTCACTAAAGACAATCGTAACTCTTGTGTTAAGTACACAGTGTTTATTGTGTCCACAAATAAACATTTTATTAATATAAATTTAGAGTTTTATTAGTAAATGGATCTGAATATTAATGAGTTTCTTCTATCATTTAAGCTAGTGATGCACTGGACCATGTTCTTGGCTACTGTGGTGAAGTGAAACAACAAGGATAATACCTACCATCCGGATTGTGTGAGCATTGCAGAAAACACGGACCATCTGGCAGTACAGGTAACACGGTTAAAGATCCCCATCCCCTCCTCTGGATTCTGTTTGGCTCTAGACTACTGACCACAGCTCCTTCTGTTCCCAGCCCCTGCCTCCGCTTGGGTGTTGCATGTGGATTTCCATTTCCTGGTTCGGCACAGCTCTGGGTCCTTGAGTTCCTCACCTTCCTTCATCCCTGGCTCAGAGTGAGCTTTTCTCTGCACTCTGGCTGTTGCTCTGGCTGTTCTGAGATGCAGCCCCTCCTCTGCTTGCACACCCACCCTTCCCTCCAGTGGGTCTCCAGAGCTCTCCCCACCAAGACCTCCCTGTGCTGCTGTCACCTGACACCAGGGGCCAGTAGCAGCTTCTTGTGAGACCTGCCAACTGCATACTCTTAGGTTTGACAGTGAAAAACAGAAAGTAACAGTTACATCAACAAATCAGACCAAAGTGCTTTTTAAAAACATGAATAACTCCTCGACAACAATTATAGGCAATCCCCATTTTCCAAGAACAGACCCAGACCTGAGTTAAAGGTGCCTGAAAGCTTAATTCTACTTGCAAATCACTGGTAGTATTTTAGCAAATTTCTGTAGAATCCTGTGTTTCATTAAAGCATATACTGAAGACGCTTTACTAGTGTATGTAGCTTATCAACACAGTGCAGATAAGGGCTCACCCACTATTTTTAGGCAAGAGCTTGGTAACCCACTGTTTCCTTTATCATCAGAGCTGCTGAGATGCTCAGATAAAAGTTTGTACAATAGTGGAAAACAAGCCAATCTTCATTTGCTGATGTTTCTAATATAATCATTTTACATCTTTTACTGTTTAGGTCTTGTTATTTTATTTCTGTGCTATTACATTAAAGAAGTCACTTGGAGGTCTTGATTATATTTATACTATAGATGCAGTTTTGTAAAGAAGAAAAAGAAAGTAATTTCCTCTTTTTCTTTCCTTATAGAAAGCACAGCAAGGCCTTTGGGGTCTGAGTTCTGAAGTTCTGCCTTTGGGAGACTTGGCAGTGTTTCAAGGACTACAGCTCTAAATAATTCCTACCCCCAGTCTCTGTTTGGAAATGTTTAGCACTTTGGGAGAAGCAAACAAGGAGATGGGCATTAAACAGGAGAGTGACTGGGGATTTGAGCTTTAATGAGAGGATGAAAACAAAGACAGGAGATGGCCATGTTTCCAAGACCTCGGGCCTGGGAGACAAGACGGGGGACCATGAGGGGTGGACACATGTAAACATCTGAAGACACCAATGACCCCTCCCGTATATCACCCCATAAATGGGAGGAACTCGGATAAGGGGGAACCATGTGCGTACCAAGTGTCTTGGTGCTAAAAACAATAGGAAACGTTTCCGTGGTTGAGACTGAAACAAAAGAAGAAGCCACTGTAGGGGGGTCTCTGCGATCCTCCTTCAATATCGGGGCCGGGCAGACAGCTGCGCAGGTCAGATCGCTTCTGAAGCTAATGTAACAGTCAGCAACTCCATCAACTAAGAACAAGTATCCTCCCTGTATTGCCGGGGCAATGTACTAGTTTACTCTAATAAAGGTGGGGAAGGTACCAAAATTAATATTTGATTTGTGTGTCCTACAAAATCTTGTTCAAAGACAGATTTTGTTTGATATTTGGTGGGGGGATGGGGTGGACCTAAGATGCTTTTTATTCAAGTGGCTAAGTGGTTCACACTTACATAACTGGATATTATCTTTAATTATATCCATGCTATAAGGCATAAACTACCACACAGTCCTTTTAGGAAATACACAAATTATAAATAATTAAAGGAGAAGTGAGTTCAAATGCTTTGCCTTTATTTCAGCTTATGAGGCTTAGCTTATAGATATAATCTACAGTTCAACTTATTGATCTGAGGGACAAAATTCCACTCAGCCTCAAGGTTTACTTTGTCAGCTGAGGGATAATAAAATTTTGTCCTTCCATTCCTATTTCCGTCTTTTTACTCTTAATTATTTTCCAAGTATCCTTGCATTTTTTTAGAGCTCACTGTTAATACCTTTAATACTCTAGCTTAATATCCCAGCTTCAGAGTTTGTATCTGAGTTATGACATATGTCATTTCTTTCACACTGTAGTAGCTCTCCCCCAAGAAGAAAAATACAGAAGAAAACTTTATCCTTTTTAGATTTGTTCCTTGTTCTTTCAGTTAACTGATTTGTATGAAGGTTTTGTGTTGAGCAATGTCCAAACCAGTGAAATTTCTAGAATTCGTGTTAGCTCAAGGCTCAGGTAAGCAAGATTAAGTGTATCAAGTGGACCAATTCGAACCATTGGGATCATTATGGGGTTTGTAAAAGTCAGTCTTATCAGACCTCCTGTTATGGTTTGAATGGAAAAGCAAACTTAGCAAAGATTTCCCAGTGAGGTCCCCAAGGATGCCACAACCTTGGTGAATTAAGTGAATTCATTGCTACTCAGGGTCTGGTCCTGAGCCCTGCAAGCTTAGAAACCCAGTCAATCAGAACATCAATAGTAGATCCTGCTCTCCAGAAAGACTCACATTAATTGGACCCCCAGTTACTGATGTATAATAACCAGAATGGCAACTGATTAACTTACAATGAAACATAAAGCAAAGGACCAGACCAGATCTTCTTGCTTGTTCATTTGCTCCCCTGTAGACAAATCTACAAGGAAAGCCAGATTATTATCAGGAAGAGGCCTGATAGATGAGTCAAACCAGGGGAGCAGGTGAAAGATATTAATGCTGCTGCCAGCAAGCCATCCACCTCTGCTGGAGCCTGTCCCTGCCACTGTCACTCCTCTCTAGTCCCCAGGCTTATGTTGGAAACCTTAGCCAGTGTGCAAGTGACATTCTTTTCTCTGAACTCAGAGCTGAAATCAGCATCTTTCTTTCTTTTTTTATTTAATTCTGATTTTATATGTTGTTTACTTTAAGCAATGCATTCTTAGATTCAGAAGGAAAATAGCTTTTAGCAGACATATAATTGAAGTCATTGTGAATATCTAACAAGCTAAAACATGCTTTCTAAAAAGCACTGAGCCACAACATATGCTAAGGCCTCCCAGTACCATGGGATGGTATGCCAGTATTGTGGGATCCAAGTACCACAGTCGGGCCAGAAGCTCTGTGACCCACTAGAGCCTAGAGGAGACACAGAATTAACATTGCAGCTTAATAACTGGCTGTCACTCGTGTCTGTGGCGTGCCACATTCTTCTGACCCTCGCTTCCAGGGATCTATAACTTTTGATATGCTTGTTGTCACCTTGGACTAAATTTCTTCTAACCCTTGCTTCCCGTGTGTGCAACAAGTCTTTGTTGTCCAGCTTCCCGATAAGCCTGTTTTGTCCACCTGCCATTTTAGAATTTTACAAAACCCTTTGATGGCAATAGTTTTTATTGAACATGTTTTACTGTTATCAAAGTAATAAAACTTATACTCAACTATATAATTACAATTTTCAACTGCTAAAAGAATAGTTCTTACTTATTTTAAAGCCTTAGCAATTTCAACTACAATTTTTCACAGGTTTAACATAATAAATGACAAACATAATAACAGGCTATTTATGAAATCTGACCTTTCCTGAAAGTGAGGGCTTTTAAATTTCTTATAAATAAGTCAATTAATTAATCTAATAAATCTGAAACATTAATGTTGAGACCTATTGGAGACAATTGCTGGTGGAAGGTGTAAGAGGCTGAGAGCTACTGCACAAGGCATACAATCGTAGAACAATATATCTTTTGTTTCATTACTTTGTCAATAATTTTACTATAGAGACCAAGATAAAAGCAGAATCTATATAATCCCATCTGAAAAACACTAAATGCTGCCCATGTGCATCTGTGAGACATACTTTAAAATGATTATTATCAAATAACCAAATATATCCACTAGTTTATATTTTTGAATAAACTGCAGTTTTCAAAAGTATGTGAGAGGGCTTCCCTGGTGGTGCAGTGGTTGAGAGTCCGCCCGCCGATGCAGGGGATGCGGGTTCGTGCCCCGGTCCGGGAAGATCCCCCATGCCGCGGAGCGGCTGGGCCCGTGAGCCATGGCCGCTGAGCCTGCGCGTCTGGAGCCTGTGCTCCGCAACGGGAGAGGCCACAACAGTGAGAGGCCCGCGTACCGCAAAAAAAAAAAAAAAAAGGTATGTGAGGCCCTAATGATTTTATCATAAAATGACTTAAAATCCTGAAACTCTAAAGCGAAAGTAAGCATACCCCAATTCACCAGTGTCCGTATCTGGAGCAGGTCATTTGTCTGATTTCGTGTTTGTGTGATTTAAGTGAAGAAAGAGTTGAGATTCAGGTAGAATTTGGAAAGAAAATCGCTCATCCCATTAGAAAGCAGCAGCTCTGTCAGGCTTCCTTCTGGGGCTCACATGCTTTCCTTGGATATGTGAATATCTTAAATAAAGTCACTTTCAGCTTTAACCTGAGAGGCATACGTCTCTGAAGCTGACATGTTAAATGGACTTGTTGCATTTAACAGATAACAACAGATAACTCCAAACACAGGGATACATCATTGAAACACAAAGAAGGGAAAAAAAATTGTGTTTTTAATCTTCTTCTTTCAGAAAGCACTCTCATTTTTTCTCTAACCAGGTCTGCAGACATATTTTGCAGTTTTGTGAATTTTTGTCCTTTTGAAGTGATCTTCCCATTACTCAAATTTAGGAACTTTGCTTTAAAATTTTAAAACATGAAATATTTCAAATCTCAGAAAACAATACAACAAACACCAAGAGAGCCCATCAATCAAATTGAGTAGATTTGCTGTATTGTTTCTGATCTCCAATTTTTTTTGAAGGAATAAGATATTTTTCATGTACAGTTAAGCCCCTCAGTATCAATGCTCCTTGGACCACAGACTGTAACTTGAATAACTAGGTTAAAACAGAAACATATTAAAAAGACATGTATTCACAGTTCAGCTTTTCTATACCCTCAATATATTCTATTTTGGTACTTTTATAATATAAAACACTGCATGATGAAAAGGTTTACAGACTGTCGCTGTTAAGCAGATTTGTACATTGATTGCCCAAATTAGTATTAACCAAGATGATATTTTCACATCAATTAAGTTATTTCCATTAGTTTAACTTTGAAATGATGTTTGTCTGTTTTTTTCCCATGGTGCCAGCGACAGCTCCGACACACAAATACATGTGGACACATTTCTTGAGAGAAATGTTCAGAAATGTAAACATCTTTTGCTGAAGTTCTCAGGGTAACAAATTTATGATTTGCAAAAATCTTCCCTGTTAAAAAAAATTGCAAAACTCAATGATTATTTCACCCAGGTCTATGGACATTTGGAAGTCAGCAATATGGAAGTGGTAATAAAAATGGTTTTTAATTTTTAAAAATATTAGTACATGTGATTCTTCTGGGTGAGAATCATTGTTTAGCATGTTCTAAAACGCAATGAAGGCAGCAACGTATAGCACTATGTTGGGCAAGTTATTTAATTCTCCGTATTTTATTTCCTTTTTTGTAAAGTGAGGATAATAATACCAATTCTTACCTCACAGATTGTTGAGGGTGTTTAATGAGCTGATATATGTTAAGCACCCGAAACAGTCACTGATATAAACTAAGCATTCAGTCATTGTTATCTATTATTACTATTAATAATAACATTATTAGGAGTAGTAATGCAAAAAACTGGTAACAGAAATACATTTGGGCTCTTCCCCCTGTCTATTTTAAAGATCTCAAGTCTTAATTTAGAACGCTTCTTTCCTTCTACTGAAGTCTAAGGCACTCAATTGAAGACTTCTGTTACAAAGACATGATTTTATATGTCAAAGAAGACTATTATTCAAAGTCTAATTACAGTTTGGATGAAGAATTGATGTCTTTAGGCAATTGGCATTTCTCTCTAAATGCCTGCACTATAAAGAAAAGGGCTGTTAACTCTTGATGGTAGCATCCGCTGTCTAAGGCTAGTCTAATAACGCAATCCTAGTTTCATTAATTTAGAAGAGACCCCATGAAGATGATCTGTGTGACCCAACGTAGATAAAATTTTCATCAGTCAGGGTTCCAAGAAGTGGATGAGACCCTCCAGTGGGGCAATCTGAAGAGTAGAGTTAACCAAGGGGACCCCGCCCGGTTAGCAACTTCCCGAGCTTTTGCCCCCGGGGCCTGAAGGGGGTGCGCGGAGGGGGCCGTTACAGACCCTGGAGACCCAGAGGGTCTAAGGGGGGGGCCGTCCTGTAGGACTGGAGAAGGCAGCAGGCCCTTGTGACCCTGCAGGGAGGGAGCTGGGGACCAGCAGGAACTCCAGTCTCCTCCTCTGATCTCCCTAGCTTGCTTCCCACGGGCCAGACCCAACTGGAAGCCAGAGAGTGTGCGTACCACAGCCAGTGAAAAACGATGGAGAGTGGACCCGCAGGGCTGAAGGGAAAAGATCCAGTGCAGAGGTGCAGGCGATGAACACGGAACGAATGAGAAAGCTGTTCTCTTCCCCCGCCTCCTCTTACCCCATGAAGCTGGACCTAGAGAAGTAAGATGGCTACTCCAAAGTTTAAGTTATCTGTACTTTGGGGGTTTGACTGCTACCTTATTTTTACTGACTCTGTTCTTGGGTAATTCTTAGGCCTTCAGTTCCTTTTATGGGCTCACAATTAATTTGAGTTTGTTCAATATCCCTAAAAAAATTAAGTAAATAAGAAAGGGATATTTAGGAACAATGAGCCTAACTTTTTGCTGTTGTCAACAGTTTGGTTGTGATATTTTGGAATTTTTAATATGCAGCTTAAAAGGAGAAGGAAGAGAAAAAGATACAAAAAAGGAGATGCAGGAAGGACAGCAGGGTCAGGAGGTAGAGAAGAAGAAAGAAAAGAATGAAAAAGAAAATTAAAGAAGCAGGTGGAAAAGGAGAAGGAAGGAGAAAGGAAGAGGAGAGAAGAAGTGAGAAGGCCAGGGGGTGGAAAGGGGGAAAGAATTAAAAATTTTAGCTATTATTGGAGGCCAGGTTATTTTACCACAGAAAAGAGTGAGAAAAACTCCCCAACTTCTTTGTACGTGTGCCAGTGTATAAATGGCTATTCTATACATAATTGCCTATAGTCTTACAAACAATTTTTTAAAATATACTCACTCCCACATTTTCACTTCTTGGACTCTGCTTCCTAGAAGAATGTGATACACGAAATCAGAATCCATTACATACTTTCTTACCTTAGGTAAGTGTGTAAGGAGCTATTTCCTCAATTCCTGCAGGATTAGGAAATTAGCCAAAACTACTGACTGCTAAGAATACCAAGATGATAAAGTTAACATTTCAGAGCTGATAAAGTTAAGGCTACGAGCCCCTTCCAAAACCCTGGCAGAGGACTTGGTAATGTGTTTACATGTCTCATGTTTATGTAAAATTTCTAAAAGAGATTCCTGTATCCCTTTTCTCTACAAGGAGCCCCGAAATTTGTCTGAGCTCCAGGTCCCACAAAACTTGGATCCGTCATGCAATAAGGGATTCAAGGAGACTGTCAAATCTGCTTTAGGAACTCTAAAGAAGAAAATTGTGCAAAATAGTTCTGGAAGCTCTTTACATGAAGTCCTGCCTGAATATAAGGGGTGGTTAGAAAGCTAGGGGGATTCTCAAAGTCTCTTCCAGACCCTTGAGACTAGGACTATTTTTGGAAGGTCTTGCAATCAAAAAGCTTATTTGTTATAAAGCAGTTGTTTAAAATATAGGCTTATATTATTATTTACCTCTAATACTCTTATTTCCCACATTTTGAAGATGGATAGATAGAGATGGACAGACAGACATAGATCTCTAAGACAGTTTCAAGTGCCCCCTCCTTTTCTATAATAAATTGTGCAGTGTTTCAGTCTTTAACATTTCACTATAAAACACCAACCAACACCAAGCCTATAATCCGTAAGGCTATATCAGGTACCACTGCATTATGTAAATGATAACATAATACCAGGACTACTATAATCCCAGATACCAATGCACAATGAGTGGATTATGATAAATAATGTAAAAGGTTAAATAACTTTCATTTACTTGAATGCTAAACATGGTGTTATAAGCCAGTGAACTTAATATAACCACAATGACCCTCAAACAATACTCTCATTAGTTACACCTTAGGCTTAAAATAATTCACACAACTCTGGTTGGCCTGGTTTTCAAGATGAGGAAAGTAAAGCCTAAAGCAAGCTGAGTTCTAGACCAGGGATGACCAGTAAATGGCATTAATCCAACTATTCCTCTTTCCTGTCCTGGGGCAGACATCAGTAATCAATCATCAGCTCTTTCCCTACATTCCAGGTAGCCATTACCAATCGATCCATGTGGACACACGAACTGAAACCTAGTGAATAAACCAGGTCTAGACTAAGGCTACCTAGTGGTCAGGAGATAACAAGGAAGTAGGACTACCATCCCCTCACCACTCCCACCCACCCAAACTGTCACTAGTGCTTCTTACGTTGATATCCCTTTTCATATGACTTCATTCTCATACTCTTCTGCAAGAAAAATAAGCCATTTATCCAGTTTATGACTAAAACCCGTCTCTTTCCTGGTGACACTGTGGGTGAGGATGACTGAGAATCCTGTCTTCACGCTTGGCTCTCCCCATGACCTCACATGGTCGGTGCAAACGTCTCCACACGCTCCCCTGGGGCCCGTGCTCCAGGTGTGGACTCCTGCTTTCTCTGGCTCAACACACAGCTGGACAGCATCTGTCTAAACACAGAATCCCTCAGCCCACATCCCTGCATTGCTCATGTTCTGCCTCTTCTACCGTCTGCGGCTTGGGGTTTGGCAAACACCAGGGAAAGTGCTCTGGGCTCTACCTGTGATCTGAAGAGTATTAAACCATGGAAAAGGCAATGTTTCATAACAAGTGGACCTTTCATCTTCTTGGAGGAGTCTTGCCTTTCATCACTTTCTGCTCCTGGAACAACAGGCAAAGACACAGAGAAAGAGATAGATGATTTTGAAGGGGGACCTAATGAAATAGTAGCGATGGATGTGTAAGTCTGTCTTTTAGCTTAGAAAGTGCTTATGGAAAGTACTTGGCACTAAAAAATGGTGGGCGGGGAGTGGAGTTCCATCTTTCTCTAGTCCCCTAGAAGCTTGCCCCAGCACAGGGCCAAGGGGTCACCACCAGTGGGCTATCTGGGGACACACTTTATAACACTGTAAGCTTTTCTTCACACCTGGCAGCAAGAATTTTGAGAAATACCTACTTGTTCCCATTTTAGTGGATTTAGGCTTACAAACAGAACAGTGGTCTCTAACCAACTCAACTGACTAACTAACTCACTCAAAAGTAGGCAGTGAAAGTCCAGAGCCCCTGCCCTTCCCTTCCACCCCACCTCCATGCTAGGAGTAAACAAACGCTGGACGTGTGTACGAAGCGTTAGGAATTTGGGTGAGGGATACTGACTGGGGGAAAAGAATGGAGTGTCTTCCAGACAAACTCCCTTCTCAAAGATCTTGCTGACTCCCTCAGCATTTTTTCATCAATTTATTTATTTAACGTACATTTATTGCATCCTCTACTAAGGGCAGGTACAGGGCTAAGCACCAATTATTGCAAGATAAATTACAGCCTGAAAATTAGATGCAGACATTCTTATTTCTTAGGTACCTAGTATATATAGCAGGTCAGTACATATGTATCCCTTATTCAACCCTGTGATATAGGTATTACTATTCTCATCTTTTTACCAAATGATAAAACAGAGACTCAGGGAGGTTACACAGCTCGACCTGTGTCTCAAGATTAAAATGTGGCCCAAACGGATTTGAACCCAACCCTGTCCTTCTACCATACTGCCTCAACCTTCATAACTAAGTGAAAGAGACAAACAAATATGTACAATTACCTTCAAAGGGATTAATGCTATCATGCAGGTGTGTACATTGAAGCTATAAGAGAGCATGGTGGAGAGTAACATTCTCTTAGGGGCCTTCTGACCCTCACCTGGTCCTTATAAGGAGTGAAATGTGGGTGATCCCCACCATAGGAATCACAAGCATTGTTCAGTTCTCAAAGCAGCCACACCTGACCAGGTCAATGATCTGTGATACGGGTTCAGTCTTAGACAACTTCAACCCAAATATCACCTTGATTAGATGGCTCCTGTAAGAAACTTAAAAGGAATGCCGTCTCAGGAAACTCATCTGTACAGAAAAGCAACAGTCACTCAAACAGAAATCCAGTCTGAGTAAGCATCACGGTATCACTTTTACAAAGGCCGTGGGAGAAGCCGAAGTACCTCCTTTTGAAACTTAAAGAATATAGGTGATCAACATTTGATTAGTTTGCCAGGACAGACGTATAAATAATATTCTAGAGTAAAGAACTGAATTATAGTATTGAATTTGGCAGTCTGCATTTCTGAAAATGCATCAACATAGTAAGAAAAGGGACTCATACAAATAAATGGGTAAAAAAATCATTTTACTATTGTAACTGGTATCATTATAAAGCTCTTAACTCAGGAAGGTCTCCTGATCACTTTGTTTTCTTTCCAGTATGTGGAGGAAAATGATAGCCAAGTACGTGTATCTCTGGGGACTAAGGTGGGACCTGTAGGCTGAGCACAGAACTGAAAATAAAGCGGTGTATTTCCGTGAAAGGACAGGCACAATAAACCCATACCATTGCAAAGTGAAAGTACCCGATTCCAAAAGCTTTGCTTTCCCATGCCATCATCACGAGGCAACAATTCCTCGCTCATTCTCCATTCCACGTTCTCAGTTGGTACTTTTTGACTGGCAGTATTTATTTTCATTTTAGTACTTGAAAAACTAAAGGAGCATATGTCTGTCCTGTGGGCGAACAGAATAGGGCATCAAAATGCAGTAGCTATAATTGGTTAGGCATTTGCCAGCGCTAGACAAGGGCGGAGACTGAGCTGATGTCCCAGCCTGTGGCTCACTCGCCCGGCCGAGCCTCAGCTCACTGGCTTCACCCACATTCTCAGTCCATTGATTCAGGGGCAGCTGTTTAGACAGTTTTTCCCCACAGCAGGCACCACCCTGGGGCTCTTTCTAAATGGCTGGAGTGGCCAGCAGCAAAGCCACTGTCAGACCCCTCCTCTACTATGGAAAGAGCCCATGGTCACAGGCTGAAATTGGGGGTTGAACTGAGGCAGTGTCTCTTTTTCCCAAGTGGAAAAACTGAATAACCTGTGTTTGTTGTTTGGCTATTTTAGGTACAGCAGAATGCTTACTAAGTTGATTTCACAACTTTCTGGACATGTTTACACAATAGAAGCATTTATATGAAGATTGTCTTTTTTCTTAACAAAAGGTTTTCCCCCTCCCTCTAAATATTGATGTCTGACGGCTGGGGCTTTCTCATATTTCCTCAGCTGAGTGTCTCATCCCTACCCCGCCAGCCGGTTACACATGGGTCTTCCAAACCTTCCTGCTCAAAAATTTCCAGCCTCAAGACTCGTCTTTGAAGGACCTCACTCAGAACATTCTCTAGCTAAGCCAGCTACAAGTCCACCTGACGTTTTCTGGCTCTCAGACCGCCACTGGAAACCACAGCGAAGCACGCTGACCCACAGGTGATGGGGACCAATCTGTACTCAGCTTCCCTTAGCAGCATGTCTCTCTTTCCCCCCATCCCCAATCTCCAACAGGCAAGCACAGACTCCTCTGCTTCTACTGTGCAAAGGAGCCCGACGTGACAATATTTGATTGACCCCTTGCAACGTGGCCATCCGCTGTAGACACAGCTTGGCCTCAGGATTCGCCACCAGTGCAATTCTGCCATTTACTTCCTGGCCTTCGATCATTAGTAAGGGTCATGCCTGAAATATGCCTCGGACCTCTGCAAAAGAACCCAAAATTCACATTACCCTGGAACCTAAGGACATAATTAATCAAGAATTGAATATCAGATAAAATTGAAACTGTAGAGAGACGTTATCATTGATGTTCGTTTTTGTAATCATGGCCTTACTATCACAGAAAGAGATTATTTCCTCCAAGAGCTATGTGAGTTGTGTCCTAGGATGGTAAATTGTACACTTTTTAGTGTTTAGCTGATGGTGTGTTCTAGTATCTTTGATTAAAAAACAGTGGAAGAGATGTCGCAGAATGTTACCTGCGTTACTGCCAAACAAGGCATGTATGGAATTGCTAAGTCTTCAAAGAAAGTAGGAAAGGAAGATGTTTTGATCTTTACTAGGTGCCTGGCATTAGTCTGCAAGAGTGAGTAGGGGCTTAAATTAGTTGGGAATGATCCATTCCTGGCTCCTCTCCATCTGTCTCACCCTATATCCAATCCAGTGTGGTCCCTTCCCTGCATTTTCACTGCCACCATCTCATCCATCATTTTCCCTCTGGACTACTTCTACAGCCACCTACTGGTCTCCCCGCTTTAACTCCTGTCCCCCTCCCATCTGTTGTCCACGTGCAGCTTTTTAAGGCATGCATCCGATCACACCACATGCTCTGCCAGGTGCCCTCCGCTCTCACTCTCAAAGGACACCTGACTTCTCCTGAGTTTTCAGGTCTTAGCTTAAAGGTCAGCACCTTCTCTAAGTGCGTGCTCCCTGTTATTCTATCTCATTGCTCATTTTTTATTGCTTATTTGTTGGCTTTCCAGTTACTTGTCTGCCTGCCTCTATACGCTGTGACCTCCCCCGGGCAGAGAGCAGGCTTGTTTGTTCACCAACGGGTACCCCAAACCTAGCATGTTGATTGGTATGGACTAGGTACCCAATAAATGTGTGTTGGATGAATGACAAAGAAGAACTTGAATTGGGTGTTGATGGTAGGAAGGATCTGGCATTCAGAGGTTAAGATGTTGAAATTCATGTTGGTAAAAGGGCAAAGGTGAAGATGAAATAATAAAAGAGAAAAAGAGAAGTTGGAATGTGGCACGTGTGTGAGGGCATTGGGGGCAGCCCAATACCCAGAAGATCTGGGCAAGGAGCAGTGCTAGGCAGTCTGAGTAAAGTAGGCCAGGTGTGTTGGGCCTTGTTGTTGCCTGGGGTCCACCCTGTGGTCTGGTACTGTATATCTTACATGGGTGCCATCAACTTGGACCTCAGATAAGAAGCCAGAGTGACAAATCCCAGAGAGAATGCCATGATCAATTTTCAAAAGCACATATCCCGGGCTTCCCTGGTGGCCCAGTGGTTGAGAGTCCACCTGCCGATGCAGGGGACACGGGTTTGTGCCCCGGTCCGGGAGGATCCCACATGCCACGAAGCGGCTGGGCCCATGAGCCATGGCCGCTGAGCCTGCGCGTCCGGAGCCTGTGCTCCACAGAGGGAGAGGCCGCGGCGGTGGGAGGCCCGTGTACCGCAAAAAAAAAAAAAAGCACATATCCCCAAGCGTGTACTATTATACATTTTGAGACATTTCATATCCAAATGATGATACTCTATACATTCAAAAGAAATGTGCCTTACATGCCTCACAGGGTTGTTCCATAAGGGATTTACAAAGAAGATCTGAAAGAAATTTCCAAAGCCCTTCAGAATGCAAGTATCTACACTCAGGAAATGACATGAAAAGAGTGGCTCCTGGCTACAGTGGTGATATATAACCCAGCCATTTACTAGAAGTATGGGCTTGGAGGTGAGAAGTAGCTAGGGACTTGAGATGTCACTGAGAATCAAGTTAATTCTCTACCTCTGTTGCTGACATGGAATTAAAACACCAGAGCAACAGAATACCTGGTCTCTTAAAAGTCTCTGGGGAGGAATAAATTACGGTGTTTACAGTAAATCTGATCTTTGTCACAGGATCTCCAGCCTTATTTCAACACAGTAATCCTATAGTAAAAAGGCCAGGGGGATGGGAGACAATCCTTGTATTCACAAGTGTTTCAGATCGCAGCCAAGTCTGTACTGATTTGATTAAAGTTATCTCACACCCAAGGGACTAGGTACAGATGTGGGTCAGCAAAGTGAGACTGGGGTGATGGTGTTGGGTTTCTTAGGCCAAAGGAAAGTACTTGACCCAGGAAAAGAAAAGCTAATGATAAAACCGTAGAGGAACAATCTCAGCCTTTATCCCTTTGATTTGAAAGGGCAGATATGGGAGAGTAATGTTGGCTTAGTTCCCAAAATGTTTATTAAGCTCCAGAGGAGAATGGTATTGGAATTTTAAGTACAGTGTTGTATGAGTTGCTCACCTGTAGGAAATTGTGGACATCTCCAACAATACCTAAATTATTTACTCCTTTCAGCGCACTGACTAATGGGTCACCATTCCACTCTAGCACGTTCTGACATGCGTGTGCCAATGAGCAGAACACAATAGAGAACACGCCCCAAAGATCAGGGGAGTCTGAGCCAGAGAGTTATGTGAAAAATACTAAAAAACTAGAAGGCATTAAGGATTAGGCTTTAAGGTTCAAGATGTTGGATTCTTGCAGTGTTTGAGGGCCAGACAGGTGATCTGATATAAATAATCATGTTAAGAATGTATAGGGAAGGGCTTGGAATAGCATGGGGCAGAATGAGATGATCCTGGCCAAATAAGTCCTCTTCCTGAAGTTTGGATTCAATATCAAGGACTAGAATCGAGAGCATCATATTTGACCCCAGAGACAATCATTCTCAAAAGTGTCCAGTTTCCAAGCCGAGCATCTGCTGGGAGAATACTGCTTCTTCCCCAACCTTTGAGGGTCAGGAAGCAGAATGGAGACACGGCCCCAGTTGTATATCAACTGTGAGAGGGTCTGCTCATGGGCTGCAGATTATCACCTCCATTCACGCATCTCCTGTTCCATTTGTGACGCACAATAGACTTAACTATCTTTCCAGAGGCATACACGTCTGTCGGCTCCCACCCAAACACCGTTGCAAGTTCCCTCAAAAGTCCAGTAAACTAGCAACAGCTCCGTTCCCAAGAACTCTGGCTACAGCATATTAAAGGAATATTTTATTACTAAAAAGAACACTAGGGACTTCCCTGGTGGCACAGTGGTTAAGAATCTGTCTGCCAATGCAGGGGACACGGGTTCGAGCCCTGGTCCAGGAAGATCCCACATGCCGCGGAGCAACTAAGCCCAAGCGCCACAACCACTGAGCCCATGCACTGCAACTACTGAAGCCCGCGTGCCTAGAGCCCATGCTCCGCAGCAAGAGAAGCCCCCGCTCGATGCAACTGGAGAAAACCCAACATAGCCAAAAATAAAGAAATAAATTTTTTAAAAAAGAACATTAACAAATATTACATACCCTGAGGCTGGTACATTACAGTAGATTAAGGTCCCAGGACCCATTAAGTCCCCACAACAAGTATCATCTAATATCACTTAATCTCTTAGCAAATATTGCTGGCAGAAGTATTCGTTTCTCCCTGTATATGGCCAGTGATGATAGCTGTACTTGCAGAGCTACAGCTCTAGGAATATGGTATCAAAGCAGGGAGTCCCTTCACTAAATGATGAGCATCTGATGGGCAGAGGAGAGTACGTACAGTGGCTGCCTTTGCATATGGAGGGATTTGGGCAGGAACAGGGTCACAATCTTAAGACCTATTCCCTCCACCCTTGGAAACATGGGGCAAATGCTGCCCAAGGTGGGTTACAGGGTAGGTAATCTCGTCACACAGGCTTTTCTGATGAAGTTCCAAATATTGGCTGTCTTGATCTCGGATCTTAGACCTCTCCAGTGCTGAGAGGAATGGTGATGTGAGCAGTAATCAGGAAAGTAACAGCTGAATTAGGGCTGGTTATCAGTCAATACCAAGCTTGCTGTGTAGGAACCACGTATACTGTTTCCTTCCATGACATCTGATTTTAATTGCCTGCATGTCTTAATTTACCCCCATCAGGTCTTTTATTAACTTTGTGGATGGGACACAGGCCCTGGTTTTTAGGGAAAGCTTCCAAGTTAACAATTTCTCAATTAATTGAATTGGGCTAGTGTCAACTCATAGACTGTAGGGTTCTCACCTTTATTCGTACAACACCTATTTATGTCAAACAAGCACAACAGACACACATTATCTTTTAAGAGACATTTCTATTGGCTCCCACCCAAGCACACTCAGAAATTTTTTTTCCACTCACAAACCTTTAAGTTACCTTTGCCCTTTGAATTACCATTTAATCTATTCTATTCTCCAGTCTCTGTATCTGGCCATGTTGGTTTTCCCACCAATTTGGAAACTTAACATGAAGGCTCTCTTCATATCCTGACTCCCAAAGCCACAATTAAGACCTTCAAATAATCATGCACAGTAACACAAAATAAAATTTTAAAATGAATTTCACATCCAAAGCAGCACCCCGAGTATCTCCAATCAATGTGTCTCCTTTTTATGTCACACCTGTCACCTCTCTCTTGCTAGGGGTCTCCTCCAAACAATAGCCTCCTCCCCTGTTGGGGAGAACCTCAAAACTACTATCTTTCTAGTAGGTTAATTCTGATGTGAATCATCTACCTGATTACTGTTAAACTCAATATCCCAAGTTTCTCCCATTCTTACCCAATTTTTCTCTAATCTTACTCAGAGCTCCACCTGAAGAGTATATGTGAAGGGACTGTCTATTCCTCTACTATCATCTTGGTAAGATGGACCTATGTGTTTCTTGAAATTTTATGTAAACAAAGAGTACTACATGCAAAACCATTTGAAGAAAAGCAGTACATCATATGATACAGTGGTTTCTTTTTTTTAGACACAGGGGAAATGTTTATTACATAAAAGAGCAGAAAACAAAATGGTATGCATATATTAGCCAATTACATAAAAAACACATACATGGAGTCAAGGGCTAATGAGTTATATGAAAAATGAGAATAAATTTTATGGTTATGACATCATAGACATTTTCTTTTCAAAATATTTTTACAGTTGTACGTAATTTTTTTTCAAAAATAAGTCATGTGAAAACCAAGAAGAAAAATTTAAAATCACTCTTAAAATATTCCTTTTCTTTTTAATGAGGGATCATTTTTTTTTAACATCGTTATTGGAGTAAAATTGCTTTACAATGTTGTGTTAGTTTCTGCCTTATACCAAAGTGAATCAGCTATGTGCATACATATATCCTCATATCTCCTCCCTCTTGTGTCTCCCGCCCACCCTCACTATTCCACCCCTCCAGGCGGTCACAAAGCACGGAGCTGATCTCTGTGATATGCGGCTGCTTCCCACTAGCTATCTATTTTACGTTTGGTAGTGTATATATGTCAGTGCCACTCTCTCACTTCGTCTCAGCTTACCCTTCCCCCTCCCCGTGTCCTCAAGTGCATTCTCTACATCTGCGTCTTTATTCCTGTCCTGCCCTTAGGTTCATCAGAACCTTTTTTTTTTTTTTTTAGGTTCCATATATATGTGTTAGCATACAGTATTTGTTTTTCTCTTTCTGACTTACTTCACTCTGTATGACAGACTCTAGGTCCATCCACCTCACTACAAATAACTCAATTTCGTTTCCTTTTTATGGCTGAGTAATATTCCATTGTATACATGTGCCACATCTTCTTTATCCATTCATCTGTCGATGGACAGTTAGGTTGCTTCCATGTCCTGGCTATGATACAGTGGTTTCTAAACCTAATTGATAATAAATCACTTGTGAAGTTTTTAAAACTGGAGGTTCTTGGCTTTTATCCCACAAAATTCTAGTCAAGTAGGTCCAAGATGGGGTCACGGAATCTGTATTCTTACAACAACCCCCTGCCCGGCCTGCAAATAATTCTGACTACCAGCTGGGCTTGGGATCCAACCTAAGGTATTATTACCTTTCTAGAATAATCACTATGACTTTCTGGGGTTTGTTGTTTTCCTTTTTTAAACTTTCTATTTTGAGATAATCATAGATTGACTTGCAGTTGTAAGAAACACAAAGAGATTCTACATACCCTTTACCTAGTTTTCTAGTTTCCTTCAATAATAACCTAGTTTCCTTTACCTAGTTTCCTTCAATAATAACATCTTGCAAAACCATAGGACAATATCAGAAGCTGGATATTAGCTTTGATACAATCCACCTATCTTGTTCAAATTTTCCCAGTTTTATTTATACTCATTTGTGTTTGTGTATGTGTATTTAGTTCCATGCAATTTTACCTATGTGTAGACGGTGCCTGTACCACCACACTCAAGGTACAAAGCAGTCAAGACACACGCCCTGTGTTGCCCTTTTAGAGCCACACCTACCCTCTCCCCCTCCCCCTGGCAACCACTAATCTGTTCTTCAGTTCTATGATTTTTTTTCATTTAAATAATGTTATAGAAATCAAATCAAGCAGTATATGTAATAGGCTGAAAAATGGTCTCCCAAAGATGTTCACATCCTAATTCCTTGAACCTGTGAGTACATTAGCCTACATAGTGAAAGACACTTTATAGATGTCATCATGTTTAGCATCTTCAGAGAGGGAGGCTTTCCTGGATTATCTGAATGAATCCAAAAAGTTCTGATTAGAGGGAGGCAAGAGATCAGAGATATGGTAGTAGGAGATGTGATGGAGACAGAGGTTGGGGGGATACAAGGAAAGGGCCACAAGCCAAGGGGTGTAGATAACCTCTAGAAGCTGAAAAAGTCAAGGAAGTGGATTTTCCCTTAGAGTTTCCACAAGGCACGAACCCTGTCAACACCCTGACTTCTCAAAGCTTTAGAGATCGATTTCAGAGTCCTAACTTCCAGAGCTGTAGGATTAAAAATTTGTGTTTAAGCCACTAAGGTCGTGGTAATTTGTTGCAGGAGCAACATAAAAGTAATACAGTATGTAACCTTTTGGGATACTGGCTTTTTCTACCTCAGGGTAATTCCACTGAGGTTTATCCAAGTTGTTGTGTGAATCAATGTGGTCTGTTCCTTTTTATCGCTGAGTAGTGGTCCATGATGTTGATGTACCGTTTGTTTATCCATTCACCTACTGAAGAACACTTGGGTTGTTTCCACTTTGGGGCGATTACAAATAAAGCTGCTATAAACATGTATGGGTTTTAGTATGAAAATAAATTACATTTCTCTGGGATAAATGACAAAGACTGCAATTGTTGGGTAAAATGGTAATTAAGTATTTCATTTTATAAGAAACTGCCGAAATATTTTTCATTTTAAATGGTACTATATGTTCCATTTTAAATTCCCATCAGTAATGTATAAATGATTCAGCTTCATCTCCATCATTTGGTGCTATCACTGTTTTGGTTTTTTTTTTAATTTCAGCCATTCTGATAGGTATGTAGTGATATCTCATTTAGGCTCTAATTTTCATTTCCCTAATAGTGATTGATTATGAGCATCTTTACATACATGTACTTGCCTGTAAATCTCTTCTGGTGAAGTGTCTGTTCTCGTCTTTTGAATGTTTTCTAACTGAATTATTTGTTTTTTCACCATTGAGTTTTAAGAGTACTTTATATAGTTTAGATATTAGTCCTTTGTCAATATGTGGTTTGCAAATATTCTTTCTTAGTCTGTACCTTGTATTTTCATCTTAACAGAGTCTCTTGCAGAGTCAAACTTTTAAATTTTGATGAAGTCCATTTTATCAGTTTATCCTTTTGGCAACAAGTCTAAGAACTCTTTGCCTAGTTTTAGATTCTGAAGATTTTTCTCCTAAGTTTTTTTCTAAAAGTTTTTAAATTTTACAGTTTATTTTTCAGTTAGCGATCCATTTGGAATAATTTTTGTATAATGCTCAATTTTTTTAACCTATAGATGTTCAATCATTCCAGCAACATTTGTTGATAAGGCTATCCTACATTGAACTGCTTTTCCACTTTCCTCAAAAAAATCAAAGGAGCACATCTGTGTGGGTCTATATCTGGTTCTCTACTCTGTTCCGTGATGTACTGAATATATGTCTATCCGTCTGTTAATACCACATTGTCTTGATTCCTAGAGCTCCACAGTGAGCCTTAATAGTAGGTAGAGTGATTCCTCTCCATCCTTCTTTGTCAAGATGATTTTAGCTATTCTAGGATTTGCACCATAAATTTAGAAAAAGGTTGTTTATGTCTACAAAAAACTTTGCTGGTATTTTGATAGGAATTGCATTAAACCTATAGATCGATTTAGGAAGAATTGATATCTTTACTATATTAAATTTTCCCGTCAGTGAACACGGTATATCTTTCCATTTATTTAGGTGTTTTTTGATTTCTTTTATCAGCATTTTATAACTTTCAGTATACAGATCTTGTACATGTTTTGTTTAATTTATACATATTTTATTTTGGGGGGGGGATTTTCTACACAGACAATCATGTCATATGTAAGAAGGAATGTGTAATGATTTTTTTGAGCCCATCAGAAAATCCTAATAGAAAACATAAAGGATTCTGGAATAAAGAGTGCTGCCACATCATGGTTTTGAAAGACAAGTGATTGTTCTATGGAAGCAGGAGGGCAGGAGTTTTTTAAAAAGAGTACTTGTCTCTATTCAAATACACAGAAAAAACTGTCAGTCCCACCGTACCAGATTTCCTCCGTGTTGAGCTGGTAACTATGTCACAAGATAAAAAGCACGTTGCCTTTGATTCCTGTAATTGAAACTGGCCCTATCAAGTATGACTTACGCTGTCCTCTGCTTTGTAGGTGAGAAAATATGGGCCAACTGTGAAACTGACCTTTCACTCTGCCTGGGCTTGTGACTTCTCCACTTTTAGAAGCATCTTCTTACCATCACAAGGGTCCCAGAGTATCAGAAGCTATGCTCATCTAAGTATGAGACAGACCTGGTCTCTTGGGCTCTGGGGGGTGACAGCAGAGAGCCTAAGACTGAGTGTGTCCCCAGAGTCATGTCAAAAACAGAAACAAAACTTCTGACATTTAGTTTGCCAATCTAACCACCAGCCTGCGTTTCCTCGTTTTCATTTCCACTCTGTCCTTCACATAATTACATCAATGCTTCACTGTGTTTATGATACATGGTGTGGATTAAAGAGCTGAAGATAAAATGTTCTGCCTGGGAAGGCAATTACTTTGAACAACTGTTTCAGTGGGATTGAAAGGTGATCTTATGCACATTAAATCCAGGTTCATATATTAATAAGGCTACAGGGCTATCTCCCAAAACCCAAGGGCAGGGATGCCACAAGTCCCCAGGAAGTGATTGGAACTAGGGTTTGGAAATCTGTCAGGACTCCCTCTGAATCTCATCTCTTCTCCCAAAGCCTTACTTCAGATCTCTCTCTCTCTCTCCCTCCACGCCCCCGTCCCCTGTCCCAACCCCCCACCTCCCTTCCCCTGTCTCTCTCTCTCTCTCTCAGTCTCTGTGTTCTTCTGCTCTGGAATCCATGTGACGAGAACCATGGTCCCAGAAATCTACCCATCACAGGCCTATCCACTGGAGAAGACTGCATCTCCCTCTGCCTGTGACTCCCAGGGAAAGGACTCTGATTGGTTGTTTGGTTGTGGGGGGGTCTACACTAAGACCAAAAGTTGAGGCCAGGAGAGTGGGAAATTATTGTATGAAAAGACTCTGAAGAATTATTAAAGGGTAAGTTGGGGAAAAAATTCAATAAGGTCTGCACAGAAAAAAAATTAGTTAGATACTAATACTTCTTTCCATCATAAACTTGGAAATAGAAATCCCCTAACTTTCTATTAAGTCAGTTTGTTTATGAGGCATCTAGGTTGAGTTTTACCATGCTGTCAAATCTTTCACACCTTGACTCACAACCCAACAGACTGGTCACAGCTTTATTTCTACGCTAAAATTGCAATACTTGAAAAATAAGAATATTAAGATTTTAAGCAACTTGGCTCAGAAAGTAAAGACAGAAAAACCCTGGCACGAAAGAGGAGTGAAAGACATTAAAAATTATCATAAACCAAGGGTTTTAAATCTTCTTTTCCAGACTGTGTGACCTAATATAAATCCTTTAACCTTTCTGCTTATTTATTTCTTAATTTATGAAATAGAAAAAATAACAGCTATCTGGTTTATCTTCTAGTATTTTTTGTAAATATTAAATGAGTTAGCATATATTAAAAAATGCTTTATAAACCACAGAGCACTATAAAACCATGATACTGTAATCATGCTTGTCTTGGGATTCATGTTACTGAAAATAAAAATAGTAATCCTATAAAACATCTTGTCTTTATTTACTTTAACACAAGGAGAAGTAAATTATATAAATACTCATAATTATTTTTATAAGACCCGTTTCAGGCTATTTGGGGCAGAAAATATTGTCATCACTTTGTTGGAGGCAAAAATGAGGACGAAATAAAATTACTTGTCAAATAAATAGTCATGGAACAAGACGTTTTGGCTAGAATATGATATTTAAAAAAACAGCATCAAAACCTTGGTCCAGGTCATCATCCTGTTTACATTACAGGAGAAAGGTGTTCCTTTGTAACAAAAATTCCCAGGAAATGACCTCTGAGCCAATGCTCTAGAAGATGGAAACACGGAGTTGAACAGTAGCTCCCTGAATTTCTAGCCGACCTTGCTCTGTTTTCTCCTAACAAATGGAAAGCACCACTATCCTTGGTAGTTTGGGCCTTTCTTATGCTTATTCCAGGGTCCCTCCAGCTCTCCAGGCCTCTGGGAACTATGCAAAAGACTGCTCCTCCCAGGATGTAATTTCCTGCTCAGTAGTCAAAAATGCTCCCTTGGGTACATTCAAGTTTCTCCCAATTGGTGCAAAGATTCCCGATATGCAAGAAACAACAAGGTACTTCCCTCAGGCCTAAATTTTAGGGAGTGAGGCATTTGATTTCTGCAGGAAAAGTACCCATTAGAAAAGAGAATGTTTTTGCCCATATTCTCTTTTAAAAGACGAGCAGAATCATATGACACTTTTATAAATACCCCTGCAAAGAGACCAAAAAAATCTGCTATTCTAACACACCTCAAACATGAGTCTAGCTTCAACAACCTGCCTTGGATAATATGGCTGAAACTGACAAAGGATTTTCCTTCCTGTGCACTGACTCCACCATGCTTGTCCTCAATCATAATGAGTGGCCCTTGTTTGTTTTTCTTCTCTTTAATAACTGAAATAGCTCTGAGAAGGTCTGAAACTGGAAAAACCAAGAGCCATTTCATGGCAACGGTATCATTAAAAGCACCTGTTGTTCTTTATTAGGGTGCATCCTACAACGAAAATGCCCAAAGAATCAGCCTGTGTTCATCTATTGTCAACACAGGTATCCCAGATTTATTCTGCTGGGTCAGGTTAATTGGAACACTATTGAAAAATACAGGTTTCCAATGAGAAGGGATTGAAAGTCTAGATAAATCACTCCAAATAATATATGTCTTTTTCCTATGAAGACCATGAACAATTTGTGTGCCGTTTGATTTCCAAGGACAGAGGGTTTTCTGTATTAAACTGAAATCTAAAGTAAGGTACATTGATTTACAGGAAATTGTTCCTTTATACACAAATTCATCATTTACAAATACTATTTCAGGGGCCAGATTGAAGGCAGGCTTACGTTTTTCAAGCCAACTGTGTCATCAACTGTGTCCGTGTCTGTTTATAAACAGTTCTTCCCAAATTGAGGATCCAAGCTTCACAAAAATATTTGTTTTAAATCATTTCAAACAAGCAGCACAAATTTGAGTCTTAGGGCTCACTTCCAGAGAAAGCTGTGTTCACACGTATTTCATAGAAGAAGAGAAGGGTGGACGGGGGTGGTTAGGGCATAAAAGGAGGAGCCAGTTAGGAGGTTAGTGCCATTTTCCTGGGAAATGGTGTTGGCTCAAACTAAAAACGAATGATGTGTGTCCCCATCTCCTTTGATGTGAGAACTTTGAAAATCCCCCAGAATTTTCCATTTGCCACTCTGAGCTCACAGACAGACCTTTTATGGCCTAGTATATTTATTTGCAGATCTTAAAATGTCCATATGTCATGGAAGACATGAGTCCTTGATGACAAGTACTAAGACGTGTCCAAAACCTACTTTTCCAGGGCCCAGTGCCTGCAGTCTTGATTTAAGGGAAATAAACAGTGAGCACAGCCAGTGGCTTGGACAGGGCTCCCTCCTTTCAGTTTCATCTGAGATAAGATTGCAATCGAGTCAGGACATTCTCCATTTCTAATTCTCCTAATCCAAAGCCTTTCTTCTTCGGGTTAGGAAATTTTTCTTCTTTTTGGAAAAACGCTGGAAGAAGGAAATTGCATTGAGAACACCAAGAGGTGGGAGGATTTGCCCATCTTCCAGGGATGTGTCCACCTGCTGTGCCTATTGAGGAAGGTGGTATTATCAGTGTAGAGAAGACACAGTGGCAGGAAGTGGTGGGCGGGGAACCTATTTTACATCTGCTGTGTCTTTCCTCTTGAGTTTCAAAGAAAAATATTCAATATCCAAAGCATGTGTGGTTCTAACAAGCCTGATGCCTTCCTGGAAGCCACAAACTATTCAAGTATGATGCAGAAACACCACAGTTTAGAAATTCCGTGGAAGACAGCTGTGGTAGGGAAGGCATTTCCCGATACTTGACCAGGACACTGGTGACTTAGATTTCATTTGCCTTTGCCTTGGCTAGCTAACCATATACTGAAATGAAAAGAAAGAGGGCATCAATCATCAGCCTTGACCCTGAACGCTTATTTTTCATTCATATTGCCTTGAAAATAAGGTTTGATCTGGGTTGGTTTCCAAAGCAATACTTTATTATGCTTTGCTCCCCTGTGCCCTATCTCAGCATTTTGGGATTCAGGTTCTATCATAGGCAGAGGAAGGCAGCACCGGTCCCTTTACTTTGTTTAGAATACAAAGCACCCTCCCTCTAACCCCGTTCCCCATAGTCCACAGGTGACTCTACCAGAGAGAAGGAAAGAACAAGGGAGGCCTGTGCCCCTCACCCATCCTGCCCGCTTTCCCCAAATACAACCATCCAGCCTCGATGCCAAGGGCTTCAGCAGCAGAGAGGAAACATCTGCTTTGTTCTGCTTTCTACTGCAGACGAATTGGATGGTTCTGATTCATGACTCATTGTGTTTTACTTGGTCCTCCCCAGAATCTGATCCTATGTATTCTAGGACCAAGTGTAAAGCTACTCGTTAAGATTGTGTTTGCAAGAAGCAACCAGGTAACCATTTTGGCTTAACTGCCTGTGTAATTCCAACGATCCATTTGGTTGTGGAGAGATGAGAGAAGGCTTTTTTTGTTTGTTTTAGTTTAGTTTTTGTTTTTTTACTCTAAATTAACTAGGGTTTTTTTGTTTTTTGTTTTGGTGCAGGGGAGGGTGTGGGGGTTTTTTAACTGATTTTTTAAAACTGTATTTCATATATTCCACTGCCTTTACCCTTTTTGCTTCTCTTCCTTCTTTCTATGTCATGCTCCTTCTGTTTATAGACCAATGTTAATTTCTCTTTTGCATCTCTTCAATTTCCACTGCCACCCACAGTCATAGATGTGTCCTGATCTTATAAATGTTGCAGTTTATAAACCTACTGCCCTTCCGGAGGTTCTCAGTGCACACTTGACACCGATCACATTGATGTATCACGCCCCTGAGGGACATCATGTCCCATGGGCTTTTCTTTCACAGTTTTCAGTTTTCTTTCTTATGTATTTTTTTCATTCTTTCTTTTGCGGGGGACACTATAGGTTTGGGTTTGGCATTCTTTCATTTCAAGCCTCATGTGCTTTAATTCTCCAGCTAACTGGTGTTAACTGTGGCCCAGAATGTCCTCAGATTGTTCCATTTGTCCCTTGCAAACCTTTTTTATACATTACGCTATGAAGACACCCTAGGAGGTAAATTCGCTTCTATTTCCTTCATTTCACACATGGGGAGGCTGAAAGCGGAGAGAGATTGAGTCTAGAGCACCAAACTAGAGGTAAGCAGTGATTCAAACTCCCAGCCCTTGCTTCCGGCTGTTCTCACCCAAGGGAGTCTGCTGTCTTCGTCTAAGTTCTCCATCGAGTCCCAGTGACTAGCCTTCCCTTTGTAGACCTTTCACATCAGAAGAGGCTTTATTCCAAAGCCCTGGGCACCCGTACCTCTCCTTCAATGTACACTGTAATGCTGGGACCACATTTGGGTCCAGATAAAATTATTCTTTCATTGGTCTTGGGTGGTTACTGTTTCATGATCCCTGACCTCCTTCCTCCCACCCCAGATCCCCAGGAGCCAAGAAAGAACACGAACACTTCTGCCCGCTATTCCTTTATTTAACCTTCCTGCCAATCAAACGCTTACCATCCATTTCAGGTCATGACAGAAGATCTTAACTGTGGCGATTAGCCACAGCTCATCAACAGCTACAAGAACCCACTGGAGTTTTTCTCAGAAATCAGTGCTCTCATCTGTGATGTGCTGATTGAGATAATGAGCTGCAAGATGAAAATTAAGGAATAACAGAATGGATATCTTTTTTTTTTTTCCCCTCTCACTAAGAAGCCAAAGGAAAGCAAAGGGAAAAGGAGACGGGGGAGGAAGTTAGGAACTAAAGTTTATTTTCTAACACATTCCTCATTTATTTTTTCCCACCTGAATCTGGTTAAGTCCACCTCTGTACGAGGCTTTTGCAAATTTCTACCAGTTGTGGCTTTCAGGCTGAAGAAGAATGTCTTTGGAAGAACGTAACTTGAATTTCTCTTTGGCTGCTTGAGTCTTAAAAGCTACGGTGCCAACAGCTTTTCTCCAAATCTCTTTCCTTTCACTCCTCCTTTTCCAAAGGATCAACTTCAATATTGGCTTCTGTTTGGCTCCAGTACCTTGTATTAGATGTCTGAGCTTTAGTCACTGGCACGCAGACACAGCCCACAGTGCCCATTTGCCATTGTCCCCCTGGAATTCCAGAGGCATCTGAGCCCTGTCCCCCCAGGGCTCTCCACCAGGGGACCCAGTGTATTGAAGCAAATTCCCACATTGCCACATCCCGGCCCAGCCCCCATCCTCCACTCCCAAAGCAGGATGGAGTGAGGGTGAGAGACAAAGCCTGTCCTGGAGATTTCGGTCTCTGAAGGATGAGCCCATCTCTTAGGGAGAGCAACAGAAGTGGAAATCTTCCTCTTTTTTGCTTTTTCAGTCACACAATGAACCTCAGTTACAAGACCGTAGGGTTGCAATGGAGGCTTCGGGAGATGGTGTGTGGGCATATTGTGGACGAGTGTGCGTGCATGCGTGTGTGTGGGTAAGGTGGGTGCTAGTGAAGAAGAAAGAATTTCTGGTAAGTATCTCCAAAAAAGTTCTTTTTCAATTTCAGATTGCTCACATTCAAGACACTTTAAATACAGAGATGACAACACTTTCCCTAATGTTCATTGACCCTGTGGCTTATTTACTGAATTGTCTTTCATCTTAATGGGTAACTTTATGTATAGTCTACATTAAACTCTTATGGTGTTTATTGCACAAATAATTACAACACTCACCCCCGCAAATATAAAATGCATATTCATATACATACATACATCAACAGCTTGAAATGATATAGGTATGTATATATACGGAATCATCAACTTGAAACTAATTAAAAGTGAGGCATAAACTGATTAAATTTCACATCAAAAATATTGCTTCCCAAATTCATTAAAAAATATGTATATATAGTAAAATACATACAGATGTATGTGTGTGTGTATGTGTGTGTGAAGAGAGAGACAGAGAAAACATTAATATTTGCATGCATGTTTCTCCTTTTCTATCTAGTTTTCTGTCATTTTCTTCTTTCTTTGCCACTGACCTTCTCTGACCCAGGGAAAGACTCCACTGAAGAGACAAGGCAGTTGAGCTGTGAGGAGAAAGCCCCAGCTCAGTCCCAGTGGCCGCGCCTACTGCTCTACCCCCAACAAAGCACATGACCCGAGCACATCTCCTTAAGGCCCTGTGCCTCACTTCTATTAAAAAAAAGAGCCTTATACAACTGGGTGGTGGGGAGATAATGGCAGATCACCCATGGCGTTGCAAACCCTCTCTATTGAGATCCACAGTTTCATCTTCCCTAAGGTCTTTAACATTTTAATGTCTCTGAATTTACCGTTCATTTTACAATGGATGATGATTCATATCGAATAGCAGCATCTTTTCTTTCTTAATGTACATAAAACAGTAGTGTTTCCTACCATGGAGGATGGCTAAATTTAATAAAATACAGTTTGGGTTAAAAGTATTTTGCAGGTTTATGCTATTATCCAAAATTCACGTGTTTTCTTGTAAATACAAGATGAACCATGGAATTAATCTCCCTGGCCCATTCTGAACAAGTAAAAGCATTCCCTGAGTGACAAAGTACCCAGCTGAACTAGAGGGAGGGACTAGATAAGTAGAAGGAAAAGTGTCTCTCAAACAATGTCATGCTTAGAAGAGGCCCTCACTTGGTTTCATGGTCTGCTGTCACTGTCCTGAAATTCTTAATGTTTTGAATAAGAGGCCCTGCGTGTTCATCTGACATTGGCCTAGAAAAATTATGTAGCCTGTCCTGATGGGAAATGTATTTGGTTAAAAAAATTAAAACCTATTCCATTCTTCTCACATTCACCTTCTGGCTGCCGGCATGAGAGACTTTCAATTTCTTAAAAAGAGCTCTGAACTTTGTAAGTACTTGAATCAGAGCATCTTCAAGCACATGGGGTTCTGTTTTCAGTCGGTATCATCTCCAGCTCACTTGGAGAGCAGCGACATACTGACCTCAGGATTTTGAAGGTTAGGAAAGGAGAAAATACTTCAAATCAAAACCTTTATCTTTTAAAATAAAAATCCTGAGGACTTCCCTGGCGGTCCAGTGGTTAAAACTCTGTGCTTCCAATGCAGGGGGCGTGGGTTCAATCCCTGGTTGGGGAACTAAGATCCCACATGCCGCGGGGCATGGCCAAAAAATAATAAAATAAAATAAATAAAAATCCTTAAGAAAAGCACTTAAATTGTTACAATTTGAGGGAGAAATCTCCCTTAAACTTCAGAATATCTTTTCATACACCCATGTTATATATGGCATCTCATAAAGTTTCTTTTTAAAACAGAACAGTATTAAAAATAGAGGTAGTATAAGAATCTATTCTGGTTATTTTTTTTATCTCCAGACAATATCTACACATTTTGTTTTATTGGGGACCAATATGGTCCAAGCACATGGACAAATTTCTCTGCTAAAACCAAAGTGCATAAGGGAATTAAAGCTTTGAAATTTGCCATCTAGGGTCAAATTTGATCCAGCAACAAGTTGTGAATATGATTCTATGAAATACACGCCATAAATTCAGAATTTCTGGCTGATCTGAGTGAGAATGTTGATGAGATGAAATGAACGGACTCACTTAGAATAACATGTTGGGTCTGTAAAACTGTCATAAGCCTATAGAGATTTTGCCGAAGGAGAAGACTAAATCTTGTCACTTTTCAAGCATGTTTCAAAATCTAGTATTTCTAATGGCTTCACAGGGTGACTGGCCTGTCTGAAAGCTTTAGGAAGCAAGAAGACACGTAAAGCCTCTGGTAAAAGTCTCTGTTGCTATTTGAGCAACAAAAATTCAAACTAATGAACAAAACAAAGACAACAGTGTTAAAAATAAAAGGCAAAATTTAAAAAGATCGTGCAAAGGCCACCAAAAATACCCAAACCCAGACATTTCTTTTATTCATGGCCCAAGGGAAATACACGCACTGCGGACAAGAACCAAAGGACACCCTTTATTACGATTAACGCTGGGGCCCAAACCACAATGTAAAACTGAAATGAATTAGGCTGGATTTGGAAGATTTCCAAAAACAGACTCAACGATGTCTACCTTTATGTCAACAATCTAGCACAATCCACATAACATTAAGAGCTTAAATTCAGTGTTTTCAATATATTATATAAACAACGCAAAAGGTAGAGGGCAAGGTGCGGGATAAAGAGGAATTTAAAATCAGGGTTCTTGGGTTCTGGTTCTTCAGGAATTTCACATTGGGTCTTTGGATGGTTCGTCTCTTATCCTCACTGGGAGTCATCTCGTGATACTTGAGACTCTTCCTTCCGCCAGAGCCATATTTCTTATGGGTGTTCCCTTTCTATAACTACATCAACCTGTAAGATTGTAGAGGTCTGCTTTAGGGGTCCAAAGTCTAGGGTACATATCTGAGTCCTTCAGTGTATTCTTCTCCAGGACAAATATAAAGAGGACATAGTCACCTTCTTCCAAAATGTCTAATATTATATATCACCAAGCTCCTTATTTTTCTGAGTTAGAATTTAATCTAGCATCATCATTCCTCATCTTGCTTTCTCTGTTTACTCTTAGATCTAGCAATCTCCCCAAAATGCATCATCGTATCTTGAACCTTATGGAGGGAACTGCCACCTCCATTCCTTTTACTTTTTATGAAGGTTCTGGAAGAACTGGGGTATGGAGAAGAAGGACAAGAGAAAAATAGAGGGAACAAGACTCCTGGAAACAGGTCCATTAAAAAAAAAGAGCCGCCTTTATAAAGTGGTCACTTCTGTTATATAAAGAAATTCATCATTAAAAAAAGTGTAGGGGACTTCCCTGGTAGCGCAGCGGTTAAGAATCCGCCTGCCAATGCAGGGAACACGGGTTCAAGCCCTGGTCTGGGAAGATTCCACACGCCGCGGAGCAACTGAGCCCGGGCACCACAACTACTTAGCCCGCGTGCAACAACTACTGAAGCCCGCGCGCCTAGAGCCCGTGCTCCACAACAAGGGAAGCCACCGCAATGAGAAGCCCACGCGCTGCAATGAAGAGTAGCCTCCGCTCGCCGCACCTAGAGAAGAGCCCGCGCATGGCAACGAAGACCCAACGTGGACGAAAATTAATTAATTAATTATTAAAAGTGTAATACATATTAGGGGCCATATAACTGTAAAACTTTTAACACTTTCCTTTTTAAGGCAAGAGGAAAATAATGTTTGAGAGCCAAAAATTTAGAAAAATTGGTCTTAATGAATAAGTGCCCCAAACAATATTGTATTTCAGCAGTTCTCTGCCAGGAGCGATACTGCTCTGCACCCTTACCCCAGTGGGCGTTTGGTAATGTCTGGAGACATTTTTGATTGTCACAGCTAAGGGGGCGCTACTGACATCTAGTGGGTGCTAGCCGGGGACGCTGCTAAATTCTGTTTAATGTACAGGGCAGCCCCCATGACTAAGAATGATGTGGCCCCAAATGTCAGTACTGCCAATGTTGAGAAACCCTGCTCTATGTTCCTGACTGACGAACAACAAAAAGAGGAGCTGACTCATTAGGAATTGGCTTCACAGTCCTTAAAACGGGTGGTTTCAACTCCAGAGGAGTTGGCTGCTCGGGGCTGGACTTACGGACACAGACGTCCAGAGCCCAGTCTGCCTGCGCCTCTCTCCTTCACTCTTTGTCTCCCTAACTACACGAGTTTCTAGAGCCTCCATCTTCCCCATCAATAGGACACACTCTGCCCCCTGTCTATGACTTTGGCTCAAAGAGTGTCAAGAGGTAGACACTCTAATCATAAACACCTGGGAGCAGATTCTAAAACCGTTCCAAGTAGAACCTGAAACCGGACAAAGTCCTTTGTTGGTTTCATTTCACATGAAAATCAGAGTTTGAGGCGGTTGAGTTTATACCACTGATTTGTAAAAACTTTCAACAAGAATGCTGTCTTCCTCACTTTAACTTTTAACAATCACCCATGCAGTGTTTTGGTTCTTTTGTACACATTTACTACCATCGCACTTCTGCTTCTGTTTCTTTCTCCGATGTCATGTGGGGGAAAGACTTCTGTGGACGTTCCTACTGGTAATATTTGCATTTTTGAACATTATCTGAATGACACCATGTTCCTCACACAATTGAAATCACAGAGACTTGCAGGTAGAAATCAGGATAGTTTCATACAGACAGAAATTATTACGCTGAGCAGGAAACCATAGTAATGGCACTCTAAAGTAGAAAAGAAATCAGCTGTAGAAGGACAATAAGAAGCAAACATTTATCTAAAACAAACAAAAAAAATTAATTTAGAGTTCTATTATTCTACTGGAGCCATTTGCATTTTTCTTTTGTTTTTTTAAATAACAACAATGGTATTGAGCACATAGTATTGTTTTTTTTAATTAATTAATTTATTTATTTTCGGCTGCGCTGGGACTTCGTTGCTGTGCTCGGGCTTTCTATAGTTATGGCAGTGGGGGCTACTTTTCATTGTGGTGTGCAGGCTTCTCATTGTGGTGGCTTCTCTTGTTGCGGAGCACGGGCTCTAGGCGCACGGGCTTCAGTAGTTGTGGCTTCCAGGCTTCAGTAGTTGTGGCTCGCGGGCTCTAGAGCGCAGGCTCGGTAGGTGTGGTGCACGGGCTTAGTTGCTCCAACGCACGTGGGATCTTCCCAGACCAGGGCTCGAAACCATGTCCCCTGCATTGGCAGGTGGATTCTTAACCACTGCGCCACCAGGGAAGTCCCTGTATTTTTCTTGTATACAAATGTATGTTTGTTTATACATGCGTGGATATATATGCATGCAGACTACATATATATATATACACACACACACACATATATTCCTCTTGAAACTTCTCAGTTATTGATATTCATATTCTTATCAACAATAATTGTAAAATATGTAGTTGTGGGCATTATAAAAATGAGTCCCTACTTTAATATTTCCATACTAAAGTAGTGTTCCCTAAAGATTATGTTTTCTTTTCTGGCAGCCCAGAACCCAAAGAAGGTAGTACAGTTGACCCTTGAACAACACAGGTCCTTTTACATGTGGATTTTTTTCTGTGGTAAATACTACAGTAGTTGGTTGAATCTGAGGATATGTAACTGTGTATATGGAGGGTAGACTATAAGTTATATGTGGATTTTCGACTGCACGGGTGCTGGTGTCCCAACCCCTGAATTCTTCAAAGGTCAACTGTATAAGTAATCAATTCTCAAGTTTCTGCTGTCTCCCTTAATCAATATCAATAATAAATGAAGTAACTCTGTCCAAAAGAGAAAAAGAAAATACAAGAGATGAAAAGAAATAGCTGTGAGAAGGGAGTGATGTCCAGTAGGACCTGATATTAAAGAAAAGGCCACAGGGCTTCCCTGGTGGCGCAGTGGTTGAGAGTCCACCTGCCGATGCAGGGGACATGGGTTCGTGCCCCAGTCCAGGAAGATCCCACATGCTGTGGAGCGGCTGGGCCCGTGAGCCATGGCCGCTGAGCCTGCGCATCCGGAGCCTGTGCTCCGCAACGGGAGAGGCCACAACAGTGAGAGAGGCCCGCGTACCACACACACACACACAAAAAAGGCCACAAAGTCATAGGGAAAAGTTTTCTAGCATAGATTTCAAAATATCTGTATTTTACTTCAGCTTCCCCGCCCCTTTCTTTTTTTCTTTTTTCTTGGACAAGCCACTTCTTTGAGTCTTAATTTCCTCCCTTGTAAAACAGGATAAGTGAATATATGTGAAAGTGCTTTGAAAGAGCAACGCACACCCACCAGGTTACATTCAACAACCTGAGATTATTGGAAGAATATGAACGCATGCCTACTGAGTCTCATAGCCAGCCTTAAAACGCTCTTTGCCGGCCAAACTCCATTTCACAAAATCAGCATTTCCATTTTAATGGGAAGGGCGCGTCCAATTCCAATTTTGAGGACTCTCATCCGACTACCTTACAAGCCCCAGAGGCATCAGCCACTGGGGGTGGAGCATTGGGGGGGGTGACAGATACCTGGAGTGTGGTGGCAGAAACAGCTCTCTCCTGGCACAGACCAAGACCAGCAGGACCTGTGGGTCCTCCCCAGACGCTGTCATCTGCAACTTATCTTCTCAAGAAACACAAGGCGCAGACGTCCTTCCTCAGTGGTGACCTCTGGGTGGCAGGGGCGCTGTGTAAGAAGCAGAGGCAACAGAGGGCTCAGGGGCTTCCGATGGGGAGCCTTGGAACTTTGTTAGACTCTGTCACTTGGTCTGGGGGGCGTGGTTTCATATAAAGAATGTGGGCATTGAAGTGGCCTAGGGAAAACTCCCTAACCTCGCTGAGACATGAGGTGCCCTGCCTCGGACAGGCAGCTCTTCAGAAGGACTGAAGGTGACAGCGGACGTACAGCCCCCGGATCGTGCTGATCACCTGGGGACACCCCAGCCAACGCTGGGCTTGGGCTACTTCATCCGCATCTTCCCCTTATGCACTAAGCTCGTTTTAAAAGGACGTGTCTCAGGGAACAGCGAATATCAGGGCGGCTCATGTACTGGGCCCGCTCTCCACGAAGGCTTGCGGAGGCAGGAGGAGGAGGTGGGTGTGAACTTCCTGGGATAAAGTGAGTGGTGATGGGTGAAGACAACTGAATCTTCCCTGGTGGCTACAAGGAACGTAGGGAGAAGGGGCTGAGCCTGAGGAAGCGCCCCGCACGTAGCACTATATCCTGCTGAGGGAAACCTGGGATGCCTAGAGCCCACACCCATGTCTCTATGTACATGCTGCCCAGGACTTTCTTCCACTTCCTACTTCCTCCTTTGCTCCACCATGTAGCCTTTCTGTGCTTGTCAAAGGACAGGTTGGGAAAAAATGAAAGTGCGGTGACACTCCAACTAACCCACTAGTCCAATGACTCCCTGCTCAGTTAAAAAGATTTACTGGGTCAGGAAGCTCAAATAGTGGCCATTTTTTTTTTAAGTTATGTATAGATATGCTTCATCGATGTTTTCTCTAACCCTCTTTACATCAGAAAAACAAAGGCTGGTTTTATTCCTTTCCACACAAAGCATCTGTAACAAAGCAAAAGGAGGATTTCAAATGACAGTTTCACCGTGGGGAGTGGCGGGTCTTTCCAGAACATTTAGCTTTTACGGACAAAACCCACTGAAGGTAAAACACATGAGGGCTTAGATACATAAAGTTGCCAGCATCGAGAAAAAGGCGCCGGCTCATAGTATCTGTGCTTATTTGCGGTATTAACGTAATTGATTGTACTTTTCATAAATATGCCGGCCTTGTGAACTGTCTTCATTTCACTATAGAAACCATATTGAGTCATCTGCTATCTTGGTGCAGGGTTTTCTTTTCTCTTTTCATATTTATAAATTTGTCCTCCTGGAAAATATCAAGGTCAGTGTCTGCCATTTGTTGCAAAATGTAGGAGATTTAACTGAAGGTGATGTTGACGATGCATGCATTCAAAGGTAGATCTGGGTCTTAAGTATTTATTTAAAAACTGAAGACACTTAGATGGGAACACATACAAAGGGACAAAGTAAACAAAACAAAAAAATGGAAAATGAAATCTGAAATATGTTTTCTTAACCCTCAGTGCCATGCTGTCTCAGGCGGAAGGATCTAATCTCTGCAAACACTGGTTTTTGGTTAATAATAACAGCCTAGGGCTTCCCTGGTGGCGCAGTGGTTGAGAGTCCGCCTGCCGATGCAGGGGATACGGGTTCGTGCCCCAGTCCGGGAAGATCCCACATGCCGCGGAGCGGCTGGGCCCGTAAGCCATGGCCGCTGAGCCTGCGCATCCGGAGCCTGTGCTCCGCAACGGGAGAGGCCATAACAGTGAGAGGCCCGCGTACCGCAAATAATAATAATAACAGTCTAAGATGAAAATTATGAAGGTAGCATAATAGCTAAAAAGTTAAGTTTTCAAACAAAAAGAGGTTTTTATTTAGTTGCTGTTTTGTTCTTCTGGGGATCTACTTTAAAAAAAAAATTTAAAGACCAGAAATAGCAAATCCAACTCCAAAGCTATTCTGAAATGAAACAAAAAGTCAGGGAAAGTTAAGACTATGGACAATTTACAAAGCCGCTTTTTATACAGTTGGGTTATAGCTCTGGAGTTCCATCGATTTCCTGGGCACAGCAGGGAGCAAAGGACTGAACCCAGGAGGTAAACATGGGAAGAAAACATCAGTGAACGGTATTCACCAATTGTCTTGTTCATTTTACAAAAACATGTAGCAGAACATAGTCTTCAAGTCAGAAATCAGATTCACTAAAACCTACAAGATAGAGATGATGGACAGAGGTTGAGGCATAAGGACAAAGGGGTGATGGAACAACTAAGAAAGAACTGCCTTGGAGGCTAGAAGTAAATGGAGAAGTTCTGAGGAAAACCGAACCACAATTTAGCTAAGGGCAAAAATAAAGACATTCTGGAACACACGAGGATCCAGAAGATTAAATACCCATGCATCCTTTCATAGAGAATATTATCCACCTAAACAAGGGAATAAATCAAGAAATAGATTAAGGAAGCAGTGGCCCCAACAATAGAGCTGGGCAAGGAAATCCCTGGATGACCACTGAGTCTCTGGAGATCATTAATGCATCCACATTAGAGAAAAGAAAGGAGGCCCCCAGGAGCAAGTTTTCCAGGAAAAAAAGCAAATTTGATGGGTCGTCTGATCTAATAAAGCTCTTTCTTTTTAAGATTTGACTCTTTTCTGGCATTATTAATTTTTGTGGTAAAATATACATAACAAACTGTACCATTTTAGCCACTTTTAAGTGTACACTTCTGTTGCAATAAGTACATTCACGTTATTGTGCAACCATCAATCACCATCCATCTCCAAAACTTCATCTTCTCCAACTGAAACTTTCTACCCATTAATCACTAACTCACCATTGACTCTTCCCTCAGACCAGAGTAACCACCATTCTACTTTCTGTCCCTAAGAGTTTGACTACTCTAGGTACCACACAAAAGTGGAATCATATACAAATTTGTCCTTTTGTGTCTGGCTTATTTCACGTAGCAAAATGTCTTCAAGATTCATCCATGTTGTAGCATGCGTCAAAATTTCCTTCCTTTTTAAGGCTGAATAATATTCCATTGTATGCATATACCACATTTTGTTCATCCATTCATCCATTGAAAGACACGTGTTGTTTCCACTTTTTGGTTATTGTGAATAGTGCTGCTATGAATATCTGTTCGAGTCCCTGATTTCATTTCTTTTGCATATATATCAGAAATGGAATTACTGGACCATATGGTAATTCTATGTTTAATTTTTTGAGGAATCACCATACTGTTTTCCATGACAGATCCACTCTTAACATTCCCACCAGCAATGCACAAGGGTTCCAACTACTCCAAAAGCTTGTCAACACTTGTTATTTTCTGTTTTCTCAATAATAGCCAACCTAATGGGTATCAAGTGGTATCTCGTTGTGGTTCTGATTTGCATTTGCCTAATGATTAGTGATGTTGACCATCTTTTCATGTGCTTATTGGCCATTTGCATATATCTTCTTTGGAGTGATGTCTACTTAAGTCCTGTGCCCATTTTTTAATTGGGTTGTTTTATGTTGTTATTGTTGAGTTGTGAGAATTCTTTATATATTCTCTGTAAAAATCCTTTATCAGATATTTGATTTGCAAATATTTTCTCCCATTCTGTGGGTTACCTTTCATTCTGTTGGTGTACAAAAGTTTTAATTTTGAAGTCCACTTAATTATTTTTTCTTTTATTCTCTGTTTCTTTAGTGTGATATCCAAGAACTCATTGCCAAATCAAAAGACACAAAGATTTTCCTCCATGTTTTCTTCTAAGAGTTTTATATCTTATGTTTAGGTTTTAATCTATTTTGAGTTCATTTTCATATAAGGTAAGGGTCTAATTTCTTTCTTCTGTATGGGGGTATACAGTTTTCCTAACACCATATGTTGAAAAGACTGTCTTTTCTGTTTTTCTATTCCTTATTTTATTTATCTCTGATTTAATCTTTATGATTTCCTTCCTTCTACTAGCTTTGAAATTAGTTTGGTTTTTTCTAGTTCCTTAAGGTATACTGTTAGGTTACTGATTTGAGGCTTTTCTTCTTTTCATGTATTTATAACTATAGATTTCCCTCTTAGAACTGCTTTTGCTGCATCCATTAAGTTGGTATGCTGTTTTTCTCATTTTCATTTGTCTCAAGATATTTTCTTTGTAATTTCTTCCTTAATCCATTGGTTGCTTAAGAGTATCTGTTTTATTTCCACGTTTGTCAATTTTCTAGTTTTCCTTCTGCTGTTTCCAGTTTCATTCTACTGTGATCAGAAAAGACACTTTGTATGATTTCAATCTTGTAAAATTTATTAAGACTTGTTTTTTGGCCTAAAATATTGTCTATCCTGGTTAATGATCTATGTGCAATTGAGAAAAATGTCTATTCTGTTCTCACTGGATACAGTATTCTGTAACATTTTTATTAGGTCCAGTTGGTCTATAGTGTTGTTCAAGTCATGTATTTCCTTTAAAGATCTTCTGTCTGGTTGTTGTACGCATTATTGCAAGTGTGATGTTGAAGATTCCTACTATTATTGTGGAGTTGTCTGTTTCTCTCTTCAGTTCTATCAATTTTGCTTCATATAGTTTGAAACTCCAGTGTTTGGTATATAAATGTTTATTAGTATCTTCTGGTGAATTGACCCGTTTGTCATTATATAATGTCCTTCTTTGTGTCATACGTTTTTTATGTAGTGTGTTTTATCTAATATTTGTATAGCCACCCTGCTCTCTTTTCATTACTATCTGCATGGACTATCTTTCTCCGTGCTTTCACTTTAAACTTATGCATGTCCTTACATCTACAGTGTAGACAGCATAGAGTTGAATCTCATTTTTTTATTCCAATCTATGTCTTTTGATTGGGAAATTTAATTTCTTTACATTTAAAGTGATTATTGATAATGAAGGACTTACTTTTGCCATTTTGGTTTTTGTTGTTGTATTTTCTTTCTTTTAATTTATTTTATTTTTAATACAGCAGGTTCTTGTTATCTAATTTACACATGTTAGTGTATATATGTCAATCCCAATCTCCCAATTCATCCCACCATTTTGTTATTTGTTTTCTGCACGTATTATAGCATTTTCCCCACATTTCCTCCATTTCTGCATTTCTCTGTGTTTAGTTAATTTTTTGTAGTGACACACTTTAATTCCCTTCTCATTTCCTTTTGTGTGTATTCTACAGACGTTTTCTTTGTGGTTACCATCAGGATTACATATAACATCCTAAATTTATAATAATCAGTTTTAAGTTGATACCAACTTAACTTCAATCACATACAAAAACTATTCATTTATAGCTCCACTCTCATTTTATGTTATTGATGTCACAATTACATCTTTATAATAATATTATATACTCATTAACATAGATTTATAATTATTTATTATGCATTTGTCTTTTAAATTCTGTAGAAAAATTAAAAGTGGAGTTATAAGCCAAAATTACAATAATACTGTATTTTTAATATTTATTCATGTATTTACTTTTACTGGAAAACTTTATATTTTTGCATGGCTTCAAGTTTCTGTCTAGTGGCCTTTTATTTCAGCTTAAAGGACTCCCTTTAGCATCTCCTGTTGGGCAGGTCTAGTGGTAATGAACTCTCTTAGTTTTTGTTTGTCTGGGAATCTCTTAATTTTCCCTCATTTTTTAAAAGACAGTTTGCCATATATAGAATTCTTGGTTGACAGGTTTTGTTTTTCACCACTTTAACTATATCATCTCACTGCCTCTGGCCTTCAAGGTTTCTGCTGAGAAATCTGCTAGAAATCTTACTGAGGCTCCCTTGTGCATGATGTCACTTTTCTCTTGCTACTTCCAAGACTCTATGTCCTTGGTTTTTGACAGTTTAACTATAATGTGTCTGCATGTGGATCTCTTTGGATTTATCCCACTTAGATTTCAATGAGCTTCTTGAATTAGTATAACCACGTCTTTCCTCTAATTTTGGAAGTTATCATCCATTAATTCTTCAAATAATCTCTCTGTTCTCTTCTCTCTCTTCTTCTTCTTCTTCTGGAGTTCTCATAATGCATATATTGCTTTTTTATGGTATCCCATAAGTCCCTTAGGGTCTATTCAATTTTTTTATTATTTTTTCTTTTTGCTCCTCAGACTCAGTAATTTCAAATGACCTACCTTCATATTTGCTGACTCATTTTTCTGCCTGTTTGAGTTTGTCTTTGAATCTCTCTAGTACATTTCCCAATTCAGTTATTGTATCTTTCAGCTCCAGAATTTGTTTTTTAAATAATTTCTATCTTCTTGTAGATGCTCTCATTTCATTCAAGTATTGTTTTCCTCATTTCCCTTAGTTCTTTGAGCATACTTGAGATAGTTGTTTTAAAGTAACTCTGAAGCATACGCTTTTCAGGGACTGCTTCTGGATATCTACTTTGTCTTTTTGAATGAGCCAAATTTCCTTGTTTCTTTGCATGCCTGTGATCTTTTGTTGAAATTGGGCATTTGAAAAAACAGTTACCTTCTCCAGTCTTTGCAGACTGGCATGGAAGATCTTCACCAATCTGCAGGCCCCTGAGCCTTGAGATCAGTCTAGAATGAGAGCTTAATGTCTGCCATGTAAGGACACAGTGAAAAGGAGGCTATGTACAAGCCAGGAAGGGAATCCTCACCAGAAGGTGACCATACCGGTACCCCGACCTTGGACTTCCAGCTTCCAGAAACCATGAGAAAATAAATTTCTGTTGTTTAAGCCACCATGTCTATGGTATTTTGTTATGGTAGCTTGAGCCAACTAAGATAGTGTTTATTGAGCACTTTCCATGTGCCCAGTACTGGGTTAAACCGTGAGAGTGAAAGAAAAATAAAACATAGTCCTTGATCTTAGAAATCATGGAGTCCAGCTTGGGAAACAGACATAGAAACCAATAATTTCAACATAAAATGATCAATACTTCTGTAGACACAAAACATAGAGCACCATGGGAGTACTGAGGAGGAAGGCTTTAAATCTGCTTATCACTGAATAGATCTATTTCATGTTTGGAGAGGTTCTTTTTTTTTTTTAAAGAATTGTGTCATTCTTTTTTTTTTAATTTATTTATTGAGTCTATTTACTTTTGGCTGCGTTGGGTTTTCGTTGCTGCACATGAGCTTTCTCTAGTTGCGGTGAGCG
Source organism: Delphinapterus leucas (assembly GCF_059928025.1). Taxonomy (NCBI): domain Eukaryota; kingdom Metazoa; phylum Chordata; class Mammalia; order Artiodactyla; family Monodontidae; genus Delphinapterus; species Delphinapterus leucas. The sequence goes on from NC_143146.1 coordinate 64,687,214, forward strand.
GGGGCTACTCTTCGTTGTGGTGCGTGGGCTTCTCATTGCAGTGGCTTCTCTTGTTGCAGAGCACGGGCTCTAGGCGCATGGGCTTCAGTAGTTGTGGCATGTGGGCTCTAGAGCGCAGACTCAGTAGTTGTGGCGCACGGGCTTAGTTGCTCCACAGCATGTGGGATCTTCCTGGACCAGGGCTCGAACCTGCGTCCCCTGCATTGGCAGGCGGATTCTTAACCACTGCGCCACCAGGGAAGCCCTGGAGATGTTCTTAAGGCCCTTTACATTTATAAAATCCCAAGGTCCTATGTAATAGTGAGTTTCCATGTTGTGAGTTTGGGGCTGTTTTCTTCCTGTCCTTTAATGCGAGGTGCATCGGTGCATGAGCCAGCTGCTCTGCATTTTCTTGTCACTTTGGCATTTGATTTAACCCTGGGACACAGTCAAACCTCTCCAACATTTTGTTTCTCAGTTTCTCCATCTATAAATTGAGATGCTGATACTTGTCACGAACTTCTGTATAAGAGTAAATTCAATAAAGACATAAGGCTAGAAGTGAAAGGGAAAAACAAATGTGTGTTCTATTACAGATGATAAAAATGATGTGGGACTATTACTAACAAGTATAATCAATAAGGCTAATTCTCTAAGTCAGCGCTTCTTGGATTATAATGGTCACAAAAATTATATGGGGATCTTGTCAAAATGAAGGTTTTGATTCAGAAAGTCTGAGTTACCCCAAGATTCTGCATTTCAAACAAGCTCCTGGAAGTGTTATTGCTCCTGCTACATGGATTACACTTTGAGGAGCAAGAACTTTAATGATTTTAGGCCCTGCTCTGAGTGCAGATGTAAGTTTCACAGTTTCTAAACATGTATTTACTAACCAAAGCCACCAAAGCATCACTTAAGGTAGCAGTTCTCAAACTTTTGGTCTCAGAACCTCTTTTATCATCTTAAAAATTATTGTGAAACCAAAAAATCATACCCATCTGTATTCACAATATTTGAAATTAAATCTGAGAACATTTTAAAACACAAGAATACATCAGCATGTATTCTATTATCTGTCAGAATGATAATGTCATTCTACAATCTCGAAGTCTCAGGAAAACTCCACTATCCATTCATGAGAGAATGGGAATAAAAAATCAAATGTCTTTTTACTTGACAAGAACTGCTCATTTAAGACACTGATTTTTTTTTTTTTTTTTGGTGTACACAGCTGTACTACAAACCCTACTAAATAAACCAGATAACCATTTAGTCTCTAATTCATTTAAAGATGTACTTGTTGGGGACCTAATATACATAAATCAGCATGTTAGGTGCCAAGGTTGTGTTTCTCAACCTTGGGAACTTTTAAAAAATACCAGTCGGAGCCGCATTCAAACAGATTAAATTAGTATCTTTGGAAATTAATACTGTTTAAAAAGTTCAACAGGTCATTCTAATGTGCAGCCAGGATTGAAAACCATTGGGTTCGGAAGGCAGGGTATAAATAACAGAAGCCCAAAGTAGAGGAAACGTGCACACAGGGTAGGCATTGCTTAGTGGGGTCATACGGGCCAGGTTAGACTATTGGTACTCATGCTAACTAGCTTACAATGTGCTTATCCTCCCATATCATCAATTTCCTTAAATCGGAGATTTAATTTCCATAAATTGGGTTGGTAATGGTTCCATCTTAATAGAGTCGTTCTGAGGATCAAATGAGGTAAGGCATGGAAAGCACAGCTCCTGGCACACGGTAAATGCTCATTAAATGTAAGCATTAGTAACTGCCCTGCAGAATCTTACCAGATAAGATGTGAATTAAGCCAGTCTTGCAGGGTGGAAACATTTCATAAGAGCACTGGAGGAAGACAGAATCAATCTGAATGCAATCAGAACTCTCATTCTCGCCCCAACAGAAATGGGCTTAACACAGCTCAGGGGTGTGATTCAGTAGGGTGTTTTTGTTTTTGTGTTTGTTTCTTTAATCCTTGATGGAGGAAAGGACCCAAACTAGTACATGTGGCTGGATGGAAAGGGTTTCTGGCTACTGTTGATGGGTTCTGAAAGAGTTTATTAATCTCTAACACTAGAGCTTTCATGTCCTGAGAAAAGGGCTCCCCTGAAACCATGACAAGCCAGTCTGGTTATACTGCATAAACAGTCCAGTTTACTGTTAGTATATAAACAGTGCTTTGGCATTAACATAGAAAATCTGAATCAGAGTGTCCTATTCATAAATAAAATATCTGGATAAGAAGTGAAGCCACCACAGAGTTAATTTTTCTGTAAAGTCAAGAAGAAACAAGAGGAAGAAATAGAAGAGCCGGTGTCAGCATCAGGTAATACTTTGCATATACGGCAATTACTTGGTTAATGTAGTCAGCGCAGAAAAACTGAAGAACGCCTCCAAATTGGCTATCCACACAGACTGAAGTATTCAAACAATGAACAAATCTCTACTTTGTGTTCAGTAGATGGGTAATGTTCAAAATATGTAACAAAATAGTACGGTACAGAAACTAAAAATCAGAACAGATACTTGCCCAATCTGATTCAATGTCATCTGTAAATATGTGGTTCATCTGTACCTATGTGTGCTCACTGACTATCAGCTCTGGGGTAATTACCCTCTCTTGCCTCTTTTTTCTAACCACTCCTCCATGAAAATTGACTCTTCAAGATGTTTCACCTAAAATTCTGATGATCCCAGCTGCCTCTCCACACCCATCAGTTTAACCACTTCACATCAACAAAAATTTCTCCATTTTTTTGTTGCAGAGATATCTGAGAGAGGAAGAAAGGATTTTTAAAATTATTAATGTTAATGCTCTGGGCCCTCTCAAAATAGGCCACTTAGAATAACACTGGAATTATAGAAAAAGTGCAGAGGAAAACAACAAGGAGCAGAAATAGAAATGCACACTCCATTGATGGCAAACAAGGAGGTATAGTAATCCTGAAATACAGTATGTAAGATAAGCTGACGTAAGATAAGCTGACAAATACAGTATGTAAGATAAGCTGACAAAAGCAATAAAGATCAAGTACCGAGCTGGAAGGTTCACGGCTGCAGTTGTCAGAGAATCAACAGAGTACAATTCTAGGAGGTTTGTCCCTTAGAGGTACAAAACCAGCCATCTCTTGTTTGAAACAAGAAGCACAGATACTCTTGGTAGCTTCAGGAAGCATGGAAGGTAAGATTAAATGAGGAATCGCAGAGACAAGCCACCTTCCAGGAAACAGTCTATGAGACAAGGAGGCAGAGTACTGAGTTTCTGAGTAGTTAGACGGACACAAGGTTTCAACCTTTATTCACTCACATACACACACAACCCTGAGTATTAGGAAGACTTTCCGCTAGCCTGAAACACAGAAGTCACGCATCTTCCACATAAAATGATTACAAATAGCTGGCCCAGAAAGAATTCATCTCCTTCAAAGATATCACAAAGGGGGGCAGATGGATTAAACATAAATTTAAAATATACAGAAAGCACTTACACCAGAAAAAAAGAGTTGCATTTAACAAATGAAAATGTAAACCAAAGATATCACTGAAACAATTTTAACTCATGAAGAAGAAAACACATCTCTAAACCAAAGGCATAAAGCAGAAATGTAAGAGCTCAGAGAAGTCATGGTTGGACAACAGAAGGAGGTGACACATGAGCTGATATAACTCAGAAAAAAGGGAAATCAGGAAAAAGAGAAATTAAAAACTAAAATTCTCCCATAAACAAAGCCTAAATTGAAGCAAACAAATGAGAAATACAGCAAGGATTATAGAGAGGAGAATTGAGAAAAGCAAGTTTATATCCATATAGATATAAAATTGAGAAGGGTTAAAAAGGTATAACTGATGTCCTTAAAGAAGGGAAAACCTAATGGAAAATATTCATTGAATGTTAAATTTTTTTAACGTTCAGGAATTACGTAAAGATTTGGTTCTACAATTAAGGTGATATAGAATGTCCCAGGAAAAACTGACATAGCAGAATTGATTTTGAGACAGTAAAGTTACTGATTTTAAAGGTAAAATATCAAATCACCTATAGTGGAGGAAAAACACTCACACCGTTCTCAAACTATTTTATTGTTATGTTCACAGCTAAAGGTCAGCAAGGCCTACAAAGTCTTCAATGAATGAAAGTGACCTAAGAATTCTATTCTTAAATAAGGTGACCAACCTGCCCTAGTTTATTCAGGGCAGTCCCAGCTTTTGCACTGTTAAGTCTTACGTCCCGGGTACTCTTTCGGTCCCCGGCAAACTCTGGTCTCAAGTGTCCATGCAACACTCACTACAATGTCATGTATTAGGCCACAATGAGAAAATCCATTAATTCTAACATGTAGAAATAATACAAATAACATTCTCTGATTACATGATATAAATCTAGAAATTAATATGAAAACTAAAAAGTAGGAAAAAACCTCTACCACCTGCCAATCTGAAAAAGAGAAATTTAAAATGTGAATTGCAGAATATTTCAGAACATAAGGATATAAAAACACCATATAGGGAACTTCTTACTAACAGGTAAAGTAATGCTTGGTAAAAAAGATTTGTGACCTTAAATACAAATAACAAAAAAGGAGAAGATTAAAAATAATCATTTAACATTCCTCAAACACAGATCCAAAAAGTTTTAATAAAATATTAGCAAATAGAGCTCTGTAACATATACAAGAATGATACATCAAAACTAAGTAGAGGGGCTTCCCTGGTGGCGCAGTGGTTGAGAATCTGCCTGCTAATGCAGGGGACACAGGTTCGAGCTCTGGTCTGGGAGGATCCCACATGCCGCGGAGCAACTAGGCCCGTGAGCCACAACTACTGAGCCTGCGCGTCTGGAGCTTATGCTCCGTAGTAAGAGAGGCCGCGACAGTGAGAGGCCCGCGCACCGCGGTGAAGAGTGGCCCCTGCTTGCCACAACTAGAGAAAGCCCTCGCACAGAAACGAAGACCCAACACAACAAAAATAAATAAATTAATTAATAAACTCCTACCCCCCCCAAAAAAAACAAAACTAAGTAGAGTTTACCTCAGGATTGTAAAATTGGTTTAAGATTTAAAAATCAATCAATATATGATCATTTTTAAAATGCAAAGAAAAGCACTGAACAAAACTCAACATCCATTCAGGATTAAACAAACAAAACAAAAACAAACAAAATACCTCTCATCAAACTAAGACCTCAGAAGATAACTTCCTGAATCCCTCATTTTGACAAAGGACATATGCCAAAAGCCAATAGTTAACATCACACCTAATGGGAAATTTCAAAACTTTTTCTCCCCATAATACTGAGAACAAGGCTAGGATGCCTACTCTCACCGTTCTGATTCAACTTTGTATTAGAGGTCCGAAACTTTACAGTACAACAAATAAACAAGCAGAGGCATAGTGTCAGAAAGGAAGAAGAAAACCTGACTGCACTTTCAGGTAGCACTGTTTGTATAGAAAAGGCGTTAAAATCTATAAAACTATTACTAAAAAGTAACAAGATTAAAAATTATTTTACCAGAAAATACGATGAAATAAAATTCCATTTATCTTAACACCAAAAACAAAACCCCATAAAATACTTAGAAATAAATTTAACAAAAGGCATGCAAGGTCTCAATAATATAAACTACAAAAAATCGCTAACAAAGTAAAAATGCACAAAAGACTTGAGCATACACTTTACCAAAAAAGATACATAACTAATCATTAAGCACATGAAAAAGTCATTAACATCATTAGTCACCAGGGGGTGCAAATTAAAACAATGAGATAACATTACTCTTCACCAGAACGACCAAAATTAGAAATTAAAAATACCACAGCAAACATTGGTAAGGATGTAGAACTGGAATTCTCATATATTGTTGATGGGAGTATGGTAAAACCACTTTGGAAAAAGTTCTGGCGGTGTCTTGTAAAACCCCAACTCCTAAGTTTTGACCTAAGAAAAATGAAAAATATATTCACAGACAACATTGTTCACTGTAGCTTTATTCATAAGAGTCACACTCAGGGAAAAGCTCGGTGTCTGTTAATAATAGGATACCAGGGAATACTACTAAGCAATAACAAGAAACAACTACTGATATGGGCACCAACATGGATAAATCTCAAAAACAGGTTGAGTAAAAGAAACTTACGCAACAGAGTACATGAGTACATTTTATGAGTTTCCGAAACAGGCAAAACTAATCTATCTTGAGAAAAGATCAAAATAATGATAGTCTCTGGAAGGGATGTGAGGCAGTGATTGAGTTGGAGGGGCAGGAGGAAAATTCGGGGGTTATGTTCATATTCTATATCTTGATAGGGTCTTAGGGTCTTAGTTACACATATGTATATATCTGTCAAAACCCAGCAAATGTATATTTAAGATTTGTGTTTTTCATTGTATGTAACTCTTACACCAAAAGGAAAAATTGTAGCAAATGTTTAACCATTTTATGATATGTATGTGAAACGGAGGAAGTGAACTGATTTCTGTAATTTACTTTGAAATGAGTCAACAAAGTAAGATGGATTGCTGGATGGATAGACAGATATGTCATAAAATGAGCATAGAAAAATGTTCTTGGTAGACTCTATGAGGTGAGTAAATCTGTGCATTCCCTGTAAAATTATTTCAACTGTGTTCTATGTTTAAAGTTTACCACAGTAAAATTTTGGAAAAAAATTTATCTCAAGAAGCTAGAAAGTAAATGACAAAAGTAGAGCAATAGGAAGATTTGATAAGTATGAAAATTGAAATTAACCAATTCAAAACAAAAAATAATACAGTTAATAAATTCAAGGGCTACATATTTTAAAAACAATAAAGTGAATAAACAATTACCTAATTTAATAAAGAAAATAAGTATTAAGTAGAACTAATAGAAAATGATCACAGATACAAAGGCTTCAACGGAATCATAGGAAAGTACTTCAACTCTCCTCAAATAAATTTGGGAACCAAAATGTAATGCGTGATTGTTTATTAAAATAAAACTTTCCAAAACTGACACCAGAAGAGATTTTAAAAAGCCTAATTAATTTAAAAAATATGTTTCCATTATTTTAGTCAACATTTTTACGTGCTCTGTAATGAGAAGTTATTTTCAGATATGTAACACACCATTTTTCTTTTTTTAAGTTTTTTGGCCACTCTACGCAGCACACAGGATCTTAGTTCCTGGAGCAGGGATCGAACCCGTGTCCCCTACTGTGGAGCGCGGAGTCTTAACCACTGGACTGCCAGGGAAGTCCCACACCATATTTTCATAAATAGAAGTCTGTAAAAATTTCTTGCAAAGCTAAATTACAAAAATTCCACAAAGATGACATACAAAAAAAGGAAACCTACAGACCATGCTCACTTATGAATACTGATGCAAAACCCTAAATAAAAGGTCAGCAAACAGAATCCTCCAGTAATGCCCAGATCATTAAATATTAGGAGATCTATTACTATATTAATATAGATCATCATAGTAATTGGTTAAAAGAGAAAACTCATATTATCATCTCCATAGATGCTTAAAGACCTTTAATATAATATCCATTTTAGATAAAAATGTTAAATACTAAATACTAAAAATAGCTACTTAACATGAATTACACACACATACACATATCTATATCTAATGTCTATTTGGATATAGATATAGTATGTATCTAGATGCAGAGACAGAGAAAAAGGGAGAGGAAGGATGTGTGTATGAATGTATTTATGTACGTATGTATGTATGTATACCAGCCTCTTGCTAAAGCATTATCTTTAAACTCTGCAAAAAGAAAACATGTCCTTTGTCTGCAATATCGTTTATTTTGTTTCATAGCTACCAGTCACTGCAATTAGAACCATAGGAAAAAACAGAGGTATAAAATTTAAGGAGGCAGAATTATTTTTGCAGGTGATGTGATTGTTTTTTGGGAAACAACTGTTTTCTCTGGAAAACCTAAGGGAATCAGCTAAAAAGATATACCATAAAAAGTAAGAGAATTCTTCTGGGGGAGAGACTTTGATGACTAAGGTTCTGGGTGAGGGGGAGACTACATTTTCACTGTATATCCTTACGTACCTTTGGAATTTTTTGCAGTATACATGTTGTTACTTACTAATAAATAATAAAATTTAAAACAACAATTACAAGTGAGGATATTTTAATCATCCCCTGCATAATACTATCTCTGCCAACTGAAGTAAGTAACTTTTGTGACAACACAAAAGGAAATTGTGATGTTTAAGAGAAAAAGGAAGGAGTGACAGGGAAAAAAGGTTGTTCAATAAATGGATCTCTAGGGCTTAATTTTCTTCAGTTCATTCTATCTTTTAATAATCTATGAAAATTAAAATCATTTAGGGAATAACATACATTTAAGACAAGAATATCAATAATAATAATAACTAATGTTTAATTAGTGCTAACAGTTTGTCAGACACTATGTTCAGTGCTTTTCGTATGTTTATTTGTTTAATGCTCACAGCAATCCTACATGCTATATCCTGCATGCTGTATGTGCATATTATTGTCTGTCTCAGTAAATCTGAGTTTCCATTTGGTTCATTCCCATCCAATGGAGTACAGTGTAGACAAAGGCTGATGACAAAACCATCTGGCCACGTTTCTACAAGCCAGGGCACCGAGCAGAGTTTTCCAAGACCTCATCACCTCCCACACCTGGAACGGTTCCAGAAGCATAAGGTCCTGCACAGGTCGCAAGATGACGATGATGGTCCCTGGGGTGGCCTGACCTTGAGCAAGTGTCAACATTCAAAGACAATGTTGCTGACGGTGCAATTTCCTGCATGGAATGCTCCACATTCCTGACCACTCACAGTGATGGCTGATGGAAAGGCTCACCCAGGACCATGTACTGAGTGCCATGTGAGGGTGGACCTGTGAAGATGGAGAGGGCAACTGGGCGCTCTGCTTACAGCAGTTATTGCGTCGCGGTGACAGCTGTCACACAGGGGAAGCTGTAAGCATGGCACTTTGAGAAAATCCCACTCCATAATATCTTTTCTCCACACCTCTGTCCTGAGTGCCTGAAATTCCAGAAGGAAGCATTGTTGTCTGCCAACTCCACTATTTAAATAAAAATAAAATTATATACGTGTGTGGCTAACGTGAAATAAAAGTGTATTATTTTAAAAGTGCAAAAGCATAGAAGTCTGTGTCAGATGTTTGTTCTAAACCTTGCTATGCCTTTCATAACTCTGTACCACCGGGCAAGTTCACTTAATCTGAGTTTGTCTCCTCATCTGTAAACTCAAACTACTAGTTCTCATTTCATAGGGGTGTTGTGAGAATTAAATATAGACTCACACACTCCATCTGATACAGAATCGAGTTAAATGCTAAAGCATCCAGTTAAATGTTCCACTAACATCAGTTTCCTCCTCCACTTTCCTACCTAATGAGCCCCATCTTCTTGGCAGGCAATGCAAAAGCCCTTTGCTGAAACCAAACTTGACCCCCTTGCCAGGAGCTGGTCCTTTGTGCAGGGACCACCACGCCCTTTTGTTCACTCCACTCCCCTGACCCTTGACCCAGTCTGCTCACTTCAGTTCATAGAGTGGTGAGCCAATCTCACAGTGAAAAGAGACATTTCCTACCTTTGAAAAAAAAAATGGGCAGAGAGCCAGCAGACTTGTGGTGCCTTCCATTTCCCATCTGTAAATTTCTCAAAATACTTTCCAGTAAGCAATCACCAGGGGCTCATAATGTGATTAATAATATTGTGTCTCAGTTGCTTCTAGTATTTCAGATGAAACAGTGTCTTAAGAAGGTACAGTTGCTGAATTGTGAGTGGGAGGCTATGTGATCTGTCTTCTTTCTATTCACATCTATGCTAGACTCTCAGAGGGGTGAGTGGGAATCGACCTGGTCATTCAACACGTTAAAAGTTTGCTTGAATCTACCAATGAATTAAGAGTGCTGCTGTGGGTCAAACCCGATGTCACCTCCGGAATCTGCAGACCTCAACTCAGCGGGGCTAAAGAGAACGGACATCACAGAGCGGCTCTTCCTGGGGGCGCTTTAACACATGATTCTCAGTTTCACGTTTGTCTGAAATTCTATTGCCGGAAAGTTGAGTCTCGCAAGTGCAAGCATGAGTACGGTTTTCTCTCTGCAAAGCCTGTTTCAGTATCACTGACGGCATAGGGGTGGTCGTTTTCCGGAGATGTGATTCCTAAACCTTCCAGTCCGAACACCCGCGCCTCCCGCCTCCCCTCCCCCCCCCACCCCCCGCGTCGTCAGAGCCACATGCCCTTTTCCGGGCTTCCACTATTCTTCACTCCGTGTCAGATGAGCGGGAACAGGCAGAGCCAGCGTTCCAGCCACCCTCTTTATCTGCCTTCACACTTCTTCCTCTGCCTATTCATGCCGCTGCGGAGGCCTGGACCAGCTTCCTGTAATCTTGGAGGGGAAAACTTCTCCCTTTAGCACAGTCTGTGAGCCTAGTTGTTTTGGGTAGCAGGTTTCCTCCTCTCTTCTCCCGTGAGTTCATATAGCTTCCTCTGCTCAGCCTGCTAGCCCTCCTCCAAGGGTGAGGACTCTCCTCTAAGCCCTAGGGTTTCAGCGAAGGGCGCAGGATTTCCTGAGCCAGGGATATATACACAGAGGAGGCACTGCTGGGCTCTACTGTGACCGCACCTCGCAGGGCTCATCCCACTCTCTGTACAACACGTCGTATTTATATCCCAGGGCACTGAGGCCGGTCCTGGCTTTGATACACCATTTCCTTCGTTCCCCAAAGCTGAGCAAAGCAGAAAATCCTTCATCCTCCAAGTACGCTAGCCCCCTACTCTCTTCCCGCTTTGCCTTGCTACTTCTGCTTCAATGCCTAAGCTGGAGGAATTCGTTAAAATTATAGTCGAGTTAATAGCTAGAAAATCAAAATGTTGCATGAGATATAATCTTCCAGCTGAAATCTCTTCTGAGTACCCTAAATATTTAAAACATCAAATAATTTGAAAATAAAAGGGTTGGTAGATATACTTGAATTAGGGTAAGTTCTCTGATACTTTTTGATTCAGATGGAGAAGTTTAGGTAGACACACCAATTTAAAATATGGATGGCATATATGAAAAAGAACTCCTGAATAGTAACCAGAAAATGATCATAGAGATAAGTCCACTTTAAATCTGGAAAGATAACATTTACCAGTGGAGACCCATAATAAAATACTGCATTTCTCACATGGTCCTATAGCAGGAAGTCCAGTCTCATTACTTCCAGCCATCCTACATCCTGTCCCCTCATCTCCCTACCATATACCCTGATACAGCCCAGAGTTCCCAGGTGTTACTACTAGCAGTTCCTGGCTTTCCAGCCTCACGACTAGAGCAGGGACTCAGATGCATCCCTCAAGGTCACCTTCAGTGCCATTGCAAGATAACCACGCTGCCACTGGACAGTCCAAAGAGGTCTTCTGTTGGCCATGCAGTGGCCATGAGGCTGAAACATATTGCAGTTGGTCCTGACCAAAGCTGTGGGCCTGAAACGGGGCCTCTGCTCCAATTCCTGCCCAATCCACGGCAGGTCATGAAGCTCGACTCCAAAGCACCACCTCCTCCTGCAACAGCCAGCTCAGAAATGACTCTCTTTCTACCCTCTTGGGGAATTTATCTGGAAGGACTCACTGTTCTCTCCTGGCCCTGGGCCTTGGTTAAGACATCGTCTTTATCCACATAGGTTTCCTTAACTTTGAATCTAAGAAAAAAGGAGTCGGAAATCTTACAGGCATATGGACAACTGCTATATGAATCATTCACTTTCTCACAGTAAACTTAAAACTCTGGTACAGTTCCAACTGATTCCAACTCAGTGGAGAGCCTGCTGTGTTCTAGATTGTGAACTCCTTGAAGGCAGTCTTCTTGACTTCCGGATCCGATGCTTATACCCCCTAGAGCAGAATGTACGTTCAGCCAATACTGGATGCTTAGATCTGGTGCCCAGGGGCTGCCTGCTCCTTCTGGGTGGCTGTGGTCTCCTCCAACTCTCTGCTGGAGTCTCCCAGCTAATCTAAGCCTCTACTCCTGGATTTGACCACTCACTTCCCGCAGCTATTATCAGCGGCACCATTGCCCTTGAGGTATGCTTGCCTGGAAGGTCCTGCATCCGAGCCCTTCTTTGCTGGTGAGGTCAGACGGGCTGTACTCTGACCTAGGCAGACTGGTGCTTACAGGTTATCTCCTAAGAGCTCCATGAATATAAGCTCCCAGCTCACCACGAAGGTAATGGCAACTTTTCCAGGCACAGCCTTCTCATTACCCTTCCTTGACGCTAGATGTCCTGCCTGGAATGGACCAGATTGCGCCAGCTCTAAGTCAAGCCACATGGCAACCACCTTGCTTCTCTGTCGACCACGCTTCCAGTCCCCAGGCTCCATGCTGTTTGGGAACACCTCCAGCCCAGCTTCTGCTTTTTCTAGGCTAGTATGAAAAATAATCTCACCTGGCTTGGGGTTACTTTTATTTCCAAAGATCTTCAACAATATAAGCATGAAAAATTCCTCTCTCTAAACTCAGAAGTTGCACTTGTATGTGAAAATTGTATTACTATGTGTATGGCTACTCCTAACTTGAGGGGGATCCAGGTCAACAGATAAACCATGTCCAGATGTCCTGGGATTAAACAGAGATAGATTCTAGGTAATTTGCTGGTGTGGAATCAGAATCCAAACTGGGGACTGTATTGCATAATATGGAATATCTGGTTACTGTGGATTGGTCTGTAGTCTAAGAAGCCCTCTGGGAAGTATTGTCCTTTTCAACCTCACAAGCACATGAGTAACACTGCTAACTGTAGCATCATTTTGAAACAGAAAAGACACAGTTCCTGACTTCAAGAATTTAACATGAAACACAGAAGAGAGTAAAACAATGTTAAAATAAGATATTGTTCACTTATAACATTAGGAATAAAAAAAAGAAAACTAAAGAAAAGAACCCAAATGAATATTAAATAAATAAATATTAGTCATGCAGTAATTGAAAAAGCCAGGCTTTTATGTTGCCGATCATCAGTAAATTTCTAAATAATCCCACCCCACTAGCCCCATGGCCACCATGCTCTTGTTAGTGAGAATATTTATTTCTGTTTGAGAAGTAAAAGTTTCTTAACAAAGAGCACAGGATAGAATAATATAGCTTTGTCTCCACCTGCAGGAATGAAGAGTCTGAATTCTTTTGTTGTTGTCCTTATCTGAAAATATGTAAGGCCTTTAGGATCACCATTAAAAATATGAGGTAGAATCAGTACTCAAGCTTTACTACACATTCTTCTATAATAAAGTAATAATTGGATCAAAACAGGGTCAGTTAAAAGAAGTACATAATTAACGTGAACGACTGTGCTTATTTCTATAACTTTTTTTTAAACAAATTTTATTTATTTGGCCATGCCACTCAGCTTTCAGGATCTCAGTTCCCCGACCAGGGATCGAACTCGGGCCGTGACAGTGAAAGTACCAAATTCTAACCACTAGACCACCAGGGAACTCCCTCTATAACTTCTTAATGAACTTATACACAGAGAAAAATTCACCATGACCAGTGTACACCTTGATGAACTATTTCAAAGTGAACACACTGGTCACCATCAATCAGAACAAGAAACAGGTCATTGCCAGCACCCCAGAAGCTCCCTTACAAGCTGCACTTTTTTTTTTAAATAATTATTTTGTTTTAATTGAAGTAGAGTTGATTTACAGTGCTGTGCCAATCTCTGCTGTACAGCAAAGTGACTCAGTTATACATGTAGAGACATTCTCTTTTTATATTATTTTCCATTACGGTTTATCACAGGATATTGAATATAGTTCCTTGTGCTATAGATAATGTAATAATTCTTGAATTCATCTTATTTTTTTAAATCTCTTTCTTTAACTCATATTTATTTATTTATTTTTAACATCTTTATTGGAGTATAATTGCTTTACAATGGTGTGTTAGTTTCTGCTGTATAACAAACTGAATCAGCTATACATATACATACATCCCCATATCCCCTCCCTCTTGCTTCTCCCTCCCACCCTCCCTATCCCACCTCTCTAGGTGGTCACAAAGCACCGAGCTGATCTCCCTGACTGCACTTATTTTTAAAGCCAGATTTGAAAACCTTAGCCTTTAAGCTAGTCATCCTAAGAAAGAGAGGAAGCCACAAGCCACAGACAGACTCCTGCTTCCCAAGCAGCCTGGTCCAGGAGCTGCCCCTGAGAGGCCCATCGCCAGCCCTGCTGTGACGGTGAGAAGGCAGCAGCTCCTGTCTTTCACCGGGGCTCCAAACCCGATCAGCTCATGGTCATGTCCAAGGATAGGTCTGCCCTCATCTTCATTAAGCTAAGGCCCTATGAAAATGAAGCAGATCGAGGTTTGTCCTCAGAAAACCCCTTCCATGTAAACTTCTTGCAGAATATTGGCGTGTAGTGCTTGGGGAAGACTCCTCTCTGATTTGGACGAGAGTGGAGGTGCCCACTGGTCACTACAATCAGCATGGGTAGCGTTCTACACCCAAGAAAGAAATTAAACTCTTTTATTTTTGACCCAAACTACAACTTCTAACTAAAATAAATCTCCATGTGATTTAAATTACCCTAAGATGTCCATGGTCCAGTGTCTCGAAACTATTATTTCCTATAGTTTTTTTGGATTTGGAGTTGTTTCAGACAGGAGGGTACATCCAGTCCCTATTATTACTCCATCTTGGCTGGAAGCAGATATCTGAAAAGTTACTCTCTGACAATCCTCCAACCTCTTGAGAAGAATAGGTTTTTAGAAATACAAGGCATGTGATTCTTCTTATGCTTTGCTATATAATAGGTACTGGGTTTTTTCCCTTTACCACATATGTGTGGTTGCTCGTTTTGTGACCACAAAGTCTGCAGATATTGTCAGGATTAGATTTAAAAGCAATGAACCATCCCACCGATTCAGCCGGGGAAGAACAAATTCACATCTTCATGTTAAGGACCTAAGGGAAAGGGACACCAGAGCCAGGCAGAGTGGAAGGGAAATTATAAAACTGAACAAACCATGACAGGATCGATTTTCTTTTTAGGTTTTCATGGGTTTGTTAGTCTGTTTCTAATATTTGTTAAAATCATTGTAACATATATATTTGGACATCTGTCACTCAAAGAGTTAAGCCAGACTCCACCGCGGGGCTCTGGAGGCTGGTGACCCTGCCAGGTGCTTTTAGTAAAAGGGAGGTAACAATGTGTCTAGTACATACATATTGTGGGCACACTTCGACTATTCAAACCCAGACAGAGGAAACGGGGGAATGGAGGTGGGGAAGGGGGAGGGCTCAGAAAAGGAATAAAAAGAGAAAATGGCCCAGAACTCTCTGCTGTGGCTCTTCATGTGATGAAAGCCTGCATTGTGTGAAGCTGTGAGTCAAAAGAAGAAGGTTATTCAGCTATCGCAGACTGCATCTAAAATATGAAATAGTTCTCGTCCAGCCTCTTTGCTTCTCATGCTACAAAAAAAGTCCTTCTCATTAGCTACCACTTTTCTTCTATGGCACAAAGTCATTTCACATTTTCAGGGAAAAGAATTTAATTTTTTAAAACCTCTCTTCTCTAACCTGTCAACCAAAATTTGCACGTTCCAGTGAATTGGGGTGAATGCTGGTCCTAATTTGATGTTTGCCAAAAGCGTCCTCCGACCCTAATAAGCATCCATGGATTCTGTGGGGAGCGGTCCTCACGGCCCCTTCTTCTCTAAAGCAGCTCCCCTCAGCGTCCCCAGCCCCGAGGTCCTTCACCACCATCTATTTTCCTTGGATGAGAGCCTCCCAGTGAATAGGAAACATTTTTAAGAGGGGGTGGGATGTTGTGAAAGAGATTTAGAGGCCAAATGGGGCCTTCGGAGGAAAAAGAATTCGGCATCGCTGGTATAACTCAATGGCATTCACTGTTGCAGAAAGTAACGAACTTTTTACTTAGTTAGCAGCAGTTCACCTCGCGTGCTCGTCTAATTGGAGAACGTTTTCCAAGAAGAAAAGAGGGGTCGTGGTTCACAGCCACGCATCTGTGCGTGGTGCTGAGGGGCCACCTGCCTTTTCTTGTGTAGACTTTTGTGCAGGGAAAAGACTCTTCTCTTTGTGTCTCTGCCTGGTTCCTTGTGTGGCATCCTTTCATGGGAATAAACACCAAGGGAAATTATGTAGTGTATAATCCATTTTCAAGAAGGTAAATTTTGCCTGAAAATTCTGTGCTAGCACTTGATCATAATATTCTATGTCCAAATAGCTTCAGAGCTCCCTAAGTAATATTTGAGTGTATGTAAATTTCCCAAGTATTCATCCTGAAGCTGAGTCTTCTATTAAATTAGCTGAAAGCGTAATACCTTGAGAAACTACATTAATATGAATACCCGACCAGAAATAGCAATTTTCATTTGTTGTATTAAAATCTATAAATTACTTCACCCCATACCACCTTTGAACAGAAGGGACGTTTCTTTCAGGGAAGGGCCAGCCCCAGGGCATGAATGCCTGAGGGTGACTTTCCTGCTTCCTGGGGGTCTCACCTTCCATGGAAACAAGTCATTATGTTGCTTTATATATTAAAAGTTCTGAACTTTTAACTTTAATTTGGCTAGTTATCAGACTTGGGATATCTGTACGCCCGATCAAATTTCTTCTTCTCTCTTTTTGAAGGCAAGCTTGCTGGTGTGAGGGCTGTTCCCGTGAGGAGTAGATAGTGATTTGGGTTTCTAGTTTGAACAGTGTGTTTGTAAGTAAAAAATTCAAAACTCTCTCCTTATTTAACTTCCTGACACATGGTCTTGGAATATCACTGTGAATTTGACTGTGGCAGACAGCAAATTAATCTTTCTAAGATCCTACACGGGTTAAAATGCTAATCATTCTTTGGCCTTCAGAAAGTTTCTTCCAATTTAGGAAACACTGTGACTTACTCATACTAGATACGTAATAAATACTTATTAATTTGATTTAATCTAGGATAATGTCTCTAAGGACTATTTGGAAGCCGGATTATTGAACAAACCCACAATGTTTTTTCCTGATAGCTCAGTTCTCAGGAACCGAGGTGGGTAATTTTGAAGTGATTTCTGGCCCTGGATCTGCTTCCTATGATGTCAGAGACACAGCTTTCTGAGGTGACTTCAGGACAGAGCTCTGGAGAGGCCCTTCCTCAGGGAAGCCACCCTAAGAATCTGACAGGATCTATTTAAGGGTTCTTGGGTAGCTCCTGATGGCTCAGCTGAGATTTATACCTCTGGTTTCAGCAGGACCCCTGGGTGCCATTTGGTTTTCCTCATCACCATGCCATTGAACCTGAGAAGTCACCCAGTCTGGCTGACACCTTTCCAGACCACTTCCTCTGGTGAGAAAATAATGTCGTCTTCACAACAAAGAAGAAAACATACTGCCTGTCCTGAATCCCCAGCATAGGCAAGAACAGTGTTGAGGTTCATCAAAGCCCAACAGGAGGGTGTGGAGATAACTCTGTTGCTAGTAAGAAGGATCAATTTAAGGGGAACCCATGACTGGTGCCAGCATACATTCCTCTTGCTTCCAGATTAGCTCCATCCCAGGCTAGAGGGTCTGGAATAGAGTTAGTAATCAGTGTAACAGTTGCTAATACTTACTGAGGACTTATCATATATCCTGCACCGTTTCAAGGTCTTTCCGCTAATTCATTTTATTCATACAACTCTATGAGGCAGATACTAATATCATTTCTATTTTACTGATGAAGAAACTGGAGCACAGAGATTTTAGATAAATTGCCCAAGGTTACGCAGTGTGATGGTGTAAAACTGTGTGCACAATTCTTGGAAAGTCCTCTTTTCAAAAAGCAGAGTATAATTCTCCCCCTCGCTTGGTTTGAATCAGACTTAGAGACTCAATTCGAATGAGTAGAATGTGGTGTAAGTGATGGAATATACTTCCTAGGTTAGGATAAAAGACATTGCTCCTTCTTCTCAGCTCTCCCTTGGATTGCTCACCCTGGGGAAAGCCCGTCATCACATCTTCAGAACTCTCCCCACGTGGGAAGACCAACAACCAGCACCGTGTAAGTGAGCCACCCTGGAAGTAGGTCCTTCTGCCTCAGTCAAGCCTTCAGATGACAGCAACCACACGACAGACCTTGAGCCAGAACTGCCCAGCTTAGCCACTTGTAAATCTCTGACCTCTAGAAACTGTGAGCTGTTTATTGTTCGGAACTGCTAGGTCGGGGTAATTTGTTATGCATCAATGGATAACTAATACACATAGCTTCTGAGGGTCAGAGCCAAGATACCAGCCCAGGGGGTCTGAATGCAGAGGCCACAGTTTACCACTGTCCCACTCCATCTCTGCTCATACAAAGGAGATTATCTGATGAGCTCAGATTCCAGAAAACGTGTTCAATAATTGGGAGGACAATTTAACCCAAGCTCCTGAACATCCTGTGTTTCTAGGCCCTTAGAAACCCAATGATGGCAAATGCACACATCAGCTACATACAGTCACTCCTTTCCTTGGATGTTCTGAATGAATCCTGATAGAGACCTTTTGCCTTATCCTGCTTTTTCTAAACTTCAGACAGACATTATCTCTCTACTACTTCAGACAAGCCTGTTACAGTATAATTTATCAGATTGAAGCTTCCTTTAGTGCCATTTCTATCCTGAGGCTATACCATAATCACCTTAACCAAATTGGATACTGACCTCAAGTATTAGGCTTCTTTTATCATCTATTACTTTTAGGCTGTGGGGAAAATAGAAACAACTCATCTCTTAGATGCTATCTAAGTGATCTTAGATAGGATCACTTCTGCAAGTGGTTGTTTCCCATTATGTGTTGATTAGGACTGCTTAACTTTCAGAAGGTTGGCCTTCTGCTGCCACCTTGCTGATACAATAAATGTTAATGCCCGTAGCACTGGGCTTTGCACAGAGTGGATGCTTAGGAAGCGGTAGTTCGTATCTCTCTCCCATCACACCTGACATGTGCAATCAAGAGAAAGTTAGTCTTCCTCAGAACTTGTTAGATAATTGTCAACAAATCACCATCATTTGACATAACCCCACTGGCTGCAGCAAATATGTGCTCTCCATTACCAACTTTTCAGTATCAAGGTATCTGGAGCAGAGATTCAGAAGGGACTTGATTACTTAGAGTCAAAGGCGACAGGTGGCCTTAAATATATTCCAGCCAAGAACAGCTAACCTGACCCTGGACTCTCAACACTCATTGCATCTCACCAGGACGGAATCCACAGTCACAACCTCCTGCCCCCACTCCTGGGTGTTTTTGGCAGTCACGTCACTTCCCTGCTTAAAATCCAGAACAAAGTCCAAGGTTTTCACACCAGGTAATACAGAGTTTTCTACAAGCGGACCCTGGACTAGATTACCTCCCAACAATCCTCGTGATTTTCAACTTAAAAACATTGAACTCTATGTAATTTCTCTCCAACTTCACATGCCCTTTCTAACTCTTTAAGGATTCGGTGCAGAGTTCGTCTCCTCTGGGATATCATCCTCTCACGCCACCTGACCTCTGCCTTTGTCCCCTTCTCTTCACTGCTGGACTGGACATCCTCCATGTCCCAACAATACTCTGAAGACAGCCTCCTGTACTGGGTACGCTATGCTGACATTACCTGTTTGAATGCTTGTCCCCTCCGGTACATTATAAGCTTTGTCAGAAATGTAGGATCGGGCTTCCCTGGTGGCGCAGTGGTTGAGAGTCCGCCTACCGATGCAGGGGACACGGGTTCGTGCCCCGGTCCGGGAAGATCCCACATGCCGCGGAGCGGCTGGGCCCGTGAGCCATGGCCGCTGAGCCTGCGCATCCGGAGCCTGTGCTCCGCAACGGGAGAGGCCACAACAGGGAGAGGCCCGCGTACCGCAAAAAAAATAAAATAAAATAAAAAATGTAGGATCGTATTTAACTTTGCATTCCTGGTATCTGGTGAATAGTAGGTACTTAATAAATGAGATAATGTATACAAAGTATTTAACACGACACCTGACATGGTAAGTGATCACTTCATGTTGTGGTTGCTGTTGTGAATTTGTTGAATGATGGTTACTGCTCACCTATCCACAAGCAAAAAATAAAAATCTTTGCTCCCTTCCGGGCAAAAAGTGAAGAGAGAAAGGCTAAGTGAAAAGAAAAGAAAGAAACGAAAAACACACTGTTTCATAGGAAACAATGAAGAATCGAAAGACACTAAAGATGAGCAACTAAACAGGCTAAATCGGATGAGATTAATGAGAAAATTGAACAAAGCAAGGGGAATTTGTCAAACTTTCCTAGCAGGCCAGATAGTCTCCACTTGGAAAGCAGCTTTGAGGGAAGTGGTAAATTCCCTACAACCTGAGTCACTAAAAACTAGACCAGACAAACCACTCAGAAGTATACAGCAGTAGACTTCAGGGTACCGGCAAGAGTTAGTGGGCTTTTCATCTTTAATTTCTCTGATTCACTCATAAAATATTTATAATAAGGCTGCAAAACATTTGTTACATCTTTTCCCATTGTTCGCCTTCATTTTTCCAAGGGGAAAATGAACAGTGTTAATGTTTACTCAGCTAAGGCTACCAGGCAAGGGGGCTGTGCAACGCCACAGTGGCTAGTATTTAACAATAACACTGGAAAAGATAGAGACAACCATTTTACTGGAAACTTTTTTGACATAACCTGGTTATTTTGATTAGGTCTATGCTGGGGAAAAAAAATCTTGGGGCAGATTGCTACTTGGTATTTGTTGATTTATTCTTTGAATAAAATTGGTTAGAATATATTTTCTTAAAATAACAACCATACATGACACACAAGTTGTACTTTATTTCTCTTGTTCCCTCCTCCTCCTTCCTCTGCTTGTTTGTTTCATCTAATGGTTCCTAGAAACAAAGCCAGACACTAGAATAAAAGAGCTGATATTACTATTCTCTTGCAGTTGTTTTCTTTAGCTTTTTAAAAAGTCATATTTTCCCAACTCTTTGTTGATCAGAATTTTGCCTAAAAAGTGTCTTTCAGAGTATCTCTGAAAACCCTGTTTCAGAATATTTCCAGCTCTCACTTCAGCTGGCATCTGGAGGCTTTGTTTTGATGTATTAAGATGTGATACTACATGAAAAAAATAACTAAATTCTTAGGGTTTTTTTGACCCACTAGAGCACTACCTTAGATGTTAGAGGTGAAGGGAATGGATCTCCACTACAATCCTCTCATTTTAGTGCTGAGGAAACCAAGCCCCTGGATGCGCAGTAGGGTCACAAAGCTAGAGTGAGTCAAAGCCAGGACCAGAACCCAGGTGTCTTCACTGTTTGTCTAGACCTTTGTTTGTTATACCAAGGATTAAATGGGTAGAGATCACTGAGTTGTGTGGTTTTTTTCTTTTTCTCCAATCCAAATTTCAGCAATATAACTGTAATGAAACTAAGAACAGCTAACATCCCGTGAATGCTTATTATGTGCACTGCATTATTCTACACTTTTTATGTGTTTTAGCTTGAGTCGCAAAACCATTACCCCATCTTACCAATGAGGAAAATGAGGCACAAGAAGGCAATGTTACTTTGCCAGGGTAACCTGCCTTAGGTAACAGGTGACAGAGAGAGGATGGGACTCTAAGGCCTGGGCTCCAGAGGCTGTGGACCCACCACTACACCTGATGGCTTCTCAGTAAAAGCAGACCTTCCTTGGGGGCTGGGAAAGCAATGGAAATGCCTGTTCCCCTGTCTAAGTGTTGATATTTCATTGATACTTCAGTGCCATTGTTGTGGCTTTGCATTTTCATAACCCCTATTTTACACAATCATTACTAATGAATTTGCAATCTCACTTCTTCGGAATTTCCTGAATATAACCATGGTGATTTCTCAATAATGTGAAAACACAAACTTTGCAAATTTTGCATCTTTGTAAACTTTCTAGGTGTAAAATATTAAAAAGTTTGCCCCAAACTGCTGATAAAAATAATTATAAACAAGAAGACTGACAAAAGAACCAGTATAAAAATCTATAGGAAAGAAATTTCTTAACATCCAAATCCACAGATCAAAGAGAAGAGCTTTTGAGAAGAATGTAAGTTGTACCAAACACTAAACATAGTTCTCAGAATTTTTCAAAACCGTATTTAAGGGCTTCCCTGGTGGTGCAGCAGTTAAGAATCCACCTGCCAATGCAGGGGACATGGGTTTGAGCCCTGGCCCAGGAAGATCCCACATGCCGCGGAGCAACTAAGCCTGTGCTCCACAACGACTGAGCCTGTGCTCTAGAGCCCGCGAGCCACAACTACTGAAGCCTGCGTGCCTAGAGCCCGTGCTCCACAACAAGAGAAACCACCGCAATGAGAAGCCCCCGCACCGCAATGAAGAGTAGCCCCTGCTGGCCGCAACTAGAGAAAGCCCACACGCATCAATGAAGACGCAACGCAGTCAAAAATAAATAAAATTTTTCAAAGATCTTTAAAAAAAAAACCATATTTAATGTGTATGTTACATTCTGTTCTAAGCACCAGAAATTATTGGTAATAACTTATAAAAAATAACTTTCTATTAGAAGAAAGGAGTCTTCAAAATGTACACTACATTTATAAAGTTTTTAAATTATATGAAGTTTGGGAAAAAATAGAGAATATGGAAGACTTTGAAAGTCGAGACTAAGGTTTCCTTTGGCAGATATGAGCTTGGGGCTTTTTGGTGAGCATTCTATAAATAGCACGCTCTGGTTTGCCCTATTAATACAGTTAGGGAAGCAGTTGGCTGGGCCCTTTCCTGCAATTAGACAATCCCGCTCTGGGAACCGAGGGACCACTTTGGGGTTTGTCCACTCAGCACACACCACACACACGTGGGTGTTCACCTAACCATTTTACACTAATCTACCCAAACTCCTTACCACCTTCGTGTCCCGTTTCGTGATCCATTTTTAGGTACATTTCAGCCAATAGTTAGATATCATGGAGCAAACAACAATGTCAGTAGATTCATAACTTCCATTTCCACCTGAACTGAGAGAGTACAGCATGATAGGTTTTACACAAGCTATCACAGCATTTCTTATTCTAAGGAACGCATTTACTTTTAAATAATGAGCAGCTGATTCTTAGGTGGATGGTGCTCAAGTCATAGGAAAGAATTAACCTAGTTCTACAAAACTACCAGCAATAAAAGTATCCTGATTGCAATTAGGCTGGGGCAGAATTTCTATAGTCCAGTGACTACTATACTCCAGATAATGGACCAAAGACAGTGGCCCGGCTCCTTAATGACTGGGCACTGCCCATCTAAAATCAGACAATCTTCAGCTCAGAGTTTGTATTTTGTTTTCTTTTCCTCCTGTTCTAATCAAAGCAGACGTAGAAACAGATAATCAGCTTCTAATTATTGAAAATCATTGTGTCCCGGCCTCTTTGGTGGTTAGTGGAAAAATATATAAATGGCATAAAAGTTTCTTTTCTTTGTCAGAAGAAAAAGAAAGAGCCGCTGCTCAAGACTCTCACTGTTAGGGGAATCCAGACCACATGAAGCTCTCTCCCCTCAAACAGCCAGGGAAGTCCATTTGGAAAGTGCTCATGGCTGCCTCAACCCCAGCCCAAGCCTCTTCCCAAGAAACAAGTGTACATAAATATCCCAAATGAGCTGCACTCTCGGAAGGCCACCCTCCTTCCTCTGGTTGCCTTGGAGAAAGATTTGCTATTTCTCCCTTCCTGTAGCTAGGATGGAAGAAGAGTGGAGAGGGGACAGAATTGGCTTTGATCCCTCTGCTCTGCCACCGGGGAACAAGCCTCAACCTCTCAGACCCTCCTGATTCTCACTGGACAACAGCAATACCGATGTCTGCCTTGTGGGGCTTAGGTGACGGTGAGACGTGAAATATACAAAGGGCCCGGCCCCAAACTGGTGATTCAAAATGGCAAGTGTATAGAAGGAATTCGGTCCCTGGGAAATTGGCAGGAGTATAGGTCTTTACTAGCTGGTCGCTGGTCTGAGACTAGGACCTCTGGCTAGAGTATTTGGTTGCTTTGGAAAACCCTTCAGGTCCTCAGCAGGGGCAACAGAGCCCAGGGTAATTGGAAGAGGGATGTTTTTCTGTTTTCTAAAGAGACTGTAAGTGGAGTCAACTACTTGTTTACTGGAACCATCCATAAGAGGTCAAGAACTGAGTTCTCAGGCCAGGAAGGGGAGTCTGAGAAGGGTCTCAGAGCCAGGAAGTAGATGGTAAATTATGTGACACCACAGTGCCAGGGATTAACTTTAGCAAAGTCCATTTCAGGTGTTTACTGAGAACTTCTCTGAGATTCAAAGACCAAGTCAGTTCAACTAATATTCAGGGGCTGGTGTCCCTGCAAAGAACACAAAGTAAGACCCAGCTCTTGCCCTCAAGCAATGAAGAGCTGAGGAAATAAAGACGATAAGCTCCCTGAGGGCAGGAAACATGTCTGTAAGAAAAGAAAGGGCCAGTAAAGTCACATTTACTCAAATCAGGGCTTAAATCAGGACTCTCCTGCAGAGACAAAACCTGGGCCAATGCACTTCCTCAACTCCCTGCTCCAGGGTCCAGTCACCGCTCTCTGTGATGACCGTGTGACAGGACTGACAGCAGGGCAGGGTCTGACTGGGGAGACCTGGGGGAAAGCTGAGGCTCACCGCACACTCTACCTCCATCTGGACGCCTCCGGGACAATGACACCCGGCTGATCTCGCGCGACATCAAGACGGTGCACAAAGAAGTGCCTGGAAATCTTGCGGTGTGACCTGAGCGGGGCGAGTGCCTTTCAGCATCTGTGGGAAATAAGCCAGAAAGACTGTTGGATCTGTGACCTGCTGAGTGAGACTCTGGAGGGCAGGCTGGGCCCTGAGTCATTGGGAATCGGGGTGGTTCTCATCCCTCAGTCTTGAGTGGAACGACCCAAGCAGCGGCACTGTGTCCTCTTGCTGGCCTGTGCAGGTGGTGGAGCGGGGCAGAGCCACAGCTGCGCCCTCACCATCTGAGCGGCAGCCAGACATGAAGCCCGGTCACCAAGGAGCAGCTGATGCCTGAGCCCAGAGAGGTTTTTTTTAGTGAAAGTGAACATTAAAAAGACGATTAAGATTATCAAGTGAGGTCTTGTAGAAACGAGAGGAGAAGACGATGAGGCAGTGATGAAAATGCCTGGTGAAAAAGCTCCTCATGAAAAAGCCTCCCAGCAATAAAGATGCAGGAACCACCCGCTTCAGCTGTCACCAAACTTTTCAGTCATTAAAACTTGGAGGAATTAAAGCCCGTGATCTGAAGCCTTTTTCATTATGAATGAGCCTTTCACAATTTAATTCTTGAACTGTTCTTAAAGCAAATTTGACAGTGAACTTTGTTCGGTATCCTGGCTATTGGCTACAGCCACTTCCGCAGACACAAATGGATTTCTTTTTGTTTTTCTATAATCGAGTGGATTATATTAGTAACATAGAAAGGAAAAATGAATGAACACGTACTAGGAGCATGACACAGTAAGACATAGTGAGGAGGTGGGGAAAGCACTGGATCCAGGGACAGAAGACTTGGGCCTCAGTCAAGCTTCTGCAATTTACATGACACAAGTCACTTAATTGCCTCTAATGCTCAGTTTCTTTATCTGTAAGACATGGGAGTAGAAATAACATTTAACTATGAGGACCTCAGTGGGGAGACAATGATAGGTCTTACAGAAATGTGCTTTGTAAAAGCCCGGTCCTAACGTTACTGCTTGTAGCATCATCATTGGCTGTCTCTGAGGGCAGCTCCAATGAGAGGGAGTCTTGGTGTAGCTCGAGCTGTCTATGGGGCTCTGAGGGCACAGGTGTTCCACCGACAGCCCAGAGAGAAAACCCAACTGATATGTACGAGATACCAGCAGTAGTGGTGGGTGTTAATTAGGTAAATCACCAAATTACCACCTCTGATACAAACCAGAAAATGTTTATACCTTCTGATATCTTACTGATCTCTCATTTTCTTTGCAGGACAGATTTAAACTGTGAATGGTACTAAGTAGCTAATATCCTGAACAACAGCACAGGGGACTTTGGTTTGCTCCACTTGGCACTGGGTTGCTGGGGGGATGCTGCATTTTCATTAAGGCAAGGGGTTTGCCAAGGTGAACTGTACTCAAGTATTTCCCCACACTTTACAGATGAAAAAACTGAGGCTTAGAGAGAACAACTAATTTTTGCAAGGTCCCAGAGCCAACCTCTGGAATTCATATTCCAAATAATGCTCTTAACCGTCGTGTCGCATTGGACATAGAACACTTAGGAATCTGAAAAAGCCAAAAGATACTGCCTGGCTGGAAGGGCTACGAGTCAGTTGAACCACTTTAGAAAACAATTCGGCACTCTTTTATAATCTTGAACATTTTCATGCTCTACAACCCAGAAATTCCAGTCCAAGATAGAGGAATTCTCGTGCATGTGCACTGGTATATGTACACAGGAATGTATGGAAGCATTGTTCATAATGAAAACCAAAAAAACAAAACAAAAAATATCAAGAAAAGCCAGAAGTTCCTTTGATGGGAGGATGGACAAATAACTTGGGATATTATACAGCAGTGAGTATAAATGAACTGCAACTCAACACAGCTGCAAAGATGAATCTTTAACATTACACTACGCGGAGAAGAGTAAGTTACTGAAGGCTACCTATAGAAGGACACCGTTTCAATTGAACTCAAAGCAAGCAAAACTAACAGATAACGAATGCAGATACATACATATGTGCTAAAAGTTTGAAAAAAACCAAGTGAAAAGTAGGGACAAAATTCAAGCAAATGGCTCCCTCTAAGCATAGGCAAGGGTGGACGAAATGGCCATAGGTAGATGCAAAAGTATTGGAAATATTCTAGTTATTAAACTGGGTGGTTAAGTCCATGGGTGACCGCTTTGTTATGCATTGTGCTACCACATGAATTAGATAGATTACTCTGCATGAAGCAGATATAATTAAAACCTTCTTTTTTAAAGTTACTACTGGGACTTTCCTGCAAAGGTAGGATGGGCATACAGCAGCCCCCATCTCCCACCCTCACTCCTAGGTACCTAAAGCCTAGATGACTATAGAAAAAAAAAACCCAGACCAAGGTGCATGGGTCCGATTACCCAAGTCTGTTTTTCTGGTCCCTCCAAGCTTGAAGGCTACCTGGGGCTCTGGGGCCTGGATAAACAACCCAGCCAGCACAGCAGAGCAGATGGGAAAGATCTAGGCCACCCACACAGCAATCAAGAGCTTCACTGGGTGGGCCAGAAACTGCAGTTGTCCCTGCCCTGTGGTAGCACTGAGCCACCTGTGGAGAGTGGCGGGGGCGGGGGGCAGCGGGAGTGTCCGCGTTCCAGCATTCAGAGGCCCAGCCACCCAGCTGCCCCCAGGGGCCAGCAAGCGAGTGCCAGCAGGACCTCAACACCAGGCTCTCCAGCTGAGGCAACTGAAGTGAGTGGATAATTGCACATAATAGAGTTAAAATATAATTGCCTCATTAAAATGGGTTACTAAATCTCACTGTGCCTGGGTGTGAAAGAGAGAGACGGAGATGCGTGTGTTAAACTGCAAGAAAAGCAAAATTGCATAAATGAATGTGAGTGGGAGCGATCTGAGAATGCCTGACTGTGCCACGAGGTCAGAGGAGACCCTGGTGACCGTGGGGTCCTCTGAAGGACTGGTGAAGCCACAGCTGGTAACTGCTTCAGGCAATGATGACTCAGAGCGGGACCAACTAACGGTAAGCAGGTCTCACCTCCTGCTGGGGCGTCTCCACTTTGGAAGATAAAGCTCTAGTCTTGCAGAGGAGAGATCCCTGTCCCTCCACCGTCTCCAGAGTTCCTCCTGGTGTGGCTACCCAAGCAAGCTGGACAACTGGCACCTCTCCTGCTATCCTGGCAGAATTCAGAGCTGGAATGGGAGCCGTCTGCCTGTGTGAGAGGGAAATCTAAGCATCAGAGAATGACTCCAGGGGAAACACCCCCAGGTAGCAGCACAGTCCTTGCCAACCTACAAGGAAGGAAGGAAACCCCTACAAGTGACATCTTCCCCTCCTGCCCTGGAAGTGTGCACACGACTCTGGTGAGATCCGTAAACGATCCCTCCATGAACACACAGAGAAATAACACTCTTCTTCCGTCACAGGTGGGCACTGACCACAGTGCTTCCTGCTGTTGCCCCCTCCAAATCCGCCCCCCAAATCACCAATGCCCCATTGAAGAGCTCCTCTAGGGAGAAGACCCCAACTCCTCGGCACTTTTAGAACATTTTAAAGAAAAAGACAGATATTTGTGAAAATAACTCTAAGTTCTTATTACGCCAAGAGCTGTAAGTGGTCATGCCTCACTTTGTTCTTAAGTTTCTAACATGCATTCAATCTGTCAACGAGCACAACTTAGTCCAAAGGAGCAAGTTTAAGTTTTTTCTCAGAACGCTCACACATTAAAATGTCGAGACTAATGACTTTTTTTTTTTTTTTGCGGCACGCGGGCCTCTCACTGCTGTGGCTTCTCCTGTTGCGGAGCACAGGCTCCGGACGCACAGGCTCCGCGGCATGTGGGATCCTCCCGGGCCGAGGCACGAACCCGTGTCCCCTGCATCGGCAGGCGGACTCTCAACCACTGCGCCACCAGGGAAGACCGACTTCTTTTGAGTATTAGAAAGCAGATAAACATTAACAATCTGGTGTCAGTGTCACTAACAAGACCTAAAACCCACTTCAGAATCCTGCAGTCAAGGGGTGTTTAGTGTAGGCGCAGCTTAGGTGAGGGACTGGAGATGCAAACAGAGGGGAAGGGGGGTTGCACACCCCAGCCCTAACCGTGCAGAGAACACTGGGTGTGCCCCATCGCCCTAACCAGCCTGCGTGACTCATCTCTGCTGGTAAGCCCTTGACTTCAAATGCAGATCTGCACTTATACGGACAGATTTGTCTCTATGCATGACTGAACACTCTCTTGATTCCTCAGATAAGTTCAGAAGTGCAAAAGAGGAAGAGGAGAAGCTTTTTAATTACAAGCCAGTCAGCCTGGCAGATAGAACTCTCAACCTGTCCAAGTCCTGGACTTCCGAACCTCGCCAAGATCCCCATCTGCTTCTTCTATGGGGCCTGGGGTGGCGGGTGCTGATTCAAGTTCCCACAGAAAGAATCAGACAGTCTTGGACCAAATGCTTAGCTCTAACAAACAAAGAGCCTCAGTGCTGGATAAAAGTCAAATTGTTAAGAAATTGCACCGCTCTTTTTTTGGGGGGGTGGGGGTGATGGTTGTGGGACAGGGCAGGATGGGGAAGTGACAGAACCAGACTTCAGCTCATCTTGATACAATTTTGGAGTTACAAATGCTACTCTCGTTCCCTGTCTCCCCAGGTTTTGTTGGGTGCAGGCCAGGGCTTGCCTGGATGTCCATAATTTCCCGTGTGGCTCTCCCTCTCCCGCCCCCGTGCTCAGTTTCCTTGAGTGCCAGGATACTCCAGAGACTCAGAATGGAGCCCTTGAAATGTTATGAAACAGGAATTGGCAATCCTTTCCTTTCAAGCTGCCAAGCTGTAGAAGGGGCTTGCGGGGTATGGAGGCACTGGAAAGGTGAATGCAATGTGTCAGCTGGTGTCATGACTCAACTTGTAAGGTGCCTCCAACTGTGCGCCCACCACTCAAGTGGCAGCCACATGGAGGGCAGATGGGCAAGAAGAGGGGGGACAGAGGCAGCGATGGGGAGAGCGTGTAGAAGCCAGCAGCAGCCGGGTGACAGCTGCTGAGTCTCAGCCAGGCTGGCACGGCGATCAGGAAGCCTGGAGTGCCCCCCTCTGGTAAGTGAGCCAGGGGTTGGTTGCTAAATCCAGTAACAGAACCCTCCCTACAGGCACTTGGCATTTGAGCCTTAATGGTTTTGGCACTTGGCCTAATTGCTCAGAATATGTGCTCAGTTAGATAGAGAATGATTCCTTCATCACACTCAGTAAGCACCTGCACACAGCACAGAAGCTGTGATATTTCTATTCCAATAAGTCCTTTGCCGACCACCAAAAGTCCATGGAAAACTCTCAGAAGCTATTGGATATAAACCAACCTGAATTTTACATTACGTGGATGCTTCAGGTTATGGAGGATTTTATAAATAGCAGAATGTCCACCAAACAAGAAAACTGCCTCCTTATTTTGTTCAAGAAAAACCATCTACAATGAATATTGCAATGTTCAGTGATAAAAAGGATTCACATTTTATTATCTCAAAAAACTGGGAGCTGGAAACCAGTGTGATATACTTGCTTATACTTGTTAACGTTTTTATTTACCATAACTCACTTTGAGATGAGGTCGTTTTGGTCAATTAAATCAGATTATCTCTAGTATATAAGATATCAAGATCTCTTAGAGATTAAAGTCATAGGCTAGTATTCAAAAACCAGTAAAAGCCAACAGAATCCACGTCACCCAACCCAGGGTCTGAGAGAGAAGGACAGGAGTGAACAATACGAATGTGAGGATTTAGCTGAATTTATCATGGGATCATAGTGACTGGTGCTGCCACTAGTTCATACATCAGCTTAACTGGTAAGTCTATAGTTTACGTTTATAACTGTGGAGTAGGACACAGCAAGTGGATGCCAAAGGGGCATGGCAGAAGGAAATCGACATCATCATCAATATTTCTTTTTAAGAAATAAATTTTATTGCCTCATTCCCTTGCTAAAAACTTTAATAGCAAAATTGCAAATAATGTACTTCTAAGTAACTAATGGTTCAAAGAAAAAATTATAATGAATAAAATTTAAATATTGAGAAATAGCTTCAAAGCATATAAAGCATAAACTGACAAAACTAAAAAGAAATATAAGCCAATCCACAATCACAGTTAAAAAGTTTGTTTTTAAATCTCTCTCAGTAGCTGAGACAACATGCAGATCAAACATCATGACTACAGATGATCTGCACAAGATTAACAATGTTTATCCTCTTAACACATGTGGAACGCTGCACCCAGTAACTACAGAACACATCATTTTCAAGTGTAAGAGGGATAGCGTTCACTTAAATAGGTCATATGCTGGACCCTAAAGCAAGTATGAACAAATATAAAAGGACTGATATACAATATATATTTCCTGGCTACAGTAGAATTAAGCTCAAAATCAATAATAAAAAGATAACTAGTAAGTCTTCATATATTTGTAAATACATTTCTAAATAATTCATGAGTCAAAAAAGAAATCACAATGGAAATGAGAGAATACTTTGAAGTGAAAGATAATAAAAATATGACATAAAAGTTATGGATATAGCTAAGTCTGTGTTAGAAGGAAATACAGATGAACATATTTAAGTGAATATATTACAAAAGAAGAAAATTTGAAAACTGATGATATAACTTCCACTTCAAGAAGGTAGAAAAAGGGAATTCCCTGGTGGTCCAGTGGTTAGGATGCCACGCTTCCACTGTAGGGGGCATGGGTTGGATCCCAGTCAGGGAACTAAGATCCTGCAAACTGAGCAGCATGGCCAAAAAAAAAGAAGGTAGAAGAAGAAGAGCAAATAAAATACCAATAAAGTAGTAGGAAGGGAATAATACAGATAAGGAAAAAAATCAAGAAAATAGAAAACAAACATAATCAATCACATCAAAAACAGATTCTCTGACAAGACTAGCAAAGTCCATAACTCTTAGCAAGACTAAAAAGGAAACAAAAAAAGAAATAAAGAAAACACAAATTACTATTACCAGGTCCACAGACATTAAAAAAGATAAGAGGATGACAATAAATTTAGATGAAATGGACATATACCTTGAAAAACAGAATTCATCAAAACTAACACAAGAAGAAATAGACCATATGCATAGTCCTATATCTATTTTTAAAACTAATCCTGCAATTTAAACCCTTTCCACAAAGACAACACCAGGTAAGCTGGTTTCACCTGGAATTCTTCTAAACATTTAAGGAAGAAGTAATAACAATTTTACACAAACTATTCCAGACAAGAGAAAAAGGGAAAACACATCCCACTTAGTTTTATGAGGTTTGGTTACCAAAACCTGACAAGGACATTGATAAAAAAGGAAAATTACAGAGCAATCTCTCATGAACATGATGCAAAAATTCTAAATAGAATATTAATAAAACAAATCAAGAGATATATAAAAAGAGATTGTACATTATGCCCATTGGATTTATTCCAGGAAGGCAAGGTTATTCTGACATTTGAAATTCTCCACATTAAGCAAATAATGGGGAGGGGTACCATATGGTTATCTAAATAGAGAAAAAAAATTTTTTGATAATATTCAATACTCATTCATAATTTAAAGTAATTAGAACAGAAGTGAACTTTATTAATTTGATAAAGCTTATCTACAAAATATCTACTAGTGAAAGCTTTCACTCCTTCCCCACATTTTAGAAGGGTGACTACCCTCTAAAGGGTAGTCAAGGGTGACAAGGGTGACTACCCTCACCGCTTCTATTCAACACTGTAACATCATACTGGTTAAACATTATACAGTACCATAGAGCTAGAAAAATTAAAAGAAGAATCAAAACTCCCATTAATCACCGACTATGTGATGGAATGCATGGATAAAGTTTACAAAAGAATCTACAGATAAAATTTAGAATTAATTGGCAAATTTAGCAAGGTCACTAGTCAACATACAAAAATAAACAAAACTAAATCCAGTGGTTTATACAAAAAGAGACAGTAATATGATCAATTTAGGATTATCCCAGGAATGCAAGAGTTCTTTATCATCAGAAAAAATATGTCATTTACCAGATTAAAAAGTAAAAGAAAAAAGCCACATGCACATCTCAATAGATTCTGAAAGTCACTTAATAAAATTCAACACTTAGTCATAATTAATAACTAAGAGCATGTAAGAATATAAAGAACTTCCTCTCTGATTAATCAACTAAAAACCTAATTCTCAGTGGTGAGATACTGCAAGCATTACCTTTAAAATCAGAATGAAGTGTCTATTATCATTGCTATTAGTTACATCGTGCTAGAGGTTGTAGTCAGCACATTAAGGCAAGGAAAAGAAATAAAGGGCTCATAGATTGCAAAGAAAGAAACAAAAGTGTCATCTAGTCTCAAATAATATAAATGTCTATACAGAAAACCCAAAGTAAAATCATCAGAAATAAAAAGTTAGTTAATGCTTGGATCTAATGTAATCAACACACAAAAATCAATTCCATTTCTACATACAGCAACCAATAATTTAAAAATGTAACTTAAAAATAGATACCACTTACACTATAAACAAGAATTGTAAGCTTCTTAGGAAAAAAATATAACAAAATTTTCTTAGATTTATATGGAGAAAATTATAAGTTTTTCTAAGGGACACTAACCCTACTATAAATAAATAGGGAAA
The DNA here is from genome assembly GCF_059928025.1 of Delphinapterus leucas. NCBI lineage: Eukaryota > Metazoa > Chordata > Mammalia > Artiodactyla > Monodontidae > Delphinapterus > Delphinapterus leucas. The sequence continues at coordinate 64,720,529 of NC_143146.1, forward strand.
ATTCAACAGGTTCACAAATTGAATTATTTAAGATCATAGAGATATTAATTCTATCCAAATTTATATATAGATTCAAAGTAATCACAACCATATTCCCAACTGCTGTTTGAGAAATATAAAGTTGATTCTAAAACCTAAGTGAAATAGCAAAAAGCCAAGAATGCCCAAAGCACTCTAGGTGAAGAAAATAAAATGGAACACCCTACCTGATATCAAGATTTATTATAAAGCTCTGACAATTCAAGTATCACTTATTGGTGCAGGAATAAATACACCCATGAGAAGAATGCAACAAAGACCCAGAAATGTAACCACATATGTGGAAATTAGATATATGACAGAGATGGCACTAGCCTCACCCCACCATGATGACATACAGAAAGTAGGAAGCAATACTAATTCTGCACCATCCCTTAGGACCTGCGGTTACCAAGAGCAACACCACTGCTAATGATTTACCACTTGCAAAAAGAGAGTCTTTCGGGAAATCATAAGAGTGAATTTGCACATTTTTGGTTTCTGCAAATTCCATCATGGTTTAATACTGTATGATTCATTACCTTAACCTGTTACTACTCAGTGGATAAGTGATTTTCTTCTTTGTAAGATTCAGAATAAAAGCAGGGTAACTTGATGTTTTTCTTTTTGTTGTTTACTTTTGTTTTTAACGACAGCCTTTTGGCTTTCAAATGCTTGCTTTGTTTACATCTTTGTTTATGAAAAGGAACTAATACAGTTGTTAAGCAAGAAAGATTTCTGATCTGCTATTAAATACATATTACAAGTCTGTGGAATATTAATCAAATCTTTGGTTTCCTTTTTAAGACGTGGCTTCTAAGGCAAGTGCATTTTTCTACCTCAGTTCAATCCCCATTACCATTTTATATTCCATCAGAGGCCTGGCTAGCAACAGTAGCCAGCTCTTGTCTGAATCCTGCAAACTAGGCTCATACATATGACACCCGTAGAAAGGCTGGGCTCTACACAGGAGACCCAACTTTTGATGATGGCTTGCATAAGGAAAATCACTCTTGCTCCTTGTCATTTTGCAGCTAGTGGGCAAAAAACTAATGCTTGTTCCAGGGGAATTTCAGATCTTGACATTAATGGAAATAAAGAGCATACTCAAGTACATTAATTTTCTGGTGGCAAAGCTATAAACTTTGAAAACTCTAGATTGGCTTGGACTTTCCCTGTTTAAAATACACAATGACAAAACACTTTGTCAAAAAATGATATATCCCCTCAGAGCAAGCAAATATTTCATATGGATATTTTTGGCCCTATCAAAATTTTTCCCCAGTTCATCTCATTTTTATAAACTTAGTACAATTTATTTTTACTTATTACATTATCAGTGCTAGGAAAGTTTTTATTTTTTAATATTCACTGGCCTTAATGTTAGTTGAATTTGATAGGCTAGCATGCTGTTATTAATATGATTATTACATTCATTTCATAGCCAATTTATGGTAGTTTTATATTTGGATCCATAAAAATACACAATTATATTATCCATTTCCAAAAGCACATTCTCTCTGAGGAGGAATAAGTATGTATTTTCCAAATAGTTGTGCTTAAATACAACTATAGCCCCAAAGTAACCATATGTAGGCCTATCTATTTATAATTGTTAACAGCATATTTAACTAATAGGAAAAATAAACTGACCTACTGCAAGTATTCAACATTATTATGTGACTCTACATTTTACTTATATTTTTATTTAAAAATCCATTATTGTATAAAAGATGAAAACTTGTTGCTTAATACAAGGCCACAAAGATTTACACCTATGTTTCCTTCTCAGAGTTTTAGTTTTTAGCTTTTACATTTAGATCTTTGATTTTGAGTTGATTTTTGGATATGGTATGAGATATAGGTCCAGCTTCCATCTTTTCCATGTGGTTTTCCAGTTGTTCCAGTGCCATTCGTTAAAAAGACTATTCTTTCCCCATTGAACGGTCTTGGCAGCCGTGTAAAAAAATCAGTTGATGATGGATGCACGGGTTTATTTCTGAACTCTAAATTGTTCCACTGAACTATATGTCTATCCTTATGCTACTATCCCACTGTTTCGATTACTGTGGCATTGTAACAAGTTTTGAAACTGGGAAGATTCACGATTGCTTTGGCTATTCAAGGTCCCCCGTATGGTCATATGAATTTTAGAATCAGCCTATTTCTGGAACACAAAAAGGCAGATGGAAATTTGATAGAGGTTGCACTGAATCTATAGATCAATTTGGGGAATATTGCCATGTTAACAGTCTTCAGTCTTCCAATCCATGAACGTGAAATGTCTTTCCACTTATTTAGGGCATCTTTCATTTCTTTCAATAGGGTATTGTAGTTTTCAGTGGAAAAGTATTTCACTTCCTTGGTTAAATCTACTAAGTATTTTATTCTTTGTGGTGCCACCATAAATGGAATTGTTTTCTTAATTTTCAGATTGTTCATGGCTAATGTTTAGAAATACAACAGACTTTTGCATACTGATCTTGTATACTGCAATGTTACTACATTGTTTATTAGTTCTTATAGTCTTAGGTTTTTTTACTCTTTAGTATTATATACATATAAATATATATAGACCATAATCATTGGCAAATAAACATAGTGTTTCTTCTTCCTTTTCAATCTGTGTGCCTTTAATTTTTTCTTACCTAATTGCTCTGCTAGAATTTCTGGTATAATGTGGAATAGAAGTGGCAGGAGTGTACATCTTTATCTTCTTCATAATCTCGGCAGGGGGCAGTCTTCAGTTTTTCATCACTAGGTACAATGTTAGCAGTGTGGTTTTCATCAATGTCCTTTCAGTTGAAGAAATTCTCTTCTATTCCTGGTTTGTTGAGTGTTTTTTTATTTTAGCATGAAAGGGTGTTAGATTTTCCTGCATCTGTTGAGGTGATCATGCATTTTTTTCTTCATTTATTCTATTAATATGGTATAGTACATTGACTTTCATGTTAAACTGACCTTGCATCTGGAATAAATCCACTTAATCATAGTATATAACCCTTTAATATGTTGCTAGATTCTGTTTGCTAGTATTCTGTTAAGGATTTTGTGTCAATATTCACAAAGGATATTGGTCTGTAGTTTTCTTGTGGTGCCTTTTCTGGCTTCGTCATACCAATAACAAATACTGGGCTCATAGAATATGTTAGGATGTGCTCCCTGCTCTTCTATTTTTTGGAAGAATTTGATAAGAATTAGTGTTAATCCTTCAAACATTTGGTAGAATTCACCAGTGAAGACATCTAGTCCTGGGCTTTTTTTAAAATTAGAAGTGTTTTTATTATTGACTCAGTCTCTTTGCTATAGGTCTATTCAGATTTTCTATTTCTTCCTGAGTCAGTTTAGTTTGTTTTTTTAAATATTTGTCCATTTCATCTATATTATCTGTTGACATGTATTTATTTGTAGTATTGTTATCATTTTTATTTTTGTGAGGTAGTAATGTCCCTTCTTTTCATATCTGATTTTAGTAATTTTGTCTTTTTTTTCTTTGTCCAGCTAAAGGGTAGTCAATTTTTAAAAAAATTTTTTCAAAAAACCAACTTTTCTGTTCTGTATTTTCCTATTTTATATTTTAAAATATATAAACACCTCTCTACATGCAATACTGAATGGTCAGCACATCCAGTAACTGAAATAACATTATTCTTAACACAATGAGCAGGGAGCACTCCTAGAAACTTCTTCTTACATATCTTTAAACACCTGTCTGCATGCATTACACAATGGTCAGCCCATACATTCTCAGAAATAACACTCTTTTCAACATGCTGTGTAAGAAACAATTTTTGAAACATCTTTTTTACATGTGTACTCAAACACATCTGTACATGCATTACAGAATGGTTAGCACATCCATTTGCTGAAATAAGTTACTTCTCTATTCTATATTTTTTCTGTCTGCTATAATCTTTACTATTTCCTTCTTCTTGCTTTCAGTTGTTTGCTTTTCTTTTCCTAGTTTTTTAAGGTATAAAGGTAGGTTTTAAATTTATTTTTCTTTAATGTAGTCTATAAATTTCCCTCTGAGCACTGTTTTTGCTGTTTCCCATAAGAATTGATATGCTGTTTAATACGAAACTTTTATCTCGAAGTTTTCTCTAATTTCCTTCTTATTTCTTCTTTGACCCATTGGTTATTTAAGAGTATGCTATTTAATTTCCACATATTTTCAAATTTTCCTTTTGCTATTGATTTCTAATTTCATGTCATTGTGGCTGGAGAACACACTTTAATCTTTTTAAATTTACTGAGACTGGTATTGTGGTCTAACATGTGGTCTTAGATAATTCAGCATGTGCCCATGAGAGGGCTGTATACTCTGTTGCTGGATGGGGTGTTCTGTAGATGTCTATTAAATCTAGTTGGTTTACAGGGTTGCCCATGTATTGTATTTCCTTGCTATTCTTTATTTCTTTGCTAATTTGAGTTACTGTCTAGTACCCTTTCATTTCAGCCTCAAGAACCCTTAAACATTCATGTATGGTATGATTGTTTTTTATCTTAGAATGTCTTACTTTCTCCTATATTTTCACAGTTTTGCTGGATATAGAATTCTAACAGTGGTTCTTCCACCATTTTGAATATGTCATCCAGTGCTTTCTGGCCTCTGTGGTTTCTGATGTGAAATCAGGTGTTATTGGGGATCACTTGCAAAATAATGAGTTCTCTTGCTTTCAAGATTCCTTCTTGGTCTTTGCCTTTTGATAGTTTGATTGTGATGTGTCTTGGTGTATTTCTTTGAATTTATCCTACAATAGAGCTTGGTGAATTTCTTGAGTGTGTATATTAAGGTTTTCATCAAATTTGTAAAGTTTCCTGCCAATATTTCTCCAAATATTCTTTTGGTCCTTTTCTCCCTATTTTTTCTTTCTGAGACTCCCGTTGTGTGAATATTGTTGATAATATCCCAAAGGTCTCTGAGGTTCTGTTCATTCTCTTTCATTCTTTTCTTTTTGTTCCTCAGACTGGATAATCTCAATTGACCTATCTTCAAGTTTGCTGATACTTTTTTCTGCCTGCTCAAATCTGATGAACTCCTATAGTGAATTTTTCATTTCAGTTAATATACTTTTCAACTGCAGAAGTTTCTTTTCTATAATTTTAATAAAATTATGACTAAATTATTTTTATGATTATAAATTTATAACTATAAAAACATCCTTTTTGAAATTTCTACCTCTTTATTGATATTCTGTATTTGGTAAGATATTGTTCTCATACTTACTTTCAGCCCTTGAACATATTTAGAAGAGATGTTTTAAAGTCTTTTGTCTAGTAAGTCCAACATCTGGGCTTACTCAGGGACAGCTTCTATTGACTGTTTTTTTTTTCCTTCTGTGTACTGGCCATACTTTGAGCACCTTGCTTTTTTCTTCTTGAAGCATAAGCATTTTTAATATTATGATGTGCCCATTCTGTTGGGAAATCAGATTTTCTCACCCCATCCCTCAGAGTCTGCTGTTGGTGCTTTTCGTGGTTGTTATTGCATGTTTCAGTGACCTTCCTGAACTAATTTTGTAAAATCTATATTCTTTGTTGTGCGTGACCAGTTAAAGTGGTCCATTCATTTAGTTGTCAGCTAATAACTGGACAGAGATTTCAATGTCTGGAACCAAAAAAATCTCCCAGTCTTTGCTGAGATGTTGTGTGTGAGAGTTGAGGCATTCCTTCAACATTCAGCCAGGTAGCTTCTAACTTTGCTTCAGCCTTCACTTTCTGCTTCCACAAAGCCTCAAGGTTACCCAGAGGTGAGTGCTTAGGGTCTTTCTGGTCTTTCTTGAGCATGCACAGTGCTAGACATGTGCACTAGATTTCTAGATTGCCAAGAATATGTCAGAGTGTTTCAAAACCCTTATTAAGTATTTCATTTCTAACTTTTCTTCCCAAGCTTTTGCCTTAGTCTACCATTTGTCCTAAGTTCAAGCAGCAGTGTCCTCCCCTCAACTGGCCCCTCCCCCTGGGTAGTGGCTTTAGCCCTGGGCAAGTTCCAAGTTAGGCAAGAGAAAAAGCAGCTTTTCAAATGGGTCTCCCAGGGAGGCATGAGACATGTCAAGTAAGGACAATCTTTGCAAACCTGGTCCATTCTGCTTTCTCCGGTACTAGGAAACGTGGGATGCTACTTTCAAGGCTATTGCTGAGTTTGGGAGCAAAGCATAGGACTAGCCTAAGTTAAAATACCACAAAGCATACCGAGACTCAGCTTGTTTTGCTCAGCTTTTTAATAAGCACAATCTAACTGCTATTAGCTTTTAGCTGGTTTCTAGCATTCTGAAAAAGTTGATCTTGACAGTTTTTGAAGGCCAGTTTTATTGTTTCTTTTAGGGAGAGGCAGAATTTTGGAATTCCTTAATCCAATGTTTTTGTTGATGTCCCCAACCTATAAGACAATTTTGCATCTTAATCAAATAGCTAATTAATGTAACCCAGTCATTATGATCATCAAAGAATTAAAAATGTATGGTTGTGTTTTAAAACTTTCTTTTCTATGCTCTCAGCCTCTTCAACCTCAAGTACATACATGTGGCTTTCATAAAAAATGATGTTAGTTCATTTTTTCCTCTTACCTACATGCACAAACACCCTATCAAACTGCATTGTGTCTACTTATAATACATGTGATATCTGTGCAAGACAGGGAATTCAATGACAGAAGCACATTTTAGTGGTCTTTTAAAACCTTGTTGCTTATCACAGAGCCTGCCCCAGTTGGTACTTAATAAATGTGTTTAATAACAAGCACAATGAAAAATATTAGCTAACACATACTGAGTTCTAACTTTACCCCAGGCCCTGTGTTAAACAATTTTTTTAAACTCTTTTTAAAATTGTGGAATATATAGACAAGAGTTCACGTCACATATATGTAAATTTTAGAAAATAACAAAATGAATATACATATACCAACACTCCATTGTAAGAACAGAACATTAGTAACTTCTAAAGATCCTGTGAGATAATCTTGAATTCCGCATCATTTCCTATCTTTCCTTCTAGCTTTACCACATGTGTATCCATGAATAATGTATAAATTTGTTTTATCTTTTTTTTTAATTCTATAAATGGACTCATACTATATTATTCTGTAATTTCTTTTTTTTGTTCAACATTATGTATTTGGAAATTACTTCATTTTTCACTACTGTAGAGTATTCCACTATATGGATAGACCTAAGGACGTGAGCTAATAGCAGTCAGAAAAGGTCAGGCTATAGTGAGATAATAAAAAACTCCTAAGGCAAGGAAAAAAATTTGAGGATCAAGCCCTAGAGTATGCGAACTTTTAAAGGTCACAAAGAGGCAAAAGAACCAGGGAAGGAGGTTGAGAGGGGTTTGGCTAATGAAGTGGAAGGAAAACTAGCAGAAAGTTGTGCTGTGAAAGCCTAGGAAGTATAGTATTTCAGACATAAGTGTGTGGAATGCTATTGAAAGTTTAATAAAATAAGGAATGAGAAGAATCCATTGGATTTGACAACATATGATACTATGGAGATCTCATCAGGGTTGTGTTGTAGTGGTGATGCTGAAGCCATATGGGGCTAATTTAAGACATAATGGCAGCAGAAATTTAAGACAGCATGCATAGACGATCATTAAAAAAAAGCAGCAGAGAAATGGAGGTGTGAGGATCTGGGAGGTGGAAAGTTTTAAAAAATACTATCAACACTAGAGCACTGTGTATGCTGTCGAGAATAATCCTACAGAGAAGTCACAAGTTGCTGAAGCAAAAGAGAGGGATAACTCAGAAACATCTCTGAGAAGGTGAGAGAATGGAAGCCAGAGTTCAGAGGAAGGGAACAGCCTGTCACAGGAGGAGGGACACTGTCTCCAACACAAAAGGAGGAAAGATGAAGATGAGTGCAATATATGAGGGTAGAAAAATGCAGGAGATTAGCCTACCAGCTGTTTTCTCAATGAATTATGAAGGTCATTAACTAAGTGAGGGTGGAAAAGTCATCCTGAAAAGTGGGGAGGTGAGTTTCCCAGAGACAGAGTAGAACTACAAAGCAATATTGAGTGCCATTTGAAGACTGTGATCATGAATTTAAAAAGTCAATCAGTCTATTTGTGAGATTTTTCTCAGATAACATTCACCTGTTCCAAGTACAAGCACAAAGAAAGAAATGGAAACGTTCAACCAGAGTGGGTTTTGGTCAGGCAAATACCTTTTCTCTCTGAAGGAAAGGCTGACACGCATTACCTAAGGTTATACTTGCGCCATCTCAAAACAGTTCAAGATGCAAACTATGAAGTAAATAGCAAATGCAGTGTTAAGCTAATGAATTAACACTTACAATCATTTATTTTAATTAAGTTTTCAAGATCACACTGATACCACATTCTGCTCATCAATCTTCCATTGGTTATCTCAATTTGGCCCTATATTGTACTTTCTTTCCTATTAGCATATTTTCTAAAAACACACTGATGCAATGTATAAAAACACTGCAATGATTGCTGCTCTAAAACAGTTTAATATTTTATTTGAAAAAATTAAGTAAAAAACTAAATATACTTTCTTCCTAGAAATCAAAGGAATTCACTAATGGTAAGTAAGCAATCTTTTCTCACAGTAGATATAAATTATATAAAATTTAAGCTCTTGATTTATATCATACTTTATTTTCTATCTTTTATATATCACATATACTCATTGAAGGAAAAAGACTAAAAATACAGATTAAATACCAAAAGAGATGATATATAATCAATCACTCTTGCTCCAAAAAAATCATATTTCAGATAGACGAACACGCCGTGTTCTGTAAATACTAATTTGTTATATATTCTGTATTTGCTATATAAATAGTAATTTTATCTTACTACTTTTCAAAATATTTTAACCTAGTCAATTTTTTCCTTATGCCGCATTTTCTCACATATAATTTAGAGACTTAGCTCTTTTTATGGATTTACCAGAAATTATGATTTTTTTTTGTTTGTTTGCGGTACACGGGCCTCTCACTGTTGTGGCCTCCCCCGTTGCGGAGCACAGGCTCCGGACGCGCAGGCTCAGCGGCCATGGCCCACGGGCCCAGCCGCTCCGCGGCATGTGGGATCTTCCTGGACCGGGGCACGAACCCGTGTCCCCTGCATCGGCAGGCGGACTCTCAACCACTGCGCCACCAGGGAAGCCCAGAAATTAAGATATTTTGCTGATAAAAATCTGTCCTCAAAATCTTACCAACAAAGTCAAAGTCAAGTCACATCAAACACATTTAGATTTTTTTTTTTTTTTTAAAAACCAAAAACAAAAACAGTGATTTTGAATCTTACTCTTGGTACGGTTTTAAAGTCAGAGCCCAAACAAGGGGCCACCATAAGGCTAGACATAACGGCAATTAGCAATCGCTACTCTGGCATTTTTCCTGCAGGGTTAGAGTATACCTTATTTCTTTGGTTTGAACACCAAAGTGTGTAGATGGTTGAAGTTAGAGTCCACATTGTAGCACAAATATTCTTTCTTAAACACTAGGTTTACACCCAGCACAGGATGCCTGCACCCCATATGAAGTGCCAAACTTCACCTTGAATTCAGCCTGGGGCGGACACAGAGTAGAAGTCACCTTTAAATTACTTCTCTCTTTTCCTATTTTTGCTGAATGTACATTTCTGCTCCTCAGTTTAAGTATACCTACTCACAATATCTAGCAGAAAAGCAAATGAATCTTTAAGAGATATTTATTAGGTCCTATCTTCAAACTAATTCCTAAGTTTAGATAATTTTTTAATGTACAGTTAATTTAGAACTAATGTTGTAAAAAAGAAAAATCCCTCAAACCTCTCATACTACTCTTTTCCCACATATTTATATTCCAGAATTGAGGGGAACTGCAGAGCTGGAGAGACGTGGAGTGCAGACACAGAGCAATGCCAACTCAGGTCAACACGTGTTACTTACTTTCACTTTACTGTGACCAAAGCAAAGCAATTATTGGGAGCTGCATTCTTATGATACAAAGAAAACTGTAACCATCAAATTTCAAAGTAAAGATTAACAGACTAAAAACCAAGAAAACCTTCAGTGTTTTAGGAATGCAATATTTTGCTAACACATTCTAAGATAATCAGGAGAGAAGTGTCTGCACTTGCTGCGGCGATCGGTGTAGAATGCTCTCTGGGTCTTTGTATTCATTGACTGGACTCATCACAGCTGCATGCACTTCACCATAGGCTCTGCAGACTAATTCTGTAGACTGTTTTATGATCTGCTCTCTAGTGATAAACAAACAGAATGTGAACACATAATCTGAGAATGAAACACTAGGCACTGTAAGAAAGCTCCACACATGAACCAACGAACTTCGTTTTCATAATTATCACATATATATTATTAAAACCATTGTACAACTACCTAAGTTAGTCATTTTGGTTTGGGGATAAAAGGTTTTTTTATATTTATTATTTCTTTATTACATCTTCTCCATTAGTATGCAGGTTGCAGGAGGGCAGGAGCTGTGTTTTGTTCACTGCCTTATCTTTAGGGCTAGAACAGTGCCTGATATACCGTGGATTACTAAACAAGAAACAGAAACCGTGACCCAGCATCAATGTACTGATTTTGAAAACATGACTGATAACACATTAGCCTTAAAGAGACTTATAATTATTCAAATTTATCAATACTTCAAATCTCAGAATAACTTACAATATACTGTCCTTTCACCTATAGCTCCTACACTAATAACCATATCTCCTAGATTTCTTATCTCTCGCAAAAATGTGACACTTGCCTACAACAAATCACAGCATTTTCAAATACGCATTTCTACATAAGTACATAAAAGAATAGAAATAGTTTTAAATAAACTGAAGCAAATGTTTTTAGAAAAAAATAACACTGGGCTCATTAAATCTGCATTAACCCCTTACGTTTTCATGACATTTACTTCGTCATCCCCAGCTACTTCTATTTCTATATACCTACTGATGAAAACATCTTTTTCTGATTTTTATAACTGAATTAAAAATGTGTCTTTAAAGCTTTACTCCCAAACTTACTTCTCTTATGTCTCCTGCTTCTGTCAATGGCATAACTATGTCTCATCACCTCAGTTCAGGCCCTAACAAACTTTTCTTGCCTGGAGTATCTAAGAAAAACTCCTACCCGGTCTTCCCCCATACAGTCTGTTCCCCATTTAATGTACCATGAGCACTGCTCGTAGATTAATCTTTCTAAAGCAAACATTTGTTCGTGTCTCTCCCCTACCCAGGGCCTTTCTTCAAGGAGGTCCCATGGCTTCTTCTGGTTTCAGAGAAGTCAAAATTCCTTACCCTATCACTCAGAACCCTTTATAACACCTTCTGCATCACTACTCTAATGCTGCAATCCAGCGCGACTCCTGACTGTTCTATCTGCCCTGCTCTTCCTGACCTCAATTCCCTTGCTTACTCGCGTACCTCCATTTGCATAGAATGTCTGTCTCACCCACTTTAAATGCCCTTAATTCTCAGTAAAAATGTACTCTCTCATCCAAGAAGCCTCTCTGATCTTCTGAGCTAGAAATAATCCGTTTTTAGAACATCCATGACCAAACTAATACATTTGTAAAATTATCTGCAGAAATAAGTGGATCTGTGGTCTAAAAAAGAACAAAACTAGTTAGATGGAAAGAGAAGGGGAGTCCACTTGGATCTCGCGTCATCAGCACACTGTTCTCATGGGGTCTCAAACTCTTGATTTAAGCAACTTTGATTTGCTGGAGCAACCTAACATTTTCCCAAAATTGCTAAAGCTCCCAAAATTAGACTGGGTAGAAGGAAGATACGCTGAGTAAATTTTCTGAGCAGAGTGGAGTAATGCTATTGGCTGTACTACCTTTTTGTTGGAAGGGAGGACGGTAGAAACTGGTTTGGAAAACTACTTATTTAGATGAGGCTTTGAGATATTTTTTTAATCTGTTGATTAGTGATTGTTCCTGTAATTAACTGAGCCTAACAATAAATGCATCAAAATGACATAAAAATTATTCTCCATAAATGATATAGCTGAAAATACTCTAACAAGCATTTGAAAAATTTGTTAACTATACATTTGATACCCATTTTGCAAGAAGGTAAATAATGGATTTATCTTTTTTATACCAGTTTTATTGAGATATAATTGACATATAGCACTGTATAAGGTATACAACATAATGATTTGATTTACATCCATCATTAATGATTATCACAATAACTTTAGTGAACATCCATCATCTCATATAGGTTGAAAATTAAAGAAATAAACATTTTTTTCTTGTGATGACAGCTTTTAGGATTTCCTCTTAACAACTTTCACATATAATCAGCAGTGTTAATTATATTTATCATGTTGTACATTACATCCCTGGTACTGTAAATAATGAATTTTAGCTACAGCACTTCTGGTTCTTTACTAAAAGCAGTAAGATGTTTTATTTGAATTGTTGTATTTTATTTTTTATTGAAGTGTAGCGGATTTAAAAGGCTGTCGCAATCTCTGCTATACAGCACAGTGAGGTTTACACATAGATTCTTTTTTTAATATTCTTCTCCATTATGGTTTATCCCAGGAGACTGGATATAACTCTCTGTGCTATAAACTTGGACTTTGTTGTTTATCCATTCTAAATGTAATCGTTTGCATCTACCAGCCCCAAATTCCCAGCCCATCCCTCTACCTCCCCCTCAAAAAGCAGTAAGAGTTTTGGAGGTGTATAAGGCATTCATTACTCACACCTCATACTCTAAAATCTATACTCAGTCTGAACACAGTGTACACTTATACTACATAAGGAACACAAAAACAGGGCTACTCCTCCTCACAAGAAGTTTAAAATCAGAATAAGGTACAACAATGAATATTAAACACATTTTTTTAAAATCCAGAGGCGAGAGCAGAAGCAAGAAGAATGACAATCCTGCAGCCTGTGGAACAAAAACCACATTCACAGAAAGACAGACAAGATGAAAAGGCAGAGGGCTATGTACCAGATGAAGGAACAAGATAAAACCTCAGAAAAAAAACAAGATGAAGTGGAGACAGGCAACCTTCCAGAAAAAGAATTCAGAATAATGATAGTGAAGATGATCCAGGACCTCGGAAAAAGAATGGAGACAAAGATCAAGAAGATGTAAGAAATGTTTAACAAAGACCTAGAAGAATGAAAGAACAAACAAACAGAGATGAACAATACAATAACTGAAATGAAAACTACACTAGAAGGAATCAACAGCATATTAACTGAGGCAGAAGAACAGATAAGTGACCTGGAAGACAGAATGGTGGAATTCACTGCTGTGGGAAAGAAAAAAGAATGAAAAGAAATGAAGACAGCCTAAGAGACCTCTGGGACAACATTAAATGCAACAACATATGCATTATAGGGGTCCCAGAAGGAGAAGAGAGAGAGGAAGGACCAGAGAAAATATTTGAAGAGATTATAATAGAAAACTTCCCTAACACTGGAAAGGAAATAGCCACCCAAGTCCAGGAAGCACAGAGAGTCCCACAGAGGATAAATCCAAGGAAAAACATGCCAAGAAACACAGTAATCACACTGGCAAAAATTAAAGACAAAGAAAAATTATTAAAAGCAGCAAGGGAAAAACGACAAATAACATACAAGGGAACTCCCATAAGGTTAACAGCTGATTTCTCAGCAGAAACTCTGTAAGCCAGAAGGAAGTAGCATGATATACTTAAAGTGATGAAAGGGAAGAACCTACAACCAAGATTACTCTACCCAGCAAGGATCTCATTCAGATTCTATGGAGAAATCAAAAGCTTTACAGAGAAGCAAAAGCTAAGAGAATTCAGCACCACCAAACCAGCTCTACAACAAATGCTAAAGGAACTTCCCTAAGCGGGAAACACAAGAAACGAAAGGACCTACAAACCCAAAGCAATTAAGAAAATGGTCATAGGAACATACATATTGATAATTACCTTAAACATGAATGGATTAAACGCTACAACCAAAAGACACAGGCTTGCTGACTGGATACAAAAGCAAGACCCATATATATGCTGTCTACAAGAGACCCACTTCAGACCTACAGACACATACAGACTCAAAGTGAGGGTCTAGAAAAAGATATTCCATGCAAATGGAAATCAAAAGAAAGCTGGAGTAGCAATACTCGTATCAGATAAAATAGACTTTAAAATAAAGAATGTTACAAGAGACAAGGAAGGACACTACATAATGATCAACGGATCAATCCAAGAAGAAGATATAACAATTATAAATATATATACATCCAACATAGGAGCACCTCAATACATAAGGCAACTGCTAACAGCTCTAAAAGAGGAAATCGACAGTAACACAATAATAGTGGGGGACTTTAACACCTCACTTACACCAACGGACAGATCATCCAAAATGAAAATAAATAAGGAAACATAAGCTTTAAATGACACAATAGACCAGATAGATTTAATTGATATTTATAGGACATTCCATCCAAAAACAGCAGATTACACATTCTCCAGGATAGATCACATTTTGGGTCACAAATCAAGCCTCAGTAAATTTAAGAAAACTGAAATCATAACAAGCATCTTTTCTGACCACAACGCTATGAGATTAGAAAAGAATTACAGGGAAAAAAACGTAAAAAACACAAACACATGGAGGCTAAACAATACATTACCAAATAACCAAGAGATCACTGAAGAAATCAAAGAAGAAATCAAAAAATACCTAGAGACAAATGACAATGAAAACACAATGATCCAAAACCTATGGGATGCAGCAAAAGCAGTTCTAAGAGGCAAGTTTATAGCTATACAAGCCTACCTCAAGAAACAAGAAAAAGCTCAAATAAACAATCTAACCTTACACTAAAGGAACGGGAGAAAGAAGAACAAACAAAACCCAAAGCTAGCAGAAGGAAAGAAATCATAAAGATCAGAGCAGAAATAAATGAAATAGAAACAAAGAAAACAATAGCAAAGATCAATAAAACTAAAAGCTGGTTCTTTGAGAAGATGAACAAAATTGATAAACCATTAGCCAGACTCATCAAGAAAAAGAGGGAGAGGACTCAAATCAATAAAATTAGAAATGAAAAGGAAGAGGTTACAACAGACACCACAGAAATACAAAGCATCCTAAGAGACTACTACAAGCAACTCTATGCCAATAAAATGGACAACCTGGAAGAAATGGCCAAATTCTTAGAAAGGTATAACCTTCCAAGACTGAACGAGGAAGAAATAGAAAATATGAACAGACAAATCACAAGTAATGAAAGTGAAACTGTGATTTAAAAATCTTCCAACAAACAAAAGTCCAGGACCAGATGGCTTCACAGGTGAATTCTATCAAACATTTAGAGAAAAGCTAACACCCATCCTTCTCAAACTCTTCCAAAAACTGCAGAGGAAGGAACACTCCCAAACTCATTCTATGAGGCCACCATCACCCTGATACCAAAACCAGACAAAGATACTAGAAAACAAGAATATTACAGACTAATATCACTGATGAATATAGATGCAAAAATCCTCAACAAAATACTAGCAAACAGAATCCAACAACACATTAAAAGGATCATACACCATGATCAAGTGGGATTTATCCCAGGGATGCAAGGATTCTTCAATATATGCAAATCAATCAATGTGATACACCATATTAACGAATTGAAGAATAAAAACCATATGATCGTCTCAATAGATGCAGAAAAAGCTATTGGCAAAATTCAACACCTGTTTATGACAAAACTCTCAAGAAAGTGGGCATAGAGGGAACCTACCTCAACATAATACAGGCCATATATGACAAACTCACAGCAAACATCATTCTCAATGGTGAAAAACTGAAAGCATTTCCTCTAAGATCAGGAACAAGACATGGATTTCCACTCTCACCACTCTTATTCAACAGAGTTTTGGAAGTCCTAGCCACGGCAATCAGAGAAGAAAAAGAAATACAAATTGAAAAATAACTAAAACTGTCACTGTTTGCAGATGACATGATACTATACATAGAGAATCCTAAAGATGCCACCAGAAAACTACTAGAGCTAATCAATGAATTTGGTAATGTTGCAGGATACAAAATTAATGCACAGAAATCTCTTGCATTCCTATACACTAATGATGAAAAATCTGAAAGAGAAATTAAGGAAACACTCCCATTTACCACTGCAACAGAAAGAATAAATACCTAGGAATAAACCTACCTAGGGAGACAAAAGACCTGTATGCAGAAAACTATAAGATACTGATGAAAGAAATTAAAGATGACAGTAACAGATGGAGAGATATACCATGTTCTTGGATTGGAAGAATCAATATTCTGAAAATGACTACACTACCCAAAGCAATCTACAGATTCAATGCAATCCCTATCAAATCACCAAAGGCATTTTTTACAGAACCAGAACAAAAAATCTTAAAATTTGTACGGAGACACAAAAGACCCCAAATAGCCAAAGCAGTCTTGAGGGGAAAAAACGGAGCTGGAGGAATCAGACTCCCTGACTTCAGACTATACTACAAAGCTACAGTAATCAAGACAACATGGTACTGGCACAAAAACAGAAACACAGATCAATGGAACAAGATAGAAAGCCCAGAGATAAACCCACACACCTATGGTCAACTAATCTATGACAAAGGAGGCAAGGATATACAATGGAGAAAAGACAGTCTCTTCAATAAGTGGTGCTGGGGAAACTGGACAGCTACACGTAAAAGAATGAAATTTGAACACTCCCTAATGCCACAGACAGAAATAAACTCAAAATGGATTAGAGACCTAAATGTAAGACCAGACACTATAAAACTCTTAGAGGAAAACACAGGAAGAACACTCTTTGACATAAATCACAGCAAGATCTTTTTTGATCCACATCCTAGAGTAATGGAAATAAAAACAGAAATAAACAAATGGGACCTAATGAAATGTCAAAGCTTTTGCACAGCAAAGGAAACCATAAACAAGATGAAAAGACAACCCTCAAAATGGGAGAAAATATTTGCAAACGAGTCAATGGACAAAGGATTAATCTCCAAAATATATAAACAGCTCATGCAGCTCAATATTAAAAAAACAAACAACCCAATCCAAAAATGGGCAGAAGACCTAAATAGACATTTCTCCAAAGAAGACATACAGATGGCCAAGGAGCACATGAAAAGCTGCTCAACATCACTAATTCTTAGAGAAATGCAAATCAAAACTGCAATGAGGTATCACCTCACACCAGTTAGAATGGGCATCATCAGAAAATCTACAAACAACAAATGCTGGAGAGGGTGTGGAGAAAAGGGAACCCTCTTGCACTGTTGGGAACGTAAATTGATACAGCCACTATGGAGAACAGTATGGAGGTTCCTTAAAGAACTAAAAATAGAATTACCATATGACACAGCAATCCCCCTACTGGGCATATACCCAGATAACACTGTAATTCAAAAAGACACATGCACCCCAATGTTCACTGCAGCACTATTTTCAATAGCCAGGTTGGAAGCAACCTAAATGCCCATCGACAGATGAAAGGATAAAGAAGATGTGGTACATATATACAATGGATTATTACTCAGCCATAAAAAGGAACATAACTGGGTCATTTGTTGAGACATGAATGGATCTAGAGACTGTCATACAGAGTGAAGTAAGTCAGAAAGAGAAAAACAAATATCGTATATTAACGCATATATGTGGAACCTAGAAAAATGATACAGATTAACCAGTTTGCAGGGCTGAAATAATAGAGACACAGATGTAGAGAACAAACGTATGGACACCAAGGGGGGAAAGCAGCAGGGGGGGTGGTGATGAACTGGGTGATTGGGATTGACATGTATACACTGATGTGTATTAAATTCATGATAAGAAAAAAAAAGTGCTCATAACTTAATAAGAAAAAAAATCCAGAGGATAGAAATGCAATGGAAATA
This sequence comes from Delphinapterus leucas, assembly GCF_059928025.1. NCBI lineage: Eukaryota > Metazoa > Chordata > Mammalia > Artiodactyla > Monodontidae > Delphinapterus > Delphinapterus leucas. The sequence goes on from NC_143146.1 coordinate 64,738,431, forward strand.
GACATTCTCCAAGTGAATCTGAGTCAAATCCAAACTGTAAAGAGCAAGAACTGTGCCTGATAGTGAGTCCATATTTCTGATATTTCTGGACAAATGTTAAGAGTTCATTTATCACTACCAAAGCCAGGTACATGTCCATACACTCATGTTCATTAATGTTTTCCTAATGAATTATATATGGTAGAGATAAAATGGTATAGTGAAGGACATTACTGTCAGGAGATCTTGACTCTAGTTGAAGTTCTGCTACTTACTGCTGCCTTAAACAAGTAATTTAACCGTTCCAGGACTTAATTTCACTATTGTAAAACAAAATACTGACCTCGATAATCTTTACAAGACACTTCCAGCTTTAAAATTATGTCATTTCATTGAGAGTTAAGAGCATTTTAATGAACTGTGGTTAAAAAATCTCTATGTGAGGGGCTTCCCTGGTGGCGCAGTGGTTGAGAGTCCGCCTGCCAATGCAGGGGACACGGGTTCGTGCCCGGATCCGGGAGGATCCCACATGCCGCGGAGCGGCTGGGCCCGTGAGCCATGGCCGCTGGGCCTGCGCGTCCGGAGCCTGTGCTCTGCAATGGGAGAGGCCACAACAGTGAGAGGCCCGCGTACCACAAAAAAAAACAAAAACAAACAAACAAAAAACTCTATGTGTTTATTTACACCCATACATACACATATACATACAGACACACACATTACTTTGGAGAATTGGGTTCCCTAAATAATGAATTGTAGTAAGCATATCAGTTACTTGTATAAAAATGGGTGGTGTTTCTAAAGTGCTAAAGCAATTTTCTTGCCATTTTACTATCTCCTCCTTCTTATTTATAATGCTAATTACTATGTAAGTTCATCCTTTATGTGAAAAAGTATACACATGTATCTGTATATCTGCCTGCCTGCCTGGTGTCGTGGCCCAAATTATTCACTAATACCATGTATGAAATACAGAGTTCAAATAATGATAAATCATTATAGTGACAAAATCAATATTCAAAATAGAAAAATTCAGGAATTCTATAAATACAAAAGGACAAGCAAATCATCTCAGTCTAGTCATGTGCTTCTGAAAACGTGGAATGTCCTTATCTACTGATCACTTTGTCTACAGGTAAAGAAAAGCAGTACCTTTTTTTTCCTTTAAGTCACGTATGCTATTTTCCAGCATGGGTACCCACCTCAGATTTTACTTTCTATATTTTGATCAATCACAGCCAATCACATGGCTGATGGACAGTACATTTAGAACTGTTTCTCTATGTCAAAATTCTAAAGGTAAGTTCTGCTTTTCCCATGACCAACAGATATGTAAAAGGCCAGTTAAAATGGAAAAGCAAAATCTGAATGTAAGCCAAGATTCATCTATAAAGTTAGACCATTAACTTTCTTGGTTTCTTTACTACCATAAAATTCTCAAAGTAATTTCAAAAAATTTAAAAACATGACTCATACAAATAAAGAATGTCAAAAATTTAATAACTCAATGAGGAAATTACAAGATGGTAAAGCTGGTTAAAACATTCTGAGGAACTGGTCATTTACAGGTATTTAAAAAGGAAGGTTAGAATAAATTAAGTTACAAATAAAATGAGTTAACATCCCATGGAGCAAGAAAAAACACAGGACATGGAAAACCATGGAACCTTTAATCAACAGTAAACAGAGAATCAAACAAGGGTGCATTCCTCTTAAATAATTAAATAATTTTTGATGGGCCTGTTAACAATGTTTCAGTATGACACTGAAAAGACATGATGGGGCTTCCCTGGTGGTGCAGTGGTTAAGAATCCGCCTGCCAGTGCAGGGGACATGGGTTCGAGCCCTGGTCCGGGAAGATCCCACATGCCGCAGAGCAACTAAGCCCATGCACCACAACTCCTGAGCCTGCGCTCTAGAGCCTGCAAGCCACAACTACTGAGTCCGCATGCCACAACTACTGAAGCCCACGCACCTAGGGCCCGTGCCCGGCAACAAGAGAAGCCACCGCAACGAGAAGCCCGCACACCGCAACAAAGAGCAGCCCCCTCTCGCCGCAACTAGAGAAAGCCCATGCACAACAACGAAGACCCAAGAAAGCCAAAAATAAATAACTTAATTAATTTAAAAAAAGACATGCTGTTCTCCCAGACTCTATGTGCCTTATTTTCATGTTTTGGAAAGTCTTTCTTACTTTTGCAAAGTACAGTTTTTCTTTTCCCATATAGTTTGCTATACCAGTATATATCAAAGATATAGCTAATGTGCTATGAGAAAAAAGAAGAAATAAATGAGGAGAAGATGAGTTTGTTACATAATTTCACATAAAGGCAACATATTTTAGTTACCTATGCACAGGAATTCCATACCTTAAGAAATTTAACTTGTCCAGTTATAAATGTCATAATGCCATAAAAATATGGTATTATAAATTTTAAAAGTACTAACAAAGATAATTGTATAACTAAACGGAGATACCGTTCTCATTTTAAAATATGTTCACTGAAATTATGTATATTTTAAATAATTATTTAAAGTACTGAGCCCTGATAGATAAGAAATGAACTACTTACTTCCAGAATCAGTGAGCTTGTCATTAATCAGTACTTTAGGATTTTGGTTGCCATAACAACGTAATACAACTTTCATCATTACCATAAACCCAGCACTTCTAAAAATAACTTATTTCAACATTCAGGTTCTGTGATCACTAAAATTGAGCTTTATTACAGTGCCACAGTTAAGAGTGCAATCAAACACGCCATAGGAGAAAAGAAGGTGTTAACAGTTTAAGCCTGAAAAACTAAGAAAAAAATATACTTATAATAGACTGGTTTAAAAATGTACATTTTTGATTTCTCTTTATCACAATATACACACCAAAGATGCCATAGTGGGTCAGCTTTCTGTCATTCAGAGTAAAATTAAAGCATATTTTAGATGAGACCAAGGCACATATCTCACATAAGCCTTATCTATTACACATGCCTAACGTTTCTGAGCTTCCTCTAAAAATAATAAAACAATGTAATCTCAACATAGAAAGAGTTAATAAAAATACAGTACAAGCTAGTGTTAAAGAGAATAGGCTGTGGAATACTGGATTCGAATCTTGGCTCTGCTTCTTGCTAATTGTTTCACCTTGTTTCAATTATTTAACCTTTCTAAAAATGTCCTCTTCTGTAAAATGGAGGGTTAAGTGAAGGCGACCCTTTCAAGGATCACTCTAGTTGAGATGCTAAGATTAGATTGTAGAGGTTGGTGTGGCAATGACAGAGAGAGCAAGGGGGAAAACAGAATAGATCCAAGGCTAACATGATAATCCAGGCACAGATGATACTACCTTGGACCAGAGTGGCAACTGTGGAGATGGTCAAAAGTGACCAGAGTTTCCTCTCATATATTTCTTTCTAGATAATTATTTAATAAAATGGTTCCACGGCAATTTTGACTGCAGTTATGCTGAATTTACAGATTACTACACTACATACCCAGTTAGAGATGAATACCATGTGTCCATGTTGGAACACTGGAAATCTACAACAAACATCACACTTGATGATGAAACATCAGAAACATTAAAGTTCAAAATAAAATATGCACACCCACCATTACATCTACTGTTTACTTTGGAGCACCTAGCCAATACAATGAGTTTAGTCATAAAACTGAAAAAAATTAATGAAACTCATTAACTTTAGATGTCTGTACCAGAAACAAAAAATCAAGGCAAACAACTGATAAACTAATAGAACGAAGAGTTTAGTTAACTGGCCAGATTCAAAATTAACAAAAAATTTAGTACTTTCCCTGTACATCAGCAATATCTAATCAGAACACGTAATGGAAAATAAAAGGCCTTATAAAAGCCACAGAATTCTTCCCTAGGAATAAACCCAGTAACATACATGGAAAATTATACGAAGAAACTGTAAATCTTTACTGAAAATTCTAAAAGAAGATCTGGATAAACAGGCATACCATGTTCATAGATGGGAATACTCACTAGTGGCTTTCTTATTTTCTTTTTGTTCATTTTTACATTAGCTTGGTGAATGTTTTATATGCACTTTAAAAGAATGTTATTTTCCATAGTTGTGTGTGGTATTCTCTTTCTATTGGGCTGAGCTGATTAGCGACATTGTTCAGTTCTTTTACACTGAGCTAGTTTTCTAATTTTCCTATCAATTATTGACAGAGGAGGGTTGAAATATCAAAATAAATGTCAATTTATCTATTCTTCCTCAATTCTATAAACTTATACTTCATGTTTTATGAAGTTCTGCTACTAGTTGCCAATATTTACTATTATATCTTCTTCATGAATTGATCCTATAATTATGAAATATCCCTCTTTATCTTTGGTATTATCTGTCCATCAGTCTAATTTTTCTGATATTAATATCAGAATATAGCTACTTCAACTTTATTATAATTTTTATTTGCATGGTATATATTATACCATATTTTTAAACTGTGTCCTTATATTTAAAGTGGGTTTGTTATAGACAGCAGACAGTTTGGTCACGTGCATTTTCACCCAATCTAATACTACTGCTTTTTAACTGGAGTGTGTAGTTCTTTTACATTTAATATAGTTACTTATAAGGATGAATTTAAGTCTATCGTCTTGTTACTTGTTTTATATTTGTCCCATCTGTTCTTTTCTTCTTTCTGCCTTCTTTTGATATAACAGTTTTTTTAACATTCTATTTTAACTGTTGGCATGTTAGATAATTTATTTTAGTGCTTGCTGTAAGGTTTACAATCTACCTTTAAACAATATTATACACTTCATGAGTAAACTTACAACATCACAACAGTATACTTCTACTTCCCTCCCACTCCATCTTTTGTGCTTTTGTAGTCATAAACTTTATTTCTCTTTGTTAAGAACTCCATAATTCAGTTATTATTTTTATTTCAAATGGTCTACTATCTTTTATATTTAGCATTTCCTGCACTTGTCATTCCTCTGTGTAAATAGGAGTTTTCTTCTGGTATCACTTCCCTCCTTCAGCCTGAAGAACTTCCTTTATCATTTCTTGCAGTATACTGATGATAAATCCTCTCTACTTTTTTTTTTTTTTTTGTGGTACGCGGGCCTCTCACTGTTGTGGCCTCTCCCGTTGCAGAGCACAGGCTCCAGATGCGCAGGCTCAGCGGCCATGGCTCACGGGCCTAGCCGCTCCGCGGCACGTGGGATCTTCCCGGACTGGGGCACGAACCCGTGTCCCCTGCATCGGCAGGCGGACTCTCAACCACTGCGCCACCAGGGAAGCCCAATCCTCTCTACTTTTGTTTATCTTATCTCAAAATGTATGTATTTCACTTTCAGTTTGAAAAATACTTTTGATGAATACACAAAGTTGAAAGTGTTTTAACATCCACCTTTTTAAAGATGCTATTCTATTGTTTTCTGGTTTGAACTGTTTCTAACAAGAAGTCAGTAGTATACTTATCATTGTTCCCCACATATAATACATCTTTTTTTCCTCTGGCTGCTTTTTAAGTTTTTCTCTCTTTATCACTGGTTTTCAATAATTTAATTACGGTGTACCTTGGTACAGCTTTCCTTGTTGTGATTTATTTAGCTTCTTCAGTCTGTGGGTTCATGTTTTCCATCAGATTTGAAAAAAATTCTTCTATGCCTTCAAATTTTTTATGCCTCAATCTCATTATGACACTTCACTTACACCTGTATTAGAATGTTTATTATTATCTCACAATTCACCTAGACTCTCTTCATCTTTTTTCCAGCTTTTAATTTTTTCCTATCTGTGCTTCCATTTGGACAATTTCTATTGTCCTTTTTTCAAGTTGACTTATCTTTCGCTCTAGAATGTCCAACTGACAGTTAAGCCTATCCAGTGAGATTTTCATTTTAGATACTGTACTTTGCAGGCCTAGAATTCCCATTTTGTAAAATTCCTAACTTTTCCTCTCAATATAATTTTCCTTTAAGTTGTTGAACACACTTTTTAAAGACTTTTCCAACTGACAGTTAAGCCTATCCAGTGAGATTTTCATTTTAGATACTGTACTTTGCAGGCCTAGAATTCCCATTTTGTAAAATTCCTAACTTTTCCTCTCAATATAATTTTCCTTTAAGTTGTTGAACACACTTTTTAAAGACCTTTCCTGCTAATTCTGTAAACTCTGTCAGTAAGTCTGTTTCTGTTGACAGATTTTGCTTCTAGTTTTGGTTCATATTTTCCTACTACTTAAAACCTAAGTGGTTTTTTTTACTGCATGCTCAGCATTATAAATGCTACACTGTTGATTATCTGTATTCTGTCATACTTACGAGTGCTAAGTTTTGTTCTGGAAGGCAGTTAATTTAGTAAAGATCCACGTGATCTTCTAGAGGTTTGTTTTTAAGCTTTATTAGTGTGAGTCAAAAGTAGCCTTCACTGTAGAACAGACTAGTCTTACTTTTAAGGCTTGGACTTTCCGAGGTCTCTAAAGCACTGTTTGAGACTGTTTCCATTAGTCATTATTTCTCTGGTAGGTTAACCCCACCTCCACTCCCAAACCTGCGTTATTTTTGTTTACACAGGTATTCCTGAGAGTTAAAGACAGGTGGCTTAAAAGGAGGCAGTTAAAGAGAAGAAAACTATTCTCTCACTGTTGTGGCCTCTCCCGTTGCGGAGCACAGGCTCCGGACGCACAGGCTCAGCAGCCATGGCTCACGGGCCTAGCCGCTCCGTGGCATGTGGGATCTTCCCAGACTGGGGCATGTCCCCATGAACCCATGTCCCCTGCATCGGCAGGCGGACTCTCAGCCACTGTGCCACCAGGGAAGCCCCTATCTCTTTTAAAAAACCAAAGTAATTCTTTTTAAAGATACCTGCTTTGTTTCTAGCATATATAGTAGAGGAAGATTCCTGAAAGAATCCTCAAATCATATCCACTTTTCCACATGCTCACTTTAGGAAGTATCTATGGTCTCTTTATTTCTTAAATTACTCATATAAACAATTCTGACTCAGTAAGAAAAGACACTGAGAATATTTTATAAATATGCATAGCTGTGGTTTCTGTAGTCAAACCTCTATTTTTATACCATTAAAAGGTAAATGTTGGAGTCTGGCGTTGAAAAAAGAACAACGCCCTTCTAATTCATTACAAGGAAGGAAGAATTCTTTAAGGATATTTTAATTTTCTATTCTTTTCTTTATTATCTATACAACCTCACTTTCTGGCTACCTAAATGTATTCAATAGTTTATGCCAAGGATGAAGTGCTCAGTCAAAATCTCCTTTGAAAGGCAGTCAAACTACAAGACAAGAAAAAGGGAGACAAGAATGACAGGTGTCCCAAAGGTACTGCAACAGCAGAGACAAGCAAAGTTCAGGAGAATAGAATATTAACAAAACAAAATGAGACAGGAATGAAAAAAAGAAAGTTTTACATTTCAAAGCTCTATTTCAAAGAAACAATTGACATTTTAAATACAATATGAATAGAAAGAAATTGAGAACATAAAAACATGAAAATATTTTTGCTTAAAAATGAATTATCACTTTGAAAAGGTTCAAAATGTAACTAAATGAAAGTTATCTCCTATTATTTCAAATGCTTTATAAATAAGATCAAATACAATACCATGCCTATACAGTAGGAGAAATAAGAACAGAAAGTATTTTTGAGGGTAGGACCTGCCATCGATCAAAAAAAGGGGAAAAAGCAGTTAGAAAATCTGCTTTAATGCTGAATCTTAAATGTGTTAAATGACTTACATTTTCATAGCAACCTGATTTTTAAAATAAGTAGCCAAACTGATACCATAATTTTTCTTCTTAAAAAAACCTGAAAATACATTCATAGGTTACATTTAATTTTAGAATACTTTGCAAAGAACATTTTAGAAATTTTCTGAATGAAAAAAGGGGTAAATAGGTACTGACCAATTCTTAGTTGCACTATTATTTACATAAAGCATATGTATATCTCAATTTTTTAATGTCATTATAATTAGTATGAATTTATAACAGGATGCTAGGTCCATACTATACAATCAAAATACCTTGAAAATAATTTTTTTTCTTATAAATGTGCTTGGCATTTAAAAATATGTGACTCTTTACCAGCTAATTGGGACCAAAAAATACTTACTTCACTGTGGCACTTAGAAGAAAGTTCAGCTGTGGCATTAACAGGTTGTCTGGGGCTGACAGATAGCGATCAAACTGAACCTAAACAAAACAGAGAAATCCAAAACACAAAGTGCATATATCTGCTAACAGACATCCCAAATAAGCATCTCTTTTAAGGATTAAATCTTAGTAAAAATCCCATATTCCAAATAACGAGTTCTTCATGATCAAAATGAGTTATTCCTTACACATTTTAACTAAAATCTCACTGAAAGTGTCAACTCTTTAATACAGTCAGTATCAGCAATACCTACTTTCAAAATTCTGACCCAAGCCATTTATCCTGATCTCCTGTTGTCGTTACTTACTGTTTATTATTACTACCACTAGAATTCGTATCATAAAGCTTCCAAAGGGGATCATTCCTATGAGGACTAAATGAGTGTCATCCAACTGATGGCTGTGTGTGTGTGTGTGTGTGTGTGTGTGTGTGTGTATACACACACACACATATAGGCAAAGTATGTACTTAAGATGTGGAAACATGCTACAAAAAGTGGTGCTCATGCAGAAAGGGATGTGCAAGCAAGCTTATCACTTGAAAAGAAGGTAATAAAGTGGAGGTTCAGTGAGCGTCACAGTCAAGAGTAATATTTTAAGATTGGAATCCAATTTCAGTTATCAACTCAGGAAGAAGTCAAGAACTATAAGCCCAGGATCACTGACAGATGGAAGTCTATAATGATATATAGCTAACTCCTTCAAGTCTCTCATTCCTATCTCCATTAGGTTAGGAGTAAAACTCTGAAACTGAAGAAAATCTAAACAGGAATAATGACACTATTAGGGTATGGTGCAATATTACTACAAATGTTATGTCTTGGTCAGATCTCCTTAAAGGAATACACATGTGCAATCATTATGACTGGACCCAACGTGAATACTGCATATGAAGAGATAAAATTATCACCTGAGACAAAAACTATCACACAGGAAAAAATAAGAATAATGTTCCATAAGGAAACGTTATGTTGAAATGCTTTATTATGTACTTACCATTGCAGCCTTCAGTGCCACAGAATCTAGGTTGGGAAAATTAGCTAAAGGGCCCTTAAAAAAAAAAAAGGGACAAAACCAAGGTGAAAACAGGTGCTATATGTTACAATTCACTTCTCAAATACAGTCCATTAGTAGATTGCCCGAATTTGAAAATTTAGCTTATTTCCAAAGAACTCAAGTGTCCTATCTCCAACCTCAATTAAAAGAGGGACTGTGATTTGTTCATTTTGTATAACTAGCGTGAAGGCACTCAATAATATTTGTTGGAGAAGCACGTAAGTTTATTAACAATGGAAATAAAAGGATACTTCAGATTTAATCATAGGCAAGAAAAAAAGGGCAATAAAGCACTGAGGAATGGCAGTAAGACATGGGGGCTTTAAGAGTTTCCTTGATAATTTTAGATAATATAAAAAGGCAGCAGAATTTGCTCCTACTGGTAGAAATTTGCTTATTACCTTATCAAAAGAAAAAATTCAAACCTTGTCCCTGGGCTATAAAATATTCATGTTAATGTTATTTAAAAGTATTTTGCTTTTTAAAGAACGAGGCTTACATGGTTTTCTAGGGTTCCCACCACTCCATTTTTTAATTCTACTGGAGTTCTATAACTTAAGATCAGATGTTAGCCCCAGAAGTATTTACCTTTCCAAAGTAATAGACCATGACTTGCTAAATTAAAAGGGGGGATGACTGCTATTTATATAGTAATCTATGCACTTAATAAATCAATGGTGATAAAGGACTAAAAAATTTACCAATATGAATATTCTTTATATATTTTTCACTACTAATTTTTGTATATTTTCATTACTTGTAACCCAAACTATCTACAGTAAAAAAGATAGTACTTTGGGACACCCTACTATATCTCAGATAGTCCTCCAAGAACTACACAGGTATTATCTCAATCTTAGAACAATCCTATGTTACAGATATTATTACCCTCAATCTACAGGTGAGGAATCAGAGAGAGAAGTCACCTTCCCAGTGAAAAATTGCTACCAAGTGTCTAGCTCTAGAAGCCGTACTCTAAATTGGTGTATCTCTCTAGTTAGGAAGATCCATGTGCTTACCTGTTCGGGTTTATGTTGCTGTATGGTGTTATAGATATAACTCACGCCTGCTCTAGTTAAAACATAAGAAGCTTGCTCATTTATAAGTGTGTCCAAATGTGCTTCAATCTAAAATAAAACACAATTAAAAGAAAATATTTTAGAAGAAGAATAAGACTGATTGAGAGTAGAAGTAGACTAGCCTGGAGTCTTAGCTCTTCATCATGGATGTATTCCTTGCAGAGGCTATGAGGCCAAAATATGAAGGATAGGGACTACTCCTGTACAAAGACTTTTCCTTCCCCGGAGAGGAAGTCCTCTTACAAAAGGGAGGGAAAGTCTTACTTGAGGGTTCCAGGACTAGCCACTAGTCGAAAAATTTGGGTTGCTTCTTGGCTCTTTTAAAAGCTGGTATTCAGCAAGACACAAACAAAAACCACTCATAAACAACAGTGTAAAATAAAATACTTAGAAAGAATTCTGGGAAGACGAGGACCTGATGTCCCTCACATCCACACTGCCTCATGCTCCCAACTTGCTGGACTAACTCAACCAATCAAATACCTCATCTGGAGAAGTCTGAAGGAAATCCCATGGGGGCTGAGGCAGTAAGTCCTCCAGAGGAAAGCGGATTTGCGACAACTAGGGGACTGCTGAGGAACCAGCAGAAGGCTGGTCAAAGATGTCAAGTTCAGGAGCTGCCTAAAAAGACCCAGCTAGCAGGTGGGACTTGTACGTGGTCACCTGTTTTGTGCTATTCTTGGGGAAGCCACCTAATGCTAATGGGGGCAGAAGCCACAGAAGGAGACTACCTGATGGGATGAAGTATTCCCAGGTGGGAAGAAGTTGGCTGCTCCTTCCTTTAACCAGTACAGGCCTGTAAGTCTACAGATCTTCCTGTTATCCCTCACTGGATACTCCCCTCAGTTTTACCAGCTTGTTTACCAGTGGCACAGTATGCTATTAAGAGACGCTATCTGCTACCATCTGAATGTTTGCCACTGTGCAAGTCACTCCAGCAGCTGAGCCCCTCCCCGTAAAAAACTTACAACTGATTTAAAAGAGGTGAGTAGGTTCTATGAGAAAACCCACCTGAATAATGAGAACAAGTATCTTTTCCTGAGGCAACACTACTGAAAGACGCAGGGTACCTTAGTTTTTTTTTAAGTGAATGCCCAAGAAAGTACAATTAGAACCTTAGAACCCTTACTTACTAGTCTTACTGGAAAATCCAAGAAAAACAAGATTGCAAATGGAAATATTTAATGAAAGAGTTATTGCCAAGAACCAAGTTAGTATCTGAAAGAAAAGTGGAAGAATAGTAATACAGAGTAAATATCAAAGAAATATATTAAAGTGAAGAGATTTAAACAGAAATTAGAAGGCAAATTTAGGAGATAAAGCCAACTAATGACAGGAGCTTCAGAATATGAAAAGTAACAGATGGAGAAGTGATAATTAATTACAGATAACAGAAAACTTTACTGAGCAAAAAACAAAAGGGTGGAATCTTCAGACTGAAAAGGTTTTGCAAAATCCAAGATGGAAATAATAGAAAAAGAGACATACCAAAAAATATCCTGAGCAAATATCTGAACGCAAAGGAAAATCCTTGTAAGCTTCCACATGAATAGAAGAGGTTATCACAAACAAAAGAGAATCAGACTAGCCTAGATTTCTTACTTGAAACACTGGAAGAAGAAAGAATGGAAGAAAATTAATAGACTAGTGATAGAAAAGATCTGAAAATCAAGAATCTTTTACTCGACAAGGAAAACTATCACTGTGGGGCCCGTGCCTTCCAGCATCCACACCCTTGCCCAGTCCTCTCCACACTGACTCTGGCTGGCCCACGTGACCAGTGCCAGCCACCAGTCCATCAGCAAGAATGATGCAGGCTCAAGAAGCACTTACATGGTGGGGCTTGTCCTCTTGGAATGCAAAAAACAACTTTGGAATATTTGAGAAACAAAGATAACTGGTGATAAAACAGATTGCTGGACCAACTGATATATGGGCACATCTTGAGAAGAGATTTAGACAAATGGCAGAGTTTCGGGTTGAATTAGTGATAAACACACTAAAAACCAATGACTATTTTTTAAAAAGATTTTACTAATTATACTTAAACAATTATGCAAAAAAGGAAAATTAATCATACTTCATTATATTTCTTTTAAAAGAAAGAATTAGAAAGTAGAAAACATCAAACTTAGAGGTCTCAAACTCATTCCTTAGAAAAACCCAAAATGACAAATTTTTACTGTAGCCACTGCCAAACAGTTTATATACTTGTGATAACAAAGAAGACTCAGAGTTGTTATTGTTTTTTTTTTTTAAACATTCTATCTACCAAAAATCACTATTTCAAAATCAAAAGCCAAGAATCTGGTAAATTTTATAAATGGCCTTGTTGTGACTCTTAAGTGATACCATTTGGCTTATAGGACCAGAGCGATTGGCGTAACAAACTGTAATGTTGTGCCTAACACTGATTTACACATAGATAAAAATATATCTGTCCTCTGCAACACCTTCTGCACTAGCTACACAGCTTGAAAAATAGCACGTTATTCACAGTATGGAAACTGAAATTTGCATACAGAATAACAGTTCGAATTAGTCAGAAAAGCTCCATTCCACCACCACACACTATGGCTTGAATAAAATATCTTACCTGTTACATATTCTGGCTTCTCCAAAACGAAACCAAAATACTGAATATGCATGGGGGCAGGGAGGGGTTCTATCAGACTATAACAAGGGATTCATATAAATCAGGTCACTGAAATTATCTTAAAGCCGGTAACTGAGATCATGTATAGCAAAAAGATTTCATCACAGTGAGCAGTCATTTTATGGCAAAATTAACCTGGAACTGTAGCATTTCCAGACGTCTGTCGGTGAATTCAAACAGAGCTAATGTTGTCTTCATCATATATAGTGAATTGACCATGAAGGTGGCCATGTCAGCTGTGCCTAAATTGCTGGCTGATACAGTACACATCTGGAGGAGAGGATCCAAGACACATGATAAAACCTATAAATGAAAAATAAAATCAAATGTATTCCTTATTTCCCAACCAGTGATACGGGTCTGTGTTAACGGCACTTCAGAATGAATGTCAAACTAATGGGGAGCGGGCCAACTTACAGAAGCGTGTAAGAAAAAGATTAAATGGTACGGCAACTGTAATAGTTTTTAAAACAAGCATCACTGAATATATACTTTTTAAATTAAAGGGAACTGGTTTAATATTTGAAGGAAAAAGCAATGAGAAGGACTGTCAAGATACATGGGTTATAAAGTGCTAGAATTTCAAAAGAATGTACAATACAGGAGCAATAAGAATCATTAAAAGTGAATTTACAACATACCTGCACAAAATCGGCCTGACGGGCATCTAACGGTACAACTGAAGAATCGTGAGATGCCAAAACTTCACGCAACAACATGAGTGTCTGATTTAATGCAGAACTTGGTCCAAGATCAGGTGGTGGGAGTTCAACCTAAAATGCAGGATGACTTATCCACTGCTTGTATTTTTCTACTAAATTTTAGTGTCTACATAAATGCCAGTTCACAGTAAAATAATTCATATGAAAGATGTAAAGCTTTGCTGATACATTACAAAATCTACAATCTAGCAACAGCTTATTTTTTATCCTACTAATCAAAATCAGCACAGAAAGTGACACAAGTTTTTTGTTAGATTATCTCAGAATACATCACAATTAGAAGTACAGAATTTGAACTTTAATTCAAAAATTACGAGGAAATTTAGCAGTCCTTGAATTGTAGAATTATATTTTCATATAGATTCGAAATGGCCTGTTTTGTTTTTTAGCCCAAGTCTTAAGAAAGTAATCCAGAGACCAGCACTTCACCTACTATAGTATTATCGAGAATCATCACTCACCTGCATGCCCCAATGTCAGATACTGTGGCTCAATATGTACAGGTTCAGGGTCTAGAAATCTATCTTTCAACAAGCACCCCAGGTGGTTTTCAGGACCCTGGTCCATGAGCCACACACTTCACAGAAACAGTACAACACTGTCACTAAAATCTTGAATTCTGGGGTTAAAGAGATTAATTTTACATTTTGTAACTAGCACTTACTAGTTGTGTGACCTTGGAAAAGTTATTTAAATTCTCAGAGGCTCAGAGGGATTCTGTAAAGATTAAATGGGATTGCTGCATCTCAACTACTGAGTAGAGTATCTGATACTTATTAACTGGCTACGTTCATCATCCCTCCTTGACACTATCATGATACCCCAGAAGAGGTGCCTGTGAATTTTTTCAAAACATTTTTCAAAGTACTTATAATACTAATATAGTCACGTTTTGTAAATGAAACAAAATCTGGTACTCAGAGATCCACGTAACACTACACTCTCATGTCAGGTAGATAGAAAGGCATAAGAATTTTATAATATCAGTATTTATATTAAGAATGTTTCATGTATAAAAGTTAATACATAAGTGACATCAGCAGGAATGGCAAAGTATGGACCTCTGAAAATCCTCCCTCCTTCGTAAAAGCAACAAAAACAAAAATTATGAGACATGCCAACAAACAAAAAAGTATGATCATTTACAGAAAAAACAATCAATAGCAACTCCCTGAGGAAGCCCAGATGTTGGAAATACTAGTCAAAGACTTTAAATCAGCTCTTTTAAATATGTTCAAAAACTAAAGGAAACTGTTAATGAACTAAAGGAAAGTATGAGAAAAAAACTCTTACAAAATAGAGAATATCAATAAAGAGACAGAAATGGTTAAAAAAAATAACCAAATAGAAATGTTGGAGTTGAAAAAGCACAATAACTGAAATGAAAAATTCACTACAGGGAATCAACAGGAGATCTGAACAGACGGAATAAATAATCAGTGAACTTGAAGACAGGTCAATTAAGATTAACTGCTGTGAGGAATAGAAGGAAAAAAGAATGAAAGAAAATTAACAGAGCCTCGGACACCTATGCGACACCATCAACATCATCAGTACAATGGGGATCTCAGAAGGAGGAAAAAAGGGGGCATGCAAAAGGAATATTTAAAGAAATAGTGGGAGAAGAGTTAGCACATTTGATTTAAAAAATTAATCTAAACATCCAAGAAGTTCATGAACTCCAAGCAGAATAAACTTAAATAGATCTACACTGGGACACATAATCAAACTGTCAAAAGACAAAGAGAGAATCTTGAAATCAACAAGAGAGAAGTAACTCATTCTGAACAAAGGATTCTCAGTAAGCTTAACAGTTGATTTCTCATCAGAAAACATGGAGATTAGAAGGCACTGGATGATATATTCAAGGGCTGAAAGAAATATACTGTCAACCAAGAATTCTATATTCAACAAAACTACTCTGTAAGACTGAAGAAGAAATTAAGACATTCCCAAAACTACTCTGCAAGAATGAAGAAGAAATTAAGACATTCCCAATAAACAAAACCAAGAATTCTTTACCAGCAAACCTGCTCTACAAGAAATATTAAAGGGAATCCTTCAAGCTAAAATGAAGGGACACTAGACAGTAACTCAAATTTGCAAGAATAAAGAACAGCAGTCAAGTTTCTGATATCAGTAAATATAAAAAGGCAGTTTAATGTACTTTCTGCTTTTAACTCCTTTTTCCTGGATTTAAAAGACAACTGAATGAAGCAATCATTTTAAATCTATGTTGCTAAGCACACAATGCAGAAAGATGTAATTTGTAACAACAGTATCATAAAGGAAGGGGAAAATGGGGCTATATAGGAGCAAAGCTTTAGTACACTATTGAAAGTAAGTTGGTATTGATCCCAACTAGCTAGATTATTAAAAAATTAAGATGGTAATTATTATTCCCAGGGCACCACTAAGAAAATAACTAACTACACACATACACATACATATATATTTACATAAACGATAAGGGAACTAAAGCAGTGTACTAGAAAATATTTACTTAACACAAAAGAAGGCAGTAATGGAGGGACAGAGAAATAAAAACACTTAGAACATACAAAAATATGGTCCAAAATGGCAGACATAAATGCTACTTTATCAGCAATTAAATTAAATGTAAACACGCTAACCAAAAAAGCAGAGGCTGGCAGATGGATAAAAGAAAAAAGAAATACATTGACCCAACTATATGCTGTATTCAAGAAACACACTTTAAAGACAAAAATAGACTGAAAGTAAAAGGACAGAAAAAGATATATCTTGCAAACAATAACCAAAAGAATGCTAGAGTAGCTATACTAATTTCAGACAAAGAAGACTTTAAGACAAACACTGCTGCTAGAAAGGAGGGCATTTTATAATGTTTATTATAAAGAAGATACAACAACTATAAACATACATGCATCTAACAACAGAGCCAAAAAATACATGAAGCCAAAACTGACAAAACAGAAGGGGACAGTATCTCTTGTGGCGAAGGAATAGTTACGTCGAGTTTGATACCTCCTTCAGTTTTGGTTCCTTTTTTCTATTACATTCAAATAAGACTGAACTTGTGACTGAACTCCAAAATATGAAGTCATCTTTATAAAAGTATTTTCTACCCATTCATCCAATTTAAAAAAGATATCTAGAATGTTGTTAAACTGATGGATGATCATTAACACAAGAATGTATTCAGCCGTCAATAAACACACAAAAAACTGTTCAACATCATTAGCCTTCAGAAAAGTACAAATCACAAATGAAATACCGCCACACAACTTCCACAAAGGCTAAAATTAAAGACCAACAATATCAAGCACTGGAGAGGATGTGGAGCAACTCAAATTCCCACACATTTCTGGTGGAGTAAACTGGTACAACCACTTTGCAAAAATGCTTGGCAGAGCTATGAAAGCTATCAACCCAGATATTCCATTACCGTGTATACACACAAGAGAAATGAAAACTTATGTCCACCAAAGACACGTACAAGGATATTCATAGGCACTTTATTTACAATATCTAAGAAACAGAAACAATACAAACATCTATCAATAAACTGTAGTAAATTTGTACACTAGAATTATTACACCATGGTTAAAAAAAATGAACTACTGCTAAACACACCATGGACGAATCTTACAGATATAATAACTAAATGCAAGAAGTCAGACCCAAAAGAGTTCACCTGTGTGAATTTACTTATGTGAATTTCAATAGCACACAAAAACAGGAAACAGGAGTCAGATGGTGATTGACTTTGGAGGCTTTTGACTGGGAAGGAGCATGAAGAAGCTTTCTGAGGTGCTGGAAATGTTTTATATGTCGATCTGGGTGATGATTAATGAACATATATACAAATACAAAAATTCAATGAACTTAAGATTTGTATACTGTAAGTTTTATCTCCATTTACCCTGAAAGTTCATTTAATCTTTTTTTGTTTATATTATGTAAATATTGATAATAACGTTTTATAAAAATATCCAAAATTCAAGTGATTAATAATTATAAGGCACAAAAGAACTTTATGAAAGATATATTCATAACTTTTATGTACATTTCCCAACTATTAAAGTTGAAGTATAAAGAAAAATTTCACATTTCAAAGCATTTGGTCTACTGAAAACTTCATATTCTATATATTAGAACCTTTTTCTTTAATGTATAGAGCTATAACACTGAACAAAGTTCTCATTCTTCTTGTGACTGTTCACTATGACATTTTTTATCCCTTTTGTAGATACGTGCTCTATTAGAGGAAAATGAAAAGGGTGCACCATAAAAGTTCCAAAAGCTGTTTTTACAACCTCATTCCACTGCCAACTTTAGTTTTATTCTTTGAAATATCTTCCATTTAAGGTTCTCCAATTTTCTGTACTGCAGCTTCTTAAAAGACCACTTTCCCATGCGCTTTCAAAAAATAAAATCAACACCAGACAAAAACCCTCATATTTTTTTAGTACATACTTTAATTTTTTTAATTAATTAATTAATTTTTTTTAATTTTTGGCTGTGCTGGGTCTTCACTGCTGCACCCTGGCTTTCTCTAGTTGTGGCGAGCGGGGGCTACTCTTCATTGCGGTACACAGGCTTCTCAATGTAGTGGCTTCTCTTGTTGCGGAGCATGGGCTCTAGGCATGAAGGCTTCAGTAGTTGTGGCACACGGGCTTAGTTGCTCCGCGGCATGTGGGATCTTCCCAGACGAGGGCTCGAACCCATGTCCCCTGCACCGGAAGGTGGATTCCCAACCACTGGGCCACCAGGGAAGCCCAAAAACCCTCATATTTTTAAATTAACTGCTTCATTTTATATATAGACTCCTTTCACTCTAAATACATATATGTTCCAGTAATTAACAGTAAATGGAACTAAAGTGCTTTTTTTAAAACCACTTTATTGAGGTATGATTGACATACAAAAAGCTGTAAATATTTAATGTATACAACCTGATGAATTTAGAGGTAAGTATATACCTGAAACCAAGTCCCCCTAAAACCAAGTTCCCTTACAGAGTTTATGAACAACCTCTTTATCCAAAGCTTTACTCTCTTTCTTGTTCCGCCCCTGTTCCCCTCAGGATTGAGAAGTATCAAAGAAAAGGGGAGACTGAAACCAAGCAGGACCCTGTGAGGCCTTCCCAGGTACAAAAGCCCCTCCATGTCCCCCATTTCTTGTTTGTGGAACAAAAGGCTTTAGTCTCCTAGGCCTTCTGTGAGTTCCAAAGAGCTGACCCAAGCAGTTAATGATCAGGACAAGAGAGTCACAAGACTTCTAGCTCCTCCTGAAGGGATATAAATAACAATCTGATGCATACTTTGAGTTGTCCTGGAGAAACTAAGACCCCCATCCAGGTGGAGGATGGTGACTACCTGCTGACCACAAGGACTAGACTCCAGACTGATTGAAACCAGACGGTTAAGATTCCCAAAACATCACCCTGTTACCTTACCACCAACCAACCAGAAGGTCTACAAGCTGATCACGCATCCTAGGACCCTCTCCCCTAACACTGTCTTTAAAAACCCTTGCCTGAAAGCCATGAAGGAATTCCAATCTTTTAAGCATGAGCTGCCCATTCTCCTTGCTTGGTACCCTGCAAATAAACCCTTACTTTGCTGCAAACACCCACTGTCAGAGTTTGGCTTTCTGGAACTGCAGGCACATGAGCCCCTACTTGGTAACATAACCATGAAACCATCACCACATTCCATAAACCATATCCATTACCTCCAAAAGTTTCCTCTTACCTTATTTATGGAATTAAATTTTTTAAGTCAATAATATTATTCAAGGTAAATTTAAGAGTGCAAACTAACATTTGTTTGATATAACTTCAAATAATTACAACTTTTTATTTCACATACTTTTATTTAAAATTTAAAAAGCATTTTACCTGAAAACACTGTTATTTGTTTTTCCTAGCAGAATAATCTGCAAGGAATAATGTAAAACTCAAAATACTCATCTAAAAAAAGCACTTTTCAGGGGCTTCCCCGGTGGCGCAGTGGTTGGGAGTCCGCCTGCCGATGCAGGGGACACGGGTTCGTGCCCCGGTCTGGGAGGATCCCACATGCCGCGGAGCGGCTGGGCGCGTGAGCCATGGCCGCTGGGCCTGCGCGTCCAGAGCCTGTGCTCCACAACGGGAGAGGCCACAACAGCGAGAGGCCCGCGTACCTCAAAAAAAAAAAAAAAAAAAAAAAAAAAAAAAAAGCACTTTTCAAACTTTAACATGCATATGAGTGACCAGGGAAATCTGGTTAAAATGCACATTCTGATTCAGTAGGTCTGGGGTGGGGCCTGAGATTTTTAATCTGAGATAAACTAATAAACTCCTAGGTGATGTCCAAGCTGCTGGTCCAAGTACTACAATTTGAACAGTAAAAAGAGATTCTAAACAGTAATGATATCCTCGAATTTAAATCAAAATTTAAAGGACCACTTAGGTTTTATTTTCACAGAGCTGGTCAATCCCACCTACTATTAATTTGATATGGGTTTCATTTATGACATACCATCCCTTTTAAATTAGAATTGTACTATTACTATAGTGAAAAGAATTGTAGAAAATGTCTCTCTAGCTAAAATGGATATGACATTGTATCTTTTGTAGTACAGACACATATTCCCTTTAGACTTTGCCAGATTCACAGTTATGAATGTTTCAGAAGAGCCTGATAAGGAAGGGAGTACACATACTTGAATACTTAAGTGCTTCAAATGCTTTGTTAGGGAAAAGGTACATCTTTCAATAAAATAATTTCCTTGCATTTTCTTTTTTCATACTAAAGAATTAGTTCCCAAATATGTCTTTTTAAAAGCACAGAAGGAATCATGAAAAGAGTTCATATCTGGCTTTATTTATTTTAAAAGCTGTTCTTAACAATTTTGCTATCCACTTAAAATTCTATTAGCAAAAATTTCCACTTGGGTGCTTTGCTAATGAAGACCATTCTGCAGTAAGTGTTGTTTTCCTCATAAGGCTAGAATCTTCTTAGAAGAGATGAATGGTTTATAAGAGTCAGAATAAGATGAAGATATAATTAATATAAAATATGGAACATTAAATATTTGGTGAAGGAAAGATAATTCCTGAAAGAAACCTGAAATGGTTGTATATATAAGCATCACATAAGCTGTAAACAGTATCATATTCCAATCTCAATTTAATGTCAAAATATCCCTAAATATGACCCAATTCATATCTAAGAAAAACATTTCAGGGCACAGTTATTGATGATAATGACAACAATAAATAACAATAATAGCCAAAACCCGTCACTGCTATAAACTCACATAGGCTGCAGTATTAATTGGTACTTAATATATTCAAATTACAATTCTTTCTTTTCCTGTTTTTATCCTATTCCATTCTGGGTTTTAACAGGAAGATACCATGCTTAAAACTTGCCTTTTATTAGCCATTTTATGTTCCTGCAACTTTCATTTTAACTTTATAAGAGAAATAAAGTATTTAAGAACTTCATGGGGTTTTCTGAGTGAAAATAAAATAAAATAAATGGATAACCATTTGGGAAAAATGAATATGATCCTTCCTTCCCAGCATGGACAAAAATAAACTTCAGGTAGATTAAAAATTTGATATAAAAGTGAAACTACAGGAAGACCTAAGAACATACATTTAAATGAATTTATTAAATAATCGAACACTTTCCTACTGATAGATGCTAACTTTAGCATATAATAAATTCGACATGTATTTTCTTGTTGTGGGAAAGTTTCTGAAGTATGTTTTATGGCATGTTCCCAAAGAAGAAACAATAAGGAAAAAAAATGTTAGATTTTACTATGTAAACATTAAAAGTGACGTTTCAGAAACTACTACAAGCAAAATTAAATGGTACATGACGACATGGAGAAAAGATTTATAATATATATGACAGATAATATTCTTAATGTATAAAAAATATCAGAAAATAACAAGATACAGCCTAGTAGGAAAATGGCAAAGGACATGAGAAAACAATTCACAAACAGCCAATAAACATATTTTAAAATGTTCATTCTCACTAGAAAAACTGAAATCTAAATTTAAAAAAAGATAGCACTTTTTGCTCATATTGGCAAAGGTATTTTAAAATGGCTATTATCCCACTTTGCAAAATTTGGCACTTCTGGTAGGAGACAGTATGGTAGATTTGAGAAAATAAGTGAAAGGAAGTTAAATATGTGGGGCTGCCTGAGGACATGCAGGATTGCTGGACATCATGGAGGGCTTCGCTGATGTTGGAGACCAGATTTTTTGGTTTCCCAGTGCACATAAAATGTTTAAACTATACTTTAGTCTTTTAAGAGTGCAATGGCATTATGTCTAAAAAACAATGTATATAACTTAAAACTACAAAGCAAAAAAACAATTACAATAATGTTAAAGATCACTGATCACACAGAACACCATAACAAATAATAATGAAAAGTTGGAAATATTGTGAGAATTAACTAAAATGTGACACAAAGACATGAAATGAGCAAATGCTCTTGGAAAATGGCACCAATGGACTTGCTAAACACAGAGTTGCCACAAAACTTCAATTTGTTAAAAAAACGCAATTGGGCTTCCCTGGTGGCGCAGTGGTTGGGAGTCCGCCTAAAGATGCAGGGGACACGGGTTCGTGCCCCGGTCCGGGAGGATCCCACATGCTGCGGAGCGGCTGGGCCTGTGAGCTATGGCCGCTGAGCCTGTGCGTCCAGAGCCTGTGCTCCACAACGGGAGAGGCCACAACAGTGAGAAGCCCATGCACCGCAAAAACAAAACAAAACAAAAAAAACCCGCAATTATCTGCAAAGTGCAATAAAGAGAAGCACGATAAAATGAGGTAATGCCTGCACTATGTTGAACAGAAGTGGCAAAAGTGGGCATGCTTCATTTGTTCCTGATCTTAAACGAAAAGCTTTAAGTCTTACACTATTGAGTACAATGTTAGAGGTGGGTTTTTCATGTATGGCATTTATTATGTTGCAGTAGTTTCCCTCTATTCCTAGTTTGTTGAGTATTTTTATGATAAAAGTGTTGAATTTTATCAAACGCTTTTTCTGCATCAATTGAGATGATCATGTGATTTCTTTTCCCCCTTTGTTCTGTTACTGTGGTAATTATACTGACTGACTTTCATAGGCTGAACTATCCTTGCATTTCAGGGATAAATCCCAGTTGATCATGCTGTAGAGTCTTTTTTAAAGGCTTCCTCATTCGGTTTGCTAGTTATTATACTTTTCAACTCCAGAATTTCTTTTTGATTTCCCTTGAGATTTTTCTAACTCTAATAGATATTTCCATTTTGTTCATATGCTGTTCTCTTGACTCATCTTTAACATGACTGTTTTAAAGTCTCTGTCTAGTAGATATGCCATCAGGTCTTTTTCAGGAATGGTTTCTGTTGATTTTTTTCTCCTTTGAATGGGCCATATTTTCCTGTTCCTTTGTGTGCCTTGTGATTTTTTTGTTGAAAACAACATTTGAATGTAATAATTTAACCCTGGAAATCAGATTCTCCCCCTCCTCCAGGGATGCCATTTTCTGTTACTACTTTGGGTTTTTTTTTTTTAAATTGTTGTAGCCTCTCTCTGAGCCAAGGATCAGGTTAAGGTATAAACTGAAGTTCTTCTCAGGTCTTTCTGAGCCTGCTCCTTTCCCTGAACATGTGGTCACTTTCTAATTTTCCTCATATATACAGTTGCTTTTGAATGTCCTAGACCTTAATGTCTGACTCCCAAAATGGGAAAAAGAAAAAAATTAAGGGGGTGGAAAAATGCACTAGTGCTTGAAATCCCCAGGAAGTCACTTTAGCCAGAGGAGGAGGTGTCTGACACAATGGGGAGGTGCAAAAACAATGGCCACCCTCCTCTTCACAACTCTGGGATGAGAGCACAGATCCCAGAAGTTTAGAGGACAGTGTCCTCCTTTTTGTTCACCCTGGCTCTACAAGCTGTGTGCAAGGTGCTCAAGGAACAAGTGTACAGCTGCCTGCCACAGCACTGGGGGTGGAAGATGGGTAGTCGCAACTATGCTAAGAGTTGAAGTTGACCAAAATTGACTGCAATTTATTACTATTCAAGCCTTCCCCTAGAAATTGCAATTCTTCAATAGACTCCAGAGTTCCAAAACAGTTACATTAGACAAATACTGCTAGTCCAACTGTCATCTAGGTGGGGTGACAGACTCCTGGTGCTTCCTACTTTGCCATCTTCCCTGAAAACTACTGATCTTTGTATAATGATCTTGTCACCAATTACCTTTCTAAATCCATTTACTAGTTCTACAACTTCTCAATTAATTTTCTTGGTTTTTGAAGTACAGTCAGAGCATCCACAAATAATCTAATATTTCCTCCTTTAAAATATTTATATCCGTCCTTTCTTTATCTGGATTTTCTATTATTTAAATGTGTTATTGGCAAATATTCTTTTCTTGTTCTTTCTTGACTTAAATGGAATATATTACTAGTGCTTCTATGTTAATCATGAGGTTGGCTATTAGTTTTATTAATCTTTATATGGTTAAGTATTTTTACTTTTTTATTTACTAATATTTTCCCCTCAACAATTTAAATATCATGAGAATATAATTTAACACTGAAACATTTAATATATTTCCTAACACTGAAATATTCTTATATTCCTGGGAATAACCAATACTTGGTTTTAATATAATACTGGATTTATTTTTATAATTATTTACCTTTTTAAAAAACTTAAAAAGTGACTGATTTGAGGTTTTCACTTTTGTACTGTCTTTAAAAGGTTTTTATGTCAGTGTTACACCACCTAAAAGGAACTGGGAAGCTTTCCATATTTTTCTGTGTTCTGGAGAATTCTGTTCTTTGTAGGTGTAAATAAAGCTATCTATATAAACTGAATTAAGTCTAGCAGCATGTTCATTAATAATTTTTCTTTCCTCCCTAGGTGTATTCAAGTTTCCTACCTCATTTTGAATCATTTTTTGTCAATTTTATTTTCTTAAAATCATCCTTTTTATATATTTTAGAATAAAATTTATATATTTTAATATGGTATTCTCTAGCAAGTTTAATCCTCATCTCTGGTTATTATCTCTAATTCTGATATTATAATTTTAAATTTTATTTTTTCCTTGGTTAAAGAATTGCTAGAAGGTTGTCAATTTTGTCGACCTTTTCAACAAATAATCAATTTTGTTTTCCTGTTTCCTAATTTATCATAGAAATGTACTTCCATCTTTCCTTTTACCATTTTGCTTTATTATTCTCTTTCAAATTTCATAATAAGAATGCCTACTACATTTTACTTCCAGTTTTTAGCCCAGATGTTTTCCAATTGGTAAAGCTTTGGGTAACGCGTTCATGTGTGTTTCCCATATTGCAATTTGGCTCTTGTCCCCACCACATGAATAAAACTGCCCTCAGTAAGTCATGGATCATCTATATACTGACAAAGATAGCAAACCTGTCACCCTTGTTTTACTAGAACTCTTCATATAGTATCTGTCATCAACTATGCCCTCCTTCTTGAAACTCTATTCTCTTGGCTTTTCTGATAAAACCCTCTTCTCATTTCTCTCCTGACTCTCCAATCAACCTTCCTCAGCATTCTACCATGGTAGCACTTATTTTCTTCTCTTAAATGTCACTGTTTCTCAAGACTGTGTGTCCTGGAAGCTCTACTCTTATTAAACATGATTCCTAGTGACCTCAGACAAACACATGGACTCAACTATCTTTTACATGCAAAGCTCCATAAATCCAGATGTACAGCTCCCTATTAGATCAGACTGATTGCAGAAGGATATCCCACATGTATCTTGTCTAACTTAGACAATATCATCACCTTTATCCCCCCAGTTTTACACTTTCTCTCTATTCCAGATACTTGTGATTAGTATCAATATTCCCAGATTGGTAACTTAGGAGTTATTTTAGAACTCTTCCCTCTCATTTAACCACATTCAAGCAGTCACCAACTTCTGAAGGTTTACCTTTAGCCCCCGAGAATCTGTCCCCTTATGGCTCTTCCTTAGAGTATGTATTTTCATAAAAACTACTTCGACAATCCCTTAACTCTCCTGTCTGCAACGTGGCTCTCTCCTATCTACATGCCACACCAGTTTCCAACTGATTTTTAATAAATGAAAATTTGTGTATTGATGACTCTTAGCTTGCATATTCTATTTGTTTCCTCTACTTAGGATGACCTCTACCCACTCCTTTTTTACCCATCTAATCCCCCATGTCCTTCAAGTTCAATTCTTATTAACTCCCTCTCTGGAAAGCTCCCTCTCTGTATATGAATATTATTATACATACTCTTCTTATTGTGCTAGCATAGCACCTTGGGCACGTCTTTCATAAAACATGTATTCTATAGTAATCACCGATTTATTAGTCTATTTTCTGTGAAAGGAAAAGTAACCTGACACCAACAGACCTTGACTGTTTGCTTTGTCCTCATTAGGAAGCACATGTTTGTTCACAAGCAAAGTCTATATCATGTATGAATGATTTTAGAAAAATTCTGTCTAAATAAGAACTCATGTAAACATATCTATAATGAGAACTGATTGACTGTTAGTAAACTTCCTGTGATACAGGAAAACATATAAGGGAAATACTCCAGCTCCACAAATTCATGCTGCTGGGGGTCAGAAAGCAGACTCTTATTAAGGCTTCTCTGAGCTTAGGAATGTAAAAATAGACCAGGTACTTTGGATTGGATTGCTACTGATTGTTCCACACTATACTACAAACCTGTGTCTAATATAACCAGGCTGTTAGATAGACCAGTATAATTTAAAAAAAAAAAAAAAAAAAGCCAGAATGGTGATTGTGATGCATCCTTGAAAAACGTTGAGTCTTTAATAATGAAATAAAAACAAAGAAGGATTTGATCACTATAAACCCATTCCTTAAGGTCTTTCCAATCAATTAATTACAGTATATAACTCAAGGGAACATAAATTTCATAAGGACAAAGCTGGACCAAGAATGTAAAACTTAAGTAAGCTGTTTAGAAAAAACATTTAGTAAAAGTTCAAGTTTTCCAATCTGTATGTCATTTTAGCCCTGACCTATTAAATATAGTCAGTTTGCTTTAATTACAAATTTTTGGTTATTGAAAACTGGTAGTGAAACTAGGGCTTGAGATTCTACCACTAATTATGACTCAAAATTACACTGTTCCAGGAACAGATTATAAGCCTACATCCTGTAAGCCGCCTCAAAATGAATTTTGTTGTTCACAGGAAGAACTCAAAAGAACGCTGAATGGAATGGGAAAAAACTGTCACCAATATGGAAACAGTAAAACAACATTTTTAAATGTGAAAAACTCACGTTCACATAGTTCAAGAATTGCATTTTTCAAACGTACCTTGTCCATTAATTTGCTGGCATGAAGACTCAAGCTACTGAAGAATATTTTTTTGCTCAGCAAATGCATTTCTTCAATGGTAGTCAACAATGTAGTTGCACTATTTCCAACAATGCCACTAAAAGCAAAGAATATTTCAGGTTGCAAAACAGGCCAAAACAACCCAGCTCTTTAACTGAGTAGAATTCTTTAAAAAGATCTAGATTTAAATAAAAGTTTTTATATAGAATATAACCTGTGAATTAAAAACAATTACTCTAGTTTCATATAAAAATGAGGGTTTTTTTCCTTTTAAGTTAGGTGATGAACAAATGAAAACAAACTACAGTGTTTTAAATATTTCACAATCTCTTAGAAAAGCAGTGGGTTAGAACGAACACTTGTAATACGCAAACCCATGTCTCTATTTTTCCTCTATTATAGTAAATGCATGTTTTGACTATCCAAGAAGATCTGATTTTAAGGAAGCCATTCCATCAATAGCTCTATTGAGAAAATAATTTTTATTAATACTGAGTTTTTTAAATTAAAACTGTTACACTGTATCAATAACACACCTGTAAATTATAAAGCTTCTCAATTTTTATACAGCTACCTAAATAGCATATATTTAGACTAATTAAGAAAAATCTGATAACATTTTGAAATAATTATTCTACATTCCATAATTCTCAATTTTATATTACAAGGATACTTCTTAGACTTATCCAATGGGGTTTCTCATTTTTGGCAGAATGTAAGACAAGCATGTATATAAAACAACTCCCTATTTTATTCTCCTATTCATGTATTGAAAGTGACTCTTCTGTTCCTGATACTGGCATGCTTGATAAAAAGAAATTTAAACTCATTTTTTAATAGGCTAATATGAAAACTATCAAAAACATAGATTAGAAGAACACTTTTAACACAACCACACATATAACATGGTCTTATATCTACAATAAGGCTCAAGTCTATGTATACCACCAAAAGATATTTGCAAGGTGAAAATGAATGCAAATTTTGGAGTTGAAGATCATATTTTATCTGATTAAGAACCACTTGTCTTATCTATAAAGTCACTTTTATTTAGAGAAGGTAAGACAGCTATTGCTTAGAGGAGATAAAGCTATCGTTCTGTTCTATCACTAATGGAAAACGAAATGTTAAGAATTTATGTAAACATCCAGAATAGGACATGTTACTAATTATGCCCCACTCTGAGTATAACATAAAGTTACTTTAGGTGCCATGGATCTCTTTTACTAATACAGGAGGACTCAAAAAATACTTATATTATAGACTTACACTGCTATGTGTGTGTGTGTGTACTTACGCTTGGAGAAGCTTTCTCCAAGGAAACGATGGACCTCAAAAGTACAGTATGTATAATACGCATATAATGATTCACATGGTGTAGAGGTTCTACTAGTTACTCTTAGTCATGTATAGAATACACACACAAAAAATATTACACTGTGTTCTAACTGAAATGAAGTGTCACATGGGATTTAACAAGCACATTTAACCATTCCACTTACCTGATTGTATGGTGATAAAATTTGAGGAGGTTAGAAATTTTATATAACAAAACTGCCCCAGGTTCAGCAACTATTACTTGTTCAATTCGAACCTATTAAAAAACACGTGAGAAAAAACTAAACATTTCCTAAAAGTGTAACTTTTCTTCATTAATCACATGTGGTATGAAGAGCATTAAAAAGATTAAATTTTATTATTGCAGAAATCACAAAATTCCTTCTAAATAAAGAACTCCTGAATATTAAATCACAGAGGATGGTAAAACAACACAGAAACTTTAGCACAGATATGCTCTACAAAAAAATGATCCATTACCTACAGAATGTGGTTCAAGGCATTTCCTATCAGAAATAATCAACACAATGAGGTCATCTCGAGGTTTTTCACCAGCGTATAATGGAATTTAGTTTAGCACTAAATTGCAAAGCAGCTGTTACATTCCTAAAAACAGATTATCAGTGAAAAGGTACTGCTCTACGAATGAATATTAAGGAAAAAAATGAAAAAAAAATCTTCTCTTTAAACAACTATACCAAGTTTCTTTCTATTAGAGAATCGGAAAGCAGATAAATCTTGAATTAGCACCAACCTCTTTGGCCAATTATAATACTGCCAGGGCAATACCTCAGATCTAGTTCAAGGTTAACTTGATATGCTCAAGTTTAACTACTAGGAATCTTTTCTAATTAAAATCCATCCCTCACTAATCTTTCCCTGACTTTATAGTCCCTAATTAACAAATACAATCTAAACCACACTGAATGTGCTTACTTACATATTATATTACATCTATGCTTATTAAGCTGCTGATAACATATGTGTCTTCTTGTTTCCTAACTGGATTCTAAACATAGACATTGTGTTTTCTGGTTCTCTTACATCTCTGCAGCATTTGGTTAGAACAGCACATACACAAGAGATGTTCAATAAACAAATGCTTTTGAAAACATTTAGATTTTGGAGTATGTCATAATACCAACGAATGTGATCTGCTAAAATGATATTTTATAAATACATGTATATGAGTATGCAAAAACCTCTTGCATAGAAAATTGGCAATGATTATTTTAAAATGCGTTTTATTACCCTACATTGT
Source organism: Delphinapterus leucas (assembly GCF_059928025.1). Classification (NCBI taxonomy): domain Eukaryota; kingdom Metazoa; phylum Chordata; class Mammalia; order Artiodactyla; family Monodontidae; genus Delphinapterus; species Delphinapterus leucas. Next base: position 64,768,052 of record NC_143146.1, read on the forward strand.
GTTAATCTGACAAAATTACGGCCTGAATTCAAGCTGCTGTTTCTTTAAAATCAGTCATTAATTTAACCAGCTACCATATAACATATATAAAAACAAAATATTTTACCTTTAGGGGCCTGCACACACCCTCAGTAATATGTCCAACAACTTCTTGAATATTTTCTTCAACACCTACAATTAATTACAACATAACTAAAATTTGTTTTCCATATTACACTTTGCTTCACGTAAGTTCAGAAAATTAACAAACACTAATACATATGATTAATGGCATTAATAAACATTTAAAATAACAATTAATGATATTTTATTGAGTTTAATATCTTTAGGACATTACTAATTATATTAATGAGTCTAAAGCCCTATCAATTGATTTGACTGTTGATTAATGAACATTGTTTCTTTGTGAAGAAGAGTAAACGTATGAAAAAAAGACTGTGAAATTTATTAACTGAAGGAGGTGATGTGAAGATGTATTAGCACTCATTCCACAAACTCCTTACTCTAGGCAGTAGTGCTAAGCACACAAACTACGGGTATAAAGATGGAAAACACGCCTTGCAATCTAATGGAAAAACCGACATTTACTGATTATCGACTATTTATCAAGGTCTGTACAGGGTACTTGACATGTACTGCTTGTAACCACCTTCATTTTTACAGATGGAGAGACTCAGGTTTAGAAGAATTCATGCCATTCCCACAGAATAACTTATTTCTAACTCCAATTATTTTCTTCCCACTTCTTAATGTTACCTCTCATGTAAATTTTCCTACATCTTTTAACAAGTACATTCTTTTAAACTGGGTAATTAGCATAACAGAAAACAACTTTAAAAAGTGCAGACTTTGTGCCAACCTATCACATATGCTGAATCTAATCTCAATATCGAAGAGTTAAAAACGAAGAGGTTAAGTCCTGCACCCATTCGTACACTGGCCTCTCCTGCAGATGACGTGCTAAACCAGGGCTGAGCTATTCAAAATAGGTGATACCAGTCACAACATCTCTCTTCACTTCCTAGCAAAGCCAGAGTATCTTAATTATCTACTAACCCCTTCTACAACAGGCATCTTAAGGTAGTCCCAACTAAGAAAATTTGAAATTCTGTAAACAGACGTTTGCAACTCAAAAATAATCATTTCTCTTCTTTGAAATCAAGACCAAAATTTTAGGTACATTTAGTACACAGCTAATTATTTATTTATTTGGCTGCATCAGGTCTTAGTTGCGGCACGCTGGGTCTTCGTTGAGGCGTGCAGGATCTTTTGTTGCGACGCACAGGCTCTTCATTGCAGCGTGCGGGCTTCTCTCTAGTTGTGGTGCGCAGGCTCCAGGGCGCATGGGCTCTGTAGTTTGCGGCACGCAGGCTCTCTAGTTGTGGTGCATGGGCTTAGTTGCCCCGCAGCATGTGGGATCTTAGTTCCCCGGCCAGGGATCAAACCCGCGTCCCCTGCACTAGAAGGCGGATTCTTTACCACTGGACCACCAGGGAAGTCTCAGTACATAGGTAATTATTCAAAAAACTTTAAAATAGTCACATGAGAATGAAAAAAGGGGCTGGAGAGTAGAAATGAAAGAAGTAGTAGCTTAACGACCTTAGGCCAGTCACTGACTGAGCCTGTGTACTCATAGATAAAATGAAGAGAACATCACCTTTTGCCTTTAAAGGATGGTGGCTGAGATAATGTAGGCCAGGCACTCCAGAGATGCCTTAAAAGTGAAGCAGAGGGGTCTAGGCTTACAAGGAAAGGTCCCAAGGGTCCAGTATAAAAATGTGATCAGTTGTGTGACAAAATGAAAGTGATGGAAAAGAAAGTCTATCAGCAGAAAAAGGGGGAAACTAGAGACAGGAAGATTAATTAGGATGCTTATTAAATCACCTAGTGTGACGAGTTTATCTCCATGAAGAAAACAGAAACAGAGAAGTCCTGCGTGATTTACTAGATCTAGGCATGAGTGGTAACAATCAGAGGACCCACCTTGTGTAGTTACATGCTTTAAGAGAGCTTCAAGGTGCTCTTTTTCAGAAGCAGTAGCCTGATGGAGCCAAGCCAACATATCTCCTACATATCTAATGAAAAAACTAAATGTTAGTAAAGGTTTCCTTCAGAAAAACATCGAATACTCCAATACTGTCTGACTACTATACCTCAAAGGGTCATGGGAGTGCATTTCAATGGGTCTAGGTGTACCTCCTGGGCCCCCTCTTGTAAGAGCATCGATAAATCCACGAACAACTGTACTTCTTCTAGCTGTTCCAAACTCATCTAAGGTATACCTAGAAGAAACAAGTTATTAACAAACAGTTGCTTTTCTTCCTAATGGTTACATCCAAGTATTCATGCACTTTCTAAGATATCTAAAGCTTTTTTTACACAATTCTCTCAAGCAATACTGTTTTAAACAACAAAAAATATTTATGAAATAACTTTATCATAATGATAATTCAGCCTAAAGGTGCATCTTTTTATGCCTAAGAAAGAATGCTGGGATTTGGAATCAGTAACAGAGGCAGTGGGTATAAGGGATAGAGCAGGGGATTTGGTAAAAGTAAAAATCAAGACAAGGTGGAAATCCAGGACTCTTCAGGTTTCAGTGCCCCCCTTGCCCAAAACATGATGTTCCACTGCACACATAAGGCCTAATATCTAGTTCTCAGAGGCTGGTTACAGTTAGAACTCTGCCATCCAAAATAGAAGACTTTTCCTTCTACATTAAAAAATTCTCATTTATATTTATTCAATATTATCAAAATTTACCATCAAAATTTGTCCAAAATATACTATTCATATTTAAAAGCTTATTTTGACTCCAATGTTAAACATGTGTTCCTTAAATTTACTGACCAACTATGCATACAGAGCAAATACTTTTACATATATTTACAAGTTATCAATTATGGTTGGGGGAAAAAAATGGACTTTCGAAGGTGAGGAATTTGTAGGAAAGAAAAGCTTTGAATGAAAGAATCAGACAATTTGGGATCAAATTATAGGATGGCTTAGAGTAACCAACAGTACCTGTTTCTTCGACTAGAATCAGCCTTTGTTTCCCATTATCACCACGCGATGCCCAACTGAAAGTTCTATTTTAAAAGTACATAGGAAAACAAAGTATTTTTTTCATAGTCCGATGTCAGCGGATTCTAGACCAATTAACTTTTAAATCCCTAAACAGTACTCTACTAAATGTTGAGAATTATTTCATTACCTTACATATAAATAAAAGTTATCAAAATTCCCCAAAGGTTTCCAGAAGAATTTCTTAGGCTATACTGCTTTCTTTAATATGCTACTGATTTAATGAAAAACTCACATTTTTTTTTAACGTAGGAAAGCTGGAAGATGGAATATTTTTAAATCAAAGTGTAGTGAAGAATCAATGGCTGTGAATTTTTAGGACTCTGAACCTTTTTAGAGGACTGTTTACTAGTAACCAGATCATGGTTGTTTGTGGTTTTTTGGTTTTGGTTAAAAATAAATGGTTTTGAAATTCCCTGCAGTGACATAGCAGATATATACGTCAAGATGAAAACGCAGTATCAAGCTAAGTGTTGCTAAAGTACACAATTGCCTTGCATTCACTTTCTATTTTTTAAAATAAATTAGAACCAAAATGCTTATTTCTATTTTTTGCCTCATGCTCTCAAATTATAAACGTTCAGGGTAAAGAATGCATTCCTTTAAATCAGCGGCCCCCAACCTTTTTGGCACCAGGGACCCGTTTCGTGGAAGACAATTCTTCCACAGAAGGGTGGGGGGGGATGGCTCAGGCTGTAACGCAAGCGATGGGGGCGACAGGGAGCCGCAGATGAAGCTTCCCTGGCTCAGCGCTCACCTCCTGCTGTGCGGCCGGGTTCCTAACAGGCCGAGGACCCCTACCGGTCTGCGGCCCGGGGGTTGGGGACCCCTGCTTTAAATGATCGTCAATTCCACGAAATGACTTGTGATCAGATGACTCCTTATGACAGCACAAAATTCACAAACTTTTAACTTTTTAAATATGTAAAACTAATCTTCACCCTCTGGACCCAAGTGGCTATGTAATAAACAGAAACAATGTAACTTCTGTTTCTAGGACTATTCACTGTGACCACAAGTTATATTAGAAACCAGTGAATCCACTGGCATTTTAAATGGGGGAGGGGCGATTTAAAAAGCCTAACAAACACTTGAATCTGTTTACTATAACATATAAACAATATTAATGCTTATTTTCCTGCAATAGATATAATTTGAAGAACAGCATGAACTAAAAGGAACCTTCAATGATACCTGAAGACATGAAACATCTTTTCCCAGAGACAGAAGAAAATTTCTTTGACCAAAACGGATTCTCTTCCAACAAAGGTCAAAAACTGAAAATGTACCTTTACAAAGGTGACTGTTAAAATTATGTAAATATTCTAAAATGCCTCTAGTTAAAATAAAAATTTAAATCTCCATTTTTTTATATCTAGCCATAGTAGAAAAAGAAAATTTCTGGTCAAACAGCAAATTAAAAGATGAAAAAATTTGTCCAAAAAAGAATTAAAAGATAAAATAGTGTAGAAACCTCTCTAAGAAATGCAACAAATAAAAAAATGAAGAAAAATCAGCATTGTACACATTACTATGTTCTTTAATAATTTATATGCTGAAGGTTTACCAATGGAAAGAAGACAACATCAATTTGTTCATTTCTACTTGTAATAAATTTCTTTTTGAAAAAACTTCTGTACTTGATTTATTAAAAGTCAATAACGCGTTAGCATTCGGTTATATAATACCTAAGAAAAACTGAGTATGGCAACTTTCCCCAAAGACTTCAGTAACTGACATTTTCTTGTACCTGATACTTACACACGTGAGACACAATAATGAACAGTGAAGCTTTTACACATCACTTAAATCAAGTTCATATAGTGCCATCTGGTGGTTAACATGATATACTATTAAGTTTTCCCTAAATTTAAAGAAACCACCACTTTTGGAAACAGGTGATTACTTAAGATGAAAGGACCATTTTCTCTTTCTTAGCATTCATGTTATGGTACTTAACTGTCACTAAAATCCTCCCTCTTCCCCATTCCACCCGCAAATGCTTCTTACAACCTTCTATACTGCACTACTGCCCCCATCCCCTGTGTGTCCTTGGGAGATAAATCTTTGCCTATTTTAGTTCTATTCTTTGTCTTTCAAGCATTTTGCCTTACTGTCGTGCCTTACTTCTCTTTAGTTGAAAACTTTCCAGTTTATCTCCTTTCAAAATAGAAATAATAGCTAATATTTTGTGATGAGCAAAGCATTATGGTAAACACCTTATGGGAACATTCTAATTTAATCTTCCCAACAACCCGGCAAGACAGGCACTACTTTTATCCTCATTTTACAGCTCAAGGAAACTGAAGCTTATAAAGGTGCATGGGTTCATCAAAAAATCTAACTCAGAGCCCACCTTTTAAACCATTATGCAATATTGCTCCTTCCCAAGTGTTGATCAAAAATCAAAATTTAGAAAAAATAATAGAAGTCAGCTGACCTTTTCAGATGCCCAAAACAGACAAAGGCATTTTTTTAAAAAGATTAACCTTGTGAACAATTATGAATCTGTGGTCAATGTTACACATTATTAAACAAACACCAAATGTTTTAAGTACCAAAAGACTCTCATAATCAAACACCAATAGCTTACAGTGAAAAAGCTGGGAAAGAAATTTCGAAGTCGATAAGATCTGCTGCGCTGGTGGTCAAGAGTGAACATCAGCTTATCACAGGCACCGGCACAACACGCAGGGCTATTATGATCCAGCTCTTGCTACTAACCCAACAGCCAGGGCAAGCTGTCGCAGTTTCCTAAAGGTACACGTTCCTCCTCAATCCACACCTTTGCACCTGCTGTTCCCTCAACCTGGGATCTTCTCTCCTCCCTTTTCATCCTGGAAAATGCTTATCACCTTAAGAAGTCATTTCATACCTACTTCCTGAGGGGAATTTCCTCTAATATTCACCCCCTTCCTCACCACAGACTACTTGAGCCACAAAGCACTTGAGACTTGACTTTTAGAAAAGCAATTAATGTATTCATTAAAGTGGATTTGTCTATTTGTTCAATAAAACAAAGCAATTTGAAGGCAATGCTTTATTGATGTTAAGTCTGCTGCACTTAGAACTGTGCTTAACACATAGTGAGTACTCAGTAAGTAGCACTGGGATGTTATTATTTTATGTAGCTGTCCAGCATTTGTGTTCTGGAACCTTATTACAGGACAAGCAACGTTCCAGTCAGAAAACAGAGTAAGAAGGAAATCCTCTAAAAATACGTAAGCATATGAAAGGCATGGCTCAGGGCAGGACTGATGCCTATGCAGGAGTCCCCTGGCTTTCTGTTTCCTGAATTTTAACTCCCCACTTGGTCTTCCTATTTCCATACTATTCCAGGCATTAAAAGTAAAAAGGTATTTACTTCTATTTTATATGAAAAGTAAAAGAAAAAATACAGAATAATAAAAAATTTATAAGTTAATAATGCGTAAAGTTCTTATCCAAAGCATTATCACATAGCGCTTGGCTGATATAACTTACAGGATCAAATACCTGAACTCTTTCTTTCTTAAGTCCTACTAATGGAATTCTAATTTTAAATTTTCTTTTTTCATCTCTGGGCAATTATTATTTGTCAGTCTATTCGACCTTCTCTCCAGGGCAGGGTTGATACAGGAGTTTTAGTTACATACAATTCCTAGGTCGTTAACGAGATGACAGATTGGGGAAAAGCCCTTAGCCTGTACACAAATAAGAGGTAGTCTAGATACAGGGACACCTTGGTTTTCATCTCCATGTTGCATTCTACAGCAAGTAATAATATGCAAATAAGCTGATGCCCCAATGGTACCGAGATGAGATAAAAACATCACTGTAAATTATTATATTGCTCACACTATTATATGTGAATTTGATAATACTGAAAGCCAATGTAAATTACCGAAGAAAAAGTAAGTTGTTTTTTTTAATTAGGAAAAAGTCACTCACTTATATAAGACAGGTCTATCCTGCAGGGCTTCCATTGCCTGAGTCAGTACTGGAGATATGTCACATGATTCTTGTGTCAATGCTCTGCATTCACCTGAAAAATCATTATAACACTTATTGTGTTATATAATCATTATAACATTATAACACTTGTTAAAGTACAATTAATAAGTACCTTATTATGTCTCTTGTACAGCCAGAGTCTAAATACTGTATTAAAAAAATGCTTGGGGGGCTTCCCTGGTGGCGCAGTGGTTGAGAGTCCGCCTGCTGATGCAGGGGACACGGGTTCGTGCCCCGGTCCGGGAAGATCCCACATGCCACAGAGCGGCTGGGCCCGTGAGCCATGGCCGCTGAGCCTGCGTGTCCAGAGCCTGTGCTCCGCAACGGGAGAGGCCACTGCAATGAGAGGCCCGCGTACCGCAAAAAAAAAAAAAAAAAAAAAAAAAAAAAAGCTTGGAAAAGCCTAGAGAACATGCCAATCAAAAACTAGTTCATGCTGTCAAACTGAAAATGTAAGCTTAAATACCTACATAACTTCAAATGACCACATCTGCTATCTGGTATACCATATATATATATATATATATATATATTTTTTTTTTGGGGGGTGTGTTGGGCTTTTGCTGCTGTGCGTGGGCTTTCTCTAGTTGCAGCGAGTGGGGACTACTCTTTGTTGTGGTGCACGGGCTTCTCATTGTGGTGGCTTCTCTTGTTGCGGAGCACGGGCTCTAGGCGCGCGGGCCTCAGCAGTTGCAGCACGCGGGCTCAGTAATTGTGCCTTCCGGGCTCTTGAGCACTGGCTCAGTAGTTGTGGCTCACGGGCTTAGTTGCTCCAAGGCATGTGGGATCTTCCCGGACCAGGGCTCAGACCCGTGTCCCCTGCATTGGCAGGCAGATTCTTAACCACTGCGCCACCAGGGAAGCCCCCACATATTTTAGTATTATAAAAAACTACAGTTCTGAAGAAACCAGTCAATGAACAAACGTGCACTAAATAACTGCTATACACATGGCAATGTCAAGGAGGGAAGGGAGTACTAAACATATATTACCAGTTCCTTACCTTGGGAGCAATCTTCAAGGAGTTTGCTAAAATGTTTATATGGGTAACTAATATATAGTATTAAGATTATAATTTCAAAATTGTTTAGATTTTAAACTGTTTAAAAAATCTGTACACCAATATGTCCTTTATTTTACTATCCTATCTATAAAATACTTATTAAATGTCTACTCTGCTCAAAAAACTCAGAGCACGTTCAGAAGTTCCCAACCTTTGGGAATATGAGGACCTCACGCTAGCAGTATATTTTTCTGGCACACACTGACTGAGAAAAACATACACGTGTATGGGATTGGAGCTATCTTACGATGACTCCAGTGTCCTTAGGAGTCAGAATGTCAGTTTGGAACTTCCACGTTAGACGTCATGGGAGCACAAAGAAATATGAGGCAATGTCCTTGCCTTTATGAAAACAGAAATCTAACTGGAGAGCTAAGACATACATATATGAAAAGTTAAGTTATGTTAGAATAGTAAATTATTGAATACCAAATAAATATATTCAGTAGTTAGTGTTCAGAGATGGGAAAAGCCACTATGATTTAATGTAGTTGTGGAGAGTTCCAGGAAGATGTAGAACCTAAGCCAGACTTTGAAGACTGAGGTAGGATTTGGATATAAAGAGGGAAAGCCAGACCATACTCCAAATAGGAGTAAACAGTGCAAACAAGAGAAGTAGAAAAAGAAACAAGTTTTGGGGCTTCCCTGGTAGCACAGTGGATAAGAATCTGCCTGCCAATGCAGGGGACGCAGGTTCGATCCCTGGTCCGGGAAAAGCCCACATGCCGCGGAGCAACTGAGCCCGTGCACCACAACTACTAAGCCTACGCTCTAGAGCCCACGAGCCACAACTACTGAAGCCCGCGCACCTAGAGCCCGTGCTCCGCAACAAGAGAAGCCACCGCAATGAGAAGCCCGTGCACCGCAATGAAGAGTAGCTCCCGCTCGCCGCAACTAGGGAAAGCCCGCGTGCAGCAACGAAGACTCAACACAGCCATACATACGTATAAATAAACATTAAAAAAAAAAAGAAAGAAGTTTTGGAGATAAAGAGTAAATCATCTGAAACACATAAGGTTTTTCACAGTCAAGTACAAGTATACTGGTTAACTGGATTTAATCCCAACTCCTTCCAACAGTCAGCTGGTAACATCTATTAAAATATCCTGTGCACATGTTCCATTCTTGAAGTCTTAACTACTTTGTTTTTAACAGGCAATTCTATGAACAGACTACTGAAACATTTTAAAGCAAACCTAAAGCAAATAAACCATTTGTGATAGGCAAAATAATGGTCCTCCAAAGATCCCTAATCCCTGAAACCTGTGAATATGCCATCTTACGTGGCAAAAGGAACTTTGCAGATGGAATTAAGGTGACAGACCTTAAAATAGGGACATTTTCCCAGATAACCCAAGTGGGTCCAAGATAATCATATAGGTCTTAAAAGTAAAAAAGGCTAGCAAAAGAGTTAGAGATATGAGATGGAAGAAGAGGCAGAAGAGACTCAAAGTGAGAAAGTGACTCCATCTACCCATTACTGGCTTCGAAGATGGAGGAAGGGGCCACAAGCCAAAGAATGCAGACAGCCTCTAGAAGCTGGGAAAGACCCTCAGTGACAGCCAGCAAGGCAACTCAGAGCTCAGTCCTCAGACTCAAAGAACTAAGTTATGCCAACAAACTGAATGAGCAAGGAAACAGACTACTCCTTAGAGCCTCCAGAAATGAATGCAGCCCTGCCCACATTTTAATTTTAGCATGGTGATTTCTGACTACAGAACTATAAAATAATAAATTTGTGTTATTTTAAGCCATTAAGATTGTGTTAAATTTGTTACAGCAGTAATAGAAAAACTCACCATTTATTATAGTTGTAGTAACTACTATATGTAAATAACATGTCATGTAAATAACAAGAGATGTCTAATCAACTTTAAGATAATCTGGGGCAGAAATACTGACTTTATTTTTTTATTCCCATCCTTAATCATAGACAGTGCTTGAATGATAGTAGATGTTTATGAGACACATACAAAGACAATATGTTCAAATATAAAGTTTTTCTTTTTAAAAATAGTTTTTGATTACTAAGATCAAAATGATATCAAATAAAGACTAAGTGAAATAACAAAATCAAACACTAATATTCATGAATCTAGACTGCATAAAAGAAATCACTTACTTTGAGCCCACCGGTAAAGTCTTTCATAAGATGTTTCTTGAAGCAAGGCCATCTGTTCCATAATTTCTAAACTAAAAACATTAAAGGTTTATTATAATTTATTAAAAAGTTTTAGCCAATAGCTATTGAATATATCTAAGAACCTAATCACTTTATTTAATTACAGAGTGATTTGGTTATAGCCTATTAACTTTTTATCATCTTGTGGAATAATTTTTCAGTAAATGTTTATAATTAAATGTCGCCAAGTTTAACACCATCACTTAGATACCCAACTGCTGTTTTACTCTAAACGTATCAGGGTATAACTTTCTCCTTATCCAAAGATACATAAAGATTAAACTTCTATTTCACAAAATGTCATAATGTCATATACTTTAAGAAGAACCTAGAAAATCGTTAAATTTTAGAAATATAAAAGGTAACACAATCATGAACTGAAAAGACTACTCACCCTGCTGTTTGTTGGTTTGTACGCAAGAGAACTTTGACATCATTATGAATCTGTTTTACTCTTCCCAATGCCTTGAAAAAATCCTTTAAAATTAAAGCATATTCTTTTTAACTATAGATCTAGAATACAGAATTTACAAAAGAAGCAATTAACAAGACTGAAAATGGTTGCCAAAGGACTTAGAGATGGGAAGGAGTGGGATAGGTGATGCAGGTTTTCTTTATAAGCCATGTTGTACTCTTTGACTTCTAAAAACAACCAAAAAAAAGGATATGTATTGCTTTGAAAAATAAGGTAATTTAAAATATGCACCTTAATTGCTAAATTTAAAAACATTTTTAAATCAAAAAAAATTTTAGGTGGTAAAATAAAGCCTTAAAAAAAGAGTGATTTCTCTATAACATCTGTAACTGCTATGCTTTAAGTGATTTTAACAGAGAGCAAAATACCTCAGTGATAGGTCCTTCTCTTGTACCTCGGAGAAGACTCATTTCGTCAGAAGTCAGCTGGAACTTGGATAAGAAGGCATCTGCAACTTGCGCTCTTATTTCTAATGTTTGACTGTAATATTTCAAAAAAGGCAACAAAAAATCAAGCACACTATGCATCTGCATAGCTTTAAGACAAGTTACATCTGACCTAACTTTTAAAACAAAGGTGTGGAAGAGTCTCAATATCTTCAAAAGCCTTATTTCTGCCTCAAATATTAGAAGCCCATCAGGCACGTAGGTGATAAAACTGGCTGATGTTGTTCAGTAGAAGCCACAGTAAAATGATTAATCATTAAGCAGAAGAAGAAATACGTTCATGAATGGTCCGGGTATTACAATCCTTAGCCACTTAGGTGTACTTGCACAGTTTGCCTCTTGAAAACAAAGTTATCTTACGGAAGAGAAATATGCCAGTTAATTTCTTCTCAGTCACTAAAAAAATCCTAAGCCTTTGAAGCTTGCACATGAAGTACACAACAACCAAAAATCAGGTCCATTATTTTTTTATTTTAGGTTAGAAATAGTAGTCAAGAATTCATTTAGTAATCCCTCATTACATCAAAAAAATCACTCTTCCACTCTCCCTTCCCCACTTTTTCTGTATACGATCATAACAAAAAAAAAAAGTCTTTTCAATTATACTATCCGAACGCAACCTATCTAGACTAGCTGACAATTAGCAAAAGGCACACTCTAGTCTGCAGGGACCTGGAGGACTGAGCAGGGTCCCATCTAAGGGCAAGTCAGGAATACAAACTACAAGAGCAGAAATTCAACATCCCTGCCTTCTAGATCTTAGATGTGAAGATATATAAATAAAATTATAAGTGTTTCACTAGTAGTATTCACAGGGCAGTGATATTCTACAATCTAACAATATTCAAATGAAACTGAACAAAGATAAACATTAACCCTATCTGAACAGACAGTACAACGCATGCCATCTTTGTTTGTACTCGAGTTGTGAGGTTTTAAATTCAGTCAAATGCCCTGCTGAATGACATAGAAGGTTAGAAAGGAAAGGTCCTCCAGGTGGCAGTAATGTTCTGTTTTTCTCAAATAATGTAAATCACCTAATTAAATTTATACAGATTTAAATAGCCTATGTCCTTAATCATCTTATTAACACTGATACTGATATCTAAAAGTTACCTAAACAGGTTTTGTTTTATATTTTTAGATAAAGCTCAAATTGTTATCATACAGGATTTAAGGCAATTTTAACACTTCATAAAATTCCTTGAGACTATACAAATTAACCATTTCAATGAAAACGTTTTGAGAGTTTCTTTTGGATCTTTATAGTCAATTTATCACACACAACGGAAAATTCATCGCTTTATTGGTTCATTTTGTTTAAACTAAATCTAGTACAGTTGACCCTTGAACAACATGGGGGTCAGGGACGCCGACCCCAGCCCCCAACCCCCTGCCCTGTGCAATGGAAAATCTGCACCAGCCAGATTCAACTTTACAGCCAGCCCTCTGCACCAGAGGATTCAACCCACCATGGACTGGGTAGGACTGCAGTACATATTAACTGAAAAAAAAACCCACATATAAGTGGACCTGTGCAGTTCAAACCCGTACTGCTCAAGGATCAACTGTAAATTCAAGATATTATTTAAATCACATTACTCTTTAGTTTTACCATATATAGTCTTCCCAGGTAAAATTTCACAACCATTCTTGACGAAGTTGAGGAGTATTTGTACAATCAAGTAGCATGAACAGGGATCTCCAAGGTGTAAAGGCCCTGAACTAGGGTCTGAGGTGACAAAAGGTACACATGAGGCAGACCCTGCCTTACTGTACAATACAAATGAAATATGGTAACTTTTGGAGGGCTTTTAGTATCTAAATTAAAAGTATATGAAATTAATGCTAAAATAAAACATAAATGATTATTGTAAATTAAAACTTCTAAGAGTATTTGATGTGTATTCATGTAATCACTGTATATGATGTAAGTTATATAAAACATAAGTGAATATGGCAAATGCATACTGTGGAATAATATACAGCAAATAAAAAATGAGGTCGAGCTATATGTATTCACACAAAATTATCTATAAGGCACTTATAGGTACAAAAAACAAGTCACAGAAAAATACGTACAGCAACCCCCATGTACTTTTAAAAAGAAACTTTACACATACACAGGAATTTTCAGGACATGTATTCACATACTGCCTGAGTATATAAAATAAACAGATTATTTCATTTTTATAATGATTCTTTTAAACCATCCCAGAACATGATTTATGAATCTTGTGGTATTGTTTTTTCCTGAAAATATACCCCTGTCATATTTTAACTCTAACTTCTAAACTCATCTCCACCAAATAATTTCAAAATAATTGAAAAAAGCTAGCAAAAAAAAGGGGTGGGTGGGGAGGCATAAGATATAGATCAAAACAAAAAAAAAGCAAAGAAATATACATGGCAAAACAAAATGAAAACAAGGTTGATCTACCAATATTCGGTTAAATGTAAATTAAAATAGTGTGATACCATTTTTCATCTATAAAATTGCTGTTTTTAATGACAACATCTAGTGTCTACAGGGTTTAATAAAATAGACATTCTCATATATTGCTGATGAAGCTGGAAATTGGCATAACCTTTCCGGAGAGAAATTTAGGCAATATATATGAAGATACTTTTTAAAATTTCTACCATTTGATTCTTTAATTACAATCAAATTCTAGGAATTTATCCTAAGAAAATAATCTGAAATGCACAAAATGATTTAGAAACACTTACCAAACCATTATGTTTAATAATGGAAACAATATCTGATAATTTTAAAATGCTTGTTCATTCACAAGAAAAAATACAATGCCACATTAAAAAACATGTTTTTTAAAAATAAATGATATAGGAAAACGAACATGAAATTTTATGTGAGTGAAGTAAAATGTAACTATGCATACATACTAACTCTGGGAGAAGATACACCAAACTGTTAACAGTGGCTATGTCTGGGTGGTGAAACTATACCTGACTGTAATTTTCTTCTTTAAGTCTTACATACATAAAGGAGAAGAAAGAAGAAAGATGTGATGTTCCCCTGCCTTCTCCTAACTTTTTACCAGGCAATGAAAGAATATGTATCACATATGCTCTATATTTTTACATGTATATTTGTGCAAAATAAATCCTTTTTATATTTTTATGTGTTACCAACTTCAAAACCTAAATTAAAATAGTTTATAACAAATAATTAAAATTACAAAACCATTAAAAAATAAAGTAGTAAGAAAGAAAGAGGGACTTCGCTGGTGGCGCAGTGGTTAAGAATCCACCTGCCAATGCAGGGGACACGAGTTTGAGCCCTGGTCCGGGAAGATCCCACATGCCGCGGAGCAACTAAGCCCATGCGCCACAACTACTGAGCCTGTACTCTAGAGCCCGCAAGCCACATTACTGAAGCCCACATGCCCTGGGCCCACACGCTGCAACTACTGAAGCCCACATGCTCTAGGGCCCGTGTGCCGCAACTACTGAGCTCGCGTGCTGCAACTACTGAAGCCTGTGTGCCTACAGCCTGTGCTCCACAACGAGAGAAGCCACCGCAATGAGAAGCCCCTGCACTGCAACTAAGAGGAGCTCCTGCTTGCCCCAACTAGAGAAAGCCTGCACCCAGGAACAAAGACTCAACGCAGCCAAAAATAAATAAAAGGAAAAAAAGAAAAAGAGAAAGAATGAGAACTTAAATAACATAGCTGAGGAAAGCTATCGCAATTAAGTGCAGAACAGCCTAAACTTCCAGCCACCAAAGCCAATGTAGAAACAAGATGTGCTACACAACTTTGTCTAATAAGGGGGGAGAAATATGAAGGGTAACGCTCCTTGAGGTATGTCAGGCAGTGTGTTCAGCAGACTATACCCTGTGACATAGTTTATTATTCCTTTTTTCAGATGTGATAACTGAGACTGAGGGAGGTTAAGAAATAACTCATTAACGATTAAAAATCTAATGACCTCTTACCCAAGATTTGTATTAGAATTCAGGTTTTCAAGGTCTACATTCTTTCCACTAACATACTACACCTCAAAAATAAACAAACATAAGCCAGAGGCTATGTTTTTCTGAGTCCAGACAGAAATTTGGCTGGTAGGCCTTTCCATGAGACAAAAAAATACATAATAAATAGTGATTTCAGTGGTATTCAAAAATACGGAGGTATGTTCATCTGGACATAGCCTTTCCTAATCATCAATGAAACCCATCTTCTGACTGTCAATTAAACATTAAGGGCAAATGTTAAACTGCAGTTCTGTGGAGACAATTCTACACCAAACTTTACCTATAGAGCAACAGCTGTCAAAATGACCTCCTTCTAACTCAGCTGGAAAAACTATTCATATCATTTATAAATTTGTCTGAATAAGAATATCATGTTATCCAAATAAGCCCACAGAATTTCTATTTCTAAAGCCAAATGCTTGTCTAAGTTTCTCGTTAAAAAGGAAAAGGTAATTTTTTAAAATGGAAAAACAACTCTGCCAGCACCCAGGAATCTGTTATGATTTCTGCTATGTAATTTTCTTAAAATACATTCACACAAATGTTAATTTGGCACATCAAATCCATAGCTCTTGGGATACTAGAATGCCATAAATGTTTGCTTCCCAGAAACATGCCAGGCCAAAACACTTTTTTCATAGGCTTACTAAAATAATAAACATAAACAACCTTGCTTAAATAGTTTTGACAACATATGAACAGAAGGACAATATTCTAATATTGCCTCCTGCAGACATTAACCAGTCCCATACATGTTACGAGCTCCAATAAAATGCTTATTTTTCATTTTTTATGTTCCTTTCCTGACATTGGAATAGCTATATTTCATATTCATTCACTCAAAATTATTTATTGAATCTACAATGTGTTATGCATTGGAGACACAAAAAGAGACTAAGAAATTGTCATCGTTCTCAAGGAGCTCACAGTTCAGTAGGAAAGAGAGTCAATCAAACCAATCATTAGTTACAAGACTGTACTACACACTACAGTAAAGATGGCAAGAGAAAGATTTAACTCAGACCAGAAACTCAGACCACAAACTTTGTAAACAGGATTGGTGATCTGTTACTCTTAGTTTTAGTCACAATTTTCAGTTGAATCCATATATGTTTTTATAGTCAGCCAACAATAACTTAACAGAAAAATTTATGTGTGGGTCTCTAACTGCAAATTTCTTTTCTAGGAAACTTTTCTTTCAAAAGATTAGTTGTGATACTAAAAACATTCTAATTTGATGCTCAAGGCACATGCTTAGTTCTGAGTACAGAAATCCAGCACCTGCCTTTCCTTAGAGAGTTGGCTGCTCTGTAGAGCCAACCATCTCTTCACATCAGCTGAGGCTGCAACTTTTCTCATCGTGGTCCATGCACCAATGGGAGAGACCTGTGTGGTGATGGAACGGTTCTGTATCTTGACTGTAGCAAGATGCATAATCGGAAGTAAAAAATAAAAGACAATTATGAGAAAAAGATAATAAAATTACTAAAACTTTGAAAAATCCACATTTTAAAAAGCAGTCATTTTTTAATTCTATGGCAAACAAACAATGCATCATCACTTCCAAAGAGGGATAATCTCTCAATCATCCCAATTATCAATGTTCCTAAACTATTGTTTTATGTTTATTTTACTCTTGGATAACAGCTTACAACCTCATACTTTGTATCATTTTTGAGTCACGTTTTTGATTATTGTTTTAACTTTGAATTTATCTATAATTTTCTTTCCCAGTTATCTCCAAATTAATGAAGAGTTGATTATGTAAAGAAAAACTTACCTTTCAGCTTGAAGCTTAGTGGTTTTTATTATTAAATCTTGAGTCTGTTCCTTTGCTGCCTAAAATTATAAACATATCTATTATCAGTACATTTCAACTTTTTTCAACTTCAGAAAACTAATACTGCCACTTACTGGAGTTCAGACTATAGCAAATGAGATCACACTCCAGAACTCAAAAGTTTAAAAAAGGCCCAAGTACCTGAAATAGATGTTTCAAGGCTCATACACTACGTTTAATAAGAAGAACTCACTCAGAATGCTAAGGCTTACAAGAAAGAAAAAGGTATCACAACGATGTTTATTAAGGAATTTAATAGTTCCTGATGCTTCTCAGTGGAACAGAAGCACTGCCAGAGCCAGGTAAGGATGAAGAAGAGGACTTCGGCTATAGACATGCTGAGTTGAGGTACCAGGAAACCTCCGAATGAAGCTGTAAAGTTAAGTCACTGATACGCTGCTGTGGAACTCAACAGAAATACCCAAGGTGGAGATAAAAATTTGAGAGTTGGGATATACAAAAAAGAAAACCCTCATATAGGATTCTGGAGAACATTAAAGATAGCCCCATCTAAAGGACAGAGGGCTGTTCCTGGCCAAGTCATACTAAACAATCCTCTCTCTCCCAAACCAGAGCTGAAAGGATCAGGAGTGAAAACTTGATGAAAAGGTATTTCAAGGACTAGGAAAATATTTATAAAGTGAATTGCAACAAATCACAAGTGTAACCAGTGAGATTCTCTCTCAAAGACCTGAACTGGGGAACACTACAAAACTAAGGCAGTTACTAACGAGAAGAGAAACAAGTGAGTGGCTGTGAGGCAGGTAGAAACACAGGGCATTAAATGAGTCAGAAGTATGTAGGTCAATGTTAACTCTACAGCCAAACTAGAGGTTTGGAACTGCTTTAATAAACAGACCTAAACTTACATACATTTTCCTGAGATGTTTTTAGGCTGAACATAAATCATAATTAAGCTGGGTCTTTACTGGGCATAGCATTAGTTTGAAATTATTCCTAAGGCTTTCTACTAAGGAATTTATTTCTGCTGCATTTGTTGAACATTATGGGATTGAAAAGTGGATCAAAATTCCACAGTTATCTCCATACTGACAAGATCAAAATACAAAGGCTTCTGGAGTTAACTGCGCAATATTAGTAAACCGTCACCAAAGAGACACAAAGACATTTATAGTTAAAAAAAATAAGCATGATATTTATATTCAAACATCCTACAGGGCATGAGGTATCAGATATCCACACATTTTGTAGACCTATCTAGCAATTTCTGAAAGCTTATCAGGAACTAGGCTAAAATCCAGACATTATACAGTACCTGTAGGCGACATGTCATATCTTGACAACAGCTGTTCATTGCCTGAACATCTTCATGTATGCTTTCAAGTTCCTGAAAAGGAAAAAAGTAACATCAAGCAGTATATATATAGTTAAAGAAATTTCTCCTCTTAGCCAAATCCTTATTTTTGTCCCTTTCTTGCCAAAGCATGACAAAAGATCCCATATTTAAGACTGAAAATGATTAAAAAGAATAATATCTAGTATAAGAAAAGATGTAAAAAAAAAAACCTAGTATATTCTTTTTAGAGGGTCTGACAATAGGAAAATGGCAAATGCTTTAAGAATATGAATACCTGTTTATTCAGAAATTCTCATACTAAGAATTTATCCTAAGAAATTAATCAGATAAGTGTGCAATATATGTAAGAGATGATCAACACAGAGTTGCCTAAAACAAATGGAAAATGTGAAATGTTTCCAACCATACAATGGAAACCCGTGCATACATTAACAACGATAATATCTGTGTGTGTGTGTGTGTGTGTAAATTAGCATGGAAAGATGTCTACATAAAGCTAAAAGAAGGCTTATAAAGCAATACATATATATGTGTGCAGAAGAACACAGGGAAGACTCTATGAAGGGCTATACAATAAAATACTGACAGGTTATTTCTGTGTAGTAGAATCGTAAGTAATGTCGCTAGTTCCTTCTATTTCTGACTTTATTATTTATCTTTTCTATAATGAATTATTTATAACTTTTAATTAATAAAAAACAAGAAAATTTGAAAACCCAATAAACTAACAATAGTGCCTCCTCCTGTATGGTTGAAAGTAATCACATGTTAGATCATGCCAAAAACCTGGTAAGTCTCCCAGTAACATTCTTTCCCTATATACTCCCACCTCCAGCCCCCTCCACATATGCAAGAATTTAGCTGGTCACTAAGGTCTATCATTTATAGCCCTTATTATGTACATCTTATCCATTTCTTTTTTTACAACCCAAACAGCTACTACTTGAGTTCAGTTCAATTTCTTTCTCCTGTATGGACTGATAAAAAACGGTCTTCCAACAGGCCTCCCATGCTCCAAACTCTTTACTAAATCATTCTCTACAATCTTTACTGAACCAATCTCTTAATATGAAAAAATGATATCACAGAATTATATTTAACTTCATACTGCACTATTATCTTCTTTTTCCCAATTCAATTCAGTGTAATACAACAGAAAGATATGCAAGGAAAGAAAGTTTCAGTGGTAGACATGGTCTTACTATGGTCTCTTTCAACACAATGCCCAAACCTTCAAATGAAAACATGACAGTTTTATGAAGGGATGGGCCAATCATAGGGCAAGAGATAAGAAAGCAACCAAGCAGGACTACGAACAAAATGTAAGGATGAACTAGAGTTAGGAAATCACTTACAAGAGTATGAGCATACATCCTAGTTCCAGAATTACATTTTTTCCTTTCTCTATATAAAGTACTTTGAATTATAAAAATCATAGCACCAGACATTTTCAAATGTTACTCTCTGTATCTTACCATTAATAGGATGTAAATCAGATTAGTTAAGTGCTAAACTGCTTTAAACAATAAAAGAATGATTTCAAAATAGCAATTAATGTCAGCAATAGCAAATAGGTACTAACTAATAGGCAAATTAATCTATTTCCTTAAATCTCACTGTATAAGACTAGCACTATGACATTTTATCAGCCAACAAGGTCAAGAATAACTACTCCTGATATTTACTTTAGCTACTATAGTACACTGAATGAATCTGATTTGTAAAATAATAGAAATTACATCTCTTAATATATGACTTAAATGCAGAGATTTGCTAAATTGTAATTCAAGAACCTTTACGTTGCTTGTATGTAAAGTCTTCATTTGAACTCAAACTGCCTTTTATTCCCGATTAAATAAAATTACAGGTTGTTAAATACAATTGCAGTATGATAACCTTTAAAGAAATCTTTTATTATGGAAAAATTCCAAAATTATCTAAAAGCTGAGATAATGTGAATGCCTATGTACATATCACACGGCTTTAACAATTAGCAACTCATGACCACTCTTGTTTAATCTATCTCTGTGCCCACTTTCTAACTCTCTTCCCATCCACTTTCTCCCTCCCCAAGCTGAATTATTTTGAATTCCAGATAGCATATCATTTCATCCATAAACATATCAGTATGCACTTCTAAGAGAACTCAAAAAAAAATGCCATTTACCCATCTAAACATTCAACAATAATCCCTTAATACCAAATTTCTATTCAGTGTTCAAATTTTCCCAGTTGTTTCCGTTTTTTTTAATAATTTGTTCAAGTCGGGAACCAAATGATATTCACAAACATCAACTGGTTGATATTTCCTTTATTTCTTTAAATAAATTGTCTTTCTCTTACAATTTATTTGTTGAAGAAACCAGTTCATTTGCCTGCACAGTTCCCAGCACACCAGACTTGCTGACTGCTTCTTCATACTGTTAACATACTCCTCTGTCCCCAGTATTTCCTATAAACTTGCAATTAGATCTAGAAGCTTGATTATATTCTGGTCCAATTTTCTTGCAAGAATTCTTCACAGGTGATGTTGTATACCTTTGTTAGCAGTCACATATATGACTGTTTCTTTTTGTGAGATAAGCAGTTACTGATGATCAGTGGTTTCAACTTGGGCAAATTTGTCCCCCAGGGAGGCATCTGGCAATGTTTGGAAACATTTTTGGCTGGAACAACTTGAGGAAAGGTGGTGCTCCTGGTATATAGTGGACAGAGGCCAGGGATGCTGCCAAACATCCTACAAAGCAGAAGACAACCCTCAACAACTATCTGGCCCCAAATGTCAATAGTGCCAAGACTAAGAAACCCTGAGCTAGATCCTTTAAACAGTGGTTACAAAATCTTCTATCATTTCTTCATTTAGTAAGTGGAATATTACTATAAAGGGAAGCCTTGCCTCAACAATTGTATATAGTTGGTACCAAAGACAGGATAAATGCTTGACTCTTTCCTTTTATTTAGTTGTTTTCAAAACGATAAGTTGGTTCCCTCATATCCACCTAAGATAACCAGTGAGGGTTCTGTTGGTTTTTAGTATCATTATGAACTCATGGATTCAAATATGCTTGCTGTGTTTCAGTCCACTGCAGTCATTCCTACTGATGCTCAAATCATCCTATATTAGGCCAGTGGAAACCTAAGTTAGCTCCAGAGTCCTTTTGACACTTCCCAGTAGTCTTATACAGCCTCCCCACTTTGGTACTTCCTTCCAGAGGGAAATGGTGTTTAGAGAGTACAGTTTAGATGTGCTCATCACTACTATCTCTCCCTATTTTTATGAACACTACCAAACTTCCCTTTTAATCTTCCAGATTATTAGCCTTCAGCCAATGAAATCCTACTACACTGTTAAAAATAATCTGTCTCACTAGAACCATGTATGACACTTTCATACAACTCACACAGAACTATTAACTATGTAATATCACTCAGTAATATTAACATAATTAATGAAGTATTATATAATACATAAATAAAATATAACATAATAAATAAAATTCATTTTCACCCTATGGTGAGTAGACAGCTCACTCAAGTGTAATGAAACATTATTTATTAACTGAAGTCATTGATCCTAATTAATCTGAAAATTTCATAATTTAGGATGCAGTAAAGTAACTCAATCCTAATTCATCTCCAGTGGAGAAGTGGTTATCTAAGGGAGGTTTATTCAGTGAGGGACTATTTCTACTGGAAAACCACTCAGAGAAGTGCTATTTTTTGTTTGTTTCAAAAGCTAAGATTCCTAAAAGAATATCCTGGAACATATGTTACAACTTTCCAAAAAGCAGCACTAGTGGAGGTTAGAGATTTAGAAGTCACACTAATCCAGAGAAAGACCTAGAAGCTGCTGGAGTAAGTAGCTAAATTTCTATTTGAGCACGGTACACGAGTTGCAAACATATCAACTCTATCCATAGAGAAGCTCAGCACAGAGCCAGGCATATAGTAAGCTCTCAATAAATGGTAAGTGAAAAGTTTACATACTTCCTTCACTTCCTTGAAAATGCTTACAAACTCTTCATTGATGGCTAAACTTCTGCGTTCAATATCTCCACGTAAATTTCTTCGAGTGCGCAAACTATTTTCAACAAAAAAGGTTGAGAGTGCCTTGAGAGCTTCCAACATCTCCTACATAATTGATAATAAAAGAACATTATTGGGACCGATTTTCAAATGTTTTTCTAATCTCAAGCAAAAATTTAATGAAATCATTTCCAAATAATTTGTTTCCATTACACAATCCAAAATATACTGGATGACCTTCACATTACTGAACAGTAAACTTATTTCTGAGACACAATAAGGACATACTTACTTGTGCATTGTGACATATATACGTTATTCAATGCAGAATTGTTTGGAACTGCAAAGATTAGAAAAAACCGTAATGTCCATCTAAAAAGGATTGGTTTAAAGACATTATGATATAGCCATTGAAAAAAAGTGGAAATTCTTGGGACTTCCCTGGCAGCGCAGTGGTTAAGAATCTGCCTGCCAATGCAGGGGACATGGGTTTGAACCCTGGTCCGGGAAGATCCCACATGTCGCGGAGCAACTGAGTCTGTGCGCCACAACCACTAATAAGCCTGTACTCTAGAGCCCGTGAGCCACAACTACTGAGCCCGTGCGCCACAACTACTGAAGCCCACACACCTAGAGCACGTGCTCCACAACAAGAGAAGCCACCACAATGAGAAGCCCGCGCACCACAAGAGTAGCCCCCGCTCGCCGAAACTAGAGAAAGCCAGCGCGCAGCAACGAAGACCCAATGCAGCCAAAAATAAATAAATTTTTAAAAAGTGAATTAACATTTAACAAGAAATAACTGCTGCGGCACTGTGCTGAGCATTTCACCTGGATTCTCTCATTGAACCTGCACAACAACCCTGAGGAGGTTACTGGCAGTATTCCCAATTTAGAAACTTAACATAAGCTCACAGAAGTTAAGGGACTTATTGAAACCATGATGCACCAATTTGGTGGTTATATCTAATAAGTGGTGGTCCCAGAGCCAATCTTTCTTACTCATTATAGTATAATGCTATTTTTTACACACCAATTCTTATTGACAGCTTACTGTCAGTTACCTAAAAATTTATCTATAAAAATAAAATCTTTATAGATAAAAATTCTGTATCTATACATTAAAAATTCTATTTTTATCTATAAAAATGTATCCATAAAACTCTCACTTAAACAGTCTAAAATATGTATAAAAAATAAAAATTTGTCTATGAAACTTATCTAAAAATTTTAGATAGAAACTTATCTATAAAACTCTCACTTATACACATTCTTTTTTCTTTATGCCACCATGGCATGACCAATATACCTAGCGACTCAGTGATACAGAAGAGATAATCTGCTACCACGGGAGATGGAAAGTCCAATCTAAGTTTCAGGAGGTTCTTGGGAGAGGATAAACTATCCTGTAAAGAAATACAAGATAGTTTACAAGATAAACTATCTTGTAAAGAAATACAGCATGAGCCCATACATCATAGACAGTGCTTAGCTCACAACAAAAACTAGTAGCCATGAGCAGGTGGTAGCCCTTTCGCGCTGCAAATTATTTTAATTGTTTTCACCTGTCAATGGAAAGGCTCAAGGATGCTTAGCCCTGACCTCCTGTTCCCCCTAAGCTCCCCATTCGCGCTACCTTATTTTGTAGTTTGCTCTTTTGCATTTTTCTTCTCCTGCCTGGGGCTCTCCTCTCCCCTCCCTGCTCAGACCCACGACACCTGCGGGGGCAGGGGACTTCACCGTTTGCCTTCCCGATCCAGAGTCTTCGAAGAACAGTTTTAATTAAATATGGGGCAACACCCAGGAAACCTCTTTGCTCTTCCAGGGGCTCCTCGGCCTCCCGTTTCTCACCTGCCCCACGCGGCAGAGCAGCGGGTCCCGCGGGCCTGGGGTCCCCTCCGCGGCGGGGACAGGGACGAGCCCGAGGGCGCCGGACAGACACCGCCCCCAGCCCGGGTCCGACCCGCAGACGACGCAGCACCCTCGACCCCGCCAGTCCCGCTCACCTTGTCGTTGTCCAGCCGTGTGTCCAGGATCTTACGCAGTTTCCGCGATAGCGGGTTGTTAGTCTGCGCCGAGGGCCCGCCGGCCCCATCGTTGAGGCCGTTAGCAGCCCCGGTGGCGGGCACTGCTACTACTTCCCCGCTGCCCTCGGCCATAGCGCCGCGCGTCCCGCCCCCCAACTCGGCCCCAGCCACCTTAGCCCAGAGCACTGACGCGCCGTCAGCCCCGTAGCGCGCAGGCGCGCATCTGCCGCGCAGGCGCCCTCGGAAGGCTCTGCTTCGCCCACTCCTGTGCTGGGCGGGTAGAGAAGTCGGGGGAGGCGGAGCAAGACCCGCCGGGTGAGAGGAGAGTAACGCGAGATTTTGCGAAGTGGACTGAAATTCAAATCAGGTTTGGAGTTTGGGAATTACGGTTTATGGGATTAAAGGCACTTCGGGGTCCTGAATCTGTGAAAGTCTGAGCTAGACTTAAGTAAAATACACTGAGGCCTGTGCCTGGGCAACTGTGTTCAGTAAAAGCTAACTCTAGTTAAATTCACTTTAGAATACTTTGTAACTGTTTCCTGCTATGAAGGAGATTTAAATGCAGATGTGGAAAGAATTCCAAAATATAGTATGTGAAAAAGCAAGGCGAGTTACAGTGTGTATAGTGTGATCACTTGTGTGGTGTGTGTGTGAAATAGAGGTACATGTAAATTTAGGCTTTTTTTTTTTTTCAGGATGACATTCCTTTGGAAGAGAGGCTTCCAATTTTCATTTTGTACCTTTCCAAACGGACTGAATTTTCTAATCTTCCCCGTGGGTTACTTAGTATGTCAACAGCGGTTATTAAGGTAAGGTAATTATGGCCTACTTTTCTGTGTTTATTTGTACTTCTCTGAATTTGCAATTGTAAAAAAAAAAGGAAACAAAATAATTTGAAAATTAGGATGATTTAGTAGGATGAAGACAGGGAAATTATTGTAAAATTTAAATATATTTAAAGCAATTTGTATATTTTTTAATGTTCATCTAGCATTCTTTTATAAGGCTAACTATAAATACTAAGTTAAGGGCTTGAAATCAATACTTTTCAACAGTTCAAATCAGTATTTTCCAACAGTTAAAATAAATATTCAGGTAAGCCTCATTAGAGACCTAGGTTTTATATATGTATATATTTATATATGTGTATATGTAATATTTATATATAACAATTTTTATTGAAGATAAAGGTTTTCTTTTATTGAAAATGTAAAAGATATTTATGTATATTGAACTTCCTTAATATAGTAGACACTGAAAGTATTAGAGACAGGCTCTGACCTAAATATTTTAATTTAATGGGAGAGCAAATACATGCATGTAAAAGAGTAAAGCATTTTTATATATAACAAAGCATTTTTTTAATAAATTTATTTATTTGTTTGTTTTTGGCTGCGTTGGGTCTTCGTTTCTTCACGTGGCTTTCTCTAGTTGTGGCAAGTGGGGGCTACTCTTCGTTGCGGTGCGTGGGCTTCTCATTGTGGTGGCTTCTCTTTGCTGCGGAGCATGGGCTCTAGGTGTGTGGGCTTCAGTAGTTGTGGCACGTGGGCTCAGTAGTTGTGGCTCGAAGGCTCTAGAGCGCAGGCTCAGTAGTTGTGGCTCGAAGGCTCTAGAGCGCAGGCTCAGTAGTTGCGGCGCACAGGCTTAGTTGCTCCGCGGCATGTGGGAAAGCATTTTTATATAACCACAGAAGAACCATGCTGAAGTGTAAAACGTGGACATTCTTACCTTCCAAGTAGCCGTTGAAAGGAGGGCCACTTCAATTTCCCCCTCTTCCCCTTTGGTTAGTTATTAAAGCTTTCCTGCTCTTTGGCTTCTGAAATAAGTGGAAGTCACATCATTTTGGTCACTGTGACTTCATCAAAGTATAATGTGGCATTTATTAAAGCCATGTCTGGCGAATCACAGAATAAAATAGAATGCTCAGTCCTCTACATTCTTCCCTGTATTAAAAACAATAGCTTCTATTATTTAGTGTCCAAATTTATTGAGAATCAGGCTCAATGCTGGATCCTTTTAATACACTATTGTTATCTGCATAACTACCCTGCAGCATAGGGATCATTACCATTTTATCATGTCATTAGTATTCTGTTTATGATGAGTAATCCAAGCCTACAGAAGTCTTTCCGAGGACATAAGGCTACCTCACATCTCATCGTTAGTTACCAGCTAAGTTGGCAGTAGTTTTCAAATTCTACTACTGCTTCCTCAGTTTTCATTTTGAGTTGTGTACACCTCTCACTTGGAATGTAGGCAAAAACTTTTGCAGCCAAACTTTCAAATGTATTCTGTGTCGGTGTTGCCTTGACACTGTTCTTACTACCTTTGCACTGACACCAGCACTATTTCTCGAAAACAGATTTGGTCCTATCACTTTTTTGCTTTAAAAACCATAATGGCAGTTACTGAATAAAATAACTTTTTAGTATGGTGTACACATACCTTCATAATCAGATCTCAGAGTATCACTGTAGTTTTATTTCTAGGTACTTGTTTGTGATAACAACACTCAAGCCACCTGTATTTTTGGGGCCACAAACACATCCCAAACTTTTAAGTCCCCATACATTGGCTCATACAACTCACTCTTCCAGGAATGTGTGCTCCTGTGAAACTGGTGAAATCCTATTTGTCCTTCTGGCTCCACTCAAATATCACTTCTTCTCTGTACCTTCACATAGCTCCCCATCTGGCCTTGGGCAGAATTAATTGATATGTCATGCAAATTCCATAGCACTTAATATAATACAACACCTCTAATAACTTGTGTCGTACAATTATTTTTAAATTTACTTAAGTTTTGTGTTCCTCCACTAGACTCTAAGTACCTGGATGATGGGGACTTTGCCCTCCTGGTTTCCAGCACAATATCGTACACAATATATGTGCTGATTAAAGGCTTACTGAATGAAAAGTATTGAAATGAAGTTTTTGTGTTTTTTTAATTTTATTAATTTTGGCTGTGTTGGGTCTTCATTGCTGCGCACGGGCTTTTCTCTAGTTGTGGCTAGTGTGGGCTACTCTTCGTTGTGGTGTGTGGGCTTCTCATTGTGGTGGCTTCTCTTGTTGCAGAGCATGGGCTCTAGAGCACAGGCTCAGTAGTTATGGCTCACGGGCTCTAGAGGACAGGCTCAGTAGTTGTGGCACATGTGTTTAGCTGCTCCGCAGCATGTGGGATCTTCCCGGACCAGGGATTGAACCTGTGTCCCCTGCATTGGCAGGCAGATTCCCAACCACTGCACCACCAGGGAAGTCCCGAAATAAAGTTTTACAGCTTTATAAGTTAGAGTTTTTTTCTTTTGAAGTGTAGTTGATTTACAATGTTGTGTTAGTTTCTGCTGTACAGAAAAGTGATTCAGTTATATATATGTATATATATAAATTATTTTTCAGATTCTTTTCTATTATAGGTTATTTCAAGGTATTGAATATAGTTCCCTGTGCTATACAGTAGGACCTTGTTGTTTATCTATTTTGCATATAGTAGTATCTGTTAATCCCAAGCTCCTCATTTATTCCTCCCCTTCTTCCCCTTTGATAACCGTAAGTTTGTTTTCTATGTCTGTGGGTCTATTTCTGGTTTATAAATAAATTCATTTGTATCTTTTTTTAGATTCCACATATAAGTGACATTATATGATATTTGTCTTTCTCTGTCTGACTTACTTCACTTAGTATGATAATCTCTAGGTCCATCCATGTTGCTGCAAATGACATTATTTCATTCCTTTTTATGGCTGAGTTATATTCCATTGTATAAATCTTTATCCATTCATCTGTTGATGGACACTTAGGTTGCTTCCATGTCTTGGCTATTGTAAATAGTGCTGCTATGAACATTGAGGTGCGTGCATCTTTTCAAATTAGAGTTTTCGTCTTTTCCAGATATATGCCCAGGAGTGGGATTGCTGTATCATACAAAAATGAACTCAAAATGACTGAAAGACTTAAATATAAGACATGAAACTATAAAACTCCTAGAAGAGAACATAGGCAAAAAATGCTCTGACATAATCATAACGTTTTCTTAGATCAGTCTCTCAAGACAAAAGAAATAAAAGCAAAAATAAATAAATGGGGCTTACTCGAACTTATAAGCTCTTGCACAGCAAAGGAAACCATGAACAAAATGAAAAGGCAACCTACGGAATGGGAGAAAATATTTGCAAATGATGCAACCTACAAGGGCTTAATATCCAAAATATACAAGCAGCTCATACAGCTAAATATCAAAACAAACAAACAAACAACCAAAATATGGGCAGAAGACCTAAATAGACATTTCTCCAGAGACATCTCCAGAGACAGGTGGCCAACAGGCACATGAAAAGATGCTCAACATCCCTAATTATTAGAGAAACGCAAATCAAAACTACAATGAGGTATCACCTCACACTGGTCAGGATGGCCATCATCAAAAAGCCTACAAACAGTAAATGCTGGAGAGGGTGTGGAGAAAAGGGAACCTTCCTGCACTGTTGGTGGGATGTAAACTGGTGCAGCCACTATGGAGAAGAGTATGGAGTTTCCTTAAAAAACTAAAAATGGAATTAGAGTTCTTCATTGCAATGAATAGGAACTGACTGGGGCTGACTTAAATAGAAATTTATTTGACAAGAGGATTTTGGGTAAGTCTCAAAATTAATAGCAAGGATGAAGGACCACACTTGGAAGAGAACATGGGGAAACAAAAGGAAGCTGGGGACACATTGCCATCATCAAAATCACTCCAGAGAACAGCTCATCGTGGACCCCAATGTCATTACTGCTGAAGCCTGGACCGACAGGTCACTTCACCCACTGACCTTGAACTTTAGGATGCCTCCACCGCACAGCTGCCAGTGCTGTCTCTGGAGACTGTTGTTTAAAATTCTACCACTTCCTGAGGAGTTGTCCCCATCTATGCTTTTTGTGTCAGTTTCTCTTGATTCCCTGCAGTGCCAATTTCTTTGTGTCCTCAGGTTTTGTTTCTACATTTGTGTGTCTGCTTAGTTGAACCTAAAGCACATGTCCATGCTCTGTTTTCTACAAAGGCTGAGGAACCGAGTATGAAATTTTTACCTTTCATTGTTATTTCTCCGTGGAAGTCCTAGTAACATGTACTGTCTCTCCTGTGTATTTCTCTCAGGGACTTTGAAGCATCGGTCCCACATTTCCTATCTCTTTTTAATCACGACTCCCTGCGCCTTTTCTTTGCATCTTCTGTTACCTGCTTTACTGCCTAGTCCTTGATTTTTAGGCATTGAGGCTTCTCACATGGAAAGAGTTCCTGATTTCTCTCTTTTCTCTGAAACCTCATGAATTTTGAAAGCTGCTTCAAATTTTTCATTTTCTTTTTCTGATTCAGGCATATTTTCTGCCATAGTTCTCATCCTTCAGTTTGTCCTTAAAATGCTCCAATTTTAAGGTTTCATAACTGAAACCTTAGCAGTCATGAATGTAATGATTTCATACCTCTTTAGCAATAAAATGATCTCAAACCTGCACATGAAATCTGCAGAATGAATAACTGCGGCTGGTCTGACCGGAGCCTGGGTAAGGGCCGGCTTTCTTTGCTAAGTACACCTTTTTTTCTCATCTGTGCAGCCTCCCCTTGGCTGCCTGTACCAGTTGGAGTTTGGGGTTGCAAAGTAACAGACAGTGTAATTTACTGGAAGGATGTGAAGGCAGCTCGAAGAACTGAAGGCTGAAGGTCCAGCTGGGAACCAGCAGCAACTCAGGATGTCAGTAAGTGGAACCACTTGTTGGTTTTTAGGGCACTGCTGCTAATTCTTTTTCTGCCTTTGCTCAACATTCAAAGTCCTAAAGCGAGTAAACTTTGACCACATGCCCATCCATTGGTCAGGACACCATGTTTTATGGTTCCAACCTGTTACCAAACCAAACTTGGGTGCACTCAGCCAACGCACAGCAAAGCCAATCTACCAACACCAGGTTGTAGTGAAGAAAAGTGCAGCATTTATTGCAAAGTGCCAAGCGTGGGACAAAGCAAGGGAAACGTGAAGCTCATGCTCAAAAGACCAGAACTCCCCAGTGGCTTTCAGGGCAGGGTTTTTAAAGACTGTGAGGGAGAGAGTCCCAGGATGCATGATCGGCTTGTGCAGAATTCTCTGATTGGTTGATGGTAAGGTAACAGGGTGATGTTTCAGGAATCTCCGTCATCAACCTTCTGGTTCCAACCAGTTTGGGCTCTACGTGCTGGTGGTCAGCATGCAGTTAACTTCTTCCATCTGGTTGGGGTTTTAGTATCTATCAAACGACTCAAGGTTATGACTCAGGATTTTATCTATAGCCATTGAGGAAGAATTAAAGGTTCTTGATTTTGTTTTATGAGTGAACTACTATGATATTGTCTTGTTTGACTGTTTTCCTTTGTTTCTGCATTTTTTTCACTTCTCTGATTAAATTTGCTCTTTGGAACTCTGGAAAGGCCTAGGAGGCTAAAGCTTTTTACAAACAAGAGGCAGGGGACATGAGGATGTCTGTGCCTGGGAAGGCCCTACAGGGTCCTGCTTGGTTTCAAACCCAACAGCACACAGTACTGGAGAGGTAATTCTGGTCAACATAATAACTATAAATTTGTGGTCTGTGAGACAGATTAGGAAATAATCTATATTTAAAAGGTGCAAAATCCAAGTAGATAAAGAGTTTAGTTACAGCCCCAGCACTGGGGGTAGATGGGACTGTCACGCAGATTTTAATTAGCTTTGAGCAAACGAGATTAGTTGCAACTCAGTGGGGTGGGAGATGGTGTGAGTATGAGACGCCGTGCACGCAAATTAGACAATTATATTTATGATAGGGGTTATAGTAAGAGTTGTGTCAGAAGTCAGAGTAAAAATAAAATGGCTAACAAGTAGCCAGATGAAACCATTTCTAGATGAACAGGATTGGCATATTAACAGGCAGCTCAGGTAGATTATTCTGGAAATTGCCACTAGGTTCCAGGTCTCTGTCCAGAATCTCTAACCACAGCCTGAAATTTTTTGAGTAAAGAGATGATAAAATGACTTAGCAACTCCAGGAATATGTAAAAATAAGCATGGAGAAAATAATGATAAAATCCTTAGAATCAGTATTTTTGTACCAGTTTGGAATGTTAAGGGCAAATCTAGGTGACCACAACTGCAGAAAATAAATGAAAAAGAAAATGGGAAATGTGAGCAGTGTATATAATCATCTGAAAAATATAGGTTGCCTTGTTTTTAAATCTGACATACTAAACTTGTAATTTCAACTTGAAAATTTTTTGTGTGCGATTTTAATTTTAAAAGGTATAATAGTATTTGATAAGTTTTAACAGCATTTATAAGTTTAAATAAATCTGAATCATCAAATCTTTATTATTAGGTTTTCAAGTATCATTTAAGTACTTAAGAATATTTTGTGTGTTAGGTTTGTAATTCCACCTGCTTATCTGTTTGAAGTACTTTAGAAAACCAGATATATGAAATATTTAAGTTGAAAAGTTTTAGATAATTAAGTCAATCACAAAAAAATTCTTAAATATTTAGGAGAACATAACTTGCATGACTTTAATATGAAATATTTAAAATAATACATGAATTAAATTTATGAGTTGTACTTAAATGCTTGGGGAAATTTAATATCTTAAATTTAGAAACAAGTTGAGTATTAATTAACAATCACTAGGTTTGTAAGTAGATTTACTTAATATTTAAGTTGTATCTTCAACTTACAATCAAAATTGTAAGGTATGAACTATTAGTGAAAATGAATGCAGATGTAAGAATTTGTTTCTACACACAAAAGCTATCTTTATACATTTTTTTAAAACCCCAAAAACCTTAATTATCAAGTGATAATTCTCCAGAAAGCTACTGATATGTTGAAACCACTGGTAAAATGGTTGGTACCCTGGTTCCAGAGTCAGAAAGCCTGGTTTGAATCTCAACTCTGCCACTATATGCCCCCGGGCAAGTCATATTTTGCCTCCAATTCTCAATCTCCTCCTGTACAAAATGCTATAACACTACCTGGGTTATTGAGTAATGAGGACTAGATGAAGTAAGATGGGTGTAAGAGGTATTATATAATCAAGAAAGTAACACACAGTTGCCACATTTATCTGAGCTATTTCACACACTCTCAGTGGAACTATGCAATAATCCATTCCTGCCCAAGTTTCATACAACAGTCCCACATTATCAGATAAATAAAGCATATATATTTTTTACCACACTTCCTATCTCCTTTCAGCCTCAAGTTTCATCTGGCACTCACGTGTACGCATACATGTAAATACATAGTTTAATACGAAGGTGTAAACATCCATGCACTTTCCGGAGTTTCTTCTGGCCATTCCCTCTTTCCTTATACATATGCATGTATTCTCCAATAACAAGCCTCATTGTGTCTACTTGTTCATTCTTGTGGTCCGAATCTACAGGGTTGCCAGCTGGCCTCTCTTATTTAACACATACTACACGTAATCACCAGATAGTAATGTCTCCAATTTAAATAGCCACAGGTACTGTTTTCATTGTCCAATTTCTGTGCTGCAGCTTTCACATAGAAACCATCTATTTCCCCTTCTTTTGATTTGGTCTCCACCTGTCACTGTTCTGCACAGGTCTGACAGCTTTTGGCTTTTAATTGATTGTTACTGATTTTGTTTTCAGAATAGATGAGTCCATGGCCTCTTATCAGAATTAAGCAGTCCACCAGTCACAGGGAACCTGATGTCTGTTGAACTCTTTTTCTGCTTGAGTTTCCCACCTACGCTGCGCTATGCTTTGGCCATCACATCCATCCCTTTGCCTGGAACGCATTTCCTTTCTTCCTCCCTTGACTATCACTTACTCATTCTTTTAGAGTCTCAGGAGCCTCCTGTTCCAAAAATGTACCGAGTCAGGCCAGCTGTCCCTTCCATGTGCTCTTGAATCACCCTCCAGGTGGTTCTCTCACTGCACTTTCACACTCTATGTCATTATCGACACATTTTTATGATATTATTCGCGCTAATCTGTGAGCTCCCTGAGTCTAGAAACCATCTCATTCATCTTTGAATACTTGGCACTTCATGCAGTTCCTGAAATGTTGTTGGAATTTGATAAGTATTTGTTGAATAAATGAAAAATTAATATGAATAAATGAATAGACTGATGTATTTGAATAAACGATGACCCAAATTGTAGAAAATATATTCTATTCTAAACCAAGCTGAAAACACAGCATTCCTGTTAATATTAATGTCCTCACCCTTCATTCATTTACCCAGAGGAGAAACTCAGGGTTATCTCTGCTTCATCTCCACTATGCCCCTCACTTTCCCTGGTAATGAATCGTGTATTGAAATCCTTCACAGAACTCTCCTATCTACGCCTCTAGCTCCCCCTTCCTAGTCCCATCGGTACCTCCCTATTCAAGACCAGAATTTTCTCAACAATTTATTAAGCACTTCCCTTCTTTCTGTTTCACAGTTCATTATAAAATAGTCTTTTATAGTCCGTGAAATAGTCTCATAGTACATTGGTACCAGATTTTTTTCTTAAATACAGTTCTTGATATGTCTTGATGTATTGATATATCACTTCCTGGATCAAAACCTTCAATGCATCCCTATTCCAAATGTAAAGCAGCGATCCCAAAACTTTTCAAAAGTATCACCCCCCTTCAGCTAAAACATGTTGAGAGTGTGCAGTGTACAGATACATACATATTTATAACTATATATTTAAGTTATGACTGTAATAACGTGCTAGAGACATAAACGGGCATACGTTGCATTATTTAACAGGCACAAAAACATAAAAGGTTGAGATAAAGAGAAAATATATTTTGAATAATTTTTATTTTATTAAGGTTCAAAGAACTTTTTAAATCTAAATTTTATTATTCATATACATGTTTACTTACATATGCATACAATTTATAGATATGTCTGCTTAATTATTTTACATTAAAAGATTTTATATGTATTTATTCATATTTATGGTACGTATATATATATATGCTTCATTATTTTTTAAAACTTTGGTTAATGCTTTGTGATACAGCAACTGAAGTGGCTGCTCTCATTCCAAGTTCAGTTTGTCTTAATACCTCGTTCAAGGGCTGTCATGGAAAAAAACTCAGGATTTCGCAAAGGCACAAAACTATTATACCGTTGATAAGAAAGTTCATCATAAATAACATGGGGTCT
This sequence comes from Delphinapterus leucas, assembly GCF_059928025.1. Lineage (NCBI taxonomy): Eukaryota > Metazoa > Chordata > Mammalia > Artiodactyla > Monodontidae > Delphinapterus > Delphinapterus leucas. Next base: position 64,802,671 of record NC_143146.1, read on the forward strand.
ATACCTATATTTCAAATATCACTTTTTCTAATACTATTTCTTATCACCTCTCATTAGATTATCCTTGGTTTTGTCTTGTAATGTCGGTGATGAACATCTTATACTTGAAGGATAAGGAATGTCAGTGCTGCCCCATTTTAATTTATTTGTGATTGTATTATTAGTACTATCTTCAATCTGTGGGTTCTCTGAAGGCATCTTTTTAGACTATTTGCCATTTTGGAGGATGTTTAGTTAAAATTAAATGACATAATCTATAATCCACCAAACTGGACCCTCACGTCTGCAAACTCATTGCAAGGTAGCCTGTTGCAGTGAGCAACACACTGAAAACTAGCAAAAAACTATGACTCCCTCCCAATCCTGGCATTATGGAGCACCCACCCTTCCCTCAGGATGCCTCCCCGACTGTACATGACATGAGATCTATGACCTTGAAATATGGAGAGTGAGGGAACTAGAGTCAATCCATAGAGTGCATTTCAGTAATGCATCATTTCTTTCATTTCTAACATTAAAAATTAAAACTAAATAAAAGTTTTGACATCATCTTGCACCCCATTGCGCTCTCCACTCTGACATCCATCCTGGGGTTATGTCCCATGTTGGAGCACACCAGTGTAGAGAATCAAGTCCATGGTGCTGTCTCTGGCTTCCAGCTGCTCTGTAATTTGACCCCAACCCATCTGAGAAATATATCCTTATATTTTACTCTCGTTGCTTCCCTATACCTATCTTATGCTGCACTGCGAGCGTTTAATCCCCTTTTTCTAAACATGCCCAGTGCCTTTCATCCCCACCGTGCACATGCCCACTCTTCTGCCTTATATGCTCTCCCCACTTTACTTCTGTATCCCCACCTACCATTTTTCTCCTTCATGAAACCTCCTTCCATTTGGGTATCATCCCTTTTACCTCATCTGAACAAAGGTTCATAGAAGTTAAAGGTTCTCTTTGGCGCTTGAATTAGAAAGAATTATGTGCATGTATTATCTGTTCTATGGTCAGGTTATAAACACCTTTAAGAAGAGGTGCTGGGTCTCATTAATTTTTCTATTCCTAAATTATCTTGCAAATGTCTTGGCACATAATAGGCATTCATTCGGAGGCAGTGTGATACTGTAAAACAATATGGGATTTGGAATCAAAGAGACCTGAATCATGGGAGAAGGATTAGCATTTTGGTGAAAATTTTAGAAAGGAAGAACCCTCTATCATTTCAAAATAACCAACAAGGGAATGGTCACACATTTACCCTCAGTAGACGCCAGCCAACAATCCCTTGAGAGGTGCAGAAGAGACTTCTCCACTTGGTGTGACATCAAATTGAAGTTCCTTTCAAAGGCATGCGTCTATGATTTGGAGCAGAAAGAAAACACCAAATCTCTAAAGGCCACTCCCAAGGAAGATGCTGTTATATTTTAAAGTCATCTGCCATATCTCAATTGTATTAACCATTTCTGGTCTTATTTATTGACTAACACATGTATAAGATACCATTTTAAGAACAGGATGTGATTTCAGGTTTTGATAGGTTTGCTTATACTTTACAAGTTAACTAGCTCAGTAATTGATTATGTCCCAGCTTATGCTGGAGGACTGGCTGTCCTGCTGCTAACAAGAATTATTCAGTCTGTTAATTCAGTCTGATATCATCCAGCCATGTTCCATAGGCACAGATAATGAAGGCAATTTAGGTAATGAAAGTTACATAATTTGTTGCAGGGCTAGTTTTTCTATCTTCCATACCCAGTTTTGACCATTCAGCAATCAGGAGAAATAGTTGCGAGTATTGTTGATGACCAGAAGAACTGTTACTCTCCTCCCAGCACAAAAGTATAAAGCACACACACACACATGCACACACATGCATTCACAATCACACTTCCATGGTGCTTGAAATAGCATTAGAGTCTCTTCTGGGAGATAACGTGGCAGTGCCCTTTTTCATTGAAACTGATGCTCCTGGAAGGTACCCCGTACCTATTTGTGGTGTTCTTATCTTCCAGTTTGGGAAACAGAAAGATGTGTTACTGGATTAAGGATAGTGCGAGTGAAAAATGACATGGGACCTTGAAGTAGCTTAAAAATAGGGAAACATCCATGTGTGGAGCAAGCGGAGGAAAGGTCACAGTAATCCAGTCATTCCTCATGACTGCCCCTATGCAGCGCCACCCTTGGCTCCTAATGCGCCCCAGGCCTGGAATTGCACAGCCTGTCAGCAATCAAACTTTTTCTTTTTTATGGCCACACTGTGTGGCACGTGGGATCTTAGTTCCCCAACCAGGGATCCATCCCGAGCCCCCTGCACTGGAAGCGCAGAGTCTTAACCACTAGACCGCCAGGGAAGTCCAGAACTGACCTTTTAGAATGTTTTAAATTCTGCCACCTTTGGATATCTGAGGATGCCCACTGGGTGTTTATATGGAGGGAAGTTTTAGTGTCTGTATGTGAATCAAATCGAAGAGTGCAAATTCTCCACTTTATTTAACCAATCCCTTTATACTGTACTTACCTACCATGTTCACTCAATCCTCTCCCCTATTTAACTTTCCCCAGTGCAGTGGAAAGGAAAATTAACTCACCTGGAATTCAGCAAATTATAGTGAAGCTTTTAAAAAGTGTTGACTATTTTTAAATAAATTTATTTGTATTATTTATTTTCTTTTGGCTGTTTTGGGTCTTTGTTGCTGCGTGTGGGCTTTGTCTAGTTGCGGTAGCTAGCGGGGGCTACTCTTCGTTGCAGTGCACGGGCTTCTCATTTCAGTGGCTTCTCTTGTTTCGGAGCACGGGCTCTAGGCGCCCGGGCTTCAGTAGTTGTGGCGCACGGGCTCGGTAGTTGTGCACACGGGCTTAGTTGCGCCTCGGCATGTGGCATCTTCCCGGACCAGGGATCAAACCTGCGTCCCCTGCATTCGCTGGCGGATTCTTAACCACTGCGCCACCAGGGAAGTCCGTAAAAAGTGTTGACTTTTTATCCTCGTCACAGACCCACTGAGTCTCTTAAGATTGAGGAAGAGGAAGATCTATATTAAAAAGGAAAGAAAGGGGCTTCCCTGGTGGTGCAGTGGTTGAGAGTCCACCTGCCGATGCATGGGACACGGGTTCGTGCCCCGGTCTGGGAAGATCCCACATGCCGCGGAGCGGCTGGGCCCGTGAGCCATGGCCACTGAGCCTGCGCGTCCGGAGCCTGTGCTCCGCAACAGGAGAGGCCACAGTGGTGAGAGGCCCACGTACCGCAAAAAAAAATAAAATAAAATAAAAAATAAAATAAATAAAATAGAAAGGAAAGAAAGAAACGAGGAAAGAAGGGTGGGAGGGAAGAAAGGAAAGGAAAGGTTTTAAAAGGAAGAAAGGAAGAAAGAAAATGCTCCTTGCATATTTTCTTTTACTACTAAACAATTTTGGGAGTCTGTAATCCAGTGGTTTTTCAAAGTGATTCCTCAACGCAGAACTTCATCATCACCTGGAAATTTGTTAGAAATATAGATTCTCAGGCCCCGCCATAGGCCCACTGAATAGGAAATTCTGAAGGTGAGGCCCAGCAAACTCTGTTTTAACAAGTCCTTCAGAAGCTTCTGATATGTGTTGACTTTTGTGTTCTACTGCTCTGTGTTTTTCAGTAAAAGCACATCCATATGTGATAGGCCCCAAAGAGAAGCTTCATTTCTACAATAATTTTGTTATTCTTTCTCTCTGGTTCTCACAAACCCAAGGAGGTTGTAATAAAATAAATGTATAAAAAATGGAATTTGTATTATGGTTATTGCATACATGCTTCATTAATTTCCTAGATTATGGTACAATACATGTGTTATTTACCCATATACCTCACAGCAAAAATTAGTATAATGACTCATACCGTCAATAAATATTTATTAATGAACAAATAAACTTTTCTCTTACAAAAAGCGAGTTTTCTGTTTGGAATTTACAAATACATCCAGTTAGGATGGTGGATCTTTAATTACTATTTGATGGGCACATGTTCATCTGATGTTGCAAACATGATATATGTGTTTATAGCTAAGTGGAAGTTAATTACCACGATCAAGAAAAACAATTCAAAAAAGCATCCTACTAATTTTGGATCAACAGCATCCTCTTTCCATACTAAGGAAAATCAGTCTTAGTTCAGTCCCAGGTCCTTAAAATATACTCAATAAATCAGATTGATGATGACAATATTGATATCAGGGTTATCACGCCTTTAGATACAAATCTCATTTGGGAAATTTTCTGTCATTCCTGGCAACCTAAAACAAATTTATGCTGGTCAGAAATTGGAAAATAATCAAACACAGACAGTTATGAGCAATTTCTCTCACGATTACAGACTTATGGCTCAGTTCATCAATATTTGAATTACATGTGTGTAGCGCAATGGTTGTTAAACCATTTCTCTACAAACTACAAATTAATACTAATGAGAAATTCAATGGCACTCAGCAGCAGCATTCTGTCACTGTGCTAGAGTAATCATTGATTTTTATTTTAAATATTACTGCAATGCAATTTTTGTCAGCTTAAAGCAGTAATCTCACAGAAACAGCAAGACCTAAGTCAGGTGAGACTATTACAGGATGTTTGAAAGCAAAGCTGCCAACAGGGACTGGTTAGTAAAATTGGAATTGCTCTCCAGCAATTGGCATATGATTATGAACAATTGTCTCCTAATTAATAGCTGACCCCTGGGGTTATTTGGTTTGCAGTTTGGGGCCTATCTGTTTCAAGAGCTGCCTAGTGTCAGAGATGCAGTGGTTCATTCTGAACAAGAAATTCAATCGTGAGACCAAGGAACAGAGCCACCAAAACCAGCTGACACTTCGTACCAGAGGAGAGAAGAGTAGAGAGAAAAGCTTGGGGAGGTGTGACAACAGGTGAACAGCAACCTTTGCGATGAACCAACATATTGGTGTGAGAGGCCTGATAAAATATGGATGCGTGTTGTTGAGCCAGCCCTATTCTTTACGTCTGAAGGAGCAAAAACAGTGTGCTCTAATAATCTAAGAGTAAACAGAGTTTTCTTTAGGGGAGGTTCTTTAATCAAAACATGATTCTAAAGCCTAATTAGCAGAAACCACACCCAGTCTCTCTTTGGGACCTCAGACCAGAAAGCATACCAGATGAATGATGATATAAAAGGAGAAATCTGGGGCTTCCCTGGTGGCGCAGTGGTTAAGAATCGCCTGCCAATGCAGGAGACACGGGATCGAGCGCGGTCCGGGAAGATCCCACATGCCGTGCAGCAACTAAACCCGTACGCCACAACTACTGAGCCTGCAAGCCACAACTACTGAAGCCCGCGCAGCTAGAGCCCGTGCTCCGCAACAAGAGAAGCCACCGCAGTGAGAAGCCCATGCACCGCAACGAAGAATAGCCCCCGCTCACCGCAACCAGAGAAAGCCCGCGCACAGCAACAAAGACCCAACACAGCCAAAAATAAATAAATTAAATAAATAAATTTATTTTAAAAGTTTTTTTAATAAAAAAAAAGGAGAAATCCTCTCTTGCACAATTCCAGGCTATCCCTTGAAGTCCTATTTCTAAAGCTTATTTTCTATTTTTTAAGGTAAAGGATAGGCACTGTTATTAATTTTGTTACTAACACTAAAAAGCTTATAAATCACCTGCCTCTGATAGGAAATTGACATCAAAATAAAAATTACTGGTGAAGTATATGTCTACATACTTTGCCATGCTTGACACAAATTTACAATGATGGATTTTTAAATTGAAAATTTCTTTTAAAGTCACCGATGTTCCTCATTCCCATGTAACTTTATAAAGCAGCATAAAATTTTTGTAAGCTCTTTTTTTTAAAGACAACAATGAAAATGCCATAACGTGCCACTGCATTTGTTTTAATTCCACATGTTAATTAACCTTGTTTTCTGAAGCAATAGATGTCAATTTACAGGGTGACTTACTTAAAAAATAGAAAGCAAATTTAATTATTTGTTGAAATTATGGTATCCTGCAAGAGATAAGGGATAATTTAAATTAAGTATAACAAAAGAACATCTAGTTAACTTATAGGCAATGACATTAATGATTTAATAATGAGATTTTTTTTTTCCCCACCAGAGATAGGAGATTAAAATGCAGATACTGGACAGAAAAATTAGTGCATGTTGCTGAGCCTAATATTTCCATTTGCTTCCAGTTGGTGTAAACAATACACCCTGGTAAAGGCTTATGTTTAATTCAAAGAAGGTACTATTTGCCCAAGTAATCGAATTGTGATGAAAAGTAAAAGTAGTCACACTTTTTTTACCTTTAAAATGCTGTGTTTATAATAACTATGTATGTTTGTGTATTTTGAAGGGCCATACACCATATGGAGCTTTGATTATTACATATGTGAAAGTACTACATTAAATGTATTTTGGGAGCAAGATAGAGTAGAAATATTAAACAAAATTAATAAGTTTGAGATTATTAATATGAACACATTTTATACATTTGTATATAAATTTTCATTTTGTATACATGAATGATTAAATACACAAATTATTCATTTATAAATGGTAATATAAGTAGGGGGAAAAATACCAGATTTTTCAAGAAGTAAGAGAGATCATGTGCGGGAAAGGGTATGCATAGAAAAAAAAAGACTTCACTAAAAACAGACAACAGTATATGTACTTATTTGTGTAAAATTACAGAAGTGTGGGTAGAAAAATAGACTAAAAGTTCTAACTATAGCTATTGACTTACAGAAAGTCCATGACAAATTGTCAAATAAAAAGATTAGAGTTTAAAGTCTATAAAGTGTATTACATAATGGATAAAAACAAAAAAAGAGAAAGCAGAGATATTTGTGTATACATGAGTGTATTTGCTTGTTTAATTAGGAGACAATATAACAGGAGGCATGCTGGTCTATTAAAAATGGATACCCCAGGAGACTAGGAAGCTGGGAAAGTTATTAGCATTTCTTTTACACATCTTTATATTATTTCACTTATATAAGCATGCGCTAGCATTCTTTTCACATTTAAATCTTTAGTTGAAGTAAAAACATAGGAAACTGCACATATCATGAGTGTTCTGCTCAATGAATTATCACAAAGCGAACCCAAGCGTGACACCACCGCACAGATAAAGAAAAAACTGCTAGCATCTCAGAAACCTCCCTCAAGCCCCTTCTAAACACTACTTCCAGGACCCCATCTCTTTTGACCTCTGTGTCCCATAGTTTTGTCCATTTTTCAACTTTATGCAAATGAAACAGAACGCTGTATATTTTCTGTGTCTGAATGCAATCATTTAACCTTAGATTTGTAAGACTCATCCATATTCTTTTATGGAACACTAGTTCATTGCTTTTCCTTCAGTTCTGAATACACCATAATTTACTTATGTACTATTGATGGACACTTCAGTTGTTCACAACCTTGCAATAGTAGGAATAATAGGAATACTGCCACAAAAATTCCTGTGGCACACACTACTCCTTGGGTACGTATCAGGGTTCTGTCTGCAAGGAGCAATGTTGAGGGATGAGGCAATGTTCTGGGCAAAGGTTAGGCTTGCTGTTTGCTATAAAACAGCAGGTTCCCCAAGGTCAGTGTTTCTCCCTGTATTGCAACCCACTGTATGTGCAGGTGCCATGTGGGTCCTCTGCGTTGCCCCCATGGGACTTTGAGGGAACGGGGACGGATGCAAATGATGGTGTTCACACCGCTTCCTGTGCTGTGAGTAATAAAATACTTTGTCTCTGACCCAGGCCTCTTACATCTTCTGCCAGCATCCCTGAAATGGTAACAGGCTAATTGATCAGCTTGTAATAAGGTAAAATCAAATCCCAACCTGACCCCCATCACATCAAATACTTTATGTCTATTTCCCACAAACATAACCACAATAAAGACATCAAAATCAAGAAAATAACTTTGAAAATTTACTGGCTGTGTAGATTTCCTAGCTCTGTGTCTTCACCATCAGCACCACCGAGTCCTCTAAGGACACCCATCAGTAGAGGTGAGAGTTCTCAGGTGAGAATTTGGGAGACTGGCCCAGGGTGCTGGCGGCGAACAACTGTGACCTGGCTGGGCGCACCGCAGCTACAGCAGCCCCTACATCCTATGTCGAGGCCCTGGCCGCGATGTGCCAGGGCAGCCCCTCTGGCTCCAGGTCCTCGAGCCTTCGGGACCCCCGGGGACCCCTGGGACCCAGCGGTGGCGTGGAGGGCGCCCTCTACAGGCTGGTGCGCAGCTGAGCCCTCCCCACCAGGGCGCCCGGGCTGCATGGACGGCCAGTACCTGCTGTCCTGGCCGCTGCGTCCACTGTGAAGTCCCTGCTCGTCGCTTGTTCCACCCGCCCACTTCCCAACCTTCTACCTGTCCAGCCCAGGCGCCGGGAGCCGCCGGATGCGGGGAGGAGGCACAGACACAGGAGGGAGGAGGGAAGGAAGGAAGGAAGCCCCGCAGGAGGCCCGCCAGCTCGGGAGCAGTGGACCCAGGTGACCGCAGACCCTCCCACGGACGCTTTGGGCAGACCGTCATGAACTGTCCCGGATGCCACTGGCACCCCAATTGTTTACTCTCTTCCCAACCCTCTCTTCGCCCTTCGGGCACAAGCTGAATTGCAATAAATTATTTGATGGTCTTATAAAGAAGTCCTCAGATCCCATGAATTTCACCAAAGACATAGTTCGGAATCACGTGATTGTCTTTATGTGTCACATCTCTTATTCTCCTTCAGCCTGGGACAGCTTCTCAACCCTTCTTAACCATTTATGCCTTTGACACTTTTGAAGATCATCGGCCAGTCATTTTATAGAATGCCCCTCGATTTCACTTTCTCTGATTTTCCTCATAACGAGATTCAGGATGCCTTATCGGTAGGAACATCACTGTAGTTGACGCTGTGTTGTAATTGCATCTTATCAGGTGGTACAGAATTTTAATTTGTCCAATTACTGGTGATATTAACTTTTATCGTTTGATTAAGGTGGTGCCTGCCAGAATTCTTCGCTGTAATATTATGCCTTTCTCCTTTCCATTAATAAGTGTTTCATGGAAAGTAATTTGAAACTATGTAAATATCCCATTTCTCATCAAACAAGTTTATTTATTTATTTATTTTTGGCTGCGTTGGGTCTTCGTTGCTGCGTGCAGGCTTTCTCTATTTGCGGCGAGCCGGTGCTACTCTTCGTTGAGGTGTACGGGCTTCTCGTTGCAGTGGCTTCTGTTGTTGCGGAGCACGGGCTCTAGGCGCGTGGGGTTCAGTAGTTGTAGCACGCGGGCTCAGTAGTGGTGGCGCGTGGGCTTAGTTGCTCCGTGGCACGTAGTATCTTCCCGGACCAGGGCTCGAACCCATGTCCCCCACATTGGCAGGCGGATTCTTAACCACTGCACCATCAGAGAATTCCCTCAAACAAGTTTAAAACTTGCTTGTTTGTTTAGGACTCATAGTTTCTTATCTTATTCAATGAGTCATAATCTATTGCTATTGTTATTTATTTTTATGCTCAAATTGTCTCAGACTTGACCAGACGGAGGCTATCCAAACCGGCTTCTGTGACATCTTAATACAATTCCATCACTGAGTATTTGCTTTCTTTCTGTCATAATAATATATTCCAGGCTTGTCTCATACTTTTCCCTGCCTACACAGATGTCTACGTATCCATCTATGTATACCGAAAACCATGACCTCACTTCAATCTTTCTATTTCCAATCAACAACACAGGATTCATTTTCATTTTCTTCCTTTCTGTGATTGTAACTCCCTTCTCAAACTGTAAGAAACTTAGTTTTCGTTAGCCCTAATATATTTACTTATTTGTTTAATCCCCTGTATGTAACCTAATAGAAATTAGGCAAAGGATTTGGACAGAAAATTCACAAAAGAGAATACTTAATTGTCAAGAAGCATAGGAAAAAGTGCTCAACATCATAGACATAGAGTCCTACTTAAAATGCATCCAATGAAAGAGGTAATGTTATTCCAATAGAATTTCAGCTGAGAGAACTTGGAAGAATGGGAAATGGCCACAAAGAATGGGAGATGGAAGGGGCTGGACTTGCCTGAGAAGGCTTGAGCATAGCTGGAGCAGCCTTACCTCAGGGTAGTGAACGTTTTATGAAAAGAGAGAAGCCCCAAACTAGACATGGAGAGTTGGGAAGGTTAGAAAGTATAGTCTGTGTCATTATTTTGCCCATAGTTAACCTTGTGAGTCGACATCACAATGTCATATCTTTCCCTGGAAATTTGTCCTCAGTTCTCCCACCTCCTGTTACCTAGCTGCTTCTCTGCTGGACCTTTAAGTGCTTGACAGCATCTCTGATTGCTTCTATATGGTAGACTTAAGGAATAATCAAGGCAACATTTGAGTCTTTCAAAGGATCTTCCATAATTCTCAGAGCATCTCTAGTTATTCAAGCATTAACTTTCCTATTTGCCACAATTCAGATCACTCTCTCTTTTTTAAAAAAGTTATTTATTTATATATTTATTTATGGCTGCGTTGGATCTTCGTTGTGTGTGCGGGCTTTCTCTAGTTGTGGCGAGCGGGAGCTACCCTTTGTTGTGATGCGTGGGCTTCTCATTGCAGTGGCTTTTCTTGTTGCAGAGCACGGGCTCTAGGCATGCAGGCTTCAGTAGTTGTGGTACGCGAGCTCAGTAGTTGTTGCCCACGGGCTTAGTTTCTCCGGGGCAGGTGGGATCTTCCCGGACCAGGGATCAAACTGTGTCCCCTGCATTGGCAAGCAGATTCTTAACCACTGCACCAGCAGGGAAGTCCCCAGATCACTCTCTTGTTCCCCTACAAATCCTGAGGTCAAATGTCAGTTACCATGCATCATCAAGTACCATTTTTCTTATAGTAGAAAAATATCCATTTTTATTGGTTTTTTAAAAGTGGGAAAATAAGAGACACAGAAGGCCAATTGCCTTTTCTTATGCTTGGATCTACTTTACCCATTTATACTCCTTTCCTGGTTCCTGTAGACATTTGAGTTTGAGACTTTTAACTTAAGGAATTTAACATGCCCATCCACAATGAGCCATTTGGCTAGAAAAAAAAAATGAGGATTAAATTAATTAAATTTGAGGATTAAATTTGGATAGAAAAAGTGGCTTAAGGAGAAATGGGAGAGTCATTTTATATGTAGCACAAATATGAATGTATATTTCTAATATTTATCCCAAACAAAGAAACAAGCAAAAGAAGCAGTGAAAAGTGCTACAGAAGTACAGACTTTGGAGATGTGTGCACCGTGAATGCAGTGGGGAGCCCGTAGGACAGACTCGCAAAGTAATTCCTGAGCCAATCCCTAAAGGATGAGAGGGATTTTTCTTGGCGGAGGGAACTTTATTACTTCATGATGAAGTCTGGGAGTAAATATTGGAACTTTGACGTATTCTTTCCCATTTCAGTTTTTTTTCTTATAGCATTCATTGCTATTTTCCACACTCAAATCCTCACACAGAGGGGTCAGGATAACGTGAGTACATTAAGTCTAACAATCTCATATCAATCACACCCAACAGAACCACTAGGATTAGAATTTATTTATTATTATTATTTTTTTAATTTTTATTTATTTATTTTTGGCTGCATTGGGTCTTCGTTGCTGCGTGCAAGTTTTCTCTAGTTGTGGCTTGCGGGCTCTAGAGTGCAGGCTCAGTAGCTGTGGCTCACGGGCTTAGTTGCTCCACGGCATGTGGGATCTTCCCGGACCAGGGCTCGAACCCATGTCCCCTGAGTTGGCAGGCAGATTCTTAACCACTGCACCACCAGGGAAGCCCAGAACCACTAGGACTAGAATTTAAAAGTGAGGAATTTATGAGGTATAGAAAGAGTCCTGGAGGTGGAACCACCGGTCCTGGCTTGAGTCCTGGCTCTTCTTCCTCCTTGAGTGACTTGCAGAAGGACAGAAACTCTTAATTTCTGCTGCCTCATCTCTACACTGTCCATGGAGATAATCCCATCTTGCCTGCCTTGCAGGCTGCCATGGAAGTTTAGATGAAAGTACACGAAAACGTGTTTTCACGTGTGACGTGTTCTTCAAATGTGAAGCATCGTCCTCAAGAACATCCAGCGTAGAAAAGGACATACAAAAAATAATACTTTAAAAAAAATAAATTTGTTATCTTGGACTACTTGGAACTGCACAGAATTTTGCAAAGATAGAAGACGGTATTCCCATATACCCTTCATCCAGTTTCAGTTTCCCCTCAGATGTTTTCATCTTACATACTGTGGTACATTTGTCAAAACTAAGAAACCAACATTGCCATCTCACTATGGACTAAACTCCAGATTTTATTTGGGTTTCCCCAGTGTTTCTACTGACGCCCATTTTGTGTTGCAGGATCCCCATCCAGGAGACCACATTGCATTTAGTTACCATGTCTCCTCAGTCTCCTCTGATCTGTGACAGTGTCTCAGCCTCCCCTGGTTTCTTTGTAACCTTGACAGTTCTGAGGAGTACTGATCTGGTATTTTGTAGAATGTCTCCCAATATGGTTTGGTCAGGTGTGATTAGAGTGGGGTGATGGGTTTTTGGAGAGAATACCATGGAAGTGAAGTGTGCTTTGGTCACATCATATCGGGGGAAACTGGAATCCACACGTGGCCAGTAATGTTCATCTAGGTCACCTGGTTAAGGTGTTATCTGTCAGGCTTCTCCACTGGAAAGTTACTGGTTTTTTTCCTTTCCATACTTCATTCTTCGTGAGACATTGAGCCCACCCACCCTCCACGGAGTGGGGGAGGGGATAAGTTCCGCCTCCTGAGTGGAGATGGCGGGGGTGTCTACATATATTATTTAGAATCCTTCTGTAAGGAAACTTCATATTTTTTTAAACCATCAAATAACAAAAACAATACTGATTGATGCAAGCTTCCTTTTTTATTCCCTGCTTACTTAACCTCTGGTAAGAATGCTAAGCTTAGCCTTTCAGCCAGCGGCAGAGAATGGGTGTAAGAATGAAGAGTCATTAAAGACCTAGAAGTCCACAAACCAGAAAATACTTTCATGCTAAGAGTTAAGTATGTTTGATTTAGGCCAGGTCTACCTCATCATCTCCCTGCATATAGTTGACAACTAAAACATGTCATTTGCCATCTGGTTCTACAAGAATGAAGGCACTGGCCACTGCAGTCACCGACCTTCAGCACACCCTGAAAGGAGTTCAGGGCGGAGATCAGGAATGAGGCACTCCGTGCTCTGGGAAAACTGGTAGAGCAGGCCTTCAGGTAGTCAGATACTTTCAGGAGAGATTTTGTGTGAACCTGGATTCTTGCATCTTCCCATACTTAGAAAAGCACTAAAACCATTAACTAAGATGTCTATTCCTTGTGACTAGCAGCAAACTTCTGCAGAAACGTGCTTGGTTGCATGTACCCCCTTTGCCCAAATCACATATACACTAACCCCCCCACCCTTACCTCTTCAGAGCAGTCCCTCAGAGCTCTCTGAGAGGCTGTCTACTGGGCTATATAGTCCTCAGTAGTCCCCAAATAAACCTGAAATGCACAGCTCTTCCATCGTGCGTTTTTATTTCGGTCGACATAGTGAATGTCCCTTTGACACTCCAAGTGGACATGTCCTCCTCATGACACATTAGTGCCCTCGTAGTAGCAATTGCATCACGGGATCCATATTTTTCCCATCCTTCACCAGACATGGCAAGTATCCTATGTTACCTTCAAGGTAGAAGATACAGCATTGTTCTTTATCCTTCCCTCCCAGGAGACAAAGCAAAACAGAACTGAAACCCAGAAACAGAACACCTGTCTTCTCACTCTTTGTTGGCCTCCCTCTCTGTGTGGCTCTCTTTCTGCCCCTCTCCTCCCCCCTCCTCCTCCCTCTCTCTGTCTCTGTCACTCTCTCCCTCTCTCCCCTACGCAGCCTCTTTTCCTCTCTGTCCCCCTCTCCTCTCCCCAACTCTGCTGTTTATTACCCCCATCACCACTTCTAATGTCTACCTGTTGACATGGTTGGCGTTGTACACTGCTCTTAATTTTATTTTTATTCTTATATCTTCCGCTTCTTGTCACCTTGCCCATGCTCTTTTGCTTTTAACACACGGAGACACTGATCTTTCAGAGACATCACTAGCAAGAAAGCTTTCTCTTTTCATCCACCCCTTCAGTCTAGTTGGCGACTCAACCAAGCACAGCATTTAAGAGACAGTCTTTGGCCTTTTGACTCAATGCTAACTGCTGAAAATTAGTTCCCTTCTTTTCTCCTTGATCCCTGTTAGTAAAGACCTGGTGTTGCTGGCATATTGGTCACAAAATAGTAATATTTAAGCATGCACACATTCAATTTGTGATAGTTCTTAGTGGGGTCTCTCACGGGGGCCAATAAATAGCACTTTTCTTCCCCAGCTGCAATCTGAACAAACTGAGGGGGAAAAAGAGGCAGATGGAGACTAAAATATTATGATTATTACTGATAAAGGCTAAGGTGGAGGATGTGGCTTAGTGAGGGGCAAAGGGTCTGCTAATGGAGCCCAGAACTCAGCAGATTCACCCACCCTCTCTTCTCAGCAACGTGGATGAGGGCAGGTCTCCCATGTGGGAGATTCATCTACAAGAGAGAAGCAGCCCTGACCACGCACACTGGCAGGTGGTTTCTCCCTGGAGACACCAGTTGCCCCAAGGGTTTGAATGAGTGGAGAGAGGCCGGGTACATTTCAGCTAGATTTCTCCTGAGGAAATCCAGGGAACTGGGGAAGAGGCATTCCCCCTCTGCCATTTCACAATGGCTGTAATATGAAATTATTTACTTTGGAAAAATCAGTGTTTGTTAACCCCTCTTAGTATTATAATACCAAATTCAGCATTTAAGTTTGGCTTTCTTCTGTTAGACTGTTGTATTAGTATATTCAATCCTTGCAATGCATCTTATTTTGGTGAAGGAGGGTGGGATTTAAGATTTTTAAAATACTGTAGTACAAATCTTTGTGAATTCTCTCAGAAGTTATGACACTGGTGGAAAATATTATCTACATATACACAAAATTTTTATCTGTTTCTATGGAGATTGTTATATTCCTCTTTCTACATATTCTGGGAAAAGTTTTAAAAATCAGAAAACATAGTTGTAACACTGAAAAAGCCTGAGACGACTTTTGATACTAGAAGAAAAAAGAAGCATAATTTAAAAGTACCAAAAGCATAACACTGATTCAGTATTAAACATAATCTCATGCACTGCTTTAAAATGCATACTGGGTCATGTAGCAAAGATATCTATATTATGGACATTTCTCATTTTGATGGTTTAATGTGAAGTGTTTGCTGTGTTAAATGTGATTTAACACTTCACATGTTTTTCTTCTTATGAATGAGTTATTGATTTAAAATTTGTATGCTACTTTAATTCATAAAAAGAATGCAGACAGCACCTCTGGGAGCAGGCCACAGACTGTAGGCATCTTATTTCCATGAGAGCTTCTGGGGAATACAGTCATACAAATCACTATGCTTAGAAATAGTACATAACGAGACATATGCAATTTCTACAGGGAAGAGGGGTCTTGAGTCTATCAAACACATCCTATCCTATCCTGTTTCTGTCCTAGAAAATGAAATAGGCAACCTTACTTAAACAGGATGTTAGGATGGCTGTGGTAAATGTATGTATACAAATGGAAGAATAATCATCCTGAAAGCAATCCATGATCTCATCCAGAGACTACTTGAAATGGAGACCAGGAAATCTGAAAGGTCCCTTGTCCCATGAGATTTTTTTTTTTCCCTACAAATAAGATGGACACCATAGCAATACCTCATTAAATCTGTTTTAAGAAGGCATTCATGAAGGAAAGGGGTAGTTTAGGAAGGAAGGAAATGGCAAAAAAAAATGAAGAACTTACCATGGTCTCTACTTATTTTAACCGTTTGCTGTTTCTGTGCTGAAAAATCTGATTATAGTTTTTTAGCTAGTGGAACATTTCTTGGGGTATCTCCCAGCCTCTGTTGAGGAACAAATGATCCATTCTGATAATAAACTGATAAACTCCCCAGCCAGGAACAGTTAAGGAAAACCTCTCTTCCTTGGCTCTATATGGAGTCTCTCCTTTCGTTATCCACTAGTTCTTTTGCATCTTACATCTTCCTGCATCTCTCTCTTGCTGGTCTGTCTTTGAGGTGTACCTCCTTGTATCAGGCCATTTATAATGCTTAGAATTTCAGTCTCCTTGAATTTCTCAAAGTTAAGACTTTAAGGGGAGACATTTTATCAGCTATCTTCATAGCTATTCCTGTTTCTATTGCCAAGTTGTAAGGAGGGTCCATCTTCTCTAATACATGCTATAGATGAGGAATGCCTACTGCAGCCACTGATTGCTGGAGAATGAATTCTCCCTTGACATCGTTCTGCCCTCTCTCTGCTCTGCTTAGCGTCTGTGCTCTAATCCACTTAACTGTGTTGCTAGCTCTTGGACTGCAAGAGAACAGTTAGTTTGAATAGTCTAGCAGGTATTTGTTTATTGCTAATCACAGATTTAAACAGCTAAGGGTTGGTTATTGGTCTCACCTAAGGGAAGTCTGAGGATAATGTAGCAGCCTAAGGAAGATACCATGGATCCAGACTCGCCATTTTACTCCATCATTCTTAGTATGTGGGCTTTGTCCTAATGCTTTTCACCTCATGGTTGAAAGGTGCCTGCTGTGCTACAAAGTGTACCACATCCATTTTCTAAGGTTGAAGAAAGAGGGTGTGGATGTGATGGGACCAGCATCCCCCTACTTTCCTCTCATTGGCCATCACTGTCACATGCCCCTCAAATTTCAAGACCAGCTGGGAAATGGAGATTTTAGCTTTCACTGCTTCGATTGGAGAGAAAGGTATGGAAGAAGAGGGTTGGGAAAGGACACTGTATCAGCCAAACTATAGTGATTGCCACATGTGTGAACTGAAGAAGCCCCTTTTCAACCAATCCCCGATGGTCAGCAGTTATTGATCCATGGTGTTTCCTATATTTCACTATCATGCTCCTTCCCTAATTTCACAGAGCACACTTTCTCTGTTTAAAAGACAAATACCCACTCTGTAGGCCACACTAGAACAGGAAAACAATCACAATAATATTCATTTGTTTATGAATTCCCTCAGTTAATGTTCAAATTATTGAGTATCTATCTTCTATTGCCAAGCACTGGGATACAATGTTGACTAATGTGTGTTTTTTTAATCATTGAGCAAATGTCTTATCTGTACAGTGCTTTATCAATTAGAAATGCTTTCAGATACTAAAAAGCAGAAATTTAAAATAACAATGACTTAAATCTACTTACAGTCTATAATTTATTTCTAAAAAATTCAAAAGTTGAGTAGCTCCACAATCTTAGGGTGCTAGGATTTATTTCTGTGATTTTCCTCGTAGTTACAAAAAGGCTGCCAGAACTCTAAGCATTTTATTTTTCAATAATGTGTCCAAAAGGCGGCCAAGATGGTGAGAGAACTGTTCTCTCATGCTTCCTTCTTTAATCAGAGAATACAGTCTTCCCTAGAGGACTCCTCAGCTGATTCATTGTCTAGAACAGGGTCATGTGGCCACCAAAAGTATCTAGTGAATAAGAAAGAGGGATTGGGGATTAATATTTGGTAGCTAACCAAGAGTATTGTCATAGATGCTTTATAGCTTTCCACATGTTTTTACATTCATGATCTCATCTTATGACTTAATGGGACTACCATCCAAACATGCTAGAAACGCAAACCTGGAATAAGAGGTATAAGCAGCATTTGCTATGTGAGAACTTCTGGCTGGGAAGTAATTTAAAGATCCTTTTGAAGGTGCAAATTTAATGCAAGGGTTTTAAAAAATAGTATAATGCATTTTGCCTATGAAGTATGCAAACAAGAACTCAAGGAGTAACACAGATGACTCGGTAGTTTGGGAAGATAATTACATGGTGGAATGAAATGAGAGATCAGGATACATGGATTTGAGGCTCAGCTCTGGGTAAGACACTGGAAGGATTTTGAGCCTCTGCTTCCTCATCTGTAAAATTATATACTTGAACAAAATTAGATGACCCTAAACTTCTTCTCAAATATAACAGTATCTATATAATCATGATGCAAGAGATCGTGAGGTAGAATCATCTATTTCCAACCTCTTTTTACAAATGAGAGAACTTAGGCCCAGAAAGGGCACCGCTTGTCCAAATTCACTCCTCTAAGTCAGAAATTTGAGTCCTAGTATGTAATACACTATGCTTTCATGAGTAATTGATACTGCTTCCCGATAGATTAAAAAAGAAAACAACCAGCCTCCTCCTCTCTCTTCATCTTCATCTTGGGCAGAATCTCTTCAATAGCATTTACTCTGTTTAATAGAATGCAGATAATGAGATTTTTTTTGAAGTCCATCTTTTAGCTGTAAGGTCTCAGGCAAATTACTTAACCTCTCTGTAAAGTAATAATTGTAACTCCTTCATATTTTTCCGCTTTTATTTTGAGGACTAGATAAAATAGTCTATTAAGAAGACTTAGTGTAGGGACTGAGACACAGCCAGGACTTAAATCTCAGCCAGCCATCTCGGTGCTTCAAACTCCAAATTGAGAAAGTATCCTAGACCAATATTCACAGTGGGTGTGTGGAGGGTGAGTCCAAATCTCACTCTCGTTATTTTGTCTTTATGGAGTCATACCTTCTACCTATACATGATACAGATCTGAAGGCTCTGTGTAATAACCAGGTCATGATACATAACAGAAAGTCAGGCCAATCATTATTACACAGTCACTGAACTCATTAACCAGTGACTTGTACAAGACAAATAAAAATAACTTAAATCAGAGCATTTGATCAGGGATTCTGATCACGGAAGGGATGCAGGGGAACAGGGAACCATCTGACATTTTATTGAAACAGGTTTTCTCAACCTCAGAACTACTGATATTTGGGGCTGGATAATTCCGGGGGTCTGTCCTGTGCCTTGTAGGGTGTTTAGCAGCATCCCTGACCTCTGCCCACCAGATGCTAGTTCATGATAATCAAAAATATCTCCAGACCTTGCCTAATATCCCCTGGGAGGGGTCATACTCTCCCTTGAGAAACACTGTGAGAAAACTTGATACTACTGTGCATTTTTTTCTTTTTCTGGGAGGCTTAACCGTTTCACCATATTCTTAAAAAGGTCTATGACCTCATAAAGGGTTGGAACTAATTACACAAAGCCTTTCAAAATAATAATGAAAGAACGCACAGCTCCAGCTATAATAAAAAAAAAGTACTCTACCATGGCTAATTAAAAGGGTACAATTTGAAAATTTACTATGAAATATATACCTACCCAGTTATTAACTTTCAACTGCTTTGAAAAAGCACAAACTGTACTGAGGAAGTAGCTACTTCACAAACTGCTATTCCCAGATGGCAGGATTCTTAAAATACCGTCTTCAGCAGAGACCCACAGTCTACTGAATGTAGCTCTAAATTTCCAGAGAGGTTAGCGCTAATGACAAGAAAAAAAAAAAAAAACACAAAACCTTAAGTCCAGAGGGGAAATCAGAATCCGTGTTTCTCAGTAAAGAAATTCAATGGCGGTAGTGATTGCAAAATTGATTGGACGGAGGGATGGAAGAGAAAGGGGGGAGGGGAAGAGAGAGGAGAGGGGGAGAGCGAGAGAGGCAGAGACAGAGAAAGAGGAGGAGAGAGGGGGACAGGCAGGGAGAAATGCTTTGAGAGAGGTTCCTGAAGAGGATGTTTCTTGGGGGAGGCTCGCTGTCATCTCCCCCTGCTTTCTCCCTGGCTTGGCTGGAAAGGCGGCTGCCTGACGGAATCCCTGAGCCTCGGGTTCTCCGCTCTCGCCTCTCATTCCCACGCCCACACTGGCCCTGTTCACCCCCTCACAAAGTGACCACGTGCCAAGAGCTCCTGAAAGCTCAAAAGGTCACCGCGCCCAGTCTCTGAGGCGTTCCTTTCCATCTCCGTCTCCTAAAGGCGGTCGGAGACCGGAGCTTAAACCCCAAATACCAGACCCCCGAAAAGCGAACAGGGAGCGTGTTTCATCTTCCAAGCCCCTGGCGAGCACCCGAGAGGAGAAGCAACTTTCGCCCCTACTTCTCGGACTCTGCCTCCGCCACTCTCGCGTTGGAAGGAGTCGCGGGGCCAGGAAGGCGGGAGAGGGCTCGCAGCTGGAGGAGCCCAGACAGCCGCCCAGGGGGTGGGAGGAGACCCCGGCGCTCGGCGGCCGCGCCCCCCGCCCCGCCCCGCGTGCCGGGAGGGTCCCCGCCTTGGCGCGCCGCGCCCTCGCCGCGTCCGCTCCGGGTCCCGGCGGGCGCGAGGGGAGGGGACAGGAGAGAGAGGAGGGCCGGGCGGCGGAGGGGAGGAGGCGCTGCGTGCCTCGCCTGCCAAAGGCAGATCCGCCCCTCCGCCCGCGAGCTACAGCGCCCCGCGCGCGGCCACAGCGCTCCGCCCGAGCCGCCGCCAGAGAGCCGCGGGAAGCGGGGCTGCACGGGCGGCGGCGCCGCGCGTCCTCCCGGAGCCCTCCGCCTGCTGCCGGCCCCTGCTTTCCCTCCCGCGTCGGGCCCGGGGGCTCCGCGGCTGTTAGGGACCGCGGCGAAGAGGGAAGGACGGTCTTGCGTGCCGTGGATGCTCCGCCCGGGAGAGACAGCAAGTTGTGAGTGCGCCCCGGCGCCGGGAGAGAAGGTGGCCGCCGCCCGCCAGCCATGTGAGTCCCGCGCGCGGCTGCCCCGGGGCGCGGGCTCCGCTCCTTTTTTCTCCGGACGCCGGAGTTGGGCTGCTCCCGGGCTCCGGACTTCCTGAGCTGGGCTGCCGGCCGGCTCTCCCTGCCCGCCGCGTCCGCTGCTGGCGTCTGCCTCCGGGGGGTGCTGCCTGCCCATCCTCATCCGCTCCCTCCGCGCGGGGCCGGCTGGAAAACGCCCCTCTGCCGCTTTGGGGGTTGAGGGATCCTTGTGTGTCTTCGGGGTGGAGTGGGGGAGGCCTTTGCCGGGGGCTGGCTAACCCCGGGGCGCCTTGCCCCAGCGCGAGGTGAGGGCGGTCTCCACCCCACGTCCCCGTGCCACCCGTCTTCCCCAGCCTCAGGGCCCAGCAGACCAACTTCAGCCGCTAATGCTGATGCTGACCTCAGTTGACAAGATTAAAAAAAAACAAAAAAACAAGTAGCCGGAACTCCCCTGGAGTGACACACTGGGGTGGAAATGGGGTGGTGGGTGGGAAGGAAAGGGCAGGGGCGAGGGTTGGGAAGGGAGGGGGTGCGTGACGTTAAGCTGGAGTAAAAAGAGCCCTGGGGATGGAACTGGGGCGCGTGGCTCTGGGCTTCTGCATTCTCTCTGAAAAGTGTGGGAAGTGGTTCTGGAACTCTTTCTGAGAGGGAAGGAGGTATGGAAGTGAATGCACGTGGAATCACTAGAATGACTGGGGTTCGATGTAGAGTCCTGGCAGGTATGGATTCTTTTTCAGATTAGACAGTGACACTCGTTCAGCGGTAGAGATGGTTCCAATAATTTAATTGGAGGCCGTGAATCAAAACTGCAGGTATGAAAATAAGCCTTTTGCAGGCTTTCTTTCGTTGACGCTAGAAGATAGTTGAGACTGAAGGCATTCACAAACGCTACTGAATGAGGACTGGGGATGCCTAATAGTCCCATCCATTGTGTATGCCTGGGCAGTGTGTAATTGTGACCCTAATTATTTTGTTCGGGCTCGTGCAGAGTGTTAATGCACCCAAAGGGACATAGAGAAGTTGCGACAAGTTATGAGCATGAACTTGCAAGCCAAATGAACAAACCACGGTATGGTTCCTCTTATTATAACATTCGGAATTATGTTTACTGCCGGTAAATATGCTACATTACTTTTAATGTGAGTATATGAAATGAATTCACTGGCTTGGCAAGTAGAAGTCATGCATTTCTTTAAGTGCATGAGTTAATTTGGGGACATTTATAGGAGATAAAGACATGAAAAAGGTTTGAGCCAGTCTGACAACATTTGAATTATGGAGAAGTTTATAGAGAGAAGGGATTCTTCTCACTTTTGAAGTATGGAGGCATCTTTGACTGTTTATTAATTGAAAGTTGTAGACCAACTGAATCGGTGTTAATCGCGTTTCTAAAAACATTTAACTTTTAATATTTCTTATGGTTTTACCAGGGACCATCTTCCTTACTGCACAGGATGGGAAGTTGATGCCCAGTAAGACTGAAGATCCGTTCTGTTAATAGACACTCTCCCATCACAGAACTGTGGATTACCTGTGGGTCCCCGGTGGTTTCACACCTTCACTCCCTCCTGCAGACCCAGAACACTTACTTTGGGTCCTCTTTGCCCCATCTGGTGAAAGATGGCATCCAGTCTGACTTGCACCGGGGTCATCTGGGCTTTGCTCTCGTTTCTTTGTGCTGCCACCTCCTGCGTGGGGTTCTTCATGCCTTACTGGCTCTGGGGATCTCAGCTGGGCAAGCCTGTGTCCTTCGGTACTTTCCGGAGGTGCTCGTATCCCGTGCACGATGAGAGTCGGCAGACGATGGTGATGGTGGAGGAATGTGGGCGCTACGCCTCCTTCCAGGGCATCCCCAGCGCAGAATGGAGGATTTCTACCATCGTGACAGGCCTGGGCTGTGGCCTGCTCCTGCTTGTGGCGCTCACCGCCCTCATGGGCTGCTGTGTGTCGGAGCTCATCTCCCGGACAGTGGGAAGAGTGGCTGGAGGAATTCAGTTTCTGGGGGGTAAGTGACTTCGCTAAATTTACATTGTTTACTGGAACCCCAAAGCAATATTGCAAGTTGTGTTCCAGTTATCTATTGAGATTATGGTAATTGACCCTTGGAACGCTCAGGGGACATAGGCTCTGGGGACAGATTGCCAAAGTCAAAGATGCTTTACAACTTCAGGAGCTCTTAATTTCTGTACATCCTTAAACATGTACATCATTGGCCTGCTCAGTACCACGTCTGTGAGGCAGTAGTGTCTAGGTTGTTTATAATGTAGTCCAGGAGACGGTTTGGATTTTATAGCTGCTGGCTCTTTATGATCAACAACAAGCAATTACAGTATCTGTGTCTTTCTGGAATCCTCAGGCCTTAGGAGATGAACACTTCATAGAAAAGTAGAAAAGGTTTTTGATTCAACATTGTCATCATAAGCCTTTTATCCTTTTTGGTGGATGTAAAATTGAGCCCTGCCCCATCTTAAACTATATTTCTAAATAAATGATTACTGTTTTAAATGAGAGATCAGTTTTACATGAACAACTATGAATTTAACTGTGCCACAAAGATAGGCTTCAGTACCTTGTTAGGGCTGAACTTCTCCCAGTGCTTTTGCTGTGAAGGAGAAAAAAAAAAAAAAAGAGTATTTAGCAAGTGATGTGTGTTTGTTTCAAAGGGACTGGCCAGTCTCACTAACACTAGAAAAGATTTGATTTTTACTTGGGTTGCCTCCAACAAGTATTGCTTCAATATCTCTGGTCATATGGTTTTAATTATACTTCATGTATTTTCTGCTGTGCCTTTCACCTCCATTTTTCAACCTGACGGGCTGAACTCGTGTGATTTATAGTCTGCCTTGGTGAAACAGGACAACCTCTGTAGATAGTACAGAGTTCAAGAAAACAGGAAGCCAGGAAAACGTATAAAATGTATTCGTAACTTCATTACAAAGTAAAAGTCTGTTGCTCTTTCATTGGGTGTTTTCTCATGGTCTTCGCTGAAAAATGCAGGAGAAGAAAAAACATTAAAAATGGAGAGTTCTGGAGTAGAGTCTATATTGGAGAAACCCCAACAGATGATTTCAGATGATTTAATATAAAACCTTCAAGTAACATTTTGGGTCAGAAAATTCTTGTGCTAAAAATTCAAGTGGCTGAAAGTTTTGCGTTTCTGAGTCAGAGATATGTTGTTTGCAGTTCTTGATTTCCTTACCAGATGTAACTTTGTTCTCATCTGTTTTTTCCCACTGGTCTTGCATCCCACTCTGCCCTAGGAGGCAAGCTGTGGGACTTACTATCCTTCCTCTACTGCTTCACTGTTCAGCATTGAGCACAAGTCTTGCGTGTGATGTGTGGATTCCTACAGAAAGACAGTACAGTAAAGCTATTAGGCAGTATAATGAGGTTTTTGTAGAGAGTGGAAATACAAACCCAGAGTTAAAAACTTGTTGATACCACAGATTTGAAGAATAGGACTAATGCCAGGAATATGTTTAAGGTTTTTTTTCTTTAAGAATAAACTTGATTTGCTGTTTGTGTTTCACTTGGCTCAGGAAAAATACTGGGGCGGTTTCTTTTTCTCCTCTTCTGGTAAATATTCCTTTTCCTTTTCTTCTTCGTTTTAGGGCAGGGACTACTGTTATTTCTGGCAGAACAGGAAAGTGCTTACAAAGAGAAATCAGTTTTTATTGATTACCTTTAAACGTATAATGAAGGAAGGCAACAGGAAGTAAATCTGAGACTGGTGAGATTTATAGATTTGAGGGAATTATAAAGAGCTAAATGTTCTACTTTACATAAAACTCAAGGGGAAAGGCCATTGGGGAAGTTATGTATACTTTTTAAAGGACTGTTTTTTCCTTAGTATATGCTTTTCATGAACTCTGGTTTGGTAAGAGTTACCGACATTGAGCTGAAGATATAGGTTATTATTAGCATTTCTCAAATCCTGGCAGAAAATAATTCTGAATGTAAAACCTAAGAGGGCTTTTCTGATTCGAACCTTTTGAGGGCCCGAGTAAGTAAATACATCCCATTACCCAAGATAGTAGTCATTTTAGAATTAAAAAATAACTTGAATTACGGAAAAGGTTTTGAAAAATCTGCCATTAAACATTACCATTTAGTGATAGACCAGTTGACCAAAAAAATGCTTCAGAAAGAATTACTCCTGTTGTTCATTTCATGATTGAGTTTTTATTCATAAGAAAAAGTGGTAAATAATTTTATTTTATGAAAGTTTTCATAAAATGGGTGGGTTTCATAAAGACTGCAAAATACCAAACCACTGGGTTCTATGAATTCCGTCAATGGCCATGCTTCCGAAATACAGTCAGAGTGCAGGGCACCCTGCTATAAGGCGGATTCTTCTACTAAAAATGATTCACCCAGAAAGGTTATGTTTAGCTAAAGTTAGGATTGCTCCAGAACAACAGGAAACAGGATAATGGCAAAGTACAGAGGCATCCTACTTAAACATGCCTGCTGTGTCTGGAGTTTGCACATATGGTGTAACATCAGGCAGTAAAACCCCTGCAGTACTTTGGAACTAGTTAAAGGACAAAGTGTCAACCTTCATTTTGAATTGTCTTGCTGTGGTTGGTTAGAGGTCAAAATGTCACCTGTAAACGGGTGGAACAACACAGAATGGGACTGTTGTCCATGGACATTTACTACCTATAAAAGAAATACTTCAAGGAATCAATGACTTCTGCCTTTCTTGTGGTAACTTGCATAAACTTTAATTGCCACCGTCTCCATCTTATATTTGAAGTCATGTCTTGGTCATAATTTTTAAAAACCAGCCTGGATTGAGTTTTACCCTCAATTGAATTTTTAAAAGGCATGTAGAAAGCCTTTGAGTAGTATCACGTGTAATAAAAATGTTACCATGCAGAGATTGTGATAATGGTGTTATGAGAAAATAGAGGTTGTAATGTTGTTTTTGTTTGTGGAACACAAAATCATGTGCTTTCAAATACTGTTGTAGTCATTAAGTACTTTAACAGAATTTTTGAAACTTCATACCAAACTTTTGACGTACGTGTTAGTAAAATACCTTATTTACATGCTCTGTAAGTGAAGCATGTAAAGACATATTAAGGCTGTCTTAAGTTCTGCCCACTGGTGCTTGCAATTGTCAGGGTCTGAATTTGTAGATTTCATCTTTGGAAACTACTGGCGCTCTAACGACGGGGTATGGAAAAGAGTCCCAAATTGGTATTATTCCACATTTAGTTGGGATGTGAGTCACATATATGTATAAAATGAGTGTAGACTACTAATCACTGGCAAAAAACTACCTTCCCAGTGTAGATACTGCTCTGTCCTGAGAAGCCAGGGGAGACCCGTCTCCTCAACTAATTGATGGTTACGTGCTGCTCAAGACGGTAATGATGACAAAGTGTTTCTTAGAGCATCCCTGTCTCTGTGCTGAAAGCATCGTTGCCTCTCCAGAGTCCCCTCACTGTAGGGCTCCACCTGGGCTGTCTTTCATCCCTTTGGGTGAGGGCTTGGGACTTCTCCTCCCCTTGCTGCACTTTGAACCTGACCTGACATATGGTGTGTCCCATCGTGCTTTCCTTCATATCCAGGCTCCGTCAAGTGACAGCTGAGGAATAAGATAAGTAAGTGTTGGCGTATTAATGGGCATGGTGGCTTTTTAGTGACAGTGTCTTAACTGAAAGAAGTTGCTCTAATTTCAAGAAATCGAGCCATTTCTTGGGCCAGTTGGGGGGGTAGGCAGAACTCTCTTTGTTCCTCTTTAAATTGCGCCTCACAGATCACAAACCCCTCCTGTTTCCTTCAGCTCCCTCTAACCTTACAATATAAAGTCCAGGCAAGCGGCCTTGAGTTCTGAGCCAGTGGTTCTCAAACTTTAGCATGCATCGGAGTCACCCTCAGGACTTTTTAAAACAGATTTTTGGAGCCCACCCAGGGCGGCTCCCTGATTAGTAGGTTTTGGGGGGTTGGCCAGGGGAGTTGATAATGTGTATTTCTAACAAGTTCCCAGATGATGCTGGTTCTGAGACCACCGCCTTGAGAACCCTGCTCTAAGTTCATCATTTTGTATTTTTTAAGATGTGACTTCTGGTAGATGGCTTACATTCAGAATTTAGTTAATGTTTAGTTTTTATCATGATCTTATTTACACCTCTCTGACTGGACTGTAAAAAGACCCCATCTCTGTGGTTTGGTATTGACTGAACACATCGATCTATCCTGGTCTTTTTTTTTTTTTTTTTTTTGTGGTACGCGGACCTCTCATTATTGTGGCCTCTCCAGCTGCAGAGCACAGGCGCCGGACGCGCAGGCTCAGCGGCCATGGCTCACGGGCCCAGCCGCTCCGCGGCACGTGGGATCTTCCCGGACCGGGGCACGAACCCGTGTCCCCTGCATCGGCAGGCGGACTCTCAACCACTGCGCCACCAGGGAAGCCCATGTCCTGGTTTTTGACACAGAAAATTATCCTGGAATTTTCTCTCTTAATACATATTATATATACATCATAATGATCATTTATATATTATATATGTATTCTTTTATTTATCATTGCCCTATACCAGAAACAAGATTTGACAGATGGAGAACTCAAAATAAGACCGTAATACATCCTCTGTAGTTCTCAGGCAGTGGATTTGCGGTAAGGAATTGGCTAACTGAAAGACGTAAAGATCTTACTGCAGATCACAGAGATGGGCCAAGACAGTTCTTGGTCCCAACTCCCTAAAGCCACGTGTATCTTGGAAAAGCCAGAATGATTAGGCCAGGAGGGCACTCAGGAACCAGCCACTCTGAGCTTCTGTTCCTAAGCAGGATCGTACTTAAATCAGCTTTGACTAAGAAGTCATGGTCTTAAGCATCTCTAGGGAAGAAGATGATGCTGACTGACAGTACTTTCTAGGACCACAGCCCACATCTTCCATCACACTCAGACGTCCCAGGCACACTGATACGACAGAGAGCAAGCTTGAGATGGAGACAGTGCAAGGGTGTGAGTGGGGCTTGGCAGCCAGGAAGAAGGGAAAGGGAGATGCAGTGTAGACAGCTCAAACGAACAGCACAGATAGCATCTACTCCGAGCTCGGGATTTGTTAAAGGCAGGGATGCTGATGAATTAACTGATGTTTTATATGTTTTATATGTTTATATCTAATAAGGTTTTAAAATTAAATTTCCAAGTAGTCATTGTCACCAGTTTTATTTATTTATTTTTTAAAATATACTTCCCCACCACCCCAGAAGAACTTGTTTTTTGTCTTACTTTGGAAAGTGTTTCATTGTTTTCAGACTTTTCTGTGAAGCTTCCAAGTTCTCCACATCAGTAATTGACATCAGAATTCAGCGCAATATTCTTTTAGTTCTCTAGTGGGCCTGAAAGTTACCTGACAGTTTATTCCACTGGAGAATCCAAAGCCCTGCCCCAGAGTGTGTGATTTGGTAGGTCTGGCGGGGGGTGGGGGGGGGTGGGCAGGGGAAGCACTTTTAACAAACTCTCCAGCAGTTCTAGACATAGATGGTCTATGGATCACATTTTGAGAAACATGAACAATTTTATTCACTCAAAACCTTATGTGTTACTGGTGTGGGAGCACAGACTTCTGTAAAGCTAAGTCTGGATTATTAGTCTCTTTCCGTGATTGTTGTTTGGGGGATGATGTGATATAAGCAGCAGATAGCAGAATTAGCGTAGGAACAGAGCAGTTTATAACTGTGTTTTCCTTTATATTAGTGGCCTTAGATGTTACTGGGATGGTCAGGCCTGTGTATACACCCAGAAAGGGGAAGAACCAAATCTTTTCCGTGCTTCACTTAGATGAAGATGGTATTTCTGCCTATGACTCCAATTGCAAATTACAGACCTGCTCTCATTGCCAGTGCTGTGTTTTGTGTCATTCACCCTGTATCAGTGAGCTGTGGCTGGTTCCTGTTCAGGTAGAGTGTGCCCAAATCCTTGGCTTCTTTTCTGCCAAGTATACTCAGTTTTTTATTTTCTGTTATTAGCTTTGACTTCCAAGATTGTATCTCTGAAGTAAAACATAATAATGATACTAAATCTTAAAAATGGAGGAGTAAGGAGTTGTCCATTGAACTTGGGCATATCATATTAGCAGCTCCGATAGACTTTTTCCCTAGGATTATTTAGATGTTTTTTTTTTTTCCCGCAGGGTTCAAATCTTCATTTACTTTATGTGGAGTAGAGTCTTTCTAAGAGAATCATTTGATTTTTTTCCCCTTTTAAAAAAATTTTATTTATTTTTAATTGAAGTATAGTTGATTTACAATGTTGTGTTAGTTTCTGGTGTACAGCAAGGTGACTCAGTTTTATATATATACATCCTTTTTCATCTTGTTTTCCATTATGGTTGATTACAGGATGTTGAATATAGTTCCCTGTGCTATACAGTAGGACCTTGTTGTCCATCCATTCTGTACATAATAGTTTGCATCTGCTAATCCCAAACTTCCAATCCTTCCCTCTCCCACCCTCTTCCCCGCCCTCTGCCTTGGCAACCACAAGTCTTTTCTCCATGTCTGTGAGTCGATTTCCGTTTCATAGGTAGTTTCATTTGTGCCATAGTTTAGGAGAATCGTTTGATTTTTAACTTGCTTCCCTTTGTTGCCACCATCTAACACAGCTGTAGCCTGATCCTTCTGAGGCCAGGGTCCGTCTGGACTGGTTAACTTCACTAAGACATAGATTGCAGATTGGTTCGTTGCCTTGTAAAAAACGTATTTTCAGTTACAAGGAAAACCAACTGAGGCATGTGAATTCACAACCAATTCTAAAACAAAAACTTTAAACGCACACTCAAGAGAGCTTTACCTCATTCTGTGTAGGTAGCATCACGAAATGCATCCAGTTTGCTCTCTGAACAAACTCATCACTGTTACACTGTCGGTACACTGTTACACTTGAGCTCTGCAGCTACCTCCAGCTTGGCAAGGGTGTCTTGTTGTGTGTGTTGCTTATAATCAGAAAGAAAAACAGCATTAAGTTCAAAACTTTTATTCCTGGAGGTCATTGAAATTCATCTTTTTGTTTTCATGAGGCATCACCCTCAAGTGTGTTCTGGGGAGCGCTGGCTCCGGAGGGAGTACCAGTAGGTATTGAAAAAGCAGAATCATCTTGGGAACAAGTAGATTGGAGAAACACTTGGTTATGGAAAGTTAATAAATTTCATTACAGCAGAACTTCACAGAGCCTGGAGTATGTCAATGCTTATACCAATCTCCTGGGGGCGTGGGGAAGGCATAGCATTAAGTGTAGTGTTAAGTGTTTCCCTAACTAATTTGGAACTGGCTCCCTGAAGGGACCAGTGATCCTTGGAACATACTCAGTTCTCATTTCTTTCACCCCAGTGAGGCAGGTAATTTGTTCTCTCTCTCTCTCTCTCTCTCTCTTTTTTTTTAAACAGCTGTGAACACTGAATTTTAGAGAGCGACACCCAGAGTTATCCCATTAGTTACGTGTTGAGCTGTGAACGCTGTCATCATAATATTAAAGTGTTAATTGACATTCCACCTTGTATTATATGTAGAATTCAGAATTTCTGGCAATGATGAATAGTAAGTCTCTTAACATAGGTGAATATTTTTATTGTTCCTTTGGTCCCCAGTTTCTGTTTGTAGTACCATAGAACCACTTGAAGTAATGTGACATAGCAACTTTTTGCCAATTCCCAAAACAGGTTAATGTTAATAAGGTAACATGCAGTAGAGAGACCATTAGGGGAGAATGCCAAAACCTCCAACCAAAGCAAATATGCTGTCTTTAAAAAATTATGTGACAGAAGAATTTATCTCTCATTAATACACGCTGGCCATACACGCTGGCCAAGTTTTCTAGTGTAAGTTCCCTAGTGTAAGTTCCCCATTGTTAGAAGCTCTTGTAGTAATCTTTTAAGACTGAAGATAATGTTAATTTTAGAGGACACACTTCTTTTCTTTTTAAAATTGAAGTATAGATGATTTACAATGTTGTGTTAATTTCTGCTGTACAGCAAAGTGATTGACACACACACACACACACACGTTCTTTTTTATATTCTTTTCCATTATGGTTTATCACAGGAAATTGAATACAGTTCCCTGTGCTATACAGTAGGACCTTGTTGTTTATCTCTTCTGTGTATAATGGTTTGCATCTGCTCACCCCAAACTCCCACTCCATCCCTCCCCCACCCCCTACCCTTGGGAACCACAGGTCTGTTCTCTATGTCTGTGAGTCTGGTTCTGTTTCGTAGG
The DNA here is from genome assembly GCF_059928025.1 of Delphinapterus leucas. Taxonomy (NCBI): domain Eukaryota; kingdom Metazoa; phylum Chordata; class Mammalia; order Artiodactyla; family Monodontidae; genus Delphinapterus; species Delphinapterus leucas. The sequence goes on from NC_143146.1 coordinate 64,833,573, forward strand.
TAGGTTCATTTGGTGAGGACACATTTCTTAAATAACAAAACCAAGGACCTTGTGTCTCTCTTCAGAAACGAAGGATAATGTTCTACTTTGTCAACCTTGATCAATAAAATATTATGATAGAAACACAGAGAGTTCTAGCTAGATCCCTCTAAAGGAGTCTGGTGATTTCCCAGGGACTGTTGAATGGTCATTTTTAGAAGATCACGAGGTTGGATTCATACCCCAATACCCCAGTGTTGGTGCGTTGATATTGCTGACTAATTATTGGGGGATCGAGTTATCCTTTCTTTTCTTTATATGATAGACATCATACCAGTTAGTGATTTTCTTTTAGAATTCATAAAGCTCAAGTGTTAATGTAAGGTCCAGAACTGACCTGCTTATAACTTCAGTGAGTAATTTACCTTCCGTGCGCCTCATTTTCAGTAATCAGGCAACATCAGATACCATGATGTACTAAAACACATATAAAAATATTGTTGGATAAAAAGAAAGTACCATTTTATGGTTCTTTTTTTCTTGTATGTCCTATCTCTTCAAATAGAACAAGAACTAAGATTTACATTTTGCTTCTATCCCTATGGTGACTAGAATAGTAAATGACATCTTGTATATTCGATTAATACTTGATATATTAGTTTTAATTATTTATTAGCAACATTTTTATTTGAAAAGTGTGACCTTGTTATTCTGTACCTCACAGGACTATTTCAAAGAAGAAATAAAATGTCACAAATGTGAAGACACTTAAAGCAATGACCCCTTAACTGATGTCCCTGTGTAATGTCAGTCTTTTGATAAAAGTGTTCCATAGTCATATATGTTGAAAAGACGTTGCATAATTCTGCATCTCTGTCTTCAAGCACATTTTGAAACCTCTGAATGAACTGTATTATCTGCAATAAAGAAAGAAGCTGCTGTGGTCTGAATGTTTGTGACACCTCCAAAATTCATTTGTTGAAATCCTAATGTCAAATGGGATAGTATTAGGAGGTGATGGCTTTGGGAAATGATTAGGTCCTGAAGGTGGAGCCCTCATGAATGAGATTAATGCCTTTATCAAAGAAGTTTGAGATAGCATCCTTGCCCCTTCTGCCATGTGAGGATACAAGGAGAAGAGAACCCTCACCCTACCGCCCTGACACCGTCATCTTAGACTTCCGGCTTCCAGAACTGGGAGAAATAAATTTCTGTTGTTTCTAAGCCACCTTGTCTGTGGTATTTTGTCATTGCAGCTCGAATGGACCAAGAGACCAGCTTAATTTGTTTAGCACTGTGTTTCACAAACTTATTTGGGAAAGGCAGCGTCCTACTTAACCTGTTACAGGCAACAGTATCTTTTTGAGTCAATGGCCAGCACAACAAACTTGAGGAAATGCTGAGTTAAAATATGTTATAAATGCAGGGAATTAGTGTTTATGGACATTCAGCAGTATTTATTGAGTGCCTACTATCTGTCAGATACCATGCTGGGTGCTGGGATACAAGTTGAGGTGAGGTCCCTGCTATAGCGGAGCTCACAGCCTTCTGGAGGAAACCAACATGCGAAGTATAGTCACAACCCAAAGGGCTCGTGATGCAGACACCCACTCCGTTGCATACAGTGATCGGCTGGTGAGGCTCGTCCAGCTGCCAAGTGAGATGCTCACCAGCCTCGCACGGCGCGCCAGTCATTCTCCGGCATCGCAGGAGACTGCATTTCCCAGAAGCCTCGACACCTGGCATCTGGGTAGATGCAGCCAGTGGGAGGCACTCTTGGAGGATGGGAGGCTGTCCGGGAGAAGCCAGGGTATCTCTCCCTCTCTAGCTCTCCCTTGGGCAGAATCTCCGGCAGCAGTAGTCCTTCCTTCTGGAAAGCCCAGCCCTTCCCGGTCCCAGCTCCCATCAGGAGCCACTGTCGTGATCCTCCCCTAGTCACACGGTCCGGTTCTTCTAGTTGTCAGTAATGCCATCTTCCCCCCAACATCGCTCCAGTCTCATGGATGGTAGCAGTTTTCTGCTGATGCCAGTTTCTGGGTCACCTCTTTAACTCCTGTCTGGCGTTTTAGCTCTTCTGTCATCTGTGTAACCAATTTCCTGTATTATATTAAATCCTCTGGGTTTGAAATACTTAGGATGGTTTCTGCTTTCCTGGACCCTGGCTAAAATACAACATATAATTCAAATTCCTACCTTAGCCAAGTGGCAGATTACGTCATACTGTGAACTTTTGGGGGGGGGTTGGTGAATAGGCATAAATCTCAGATGTTTAAAAATGCCCAGGGTCCATTGAAGTGTGCATAAAATGCTGTAGGAGCACAGGAAAGGGAGGGACCTTGTGTCTGGAGGGGTTTCGAAAGGCTTCATAGCAGAGGTGCTATTGAGCTGAGTCAGAAGGATGAGCAGAGGCTCCCTGGGATTTCGAGCAGGAGAAATGTCAAATTCTCAAAGCCAAGGAGTTGTAAAAAGATCTGATGGGAATTCAGGGAATGGCAGCGTACTCTAAGGTAGGGGGCAGAGGTGATGTGACAGAGGATCAGGTCTGAAGGTCCCTGTTCATATTCTATGGTAAGAAGTCTACACTTAACTAAAGTTAAATGAAGTTTTTCAGTGGTTATGGGTGAAATTGACTTAGGAACTATATAATCCAGTAGCAAGTGAGGAGTAAAGACTGATTTGGGGAAACGACAAAACCAGGGAAGGCAGCAAGAGGCTTGTTACAGCAGGCTTGGCCAGAGATGGTGAGAACCTCATCGAAGCTGTGGGAATACAGAGAAAACGATTTTGAAGACATTTCTGAGATAGAGGCAAACGGGTTTTGCTGCTCCTATTTTTAGATGAATAGATGAGGAAATGAATGATGTCTCAGTAATTTTATATTTCTGTGTATATAAAAAACCAGGCATTTTTCCCTAGTTCCTCAGAAAATTAGAAAACAAACAAGAAAACATAAATTATAGCAGCTCTGTTTTGATTTACAGAGTGAAACGTTTAAAAAAGTAATAGACATTGTTACCACAGCATGTAGATGTAACTTACTGTATAAAATTACAATGTAGACATCTTTAATTTTATAACTGTTTAACATTCACCTGTGTGCAAATGAGGGTTACTGATGTAGGCTCAGCACACCTGGGGGCTTCTAAGAGGAGCATTCTTGATGACACCTAAAGTGACTCTCAGTGTCGTGTCATTGAACTTCACTGGCTTCTCACAAACAGATATTTTCCTTTTCGCTCCCTAAAAGTGCAGGAAATAATAAGTGTGCAAATACATAAACATAAGGAGATGTAAGATTGATTTTATACATCTTATTTTCATAGAAAATTTGACATTTTCAATTATACCTTTATTTTATCTATAAAGAATAAGTGTTATTGTCAGCATGTTTGTAATTGAACATTGCTGTCCATTACTTGTGGTACAGGAATCTTTTAGTTAGGAGACCTAATTGATTCCTGTCATAGCTTATGTTAGTCATGTTACAGCTGCGTAGTAAGGCAGAGCAAGAAAGGAAACTGGTTATCCCTTGGTTATTACCTATGAGTTAATATTATCATTGATTATTATTTATGTGCCATGAGTCATTTGCATTAAAGGCCATGAAACATGAAATGTCCTTGTGTCATTCCATTGTAAGTTAACAGTTTCCATATGTTTGTGGATCAAATTTTTGAAAAAAAGAAATGTGCCTTTAAGCTCTAAAATAGGAAGATTCTGTGATGAAATCCAGTCCTCATTTGATATACTCCTCCTCGGTGAGAGTTGCTGTGTATGAGGCATGACTTTCTTAGTGTTTGTTTATCTCTACTTCTGAGCCCCAGAGTTTTCCTAAAACTCATGCCCCAGTGTTACCTTATGACCAGATTGCCCAGTTGGTCCTCTCTGCAGCGTATGAACGTGCCTTCCATATGGGTACCAGATTGTAGCTGATGATGTTGGGAGGAACTGGGCACACCTGGGCAGGCCAGGATTCCCTACGGGACCATGGCATTCCACTGTGCACGAGGCTGGAAAGGGGGACATAGGTTCATGGTCAAAGTCGGTATAGCCTTTTCTCACTCCTGGCCACAGTCGGCTCCCCGTAACAATCCAAGCTCCCCGTACTATTTCTCCCCCTCCACATATGTGCACCGTTGTCTTGGATGTGGATGTAGGATCTCCCATGTTCTCTTCATGTCTAGATTGGACCTACAATGGAGTCACTGTATTCTACAGTTGAGTGTGCGGTAGGACATCGTTTTTGCTGCTGTTCATGTGTGTCGTATGTTTGTTTTGTTTTTAGGGGTTGCATTACCTGATTTAAATAGGAAATTATAATCCTTAGGTATTCAGGCAATTCTTTGATAATCTCTATAGTCACCCTGCCTCATAAACCACGCCTCCTGTGGGCGTCCTACTGCTCATAACCACAGCCTCCTTCTAGGAGGTGCACAGACAGGGTTTGCCAAGTCACGTTGATTGTATTTCCACCCTATGTTTTGTATCTTTTGAGTTGGCCAGAAAGTTTGGAAAGATGTTACAGAAAAACCCAAATGAACTTTTTGGCCAACCCAGTACATTTGTCTCTTCCATTTCCCAGAGTCTAAGGAGGGGACAGCAAAGCCCAAGCACTCCAGGTGAGACTTTATCTTATTGAGGGACTTTGAGGGTAGGGAAAATAAGGAAATCAAGGCAGAGCCAATCCTTGCTTTATCAAGGTAAAGCAAGATGGGAGGAGAAGAAAAGTGATCCTGCCGCTGCTTAGACAAGGAGGTCATGTGACTCCCCAACAAATGCGAAAGCATTTTACGAAGGAATTTGATCAGTAGTGAGACATTCCGGAGCTCCTGTTGTCCCTATACCTGGCCCTTCTGACTTTTTCGATCAATCGGCAGTGCTAGGACCCAGGAGAAAGGACTCAGGGTCTGCAGCCGAGTTTGGCTAAGGCTGGCAGCAGCTGCCCTGCTTGGCAGCCTACTCAATCCATACATCTCACAGGGCCTGGAGGATATCCACCAAAGAACATGTCCTGAATCCACAGTTTGTGGTTCTGGGTCGGGGGGACTTCAGGGTGGAAGGTTAGGTGGGCAGTTGGCAACATGGGCACAGAGCTCATGAGAGAGACCAGGGTTAAATGTATACATTTATAGTGTCTTTGAGAACCTTCTATGAGAAAGTATTACTTCAGTCACTCTTCAAAAGACATGGGGGCTTCCCTGGTGGCGCAGTGGTTGAGAGTCTGCCTGCCAATGCAGGGGACACGGGCTCGAGCCCTGGTCCGGGAAGATCCTACATGCCGCGGAGCAACTAAGCCCGTGTGCCACAACTACGGAGCCTGCACTCTAGAGCCTGCGAGCCACAACTACTGAAGCCCGCGTGCCTAGGGCCCATGCTCCGCAACAAGAGAAGCCACCGCAATGAGAAGCCCACGCACTTCAACAAAGAGTAGCCCTCGCTCGCTGCAACTAGAGAAAGCCCACGCACAGCAACGAAGACCCAACACAGCCATAAATAAATAAATAAAATAAAATAAATAAATAAGACATGGGGGGGCTTCCCTGGTGGCGCAGTGGTTGAGAATCCGCCTGCCAATGCAGGGGACACGGGTTTGATCCCTGGTCCGGGAAGATACACATGCTGTGGAGCAGCTAAGCCCGTGTGCCACAACTACTGATCCTGTGTGCTGCAACTACTGAAGCCGGTACGCCTAGAGCCCATGCTCTGCAACAAAAGAAGCCTGCGCACCGCAATGAAGACCCAACACAGCCAAAAAAAAAAAAAAAAGACATGGCTTTTATATCCTGACACTTTCTTTTGCCATTTGACTGTCCTGGTTGGAAGGGAAGCTCCTGGCTGTGTCTGACTCAATCATTTTTTTTTTTTTTGAAGATTTTTTTTTTTTGATGTGGACCACTTTTTTTTAAAGTCTTTATTGAGTTTGTTACAATAGTGCTTCTGTTTTATGTTTTGGTTTTTGGCCCCAAGGCATGTGGGAGCTTAGCTCCCCGACCAGGGATCGAACCTGCACCCCTTGCATTGGAAGGCGAAGTCCTAACCACTGGACCACCAGGGAAGCCCCTCAATCATCAATTCTAAGCTTGCCCTTGGACAGTGACAGCTGCTCAACAGCTCCTCTGCTGGTGGACCAGGGCTATGGAGAAGTTTGTGCTTTGTAGGAATAGATTTTATTTTCCGGGAATAGATGGAAGAACACTCAAGGTAGGAACAAAAATCACACTGCATGATGTTCACTAACATAAAGGCACCTTGAGGAAGGAAGAGGCTAGAAATGTAGTGAAAAAGCAGAGGTGTGAAGGATGAATATTTTAACTTAAAAAAAATTTGGGGGTCTCATGCATAAAGATGGCATTCTATTTTGATTGCCTGGCGGAAGAAAGTTGGTTAGTTCATTTATCTCATCCACCCACTGGTGGCTATCCTGATTATAGGCTCCTGGTCGGGCACCATTTAAAATTCACTTTGGCTGCCTGTGACCTTGGTGCCCAGCAGGTTTCACGAAATTACACAGCAGTGAGCTCTTCTTCTCTGTGTGGCGCCATTTTACGTACATTTGACTTCAGTGTAATTTCAGACAGGCGTGCTTTGTGTGGTGTGGTTTTACCATAATCATCTTGCAGTCCACTTAGAGCAGATCTGGAAATCTGAATCTGATGAGACTTTAAGATGGTGGAAAATATTGGAGGAGGGAAATGTTTTCATTTCTCCATACTTTCGCTATTTAGCTTGTGAGGCTTGTAATTTGTGGCTGATTGTTTTTGTAGCATTACTTACAGCCTAGGATTAGAATAACAGAAGTTTTCCCCACATGGGATGCTTCAGAATTTTGCATGCAATCAGATTGCAGAAGAAACTGTTTCTGTAAGACTGTAAGTAAAATGAAATGTTCGTACTTTTTTGTTCTTGTGTTTACATTTTTCTCTGGCTTTGTGTTGTTGTGTAAAGCCAAGTGAACACAGGATCTGGACAGACAGGGTTGAATTCTGCCACTCATCAGCTTTGTGGCCCTGGGAAAGCAACTCACTCAGCCTCCGTTCCTTCACCTGTTACTAATAGTAATACTAATTCATTGGGTTTTTGTGAAGTTTACATATGTGTAAGTCATGTAATATCAGGCCTGAAAAGGTAGCTTGCCAGCAAATGGTGGCCATTACCAATCGTTTATCTGACTTAAAAGTTTACACTTCAACTTAAAAAGTTAATAAGCTTCGTTCATTACACAAATATTTATTGCATCCCTGCTCTCTGTTAGGCAGCGTTCTAGATATGAGGGTAACATAATGAATAGAAGCAAACCCAGAAAGAGCTATAAAGAGCGAAAATAACTTTGATTATACTCTTGTCTCCTTTTAATTTGCTGTTGCACTCTATCTGCAGGTGCCTTATACTCAGGACCTGGCAAACTCCCCTTGTCACTAGCTGTATCCGACCCCTGTGGATCATAATTTGAGATGCAATCTGAATAGATATTCTCAACATCTGGACAAGTGTTTTTTGTTTGCTTGTTTGTTTTAGCTCGTGTTCCCACGTTGTGGGTTTTCTCCATCTCGGTGGTATTTTTCTGTACTATCTTTAGGTTTCGTGAGGTTTCTCCCTTCAACCCTCTATCTCTCCTCGGACGCACCCCGACGTATTCACAGCCTGATTACTACCTGTCCATGTTTTTATCCTTTTCAAATAACCACAGAGACCAACTGAAAGGAAAATTAGTTCTTTAGAGTTCCAGGTCAACTAATGTTAGCTACTTTTAATGCATCATTTTATAATATACACAACACTTTTGTGCAGATTTCCCTATTGAATCTTAAAATCCTGCTGCAGCTTCGTGCTGCGAGAAACAAAAGAAGTAAGTATAATACAAGGTTGTGACCTCAAGGAGTTTATAAATTCATGGCTTTGGTCACTGGACTTTCCCTCAGAAAAATGTCATTGATATTCTACCAACAGCCAGCTTCAGTATTGTGTTCTACAGCTAGATCGTTATTTTATCTTCACAGAATGAACCTTGCCAGTGATACTTGCAGTAATATGTTGCAGTGATGTTCTCTAAGATTAAAGCTCAATTCAGGGGGTTTGGAGCTTTCATTTCTGATCCTGGGGGGAATTGAGCAAAATAAAAAGAAAATATCTTTGATGCTTGTATATGATTCTTTGAAAACTGTACCAAGTACATTATAAGAGAAAGATAAAATGTATTTTGAAATTGAGGCTAGAGAAGAACAGGGTAAAACAGTCATTTATTTTGATATCAGGGGCTGGCCTGTAGAAGGATGAGAAATTTTATTGTCTTGAATGTATTATGAGAAAGTTAATGTAATATGTAGCTGTATGTAATTGGACCATGTTACTACGATAGTCATGACCTCTGAGTGACCATTTAAAAAGCTATTAATTATGAAAAAGCCATTAATTAAAAAGGCATTAAATTGTGTTCCAATTTAGTGTCATGGTGCCCTGTCACATTTATCTCAAACGGCTCAGAGGACTCGTGCTAGGTGGCTGATGTCCATCTTTTGCCTGGGCTCCCTTCCTGCATACCTGCCTCCCTCCTGGCCGTCCTTGTGGTGCCTCTATAGTCATCTTCTTCCCTAGGGTCATGGCCCTTCCTGCTCTAGATTCCTCTGTTGCTCCCTGTAGGATAAAGGCCATTTACACTGTGCCCCACGTGCCCCATTTGTCCCGTTACCATCCACTGGCATCCTTCCTGTGGGTTCCGCTTTGCCCAAACTGAATTTCACAATCTTTCTTCTGCACTCTCCACTCAGTCCCACCTTTGTGCCTTTGCTGGCCCTGTTCCGCTTCCCCTGGACACAGACCCCAAGCTCACTTGCCTTTTAGGGCTTGCTTTGAATGTTGACTTCTCCATAAAGTCTTCTCTGATTGCACAGCTTGAAGGAATCCTGCCTTTCTTGAGCTTCCTTGAAACTTTATCAACTTTTTTTTTTTCTCGTGGAGGCCCTGGAGGGAGGGACACTGTCTCCTGTGTGTGACTGCCCACCCCTCAGCTGTAATCTCTCAGCATACCCTGTACTTATCACAGTATTTACATTCATTTGATGGATGATTTGCTAAAAATCATTCTGGAAAATGTTAACTCCAGGTATTCACGTGAGCAAGCTTCTAATTCGGGGCCCAGGACATGCTTGGCCTGTGTCCTTTATGTTACACTGTTAATTACTACCCTGCTGCCTTTGCCTAGGTCACTTCCTCTGTCCGGTACTATCACACATGATAGCAAAAGACAGATGTGGTGGAATTTTCTGTTTTGGTTGCCAACGGCCCCGTGCTTAGAATGGAGACCTGTTTAAGTGCAAATATTTCTGATCGAGTTCATTTCAAAAGATGATCTTCTTCTACCTGTTCCCGTTTCAGTTACATTGGAACCAGCAGACAGTACTGACATAGCCAACCATCGAAAAAGTTACTGAGGTAGTTCACAGCTATTGATTCCATGTTGATTTAGTCATTTTTGTCAGGGGTCTTAAATAGGGTTCTTTGGTCCTGTCACTCCACGGTGATTGATTCACCCATTTCCTTTATATAAAAACTAACTCGGTTGCTTCCAGGGTGATTGATTCACCCATTTCCTTTATATAAAAACTAACTCGGTTGCTTCTTTCCCGGAAAGGAAAAGGAGAAGTTGTCAGTGATGTGGGTTGAGACGTGCTCTCGGGGTATATTTTAAAGGTGGTAAATGTGCGCAGCAGCCTTCTCTTCTGTTCAGTCTTTGTTGATGGAGAGCATGTCTTATCTGGCGAGCTGCCAGGCTGTTCTTGCTTCCATGTTACCAAACCGTGTTTCTGTATCAAAATATTAGCAGATCTAGCCATCAGTGCTGGGGTTATTGGAGAGATACCCATAAACCATGAGTGAATGTGGATGTTCGTTCATTAGGGCCACCATGCCGTACTGCCTCTGGTAGATCACAGTGGGACACATAGAGACACTAATGGGACAATAGCTCATGGGGGTGGGTGGGACTTGGTCCTTTTGAGACAAATGGAACACTTGAATGTGTGCGCGTTGAGTTTCATTCCTTTAACTGGTCCTTGGAAGCACTTGTGCTCTTTTCCAAAATGCTAACTTTTCCAAATTTGTAAAATGACTTCCTGAAACTGTGAATTTAGTTGGTCCTCGAGTGTCCACTACCTCAGTTTTGCTCAGAGGGGTGCTGCCTTGTCACTCAGTGTGTGGCCTAGAGGAGAGAAGGGACAGATGCTTTTTAAGAGGAGCAGCAGAGGTGGGTGTATTTCTTCAGTTTGGGAACACATCTTTTTTAACTGCCACGTGGAATTTTCGTTGAAGTTTTAAAGGTCAGTTTAGCGCTTAAATATTTTTCTTATTTAAATGTTATCGTTTTCACTGGGTTTTTCCCCCCCCTTTAGCCTGTTAACTCCATGAGGATAATGAATATACCTGTCTTATTAGAGTTTCTCCCATTAGCACACAGTAGGTCTCAGCAAATAGCCATTGAATGAATAAATGATTGAATGATTTCTATTCTGTTTTCAAGGAGGGAAGGACAATAGATTAATAATGTTCACACCTCTCATGCAGGACTGGTGACATAATGCCAGTGCAAAAGGAAGATGCAGGGCCCCTTGCTGAAAAATTAAGAATCGCAAGATGGTGACAGCAGAGCATTGAGACCACTGGTGGCCCTGTACGGTTGCACAGGTTGTGAAGCGGCCTTGCTGTAATGCAGGAAAGAGCCAGAAGTTCGAATTCCAGTCCTTCCTGTTTTTGCTTGTGAATTAAACATATTCTGTTCTTTCATTTCTAGTTAATAGTATGAAAGCTTTGCTTCTTTGATTCCTAATGAAACAGTGAGGACGAGCACCTAATACTAGTATCTGTCACACTGCAAATTTGTGACATGCTTAAATTACTGTCTTTGAAGTCAGCCTGCGCCAGTTTTCTTAGCATAAAATTTAAAGCAGTAAACTCCACCAACCTGACTTTAGCTGTGTTGCACCAGTAAATCATTTTGACCCAAATTTAGTTGGTATGAGCCTTGGTTAAATGATCATAAATTAGAGCAGTGACAAATGAGCTTATTTCCTCTTTGGTTTTGGAGACATAGGAACAAGTTCAAAATGGAATTGTCAAAGACTCACCGGTCCCAGGAAGAGGTAAGAGAAACCTTTCTGTTTAGGAAATCCCCTGGAGTAGGTTTAGTTTACAAGCAAAATTGAATTGTAATAAAGCAGAAGGAAGAGAGATGTCCTCCAGGGCTGCTCGCACAGTACATAAACCTGAGTGGAAAGTCAATGTTGGCCCCTATGCGCAGATTTAAAAGTAGATTGGTGATTTCTAATCAGACTTGTCAGCACAGATGATCCTCAGCCACTGAAAGAAAATCTGCAGTTCGGGAGGAGCTGACAGCCTCCCCCCGGGCTGTCCAATGGCTGGAAGTGAGCCACAGGGAGAAACCGTGCACATCGGACCCACGAGGAAGCCCCTCATTCCTCCAGAACCGTCCTGGTGTCCTCCCTGCCCCAGGACTTTGAACTTTCTGAAGGTTAAACTGCTACCAGCACCGTTTGCCGCTTCTTATCTTATCGTCTAGTTGATGCCTTCATGGCATATCACTTACTACCAAAAGGTAGACCTTTTGGAATGAAAATGATGCCAAAAATAAATCTGGCCGCTTGTACTTCTTGATCCTTGGACATAAAGATTTTGTAGTGAAGGAGGAAGATGTGACTAAAATGATAGGACAATCTGTGGATTTCCATTATAGTAGTTTTAAATTTATACAGGTAATGAAACACGAGTAGCCTGGGAAAAGTGTATTTAAGAAACGGTCATCACTTAACTATGTGTTAAAGTGTGAAGCGCAAGCAAATGAATCAGCAGCTTCTGAAATGATGGGCTGTGGGCATTAGCTGGATCACAAACCAGGGCTTATGTTATCTTTCTGTGCTCTGCTACCCTCAGGAAGAGGAAGGAGATCGTAGCTCTCTGGTCACCCATGTATGTGGTCGTGATTGTGTTTCCATTTGATGAGGCAGAGTGGGGAGGAGAAAATGGAATGGAAATGTGTTAGACCCTCCTCCTTTCCTGGTAAAGGAAGGAACCACATCCTGCTTGTACTCTTTCTCCATGCTTCCAGCCTCTTGTGAAGAGTCTCATGTCACCTCGGCATGTCATCATCCAGCTAAATCCTGATGCCAGAGCTTGCTCTGCAGTGGAGCTGGGAGGACAAGATCAGACACACAAAAATGGATGAATAATCTAAATAATAGGAATTGTGATCTATTATATACTCACTGTCAGCTGGACGCTTTTGTTTGTAATCTTTACCACATTTTTGTAAGGGAGGGTTGGCCCCATTTCACAGATGAGAAAGCTGAGGTTTAGAGAGGTCAAAAGCTTGGAGCAAGCTCATGTCCCTCTTCCCTCTGTAACGTGGTCCTTCTGTTGCTGTGACACAGATGGAGTGTAGTAAAGCTGTATGTCTTTTGTCAAGATGCCAAACCTCAGTTTTCTCTGGAATGATCAGAGAAGGTACCATGGACCCATGTGTAGGTTTTGAACTAAGCCTGGAAACATCTATGGTTTGAATAATTAGAAATAGAGGAAAAATATTTCAGCCTTCCTTTTTAATATTTTATATGTTTTTTTTCTTTTGGTTAGACATTGACTTTTTTATTGAAGTATAGTTGATTTATTCATGTTGTATTAGTTTCTGGTATACAACAAAGTGATTCACATATATATATATATATATACATATATATATAAAATATATGTATATATGTGTATATATATGTATATACATTCTTTTTCAGATTCTTTTCCATTATAGGTTATTACAAGATACTGGATATAATTCCCTGTGCTGCTACAGTAGGACCTTGTTGTTTATCTGTTTTACACAGTAGGGTGTATCTGTTAATCCCAACCGCCTAATTTATCCCTCCCCCATCCCCTTTCCCCTTTGTTAACCGTAAGTTTGTTTTCTATGTCTGTGAGTCTGCTTCTGTTTTGCAAATAAGTTCATTTGTATTGTATTTTAGATTCCACATGTAAGTGATATCAAATGATATTTGTGTTTGTCTGTCTGACTTCACTTAGTAAGTAAGTGAAGTAAAGTCCATCTATTCTCTAGGTCCATCCATGTTGCTGCAAATGGCATTACTTCATTCTTTTTTATGGCTGAGTAATATTCCATTGTATATATGTACCACATCTTCTTTATCCATTCCTCTGTTGATGGACATTTAGGTTGTTTGCATGTCTTTATTGTAGATAGTGCTGCAGTGAACATTGGGGTGCATGTATCTTTTTGAATTAGAGGTTTTGTCTTTTCTGTATAGATGCCCAGGAGTGGAATTGCTGGATCATATGGTAGCTCTAGTTTTAGTTTTTTGAGGAACCTCCGTACTGTTTTCCACAGTGGCTGCACCAATTTACATTCCCACCAACAGTGTAGGAGGGTTACCTTTTCTCCACACCCTCTCCAGCATTTATTGTTTGTAGATTTTTTGATGATGGCCGTTCTGACTGGTGTGAGGTGATACCTCATTGTGGTTTTGATTTACATTTCTCTAATCTTTAGTGATGTTGAGAGTCTTTCCATGTGCCTGTTGGCCATCTGGAAGCTTTTGCTTTTTAAAGAGAGGTTTTTGAGTAATAGGCAGTGCACATAATGTGTAATAGTTTATTGAGCATAGGACTCGAACCTCTGAATTAGGACTTCTTAATTCATCATTCGTAGGAAATCTACATCTGGCCCTGCATTCCTGTGTACTGTAGCCATTTCTGGAAAGAGGTATCATTCTTTCATCTGATTCCCAATGGACACTGTGACACACACAAAGTTTAAAAAGCAAACAATCCACTACTACAACTCTGAGGCTTAGATGAGTAACTTGTTAGATTGCTCTGTGTCTTAAATGTTTTATTTAATATTTGATTGTATTTCCTTTTAGGTGACTGTCAGGTATATAGGAATACTGCTATACTGGGGTTTTCGATTTTCAGGCAGTAATGAAAACCAATATGGAAAATGGTTTCAAGCACCAGTGAAAATGCTTAACTCCTCAGATTGCGGAAGGGTGACTGAAGAGAATGGGTGTGAGGGCTCACCAGAAAACCCTCTCGGTGTGTTGAATCCTCTGTCATTCCCTGATCTCCAGAATGGAGGTCGCTGAATAAAATCAACTCAGATTCTGGTCTGCTGCTGGGCGGCAAAGCAAGAGTCCTTCCCTGAAGGCTGTGTCGGCCCCGCTTTAACTGGACAGGGCAAGCAGTGGCAGTGGCTGCAGGGGAGCCGGAGTCTGGAGCTTCTGAGATGGGTAGGAAGGAGCTTTGACTTCAGTCATGCAGGGGGAAAGTGAAATGCAGAATATGAAAACCATTTCCTAGTGTTTTCCAAATTTAATTTCTAGGATAAAAGATTCTGTTTACAGAATTGGGAGAAAGCTGAGAAATGCAGCTTTTGAAAACGATCTGATTTGCCTTAGATATTTTATTCATATAGGCAGATATGTATGGTGCCTTGCCCTATTTACACTGTCCTGTGCATTTTTCTAGGCTGAGTTGGAATCGATAGGTAGAAGTGACATATTCAGAACTGAGCAGGTCATCATCCTGAGTGACGTGAGCAGCTGTTTTCTAAAGCACCACGCCAGCTCACCCAATGTTCACGTACCGCAAAAGGGTGTTTTTCTTGCCTAAGTTTATGTTGTATATCCTATTCTGGGCTTTTGGACAGGCTATTTCAGCTTCATATTGTTTTCTTTCAACATTTCATAAGAGGCAGTATTTCCCATTCTCTGCTACAAAAACTATGAAAATACATGCCACCCATTTAAAGAAAGATATGGATGCCCAGAAGTTTTCTCTCCCCAGCTCTGGTTTCATGTATGAAATTTCTTGGCTTTTATGGTGTTTAACGGTAGCCAAATAAACACACAAAAACCCCTCTGAACTAAGTAACTAAGGCTATTTTTTATAGTTCTTGCCATAGTGGAAAGGGTGAGAGAAAAGTTTTATTAACGAAGCCCTCTCATTACTGCAGCAATTTCTTAAAATAAGACGATGAAGTTTGCTGCATCCATTGACTCTTCCTTCCATGAATGATTTCTCTGTGGCGTGTAATACCGCCTGATAGCATTTGCCCACAGTAGAACTTCTTTCAAGATGGAAGCCAATCCTCTTAAACCCTGCTGCTGCTTTATCAACTAAGGTTATGTAATATTCTGAATCCTTTGTTGTCATGTCAACAATCTTCACAGCATCTTCACCAGGAGTAGATTCCATCTCAAAGAACCACTTTCTTTGCTCATCCAAAAGAAGCGACTCCTCTCATCTGTTATCGGGTTTTATCATGAGATTGCAGCAATTCAGTCACATCTTAGGGCTACACTTCTAAATCTACTTCTCTTGCTTTTCCACCACATCTGCAGTTACGTCCTCCACTGAAGTCTTGAATCCCTCAAAGTCATCCGTGAGGGTTGGAATCAGCTTCCTCCAAACTCCTGTTCATATTGATATTTTGACCTATTCCCCTGAATCATGGATGTTCCTAATGGCATCTAGAATGGTGAATCCTTTCCAGAAGGTTTTCCATTTACTTTGCCCAGATCCATCAGAGGAGTCACTGTCTGTGGCAGCTATAGCCCTATGAAATATAGTTCTTAAATAATGAGACTTGAAAGTCGAAATTACTACTTGATCCGTGGGCTACAGAATGGAGGTTTTGTTAGCAGGCATGAAAGTAACATGAATCTCCATGTTCATCTCCATCAGAGCCCTTGGGTGCCCGGGTACATTGTCAGTGAACAGTCATATTTTGAAAGGGATCTTTTTCTCTGAGTAGCAGATCTCAACAATGGGCTGAGAATATTCAGTAAACCGTGTTATAAACAGACGTGCTGTCATCCAGGCTTTGTTGTTCCGCTTAGAGAGCACAAGCAGAGTAGATTTAGCATAATTCTTAAGGGCTGTAGGATTTTCAGAGGGTAAAAGCACTGACTTCCACCTAAAGTCACCAGCTGCATTAGCCCCTAAGAGGAGACTTAGCCTGTCTTTTGAAGCTTGGAAGCCAGACAATGACTTCTCCTCTCTACCTATGAAAGTCTTACATGGCATCTTCTTCCAATAGAAGGCTGTTTTGTCTATACTGAAAACCCACCTTCATTAATGATCTTAGCTAGATCTGGATAACTTACTGCAGCTTCTGCATCAGCACTTACACCTTGTACTTTTGTGTCACGGGGGCGGCTTCTTTCCTTAAACCTCAGGAACCAACCTCTGCTAGCTTCAGACTTTTCTTCTGCAGGTTCCTGACCTCTCTCAGCCTTCACAGAACTGAAGGGAGTTAGTCTTGCTTTGGCTTTGATTAGGCTTTGGCTTAAGGGGGTGTTGTGGTTTGGTCTTCTGTTCAGACCACTAAAACTTCCTGCATATCAGCTGTAGGCTGTTTCACTTTATCGTCCGTGTGCTCACTGGAGTAGCACTTCTAATTTTCTTCACACTTTTCCTTTGCATTCACTATGGGGCCATGGCCTGCTGGTGGAGGAGTCAGAACACACACAACCTTTATCAGTTAAGTTCGCTGTCTTGTATGGGTGTGGCTCATGGTACCCCAGAACAGTTACAATAGCAACATCAAAGACCACTGATCACAGCTCGGTGCTTTGTGTCCACCTAGAGGGGTGGGATAGGGACGGTGGGAGGGAGACGCAAGAGGGAGGGGATATGGGGATATATGTATACATATAGCTGATTCACTTTGTCATACAGCAGAAACTAACCCACCACTGTAAAGCAATTCTGCTCCAATAAAGATGTTAAAAAATAAATACATAAAAGATCACTGATCACAGATCACCAAAACGAATATAATAATGATGGAAAAGTTTAAGATAGTGCAAGAATTGCCAAAAAGTGACACAGAGACATGTAGTGAGCAAATGCTGTTGGAAAAATGGAGCCCGTAGACTTGCTTGACTCAGGGTTGCCACCAGCCTTCAATTTCTAAGAAAAATGAGATTAAAACAGGTATGCCTGTATTGAGAGTCATGGAGATACCATTTCTGCTTTCTAAGGATGTATTATCTCAGAATGATGCTTAAAGTATAGCAAGTAAGGAAATAAGTTGCCTTCATATAAGCAAAAAGGAGATACTAGACTATCAGTGGTCAGATGCTCCTTTGTTCCTCTCCGGCTAAATACAGTTTCCACCTTCTTAAAGAGGTGGTGAGCGGTTCCCTTTGAAGACTTCCTCCTCCTTTTTTCTAGTCTTCCCAACAGGAGAAAATCATGCCTTGACACTTGAACTTGAGAGACACCTTCTTGCTCTAAAAAGTATTTACAGTTTCTCATGTTCCCAGAAGCCCTGTCTGCATTTGTTTGTGTGTTTCAGATATATTTTTGGGTGTAATAGTTTAAAAATCCAGTTAAAATATAAACAAAATGGCCTTGTGGCTTTTCTGTTGATTGGGCTCTTTTTTATTTGGCAGTCAGCTTTCTCATCACATCTGTTATTCTCCACATGACTCTGTGAGCTGGGTTGGTGCTGGAATCCCCACAGACAGTGGGCTGGAGCCCCTTTGGGCTGGGAGCCCCAGTGTAGGTGGCCCAGACAGTGAGTCAACAGGCCAGGAATTTGCCCACTTCACAGTGATAATTCTCATGCGAAGAGTAATCAGATTTTCAAAAGAAGGGCTTGTCAGCCTCCTACTTTCATATCGACCCTCCCATTTAAAATTTACAGATTTTTACTAGATTCTGCAGACGGTTCTTTTATAATAATCAGTTTTCATTCAGAAATAACCCAATTAATCCAGACTGAATAAACCTCACCGTTCCCATCAAAATCCCTTTCCAACTGCCCATCACTTTCCTGCCCTGTTTCCTTGGCCATTTCCTCCTCATTGTTTTCTGTTGTCTCTGCCAGCATTCCAGCTTATTTTAACAACTACATAACTATAAAAACCACGACACCGAAATTACAGTTGGAGCTTCATTTTGCACTATTTAAAAACTGTATTGTCGCATGTAATTTGCAGTAAACTTGAACTCAAAATGAAATTAAAAAAAAAAACCCGACTTTCTTTTTGACTATAGTGTTTAGAAATGATACTCTCTGACTTAAACTGGATTGGAATCGTGTCCTTAAAAGAAGACTTTTATCACCCTGTGATGGGATGTATTATAACTCGATTTGACGGCTCTGCCCTCTGTTTTTTCTCCCTGGGTTTATCTTCCCTCTGGGTATGGGATGCGCTTGATGGCAAGCTTATTTCAGGACTGTTTAGTTTTTATTCTAAGCCAATGAATGGTATCTTTAAACAGTATCGATGATTCTGGTCTTAGGGGTGTTCTCGGGACTTTGGAATGTGCAGGAATGTTTATGCCTTGGGATTGCTATTCACCCAGTGTGAGAAAACAGTCTTTAATTTGTTGCCCTTTGTATTAATTTGGCTTATTATTGAGAGATGCTAGCTATACAATATCAAGATGTACTACGATATGTAGACAGGTTTATAGAACCTTGCCCCCATCAGCATTTTTCTCATTTTGTTGCATGAGAGTTAACATACTGTTCCAATTTCCAGATGAGAATTGTTCGCTGGCAGAATATAGAAGTGGTATTCTTAACCCTTTATGCACAAAGCCTTTATATTTAAATAAGCAAACATTCTTTCATCAGCATTTCTGTTTCCTAAGGTCCAAACTCAATTCACTTTCCCATGGTTAGATGTTTCGACTTGTATATTTCCCAAAGGCAACCGAAATAATGTGCAGTTTTATGGGAGTCTCTTTTGGGGCCATAGTAATTCTTTTTGATACAGTGTTCACCTCTAGGTGGCGTGGTTACAGGTGACGTAGTACAAGCAGAATGGAGGATCATTATTTACTGTTCTTGAGTTTGTACTGCATGGGTCACTTCCTGCAGTTTAGAAATAGGAAGATGCACAGATACAAGTTGCTCTGGCCCAGTCTGGAGGACGTAGTCTGGATGGATTAGGGATAGATAGATAGATAGGTAGGTAGGTATTTAATGTTCACATTTTCCTTAACTGCCTCCATTTGGAGGGAATCCAAAGAGGTCACCTCATTTAACCCTGGCGGTAGACTTTACCATTTTTATCCACTGCTCATGTAGTTAACTACACAGCTACATTAAGCACTGTGTATTTACAGTGGTGTGCTAGGTGCTATATTCAGAGCATACTAAATAGAGTGTATCCTTAGCCTTGGCAATTCACCTGCTGATTTGGCTAAACCTGTGCTGTATTTCTTTAAAAAAAAAAACAAAAACAAACTCTCCAGAGGAAAACAGCTCAGAATTTCCTGGATTTCATGACTTTCAAGGGCATGGAGCCTTCCAAGGCAGTGATAATAGTAGCCCATGTTTACTGGGAGCTCACCATGGTCCTGCATGGGATTATGAGACTTACATACATATGACACAATTTTGGTTGACTCTGGGGACTACACAACGAGCGTCTGTCCTCTTACTTGACATTCCTAGGGGAGAGTGGCTGTTAGCCTCGTTTTACAGGAGAGGAAGCACAGGCTCTGACAAGTAAAGGAACATGCCATTCTTTTTTTTTTTTTTTTTTTTTTTGCGGTACGCGGGCCTCTCACTGTTGTGGCCTCTCCCGTTGCGGAGCACAGGCTCCTGACGTGCAGGCTTAGCGGCTCCGCGGCATGTGGGATCCTTCCGGACCGGGGCACGAACCCGCGTCCCCTGCATCGGCAGGCGGACTCTCAACCACTGTGCCACCAGGGAAGCCCAACATGCCATTCTTGAGTCTTAATTTCGTTTCCAATCCCGTGAGTTAGCTGTTAGAGTTTATGATCTGAAATCATGACTGTCATCTGTTACCCTGGTAGGAATAATAACATACAGAGACATGGCAATGGATTGATCAAGATCTAATGAGGAGCAAAAGCCTCCAATCACCTTGAGAAATGCTGCTCCCAGGAAAGTAGAAATGATGTTCCAAGTCCCATGCCTCCCCTTGGCCTGTCTGTTTGATTCTCATTAGCGAAGAAGGCATGAAAAGATGCAGCCATGCCGCTTTCCAGAACTCCTCTGGACTGCTGACTTGTATGCTTTTACCGTCGATGAATACTTCTGGTCCCTTGTCTCATTCTCGAACACCCATATTGAACTGTATAAGTCACTTCACAACCCACCGGACTCATTTATTCTGGTCCCTTAGGAGCGTGTTTGCTGTTTGCCTCTGCACGAAGATATCGCCCTGTATTTTGTTTCTGTCCTCAGCAGATTGAGTGACTTCAGGGAGAATGGACTAGCCGAGAAGGGGTTTTCTTATTTGCTCCATCCTTCTACTTTGTTTTTGCTTTTTATATGGCCTTTGTAATTTAAACTTACTGGAAATAACACTTCCTTTTTATTGTCATTTTTATTTTTAATTTATTTAGCCCTGCATTTAAAAAAGCAATTTTTGTTATCGTTGCTTCGTTGGATAATTCAGAGATGCCGTGTGTGAGTGTGTGCGTGTGTTTCTAGTATTGCCCTGTGACCTTTACGACTCATTTAATGAGGAATTAAAAGAAATTATTATTACTCCTCCTGCATTCATTACCAGCTAGCAGTCATCAGCTTTCTGCATAAAGTATTTTTTCTTTGAATACCCTCTGTTTCTTCCCTTGGTGAGAAATTTATTCTTCCCTTGGTGCTTGGGGACAAATTATGTTCATAACAGCCATTAATGATAATAGGAAGAGTGTGTAAATCTTTGATGCATTGAAAACCATATGGCACCCTGGTGGGTCTTTTTCTCTCTCCTACCTTACGAGAGTTTGTTTGGCAGCATGTGCTATAGGTTGTTTTAAGTGCCAGTCCTCGTATTTCCCTCTTTATCGTATGCACACTGTGTACACACAACGTGCACACACTCACAGGTGTGGTCTTAGAAAATGCAGAGATAAATGAAATAAACTAAGTTCTAACATGTGATTTTCATTTTCATAGAGAGCCTGACTCTGTGTCTGAATCCTGGGTCTCTCCTCCATGTTTCTATCACACCCTGGACTCCCAGCGTGGCACCTCTCACACTGGGTGAAGGCTGCTCTTTATTTGGTGGTGTCCCCATGAGGGCAGGAATAGATTTGGCAAGACTCTGCGTCTTTGATTCTGAGTACAATGCATGGCACACGGTGGGTGCTCAGCAAGATTTTACTCCATAAAGGAGTGAATGAGTGAGAGCTCAGCCGAGATGGAAGAGTAGAATGACCCTGAGCTCACCTCCTCTCACGGGCACACCAAAATTACAACTATTTCTAGAACAACCATTGATGAAAATGACCGGAACCTACCAGGAAAGATCTTCTACAGCTGAAGATACAAGGAAGGAGTTAATGGGTGCGTGAACCTGAAAGCAAGGTGTCTGCTAACCCGACCTTGCAAAATTCTAATGCTAAAATAAGTATCTTGTGAATTACTGGATAAATATTTGTTCTTATTTACAATGCGTGGGATATAGAATAGGGAAATGAAAAGAATACAGAATTAGAAGTTAGAAGATTTGGACCTCATCCTGCTAATCAACTGGCTGTGTGTTTTAGGAAATTTTCTTAAAGTCCCTAACGTCAGTTTTCTCGCCTGGAACATAGTGTAATTCCTATCTTAGAAAGTTATAAGAATCAAATGAGATCACACGTGCACTTTGATTCAACAAACATTTACAGAGTATTCACTCAGTACTGGGCCCTGTGCTAAGTTGGGAGAATAATAGAACTACACCATTGTTACTCTGAAATTCACAGACTCTGAGAGAAGTTCTTCTCAAAAGGCTAACGTGTACCGAAGTCAAGATCTTGTTAGCAATGTCTGTCCTGGTGCTGTGGGTTTGGGGAGCACCTGAGAACCCCCAGAGATGTCAGTGCTGCTGGCCCACGGACCACATCTTGATTAATTAAGGCTTTAGAGAGAGGTTGGCAAACAGGTCCTAGTGCAGGGTGGCAAGGGCTGCAATCCTGGCATCCCAGAGCATGCTGAGAGCGTAAAGAGGGAGCAGTGAGTTAGTGCTGGGAGACGGGAAGAGGCAGGCAAAGCTTCCGTGAAGCGGGCCCTCTGCGCCCTGAAGTGCTGAGTCAATTTACCAGGCAGAAAAGTGGGAAAGGCCTTTGGTCAGAGGCGGCAACAGGGACGTGGGCACAGGCTGGCTCCAGCATAGAGGGTTAGGAAAGCAGAGGAAGGGGGAAGGATGGCAAGAGAGGAGGCTAGGATGCCCACCTTTGGCCACTTGGTGAAGGGCTGGTCCTGTTTGCCAAACTAAGACCTCAGGCTCAATGCTGGAGCCAATATGCAGTCAAAAGTTGAGCAGAACCGTTGCATGATTCATGTAAAACTGCTCTGGAATAGCCCACTGCCGTACCATTTTAGGTAATTTGCAGAACTTAAAGTAGAGTGCGCTGGAATATTTCCAGGAAGTAAATGGAAAGATTAAGACTGTAGGTGCGAAGTGGATATTTAGGCTCTACAGGCTTTGGAGACAAACAGCAGGAATTGAATTTTCCCCCCACTAGAAGGATTTTACTTTCTAGTTAATATGTTGGCAACATTTATTTGCTTTCTGAATCTTAGTTTGTTTATCTATAGAATGGAAGTAATAAAGACTGTCTCACAGAATAATTGTGAAGGCGACTCATTTATTTCATTCATCGAAACACCATTTTTTTGGTCAAAGTATGCAGTTTGGTGCTTACAGGAGGTGTTTACTAACTTCTCATTATTAATAATGTCAGTTTTGAGCTCATATAAACTCCTGCCTAAGAAATAACCCAGCGGATTTGGACAGCAGCCCTATTGATGGATTGTCGAGTGCCTTTTCTCCTGTGTGGTATTCCGATGACTTCTTTTTTTGTTTCTTTGTTTTTGCGGTACGCGGGCCTCTCACTGTTGTGGCCTCTCCCGTTGCGGAGCACAGGCTCCGGACGCACGGGCTCAGCGGCCATGGCTCACGGGCCCAGCCACTCCGCGGCACGAGGGATCCTCCGGGACCGGGGCACGAACCCGCGTCCCCTGCATCGGCAGGCGGACTCTCAACCACTGCGCCACCAGGGAAGCCCTCCGATGACTTCTTAAACCATCTTAGAAGCTCAGTTGGTCACGTAGATGGCAAGGATCACTGGTGGTCTGATTTGACAGTACTCTGAGACAATTTAGAGGATGTTCAGTGAAGAGTGGGAAGGATTTCCTTAAATGTTTAAAAATAAGAAAGTCAAAGAAATGTTTCTGTCTAAGGAAGAAAAGATAGGGGTTTGCTCTAGTAACCGCCCAAGGATTTAGTTCAATAAGACATACTCAGTCCATTTGAGAAGGTTTTCCTACCTGAAGCAGGTCTGGGTTAGACGGCTTGGCCTGTGTTCTGCCGCGTGCAGTAACCGTCAGCAGCGCAGTACCCGTCACATTCCACCTCCTTTACTGGACTTCGGGCTTCTTAAGGCAGAGACAGTGGTCTTCCTCATCTTTGATTTCCCACCACCTGGAGCAGGGACACAAAGGTGGCTTTCAGTAGATGCTTTCATCTTCACAATTCTTCTGCGAGACGTACTGTGCTCACTAGAAAGGAATGACACTGGCGGAGGTGGGGTGAAGGCCCCTTGGGGCTCAAGGAGCTCTGGGGATCTGCAGTGTCCTCTTCAATCAGTCCCATTCTGGCACTGTGCCCTATTTTGCATATTGCTTTTGAGATACAAGTGCCTCTCTTGAACCCTGTCTTCATCCACATCTGGTTTCCTGTTCATTTAGGCCAATCACGTTAGAATAAAGACCTCGTCTCCTCCATAACTCCCCTTCCCAGAAACCCCACGCTGTCTCTGAATCCCAGCCTGCGGGATGGAGCCAGAGGGCCTCTACTGCGTGTGTCAGATGTCGCTTTCCTGGGAGGACATCTCTCCGTGTCCCTGGAGGAGAGGCACTGAATGCGGCCTTCCACCTCATCTCTCCCTTGCTGCTCGCTGTTGCTGAGACCTCCAGCACATGCCTGTAATTGTCTCCTTGGATGCTGTGTTCGGTCTGATGGGCTGGCCCTTATCTCAGCACCCACACCAGCATCTCTCCAGTGGGGAGCTCTGCTTCCAGGCTCTGGCCCCTCCTAGTCTGTTTTGTCCAATTAAACTTGAGTGGACCGGGATTTCCCTGGTGGTCCAGTGGTTAAGACTCCGACTTCCAATGCAGGGGGTGCAGCCCGGTCCCTGGTCGGGGAGCGAAGATCCCACCCACATGCCTCGTGGCCAAAAACCAAAACATAAAACAGAAGCAATGTTGTAACAGATTCAATAAAGACTTTAAAAATGGTCCACATGAAAAAAATCTTAAAAACAAAACAAAACAAAACTTGAGTGGATCACAACCCAAAGCCTGATTACATTAAATGAATAGAAATTTTATAGAATGGAGTGTTCCGTAGAATGTTCCTCATTTCCAATAAGGATTTTTAAAAAAGGTCAACTTTGGTTTAATACATGTGAAAAGGGTGGCATTTAAAGATTAGAAAACATCATTTAAGAAAAGAACAGATACTTCCCTTCCTAAAATAGGGTATCCTGCCTAGTACTGGGGAGAAAGTTAGATCAAGCGTTTTTACTCTCAATGGTATTTCTACTAAGCAAAGTTACAGTCATATATTCCCTGATCTTATTTCATATGCCAGCATACAACTTTAGTAAAACTTGTGTCAGACCTGTTTTTATGAATAAATTTATTGTGGCTCTTTTTATGGCATTCTCATCCTACCATCTAATAAACAGGATTTTAAGGCAAGTGCTATTGGTGAGAATAAAATATTTCAGCATCATGAAAGAATGCTGAATGATGGGGAAAAAAGAGCATTACACAGCTGAGAGGTAACTTCCAATCATGCATTTTATTTTATTTTTTAAATAAGTATATTTATTTTTATTTATTTATTTTTTGGCTGTGTTGGGTCTTCGTTGCTGCACGTGGGCTTAGTCTAGTTGCGGTGAGCAAGGGCTACTCTTCGTTGCGGTGCGTAGGCTTCTCTTTGTCGTGGCTTCTCTTGTTGCGGAGCACAGGCTCTAGGCACGCGGGCTTCAGTAGTTGTGGCTCGTGGGCTCTAGAGCGCAGGCTCAGTAGTTGTGGTGCATGCACCACTAGGGAAGTCCCAGACGATGGAGCATCTTGAATCCTATGCTAAACTGTTCAGAACATTCTGTAGGCACCTGGGGGCCATTAAACTATCTAAGATGGGGAATGATATGCCCTGACATACATTTTAGTAAAATAATGATTTTGATTTAGTAAGAAAATTTCTTTACTTTAGTGGCTAAAGAATATATTAAAGGACTTCCCTGGTGGTGCAGTGGTTAAAAATCCACCTGCCAATGCTGGGGACATGGGTTCGATCCCTGATCCAGGAAGATCCCACATGCTGTGGAGCAACTAAGCCCGTGCACCACAACTACTGAGCCTGCACTCTAGAGCCCGCAAGCCACAACTACTGAGCCCGCGAGCCACAACTACTGAAGCCCATGTGCCTAGAGCCCGTGCTCCGCAACAAGAGAAGCCACTGCAATGAGAAGCCCGCGCACCGCAATGAAGAGTAACCCCCCCTCACCGCAACTAGAGAAAGCCTGCGTGCAGCAATGAAGACCCAATGCAGCCAAAAATAAAATAAAATAATTTTTAAAAAAAGGATCCTATGATTAGAATTGGCCAACCCAGCCAATCTCCCTCAAAAAGAAAAAAAAAAAAAAAAAAGAATGTATTAAAGAAACAAAACAGTGAGGAGGAAAGGAGAGATTTTGGAAGACAAGTGATTCCAGCTTTAGCAGATAGATTTGAGACTCACTTCTGTATTGAAGCTGCAAGACTAAGGGACTGATTATGGGAAGTATGAGAGAGGCAGAGGTCAAAGTGGACTTAATAATCAGGAGTCATAGGACTAGTAATGGTGATATTGGTAACTTTGAAAACACAAGGGCAGGAAGAGAATGGTACAGAATGAAATTCAAGGAGCAACTTGCAAAGATAGGTGATTGTATCAGTTAGCTTGTATCATGTAACAAGCAACCCCCAAATTTCATGGCAAAACAATTATATATTAATTATTCTCATGAGTTTATATATTGGAAGGGCAATTCATCAGGCCTGGGATGGCCTAGGGTAGTGTCACCTGCTCTCACTCATGTGTCTTCAGTCTGCGGATACATTGGCTAGTGGCTGGTGTGGGGTGGTCTCAGCTGAGATGGCTCTCTCTCTGTTTCTCATCATCCAACAGGTTAGCTCAGGCTTGTTTCCATGACAGCAGGGCAGGATTCCATGGCATGCCTGGCCTTTTGAGATCTAATCTCAGTACCAACATGATATCAGTTCCATTGCATCCTTGTGGCCAAAGCAAGTCACAAGGCCAATCAAACTTCAGTGGGTCAAGCTGTAAATTTTCACTGCAAGGAGTCTAGGTGTAAGGAGGGGTGAAGAATGGGGCTATTTTAATCAATTTACCACATGATTCATCGTTATTAAGTGATTATGAAAATAATTTAAAAATTGTATTTCACTAATTACATTCATTTGCTTCCTCATGAAGACTAAAATAAATGATTTTCCAGTGTGAGCATAAAAGTGTTGGTATCTATGTAAATTTCTGACTTTGTTGCAGTTATAGGAATATGATTCTGGTTTCCCTTGGTTCTTGCTGCTTTACATTTTTGCCTTTAACTCCATTCAAAAGCATTAATAAAATTTTCCTTTGTTACTTAAAATTACCCACAGAAAAATAATAGTTAAGCCTACAACCAGGCTTACAAGTGTCAACCCCACTGTGCGTCAGCACCTTCCCAGAAGCCCCCATAAATAAAAGATTTGAGTAAATAAGTGATTATGTCCTCATTGTCTCAGGGAGCCCTTCATTTCACAGCCTTCAGAAACTGCATGGGCTGCTTTGTAAGATGTCACCAGTTGGCAAGGTGTGTTTTGTCTCTATAATTCTTCTGTATCCTTCTTATTAATGATGTTTTGCTAGCTCCTTGCAGAGCCTTTGAATAACTTTCCGAGAAAGGACCACCCACAGGGAAAATATTAAGCCTGTCCAGTGGACTTGAATGCATCCCTTATGAAGTAGAATCTTTATGTAAAATAGACACTTGGGGAGCAATTATTATTAATTGCAAGCCCTTTCAGCACAGTTTTTGATCATTGCATGCACTAATACTCACCACTGTTGTTCATGTTGGTGACAGTGGTATGGCCCAAGGATGGTTTCGATGCCATTAAGAACAATGGGGCTTTTTGCAAAATACCCAGTTTACTTATTACTGTCACAGTCACAGACTTTCAGTGTGGCTGTGTGTGTTCCTCTCAGTTAATGGATTCTGCTTATGTTAATGTTGGCCCCTGCCTCTGGGTCAGCTTCAAGGGTACATGTTTAAGCTGGCCTGTTGACTTTGGGTTTAGATTACCCATGTGTACAACTTATTTTGATCAAAAAACCTTGTGAATGAGATAATCACATATTGTTTCGGATTCATGAAGGGAATGGTACGTGGCACAGAGGGTGCTGATTTAAAAAATTTTATGTTCTCATGAATTTTTTTCTGATGTTTTAATAATTACCTTGTCCAATAAAAAGCCCAGGTCAACTGTATTTACCGTATTCACATATAATTAAGGAAGTTAGCCAAGATGTTCTGAGTCATTAGTGGAAACTTTTAGGTACAGCGGACTATCATTACGTCAGTAACTGAAAATTTAGAAATATAGAAGTATCCATGTCTTCAGCACATTCTTTAATGTGTCAAAACTTGACTTTGGGGAGTGGAGTGAGGGATATGTAGGGATGAAAAGGAAGATGCTAGAATTAAAAACTAAGTCTCTCCTTAGGGAAAAAAAATCAAGGAAGACCTAAATAAATGGAGAAGTAAAATAGTCCTTCATTGGAAGAGTCGATGCTGTTAAGACGTCAGTTCTCCCCCAACTGATTTATAGATTCAGTGCATTCCTAATCAGAATACCAGCAGGACTTTTTGTAGTTATTGACAAGTTGATTCAAAATTTTAAATGAGAAGGTAATAGCCAAAAGCTGGGATGAAGTGAGAGAGTGGCATGGACATATATACAGTACCAAATGTAAAATGGATGGTTAGTGGGAAGCAGCCGCATAGCACAGGAGATCAGCTCGATGTTTGGGGAAGACCTAGTGGGGTGGGATAGGGAGGGTGGGAGGGAGGCTCAAGAGGGAGGGGATATGGGGATATATGTATACATAGAGATGATTCACTTTGTTGTACGGCAGAAACTAATACAACATTGTAAAGCAATTATACTCCAATAAAAATATTTTAAAACATTTTTGAAAAGGAAGAACAAAATTGGAAGATTTCAAGCTTAACTGGAAAGCTGCATTAATTAAGACCATGCAGTATTAGTGAAAAGGTAGACACATAGATCAGTGGAACAGACTAGAGAGCCCAGAACTAGATTGATATATATGTGAGAAAGAAAATGACAACATTTAAGGTAAAAGGTCAGAAATAGGTGAATCTGGGTACTTGGTATATAGATGTTCTTATTCTTTCAAAATTTCAGGGTTTTTTAAGATTTAAAAATATTCTAATTCCATAGTAGAAAACATCTAACATACTTTATAAGAAAATATCTGGGCTTCCCTGGTGGTGCAGTGGTTGAGAATCCACCTGCCAATGCAGGGGACACGGGTTTGAGCCCTGGTCTGGGAAGATCCCACATGCCACAGAGCAGCTAAGCCCGTGCGCCACAACTACTGAGCCTGTGCTCTAGAGCCCGCGAGCCACAACTACTTAGCCCGCGTGCCACAGCTACTGAAGCCTG
Organism: Delphinapterus leucas; assembly: GCF_059928025.1. Lineage (NCBI taxonomy): Eukaryota > Metazoa > Chordata > Mammalia > Artiodactyla > Monodontidae > Delphinapterus > Delphinapterus leucas. Next base: position 64,862,356 of record NC_143146.1, read on the forward strand.
CAGGCCTAGAGCCCGTGCTCCGCAACAAGAGAAGCCACCACAGTGAGAAGCCTGCGCAGCACAACTCAAAGTAGCCCCTGCTCACTGCAATTAGAGAAAGCCTGTGCGCAGAAACGAAGACCCAACACAGCCAAAAATAAATAAATTAAATAGATTAAAAAAAAAAAAAGGGGGGGGGCTTCCCTGGTGGCGCAGTGGTTGAGAGTCCGCCTGCCGAGGCAGGAGACATGGGTTTGTGCCCCGGTCCGGGAAGATCCCACATGCCGCGGAGCGGCTGGGCCCGTGAGCCATGGCCGCTGAGCCTGCGCGTCCGGAGCCTGTGCTCCGCAACGGGAGAGCCCACAACAGTGAGAGGCCCGAGTACCGCAAAAAAAAAAGAAAAAAGAAAAAATCCAAAAATGAAATAATTCAATTTTGGAACGTTTCTCTTAAATAGGCAATTAAATTTCCCTTTGTCTATGCTTCTCAAGAATCTAAAGTCCATTTTTAATATAAAAAGCACATGTAAGCTGAATTTATCTTATTCATAAAACTGTAATAAATAGAATCAGGTTTTGCAGTTGTGACTGGAATTGCATATTACTGTATTACCCCTTGTATTTATTTTTAAAAAGTGTTTCAAAAATGGAATAAAACCACTTCGGTTTAAAAATGTAATGACAAACCGTATATTCATAGATGTTTTGTTTGTGACAGACCACTGATAATATGGTATCTGGGGGAAGGTGAATTATACTATCTCTGCAATATAGAAACTGTAGCAGGGAAGAGCCAATTTTGACTCCATGTTGGATCTGTTTCTTTGACTTTAGCCTTTGCTTTTCGTTGCTTTTGTTATTATAATCATACATAATGGCCTGCCTCAGGGAACCCTGCATGCCCGTGAATGGCTGCAAGAAAGAAGAAATTAACATATCCCCTCCTGGAGGCTGGCCATTCCAGGAGATGTTTTGCAAGACTGATGGCCCTTTTTACTTTACTTCCCCCCTGACTCTCCCTCTCTATTCTGCCTTTTTACTTTGCTTCCCTCTCTGATTCTATAAAAGAAACTGGCATCCAGACCCCCGACAAGATGGTTTTGGGGGGACCCTAGTGCATGATCTTCTCGGTCTGCCGGCTTTCTGAATAACGTTGTATCCGTGCCTCAACACCTCATCTCCCGAATTATTTGCCTGTCATGCAGTGAGCAGAGCGAGCTTGGACTTGGTAACAAAACTAAAATCCATAAAGCTAATGACTATTTTTCTGATAGGAGATACAGTTGTTTTTTAATGTCAGATGTATTGAGGTATTATTTACTTGCAGTTAAATTCATCTTGGTAGGTTAACTGTTGCATGAGTTTTGACAAACACATTCAATTGTGTAACCTCTACCACAATCAAGATACACAAGAGTTCCGTCACCCACCAGAAAGTTCCCTCAAGCCCTTTGTAGTCAAATGCTCCACCCACCCCAGCCCCTGGCAACTAATGATCTGTTTTTGGTGCCTGTGGATTTTTGCCTTTTGTAGAATGTCATATAAATGGAATCATACAATATATAACCTTTAAAAAAAAGCTTCATTGAGAAAATTTACACGCCATGCAATTTATCCATTTAAAGTGTACAATTCAATGGTTTTTAGAATATTCACAAAGTTGTGCTACCATCATCATAATCAATTTTAGAGCATTTTCATTACTCCAAAAAGAAACCCCATACCCATTAGTAGTCACTCCCTGTTACCCCTCAACCTTCCCAGTCTTGGGGAACCATTAATCTGCTTTCTGTATCTGATGTAGCCTTTTGAGTCTAGCTTCTTTCACTTGGCATAATGCATTTGAGATTCATCCATGTTGTTGCATATAATACCTTGTTTTCTTTTCTTGCTGAGTAATATACCATTGTAGGCATGTACCACATTGTAGTATTATATATCCTAGTTACAGGATGTTTGTTTTCCTTCCTTTTCTGTTTTTAGTGATTGTGGATATAGCTACCATAAGCATTTGCCTAAAAGTTTTGTGTGAACATTGAGTATCCGTTTCTCTTGAGTAAATGACTAGGAATCAGTTTGCTGGGCTGTATGGTATATGTGTGCCTAACTTTACAAGCCAAACTGTTTTCCGAAGTGACAGCACCATTGTACATGCCCACCAGCAGTATGTGAGAGTTCTAGTTACTCTGCATCCTTGTCAATACTTTGTATGATCTCTCTTTCTAATTTTAGCTATTTTCATGCGTGTGTAGTGGTATCTCATTGTGGTTTGCGTGGTGTATCTAAGAAACCTTTGCCTAACCCAAGGTCACAAAGATCTCTTCTATGTTTTCTTCTGGAAGTTTAATTGTTTTAGAGTTTGTGCTTCGGTCTATTGTGGAAGTCAAAGCGTTTTTTTTTGTTTGTTTTGCCTATGGACATACAGTTATTCCAACATCATTTGTTGTAAACATTCTCCATTAGATTGCCTTTGCACTTTGGTTGAAAAATCAACTGACCATATATGCAATTTCAATTTGCATTTTCCTACTGATCAGTAACAATTATGTCATATGCCTGCTCGCTGCCATCTATGTATCCTTTCTGAGGAAGCATCTCTTCAGAATCTTTGTTCATTTTGCAATAGGATTGTTTTAGTAGGATTAAGGTTTGAGTGTTTCTTATATACCCTGGATAAAAGCTTTTTTTAATCAGATATGTATTTTGCAAATATTTTCTCAGTCTGTGACCTGTCTTCATTTTCTTCTCAACAATGTTTTTCAAAGAGCAGAAGTTTCTGATTTTGATGAAGTCTAATTTATCAATGTCCCCCTTTATGAACAGTGCTTTTGATGCTTTCAAGCTGGCTCTTGCATACTCATGGCATACTGTCATCTTTTTTTCAAGCATTTTTTTTTGTTTTCTGACATAACAAGATGTCCCAAGTCTCACCTTGTACTTTCCCTGCCCAACCTGGAATCACCCATCTCTGATTCCTTTTGCTGAGAACATAGTATTAGGGGGCAGAATTTTGATAATTTAAAAAAATCTCTTTCCTCCCCTACCACATAGCATAGATTTATGAGTAATTTTACATAATAATTTTGGGCATTAATTTTCTTCTGAAGTTAGGGGTGTGATTTTCCAACCAAGAAATAATAAGGAAGAAAGTTCGGCAGTGACCGAGTTGGCTTAAGACAGGTGCTTAGCTGTCCCAAACCTAACCTACCATGCGGAGATGTGCTGTCATCCAAACAATGGGAAAACAATAGAAAAGATTACTGGTTCTTTCTGTAGTTTACAATTATGCAGATGGTCCTTTAATATGACATTCTACTGTTACTTGTAGAATCTGTCGTTTTTTCAAAGATTTTCTTCTGACATTATCAGAATAACAACAATCAAACAAACCATACAGGGACACAGTCTTCGATACCTAAACTTGCCCATTGGTTTGTTATTGCGGAGGATTACCTGCTTCGAATTCCTAATATATTCTATTATTAAATCCTTTGTAGTGAGTAATTTCCCAGGTGATATTTCCATAATATTCTATTTAAGTTAATTTAATTACCTAGACGTACTCTTTGGAAGCAATCTTTCGTAATACTTTGCGACCATCACCTAGCCCTTCTTATCTTGCCTTGATAATTGTTTTATCTGTGAAGTAAGACCTTTAATTTTGTTGCTTTTCTGGGGATGAGGTAGAGTGAGTGGGGGTGAGGGTGGGTGTATGTAGACTTGTTTTTTTACCGAAAGGAAAATGGCTTAAGTTTGCATCTAAGGTAGAGCATTGCACACTGTTCCCTATCTTGGGGCATTTCGGCTTCACTTAACCTATTGTTTCTGACAAATGAAATTAGTAATTTATATCAGAAAGACACTTCGTTCTTAACAATGTCAGAAGACAAAGGAAGGAATAAATATTGAAAAAAAAAGAGCTTGGAAACATTAGGTATGTTCTTTGATTCATAAAAAATTATGATTTCAAAACTGGCGGAACCTTTTGCTCATGGATTTATTTCAGGTTTGGTAGCATTCACTGGAGAAGTGCCATTTCTCAGTGGCTGGTACAGGTCAGGAAAGAAGTAATCCCCGATTAGCTAAACCGAGGTTTGACAATTTCAAATTCTTTGAAAGGAATGTAATTTTATTATTTCCCATTACAATAGTTTTTTCAACTTGGTTAGGTAAGCATTTTCCAATGGGAGCCTGTTTTATAGAAGGACACATCTATTTTATAATTACGATATTAATTGCTAACCCAAAAAACTCCCACAATGGGATGAAAACTTATTATATTAAGTAGATGACATATGTCCCTGAGGACCTTATTTCTCATCAGAAAATCCTTTCTGTTGGGTTAGGGCAGAGATAAATCTCCCCTCCTCTTGACAAATTTGCATAAATTTCAGGGCATAAATTATTGTAGAAATACAGTAGTATTTCTAATAATGTATGTATTATGTCTTGGGTGGGTGCAATACTTAAAAGCAGTTATTTTAAAAATAAATAACATGTTTCAACAAACAACTTTCTAATAAGGTTTAACAGTAGTAACTTTTTTCTTATGTCATTTCTGGTCAATTTAAATTAAGAATCCCCAAATAATACATAGAATTAATTTGAAGAATCTAATGTGGTATTTTTTCACAAGTCTCCTACCTAACTGCCAGGTTGAACCATAAAGTATATTACCATGAAAAATGTGGTTCTATATATAGCTTTGTATTTTATTTCAACTCCTTTTATGACCTTGCAACTTGGCAGGGGTTTCACTCCTCCACCCCTACCCCCGCTTTTCATTTCCGAAGAATTTATATGCTGTCTTAACTCTGTGGATTTTTTCCCCCAAAATCTAAACCATGATTTAGATTTCTTTTTATTAATAGAGAATCTATATAGCATGAATTTTCTCTCAGTTTTTACTCATTATCTCTATGAAACTCTTTTAGGTACTAAGTCTATTCAAATTTCATGACATGCCATATTCCGTAAAAGTTAATGACAGTTTTTTTTCTTTAATCTTTATTGGAGTATAATTGCTTCATAATACCATGTTAGTTTCTGTTGCACAACAAAGCCATAGTAATCAGCCATAGTAATACATATATCCCCATATCCCCTTCTTCTTGAGCCTCCCTTCCGTCCTCCCTATCCCACCCTTCTAGGTCATCGCAAATCACCGAGCTGATCTCCCTGTGCTATGCGGCTGCTTCCCACCCGCCAAGTATTTTACATTCGGTAGTGTATATATGTCGATGCTACTCACTTCGCCCCAGATTCACCTTCCCACCCCATGTCATCAAGTTCATTCTCTATGTCTACCTCTTTATTCCTGTCCTGCAGCTAGGTTCATCAATACCATTTTTTGTTTTTTTATTTTTTTTACATCTTTATTGGAGTATAATTGCTTTACAATGGTGTGTTAGTTTCTGCTTTATAACAAAGTGAATCAGTTATACATATACATATGTTCCCATATCTCTTCCCTCTTGCGTCTCCCTCCCACCCTCCCTATCCCACCCCTCCAGGCGGTCACAAAGCACCGAGCTGATCTCCCTGTGCTACACGGCTGCTTCCCACTAGCTATCTATTTTACATTTGGTAGTGTATATATGTCCATGCCACTCTCTCGCTTTGTCACAGCTTACCCTTCCCCCTCCCCATATCCTCAAGTCCATTCTCTAGTAGGTCTGTGTCTTTATTCCTGTCTTACCCCTAGGTTCTTCATGACATTTTTTTGTTGTTGTTACATTCCATATATATGTGTTAGCATACGGTATTTGTTTTTCTCTTTCTGACTTGCTTCATTCTGTATGACAGACTCTAGGTCCATCCACCTCATTACAAATAACTCAATTTCGTCTTGAGTAATATTTTTTTTTTTATGGCTGAGTGATATTCCATTGTATATATGTGCCACATATTCTTTATCCATTCATCTGTCCGTGGACATTTAGATTGCTTCCATGTCCTGGCTATTGTAAATAGTGCTACAATGAACATTGGGGTGCATGTCTCTTTTTGAACTATGGTTTTCTCATGGTATATGCCCAGTAGTGGATTGTTGGGGCATATGGTAGTTCTATTTTTAGTTTTTTAAGGAACTCCATACTGTTCTCCATAGTGGCTGTATCAGTTTACATTCACACCAACAGTGCAAGAGGGTTCCCTTTTCTCCACACCCTCTCCAGCATTTATTCTTTGTAGATTTTTTGATGATGGCCATTCTGACTGGTGAGAGGTAACACCTCATTGTAGTTTTGATTTGCATTTATCTAATGATTAGTGATGTTGAGTATCCTTTCAGTGCTGGCAATCTCTATTTCTTCTTTGGAGAAATGTCTGTTTAGGTCTTCTGCCCATTTTTGGATTGGTTTGTTTGTTTGATATTGAGCTGCATGAGCTGCTTGTATATTTTGGAGATTAATCCTTTGTCCGTTGCTTCATTTGCAAATAATTTCTCCCATTTTGAGGGTTGTCTTTTGGTCTTGTTTATGGTTTCCTTTGCTGTGCAAAAGCTTTGAAGTTTCATTAGGTCCCATTTGTTTATTTTTGGTTTTATTTACCTTTCTCTAGGAGTTGGGTCAAAAAGGATCTTGCTGTGATTTATGTCATAGAGTGTTCTGCCTATGTTTTCCTCTAAGAGTTTTAGGTCTTTAATCCATTTTGAGTTTATTTTTGTGTATGGTGTTAGGGAGTGTTCTAATTTCATCCTTTTTCATGTAGCTGTCCAGTTTTCCCAGCACCACTTATTGAAGAGGCTGTCTTTTCTCCATTGTATACTCTTGCCTCCTTTATCAAAGATAAGGTGACCATATGTGTGTGGGTTTATCTCTGTGTTTTCTATCCTGTTCCATTGACCTATATTTCTGTTTTTGTGCCAGTATCATACTGTCTTGATTACTGTAGCTTTGTAGTATAGTCTGAAGTCAGGGAGCCTGATTCCTCCAGCTCCGTTTTTCCTTCGCAAGATTGCTTTGACTATTCAGGGTCTTTTGTGTTTCCATACAAATTATGAAATTTTTTGTTCTAGTTCTGTGAAATATACCATTGGTAGTTTCATAGGGGTTGCACTGAATCTGTAGATTGCTTTGGGTAGTATAGTCATTTTCACAATGTTGATTATTCCAATCCAAGAACTTGGTATATCTCTCTATCGGTTTGTATCATCTTTAATTTCTTACATCATTGTCTGATAGTTTTCTGCATACAGCCTTTTTGTCTCCTTAAGTAGGTTTATTCCTAGGTATTTTATTCTTTTTTTGCAGTGGTAAATGGGAGTGTTTCCTTAATTTCTCTTTCAGATTTATCATAATTAGTGCATAGGAATGCAAGAGATTTCTGTGCATTAATTTTGTATCCTGCAACGTTACCAAATTCATTGATTAGCTCTAGTAGTTTTCTGGTAACATCTTTAGGATTCTCTATGTATAGCATCATGTCATCTGCAAACAGTGACAGTTTTACTTTTTCCTTTCCAATTTGGATTTCTTTTATTTTTTTTTCTTCTCTGATTGCTGTGGCTAAAACTTCCAAAACTGTGTTGAATAGTAGTGGTGAGACTGGGCAACCGTGTCATGTTTCTGATCTTAGGGGAAATGGTTTCAGTTTTTCACCATTGAGAACAATGTTGGCTGTGGATTTGTAGTATATGGCCTTTATTATTTTGAGGTAGGTTCCCTCTATGCCTACTTTCTGGAGAGTTTTTTTTATCATAAATGGGTGTTGAATTTTGTCAAAAGTTTTTTCTACATCTGTTGAGGTTATCATGGTTTTTATTCTTCAATTTGTTAATATGGTGTATCACATTGATTTGCGTATATTGAAGAATCCTTGCATTCCTGGGATAAACCCCACTTGATCATGGTGTATGATCCTTTTAATGTGCTGTTGGATTCTGTTTGCTAGTATTTTGTTGAGCATTTTTGCATCTATGTTCATCAATGATACTGGCCTATAGTTTTCTTTTTTTGTGACATCTTTGTCTGGTTTTGGTAGCAGGGTGATGGTGGCCCCGTAGAATGAGTTTGTGAGTGTTCCTTCCTCTGCTATATTTTGGAAGAGTTTGAGAAAGATAGGTGTTAGCTCTTCTCTAAATGTTTGGTAGAATTCGCCTGTGAAGCCATGTGGTCCTGGGCTTTTGTTTGTTGGAAGATTTTTAATCACAGTTTCAATTTCAATGCTTGTGATTGGTCTGTTTATATTTTCTATTTTTTCTTGGTTCAGTCTCAGAAGGTTGTACTTTTCTTAGAAATTGCCCATTTCTTCCAGGTTGTCCATTTTATTGGCCTATAGTTGCTTGTAGTAATCGCTCATGATCCTTTGTATTTCTGCAGTGTCAGTTGTTAATTCTTCTTTTTCGTTTCTAATTCTGTTGATTTGAGTCTTCTCCCTTTTTTTCTTGATGAGTTTGGCAAATGTTTTATCAGTTTTGTTTATCTTCTAAAAGAACCAGGTTTTAGTTTTATTGATCTTTGCTATCATTTCTTTTTCATTTATTTCTGATCTGATATTTATGATTTTTTTCCTTCTGCTAACTTTGGGGGTTTTTTGTTCTTCTTTCTCTAATTGCTTTAGGTGTAAGGTTAGGTTGTTTATTTGAGATGTTTCTTGTTTCTTGAGGTAGGATTGTATTGCTATAAACTTCCTTCTTAGAACTGCTTTTGCTGCATCCCATAGGTCTTGGGTCATCATGTTTTCATTGTCATTTGTTTCTAGGTGTTTTTTGATTTCCTCTTTGATTTCTTCAGTGATCTCTTGGTTATTTAGTAGCAGATTGTTTAGCCTACAAGTGTTTGTATTTTTTACAGTTTTTTTCCTGTAATTGATACCTAGTCTCATAGCGTTGTGGTTGGAAAAGACACTTGATACAATTTCAATTTTCTTAAATTTACCAAGGCTTGATTTGTCACCCAAGATATGGTCTATCCTGGAGAATGTTCCAGGAGCCCTTGAGAAGAAAGTGTATTCTGTTGTTTTTCAATGGAATGTCAGTTAAGTCCATCTTGTTTAATGTGTCATTTAAAGCTTGTGTTTCCTTATTTTTTTTCATTTTGAACGATCTGTCCATTGGTGAAAGTTTGGTGTCAAAGTCCCCTACTATGAGTTTGTTACTGTCGATTTCCCCTTTCATGGCTGTTAGCATTTGCCTTATGTATTGAGGTGCTCCTATGTTGGCTGCATAAATATTTATAATTGTTATATCTTCTTCTTGGATTGATCCCTTGATCATTATGTAGTGTCCTTCTTTGTCTCTTGTAATAGTCTTTGTTTTAAAGTCTGTTTTGTCTGATATGAGAATTGCTACTCCAGCTTTCTTTTGATTTCCATTTGTATGGAATATCTTCTTCCATCCCCTCACTTTCAGTCTGTATGTGTCCCTAGGTCTGAAGTGGGTCTCTTGTAGACAGCATATATATGGGTCTTGTTTTTGTATCTGTTCAGCAAGTCTGTGTCTTTTGGTTGGAGCATTTAGTCCATTTACATTTAAAGTAATTATTGGTATGTATGTTCCTATTACCATTTTCTTAATTGTTTTGGGTTTGATATTGTAGGTCTTTTCCTTCTCTTGTGTTTCCTGCCTAGAGAAGTTCCTTTAGCATTTGTTGTAAAGCTGGTTTGGTGGTGCTGCACTCTCTTAACTTTTGCTTGTCTGTAAAGGTTTTAATTTTTTTGTGAAATCTAATGAGATCATTGCTTGGTAGAGTAATCTTGGTTGTAGGTTTTTCCCTTTCATCACTTTAAATATGTCCTGCCAGTCCCTTCTGGCTTGCAGAGTTTCTGCTGAAAGATCAGCTGTTAAACTTATGGGGATTCCCTTGTACACTATTTGTTGCTTTTCCCTTGCTGCTTTTAGTATTTTTTCTTTGCATTTAATTTTTGATAGTTTGATTAATGTATGTCTCGGCATTATTCTCTTTGGGTTTATCCAGTATGGGACTCTCTGCACTTCCTGGACTTGATTGACTATTTCCTTTCCCATGTTAGGGAAGTGTTTGACTATAATCTCTTTAAATTTTTCTAAGACCCTTTCTTTTTCTCTTCTTCTTCTGGGACCCCTATAATTGGAATGTTGGTGCATTTAGTGTTGTCCCAGAGGTCTCTGAGACTGTCCTCAGTTCTTTTCGAGCTTTTCTCTTTATTCTGCACCCTGGCAGTTATTTCCACCATTTTATCTTCCAGCTCACTTATCTGTTCTTCTCCCTCAGTTAGTTTGCTATTGAGTCCTTCTAGAGTATTTTTAATTTCAGTTATTGTGTTGTTCATCACTGTTCGTTTGCTCTTTAGTTCTTCTAGATCCTTGTTAAATGTCTCTTGTATTTTCTCCATTCTGTTTCTGAGATTTTGGATCATCTTTACTATCATTACTCTGAATTCTTTTTCAGGTATGTTGCCTATTTTGTCTTCATTTATTTGGTCTTGTACGTTTTGACCTTGCTCCTTCGTCTGTAACATATTTTTTGTGGTTTCATGGGTTTTTTTTTTTTTTTTTTGATGGATGGGGCTCTATTCCTGTCTTACTGGTTGTTTGGCGTGAGGTGTCCAGGACTGGAGTTTGCAGGCAGTTGGATAGAGCCGAATTTTTGTGCTGAGATTAGGACCTCCAGGAGGCCTCACTCCGATTACTATTCCCTGGGGTCTGAGGTTCTCTGTTAGTCTAGCGGTTTAGACTTGGAGCTCTCACCACAGGAGCTTGGGCTTACCTCCGGCCTGGGAACCAAGATCCCACAAGCCAGTCACTGGTGGTTCCTTCTGTCCCCTTAGGTGACTGTGGTCCCCCACCGGTGCCGGATAGGTGCCCTAGTTGTGTGGAGATGTGAATTCCGTGTCCTCCTAGTCTGCCATCTTGACTCCGCCCCCCAGCATCTATTTTTAAATGAAGGAGTAGATCAGAGATCAGCAAACAATGACCCGTAGACCCCTTGTTTTTGTAAATAAAGTTTTATTGAAAACAACCATGCACATTCATTTATGCATTGTCTATGGCTGCTTTTGTGCTACGACAGTAAAACTGAGTAAATGCAACAGAGTCCCTATGGTCTGTGACGCCTGAAATAGTTACTGTCTTGCCCTTTACAGAAAAAGTTTGCCAAGCCCTGGAGTATACGTGTCACCCTATGTAGATGAATAAATTACATTTAATTTAGCGATTTTTAGTGTAAATTACAGATATTCTCACTTTCTACCTCTAATTTCCTCAGTGGATATCTCAAAAAGTAATATTTTCTGTGTAGCCAAATTAAAATTATTATATATAACAAAACTGATAGTAATTCCTTAATGTAATTTGATACCAACTCATATACAAACTTCAAATTGTTTCCAAAATGTAATTTACACCTGGTTTGTCCCTGCCAGGAGCCAGTCAGGGCTGTGCCTTACATCTGATATCTCTGGGGTCTCCTTTTCTCAAGATATGTCCTTTTTTTCATGACAGTGACTTCCTGGAAAGGCCATGCCCCTTGTCCTGTAGAATGGCCCACCTTCTGCCATGTGTCTGATTGCTTTCGATGGGTATAAACTAGTATGTTCCTCTCTACCCTGGATTTACTCTAAACTGGAAGTTAGGTCTCCACTGAATTCAGGTTACATATCGTAGTCCAGAATCATGAGACGTGACCCTCAAATCTGCATCACATCTGAAGACTGGTGCCACCATTGGTGACACGAACGCTGACCATCGGCTTAGTCAACAGATTATTTTAAAAATGGGAAAAATGGCATGGCATCAAAGAAGTGAAGACATAGTACAAGAAATAGAGAGTTAGAAATGGAACTTGCAATCCGACATTGATTTCTTGCTTTCTTTACTGTTCCAGGCTGCCCCTGATCATGGTAACCTGATCTGGACTCTTATTGCCTTTTTTTTTTTTTTTTTTTTTTTTTTGCGATACGCGGGTCTCTCACTATTGTAGCCTCTCCGTTGCGGAGCACAGGCTCCGGACATGCAGGCTCAGCGGCCATGGCTCACGGGCCCAGCCGCTCCGCGGCATATGGGATCTTTCCGGACCAGGACACGAACCCGTGTCCCTTGCATTGGCAAGCGGACTCTCAACCACTGCGCCACCAGGGAAGCCTCTCTTATTGCTTTTTTAAGTGGTCTTGTCCCTGGATTGTGTTCTGACTCAATGAAGTTCTGTAGTAATGGTTTAGAAGAACAGGCCTAGACCTATTTTCCTGATAATTGTGCCTTGTTTGGGTTCTGAGTTGTTGAGGGTTTTGCTTTTGTTGTATTCCTTTCTTCATTTTTAAGTAACATGGGAGAAAACCAACGACTTGATTAAAACTTGTAATGATTGATAATGAGATGTGGAGGTTGCGATTCCAACTTAGATAGAGAAACCCAAGCTATAAGGTAATAATTGCATTTAAGTAATTACAATCATTGAAACATTTGAATGAAATTTTAAAGCATTGAAATTTCTTCGCATGACAGTTGCAGGGACTCCTTCTCTTGCACGAAATAAACTGTGTGTGTGGAAGAATAAATCTCCCTGAGGCAGACACAGGCTGGAACCTCCGAACTTAGAAGGTGGACTTTGTGTTAGTCCAAGTTTTCTATTTTGACTTGTAACTCTGATTTCCTTGGTTCATAAACCTGCGTTTTACAGTCCAGAGGTAGCATTTTATGTGTCTCAGCTAAAGCCATGTAGGATTGTCTTGTGTGTGTGTTTAGGACTGTGAACATAGAGCTGCCAGTGACCTCACCTGTCCCATTATTTTCAGACAGCAGTGCATTTATGTACCTTGCAGGAGGAGGGATAGAGTGAGAGGCAGGAAGACACTGCCAACAGAGAACAGTGAACATGAGCTTTAAAAAATCCCGCAAGTCTCAAAGGGCTCCCATCAGTAGGCAGCCAGTTTATCAAAATGACAGGTGCAGAATTACAAGCCTGTCAGAGGGAACGTGTTGCACAGCCTTGTAATGACCTCAGGGAAATGTCAGAGCTGCTCCTGGATGGTGGATGTGTCAGGATAGGGACCGAGAGGGGATGGTCAAGGCTCCGGAGGTGAAAAATAAAGAATTACCCTTCATGGTTTTAGGAAAAGTGACTGCCTACAAAGACACTACCCATCACCTGCCCTTGAAGTCTTAAGTAGACAAAAGATAAATCTGAACTGGATTAATTACTGACTGATTCACTATTATAGTAGTTTAAGTAGAATGTTAAGTGCATTCAATTGGTCAGACATGCAAGAGATTGGAGTTGGGGGAAACACCGGTGAGTGATGGGAGGAATCGGGGAAAGGTGGAGAGAGCTACTGGACTGGGCTGGAGGGCTGACCCCTGTGAAATGAGAGAGGAAGGAAGAACGGTTGGGTGGGAGAACTTCGGACTTCAGTGCAGAACTCGACCAGACCAGTGGCAAGTCTCTGAGGATGGATCAGTTGCCCATGGGAAGAGTCCATAGTTGGGCAGGAATGGCTAGACTTAGTGTTATGCTCACACTGCTCAATCATTGGCTGGGACAACCTGGGGGAGGCGTGGCTTTGGCATCGTTGTTGAGGGACTGAAGGTGCGGTGACTGGTGTCCACTCTGGCGACCCTGCTCCCCTCTGAGTGGTGCAAGTTTATGGCTGCCACAGACAAGATTGTCCATGAAAGCAACCTCTGTCACTCCTGCCCCTCTTCCTTCTTGGTTTCTATGCCCTTGTAGCAATCAGTTGGTTGTATAATTCAAAGATGATGACACTTCGCAATGCATTTTTTTTTTTTTTTTTTTTTGTGCTGTACGCGGGCCTCTCACAGTTGTGGCCTCTCCCGTTGCGGAGCACAGGCTCCGGACGCGCAGGCTCAGCGGCCATGGCTCACAGGCCCAGCCGCTCTGCGGCATGTGGGATCTTCCTGGACCGGGGCACGAACCCGTGTCCCCTGCATCGGCAGGCAGATTCTGAACCACTGCGCCACCAGGGAAGCCCCTGCAATGCATTTTTAAAAACATTTTAGAAATTGCTGCTATGTTTTTTTTTGTTTTGGTTTGGTTTTTTTCTGCTGTGTTTTGATAATGCAAGTTTACTACTTGCTGCTTGTGAAATTCGGGCTGTGACCTGAAAAACAGATAGATCTTTTTATTAACTCGACGGTGGAAAAAACACTTAATGCATTAGGAGAGGAGTGAGATTACCGTGTCTCGTTTGTCCTTTCCTATAGATTGTCAAGTAGAGGGCTGGAGTAGGTGATCAATTAATATTAAAGAATGCTTTGTGAATGGTTGGGTAAGTTTATTCTGATCTCGACTTACTTCAGTCATTTGTTTAGAATGCTGATTCTCTCTGCCTAACCCCTTACCCCTTCTTTCTCCTGTCCCGAGCATAATTGTTTACTACCTGTAATAGCTAGCAACAGGTGATTATGACTCTCAAAGGAAGAGGTAAAAATCACAGCAGAAGAGAGGTGTTTTTGTTTCTAACAAAGCTTCAATGTAATGTTTTATTTGCTTCAGTTTAGCTATAAAATTTAGCAGCACACATATCTATGTAGGTCAACTTCAACCAGAAAAAAATTGATTGCTAGAAAAACAGCGTGTGTTCACTATCCCTGAATTCACAGAGCAACCTCGTCAAGTGCCTGAAATTCCCTTTAGTGGTATATAGTGACCTTGTCTCCCTATTAATAGAGCTAAAAAATATCTACTCTTCTGTTCTTCCGAACTTTTGTTTAAATTTCTGCCACGAAGAGATAACATTTTCATTTTTACAATGCCAGCCAGATCTTTAAAAGGAAGACATGTGAGCCTTGGGATCACCCAGGCACTCTGCTGTATTGAGCTCCCACCAAAAAGAAGGGCCAGAGAAACGAGGTCTGTAGAAACGAGGTCTGTAGGGAATGATCACCTGGCTGACGGTAGTGTTTTGAGTTGACTTGTGTTCTCCAGAAACATATGTTGAAGTCCTAACCCCAGGTACCTGTGAATATGACCCTGTTTGGAAAAATAATGTCTTTACAGATGTAGTCAAGTTAAGATAAGGTTATACTGGACCCAGGTAGGCCCTAAACCAACATAACTGATGCCATTGTAAGGAGAGGGAAATGTGGACAGAGAGATAAACCCAGAAAATGCCATGTGGCCATGGAGGCAGAGATTGGTTATGCTGCCACAAATCAAAGAACGCCTGGGGCCACTGAAGCTGGAAGAGGCAAAGGAAAATCCTCCCCTCGAGGCTCCACAGAGAGCATGGCCCTGCCAACACCTTGGTTTCGGACTTCTAGCCTCCAGAACAGTGGGGGACAAATTTTTGTGATTTTGCGACACCCAGTTTGCAGTACTGTATGACAGCCCTAGGAAAATAATAGAGGTAGTATTTTAAATGGTAAGAGAGTGAAGGGTTACACTCTCTTTCTTCAAAGGAAAAATATATATAATTTTATATTTTTTAATGTATTTAAATTAGTGATGCATGTATATGGTCCACAGTTATAAAGGTATAAAGTACATATAGTAAAAGCATCTCTTGCTACATTTTCCCACACCTACCTAGGTCTCCTCCAGAGGACGTCCACTGTTAACACTTTCTTGGGTATCATTCAACAAGTGTGTGATGCAGGTACAAGCATGTCAGAATATCTACTTTCCTTTCCCATCGCCTCTCAACAAATGACAACATGCTATTTATGCATTTTGACCCCTCAGTGTTTCATTTACAGTATCTCTTTGAGATCTTTGCATATTGACACTTGTAGAGCTACTTTGTAATAAGGACTATTTAAAATTGACATATAGAATTCTATTTATGAAACCCAATAATTGTTTCTGTTGCTATTATCGTGTGAGTGTACCACACAACTGTATGTGGAATGCTTAATACTACCACCTTTTGAAAACTACCATCTACTAGGCCCTGTGCAAAGTGGTTTACAGATTTCAATTTAACCTGTTCTTGGCTGGGAGCTGGAGGACTAACAAGAAAGCTTCAATTTCCTCGACCTAAAGAACATTAAAGGGCTTCCCTGGTGGCGCAGTGGTTGAGAGTCCGCCTGCCGATGCAGGGGATGCGGGTTCCTGTCGGGAAGATCCCACATGCCGCAGAGCGGCTGGGCCCGTGAGCCATGGCCGCTGAGCTTGCGCGTCCAGAGCCTGTGCTCCACAGCGGGAGAGGCCACAACAGTGAGAGGCCCGCAAACCCCCCCCCAAAAAAAAGAACATTAAAAAAATACATATTTACTACTGGAACAGGATCAAGTTCCATTTGTACTGTCGGCTGCTGAAAAGAATAAAAAAATGGAAATTTTTATAGGTAGTTCTGATTACTGCCAACTGCCTCCAGGTTAGTTTTATGTTAAAATCCTTCTCTCTTGTGTTTTACTCGTCATGACTGAAAGAACATTATTTCTTTGGTGCTGTAAATCTAATTTTTCTGTTATAGAATTTATTAGAAGCAAAGCAGAGCCTGGTTTTGATGGTTTTGAGTGTTCTCAACTGGGATCAAAACAAGGGTACATACGTATTTTATACTGTGGATGAGAGTCAATTACATGGACTCTCCAACGTGCCACCCTAAAATTACTGTGACTGTCACTACCACCCGGGGTTCAAATATGGATTCTTCATTGGAAACTTGACAGCTGGGAATTGGAAGGATGTGGAATGTTGTCTGTGGCCACAAAGAAGTGGGGAGGTATCTGTGGCATTATTGTCCAGTTTCAGACTTGGAAATAGAGAAGTCATCCAATCTGCTGTAGAAACAGGGTAAATAGACCAGTACTTCTGAAAGCACAGTGGTGCCCCTTATCCATGGGGATGTGTTCCAAGACCCCCAATGGATGCCTTGAGGCCGTGGATAGTATTGAACCTTAGGTATACTATGTTCTGTCCCATATGTATGATGAAGTTTAGTTTATGAATTAGGCACAGTAAGAGAATGTTCGAACTGCCAGCAGCACTACGTTTGTGCTTTGGGGCCATTATTTAGTAATATAAGGGATACTTGAACACAAGCACTGTTAATACCGGGACAGTCAATCTGATAACCAAGATGGCTGCTAAATGACTAATGTGTGGGATGAGCTGGACAAAGGGATGATTCATGCTCTGGGTGAGATAGAGCTGGAAGGCATGAGATCTCATCACACTACTCAGAATGGCACGCAATGTAAAACATATGAATTGTTTATTTCTGGAATGTTACATTTAATAGTTTATGACTGGTTGACCGGGGGTAACTGAAACAGCTGGAGGTGAAACTTCTGATAAGGGGGGGACTACCGTACACCAAAAAACTCCCCATTCTTGCCACGGACTTGGACAGTAGAGAGGACCCCCTTGTTTTAGTCCGTTATATCTTTCCTAGAGCTCTGTGGTAGCAGAAGCTGATGGTTTTCCATCAGCACCCCAGCTTGGGGGTTTATATCAGCCTCCTTTGCAGCTAGTACGGCAGGTAACCAAATTCTGGTCAGTGGGATGTGGATGGAAGTAATGTGGGGTACTCCAGGCCAGGACCCTGGAAGGAGTGGGTGTACACACCTTCCTTTTCTGTTTACTGCTGTTCAGATATCCACGTGCTGGCGGTGGAGCTGCTGCCTTCTACTCAAGAGGGAAGCCCCCCTGCCACCATGGGTTATTCCTCAAGGGAGAAAGAAACCATTGTCTTGTGTAAGTTCCTGTAATGAGGGGGTGCTCTTTGTTTCAGCAGCTTAGATTGTGCCCTAACTGATACATCCATGTGCTCAAATATTATTAGTAAGGAACTAGACCACCCACATCTTTTAACTACCTTCTGGAATCAAATATAAACATACAGATTACTAGTCTCAGAGCAGCCTAAATCCCCAAGATGACAATTCTCTTGTTTCCTTGATTTAATTTTATGTTTTAGGAATATTTATGGCATGAGATGAGACTAGTTAGTGTCAAGTTGGTTATAGAAATATCTTCCAAGCTACTTTTCAGGAAACTTGTATTAATGGGTTATAGATTCAGTACCCAGTTCCAACATGAACTGGGTGTTCCCCCACACCAACAAGCAATTGTGGTGTTCCCCCACACCAACAAGCAATTCTCTGACACCAGCTTGGTGTCCTATAATTCAACTGGATTCTGACACTATCTACCCAGAGATTCCATCAGATTCCACAGGTTAAGGGCTCAATCTCACAAGACTGCCCTCCACTTCAGATGTAAATCACAAGTCTAGGTTGTTATCCGAGCTTCTGACCTGCTAGCTATACGTCAGAGGCTCCTATGACCCCACAGCCTCCATCCTTAGTCAATTTGCTAGAACGGCTCACAGAACTCAGAAAACCTGTTTACTCACTAGGTTATTGGTTTTCTGCAAAGGATGTTAAAGGATATGAATCAGCCAGACGAAGAGATACATAGAGCCAAGTCCTGAACAAAAGAGGTTCTGTCCCAGTGGAGTCTGGTGCTGGCGTCATGGTGGCGCATGTGGAAGCATTCTATTTCTCCAAACTGGAAGCTCTTCGAACCCCCTCCTTTTGGGTTTTTCTGGAGGCTTCATTGCATAGGCATGATTGGTTAAATCAGTGATCATTAGTGGTTGATTCAACCTCCAGCCCCTCTCCCCTCCCTGCAAGTCAGGGGTTGGGACTGAGAGTTCCATCCCTCTATTCAAAGTTGGGTTTCCCTGGCAACCAGCCACATCCTTAGGTGCTTTCCAAAAGTCACCTCATTAACATAAACCCAGTTGTGGTGCACAGGGTCTTGTTATGAATAGTATGACACCCATTTCATCTTTATGGCTCTGAAGTGATTTCAGGAACTGAGGAACAGACACCAAATATTATAACAAAATATGCCCCCATTGCTGTTATCGCTCAGGACATTCCAGTGGTTTTGGGAGCTGTGAGTCCGGAACTGTGGATGAAGATCAAAATATCTATTTATTATAAATCACAATATCACATGAGTGTTCTTCTAAAAAAGGTGTAGGGAGTGATTTGAAGACAGTAAGTGTGAAAAGTTGTGGGTCATATAACCAGTTTCTTCAGAGCTATTATGAGAAACTACCACCACCAACCTGCCAGTGGGAGATATGGTGCAATGTTTCCAGTAGTATTTGACCATGCATCTCTTTCTTTGGAACATCTATTAACATTTTGTGAAACATAGCTTGGGATTACAGTGTTACAGGGTTACAATTGTTTGTATCTTGCTGGTCTGTAAACCAAGTCTCTCTGTTAAAGATGACTATGTATCTCATCCATCTTGTTGATTAAAACTTTAACTCATAGAGGGGAACCATATTTACCTTAACCATATTTACCTTATTTTCAAAAGGAGTTCTTCACATTTGGTCCCATGGGCTATATACATGGTGCAATTAAAAAGTATTGGGCTGGCCAAAAAGATTGTTCAGGAGCATCTTACGGAAAAACCTGAACGAACTTTTTGGCCAGCCCAAGAGTAGCATTTGTCTTCATAAATGAAAACTATATAAATTTGAACGTAGGAAATACATATATTCTAGTAAGAACCCATTTTATCTGCTGTATCTTATTTGGACTGTGTGTAAGATGACTGGCAAAAAATGGCGATGCTGCAACAAAAATAAGTTGAAAAACCATTGTCGGTGTTAGTAAAGCTGTGGTGATTGTTAGATTGGAAAACATCGATTTAGGTTGTATGGTGGAGGGTGTGAATTCACACTTTATTTGGTAGGCATTTGGGGACCACTGAAGGTTTCTGAACAGGACAGGAGTAGAATTAGTGTTCTTTAAAAAGAGCAATCTGGGCTTCCCTGGTGGCGCAGTGGTTGAGAGTCCGCCTGCCGATGCAGGGGACGCGGGTTCGTACCCCAGTCCGGGAAGATCCCACATGCCGCGGAGCGGCTGGGCCCGTGAGCCATGGCCGCTGAGCCTGCGCGTCCGGAGCCTGTGCTCCGCAACGGGAGAGGCCACTGCAATGAGAAGCCCGCGTACCGCAAAAAAAAAAAAAAAAAAAAGAGCAGTCTGACATCAGAACAAACAAACATGGTTTGGGGAGGGCAAATACTGGAGGGAGGCCAGATTACCAGGCAGGAGGTGGTATTATTCTCTACTGCAACCATCCAGGGTAGAGGGACGAACAGAAGATGGTTCAGGGATAATTTTCAGAATTTCTATGTTTCACACTCCTTCTATAGGCATTATATTTTGTATACAGCTGATGTGTGGGCTTTTAGAAACATAAATCAATAATAAAAGATCAAAAAGTGAAAGCACACGACTGCACTTGAAAATATAAAAGCCGTATCAGTTTTCATGGTTGCCTTTTGACAGCTGTTGATAAAGAACCAACAAATGTATTTTCAGTCTTTGCTTATGTCACGTGACCCTTTGTCCATAACTCTCCTTCCCTGAGCATGTTTGTGGCAGAAGGGTTGAATTATGAAATTATGTTCTGTAAAGTGTTATTTGTTGAGCCCAAGTTATTTACTCTTTAGTTGAATTTCCCGTGCTCTTAATGTGATGGTTGAACTTTTGTTAGGAGATTTGCAAAGCCTCTAGGCTACCCATATCCATTGCTTGGCAGTTGATGGAGCGGTGTGGTACTTGCAAGAAATCTACAAGAGGTCCAGCTAGCTTTTGTTGCTTAAAGCTCAGGGTTCCTAAATTCCTAATTGAAATTTGGTACTTCTGTGTGGTACAGTTTTATTTCTAAATGTACGTGCCTGCTCCAACCCCACAACATGGTTGTTTTTTGTTTTTTTTGTTTTTTAAGTAAAAGATTATTTATTTATTTATTTATTTATTTATGTCACAGCATGCTTTTGACTTGAGTTGTTTAGAATCTTACCAGAACCTCAAAGTACATTTTGTTCATTTCAAATAACTTTTCCCATTTTGTTTAGGTGGCTTTAATTTTTTCTTTATTTTTAAGTTTGTTGTGTCCAAAGGGGAACAAAATGTAAGCACAGCTGTCGACAGAGACAGTGAGGTTTATTAATTCTCATTTACATAAAAGCCATTTCTACCAATACGGCTTCTTTTCCTATTACAAACTAGAGGAAATTTATCCAGAAAAATAAGGATGTTTCCTAATAGTATGTCACGAGGGGATGGTCCGTGTCTAGATTGTTTTTAATATGCACTTTTAAGTTCCTCACACGTGTCATTGGAAAAAGCCGCAGTTTGTTCATTAACTCTAGTACATGATCCTGTCGTGAGGTAACTTGCAAATAGTTCCTCTGTGGAAAGCCGAGGCAGTTAAGTGTATATTGCTTATGATACTGTAGAATACCAGATGAATGCCACCTTTCTTACTATTTTTAATTAACTGAATGTCTTCCAGTCTTTAGCAAGTAGGAGGCAGTGGTTTCAGATGGAGTCTCTGTTTGATTCTACAACCGGCACTGTGGTTTTGACAGGGAATGTCCTTTGAGGAACCTTCTTTGTCTCTGATGTTATGTGGTTGGAAGTTTGGGCTCTCACTGAGATTTTTAGGCTTTTCCATCTTCTGCTTCCCTAGATTCAGTCACAGGTCTGCAATATCAATTATCTGCTTCCATTTGCCCAATAAAGGGGCACTCTTCATATAAAATGTAAAGTGGATGGTGCCCTTTGGATTTGTGGGATGTGATAACTCCAATCTTGAGAACCAACACTGTGCACATCCCAGTGGAAAAATGTCCCATCATCCCCAATGGGAATCAGTTCAAGTTCTTAAACACGATGCTCCACAGTCTGCCCCTGGCTGGTACCCTAGGCACCTCCCTTCTGACTCTTCTCCCCACCCTCTTCCAGCTCCCAGAAGGGAGCTGGGCTTTTTCGAGGTCTCCGTGTCTTACGTACTTTCTTCTTTAGTGATACCTTCCCCATTTGATGTTCATCTAAGGAAATCCTACTCATTCATTCAATAATTCAACAGCTATTTATTGAGCATCTACTATGCATCATGCATTACGTTAAGCACATAGAAAGTGCTCAGGTATAGTCTTGATGTGGATAAATGGATCCTTGGAGAAGCCTCAGCATATACTTCTCTCTTTTCTAAAACTTTCTTTCTTGCCAGTTTGTGTAAAACTTCTTTAAAATTATCGCTTTGTTTTCATTTACATTGTGTGGTGTTTACTTATTTTATCTGTGCATTTTCTCCATCTGGACCATAAGTACTTGGAGTACAAGATCGTAGTTTTTCTTTGTTTCCCAACAAATAGCTCAGTAAATTGCAAAAAGGCAAAAATTAGAGTAGAATAAACTGAATTTCAACTCCACTTCTTGCTAGCTGGGCAAATTAATTTTCCTAAATCCTGGATTCCCCATTTGTGTATTAGAGATAAGAACGTCAAATTAGGTCAAGTCAACAAGGTTTATTTGTTTTTACTGTGTCCTTAGACTTTAAATGAGAACATGTTCCGTACATTTCCAGTACAGAGCCCGACACCTTAGTATGAATGAAGATACTAAGGAGTCTACCCATTACTAATCCTCTCCATCCTCCAAGCCTGTGACTTTGAGCATAGTAGGGACTCATGAATGTCTACTGAATAAAGAGACAGAGAACACAAGGTGTTTTTCTTTTTTTTTTTTTACATCTTTATTGGAGTATAATTGCTTTACAATGGTGTGTTAGTTTCTGCTTTATAACAAAGTGTATCAGTTATACATATACATATGTCCCTGTATCTCTTCCCTCTTGCATCTCCCTCCCTCCCACCCTCCCTATCCCACCCCTCTATATGGTCACAAAGCACCGAGCTGATCTCCCTGTGCTACGCGGCTGCTTCCCACTAGCTATCTATTTTACATTTGGTAGTGTATATATGTCCATGCCACTCTCTCGCTTTGTCACAGCTTACCCTTCCCCCTCCCCATATCCTCAAGTCCATTCTCTAGTAGGTCTGTGTCTTTATTCCTGTCTTACCCCTAGGTTCTTCATGACATTTTTTTTCCCTTAAATTCCATATATATGTGTTAGCATACGGTATTTGTCTTTCTCTTTCTGACTTACTTCACTCTGTATGACAGACTCTAGGTCTATCCACCTCATTACAAATAGCTCAGTTTCGTTTCTTTTTATGGCTGAGTAATATTCCATTGTATATATGTGCCACATCTTCTTTATCCATTCATCCGAAGGTTTCTATCATTAACTATGTTTACATAGAAATGACGGGATTAGCATGAATATTATGTATTACTCTTTGGCAGTGGCATCCCTGCTAATTGGTTACTGGGAAATAGTGACCTTGCCCTCCAGCTGTCTTCAACAGAAGCTAGCTGGCGCTGCCTTAGCCATCTTTCTTTCTGTTAACAAAAGAGAGTCATTATTTGGAAAACTAGTCATATACATTTTTTTCCCTCCAAAGGGTCTAAGCAACACAATAAATACATTTATTATTCATTCTGTGTTAATTCTTCTTGCCAAAGGGGGGGAATGAATTTAAAGGGAATTCCTGGAAGACTATCTGGGGACCTAAAAATAAAACTCAGGCTTTTATTTTAAGCTTGTCAACGGGGGTGACAAGTGCAAGAACTGTTGACCAGTTGTACGGGAAGCAGCGCTTAAATTCTGTTTCTCACTACGTTTTGTCTTGCCTGCCACTTTCCCTAAAATGGAAATAATTTTTAATGTCATAGAGAGAGAGAGAGATGGGAAAATTCCACTTTTATTTGTTATGGTGACACTAGGGTGAACCAACAGTCACAGGGACGCCTGACCATTTCAGTGGCTGGCTTCTGGGAGAGAGGGGGATGCCCTGCAGCCTGACACTCAGGCGCTTCAAGATGCTGTTGGGCCTGTCATTACTGTTCCTGTCTGGGGTCTCCCCGCTGAGGTTAAAGGCCCTAGGAGGTGACCGTGGGAGCTGATTAGAAGTCCTTGACTTTCCCTTTCTAAGTCAGCTTGCACAGTATTCAGAGGCCTAGCTCTTTTCAGTCA
This sequence comes from Delphinapterus leucas, assembly GCF_059928025.1. Lineage (NCBI taxonomy): Eukaryota > Metazoa > Chordata > Mammalia > Artiodactyla > Monodontidae > Delphinapterus > Delphinapterus leucas. The sequence goes on from NC_143146.1 coordinate 64,886,135, forward strand.
GAGGGGAGAGGAAGGATTTGGAAGTTGAGGGGTGAGCAGCAAGTATCCCCCCTGAGCAGCAGATTCAGCGCGGTTTGCGGGGACGGGACAGGGCTGGACTGTGTTAGTGAGTGTGGAGCTGGCCTGGACTCTGAGTCCCAGGATTAAGAATGTGCCAAAGAGTGCTTCTGTCTGAGTTCTGGCTTGATTCATAGTGTTGACCCCTCCTAGGTCCTTTTACGGTGACTTCACTTTTCGTAGGGTCATCTCAGGTGGAAGGAGATGAGATTCTTTATGATTTAGAAGTAAACCGCAATCTATACATCTGTACAGAACAGGAGACAGGCCAGATACAAAACTTCTAGCTTGAAGTTTTGTGACTGCAGATTTTATATCTAGCAGAAGTAACTGGAAGTTCTTAAATATGTAAGTTTGATAACTTGGTCAAACCCTTGGCATGTGCAGGGAAGTTTCTGGGATATAAATAAAGAGAAGTATGAGAGTATATCCCTGTCCTGCTGATTTTATCATCTCTTGGGGAAGTCTGAAAGCAAACACTGAAGCTAAGGAACAGGGACACAGGAAAATAACAAGTGCATAATTAGAAGTGGCCCCCATTTGATACCAATCTTGGGAAGCTCCTGGGTTCAGTGCAGAACTTGAAACCCGACACAGTCTGTTCTGACCACGGAGCGTTAAATGGTTTTTGCTCCTGGGAGCATTGTGTTGCCCTGTGGAATTGCTCTTGACTAGCTAGGTCCAAACCTTCCAGTGTGAATCCATCATAGGAAAGAAGGAAGAAGCAACCCCGGACATGTCATCAGCCTCTCAAGAGGTAGAATTTAGGTTTCATTAGACTGTAGAATATATACTCTTGGGGCAACAGATGGAGCCATGTAGTCCATTGTTCAAAAATGGACAGGAGACAGAAATCTCTATGAGCAGTACGTTAGCCCTAACTGAAGCTATTTATCGTCTCTTCCCTGAGAACCATCCATGCAGCCTACAAAGCTCCCCTTGCTTATTGCATGATATTATCCATGGCTTTGGTTGAAAGTAGACCACTTCAGGCTATAGCCTCTTTGCTAGGGATGGGCATGAAAGCTTGGTGGGTTGGGATTAGTTGAGGGAAGAAAGACAGTGGGGAAAATGCGAACACCATCCAGTCATGGTTTAGTAAGAAATGATCGGACAAAGGAGAACATAAAGTCTTTTAACCCAGCATCCTAATTTCTAGTTATTTATACTGTTTAATGTATCAAAAGTCACTGAGCCAACAGAGTACCAGCACTTACTAGAATTTATTGAGCATGACCATTTGCTAGTGCTTGTACTGGGGACTTGGGATCAATCGTAAATAAGTTCCAGGAGTGTCATTAGTCAATATAGGGGTGTTGTCTATTTACAAGATCATTTTTAGGTTTCTGTCTGGCGATACGATAATACATGTATTTTTCTGCAAAGATAATATTATGAAATGCAAAGATAATATTATGCAAAGATAATATTATGAAACAATGTTAGAAGAGGAAGGTGAGAGTCTTTTTAACTGGCAAGACTTGGTTCTATCAAGGATGCTGCATTGGTTAAGGATTAGTGCCTATTAGACATGTTAAGGGCTAGCGCTTTCTCTGGGACTGGTCAGAAGCATTTCATTTAACCTTCCTATATCCACTGAGTTTTATGTAAAATGAGAAAAAAACTTGTTATTATGTATTAGTAACCTTGAGACTTTTTGTGAGGATTATGCTTTTACTGTGCTGGGTGATAGTAAATGCCTCTTGCATGAACGGTGCACTGGTTTCTACCATACGATTATAAGAGTTTCCTAACGAATTGGCTTTAAAAGTGTTAAAGCTTCTTCAATGCATGATATGACTTTTGGGTTTGTGTCTTTTTTTTTTGCATTACGCGGGCCTCTCACTGTTGTGGCCTCTCCCGTTGCAGAGCACAGGCTCTGGACGCGCAGGCTCAGTGGCCATGGCTCACGGGCCCAGCCGCTCCGCGGCATGTGGGATCTTCCCGGCCCGGGGCACGAACCCGTGTCCCCTGCATCGGCAGGCGGACTCTCAACCACTGCGCCACCAGGGAAGCTCTGGGTTTGTGTCTTTTACCTGGCCATCCTTACCTTTTTATCATCATTATTCTTCAATGTCCAAGTGTGTAAAGAAGAAGATGCGAGGTTATGTCGGCACTTATCAGTCACCCTTCCTTGCCAGTGGCTCAGTGATATTTAAATTAACCCTTGAGTGGTTCATCTGGAATTACTGAATAACATTAAACTTATTACGGCTGACATGAAGGCTTAAGATACTATTAAAAGCAGAGAAATTCGTTAGCAAATTGGATAATATCCTTCCAGGAATACAATACTATGAAAAAAATGTTTCTATGGAAATTAGTTATCTTATTATCTCCTTTCATATAAATTTTAAATCAGAAGGAGAACTGTGTCGCCCAACTATGAAACCCAAGTGTTATAAAGACAATATCCCTTTTCAGGCAGTGACCTCGAAAGTCAACCCAAGATGAGGCTTTGTAATGAAAATGACTTTTAAAAGGATCTGAGAGTGGGAATATGATTCACATCCCAAAAAATGAAACATAAAAACAAGCCCTTGAAGGGTTACATCAAGATTGGAAAGAAAGCAACTGACGTCTCCTTGGCCACCGTCTGCCCATGTACTGTGGCTCTTCTCTGGCTCCTTGTACAGAACACAAACGCCCTGAGCGTGTACCATAGGTAGTCCACAAATGCATTTTTCTTTTTCTGCCAGTCGTGTTCTCTTTCATTTCTATCTGCTGGGCTTATTTTCTAGCCATTATTTCATCAGTGGCATTGCCAAGTTGCCACTCCTGACAGGTAAAAGAATTATTCAAGAAGTTTTGTTTCCTTTGTTGATTTAATATTCTCATCATTCCGTATACCCCGGACTTGGGCAGAACCCCCAGTTATAGGTGATTTTAATGCCCCTTCCTTTCTACTTACTTACAACATTTACAATGAAAATATTGGTTGGCCAAAAAGTTCGTTCGGGTTTTACCCTAAGATGGTATGAAATCCCGAATGAACTTTTTGGCCAGCCCAATAATACTTCATTATTTCTGTGCCCAGTTGTGTTAGGTCACCTCTCCTGATGGCCTGTGAGCTCCCTGAGAGCGAGAGACCCATCTGTCTCATCTCCCACTAAATCCATTGCTGCATTGTAGGTGCAGAGAAAGGCAGTCACATATAGCTGTTAATTATTCCATTCCTTCAAGGTGCTTTTAGCTAAAGAAGGCCAGGGTTTTCTCAAAGCCTAGGTCCCCTTCTCCTTTTGCGTCATCTACCCATCAAAACAGACAACTGCAAAATATTCCAAAGGGTTGAATCAAGATCTTGTTCTTTTTTCTTTTAGTGAGCCTTTGAGTCAGGCAATGGTACCAGCTCCAAATATGTTCAGTTCCTGCAAATTATGTGATAGAAAATTGTAATAAATTTCAAAAGGTGTATTAATAAATGTGGTTTTTAGGGACCCACTTAGAATCTCCCCCACACTGCTTATTTGGATGAAAGTCCAGTCTATATAAAACCAGTATACATTGAATTTTCCTCAGTGTATGTACTAAGGAGATATTTGTTGAGTATTTAATTCTCAACGGTACAGCAGCGTTCCTGTATCCCTTCTTTCTTCCCTTTATCTAAGCATCTGTTTCATATTTCATACCAGCAGTACATTCTTTAAAGTATGATCTGTTTGTGTATCACCCACCCTGTCATCAGCCCTTGCTTTGTATTATCCTTTATTTGTACGTGTGCCGTCTTCTCCTGTCCTTCCCTCATATGACTATTCAAACGATCCTTTCTTTTCCACGTTAAGGTAATGTTAACTGTCTTTTGAAGCTCACCCCGTGTATTTATGGAGTCTTTATTCTTCAAGCTCTGTTCCATTAAACTCCTCTCTGTTCCTTTTCTCTCATTGATTCTAATACCAGCCTTAATTCTGGAACTTATACTTACTTTTTCATCTTTTGTAAAATAAATGGGTCTTGTATGGATATACGTGCTTAGAGAGCAGAGTTGCTGTGGTAGAAAATGATAAAAATGTAAATTCCATACCTAGGATTTCTCTTTTTTTTTTGACGTCACTCTGGAATGTTCTCCAGAATCCAGTGCCACTGATAAGTTCTCTGACCAATGAAGGGTCCAGTTGTTCCATTCCTCTTATGATCTGGGTCTTCATATCTATAAATGCAGCTTAAGTGTGTGCTAACCTTAGTAATCATGCCACATGGCTGGCTAGTATTGAGTTTCTAGAAACCTAAACCCTTTATAATAATAATGACAATAATAATAACAAGAAATTGCATACTTTCTGTATAACGGGCACTTTACATATATCAGGTCTAAAGTATAAAATTATATAGAGGATTAAATAAAGACTCAAAGTGAGGATGTACATTGTCCAGGTGAGCATGGATCGAGGCAGGTTTGGTTATCTTTCTTCTCTTCAAAGACGTCTGAGCTTGCACCTCCCTCATCCTAATTCTAACTCTGTTGCTTTCAGGTCTTCATACTTATTCTGTTGATATTCTAATTATGTAGTGTCAACCCATTTTCTGAGCTGATTTTGTCACGTTATCTATTTTCTATTCCTCTCGTATTTTGGCATCATCCAGTGACCTGAGAAATATTCATTCTGTGTCTGCCTGAAAGTTATTGACAGGACCAAGAACATAGGAGAGTTGCCCACCGGAAACTTCCTATCAGGGTGACTGTCCGTTTATCAACACATTTTGGAGAGAGTTGAGTAACAATCTATGACTCCATTTAACCATACTGCCATTCAGCCCATATTTTTACATTGTTCATTAGAATTTAATGCGTCTGAAATCAACAAGAGTGAGGCACTACAACAGATCCTCTGCAGATGACACACTGAACAAAACACAGTCTTTTTGTGATTTGGGGGAAGAGGGAATAGGCAAGTACACAGGTAATTATAGGCAAAACACGATGAATTTCCTCTCAGATGTAGAAAGATCAGGGGAATTTGAAATGGAAGACCTACTTGTAGACCTTGTAGAGAGACCTACTTGTAGAGACCTACTTGTAGACCTACTTGTAGACCTTGTAGAGAGAAGGCTCCATCTCAAGAGTAGTATGCCCGCTGAATCTTAAAGGGGACACAGAGGTCCATACGGGATAAGAGAACATTGCCTGTACGTATGCAGGTGGACTGGCACCGGCCATGTGCGTGAAACAGTTAAGTCATCTGCTTTGACTTGTGGAATGGAATGGGGTGTGGAATGCGTAGGGGGTGCAGGGTACAGTCGTGTTGGAGGGTTGGATCATAGACTTCTGCCATGCTGAGATCTTGGACTTGGCCATGCTGTGAACAGTGTACTGGTTAGGAACACAGACTCTGGAGTCAGACTACCTTGGCTTGAATCCTGCCGTGCCCTTTACTAGCCATGTAACCTTAGGTAATTTACTAAAAACCTGTGCCTCGGTTTCCCTATCTGCAAAACGAAGTTAAAACATCAGCTACCTTGTACGTTTTTTGTGAGGATTAACTGAGTTACCATTTGTTAAGCTCTTACACAAGGCCCGCCAAATGGTAAGTACTAAGTGCTTGTTAAAGAGGAGAGGTTTTTTGTTTGGAGGAAGAAATTGACATGACAAGAGTTGGATGGCAGAGTGTTTACACTGGTGGCGGTGAGAAAGATGGGCTAGTTAGAGGCCGCGTTCGTGTGTGCGCACGTGTGTCCTGGGGGTCGGGGTGAGTGAAAGCAATGAGAGCCAATGAGATAAGTAAGAAGCAAAGAGGAAGGGTCTAAAAGAGAGTATCAGGAGGACCACTTCATGTAGTATTCCATTAATTTTCCCTTTGCTAATTGGCCTGTCCTTGTTGGTTGGTCAGATTTAAATCTCAGTGCACAAGCTTCCTTTTTGTTCTCTTCCACCTTCTGAGAAAAGAAGTTATCAGCAAAGCTGGTCAACACTCAAGAATCTTTCAGCTGCTCTGCAGTGGGCACCATTAGACATGTTGTCAATACTTGGATAGATGAGGACTCTTCATCACGACCACGTTTTACTTCTGTAATATGAGGAAAGCATCCAGTTCGCTGCTCACTGTGTCGATGTGGTTAGTGAACAACAAACACACATAAAACCCCCCAGCACACAGCATATCTTATCAGCGGTCCAGTTGCAACGTAAAATCCTGCGTCTCTGCCTCTGACCAAATGGTATGAACCTGCTAATCAAACCAGAAGTTCTTCATGTGGAGTAGAGGAAATGTGATTCTCATTTGTTTTTGTTTTTGTTTTTTTGCGGTACGCGGGCCTCTCACTGCTGTGGCCTCTCCCGTTGCGGAGCACAGGCTCCGGACGCGCAGGCTCAGC